>NC_071288.1:2717500-4165000 GCF_943734705.1 Anopheles coustani | reverse complement strand
GTTATGCAGTGCCATTGCTCCAGAGGTTAGTGAGGATAAAAAGAGGATAATACAAATTGATAGTGGGTGCTGTATTTCATTCCAAACTCGAGAAATTGTTGCACCAAACGGAATGAATGCTACAAACACCAAATAAATTATTCCCATTTGATTCATTAGTAGCGAGATAAAACGTGAACTTTGGAATTTCGGAGACTGGAAGAGAGATCGCAAATACATCGGTTGCCTTATATTTGCGTGGTAGAAATGGTTATTGTCGACATGAAAGTTCAATAATATTCGCGCAAAATGGTTTATTTCAATTTGATAAACTCTATCCAGCGATTAGATTGCGAACTTTCATTTAGAACATATAAAGACCTCATCGAACTCTCCAGAATAGAGAATAACGGAAGATATTAATCCTCCCGTTGGTAACCGCGTTTAGCTCACAAAGAAACATAGGTCTCTTTTAGGTCTCCTTTAAATTAAGCCGGTTGAGTGACATCGACATGATCCAACCAGGCTACTCGATTCGGCCACCCGAGGACTGGCAAGTCAAACGTGTTTGACACACGCACCACCTCCTCCCTATAGTTAGGCGGGGGCTTTGAACTCCCAGCGATCGCGATCGTACCCTGACGATTGGTTTGTTGTACGCGTGTGACATTAGGCGCGATCCGCACGCAAACGATTAGCCCAGTCTCCTCTAATTTACCTCGCGCCTACGGCACTTTTCCCCCAACACCCCAACTCTCGGAACCTGGAAGCGCACGACCTGAACCGGTGCCATTGTCCCCGAGTCCCCGATTGCCGGCGGGGCTCATCGCCGCCGTTTTGTCGGTAGAACAGGGTGCGGAAGTAGAGTCAGAGTAACGCCTCAACGTGTGTGACTAAGTGCCACAAAGGTTGTCGACGCTGGCTGCGGATCTTTTTTCCCGCAAGGTGAGGTTGATGGTGGCATTTTTTCCGTTCGACGCTGATCGGGTGCGTGGAGTTGGGTGGCTTTTTACGGTAGTGAACGTAGGCAGAACGATGCCTTTTTATCGGGGTTTTATGATGGATCGACTTACAGTACCCAACGATGCGTTCTTGTACCATTTCAGAAAGTCACTTCAATTGCTTATAGTCGTATTCTGAACGCTGATACTCGACAAGTAGACCGTTTGAACGAGATCCTATGAGTTCTGGACAACACTATCAATCAGTGCTCGGACTCAAGATTTTAAAGAACTTCAGAAAACATGAGGAACGCCTAGCGAGAGCACGCAAATGTCACGCCCATGCATTCTGGGCAACATTATCAATCAGTGTTCGGACTCCAGATTTTAAAGAACTTCTGAAAACACGAGGAACTTCTATCGAGAGGACGCAAATGTCAGGCCCCATCGAGGGAGATTAAATGAGTAAGCATAATAACAAAAAAAAGGAAACGGTCATCGACAACCGGCAAGCAAGAAACCCACTACTGGAAGCTAGGTTCCGCTAAGGCAGTCCCCCCCTCCTCGAGGCACAAAGACCGTCCGCGCATCGCCGTAGCTCGTTTTGCTGAGCGTGCGGACACACGAGCGATATGAAATAAGTTCAAGGCAGTTCGCGACCGTCAGCCAACTCTACTTCTCCACGCGGCCCCACCAACTACCCCTTTCCATGCATCTGAAAACTTGCTGCACTGCAAGACGAACAAAGGCATCGAATGGCGTACGATGGGGCTCTGTCAATGGCGTGTAAGGGTCGCCCCTTTTTCCTCGCCGTCTCGACTTCTACTACCGTTTGCAAATCATCCAGTCCAGATCGATCGCAACAGGGTTTGGATCGAGCTGTAAAGTTGCCTACCTTGCACATAAACACACCCCTCTTTACACGGGGGTTAGACATGGTTGACCCACAGCCGCAGGAAAAAAGATGCCATTCCTAGTATCCATCCGCGCTTTGCCTATGTGAGCGCCATCTGGTGAGGTCCACCAAGAAATCCACCTGGAGCCACACCGTACTTCCTCGTCAATCGGCAAGCGATTTGTTGTGCGTAACACCCCACGCACACCGTTGTCGACATGGCAGCAGCAGGGTGAACTATTATTATCTGGTTTGTTAAACAACGTGGATACGCAGTCGAGCGGCAGCAGGCAAGGCACCTACCTACCGGTGCGTACCTGAAACTATCAATTGCTCCCAGGGCGACGTAATCGATGCGTAACTAATTCCGAAATTTCATAATAATATTTCCGACCAGCAACCATCGCCCGGTCGACGATGGATTAGGAGTGCGTAACGGGCTGAAATACATTGGACATGTCGACAAGTGTACCTGTGAGGACACACAAACACAAATCTGGTGGTGGTACAGTCAACCGGAAGGGCTGATTTCATTGCGCGGACACAATTGCACCAGTTTGGCGGAGGGGAAGGCACCATTACTCATAACTCATACTCATTGGAGAAGCCCCCAAGCGTGGCGAACACACGATTCCGAAGTGGCATCGTGTTTCCTACCTTCATATGGGGAAACCTGAAGGGCTGCCCTTTCGCGATGCGACAATGTCACGTAATCGGTGGGTCCCGGATGGATGTACTCCGGACGAGCGTGTCCCATTCGGCACACGAGTTAATTCCTATTAAGGAGTTCCTCTTCCTTCATCGACCAGGGGAATGCCAATTTCGAGCAGTTTTTTTGCCGTTTCCCACTGGTTTCTGATGTTTTTGCCGCCACCAAAACATTGGAATGCCGTAAAATATATTCCCGAAGGTTGATACATTGTTGCAACGGGTGTAATTATGGATCGGGGCGTTGCTCGAGTTGCTCCAGTTCGTCGAGAATGGAGCATGGGCATAACTCATCACGATACGTGACGTTCATATCGAATAGGTTCTTGAGGAGCTTGAAGATCGCATACATGATAATTGACAAAATGGCAAGCGATTGTTGAAAGTTGTCCCATTCTTTGCGGGCGTCCTCGGCGAGCCAGTTTTTGTTGCATGAGTCTGTCCCTCCGATGAACTGGTTTACTTTCCACTGGGGTGGAGCCGAATCAGCCTATGTATGTCCTTGCAGACATCTCCGTAGACTCGTGGATCTTGTATGACTGCTTTTAACCTTACCAGGAGGGAGTTCTCTTATCCTTACCAGGAGGGAGTTCTCTACTTCCTTCGTAGGCTTGCTTTAAAGAATGAACCCGTCACAGAACGGGGGGTATGTGTGTGAGTAGAAAATTTCGATGCACTATCTTTTTCTCTTACTATTTATTTAGCTCCTTCGACGCAGGTAAGACTGTTCGGATCTTTCAAACCGGATTGCAGCGTTTTAGATTCCAAACAGGTTTTACGTCCGTCGCAGAACGGACGGCCGTGAAGTCCTTGAGCCGTGGAGCGGTTCTTTCTTTGTTGGTCCCCCCCGAAGCGAACGCCTTCGGTACGGTTGAGAGTGTCGAATAAAGGCGACCACAGTTGGCAACAACTTAATTTCCCGCCCCCTGCCGGGATAACTCCCCGTCATAAAGCCGATGCTAGTAGCTTCAGGCCCACGGTTCCACAAAGTGAAACAAGTGAAGGGTACGTGCGGACAGACAAGCCGCAAAAACCGATTGGCTTGAAAGTACAAGATCACGATAAGTCTGGCCTAAGTGCCTGCAGCTCCAGATGGACGGTAGCTAATGATAAAATGAGGCTCCAAATTGATTCTAATTAAAAAATGAGAAGGAAACCCGATAGGAAGCACGTTTGAGGCGGGAGATCTTGTTCTAAAATTAGGAAATGATTACTTCTGCTACCAGGAGGGTGGAAGAAATGCTCTTTATGTTGAGTTGTATTCAAAACTTCACATCCGCGCACTCATACAAATATTGATTTTCGCAAATGCCAAATCCATTCCTACGGCAAAGCGTTAACGAGACGTTCTGCTTGTTTTTATTCCTCCATTTTATTGTGCCCAATCTAGGCACCGAAAGGTATGCGAATTCGCCAATTTTGCAAACCACCACTTGGCCCAGAGTTGGCAGGAAGGAAGAGGCCAACGGAACACCACCGCTACCTGACGTCCATCCGCCGCGAATGACCGAAGCAGAGAGTGCAGCAGCATTCGGCCCGACGGACCACTTCACCGACTTCCGGCGCGAGCATATTTCGAGTTCGATGGAAAATAAATAACAGCACACCAGCCTGCCTGTGTCTGCGTGCAACTAATGGGCCGCCTTCTTCCCTCCGGACGATCATAATCTTCATTTCTCTGCCGATCGCTGCGAGGGAAAGAGCAAGATAATCTCGCAAGACTGATTTGAGTGCCCATTTTCGGTTATCGATCTCTCGGCGTGGAAAAGCCTCCATCATCACCCCCCTGGAGGCAGCGGAAAAAGGAAAGGTGCACACCAATGCGAAAAACTGAAAATAAGCCACACATCATCGTGCAAAGAAAGCGCAAAAGACGATATTTTCTTAACGTCCGATGTGAGTCACTCAATCACGTCTGGGCGAGGAAGAGGCTACTGCTCCAATCTACATACTCTCCGGTGTGGGTTTTTGTGGCCCTTGAAACCGACAGCCGCTCAAGGCGAATGGATGTGGTCGGTTTTCTGTTTCGACTCGTTTCGCCTACTTCTTGTCCCGCCATGTAGGTCGGGAATGGCCACAAGGGAAGAGAGGATCCGGTCGCTGACTAAAAGCCGGACGCTGGAGGAACCATTGGTCCGAGTCCTATTTGCGGGCAACAAATAGGTCTGAGAAGGGAATCGGGCAAAATCGACTTGTGATTAATCGGAAAATGTATGCACAAGAGATAAAATAAACATTCCAAAACATTGCGCAAATAATTCCTCCTAATCAATTATGTTCATCATCGAGAAATTGCCATAGTGGTCCAATGTCTGGGAACAAAGATCTGTGATCGTAGCTCTTAGATCTATGGAACGACACACATGAAAATGCGGGAAAGAGCGTATCTTCCCAAAGAAGAGTCGATAACTAAAATGAATAACAATGTTTGCCAGACTTGTTTATTTTCTTTGAAAACATTGATTATCTGTAACTTTCTACGCCACTCCCAAGTCCTCAATATTTTGGATATCAACGGCTAGTAACACTCGTCAATATTGGATTTGCTAATTGTTCGAAAAATCGTCAGCAGGTGCAAACGTAATCAGCCCTTCCCAAAACCTTTAGTAGAACAACTTGTACAAAAAAAAAACCTGGGATTGGTTCGTGATGTTGTTTGCACTGGGCCCGGGCTTTTTATCACCCCAAAGAGAATAATGTAGGATGCAAAGCATATGTTACTGGCACTTTGGTGCGCCATTTGTACCATCAATTAGTCTGATGATAATTGACGTACCATAAACGTTTTTGTCGACCGGGTCGTCGGAAACTTTCTCCAGCGTCGATTTGGCTTTATTGACCTTTATTTTTGCCATCAACCCTTCGCAGTGCTAGTGGAGTTTCGATGGGTTGGTACACTTTATGCCTGTAAGGCCTATGTTTGCTTAATGAAGGGTGGAGAACGATTTTCGTCACCGAATCATCCGATAACAGACGAACTGCTGTGCAATTAACACGATTAGAGTACACTGACGAAGGGATCAAATGGTGGGAAATGGGTAACTTATAATACGGAACACCATAGATCATGATTTGATAAAGTCAAACGCATCACGTCAACATTCTTGTACAAGGTACAAGGAACGAACAACCTACGATTAACCGGGCCACACAAGGCTAATTAAGTTTAGCTAAATTTCCGGTGGGAAGTGAGAAAAACATGAAAATAAATTCCTCACTGCAAATTCTATCAAGGTGAGATGGGATGATTCAAGAGAGAACATATGTTCGCTCAAAACAAATTGATTCATATGATAGAAAATAAGTTGCTGATAGATCTACTACCATAAACCAATACTAAGAATCGATACTTGCAAGCAGTTCTAATTGGTTTTTAATACGATGACTCATCAGGCGAAGCAACGTTCATGCTTTTTTTCCGTGACGGATGACTCGAGCTCAAAATACTGTCATGTTGCACTTTGTACAGCGATAAAAACCCAACGCAACCTTACGAGTTATTATTAGTGAACAGGTCGCTGACAGAAAAAATTGCACATATTTTGTTTTGCAACAAAGAACCACAAAGGTAACAACGCGCCCTATGTGGACGCATCGGAAACGAACGCTTGGGGAAATCCAAGGTTGTGTCATACTTATCATGTTCCGGTTGGAGCGGAACCTTAAGTTTCAACGGAAAGTGAATTTCTTGGATAGTGAAAGCCGTTAGGATATTTTAAAATATTCAAATTCTATTCCCCTTGTGCTTTTTCACCGAATAACCAACCGATGGGTGAGAAGAGGAGTATGCAAAACAGACTCGCCCTAGAGCCGGTAGAGCTCTTCCTAAGGCGTCGAAGAACTAAACACCGATCGTTCACATAATCGAGCCGCTCCATACCGATCCAACGTGGACATCGATTATGCACGGAGTCGTCGCGAAGAGACAACAATTCAGAATGTTTAATAAATTATTCATTTCGCCAACACATCCACTCGTCTGCTGGTCCGGTGAGTCTTGTGAGTAGAATAAATTTCCGTTTACTTTGCCTTCGACGAGACCGGTGCGTGTGATAAAATGCGGCAAACAACGAAATACGAACAAGAAGGCCCATAGGAGCAGAGTGCATGGAAAATCTGATCAGTCCTCTGCAAAGTCGTAGCACATGCCGCACACTACAGAACCCGGTGCGGAGTGAAATCGAAGTTTGCACAAAATCTAAAATGCAAATATACAACACAAGCTTCAGCTTCGCACGAAGCACGAAAACTTTGCAAACTACGTTCTCTCTCTCGACTCGAGTGTATTGGAAGTTTAAAAAAAAACTATTTTCTTTTCGAAAAGGCAAAGATCATATTTCGTAACCAATACTAAGGAGCAAACAGGGATAGTTTGTTGTTTAGGAACGAGAACCAAGAATCGAGAGTGCGAAAGGCGGCGAGATCAAATCGTGTCTTACTGCATGCGATGCATGCAGTAAACCAAAAACCTTAAGGAACGCTGGTGTTTCTGTAAACAAACCTCTCCCTTCGACGACGATGATGAATCGTGACGGTGGCCTCTCGATTTCAATTCGTCCGACGACGATCGAGGCCCTTACTGCACCCCGCCCCTCGGAGGGACAAAACTCAGCCGTAAATGTCTCGCGGTCGACTTGAAAACAAGTCGCACAGTCGGGGAACATCGTGATTGAACGATTTTCACGACAAAAAGGACGTGCGCGTTCAGAAGGGAAAAGGGAAGAGCAATTTGCAAGAAAATTCACAAAGGTGCAGCAGCTTGGAAAACGTCACGCCCAAAAGCCCGGTCGGTCGGGTTGACATTTGCATCTGCAAAACAATGCACCGGGTTGACGTTAAACAATAGCTTCACAAGAACATGGAGATTTTCTGATTCGAATCAAAGAATGTTCCAATCCTCTTTGCTCATTGGAAATGCAAGTTGATGGGGTACGAAAGATAGGACGCATCACGATCGACATTCCGCAAAATGAAAGACCACTTCAATTATAGTACTCAGGCTTGGTGATGGCATCTAACCTGGATTTTCTAACTATCCAAATGGTAGCAAAATCAAAGTAAGCTGGGACATCAAGTACTCATCGCACGCATGCGTTGAAAGTTATGAATTTTGTGTGCAATATTTGCTGGGAGCCACTGCTCAACCAGTGCCTGGCGACCTCATGTGGACACGTGTTCCACCAACGTTGCGTCCTGCGCTGGATGAAAATAAAGAAAACCTGCCCCGAATGTCGTTTGGAGGAGCCCTTTAGGTTGCGCGTGATTCGGTGGACGTTTCCCGGTGAAACGCACGACGACGGCGATGCGCGGTCGAGAATAGCTCCGGAGATGTTTGAACCGTTTCAAGAGGATCGATCGACCCAGGAGAACGAACTGTTGGCACTGTTCGGCAATCCGGATGCTTCGCAAGATAGCCGCGACGGAGAGGAGTGTGATGTGTGCACACGGTTTGATCATCTGCTGCAAAAGGCTATCGATCTGAAGGCGCAGTTGAACGATTTAGCCATGGGCAAAGACAAGCAGGATCTAGAGAGTTCCGAAGAACAGGATGATGCTTCAAAGTCACAATCCTCCACCGGAAGCAGTTATTCAAAGGCATCTTCAACGAAACGACAACGGCGATTTTGATTTTCCGGTGATACATACACGTTATTTCTTTGATACTTTTATGAGTAAGTAGGCTGGTACTAATAGTAGGCTGAGAAACTGCCGATTTTTGACTATAAACTTGCGTTGTGCACAAGTAATTTAACCTCCATCATTATGTCACCCAAACAGGTTACGTAGGAATTTACGCAAAGAAAACGCATCCGGGAACTACGCCCAAGTTCAAACCTGCATGGACAATTCAACATCAGTGTTGCTGAATTGAATCGATTTAAAATTAAAGGCAACAGCGGAATTTTACACGGTTTTTTATGGTGCAACAGAAAACAGCCTTCAAAATTGAAGCAGTTCGAATTACGCGCATTTGCAGCAAAGAAGTTCTTTTGTATGTTTTTTTTTTCGCGCAATGTTTTGAAATCGGCTATAGTTTCACTCGCTCTGCGCTTTTGCGTCCTTCCATGGCAATGACTCAGAGTTTGCTGATTCGTTGCTCAGGGCCGAACGACTAGCTGTTGGAGATGAAATTGATACTCTGGCCACGGAATCCAAAGCTGTAAACTATTTACAAATTTTCAATTAAAACATTTCCAACAACATTAAGGTTGTTTATATTATTTGAACTCAAGTGCAAATATTCACACTTCTCATATCTTTCGCATATGATATTCTTACTCAAACAGCTTGTCAACACATTTCGAGGAAACCGTTTTATGATGCCAATCCACAATATCGCGTCGAGCACGAGTGTCGCACCAATGCTCCAAAATAGCCCATCTGTTTGCCAACTCATCTAGCTCCCCCACTTAGCATCGCGTTGAGAAAACGGCAGGACGCCAGGCTATTTCCGTCCAATCCACCGTCAGCAAAACCTTGAACTCGAAACAACGAAGATCAAGATGTTGGTACAGTCGGGCGGCATCTGGGGGAGTGATCCGAAAAACCGGCTTAAAGTGGATCACTGATAGACATCGACCGAGAGAGGACGGCAAAGCTTATACGGCGCGAGGGAAGATAATCTATCAGCGCGCGTCAACGGCACCCTTCACTTGCATCATAGGCCCATAAAAATCAGCGACAACGATGGTCGAGACAGAAATAACACCCTCATAATATAGCCGCAAATGACTTGGTGGTCAACCTCCTCTGTCCCACTTGTGCGTAATTGATCCAGTTGAAGTCTACTCTCGAGGACCGACCTGCAACAGTGGCTGGTTAAGCATCTTCTGATATGAGTGTTCGTGACCAGCACTACAGCATTAGCTCTAGAGTTGAATGCATGTGTTCGTATGGGAATTCGAAGCATGAATACGCTTGCCAGTATGAATCATCCATTATCGTCGCTCGCGTTAGGTACAATCAGATTACAGAGGGTGTGTTAACGCAAAATTGATGGTTTCTCCAATTCCGGTGTAAACCAAAGACAAGTAATGAACTCAGCGTCTTACTCCCTTGGCGTAACGATGACCAATAATTTCCGCGTGGAGTTAGTGTGCTGTCAAAATAAAACCGGGGAATTTGGATCGATAAGATAACACCTTCCAGGTGTAATCAGAGTGGGATTGATTCTGTTCGTCCACAAAAAACGCCCCAAACTTTAGCCAGTCGAGTTCATGAGTTGGAATATGCTTCGGTCCCATATCTCTTGCCCAAAGGTTTAGTTAACCTCTTATCATGTTGGATATATCTGGACCGGTGACGATATCGGATGTCTGTCGGACTATCGATGCTACAGTTCTTCACTCACACGGCCAGACGAAGGGAACTACCACCATAGTCAAACTCACGCGAATTGTGAACCCACCCAGATCTAATCTAAATGCGCACCGATAATGAATCACCTTCCGGTGGTGCAGCACAGGCCACCGGAGGGAGGAATCGGGGCGACGAACCTCCCGGGAGGGTTGGGACTTACCTTTGGCAGCTCTCTCGGGCGTGGCCGAATGATGACACCATCGTTCTCGATGTAATCCGGAACGTCCTTGCGGTCGCTGAAGTTGAACACCATGGTGTTGGTCCCATCCTGCTGGCTTGGCGGTGGCTTTGCCTTCTTCCTTGCCGCCACCAGCCCGGCCAGGGGTGAGGCAGCCGTTGACGAGGCTGCGGCCACCGACTGTCCACCACCCGTGCCCCATTTGGCCACGAACGACTTGGTACTGTCGACACTGTTGGAACTTCCGTTACTGTTGTTGTTGTTGTTGCTACCGGTTGGCAGCTTTTGGACACTCGCGTTTGCCACACCACCACCACCAACACCACTACCGCCGCCGCCAACGGCTGGCGAAGCCCCAACCCCAGCACCACTATTGCCGCTTGTTCCCGACACGGCAGACGCCGTGACCTCACCACTCTTTTCGCGATTGATTTGATTCTTTTCGATCTCACGCCTGGTCAGTGGAGAGCCACCGCCAGCAACAACACCATCATTATGCGCACCACCGACACTACCGTTGTTCACTGCACCACTATTATTGCCAGCGACCTCTGACGGCGAACGACCCGCACTACCGTTGGCCTCGTTGTTGCCTGCGGCGGCGGTAACACCGTTAGCCGACGACTTCGCCGGCCCGAGGCTCTCGCGGGACATCGGAATCGGGGGAGCGGGCGGTTTGGTGCTCGGGGCAGCCAACGTCACTCCTCCTCCGCCGACTCCCGGCAGATAGGACGATTTGACGGTGCCATTAAAGCGGAACTGCGTCGTAGTCCCGGCCCGGGCAATGTTCTCCATTGCGGTGCGCGAAATCTTCCTCACCATACGATCGTCCCCTGCGTCGTCGACGTCGTCGTCACTGTTTCCTTCCGCTTCCTCGCGCTCGTCGTCACCGTCGTCGTCCGCGTCGCGGTTTCCAACCTTTGGATGGCGATCTTCCTCACTTCCGGAATCCGGATTCACCGTGTACGAGGCGCTGTGATGGTGACCTCCGTCGTGCTCGTCGTCGTCGTCGTCGTCCTCCTCCTCCTCATCACTCGTGACGTACTCAAGGTTACGCCGATCCTGCGACGCTGCTGCGTTGTCCAGGGGGTGGTTCGTGGTTCCGTTCGCTCCCGCGGCTCCAGTCGGCGTAGAGGTCGCCAGATGCAGACTGGCAAGCTTGCTCGTGAGCTGCTGAATCGAAGGCGACTCGCAAATTCCCCCTGCTGGCGAAGGCGACGACGACGACAACGACGACGACGACGCTGCCGCTCCCTGTGCCGTATTGCTGCTCGCGGCGGCGTTGTGCATGTGTTGGTGGCCGCTATCTGACCCCGTCGCCGTCTTAGATGCTGCTACGACGACCGCGGTCGCCGCTGTCTGAGTCAAGCCGTTCTCGTAGCTGTTGTGGTGGTGATCGCGAACGCCACCGATGCCTCCTCCTGCGGCAGCACCGCCGTTCTTAAGTGCGTTGTTCTTCGGTTCCAGCGCGCTCTCGTCGGGTGCGCATTCGGCGGAGTGCGTGGTGACCTCTCCCATCATCTCGCTGTTGCTGCCACCGCCGTTGCTTTGCATGCTGTTCTTGTTGACGGCACCAACACTACCAGGAGCAGCAGCAGCGCCAACGCCATTACTGGTCGAAGACGCGTGTTTACTTCTTGCCGGTGGAGACGGTGGCGTACCACCGAGCGATTCAACAACCGTCGCTGATGGTTTGTTGTTTCGCTGACCGGTGGTGCTGCCGATGGTACCGTTGCTGTTGCCGGAGGCATTCTTCAGATTGTTGACGGCTTCCAGCGACTTCGGCGAGGGTGGCGGTTTGCCCACCGTTGCTGTGGTGGCCGGTGCTGGTGCGGGCGCCTGATGTTTCGGACTAGCGGTACGCGGCTTAATATTTGGCTTCTTCGGACTGAGCGGTGGCTTCGGGTGCGTGATGGGTGGCTTTTCCGCGGCCACGGCAGGAGCAGCCGGCGTCGTCACCGTGCCCGAGATGATGATCGAGCGATAGTTGGCCACCTTGCTGGCGACGTCACTGCCCGGTGGACCGCCCGCTCCACCGCCCCCGTTCGCTCTCCCACCGCGACGGTTCGCGTTCGCCTCGAAGATCTTCATCGTCTGCTTGACCACGTCCGGCGGTGGCCGCTCGTCGGCATCGATGAACGAGGTCAGCCGCTTCGGTTTCGGATCACCTTTCTCGCGCCCATTGATGATCTTCTCCTCGATCGTCACGCAATCGCTGACCAGCAGCGGCAAATCGGTGCCAGCCGCCGCGCCTCTCGTGCCAACGCCAACTACCGCTCCTCCGCCGTTCATCATCATCGCCGTCGGCGCGGTCGCCGCCATCGGTGCTCCCGATCCCGGTCCCGAACTGGATATACCGTTGCTTTCGAGCGTGGTCGTCGCTGCCACCGCCGTCGCGGACGCTACCACCACCACGCCGCCGCCGCCGCCGTTGCTGGTCGCTGTGGTCGTCGGTGTGGCGATCTCGTCCAGTATGATCACATTGCTGCCCACCTCCGAGGACGACACGCCGCCGACAACGGTTTCGACTGCTGCTGCGGCCACTGGTGCTATTGCTGCTGCTGCTGCTGCTGCTGGCGGCGACCCCGTCGTTGCATCCCGCTCCCAGGCCTTGTGGTGATCGTAGCGCACCAGAGCCTCGACTGAGCGGGCACGCTTGAGCAGGACCGCGTCAGCGCCACCGCCGCCCCGATGGTGCTTGGTGTAGCGATTGTACTCGTTCTTCTTCTCCACCTGGCGGCTCGCTCGCGTATAACTGTTTTGCACGCCGCGGAGAAACGGTGCCGCCGTCTTGACCACCACTTGCTGCTCTTCTTGCTGCTGTTGCTGTTGGTGGATCCACGGTTGCTTCGGAGCGAATTGCGGCTGCTGCTTCTGGTACGGTGGCTGCAGAACTACCGTTGCATGGAGCGGCTGCTGCTGCTGCTCTTTCTGATGAAGATGGTTATGGTTATGGTTATGATTGTTGCCGTTTCCGTTTGCGTAGTGTTCGCGTTGCTGCTGCTGCTGCTGTTGTTGTTGGTAGTGATAATTTTGCGAATGATACTTCTTCTGCTGGTGCTGTTGGTGCTGCTGGTGCGCCTGTTGTTGGTGCTGATGATGATGATGATGATGGTTTTGGTGCTGACCACCACCACCCTCGCTACCGATCGATTGTTCGCGCTCACTCAGATCCTCGCTTTCCTCGTCCAGCAGGTTGTTGAGGCTGGTCGCGCGGCGCATACTGTTCAGCGAGGGACGCTGCTTGGTGACGGATTGGCGCAGGGCCAGGCTAAGATAGCGGCAGCGCAACCGTGACACGATCCCTGGGCCGTACTTCAGCTCCTCCCCGGCATCCCCGAACCCGGGGCCACCACCTCCACCACCACCAACGCCACCCGTGACATCCACCACTGGTCCACCGCCCAGCACCGAGTTGTTCTTTTCGTAGACGACGACGATCTCCTCCGCGGCCGTGGCAGCGACCATCTTCCTGACTACACCAGCACCTTCCCTTTGCTGCTGCTGCTGCTGCGTTTGCTGCTGACCGGGCGATAGAACGAGCGACGAACCTTTAACGACACCACCGGAATTGTTGCTCACTGAGGGAATTTCACGGTCCACGATCACGACACTGTTCGGACGCGCCGACGACGTTGCGGTTGCGATGGCAGCAGCGACGGTGCTACTTCCGCTACTACAGCTGCTGCTACTGCTGCCGCTGTGTTCCGAACCGGCATTGGAATGTGACTGAGGCCCGTTAGCTGCTCCGGCCGACACCGAACCGCCGCTCGAAGACGACGGCGTTCCACTTGCGGCCAACGGCGGCGGTGGCGGCGGCGTCGTCGTCGGCACCAATACGGCTTCTCCTGTGCGCACGCTACCACCAACACTGCTGCGCTGTTGCTGCTGCTGCGGATGGTAATTGTGGTGTTGGTGCTGCTGTTGCTGGGCCGGTTCATTCGCTCCACCAAAGTGTGCCCCAAAATGAACTCCGACGGTTGGGGACGTTGCGGCGGCGCCTTTGAGTGGAACGGAAGAGCAATGGGGGTTATTGTCCCGCGCGATCACTACCTTCCCCTCGTCCTCTCGTGTCATTACATCCCCACCACCACCACCGCCACCCTCACCCTCGGATGGTAGGCTGTCACTTTTATCAGTGCTGTCAGTGCCCAACAACAAAGAAGGGGGATCATTTTCCTTACTTTCCACCACCGGATGTTGTCGTTCGCTGTCGGGCACTGTATCCAGCGGACTGTCGGTGTCGGTGTTGGTGTTTGTAGCTGTGCTACCCTCTGTGCGTGTGTGTGTATGTGTCCCGTGTGGAGATTACGAACAGTAAACAAGCAATGAAATACCCACAACACAGGGGGTGAGAACAGGTGGTGCGTGATGATGACGAGCGGGTGTGTGGAAGGAGGGTGGTGCACACAACAGATGATCGTATATACAAACAAGAGCACACATACGCACACGGCACGTGGCAGGGTGTTAGTGGTGTGGTACAATACATTCACGCATCGGACAGGACACACCACACACATCCGCAGGCACCGGATCCGGACGGTTGGAAAGTGTTATTTGGAGTGCAATGATGTCGATGATAAGAACCCAAGTTCGGTGTATATACGGGGCAGGTTGAAGTGGTGTGCGGTAGGGTGGTATGTTTGTGGTGGAGCAACAATGAACACAATTCGACGATCGTCGACCAAACATACAGGGTGGGAGAGAGAGAAAGAGAGGGAGACGAATGAACAACAATGCAAACGATTAGTTTAACAAACACGCACACACACATAAAGCTACAATAAACGTACGTAATAGCAACGATGAAACTCCCTGTTTGCTATAAAAATTAGCCGAGACACAAACCACAACCAATGATAACGAATTTTATAGCATCGTCGCCAACTTCATTCACTCGCCCTTAGAAGAGTAAATCGCTATTGATTTTAATTTTTATCGTGATAATAGAACTATACATAAGGGTATTTAAGGTAGTTAATGTTAGCAACGGAATATGGTTTGGATATGT
Organism: Anopheles coustani; assembly: GCF_943734705.1. Taxonomy (NCBI): domain Eukaryota; kingdom Metazoa; phylum Arthropoda; class Insecta; order Diptera; family Culicidae; genus Anopheles; species Anopheles coustani. The sequence continues at coordinate 4,149,926 of NC_071288.1, read as the reverse complement.
ATGGACATTTTGTATCGAATTCACGTATTAAAGCCAAGCCTAAGAAAATTTTAGTATCGAAAGTAGTGATACACATAGTCCACACATAGTCAAATCTATAAATGAGATAACCTTTCTTTACAATTCGTTTAAAAAGCCAATCTTCGATCATCAAGTTTCTTGTTATATTCCTCTCCAAGGGTTAATTTTATGGCAAACGATCATTTCCCCTCCAAGCAACGGCTTTCCTAGTGTTAGTGATCACATACTGCTCGCGACCGGTCGTAACATTAGCCAGATATTCCGAGATGAACCGCGAATGCATTCCAAGAGCATCATGTATGTTTGTATAAGGGAACGCCAAGATCAACCCCAAAACGATTGGTGTGAGCGAGACAGAATCCGAAAAATGCTCGAAGAAAGGGAACATAAAATAATAAAAACACATAAATCAAAGTACCGCTGTACGCGGATGGGTTGGGAGAGTTCATTGCTCACTTTGTGGGAAGGAAAAATCATATGGGGAGAAAAGGAGTTTGGGTGGCCGATGATGATGATGATGATCATCACGATCGGTCGGGAAAAATTACTGCCGCATGTTTTCCGACGCGCTGATGGACAGCAAACAGTATCAAACAAGCATCTATAAAAATCGAAAGGGAAAATTTTGACCCGGACTTTAGCAAACCAGTTGTTAAGTGCAACCAAAAGTAAGTTAAACGGGAGAAAAATTCAAACATACTTTCCCAAGTTGTCTACTAAAAGCAAGAACCGAACATGCCCGCGTTTCGCTCGGTTCCGAGGGAACACCGTTCTCGAAGAGGATGGGAAGAAGCAAGATCAAAAACATTCACCTCATTCTTTTCTTTACCTCCTAGTAGCTCAAGCAGGTCGTCCACGTTGCCATAGTGCTGTGCTTGTGAACGCGTGCCTTCGGTGGAGAAATACGGCGTTCCATGGGAAGATGAAAGCGGGATAAAAAGATAGCATCGTAAAACGTAAATAAATAATTCCTCTAATGCGAAGCCATCTCTAGACACCATTGGCTCCCTGCTGTTCCCCGGTATCGTCCCGGAGGCGATGGGTTTGAAATAAGATTTCCATAAGAAATCGGTTAAATAGTTGCTTGTCTGGGAGCCTAAGAAAGTTGAAGGAATTATTCAACACAACACAACGAATGCTGGGGCGTCGTGTTTGAACTTGAGTTGAAAAGCATTAGGTTCATTTGGAATATTCTAACAACTAAACCAAATGAATAAGAAATAGTATTCATTCTATACAAACATCAACATGTATTTTTCAAATCCACCTCGCCCAATAAAGATTTATTTTTTAGTCCAATATAATCCATTAAAAGGTGTCCGAACGTTCCTTTTACATTTTTCTTAGTTTGGAAACAGTTCAAAATGGACTCCAAATTTACCATCGAATGCCCGAAAATAAAACTCCTTCCCTCGACCACGTTGGCAAAGCTTCGCGGTTCGAGTTTGACAAAAAGAAAATCCGAACGCAAAAAAAAAGATTGTTCCGTTTCTCGACCGCGTTTTATTTGCTGTTGACGGCGAGTTTCTGGACAAGAGGTCGGTTAACAAAACAGAAAACAACAAAAAAAAAATCCACAAATAGTAGATGTTGCGCGATTCGAAAATCGTCACACATCGGCTCTCGATTTGCATATGAACGCATCGGAAAAATAATAAAACAAAACCTCCGCAACCCGTGCTCCCAGGCGGCTTCCCGCATCGGTTTTCCTTTTTTTCTGTACTGAATTTTATCTTTCGCCAGCATTAAAAAAAAAGGTTGACGAGGTGGTAGCATTTGCATTGGAACGCAAATTTGCATCGTAGCCGTGAATGTTATTTTATTTCATTACATACGGGGTGTGTGGAGGAGCATTGTTTCGGTCCCAACTAACTTTAAGAGTTTCAAATAAACTTCAGTGGAGAAATGGTTGGATATTTTATCCTAGATTTAGTCGGTTTTGAAAAACCGATTGGAATCAATGAAAATAAAGAGTATCAAAAGAACATCAATGAAACAAGCCAACAAAAGCGATCGAAGAGTTCAGTAAAACTCCGAAATTACGTACGGAATCAACTTTTTTTTTCTTCTCTTTGTTCATAAGTGAATTAGATAAGTTCTACCAAGCTTTAAAAATCTGGAGCACCTCTTTTTATTGTGCTACCTCTTTTCCTCCCTTGTGCGCCACCGTGGCAACTGCTTTGCAATTATCGGCCCCGCTTAGCAGCTTCGAAAGGGGGCTAATGAATTTTTCATCAGACTTTAGGTTGAAGAACACTTTTTGCTGACTTTTGACACATGATACTGGCGGTGGTCACCCATTAGTGCAACACGTCTAATTAATGGGCAGCATTTGTCTGCTCGCCATCTCGTTCGCCCTCTCCTCGTCGTTCGGCTTGAAAGTATAACGACAAAAAAAAACAAACGTTCCAAAAATGCATAATCAATTACTAACGGGTCCAAAAAACCTAATTGCAACGCGCAACCAATTTCGCTTCGTATTATTCATCCCAGTCCACGGCGTTTGCTGCTTCGCGTTTGTCTAAGTCTGTTTTGGGGGTTGTTGTTTATTTAAAACCGAACCCGGCGGCCAGTGTCGAACGTTTGAGCAAGCGGTGGCCGGGGGAAGTATGTTTGAATTTTTGTACGTGCGAAGGTCGGCACAGCGTCGGGTGAGGCGATGACATTTTCATTGGGACTTTGCTCCAAAGTATGGCAAATAAACTGTAGCGATGTTAGAGCCACATTGGTGACGACAAGGTAGTGAAAGAAACGAGAGACCTAACATTTAACCGGTGCGGGTATCTGAAGGACTTTGTTTTATAACTTCCCAAATCAACAGAATTCCATTGCCGGAGGTTAATATTTGAATTTTGCACCGAAAGCAATGAGGAAAGGAAGCTCGCCACATTGTCACAAAAAGCAAGCCAAGAACTGACACAAAACTAACAAGAAAGACAAACAAGTGATCCAAATATTGAGTTTTGCTAAATCAATACTTCTTGAAAGTGATAGAAATGGGTTTGAATCTAAAACATGACACGCCAACACGTGCAAGTAATGGTTCACAAAACTAAGCTAGCATATTTATGCTAAAAGATGAATGATCAATGAAGAAGATGACCAAGTCGATAATCACTGGGATCGATTTGTTGTGGGAAACACATGCTAATGCTCGGTCACGAGAACCGCAAGCGGCGTGTCATGGTGATGTTCACAAAGCATAACGTAGCAGAAATAGATAATGCGATGCACACGCCGTAGAAACAACCTTGCCCGGGTGGTAGGTTTGTATACATACAAGAAGTTCGCGTTATTGCAAAACAAACCGAACATCGGTCTACCCACCCCCTTCCCCATCCCCTCCTTATTGTCACATGTTCGGAGCAAAGTTGTTCGAGAGCTCGGTCAGCTGATAAAGGTGCTTCTAAGGCCGCCGGCAGCTAGCAAGAGAGCTGATAAGATAATCCATTCGCCCGCAAGCTTCGAAAACCTGGAAGCCGAATGGCGTGTACATCTACTTTAAATAATAATAAAATGGGACCAAGCTTATCAGTTTAACCTCCCATCTCGCTACCCGTGCAAAATGAGGACAGTCGAAGCACGAAGTGACTGTAGTGAAGGCGAGAGGGGGAAGGGCCAAAAGGGATTAAACACCGAATGAAATGTGATTCATCCATCGATCGGGCGGAGAGATATGACGAGCAGATTGCCAAACAGTGGTAGCGCCTACTATGATGAATTTAACTGTATTTTTTGTGGATTTCTTCATTATTGGCAAGTGTTGAGGAAGTTCTGAAGACGAATAATTGTACCACCAACAGTTAAAAATGGTAATGCAATTTCAATCAAAGATGTCTGATTGAAACAAAATAGCTCCAAAAGTCAATCAAAGTAAACAAGGTTAATTTTTGCGTCATGAAACGTACAGTTGAATGCAAACAGACGTGGGTTTGATTGCGCCGATGGATGTTCATACGCAATTCGAACGAAATTACAGCGGAACGAGGCCATTTGTCTGGTCGAGAGCATTATTGTCATCTGATTGGCACGTTATCGGACGGGAATGAGATTGTGACAAGCCGCGTGTTATAAACCAAACGTCATTTTCAAACACTACAGCTATTGGCAAACACAAAATCAGGGGAAGTCCATTCGAGGGTAGTAAGAATACGAGAGTAGAATCATACAAATGAATAAAAAAGATCATCACGAACAGGTTTTATAACGCTTTTGTAAGTTGAAGGAAAGAAAGTGAAAAGAAAAATTCGGATTATGATGTTTTGTTTGGTATGATTTAAATCTTTAAAAATGTTTAATATTCCCAAAACTAAAACAAACGTTATCATTGGTGTGGTATGCGGTATGTGCAAAGTTGAAAAAATTTTACAATGGGAGGATTGAATTTTACATACAAATCTACACAAACTAGGAAAACGAAGGGGCGATAAAGGGATAGAAACGAGTAGAGAGAAAGTGAACTGTCGTTCTGGCTGACTCTACTCTCCTCGATTTTCCATCCCCTTTTACGGTGATTTTGTTTTAGCGTTGTCTGAACAGTGATTTTCGCGTAAATGTTACCTTTCGTTCCGGCCCCGGCGTAGAAGGGGCTGCCGACGGGGAAAGCGCCACCGCCGGTCGGCGTGCGCGGATGGGGGGTGACGGGTGACGAGGCGGAAGCGGAAATGGCCGCGGCCACCGTCGACGCCGAGTCGTGCACCTGCGTTGCGACGGCACCGATCGTTTTGGCCAAATTCTTGCGCCGCTGGATCAGTTCCTTTTTCCACTGCGGGATGACGCTCGGATCGCCGTTGCCCGACGTCGATGCCGGTGGCACGTGCGCGCTAGTGTTAGTGGGCGTGTCGGCCATCATGCTGTTAGAGAAGGCGCCTCGTTAGCTAGCTGTGGGGGGTGGATCGATTTTTCCTCCCAAAGCCGGCGTTTGTGCTTGGGCCGAGGGACGTATGGGAGAAATGTGTGCACTAGAGGAGGGATGTTGAAGGAGGAAGAGGAAGGGTGATGCAGGATTCCGGAAGAATTAAGATGAAAGATGAAAGAAAAGATTTCGTTACGATCAGATAAGATTAGTTGGGTTGCACTGTCGTTCAAAGGCGTGTTTTAATAAATTCGATTTTTAACTTCCACAACACACAATCTGAAACACAGACACAAACAGGCAGACATACAGGCGCAAAAAGGTTAATTATAGCATCGCAGTTTGTTGTTGTTGATTTTTCCTCCGCCCGATTGTCGGCCACCGTTGCCGTAATTGCTGATGATGCTGTGTGCTGACGCTGACGGGCTGCTTTCACTAACTCTAGTTTCTACTTTAGTTCCTCTCTCCTAAACTTAATTACTTTTGGGCCGTGCTGACACTGTTTGGGAAATATTCACTCATTTCCTCTATCCACGGAAACCGTGAGAAAATAGGGAACATTCTCTCGCACTGGCTTTAGTTGAAGTGGAAGTTGCAACACAGTCATTCAAATGCAAATATGTCATTATTTTGTACCGAAATCCGATAGGCTCGACCAGCTTCGTGCTTTCGTTATTCCTCCCCCAAAAGCCGACTGTGACTCCTCTTTCCCTTTCTAGCTGAATGTCCTACATAAAACCCACCGAGTAAATACCATTGCTTCCTTTTGTACGGCCACCATCCTAGGGGTCCAAACTCTACAATAGAACCACGGGTTGAGGCCAATTTTCGGTGTGAAAAATCATCGTCGCCTCTCCATTTTAACCTGCGGTGCTTTCCATTTCATTCGTACACTTGAATTCGATTATTGGAAGGGGTTCGTCGCTGACCCAAGAAAGAGTCTTTCGTATAATAAAGATGTTTGGTTTTGGAAAATATATCTCAACAATATAGAAGTGCTCAGTGAGAGAAAAATAAATATCAATGAAAAATGGGCAAAGCTATTCGCAGTGAGGCAATTTTAAACTATGACTCAATCAACCGTTCGCTGATAGTGGCACCCCGAACCCCATCCCCATCCCCAAAGGAAGGTTCTCCCAGCTCCAATGTTTCTAGTGGTTCGTTTCGTCAAAGCAAGGGTGCTACTACGATGTGGCCATGTCCAGCAGTTTTATCAGTTGCCAACAATCTTCAACAGTACTTGGCAATCACACCCCCCTTTTCCACCTGACCGAAAGCATTCCACTGGCCATCAGTTCAATGTCCACTTTCCCGATGATAAGTGGTGGACAACCCGGTGGACACAAACCCATCTCTAACGGGTGATGGATACACGTACAATCCTCGAGCAAGGGCGGTCCGCACGGAGGGGGAGGGAAAATATTTTGCAACCGGCCAACCGAACCAATCCATCGTGCCGTGATGAAATATTCAAATAGCTTTGAAAAATGTGCACATTCGTGTGTTTATAGTTTACCACTTTGTATTTCGACGTGTGCCTTATTTGGCATTTTGTTTTCCATATCGTTGTAAAATGGCAAAAAGTCGACCTTCCAAACCAGCTCGCCTGTTCCTATCATCTGAATGGCCGGTTTTAAGCCGTTTCAAGGACGGACTCACCCTTTTCTCCAATACCCCTCCGGGGGGGAATACTTTCACCTATGCTTCTCGCAACAATTTGCAGGTGGATGACCAATACGACCAAACAAACGTAATCATGTATTGGTGCATCTGTTTATTAGCTATTACGAAAATCCAGCGCGAGCGCGAGAGGCCCTTGGGGGGAACGAAGGGACTGGTGTTTATGCGTGTTTTCATGCGTAACAAATACGTTCTTCTGCACAGGCTTTGGTCTTCTGCGGGGAGGAAAAAAGGGAAAAGAAAAAAACCACCCCCCAAACGTGTAGTTTTGCCTTGGGTGAGTTTTTATTTTTCCCTTTGTTTTTTTGCCCACACACCTTTCCTCACTCCCGTCCGGCATCGTGCAAACACCAGCCTTAATCTCCTTCCCTTATAGCGAAATAGGAAAGCATGGAAATAAATCACCCCTCTGGCCCCTATGCCCTGGCGGGCTCGGAAGGAATCAATTTCCACCGCAAATGGTCAGTTTTAGTCAATGGACAGCGATTACTTGGGTGTGCCTTTTTTTTTCTTCCCCGGTCCTCGTCCGTTCATCTCTGGTTTTTGCAAACCTTTCGCGAGTCATTGAACTAAGAAGTGTTGAAAATTGGTATTAAAGGCAGAGAGGTATGAAATTCAATTACTTTCCAATAACCACACATAATTCGCGCACGTAATTGAAATGGGAAAGCAAAACAGTGGGAGTTTCATCTAGTTCAAGTTACTCATTAAACAGAAAAAACTGAACTGAATTGTATAAAAATGTTATTTGGCTCATGACAAACTCGTGTGCCGTAGATAGATGAATACCCAGCTTTTGAATATCGATTTTTTCCGCCTTTAACCTTCCTCCACATGAAAATGTCCCGAATGACTCATGGAAAACTGCAAAGTTTCCTTCCTACCTACGCATACAACCGTACACCACACTGCAAAGAATCATTAAACCAGCTAACCCTACCAATAAACATCCCTTCCGGGGGCGGCGGAACTAATTTTTATTTTGCCCCTTTGTAGTTCCTAATCAGATATAAGCGAACGTTATCAGCCCTGGACGCTTTTGGGGAACAAAATCAATAATGAACAAACATGACGGAAACCCGGTGGTGGTGATGCCGTGGATGAAAAGCGACCTCTAGAACAAAAATGTTGCTGGTGGCCTTTTGCAATCCGAGCCTGGTTCGACAAGGTTTCGATTGGTGTAGTTTTTATTGGTTTCCGTTTTATCAACTTTTGCTTATCATTCGCGCTGCGGCCCGACGCCGAAAGCTAGGCGCTGTCAATCATGGACGTTTTCGGCCAGCGAGCGAGTGATAAGATAAATCGAAATGACCGGAAGGTTTTTCGTTTCGTTGCCATTGACTGAGTCCCGGCGTTGCCCAGCGTTGGTTAACCAAAACAACAAAGTCTATCAAGGGGGGGATCAAATAAAACCATTTTCCGTAGCACCAAACCAAACAAGCCTTGGTTGGGAAATTTGGCCTCAATGGAAACCGAAGGAAGGTAAAACTGGGGGAGCCACAAAAAAATATTAAAAAGCTTTACCGGCATTCCGGAAGTAGGTACAGCGCCGGCAAACAAACGAACCTCATCAACCCAAACGAGTAGGCGCTGAGAAAAAAGCTGTCAAAAGTTCATAGACACACACGCGTCCAAAGGGGAATAGAAAAAAAAAGCTGAATCGAATATTGTTCAGGCAGCAGCAAAAAACAAAAATAGGCAATAATTCAGCCAACGGGTGGAAAACTCCGGGTTCGGCCGAGGGAAAACACAACAACAACAACAAGTGCCTGTCAAACGGATCACAACAGAGCAATCCTCTCGATGTTCGGCCCATTCAAAACGGAGAGAGAAAGAGATTAACAAAAGTCGGAAAAAAGCGAAAAAGAGAGAGATGAATGGAAGCCCGCGGAAAGCGTTCGCTGAAGCGATGGAAAACCCAGCGTGCCGAGAGTTCAAACAACTCTTTCGCGGTCCCCTGCCTTCAGGTATCTCCTACATCCACCCCGCGTCATCCCTCACATGTTGCAACCCGAACACGGGATCCAAACATTTGCATCATGGCGGTATGGCAAGTTCAGCGCACTGCTGGATTGAATAGCCAACAGTCCATGGGCTAGTTTTTCCAGCGGCCAGAGAAATTTCGTCTGTTTTCCATCCTCGAAAAGGGCTTTGTTTTGTTCTAGTCTTGTTGGACAAAACACATCCAAACACGCTATCTCTTCAAACTGCTGCCCGATCTCGGGGATTTGGTCTCGTTTTGGCGAAAAAAGAAAAATGGTGATCCAGAGCTCGAGTCAGGTGGCGGCGGACGAGCGATACTCATCACATCCACTCCACTTCTTCACCCGCACCCGCCAACCATCCGTCGCGTGTGCAGACACCATCATCATGGCTTGCTTTCCGCCTCCAAAACAGAACCCTTTGGTTCTCGATATCACCCTTCCGTCCCGCTTTTGCGCACGCCCGGTGGCTTTGCCGTGCGTACGCAGGCGCACCAACCGTCCCTTCTCCCAGTCCTCACTGCTAGCGCCTTTCCATAGTCTGGTCGGCTGCTGCGATGGACTCCTCTTCTAGCCAATTCCGGTACCACATTGCGTTGCGTCGGGTGCATTGTTCTCTACTACAGGGCCCTCTCTTCCTCTTTGGCCCTCCTTCAAACGACCCCTTCCGCAGCAGCTTTCGTTTCGGTTCTTTGCTCTCTGCGCACCTGGACACCGGAGTTTCTCGCATCTCGTTCTAGCCATACTCGTACACTCTTCTTCTGAACCAAGTGCTGGGGCTGCTGCTGCTCAACCGGATTTAAAATTGAAGCAAGGTGAAGGAGCTTCTAAAGCCTACAACATCAACAGCACGAACCAGCCTCCCTATCTTCTCCCTATTTCTTCCAGTCTGCCTACTTCGATCCGTTGAGCCTACTTGAGCCCATTCCCAGAGCGTTTCTTCATCGGGAGGTAGTTTTCACACCGCAGCAGTCCCGGCGGGGGCAATATTTTCCTCCGACATTTTCCCATACCCATCATAAACCGGGGAGGAAATGGGTAGCACCAGCGCTCTCTCTAATAAAAGGTCGCATTTAAAACAAGTGCACAGCACGTTCGACAGCATTAGCAAAAGACAACGGTGTCTTTGACATTGAGAGACTGAAAAGAAGAAATCATAACGGAAACTGGCAATCGGCTGCAGCCCCATGGGCTTGATGGCTGATGAGGAAGAAACCTTTCTATTCTTTTGGCTTCTTAATTCCTTTCTTCCTACTGACTTTCCGCCATCAGCGACCGAGAGTGCGTCGTTGCGCATGCATGCGATTAATCAAGTTTTCACTCGTCCAGAACAGCACCACACACGTATGCATCCATGCACAAAGAGGCCTGCACAAAACATACACACATGCACAAACACAAAACCGGACAGAGGAAAGGACACTTACGCGTTCGGCACTTACAACACACGCTGAGTGGATTATTTCACTGACGTCCTTTAGAACGCGGACACTTTTTCGATTTCTCCGCCACCGATGCCACCTTCCATATGGCGTTCAAGAGGATTTTCCGCGTAACGCAACACACGCTGGCAATTTCAATCTTGCCGAGACCTTCGACTGCACAAGAATCTTGCTTTTAATTTTATTTTCCGCACCACGCACCAGATGAAGAGAAGCACTCTCGCTCTTCACTTTGCGTCACTTCACAAGGCAATTACTTGGTCGAAAAACAAAAAACTGAAAACCCGTGGTTCACGTTCTCGTATGGAAATCGATCTGGTACGGACAGTAGTGCGTCTGTTCGCAAATAAAAAGAACCTGTCTCGTCTTCTTCTCTTCTGGACAGGATTGACAATTTAAACACTTCTCTCGGGAGGCGCGCTTGGGTACTGGACCGGAGAACTGGAACTGGAAACTGACCGGTTTCGTGGAAGGATTCCGCAACGCCGCCGTGATACAAGAGCAAAAGAGCGCGCCGTCCGAATGCTGGAGAGCGGGATGCTTTTAATAATCCAATAAAATAAGCATTGGGAACGAGCCAGCCAGCCGGTCGCAGCGGTCACCAGGGCTAGCGAGCCGCGTGTGCAAGCTCTCCCTCGGAGCCGGAATGGCGACCACGGTTACAGTTCGCCCTCGGAGAATGCAACATCCACCACAAACAGCGGTCACAGAATCCGTTCTCTTGGACGATGGGAAGACGAAGATGTCACTGATTTGTGTTAGTTTGGAAGAGCATCCAATCTCTCGTATTGTGTTCCCATGCGCCGCTACGATCCGCAGCACAACGACGAGCTGACACGACTGACACGCGCAACGTCTACGTCGGACGTGGGTCGTGGGACGTAAATATTTTTTTGTTTCGTTCAAAGTACAGATGTTTTCGCAGGTAGCTTTCGTACTCCACGGGTATGTTGACTTTTCGTGACTTGACACAACCTTACCAAAGGCGTTCGAGTTTTTTTTTCAAACGTATTTACTATTTCATATCATCGGGAAACTACCGAATTCCTGTGAAAAATCCTGTGAAAAAAAAAATGAAGTAAAATTACCTGTGCAAAATCCTAATTTTTCATCGCAATATGATGTAATAAACTTTATGGTTCGAGGGATTCGCATGACAAACACGACTGACTAGGAGAGCGAAACAAACCTTATAATACATAAACCTTGGTTACCTAGCGGAAGGTTGTTTGACGGCTGTCAAACCGGCCGTAGAAATGTGTTTTGATTGAATAACGCGAATGTAAAGAGTTTTGTACAGAAAATCAAGTGTTTTTCTCAAATTTTGAATTAAGTACATTACTATTCAAGCATGAATCAAGCAGAAGTGACAAAGCTGATGTCGCAGTTGCGAATAGCCGTCGCGCCGCGACATCGCAATCTTAAAAACATCGATGGACCCGAGGGCCGGTTAGATAAATTGCGCAAAACGGTGACGGCACTGGTGAAACACGAGCGAATCGAGCTGAACTATCAACGGGCGGACGAGGCACGAGGGTATGCCGAGCGGTTGATCTCCGATGCGATACGCCGCGGAGATTGCCACAAGCCGACGATGGAGATGGCCGATTTTTGGCTGCTGGAGAAACAGCTGGTACACAAACTTTTCAAGGTGCTGGTGCCGCGTTTCGAGGAGTACAAGGTGTCCGCGACAAGGATGTACAAAGCGCCAAAGGAATATCCGGGTTGGTATCGCAAGCGTGCCGTCTTGGAGCTGCGTGGAAACCCTTACCCTTCGCTACTACCGAACCAGTCCAACAACCGCAACCTCCTACACAACGTACTGATGGACGAGGCGAAGAAAGACTATCGAAGGGAAAAGTATGCCGAAATAGCGGGACAAATCGGTAATGATACACCATTGGATGCAGGCCAGTCGGTTGCGGGACAAGCTACCGAAAGCAAGGAACAACCAAAAGCTTCCAAAGAACAAGTTTAGGTTCTGTGTAAATAGGATTATGCCATTTGTTTAGATTAAAGTAGAAACCAATAAATATCACAAAGTGCAACAAAATAAGAGATAAATTCCTCTTCTAGACAATACACTCATTGTTTATTAAATAAGTGTTCTTAATCCGGTAAGCTGGTCGTTTTAATTGCATAGTTTAACTAGGTTCTCCCAATCGTAAGAAATAATCTAATGAGATTAATTCCAAGGGCCAAATTAGTGCTTAAACGCTTGTAACGATGTAATGATAATTTCATGAGATATTATTCCAATTACAGTTGGTCCCCGCAGTACGCGATACTCGATATACGCGAATTCGCAATACGCGATTTTTTAAAACTGACAGCTCTTAGCGTTGCTCGAGTTCTGATTAGTCAATTTTACTTTGTTTTGGTAGAATGAAGTTTTTAATATGCATTTTTTAACAGAGATATAACTATGCAATAAAAAAAATGGAACACTTTGGATAAAATTTGGATAACAGTTTGGAAACAGTTATTTGGATAAAAGATATGTTAAATAAGCGGTTCCCTCTCAGTGCCAACTCTTCAATATAAGGTATAAACGATATGGCAGAGGAAATCCGCAATACGCGAAAATTCGATATACGCTATTGCGTTCGGTCCCAAACATTCGCGTACTGCGGGGACCAACTGTACTCCTAATTAATGCCAGATTTCTCCGAATGAAATGTATTATATTTTTAAATTTAAATTTGCATATCATTCCTCCGACGTTACAGTAAATGTTGTAGTATGATGCATGATGAGACGATGCTTCTTTAACAGACATCGTTACTTGCTGTTTTATATCCTGTTCGACAAACATAGTGACGACAAACAAAGCATAAAAGTATCATGTTTATAACCAACATTTTTATGTTTTTGGTCATTTGTCGACACAAGGATGTTCATTCACTACAGACTTGAACAATGTATGTTCGGAAGACAGACAATTTAACAAACGACTGATCTTAGAGCCCTATACCCCGGAAGAGGAAGAGGAGTCCTTCGTTTACTACCCGACCGGACTATTTACTCAATCTTCTCGCTGGAATATAGAAACGGTTCCGTCACGGAATCAGTTTACATACATCCTGCTTCAACAACACGTACCAAAACCGGCGCCTGCAATTGATATCTGTTGTACAGGGCAGCATGCTTGGAAATGGTCAATATCATGCATTTACGTACGTCCAGGACCAGCATGAGTGTTATGTGGTTCACTGTGACGCCAACAAGACTAGACGTTGACGACCACAATGTGTGGTTGTAATGTTCGTGGGCGGATTTTGGGAATATTAACCATAAACATAAATTACGCATAAATGAACTTCACCAAGATAGAGACGTGTTGCAGAAAGATGTTGGTTATGAAAGTGATTTTAGTTTCCTTTACATGTTCAAAACTCACAAAAAACTACAATATATAAGCGTCGAACAAAAACAAAATAAAATTTATTGATCCATTCTTATTCCACAAAAAAGTGAAGCACCTTCCATATGATTAAAATAAAAATTATCTCTCTAGTATTTTAATGAAAGCTCCTCGCAGTGGTTTCAAAGTTAAATCGGCCTTAAGTTGCAGTTCATTTTCTTGCTTGCACGGCATCAGACGATAGTTTGCCAGCAGCTTCACCAAGATCGTTTTCATCTCCAACATGGCATAGCGCTGTCCAATGCAGCTTCTTATTCCGGCACTAAACGGCAGGTAACTGAAGGTGGTCTTTCCATCCTCATTCTCAAAACGTTCTGGCAGGAAACGATCGGGTTCCGGATACTGATCGGGGTCATTGTGCATGATGTAAATGTTTATCATAACCTCCGTTCCGGCCGGAATAGCCACACCATCAACAATCATATCGCCTGCTGAAGTTCTTCCTATTAACGGAATCGAAGGATTCATCCGAAGCGTTTCTTTAATCACCATTTCCATGTACTTGAGCTGCTGCAGAGACGCATGCGTAATGGTGGCCGATCGGACATTCCCGTCAGCTCCATAAACGGACACTATTTCATCGTAGAGCTTCTGCTGGATGGTCGGGTTACGTGACAGATAATACAAGGCGAAACTGACGCAAGACGTGATCGTCTCGTGACCGGCGAACATGAAAGTATTCACTTCACCGCGAATATCCTCATCCGGCAAAGGTTCACCATCGTAGCGTGTCTGAAGTAGAAGATCTAGGAACGTCATCTTCATAGAACGATTCCCTTCAATCGACTCTAGAGCGGCATTATCATTTTGCTTTCGCTCCTGGATTACTGTATCCATGAAGTTGTTAAGCACTTTCACTATTTCCTTCTGACGCTTACCCGCTTTTGTCAAGGAGTAGATAAAGTTGTTACTTACAAACGGATTAAAGATTCTTTTATGAACGATGTCTATCATTCTGTTTGGGGAACGAATGCAGAACATTAAAATCAAACAAGAAATGGTACTCTAATAATCTTTGACTTTTACTTACGCCTCTGAAGCTTCAACAAACTGAACTTTCGGATTCGACTGGCATTGGAGCTGAATTCCCATTGCAGTTTCGCTAATAACGTCCATCGTGCAATACCTCAATGGAAAGTGGACATCAAATTCTGGCCCTCCAACATGGCTGCGCAGTTTCTCTACCAACGTGTCCGTCTGAGCAACCATGGTGAGAATGAAATCGTTCAACATTTTGTAATGGAACGCTGGGTTAATGATCTTTCTGCGGGTACTCCAACGCGATCCGTCCAGTATAACGCTGCTGTGCCCTAGCCACGGTGTCAGAAATTTATAGAAGCTAGTTTTCTTGACATTCCGTGTCTGCATGACTTGTTCTATCACACGTGGATCGGTCGTGAGCAGCTTAAATTCGTTGCCAAGTTCCTGGAGTAGTAAATTTTTGCCATACTGACGGTGAAACTTGGTCAGGGTACGCAGGATCCCATCAGGCGTAGAGTCGCGAAACAGAAATGCACTTCCAAGCAGAGGCAACGAAGGCACGGCACGGAAATTTGGTAGCTTTTTCAGAAGGGTTTTCACATCACGATGTTTTCTAGTAATTTTTAGCACTATAACAATAGCTGTAGTGATACAAAAGAAGAAAAACAAGTTTATCATCATCATGATCGTATGCACTTGTATGGAAAATTGTTCGAACTCGTTGGAAGATCAGACAGTACTGATGAGCCCAGAGCAATGGGTGCCGCTTTCGAACAAAGAAATTATACTTATCTGAGAAAAGGTTACAGTGGTGCAGGCCAGCTGGGGGTTATCACCACCAGAACACGGTAGTGAATTAAACAATGAATTAAGTTAAGCAATTGGACCGTTTCATTATTTCGGAACTCAAACACATTCAATTATTTAAACATGTGCACATGTGCAAAATTGAAATACATTATCTATCAGTACTGAAATTTATTATTCAGAACGCTATAGTTATTCGATTGGGCGATTTAGTTAGTTTTTCTAAGGATGCTCAAACATAATGTACCATCCACTAATCTATCTTTCCAGTATTTGCATAAAAGCTCCCTTCAATGGTTTCAAAGTAAGATCGGATTTAAATTGCAATTCGTTTTCTTGCTTGCACGACAACATGCGGTAGTTGGCCAACAGCTTTATCAAGATCGTTTTCATCTCCAACGTGGCAAAACGCTGTCCAACGCAGCTTCGTATTCCGGCACTAAACGGCAAGTAACTGAAGGTGGTCTTTCCATCCTCATTCTCAAAACGTTCCGGCAGGAAACGATCAGGTTCCGGATATTGATCGGGATCATTGTGCATGATGTAAATGTTTATCAGAACCTCCGTCTCTGCCGGTATGACAACCCCATTCACAGTCATGTCCCCTGCCGATGTTCGCCCAATGAACGGCACCGAAGGACTCATACGAAGCGTTTCTTTAATCACCATTTCCATGTACTTGAGCTGCTGCAGAGACGCATGCGTAATGGTGGCCGATCGGACATTCCCGTCAGCTCCATAAACGGACACTATTTCATCGTAGAGCTTCTGCTGGATGGTCGGGTTACGTGACAGATAATACAAGGCAAAACTGACGCAAGACGTGATCGTCTCGTGACCGGCGAACATGAAAGTATTCACTTCACCGCGAATCTCCTCATCCGGCATCGGTTCACCATCGTAGCGTGTCTGAAGTAGAAGATCTAGGAACGTCATCCTCGTAGAACGATTCCCTTCAATCGACTCTAGAGCGGCATTATCATTATGCTTTCGCTCCTGGATTACTGTATCCATGAAGTTGTTAAGCACTTTCACTATTTCCTTCTGACGCTGACCCGCTTTTGTGAAGGAGTAGATGAAGTTGCTTCTCATCAGTGGATTAAAGATTCTTTTATGTACTAAGTCAAGAAATCTGGAAAGGCACATTCATTAAATTTATCAACTTGTCATACTATCACGAACACCTTGTACTTTTACTTACTCATCTGTAGCCTCAACGTGCTGTACGTTTGGGTTCAGCTGACTTTGTAACTTAATGCCCAACGCGGTTTCGTAGATAACGTCCATCGTGCAGTACCTCACCGGTAAGTAAATATCAAAGTCAGATCCACCAACATTGCCGCGTAGCTTTTCTACCAGCACGTCGGCTTGTGCAACCATCGTGAGTATAAAATCGTTCAACATTTTGTAATGGAAGACAGGGCTAATGATCTTCCTGCGAGTTAACCAGCGCTCTCCGTCCAGTGAAACACTACTGTTGCCTATCCATGGGCTCAAAAATCTATAAAGTTTAGTTTTCTTGATATTTCGGGTCTGCATAACTTGTTCTATCACTCGTGGATCGATAGTGAGCAGCTTGAATTCGTTACCAAGTTCCTGTAATAGCAAATTTTTGCCATATTGACGATGAAACTTGGTCATCGTACGTACGATTCCATCAGGAGTTGTGTCTCGAAATAGAAGTGCACTTCCAAGCAGCGGCAACGAAGGTACGGCCCGGAAATTGGGTAGTTTTTTCAACAGATTTGCCACTTCACGACACTTGATGGTAACTTTTAGCACGATCGCAAGCGCTGCAGTTACGCAGAACAAAATAAAGAAGGAGATCACCATTATATCTGCGAGGTTCTACTTCTCTACCTAATCTGCCTTACTGGTTGTTTGAATCATCTGGAGGTTAGGATACAACTGATGCACTCCGTGTGCTGTGTACTGTATTTTATTCGTGATACAGTGTTTGAATAATCATTTGGTGAGGATCACTCATGTGATCGTAACATAATGGTCCGTTTTTCTAATTTAAATTTTATGTTCCACGAATCTTCGTTTTTATTACTTTGATACGCTGAAAGCAAATGCACCGAGATTGCAGCAGGTTTAAGGTTACGTTACGAATATAAAAGTTCTTTCTATCGTCATCCTTCTCGAGACATTGAATGTGTAAGGGGTGAAAGAGGCCACCCGGCTCAAAGCCTCTATAAAATATATTTACTACTACTTTTACTACATTGAATGTGTGTTTGCGGGGTAGCGTGGGTCTGGGTAGCGTTAAATTTTATGGGCCTTCAGAATGATTTTGTCATTTGTTTATTTTTATTTCTGGTGTTTATATGATTGGCATGCGTCATGCATGAAAATATGCTCCTCAAATACTGGGAGCACATAGCGTTTTACAAATTCATTCGAGTACACCTGGATCATTTTTGACTAACTGATAAGGCTGAGCACCTCTTAACATGTATAGCACTTACCGGTTATCATTATCTTGACTTCTGTCGTTCAGATTATCTCATTACCGAGCAACAATTTTCACAAATGCTCCTTTTACGGGTTTCAGCGTCATATCCGTTTTGATGCGAAGTGAATTGCTTTCCTCGCATGGCAACAACCGATAGTTGGCCAGCAGCTTCACGAGGATGGTTTTGATTTCCAACATTGCATACCGCTGACCGATACAGTTTCGTGAACCCACACTAAACGGTATGTAGCTGTAAGGTTGTCTCTGTGCTGTGGCATCGTCGCTAAACCGTTCCGGATCGAAGCGTTCCGGTTCGGGATAGAGCTTGGGATCATTATGCAGCGCGTAGATAATGATTCCAAAGTCGATGCCGGCTGGAATTGTTGCACCATCGATTACCATATCTCCAACCGATCGACGACCGATGATCGGAACGGATGGATTCATGCGCAGGGTCTCCTTGATGATCATCTCGAGGTACTTTAGCTCTTGCAGTGTTCCATAGGTAAGTTCTGCCCGCTTTGCATCGGGTCCAACTAGCTCCTGAATCTCGTCGTACGCTTTTTGTTGAATTTCGGGATTGCGGGACAGGTGGTATGCGGCAAAGCTGATGCACGAAGTTGTTGTGTCGTGTCCTGCGAACATGAACGTGTCAACCTCCTCCCGGATGTCGTTATTAGACAACGGTTTGCCTTCGACCGAGACGTTCAGCAAAAGATCCAGCAAGGTCATACGACGCTTTCCGTACACGTCCGATTCCTCGATTTTCTCCTGGGCACGCTGTTGCTCTCGCTCATCCTCCAGTTGCTTCTTACGTTCGCTAATCACCCGATCGGCAAAACCGTGCACCACCTTTAGTAGCTTCTTCTGCCGCCGGTAAGCTTCGGTGAACAGGAATGTCCACTTAAACTCACGGCCAAGTGAGAAGAGTCGCTTCAAAATGATGTCCGAGATCCTGGAATAGAAATTGCTATAAATACTCCTACTCCTTAACATTCAACAATAATGTTACTTACTCTTTAACAGACTGAACGTACTCCGCGTTTGGATGCTGCTGCGTGTTCAACTTGACACCCATCGCCGATTCCGAGATGATGTCCAGTGCGCAGTATGTAACGTATTCGTAAATATCAAAATTTGGGCCGCCCGCATGCGCCGTCAGCTTATCGATGAACACGTCCGCCTGATGGTTCATGATGACGAGGAAGTCTTCGAGAATTTTAAAGTGAAACGTTGGCGTGATGATTTTTCTACGCTGAGCCCATTTGGCGCCGGTGGACACGACTAGTCCCGTGCCGAGCCATGGCACCATAAAGTCGTAGATGATCGTTTTCTCGATCGTACGCGCTTGCACCACCTGCTCGATTACCTTGGGGTCGGTAATCTGGATGGCAGGTTGATTGAACAGACCCTCGGTGAACAAATTGCGTCCGTAACGACGATGGAACCCGGTAAAGGTGGCAAAAATGCCTTCCGGAGTGGGATCTTTAAAGTGGTACGACGTGCCCAGCAAGGGCAGGGACGGTACGGCGTCAAAGTGCGGGAGGAGTTTTTTCAATCGAGCAATGGTAGCTCTATTTCGCAACACGGTTACCACTACCCATGAGATGCCGATGGCAAAGGCGGTGGCCAGAACTTGAAGCAGCATCGCGGCTACCGTGTATTTAATCGTTTGTTTTGATGGAACACTGAAAATGAATCAATCTGCAGAGTGATGTAATTCCTTTCGCGTACACACTTTTCGACTTTTTTTCTACCACTCAAACACAAACTGGAACGCGGCACCTGTTTACTGTGCGTCTTGGAAGCAACAACTGATTCCGCGGGTGGCCAAGACCCTGAATGTTATGCTCGCGATCAATCTCGAGTCGTACGAGTGTGTGTCCTATCGCGGATACTCCCCTTGAACCGGTTGGAAGATTTGGGGCTTTTTTCTGTGTACGTGTGACATCGCCGCATGACTTTGTTTTGAAGAGCTCCATAACATGGAATAAGATTAGATTGCGAATTAAATAGTCACGCGAGAATGGCGTGGAGTATGACTTAACAGAAGCTGAATCGGCTACTCACTTCCGGACGATACACTGGAAGAACGAAGGTTGAACACCAACCCCATTGAACATTAAAATATCTTCCATACGTTGCTTATCATCCCAACCCTGAGATTGAGAAGTTTATCGATACATTTTTCATTTTTTTTGTGAGATAATATTGACATAAATATGCAATAAGACATACCTTATTCAAAAATGCAATATGCTAATGTGTTCCAGAAAATATAGAACATCCTATGCTGGAAGTTTCCAAGCAGGATCTATTTTGACACACCTACCTACACAAAGCACAACAATTCACATTTGAATCCATCTACGGAAAACGGATATCCTCGTTCTGATTTAAATTCACAAACTTTTGTACACTTCCTGTGAGCATTTGTTGAGAACAGGAAAGAAGGCAAAATAATACAATCTGCCTCAGTCATATCGTAGCGATGTGTGATTGGAAATGCACAGGACTTTAGAAATTGGAAAAAATGGAAGGATTGGAAAATACACTCTGTTCAGTGTGAAATTGAAATGATAACAAAGCGGTGAAACGATTGATATGATTCACCGAGTGATTGTAAGGTAATTTCTTCAACTGCTATTGTATTTTCCATAGCCATGCTTTTGACGCTGCTAAGTTAGGATACTCAAATTCTTCAATATTCTTTTCAAAAATGTTTATCAATCTACGCAAAGACTCATGGGAAATCATAATTTTCAAATTTAATAAATGTCTTTCGCTTCCGCTTTCCCTCTTTTTATCATGTCTTGCTGTTCTCATCGGTGTTGCTGCCTCGGTTATTTTGATGAATGTTTTATTTATTAGATCATCCGATTCGCGTGATTTGTTAGGCATTCCAGCATACGAAGCTCCAAAGATGCTTCCATAGATTACATAAAAAAGGCGTAGGATGGTAAATCAATAATCGTTTCGCGAAACCATCACGATGGTGTTGGTGCCTCGCAGCTTTATGTATTTATGCGCTCGAAAAGAGGAAGGAAAAGATTGCAAAAGATTTGTATTGTTCCAGCGAAGAGGAAGGGCTACCAACGTCTGCAACGTTCGACATTCGTGGATAATTTCACCGGAAATAGATAAACAAGGAAAGCAATCAATTTGTGCTCGGTTCCGAGCCTATCTTGCCGACACGAAGCCACCCTGAAATCCCACTCGTAACCTGCTAGGATCCAAGGGAATCATTCCAAGCGCAAGGTCATCGTACAGTTACTTGTTTCGTAAGTTGAATATCATTCGTTATCCAAATGTATTCTTCCATCGTTGTGGACTCGGTCCAAGTGACTACGTCATCGTTAACATCTTCCGGAGAACGGTTGGGATAACTTAAGCATTAAATAGCCTACATGAGTCCAACACGAGAGAGCCCATGTTGCACGTTGAATTTATTACAATTATTTATCGAACAGTCGAAAGTCGGAGCTCGCAAACAAAGGCCTCCCGGTACAAGATTTAGATGCAGCTAGAAATAGTCCTGCGACGAGGAAGCAGCAACTGACAGGCAGTAAAGTTGAGTCCGAAGTCTATGATGAATGCCTACACGGCACTGGAATGGTGTCCTAGCACCAGCCCAGGTGTCGGTATCTTTCCGGTTATCAGGTATCTCGAACCCGCTATCCCTTTCGAACCCACCACCCTTCGTTAGGGCCCATCTTCCATAAGCTGATTGCGGAACTCTCAGCCACATTGCTATTGATGCCGCCATCGGCAGCCGAGGCGAAGCTTTGATTATAATTTATAACATCAACCACCAATATTTCGAGAAAACAAAGCATTCCCGGCATTACGATGGCGTAGCTTGGGCACCATTATGTCCTTGGTCGACGCTCCTGGTGACTGTTTGCCAAGATGGTAGCGTGGGTTTCCTTTGGCGATCAGGTGGCTTTTCGATGTCTGTGTGTGTGTACGCTCTCGTAAATCAGGATCTTCTCCGCCAGTAAAACCGTGGCCGACGCGGCCGTGGTACGTTGTTTATGTTTGATTTATTTGTCCAAAGGATGATGGTTAAATTTTCCCAAGAGCGAGGAAAAGGTAAGGTACCGCCTTTCTCGAAGGTGATTGTCTTCGATCATCCCTGACAAGTTTGGGTAGGCAATTTATGCAGCCAAAGCACGACACCTTGGCTCTGGGCACGTGGCACTCTCGAAACGGTACGGTAACCTAGCGACTTATCCCGGTGAATAATCGTGCTCTGGAACGGCATAGCCATTAGGTCAGTTCGATACGGCTGCAAATGAAGGGTTACTTTGATCGATAGGGGGCCATAAACCAAGTGGAGTGGCAAAAACTGGCGATTAGAAAGGGCTCGAACGGTCAGCGTAAATCATGGCAGGCGAGCAATACCCGGAAGGTGTTTTGCGATAATTTTAAAATTTATGCTGTCCAAGTTGAAATTGCCAACGGAAGCGGGATTTTCTACCTTTGCATTTTAAAAGATAAAGAAGAAAGTGTTTGGTAATGTTGTACTTTTTATTTTTAGCTTTCAAAAATCAAATTTTAAAGAGAACAATTTCGAAAAATACCGTCGCGATAGACCTAGTACATTCCAAAATAAAAATAGGTCCAACATCTTTTGTGTAGCATGAGAGGGAAATTAATTTTCTGGCAGTTTCTCGGTGTCTTTATCCTGTAACCTTCTGGAACCGTTTGCATACAGGTTGAGAGCTCGGATACCAATCGAAATTTGTCTCCATTTGATGTCATATTAAATGTGTACGTAGAGCCCATTTTTCCGCCCATTCGTGGATACCAAAGTACATTTGAAGGATACTTACTTCTTCTCGGTACGTTGGTAACACCTTTATTTAGAGGTGTTTACAGTTTACAGCAGCCAATGCTGAACGAAGAGGTGTACACCCCATGGAAACCCAGCGTTTTGATAATGATATCTTTGGCGGTAGGCAAAGCTCACCATCCTTCCGCTCACTCATGCTTCTCCAACTCATTGCCAACCTCATACTGATAACGAACGTAACTCGGCAAACAAATCACATTATTGATTCATTCGAAAACCTCTCCGGGTAAGTTGAGCACTGCAGCATCCGGAGGATCTCTTCGGCAAAATTGGCGGATCCGGTTATAGGAGAGCTGGAATTAATTCGGTTTACCGTGTGGCTTCAGGCCTTAATCCTATTATCGCTCAGTTCGCCGGTCGATAACGAGCTATGTCTCGATGGCAATCAGGTGATAGATGCTTGCATATCTTGCAGGCGCTTTTGGTATGGTTTTCGCCCATTTGACACTCCAAAAAAAATGGTTCGTTTGCTTCTGGAGTGTGTCTCACGCTTCGGAGGCTCATCGATGAGAGTTAAAAGCACAATTTCGAACAGCAATGGCGAGACATAAGAGAAACAAACACCGTTTGCCGTTGTTTTCGGTCGTAGTACAAATAATTAAAAGCCTTTCCCTACCCAAAAACTGGTTTTCTCGCGATGACTAATGGTCGTAATCCAGTCGGATGGGGGCGTAATTTGAGCAACGTTTAAATTAACCCCAACCGGTTGACTTCGCAGCGCCCCAAGGAACGGCGTAAAGTTTCTCGGCTTTCAGGCTCCACCGAAAAATGGGCAACTTTTCCGAAAGCAGCTGTAACTTTACCCACATTCTTGCGGATTGTTGTAAAATAATTGCGTCAAAAGTTGACTGCATGCTGCGGGAGACTCGATGAATGCCGAAGAGGATAATACCCCATTAGACTCGAGCCGAGATGCCCGAGGGGCATAAGAGCTTGGCGTTCACAATAGAATTTCCCTCCTCACATTCTAATGGCAGCGAAAATCTCCTGACTTCGGCTACACTTTGACCAAATGTGGCTAGGCGTTCTTTTATTCACCAACCAGCAAAATCTGCAACAATAAAGCGAGGTAGTAAAATTACGATCTGTATTGTGGAGCCATCGGTTAGGGAAAAACTTTTCCCTCGCTTGAAGAACCATTTATTTTTCATTTACTTTTGTTCGGCGTCCTCATCGGCGCATCGTGGTTTGGAAGCAAAAACGGAACCAAAAATCGATTGACTTCCGCCATCGCGCGACCGGCTCGTCGATGGAGCTCGATCGCCCGTAAATTTTTGCAAAATAAAACCCGAAATCGATGGGAAGAAAATATATTCAAACAAACCAATGGGCCATAAGTGATCGCGAGGGCTGACGGTAGACGCGCCGCCGACGGATGGCGCCAGGAAGTTCCGAAGGCATACCATTTCCTACGGCACTTACGGAGCTGTTTCGACGAAGCATTGTTATGACTGTGGCTTCGCCTACCCGTAAGCCTCCAAAAAGTATATGCTTAAGTAAGAAAAAGGGACACAAATAGTAGAGAAAGAATGGCGAGCGTTAAAATACGACGGAATGATCTCGGGTGGATCTCGTTATGTTTGCCGCCCGTTTTACGCGTTTGGTACAAATTTGCCTCAATGTGGCAACTACGATAGGCCGCGACGGAGTGGCAGGCTGGCCGTATGGAGCACGTGTTTGCTATTTATCGTTCCCCCGACAGCCATGGAAATATGCTCCGTTTTATGGCGCGTCCTTTCCAAACAACGAACCGACGAAGAAGTCGCTCGAAGAGGCTTCATGCTGGAAACAAAAAGTTCAGCTGGAAGTTGTGTCTAGGGAGAAGGGAATGAGGAAGTGAATAGTGCGCATTAGATGGTTTGGTGTATAGGTGTATCAAATCGTAATCCACACCACTAGAAGCATGCTTTATCCGATGTGCCTTTGACCAACGTCACGCCGGTGGAAGTTGATGAAATAAGATGTGAGAGCTTTGCATACCTTTCAGGCGCTTCGCGGATGTTGTGCAAGTCCTCGACGGCGGTCGTTGGTGACAATTCCTCGAAGTCTCGACGTCTTTCAACGTCAGAAAAGATCTTCAACGCTCGCCAGCCGCAGGCCAAATTCTGTGTAATGATTGTTGGAATGTCTGACACTTTTCCATTACAAATTTCCCCGACACCCATGGGGACGCCTTGTTTTCGTTTAATTGCATAACTTTTGCTCCAACAGTTCCTCTCCCCGGGTGGAGTTTGGTTTTTTTCCTAAAACAGTATATAATGCCATTTTTTATTGGAATTTTACGGGTTCCTTCATTTCCAGGCCAGGTGTATCCTTTCGCAGCATGAGTAGCGTTGTCGATGCGAGACGGAGGACTATTAAAAGTTTGACGCGCTAGGATCCAACGGGGCACTGGAGAGATCAGGCGACAACAGGACACGGTTTCCAAAGCTGTCGCAATTAAACCCCAATTAACTCCTGATTTCTTTCGAGCAAGCGGCACCGAAAGAGGTCGCGCGGGACTCGTAAAAAAGGGTTAGGTTTAATTGGAACCGATTTGTTTTCATGGTCAACTCAACCCGAAAACAGGGATCCAACAGGGAAGGTGACAAAGCCATTCGAAAGCATTTGAGTGGATGTGAATTGCGTGCTCGTTTCACTTCCCGGAATGCCTGGCAGCTCCTGTTAACCGTTGTCAATTCTGATGGAATGGCAGGTTAAGTGACAGGTAGGGGCAAATTGTTTGATTAACAGGTAAAATGAGAGAAAATTCAGAGTTTTTAAACGGTTTTCTTTACTTATTTGATGAGGATCACTCTCCCTATAGCATTTTCGTACGCGAGATAAAATAAATTATAATTGCTCGAGGGATGTTTCCGGAATTACATATTCCATTCGATTTAGGTTCGCAGTGGCTGTAGAATATAGCAAAAATATAATTTTCTTTTCCTAGAAAATAATTGGTGCCATACAGAGAAAAATACTACTCGGAAATGTACTTATGTAGCTAGTAATTTATCAAATCTACTTATAATTTCTGAATAGCGCATAATCATTCTCCGAACGTGGGAGTAACATAATGACTGATGCTTCAATTTTTTTAAAACTGAATAATAAGACTGATAAAATCTGGCTTCCCACTGAAAAAAGGAAGAAACAAATTGAATGAAATGAAATTGATACACGCTTTGTCAGCAGGACTTCTAGGGCATCCTAGGCGTCACGCTGGCTTCGGTGGTGGCGTTGGGAAATTCCGTTGCGTTTGCCAACAAGCATTTGCTTCTTTTTTTCCGGATTTCCGTTTCAACTAGTACCGCATCGCTTGGACGCATTTCAGTCATAATTTTATTGCTTACTTATGCTGATTTTTCCGACGCAGGGAAAGTGACAGTAAAAAAAAGGCACTCCGGGGGGCACCAGGGTAGGAGTCATCCTTCCGAGCATCGTTCCGCTAGTACGTATCGTACTGTCGCCAATATTGCTATTTTCGGTGAAAGCCGACAGGCTACTTTCCCTTCCGATGGAACTTCCTCAGCGTTCGGTTCTGGCATCACTCACGACGACACTTCGCCACTGTCACTATGACATCTTGCCATCGGCCGCTAGCAAATATCGTTATCGTGCCCATCGACGGAACGTTGGGTCTGTTTGGCAAAAGTAAGTAATTTTCAACGAACAGAAACGTTACCAGCCCGTGACGAAGTGTGTTTGTGCAAAATCGAATTAAAAGCAATTTAATTTCCTCCACCGCTAGCCGGGGGCCAACAACGCCAGGTGTTTTTTTTCATTGTCATGTTGCTGTAAAAGTTAATGTCTGTGCATTAATCGAAGCAATATTGTCAGATTTATTAGAATTTATGAATTTACCTTTTTCCTGTTCAATATTTAAAGCTTAATTCAGAAGTACTAAAACGATTTTGCCGAAACGGTATTTCAATTCCGGTATGAATGGTTACTCAAATAATCGAACGTTTCCCAAAAGACCCTGCAGCGATTTTTCGTTCAATCAAAAAGCGTATGGTTTGCGCTCCCGATCACCGCCATGAACTGATAGAAAAGGATGATGGCAAGAGAAATAGAAAAAGAAGCGAGTGAAAGATTGGTTACTTTCCATTAAATAGCGTTAGCTTTAGGATTTTGGACACATCGGAAAGTAGAAAATCGTTTTTGGTTGAAATGGATAGGATTTAAAGCAGACTCACGTTGGAGAATCGAATACTGGTTGGATCAAAATGGTGGAAAAACTCTATGATTGTGCTGAAATACTTTGATACTTTCCTACACTCGACATAGAAGCCATGCATCGGCATGGTTGTGATACGAAAACGGAAAAGTATCGTGAAAAAACAGAGATGCTGCAAACTTTGTTTCCTTTTCGCTGTTCTCGCGTTTCCCACCGTTCCGTCGGAAAGGGGATTTTCCAGTACGCCCCGACGGCGACGTTGTTCCAAAGGGAAGCAGCGAATCGCAGCTCCACTTTCTAAATTTGATCCATTTGGTAACCCGCACGTTTAGGAGGAGAAGCTAGTTTTCCTAACCCGCCTAGTCTAGGATTGGTAGGATAGGGGTTTATTCCGTTCATTTTCCACTCGGAGAAAGCAGGAAAACCTCGCGGAACCGTTTGGACCGAAGCTGCAAGTGAACGTCGGATTGTGGTTAAGCAGAACTATTCCACAAAGGCAGGAGTAACTGATGGAGTGCCGTGGGAGAAAGGGATAATTTAAACGAAATCCCCCGCCATATTGTGCGATCGTGATTCCCGCGGGTGTATGTTGTATTCATCTGCTGTTGAGTTTTCCTTTGCGGTCGTATGTAACGAAACGCGAAATGGTACAATCTCGATCTATCTCTATTGACCGTGGAAAAGTGGTTGAGGTTTTTCTTGTTTTCCTCTGTTGTTTTGGGGACGATTTGAACGATTTTACAACAAAAGAAATTCCTACGAGACGACAAAGTTTCAATTATGAATAAACCGAAAATTTATTGAGCACTGGTATAGTTTGAAAATGTTGTTCCTTTTTCATCTTTTGTGTTTGAGACGGTATAAATGTTTTATAGCAGAAGAAATTCGTTATGAACAAAAAACATATTTATTTAGCCTCGCAAAAGTGCCAAAGAAAAACAGATTTTTCAATCTTATTTTCATTTTGAGAGATGTTGTTGGATTGATTGACCGATGTTAATATTTTTAAAATAATAATCTATAAGCAACAAGTTGATCGTATAAATAAATGATTCCTGTGATAACGGAAACCTGTGGCAAAAGTTGCCTGGAATTTTCACGTTTATCGATTGAAGTACGCCATACGTTTGTCTGTTGCACCACAACCGGATGTGTGGCAAACAGGAACCCTGGGTTGGTGGTGGTGCATCCTATCCGTAGTTTATCGTAGCGACGAGACGTGCATTATAAATTCTATCATCTTAATCCACTTCAAAAACCACACTTCATCAACGTCTTCGCGCGCTGACTTCGCTGGTAAACGTGTTCACACCAAAACGCGAGCCGCCTCCTGCAGAATAGAGTGTTGTGTGAGTGTGTCTGAGCGCACATTTTCCCACTGGCGTACTGGCACTGAAACTTTCCCAACTTTCGCCCTAAAACAATTCCAGCCGTCGCGCGCGCGTTCAGGAAGCGTCGGAAATGGGAAGCTGATTCATCATCATCCGGTGCGGCCGGTGCCAAAATTTCCACGCACTTCATGTGTCCTGTTTTGACAGCTGCTTTCGTGCGCAGCCCGTCTCTCACTCTCTCTACCAGCTATCTTTTCTTTATCTTTCTAATCGAAAGCAAACCCGCGCTGGGTTTTCCGCGGTGAGAACGGAAAGGCTGGCTTTTAAGCCGTTTCCGACGCGCCAAACCGAACTTCGTCCAACCTTAAAAGCATGTGTATGTGTTTGTGTGGTACTGGACTTCCTTTGCACACGTACGAATCACACAGACACATCCATGGTGGTGAAAGCTTTGGCTCTGCAAACCGCAACAAGCGCACGCGGCCAAAATCTCCGTTGGAACGGGGATTCGCTGCCGTTGGCGCTTTTCGCCAAATGGTTGGACTCGGGAAATTAATTGGTGGCTTTCGTCGTTAGTAGCGGATCATATCAGAAACTAAACCTGCTAGGTGGTGGTAAGAAGGGAACGAGCAGTAAGATATGACGGGGAAAATTTATGATTCTTCAACCGAAGTCGAGCGATGAAATAGTAACGAATGAATTCGTTCGCCCCCAAAGGGATTTTACTCGGAAAAACACAACGAAAACCCAGCGCAAGATTATCACTGGGGTCCTCACTGTTAATAGCGGAAAAGCGACACGGTTTAGTTGTATTTCGAATTTGCAAAGGCGACCGACAGACTGTCCACATTCAGAGCGTAAGTCCCTGAAGGGCGGCTCTGACCACTAGAACTTTCAAACCACGATCTCGTTTGGCAAATCCGTTTGTCGCTTCGCCGCAGCACTAAGTCAGGCCGTTTATCTAGCCGTTCGGTCGCTTTTGGGAATGTGTACAAGTGTGAGGTGAGAGGAAATTAATATTCAAACCGGTCTTCCCATGATCCGATCCCCGGAACGGTGAAGCAGATCTCGTATTATGTCAAATCATTTGGGACAATTTGGAGGAAAGTTGTTGGAAGGAGGTCGAATATTGATTAGCCCTTGGCCGCGTGTGTGTGAGTTGAGGTTCCGTCGGCTTCTTCAAAAAAGACGGGGAACAAAACCGTTTGGAATGGTTGATTGCTGTATGTTCCGATACATGCAAGTTCCCTTTATTTCTCAATGGGTTTCTCGTTGTGGTTTGGGAAGATGATACTTTTGCTTAATTCCAAAGGGATCATTGACATAGCAGTAATTTATAGCGTCTCCTATGAAACGCTCACCGGTGAATTGACTTTGACTAACCACAAACTGTCTTTCCCCATAACATTCCAATCGTTTACGTGGTTGCCCAGTCAAAGTTCAATGGAAGGGAGATAACTTCCCCAACCGAACGATAAACCTGTCTAAATATTTACACGTTAAATCTCGGATCACCGGAGACAGCGATTGCCCTTTCGATAGGTGCTACTCACTCCCTTCACTCGTCAGGTCACGGTTTCCTCCCATTTCGAGAACACTTCTTCGCAATCCCGGACCCCATTTAGCCCTTTACAAATACGACACGTTGGAGACCTTGCTCAAGGCAAAAGCATTAACGTGTTTAGCCGGACACCTTTGGTGAGAGTGAGTCTTTGGAATTTATTAGCCGTGCGTTCGGTTCAGGAAGAAGCGAAAACAGGTGGTCGATGGTGCTCCAATTCGGTAGCCGAGGGTGTGTTCGACCCTCCTTTCCCTGGTCACATACATTCCGGCACGTGCCTCTCAGGCGGGCTTCCTCTTCCAGTGGCAACAGCATCATTGAAAGATCAATCAAACACGGGCGATTCTTTCGGGACCACAAAGCCAACCACAAAACCAGTCCAGTCAGTTTAGTTGACCAATCTTTCTCCGCTCCAGAAATTCCAGAGAACGGATACCAGATTTTTGGGGGGGAGCGCTTGGAATTGAAAAAAGAAATACGGCGCCTCTGTCGGCCGCCACCGTTACGACTTCAAACGGAATCGAAATTATCTTTTCAATCTGTCTTCGATCATGCTGGTCTTCGGACGAACATCCGAAAAATCCGAAACCACATCACGGGCTTCATGAACTCCCCATGTGGCATGTGAGCATGATAAATGATCCCTCATCAATCTAACGGGCCCCATTTTATTTCCCCCTCCCCACACCCCTCCTGGGAGAGTGGGGTGGGGGGAGGGGGATGAAAACAAATCACTTCATCGACTTTCGAGCGACCGCAGCATCACTTTCAACTCCCTCCGTGCATGGACACATAAAACCACACGCACACAGGTCACACATTGAATTACCTTCTCCCCTAAGCTCCCCAAAAAACATAAAAACCAACTTTGGGAGTTCCCCAATGGTTCGGAATGCTCTTTCGCCGCTGTTGCTTGTTGGAGTTCTGAGGTGGAAAACTAAGAGGATGAGGTGTGTTTCACAGTCAATAAACAAATTGGCGCCTGTGAGCCCTTCTTTTACGAGCATTTTATCTTCGTTTTTTTTGTTGACATACGCACAACGATATAGTCGTGAAAAGAACTTGATTAGTTTGATGAGATATTCCACCTGAAGTTGTCACAAACTGTCGCTAGTGTTGCAATATTGCTACAAAACTGTTAAAAGATGATGAGATTTAAATAGAATTATACATCGAAGATGCAAACTAATTATGTTTCTAGATTAATGAATCACAACAACGATTACATATAAGATTTTATTAACAATCAAAAATACCTGTTGTTTGATAAAAATAGACAACAACGCAAAGAATTGGAACATTTTCCCCGAGTCTTTTAAAAAAACGCACTGAACCAATGTTACTAAAGAATGTAAGTAAAGCAGAAATATGAAAAGCGCAAATCCAGGAATTCTTGTACTAGAAAAAACCCGTTTTATCAATTTCTGCTTTCGAAACAATTTCTGCTCATAAATTTACTAAGGCATTATAATGAAATTGCCCCATTAAAAATATACCAAAAGATGCAGCATCAACAAAAAGCAATGGTTCTAATCATAAAAGGATGTATATTTTATCATTTCTCTAAGCCTTGAAACTGAAGGTAAACTAAAATATGAGAAGCAACTAGAAAGTCATAATTTGTTAGCGAAAGGAAGAACCTTTAAAAACCTTATGTTGAATGAAGACTTTCTTGTAAAGGAAACCATTTTTTCACAGCTTTAGAAGGAACTAAACAAGGGAAAAAAGCAGGCTGACGAAACTTACTCCCATCACTCCAAATGCATAAAAGTGTGTGTTGGTTGAAATGGCTCGTTTGCTCGTTACGCAGCCTAACATTTGATGGGTGTTAAGGTGAAGGAGTTAACATATGATTGATAACAACCCATCCGGCTGACCTAGTTATGTTTGGTTTTATCTCCACCGCAGCCTACCTTCGACCGGACTCTCTGTTGCCAGTCGGTTGCTCTCAAAGGATGGGGGCCATTTCTTGCAGGACGTAGCTGCAGCAACGTCGTGTTTTCGGCCACCCCAGGAAGGACCTGGAAGTCCATGATGGAGTACGGTTGCTTGATGGCGTGAGTCACTCAAACCGTTAGTTTTATAGAGTGAAAAGTTCAACTTTTGGATAGACCTGCCCGGAGTCGTTCGAGATGGGTCGTTGGACCTGTTTGCGTTTTTCTTTCTCCCTTTTTCATGATGGTCGTAAAATTATGTGCGATGCCCCCTTCTTCATGGACATAAAATGAATCCTTAAGAAAAAAAAGGGAACGCAATCAAGGTGCTGAGTCGTTTCAAAGGGTGTAGGGGTGAAAGTGAAAAATCGCTTTATTCAACGGAACCTTGGAGTAGGTCCAGAACTATCATCTAGCCAGAAACGAATCGAAGTTACTCGACTGAAAGAGATTTGCTTCCCGCGTACATTCAAAGGTGGAAAGCTGGAACATAACTTTGATGGACGCATTTGGAACTTCCTCACCGAGTTCGTTGTGCCGCTTAGTTTAGTTCGGTTTTATTGTGTTTTAATACCTTTTTCATTGCCAACACTTGCCAGAGACGAGCTCCAGTATGGGTAATGTTTACGATCAGGTCAAGCGAAGAGGCCAAGCTAAGGAAGTGCAACGGACTTTAATTCAATCAACCCTCATGAACTGTTTTCCATCTTTGGAATGGGCCAACTTGTTCGTTAGTGATGCACTTGTTGTAAAAAGAAACAGTTTCCCAAATAGAAAGACAGCTTCATTCCGTAGAGGCCAACAGTATCGTTTCAAATTTATTATCTAAGAAATACCTTTCCCTCATCCGAGCTTCATTGGCCACGTGTTGGAAAGGGTTATACTGTTTCGGAGATACTTGTTGCTTCAATGTAGGTCACACTCCGACGATGGCACGGGAACCTGTTTCTAGCCAACCCAAAAACACCTGCACGTGTCATGGAAAGCGTCGGAAATGAAGAAAAAGCGAATCGGTAGCGTTTTGGTCACGATTTTAATCAAAACTACAATTAATCGCTAGAACCTGTTCTTGATCGCTTCAATTTCTTTTTCTTTCCTCGCTCGAGTGGAGTTCTTTTCCAGTTTCATCAAGTGAAGGATGATTATTGGAAATCAATAGTCAAGTCTTGGCCGAAAAAGTAGGACTTTCGGACTTTGCCAGTTCCCAGGCCAGCGTGACGATGATCAACAAATCTGACCAACGACATCCTCCAACGTCATCAAAGCGGATGATGTAGCCATATTTTGCGTCGGCACAAATAATCGCTTCAGGGGGAAAAAAACCCAAGACCCTCACACGAGTCTGGCCCACTTCTGCACTTCGTATGGGATTTACTTCCGGTAAGGCTCTCTGAATCGGTACGAATTGATTTATATGCGCCGCACGTGTCCATCGTTGTCATCGGATTGCCGCCGCCCCGCACAACGTCTTTGCCTTCTCTTTGTTCAACTTTTACTTTCGCCACCGGTGCTACTTTTCCTTTCGCGTGGGGTTGATTTCCCGCAGACGCGCTCGTAAATTGTGCCAAAGCTAATGTTTCCACTCCATCCTGCGGCAAAGTAAAACAGTATCGGCACAGCCGTTGGTGACGGTTGTTTTTTTTTCTCGCTGGAGTGGAGGAAAGCTAGAACTTTTCCCCATAATTCATCGCTTGCTTTGGTTGAAGTGACATTTGTGTGTGGGTATTGAGTTAGTGCGTAGGGTCCCTCGCCCGATATGGAACATTTTTGGAACGTCCCCCTGTTTTATCCCCAGTCAGCAGGAGTCGAAATGGAACGAAACGTGAATTATATCGGCAGTGACCCGCTCGGCGGCTTACGATTCAAGTATAAGGTTTCACTGCTTCCGATTGTGAACCGTGAATATTTGCCATTAACCGCCACTTCCGGTGGGCGCTTGTTAAGAACTGCCGCCGAGCAGACAACCACTTGCTTTTCGTCTCGATTCTCTCTGGCGAATCAGGCAGAATCAGGCCACGGAAAGTATGTCACCCTAGAATACTGCCACGTGACCGCCACTGTTGTGTTTTTCCGAGGCTGGGAGGGGGCGGAGAGAGAACAATGGTAAGCTTGCAACACAGATGCTAGCCCTAAGTGGCGCATCAATCCTTCTTTTCCCGAGGGTGTGAAGAATTTTTGGCCAACAAAGATAATGTGATGCACTAGATCAAAGGCAGCTTTCGTTTTTTGTGGAACATATTTTGTCGATGACATGCATTAGTTGAATTGTGTTATAAGTGATTAAATTAGCTTTTTTTGTAAATAAAAGTATTGAAACAATAATCAGAGTCGAAAAATATGCATTCGACATAAACATTCAACAATTAATAGAACAATAATAAATAAAACGTTGAGGAAAATCAGGAAACAAAGACTGAATCAGGACTAAAAACGCAACCTTCACATCGCAAGTGTTCAGACTTAAGGACAGCACGTCAAAATCACATTACACTGAACCTCAATCATTTTTTTTTTCCAACCGGCTCAAATTCGTCTGAACCACTTGTCAAAAAGTAGACAGTTCCTTGGTTCCATTTCGCGGATGGGTATGCTCCAGTAGGTTTTTTTTCATTCCGGCGTGGGCTCCGACGTGAACGACGCGAAGATGGGAGCAAAACATTGTGTAAACATGTTTGGCCACCGTAAAGGTCAATCGAGGATTGAATTAGAATGGTTGAAGGTCGCCACGACACGTCCGGAATACATTTACCTACTTGAGGAAACAATATGGTGCCGATTGTGCTTGCGGTTCCAAGCTGGAGGACGCACGATTTTCCCGGAAGCAAATCCTTCGGCGAGCAAAAGACAAACATTGAATCAACTGTTCACGATAAACGCTTTCGCGGTGAAGGAGTGCCAACCGGCTGGAGTGGCAAGAAAACCGATGGCTCGTGACAAGATGTGAAGGAAATACACAAGCGCGTGTGGAAAAAGGGAAATAAAACAAGCGAACCTTGAAAAACCACGTGAATTTTCAGCGAACTTTGCGCCCTTCAGGCGACGACGGGTGTGACCTTGTAGACAAGATGTTGCCAGCTTTGAAGGTTCACTCGGTGCGTCACACTCAAAAATGTTTGTGACGTCACGGTGCCGTGTGTGCCGTGTTGTTGGGCACCATTCGTTTATGCTGGCGCGCAGATTTATGCACCACCACGAGTTCCCTGTCGGTTGCGCTGGGCTTTTTGGGACGACTAATGAGTGTCATTATTTTTGTAGCTAATCGTAAGTTTTCCCCCACCGTTTACAGGACGTAGGAAAATAGGGAAGTGGAGCGATTTATAGGGAACCAAAGGTGGCTCAGCCTGTGCCCTCTCACACGATAAGAAAAGGTAAAGAAAAATGGGTGTAACAAAACTCACAGTCTCACGGGGAATATATGTCAGCTTTAAGCGAAGCGACTAAAGGCAGGAAAAAGCATGAACGAGAAGGATTTAACTAGCGCATCCCAAGAGTAATGTTGCAAGATGTTAAAAATAGACCGTTTTAATTTAAGAACAACTCTTGCTTAATGGTGGTACTTGAGAGATCGAGATAATAGAGGAAAAAAAACAACGATAAGAAACGATTGGAAGAGGAAAGTTCCAGAATATTGCTTCTTCTAGTAAAACTGAAATATTAGACAAGCTCGAGGCCAAATTTGCAACGAAAAAATGAGACATGTCAGACTCTTGGAGAATATGGCAAATAAACAAAATTTAAAGAAAAGATAAACATAAACTACCATTAAGGCAAATTGAAAGGACAATTACAATTAAATCGTTCTACAAACGTTTTTATTTCATTTCGCAAAGGTAAACCACAAAAACCAACACACACCAAAGGGCAAAAAGCAGTTCACTTCCAGTGTCAGCATGAAGATGAACAAACTTTACAAAACGTAAGCAGAAGAAAAACGGTGCACAGTTTTAATTATAATTTCCACATCCAAGCACCCCGCAAATGACAAACTCATACCACGTGGAAGATCGGTAGACGTGAATTTATTTTTTTATATTTGTTTAACACTCCTCTTTCACTGCATCTGCTGCGAATGGAGAAAGTGAGAAAGGATAACACAAATTCAACCACCTTTGCGCAGGGGTTGAGTTTTAATTACTCTGTCAAATTTCCCGACTCCACCGACCGCAAACCGACATGGAGAGTGTATCATCCCGAGCTGGGTGCGTTTTTCTTCGGTTGCATTTTACGCTCTCGTTATCTATCGTCGATATAATGTGCACACGGTTAAACGCTACCGTTGTTGTGTTGATAGTTTGTTCCACTTTTCCTTGGGTGGAATTTTTAATTGAACCGGAAGCAACCGCTCAACCGATGACGAGGATATTTTATGCTGTCTTCCAGTCCGGGTTTATGTGTTGGTTGCTCGGTCGTTAGCTGTATTATCTTTTTCCAAAGTCTCGCCATTCCCCCGTTCGAGTGTTGTTGTTTAAAATACCTTCCACAGCAAACTACTGGCGTCCTTTTAAAAGTATGATTTTTTCGTTTTCCATCCCGACGTGTTTATATTTTTTTTCTTTGCCTTTTTGCGAAAGTGTGACAAAATGGAGCTGAAAAACGGGAAAATCATCAGGTTCTCCCTCGCAGGCGTGATGTTCCATGTGTGGGTGGATTGATGAACTAGGATGAGTGTGCTTGTATGCTAAAAGCGAAAAGCGTAACTGACGGAAATCGTTTACCGACCGCCGACGCAAGAGGCCACAGCATCTTAAAGACTTCCGAGACCGCCAAGCCAAGGCACCCACTCAAAAGGAAGTGAAACATAAATGAAACATAAACGAGCACCATCCGAGGACGGATACGTGCTGGAATGGTAGTGGTGCAACGGGCACGATGGTCCATACCAAATAATGGACATCCGAGCGGGACGTTGCATGGGAGCCACTTCTTAACATGACAAGCACGAATGCCACTCGGAACAACTCCTTCCCATTCCGAGGGAGTCAATGAGGCGGCTCGCAGCATGCAGCCCACGACTCGCATCGTGCGAAGGAAAACAATATCTTTCCATTGTTGGCTTCCCTTTGCCAATTGCAACCATGAGCCGGAGGTGCATGGCGAGATGAAGCCGGATATGTTTATAGTCCCTTTTGTAGCGTGAACCACGACGCGACCGACGGGACGACTTTTTGTGACTCAAAAATTCGAGCCTTTGGTGGAAGGAAATTGAAAACTTTGCCTGCAACAGATCGACAAGGATTATTGGGAAGCCTCACCTACGCTTCGTTCCACGGGGGCGAGGGAATCGTTAGGGATTTGCATTTCTCTGTTGCCGTAACGCCTTTATCCCATCTGGTTGGGAAATTGATAACTTCTTGTCGGGGGCTCCATTTTTCATGCGGCCCATGTGGCGCCTGCTTCGTGCCGAAAGAGCTCGGTGGCTCTTGTTGATTTCCTTGGGAGTTTTACACGTCGAAAAAATGGCTTGTTGTGTAGGCATGGAGTGGTACGATAAAGATAATCCGACAACACAGGAAAAAGGATGGTTCGGGACATGATGCGACGAACAAAAACGACTGTTCGTGAAATATGGTTTGATTTTTCGTGAATGTGTTTGATGTGGCTATTTGATGACATACTTCACACAACACACAACGATTTAGTGTTTTGAGATCATATGTTACAAAAATCCTTCATATGTTCAAAATAACACCCCCATAAAAGACCTTAAACTGGCGACGGAGGGTCTTAAAGACAAATTTGATGAATCTCCCAATTGATCCAAATTAATAAGCAACTCCCTGTGTGTTATGTATATGAACATATTTATTTATGAAACCGCTTCTCATGCAAAAGACCCGAATAAAAAAAAGCCGGCCGCGTCCTACATTTTCCGCCCTAGTGAACTAGAGCACGACTACGCATTTTTTAAGCAAAGTCTGAAGGTTTTGCTTACGCCATACGTTCTCCTGCAAGAAATATAACTGGACAAGAACAAGAAAATGTATATCTCAAACTTTCTTCTGATCTGCTTTCCTTATCGTGCTAGAAAAAAGCGAAACCGATTCTCGTGACCTCGAATGTCGAGACACAACCGCCAGTATTTGGGTCAAACTGGTTTGTCTTTAACGCATGACCCGTCCATATCGCTTCGCCGATCCGTCGTTTGGCAACATACCAGGAGCAAGTTCTTCGCATAGCGTAACGTTACTGGTCAGAACTGGAACGTCATTGGAGCGTTTCATTTCGAGCGAGTGAGCGCCTTTGGAGGAACAATCAAGCAAAACACCCCCTTGATTTCAATGTGAGTTTCCGGCGAATATTGCGCTCGTTTAAAAGGATGTTTTTTTCGGCATCGAAACATTTGCGACCTCTTGATCTGCAGCGCGTTTTCTTCCGATCAACTAATTGTTGTGTTGTTACAATTAAACTAATCAGCATGTTTGGGTTTACTCGTGTCTGATTACGCTTGGGCGATAACGACATGAAGTAAGTGTTAATGTTTGGATTTATGAAGTGAAAGGTCAGAGATTACAACTTCCAAGAGGATGTAACGAAACCAGATTGTGCTTGTTTGATGAAATTTATTTCATGCATGCTATAGTCCATTCGTTGATTTAAAAAATCTTTCATTGCAGTGTGTTTGAACTATGTACGAAATGCATTCCACACTGCCTTGGTCAGTGGATAACGTTCACCACACTTGCCCCTGTAGTCGTCGTACGACAAGTTCATGCCACTAACACCACCTAGTCCTTGAGACTTTGCAAATGACACCTTCTGATGGACCGATAAAACATTTTCATAAGTCACCCATTGATCCCCTTGGATGGCGTACGGAACTTCGCCTTCTTCATCCCACTTGAAAATCCACTCGGACTGGTTGAATGCCTGGCACAGTTCCATGTAACTACAAATACCTTTCTCATTAGTTACCGGGCATGGTTTGCCAGAACCGCTTGTTGGAGCACCTAATTCCTTGTGTTTGGGATCCGCCAAGGTGAACGTTTGAACTACGAAATTAACTCCCAGCACCATTTTGTTCGCCGAACATCCGTCGTCGAGCCACGATTGCAAGGAATGATTTATAGATACATCGTTCGGGTCCCGGGTGTCAATCGTATGGCTGTTGAGAGGAGCGATCACATTCGTGTGGTTCAGTGTAGTTCTATGCTCGAGCATTCCCACCAGCGACACAACGTCAGCCACCCTAGAATGTAGAGACGAATAGAATTAAATGAAGGCTCAATGTTTCTGAACACGTTTTATACTCACTGACAGATTCGGGCGTGATCTATGTCTTTTTCGTTGATTCCTATCATTACGTGAGCTTCCCACTCCGGATGACCAGCTACTACGAAACGGCTACGCAATTCCTCAAACAATTTGTATATTCCATCATCATTAACATCGGCTGGCTCCCAGTACCCAAACCAGGCGATGGAAACTCCATCAAACTTATGCTCACTCAAGAACGACACAACTCCATCAACGTATGCTTCTCTATGTGCAGGCGTTCGGGCCAAGCTGGAAGTGTAAGCACTGTGAATGGCCATCAGAAGCTTCACCTTGGGGTTGGCTTTTTTCAAATCTAAAATTTTGTCCCAACCCTGCTCTAGGATATCGTAATCTGGGTTGCTGGGTAGGAAGGCCAGTGTGGATCGTTCAATAGACACAGTGTCGTATATAACGTGGGTGCAGTACTCGGTAGGAATGTCGTCGACACGCAGGGCATATTCGCCTGGCCGTTTCGCTGCATAACTGGTAAAGGTGCAGTGCACATGTCCCTGAGATGCTTCCTCAGCGAAGCAGCATCCGATGGTAAGGAGAAAAATCGTAAACAACACAGCTGGAGATAGGGAAAAATCTTCAAAATTAGAAATTATTCGATGCACCTACTGGTAAGTTAACAAATGTTTGGAAAAGCTTACTTAGTCGCGTCATGGTTTCAAGATAACCCGCAGTCTAGCAAGTCTTGATTGGAACTGATCTCTTCGTGCCTCAACAGCTAACAAACCAGTGAAACAAGCTAAATAAGGTTTGCATATGTTCCATTATCGGACCCAAGAAATATCAACAAGGTACTAGCAAAAACAGACAAAGGTCAACCAGGTTCATTTACATTTCGAAAAAATCGGAATTATCGCGAATAGGACACCCAGAGGTCATCGTAACAATTGATCGGAGCAGTTGCGAGCACAGCTTTCTGCAGAGAGTGCTAATTTTTATTCTATTTACATGGTTTTACTTTGCATTTAATTCTACTTCTATCTCGGTAAATATGACCACACATGTCATGGATTAGCTTTTGAATGGAATGCATTCCATAATGCTTTGGTTAACGGATACTGTTCACCACAGATGCCTCGATAGTCATCGTACTCGAGCTCCCAACCGAAGACTCCTCCCAACCCTTTCGTTCTAGCAAAAGCGGCCTTTTTCTCGATCGAAGCTGCATTTTCATAAGTGACCCATTGGTCATCCTGGAATGCGTAAGGAGCTGCGCCGTTTTCGTCCCACTTGAAGGTCCACTCAGTTTCGTTGAATTTCTTGCACAGTTCGAAATATGCGCAGATTGCTTTGGTGCTCGTCACAGGGCACGGTTTACCATGGTCGCTGAAAGGAGCATCCAGTCCGTTATTGGCGGGATCGTCCAGCGTAAATGTACGGCCCATAAAGGGTACACCCAGAATGATCTTGTTCGGTGGGCAACCATTTTTCAACCATTTCTGTACAGAGTGTGTGATGGAAACATCTTGTACATTCGTAGTATTGAATGTGCTGTTGTTCAGCGGAGAAAGCAAGTTAGTTCGATCAGTGTTGCTATCGTAAACAGGTATCAAAGAAATAGAATCGGCAACTCTGGAAGAAATGGACAGAGAGTACTTGATTGAAAATATAGACGTTGTCTTGAAACATTAGTACAAATGCACTTACCGACAAATTTGTCCGTAGTCTATGTTTTCTCGTCGAATTTGCATCATAATGTTGGCTTCCCATTCTGGATGACCAGCCGCTTCGAAACTGCGTCGTAGTTCCTCAAAAAATTTGTATATGGTACCTTTGTCTTCTTCTTCATCCCAGTAACCAAACCAGACAATGGAAACGCCATCAAACTTATACTCCTCTACGAATCCAACAATTGTGTCGATGAACGACTTTCTCTGTTCAGCCGGTTGAATAAAGTCCGATGTAAAAAGACTTTTAATGCTCATCAGAAGCTTCAGCTTTGGGTTGGCTTTCTTCAGATCAATAAACTTTTCCCAACCATTTTGTATAACATCGTACTCCGGATTGCTGGGCATGATAGTCATTGTGAAATGCTCGAACGATATATGATCGTAGATGACGTGCGTGCAGTATTCGATCGGTATGTCCTCGATTTGAAAGGCATTACCGCCTGTGCGCGTTTGGGCCGAGCTTGAATAAATGCAGTCCATGCGTCTTTCAACTGTACTTTCAGTGTATATAGCCCCAATGGCCATAAACAGAACCGAGTATAGCACTGCTGAGAGAAGTTAAAATACAAGAAGTCATTGTTAACTATGTTGTACAGAAATTCCACACTGTATATTATGATTTGCTTACAAATTCTTGCCATGGTAAGGCGACTGGTTGCACTCTTGATTGACCCACCACTAGAAGCCAACTCTTGAACAGAACTGAGGTCTTTGAGTTTGCGTTATTGCGAATCGAGCTGAATACGGTGCAGATTAGCGATTTGGATTAACGATGAGTACCAATACTTATGATGTTGGGGGTCAAGAAGAGCAATGTTGATTTGTAGTATGACTCCCGAGTGACGCTTTCAAGATTAAGCTTCGCCTAGTATGTCTTTCATCAGCGTTGTACAAATTCAGAAATACAACCAAAAACATAGTTAAAGGTTTGCATTAGTGGTAGTATTAAGTGAGATAAGGAGAATGAGATAGTCGTAATCGAGCCATAAATAAATGAAGTCATCACAACAATTTGCAAAATAAAACAAAATACAATACTTAAAACGTCTTAAAACTATGAAGGTTAAACATCATTGATCAGCAACGTCATCAATTGAGAGGGCGTTTGTTGGTAAATACCGTTTGATTTTTCACGAATGTGTATTTTTCTCGATGTATGAAATGTTACTTTTCATTTTATCAAATTTTGTTTTGTTCAATCAGGGCCAAAAATTCATTGAATGCTTTTAGCTCGGAATCCTTTCCATAATGCTTTAATTAATGGATATTTTTCACCACAGATGCCTCGATAGTCATCATATCCGATATGTACACTAAAGACTCCTCCCAACCCTTTCGTTTTCGCAAAGCTAGCCTTCTGTTCGACCGACACCGCATTTTCATAAGAGACCCATTGATCGCCTTGGAATGCGTAAGGGCAGGCGCCATCTTCGTCCCACTTGAAAGTCCATTCAGTTTCGTTGAATTTCTGGCACAGTTCGAAATAGGCACAATATGTCGGGATCCCAGTTACCGGACATGGGTTCCCATAATCGTTAACAGGAGCATACACTCCGTTGTTTGCGGGATCTTCCAACGTGAACGTTGTCCCGGTGAAGCGGACTCCCAGAATCATCTTGTTCGCTGGACAACCATTTTTCAACCATTTTTGTACGGAGTGTGTAATAGAAACATCTTGTACATCGCTAGCCTCGAATGTGCTATTGTTCAGAGGAGCCATCAAGTAAGTATGAGAATTAGAACTGTCAAAAGCTGGTATTAAGGAAACAGAATCGGCAACTCTGGAAGAAATGGATACAGAACTCATCAATAAACAATATGCTCAGTCGTTTAACTCACTTGAAACAAGATATTACACTTACCCACACAATCGTGCGTGATCTATACCATGTTCCCCGACTAACAACATAATGTTGGCTTCCCACTCCGGATGGCCAGCTGCCTCAAAGCTACGACGTAATTCCTCAAAAAACGTGTATAATATACCTCTCTCGTCACCTTCTCTATTCCAATACCAAACCACCTGAAGGTAACGCCATCAAACTTATATGCCGTCAAGAATGCAACAATTGCGTCGATGAACTCTTTTCGTAGCTCGTCCGTTTCGATGAAGAATGAAGCCCTGTCGACGTACATTAGAAGCTTCAGTTTTGGGTTGGTTTTCTTCAGGTCAATAAACTTTACCCAACCATTTTGTACAACATCATACTCCGGATTACTGGGTATGATAGTCATTGACGAATGTTCGAACGTTATATGATCGTAGATGACGTGCGTGCAGTATTCGGTCGGAATATCCTCAATTTGGAGGGAATATGTGCCTGGTCGCTTCTGGTTTGAGCTGGAATAGATGCATTCTACACGTCCTTCAGGCGAACTTTCGACGCAAACTCCGATGGCCAAAAGCAGAACCAAACATAACACTGTTGGTGAAGCAAAAATACAAAAACCCGATTTTCACTCAAATGAATCATTTACCAGTTCTGGCCATGGTATGAACTCTCAGTTGTATCACTGTTCTATGCCAATGGTCGAATCAAACTGAGGTCTTTGAGTTTGCGTTATTGCGAATCGAGCAAATGCCGGTGGAGATTAGTGATTTTGTTTGACGACTAGTACCAACACTGATCGCCTCGGCGGATGGTACGGGGTTCGAGGAGGTCGCTGTAGATTGGTCATCTGAGATGTCTGAGAGAGCACATTAAAGAAAGATTATGTATAACGCGCGTAGAATACCAGGTCAGAGTGTTTGATAAGCAAAAAACAACATTGCTGGTTGGTTTGTTTGCGGAAGAACTGTTAATAAGCTAAGAACATTTGTCTGGTAGTTCAATACACATCGTGCTTGTGTCTCGATTTCGAGATTCACAGTGACCCACTATGTTTTTCATCAATCAACATCAACTATCAATGTACGCCGAACGAAAAAGGTTTAGTGAACTCTTAACTACTAGAAACTTTTAGAAAGAGTAAGGTGGTGTTTAATAAGGTGTTTGATTACGATGGTGTCCAATTGTGAGGAAGATGGCAATTTATATTTGGTTAGATAAAAACACTTCTCACCTTTTGATAAAAGCTTATGTTTATTCATTTCATATTTCGTCCCCGACGATCATGACAACACAATTTATGAAGTGCTTTTCGCGGGAAATCCTTTCCATACTGCTTTAGTTAATGGATATTTTTCACCACAGATGCCTCGATAGTCATCATATCCCATATCTACACTAAAGACTCCTCCCAACCCTTTAGTTCTGGCAAAGGTAGCCTTCTGTTCGATCGACATCACATTTTCATAAGAGACCCATTGATCACCTTGGAATGCGTACGGACATGCGCCGTCTTCGTCCCACTTGAAGGTCCACTCAGTTTCGTTGAATTTCTGGCACAGTTCGAAATAGGCACAATTTCCTGCGTTGCCCGTTACCGAACATGGGTTTCCAGAACCGCTAACACGAGCATACACTCCGTTGTTTGCGGGATCTTCCAACGTGAACGTTGCCACGACAAAGGGGACTCCCAGAATCATCTTGTTCGCTGGACAACCATTTTTCAACCATTTTTGTACGGAGTGTGTAATAGAAACATCTTGTACATCACTAGCCTTGAATGTGCTGTTGTTCAGAGGAGCCATCAAGTAAGTATGAGAATTAGAACTGTCAAAAGCTGGTATCAAGGAAACAGAATCGGCAACTCTGGAAGAAATGGATACAGAACTCATCAATAAACAATATTTTCACTTTTTTGACACACTTGAAACAAGATATTACACTCACCCACACAGTCGTGCGTGATCTATGCCATGTTCCCCGATTAACAACATAATGTTGGCTTCCCACTCCGGATGACCAGCTGCCTTAAAGCTGCGATGTAATTCCTCAAAAAACGTGTATAATATACCACTCTCTTCACCTTCTCTATTCCAATATCCAAACCACCTGAAGGTAACGCCATCAAACTTATATGCCGTCAAGAATGCAACAATTGCGTCGATGAACTCTTTTCGTAGCTCGTCCGTTTCGATGAAGAATGAAGCCCTGTCGACGTACATTAGAAGCTTCAGCTTTGGGTTGGCTTTCTTCAGGTCAATAAACTTTTCCCATCCATTTTGTACAACATCATACTCCGGATTACTGGGTATGATAGTCATTGACGAATGTTCGAACGTTATATGATCGTAGATGACATGCGTGCAGTATTCGGTTGGAATGTCCTCGATCTGGAGGGAATATGTGCCTGGTCGCTTCTGGTTTGAGCTGGAATAGATGCATTCTACACGTCCTTCAGGCGAACTTTCGACGCAAACTCCGATGGCCAAAAGCAGAACCAAACATAACACTGTTGGTGAAGCAAAAATACAAAACCCGATTTTCACTCAAATGTTGCAAATATACCAAATGTTGAGAATCATTTACCAGTTCTGGCCATGGTAAGAATATAACTCTCAGCTGTATCACTGTTCTATGCCAATGGTAGAATCAAACTGAGGTCTTTGAGTTTGCGTTACTGCGAATCGAGCTAAATACCGTAACTTATCGCCTCGGTCGCTGTT
This sequence comes from Anopheles coustani, assembly GCF_943734705.1. Classification (NCBI taxonomy): domain Eukaryota; kingdom Metazoa; phylum Arthropoda; class Insecta; order Diptera; family Culicidae; genus Anopheles; species Anopheles coustani. The sequence continues at coordinate 4,104,945 of NC_071288.1, read as the reverse complement.
GATTGGTAGGCTGAGATGACTGTGAGAGCACATTAAAAAAATATTATGTATAACGCGCGTGGAATAACAGGTCAGAGATTTTTGGTAAGCAAAAAAAAAATTGTCTGGTTCATTTGTTTGGCGAAGAATTGTTGATAAGCAGCAAAGCAAAGAACCTTTGCCTGGTAGTTCAATACACAACGTGCTTGCGCTTGCGTCACGCGTTCGAAATTAAGAGTGGGCTACTATGTATTTCAGCAACATTTCAAAGTCATTGGTACAACCTATGGCAGAAGTCAACTTACATTTATGTCGCTGGTGTCGTTCGAAGTAAGAAGCTAGTTTCATTCAAATTTTTCTTGCTCATCATTACCTTTGGTACATCAAATTGCAAAAAGCGGTCCGACATAGCCGAATTACGACACACCTCCAATGAGAAAACTGACTTAAACACAACCATTTTTTTGAAAGAGTAAGGGTTAGACGATTGAAGAGGGTGGTATGCAGAGAAACGAACTTCTAATTTTTCGATACAAGCTTATGTTTATTCTTTTCATACGATTTTACTTTTTATTTTACCATATTTCGTCGATCATTACAATGTAATTTATGGAGTACTTTTGGAGTAAAATCCTCTCCATAATGCTTTGGTTAAAGGATATTTCCCCCCACAGATGCCTCGATAGTCATCATATCCGGTTTTAAAACCAAAGACTCCTGCCAAGCCTTTCGCTCTAGCAAAAGCAGCCTTCTGTTCGATTGACGCCGGATTTTCATAAGAGACCCATTGATCGCCTTGGAATGCGTACGGACATGCGCCGTCTTCGTCCCACTTGAAGGTCCACCCAGTTTCGTTGAATACCTGGCACAGTTCGAAATAAGCACATCCTCCTTCTTTTGCCGTTACCGGACATGTTTTGCCGTGATCGCGAATAGCAACGTCCAGCCTATTATTCGCGGGATCTTGCAACGTAAATGTTACCCCCCAAAAAGGGACTCCCAGAATGATCTTGCTCGGTGAGCAACCATCATTTAGCCATTTTTGTAAGGAGTGGGCAACGGACACATCTTGTAAATGTATCGTATTTATCGCGTAATTGCTGTTGTTCAGAGGAGCTAGCAAGTAGTTCCGAGCATGCGCTCGTTGGAAAAAGCCCATCAAGGAAACAGAATCAGCAACTCTAGATAAAATGAAGAGAGTAACTCACAATTAAAAACATTCACGATTACCTGAAAAAGTTGTACAAAATGTGAAACTCACTGGCAAATTCGGACGTAATCTAAATCTTTTTCTTGGATCGTTGTCATTATGTTGGCTTCCCACTCCGAATGTCCTGCTTGTTGAGGAAGCAATCATAGTATCCTTAGCTTGCGTTGAAGTGATTGAGTCTTAAGCTAGCAGCGAGTGGAAGCAGTCGGTATCTTCAGTTAATAAAAGAGATTCCAAACCACACATTCACAAATTCAACTGGTTATGGGCCCAGAACGTCCGGAAATGGAGGAATCTCGTGTTCGTGTATATCTTTTCGACGGGACAAATTTTTCAAATTGGAGCTTTCGGATTGAAGCCTACCTGGAAGAATTGGGATTGCTTCATTGTATTGAGAAAACTTTAGAAGAAGAAGATTTCTACCCGGAAGTAGCCGAAGATTCAGCGGCTGTAAAAAAGGAAAAGGAGGAAAAACGGACTAAGCGGAAGAAGGAAGACGCTAAGTGTAAGTCCGTCCTTATCCATAAAATAGCGGACTCGCAGCTTGAGTATATTCGCGGGAAAACATCACCCAAGGCAATATGGACTACACTGCAGAACACTTTCGAAAGGAAAGGAATTTCAGGGATATTTTATCTATTGAAAAAGCTGGCAGGAATGAAGTACGACGGAGGACAATCAATGGAAGAATATATTTTGGAATTTGAAAAGACCATTCGGGAATTGGAGTCGGCGAACATAAAATTCGACAAACCAGTGGTAGTATTCTTTCTGCTCCAGTCAATGTCTACTGCGTACGAAAATCTCATCACGGTACTTGAGACGTTACCAGCAGAACAGTGTACTTTGGAATTTGTAAAGTCGCGGTTGCTAAGTGAAGAAACTAAGCGAAAATACGGTGAAGCTAGACCGGAATCGAGCACAGCATTTGCTGGAAATACTGGAAAAACTGGAAAGTTTCAGTACAAGTGTCACGGTTGTGGAAAAATTGGACACAAGCGAGTTAATTGTCCAGAATTATCGAAAAAGAAAAACAGCAGTAAAAATTGGAACAAACCGAGGAAAAATAGTAAGATATACACAGCGGATACAGGCAATGAAATTGCATTTTTATCATGTAATGCTACACCAACTGAAGGAAGAATTCGCTGGATCCTAGACAGTGGAGCATCGGAGCACATGGTAAATGATAAAACATATCTTGAAAATTTACGGAAATTGGAAACACCAATCATGGTCCATGTAGCGAAGTCAGGAGTATCACTTTCAAGCAACCTGGTCGGCGAAGTGAAAGTAGTATGCTCTGTAAATGATAAAAATCAAGTGTGCAGAATATACAACGTCTTGTATGTTCCTGAACTCTCCGCCAACTTACTATCGGTAAGACAATTAACAGAAAAAGGAAATGAAGTAGTTTTTGGAAAAGAAAATGCGCGAATAACACGTCAAACGGAAGTAATTGGCTTTGCAAAGAAGAAGGGTCGGTTATACGAAATAGAAATGATTGTTCCGAAAATCGTATCTGCATTGTCCGTAGACCAAGGAAGCAACATAACATTATGGCATCGACGGTATGGACACATTGGAAATGCTGGACTGGAAAAGCTTGTACGAGGCGAAATGGTTGAAGGAATCGATATTAGTGGAATTTTGAAATCGGAAAAAGAAGTTTGTTCTTCCTGTATGATGGGAAAACAATCCAAGCTACCGTTTAAAAAATCAACTGAACATCGAACTTCTCGTCCGTTGCAGTTGGTTCACACTGATGTCTGCGGTCCTTTTACACCAGCTTCATGGGATGGAAAGAAGTATTTCATCACTTTTATTGATGATTATACACATCTGACAATAGCATTTATACTAAAGTCAAAAGAAGATGTCGTGGATGTTTTTAAAAAATATGTAGCGATGGTCACGGCACACTTTGGCAGTCGAATCAGCAAATTAAGAAGTGATAACGGCGGAGAATACATAAATGCTCGATTTATGCAATTCTGTGAGGAAGCTGGAATTTTGATGGAGTCGACAGTGCCATATACGCCACAGCAGAATGGCGTTGCAGAACGAATGAATAGGACTATCATGGAACGTGCCCGGTCAATGTTAGATGATTCAGATTTCAAACGATCAATGTGGAATGAGGCAGTTTTGACTGCAGTATATTTGATCAATCGCAGTCCAACTTCAGCGCTACAAAACAACAAAACGCCGTACGAAATGTGGTTCGGAGAGAAACCAAATGTATCTCGTCTGAAAATTTTCGGAAGTAAGGCATTTTGTCACATACCAAAGCAAAAGCGAACGAAGCTTGATGCCAAAAGCCAAATTGGTTATATGGTCGGGTATGGAAGCAACGCATATCGAGTATGGGATCCTGTGAAAAAGAAGATCTTTATGGCTCGAGATGTGGTTTTTCAAGAATCGAAAAGCAAAGTTCAAGTGTTCACTGAGGATCACCTAGTGAATGATCATGTGGAATCACGAAAATTGGAAATAGTACCGGAACAATCTAGCGTGGAATCACTTGAAAAGGAGACCTCGGAAACACAGAAAGATTCGATTCAGAACAGAAGGGAGTTAACGCACTGCTGCGGGTGTTTGAGTTTTAAAAAAACTTAAACTTTATTTCCTACAACATATGTGCGGGTTAATACCCAACTATCGTGTTCGGATGCTGGATACCAACTGATGATCGGTTCGCGATCTGGATCGTTGGTTCACGGTCTTCTGATTCTAGGTGGTCCGCGTCGCTGCGGGAATCTGCAATCTCAGCATAATGCGGGCGGTCCGCGTTGCTATGGGAAGCTGCAACTCAGCATAATGTTGTGGTCCGGGGGCCGCGTCGCGATGATCGAATGTTGACTCACAATGTATGCTCTGGCGATGTCCACAATGTATGCGATGGCGTTGTCCACAATGTATGCGCTGGCGTTGTCTTGACTCCTCCCTTCTTAAATGACTTTGTCCTCAAAGTCTTGTTGCTGCGTGGAATGATGTTGGTCTGCTTACGAATGTTTCTCCGCGTTGCGGTTCTTGGTTTATGTTTACTTTTACCATTCTCTTTCTATTGAAAAATAAGCAGATTACGGTTGCGCATATGAATAGTAACATGAACGTTCCTCCGAATGCATGAATTTTCCATTTGATGGAATTGTTTTGTAGATTTATACTTTGTAGCGTTTCTCGATGTTGCAACGTAAGATTGTTTAGATATTCTATCGGTGGTCTGTCTTCAATTTCGCTTATGTTGACTTTTATTCCCGCTGTCGAGTGGTATGGTTTACCGGGAATGATGGCTTCATTGTTTGAATAAATTTCTCCGTTGATGATTATGTTGCAATTTTCAAATTGTATCAAGTATGACCCGTTCAATACTTGGTTTGCATTACTGCAATTTGACGATATTTCTGCGATTGCATCATTAATGAGAATATTGGCGTCATTAATGCGTTTCACCAATCCTTTCGAGTAAATTTTTTCGTATTGACATTCAGCGTCTTCTCGTTTCACGAGTTTTTCTATGCATTTGGTGGGTTGTTGCAGATTTACTTGTTGGCATATGTAGAAATCTTCCTGCTCTTGGCATCTTTCCGTAATTTCGAATACATGCGTTCGATTTCGTATTATGAAATTTTGTTTTACGATAATCCGTCTCTCGTGCTGGATTATGGAGTCAATGTATTCGTATTCGTACATTTGTGTGGTTACTTTGGGGAACTTTAGTATGTAGATAATATGCGTTTGGTTTACAGCAACTTGCGCAGTTGATTGCCCTAGCAATTCCTCTGGAGTACGGTAAGTAATGTTGTTACTCTCTAGGAATTGGGCTATAGAGTTTAGATCATCTAGGGATAGTAGCTTGCTGCTTGGAATCCCGTGTTTCGCGAGTATGATGGCATCTTCAATTACTTCTAATTTTTCTTGTAGCATGTTCATGTTTGATAACAGGATCAGTTGACGAATCTTTGTCTGGTGCGTTTCGTATCGTTGATTTTCAATGTTGATAACCTTGGTTGATAACTACTTGTTTGTTGTTTTCAGCAATTAGGGAGTTTATCGTTGAGTTAATAATGTGTAGGTCGTCGGCGTCTGGATTTCCTGCGATCCATTTCCAAACTTTTCCGATCGTGTCCCATCGTTTTTCTCTGTTTGTAAACGGTCTAATCTTTCTAAAGGTTTCCTGTAGCGTTCTAGCTTTTATATTAATCAAACTTTCAATTGATGCCGTATAGATTCCATTTGGAATTTCTTCTAACGTTTTTTCTACTGCTTCTTCTATGTTTGATAAATCGATTGGATGTATCGTCCTTACATATCCGATTTGAACTTTAGCTTTACTTATTGGTATTATAGCTAAGGGATTATTACTTAGATCATATATGCTTATATCTGCTACAATAAGCTTGATCAACAGGGTTGTAATCACTCTGTAACGATAGTTAAAAGAATTTCAAAGAGTGTATTAATATTTCTTCCTTATTTCCTTAGATTCATTTTATGAATTTTTCGATTATTCGAATCAATTATATAAGTTGGATGATTCTCCTTTACTTTTATTATATTAAAACGACTTTCGCGTTTATTATTTGTTTTCTTCCTTTCATATACGTATTCATTTTCTTCATAGTCTTTATATTTTTCATCTTTGATTTTTTCATCATTCTTTTTGAATATTTCGAGTATTCTTTCATTTGTAGCTTCTCTTATTCTTGCTCTTTCTTGTGGATCATCTGATCGTTCTCCTACGTACACATTTCTTGGTGTATCCTTTATAAATGAGTGAATGCTATGATTATATTTATAAACGGCTTGTTGCACTAATGTTATGATACTCATTTCTGGATTGAGTTTTTTCGTACATCTCGCTATTTCTCTGATAGTCGAATGACATCTCTCTACTTGACCATTGGTTTCTGAACGATTAACTGGAGTTTTGAAGATTTTGACTCCTAGATTTAGTATTGATTGTTCGATTACATTCGATACAAAAGTACATTCGTTGTCTATAACAATTTGGGCTGGCAAGTCCCAGTCATATAAAAGTTGTAGTAATACTTCCTTTATGTCAGCGATTGATTTCGATTTTATCGGTCGTATTTTAACGTACTTTGAAAATTTATCGATTGACGTGATAAATAAAAAGTTTGCGTTGTATGCAAATATATCAATATGAATTAACTCTCCTGGATATGTCGGTATTGGTGTTTTTACTGGTATAAATACTTGTGGTTTTCTATCGTATTTTTCGGTTTTGCATATCTCACAATTTTTAACAATATTTTGAATACTTTTTCTCATTCCGGGGAAGTAGAATTTTTTTATAAATTGCAATGAATTTTCCTTAGCGTTTCTGTGTGCAAAATTATGGATATTTTTAATCTCTTCGATTTGTTTTTCTACGTCGCAAAGATCTTCAACTTGTATTTGAGAAAATCTAGCTTTAACTGTTTTTGGATTGTAAAGGTTTTTATAAACTTCTTGGATAATTCCCATTGTTTGTTCATCTGTATGAATTCCATTAATTACGTTTGGATTAATAACTTTTTTGAATTTATCTTTGATAAAATCAGTAGTAAAATTTGGTTCGATGAAAATATGCCTTTTAAATTTCGGGAAAGGGCTTATTAGTTCGGAAGAGGAATTAGTTCCGATTTTAAATATTAGTTGGTTGCGGAAAACATTAATAGGTGCTTCTGTTGAAGGGATATATGAATTATCGTCTTCATCAGCTGAGTGCTGGGTTGGTGTTAGTGAGTTAATTTGTATTCTGGAAAGGGCGTCGGCTACGACGTTCGATCTTCCTGGTTTGTAGCATAACTGGTAATCATGTTCCTCTATGAATGATTTCCATCTTTTCAGCTTTGCGTTGTTGTTCTGCGGTGATAAAGCAAATGTTAGTGGTTGATGATCAGTATGGATATTAATTTTTGCTCCGTATATGAAATTTCTCAGTGTATGTAGTGCCCACACGATGGCAAGCATCTCCTTTTCGTTTGTTGCATAATTTTCCTCAGTTTGGGAAAGAGTTCGGGAAATGAAGGTTATTGGTCTATCTCCGTCGTGGCATTTTTGTGAAAGCACAGCTCCTAGTGCTTTATCTGATGCATCTGTTGTCAGTTCAAATGGCTTCTGGAAATCTGGAAAAACTAAAACATCATTAGAAGATATTATGTCTTTCAAGGTTTGGAATGCGTTCTTTGCATTTTGATCAAATTTAATTGGAACATTTTTTGATTCGTTTTTTGAAATTTGGCGATGGCCATCCTCCCCTCTTAGGAGTTTTGTGATGGGTTTTGCTAAGTGTGCATAGTTTTTAATAAACCTGCGGTAATAACCTGACAGTCCTAAAAATCTTCTCAGTTCTTTAAGGTTCTGTGGTTCTGGGAATTTTTTTATGGCTTCAACTTTTTTTATGTTTGGCTTAAGTCCTTCACTTGAGACAATGAATCCGAGGAATTCTACTTCTGTTTTTAAGAATTCGGATTTGTCTGGCTGTATTTTGAAATTTGCGGCTCGCAATGTGTCTAAGACAATTTTCAAGTTTTGCAGATGTTCTTCAACTGTTTCACTAAATATGATAATGTCATCGATGTAAACGTGACATATTTTTCCTATATGTTCTCTCAAAGTGTCGTCCATGACGCGTTGGAATATGGAAGGTGCATTTTTTAATCCAAAGGGCATGCGTACGAATTCATATTTTCCATTGTTTATCGAAAATGCAGTTTTTTCGATGTCGTTCTCCGACATGGGTACTTGATGAAATCCTGATGCTAAATCAAGGGTAGTGAAAAATTTATTTGAGCCTAAATTGGCTAGAACAGTAGATGGATCCGGAATAGGATATTTATCACTTATTGTTTGAGTATTTAATTTTCTGTAGTCTATGACAAGTCTATATTTTTTTTCATTGGCAGCGTCCAGTTTTTTTGGAACAATCCACACTGGTGCATTGTATGGGGATTTTGAAGGTCTGATAATTCCATCATTTAGTAGTTTTTCAATTTGCCTGTTAACTTCACCTTTAAGTGCTTGGGGATAAGGATAAGTTTTACTGTAGATTGGCGATTCATTTTTTGTCCTTATGGTAGCTTTTACTTGTGAGGTAAAAGGTAATTTAGAATCCGGTGGTTGGAAAAGATCCTGATATTCCTGTAATAGGTTATGTAGCTGTATTTTTTCGTTTTGGTTGAGATGACTATCGCGGATGTTTATTTTATTTACTTCCTGTAGTTCGTATTGTTGTAGGGGTATTACATTTGTGCCGTCAATGATTAATTCATCATTGGCTGTATCAATTACTGCTTTGATTTCTTTCAGTGAATCGTGCCCTATTATGGCATCGAATGATTTCAAGTTTTCAAGATGATAAAATTTTAACATTTTATCTGAAAATGGTTTGAATAGTCGAGCTTGTGAATAAGCTTCGATTTTTATGTCTCCTGCTACTGAAGATACATAAAATGGTTTATCAATTTTGTGGGAAATTTTAGCATGTTTCGGGTGGATATAGTTTTTATTAGAACCGGTATCAATGAGCATTTTTAATGGCTCCGAGGCGTTACCGTAAAAAAGAAAGTAAGGCAACGCCGAGTTTAGTCTAAAAAATTAAGTTCTGCGACTTCGACAGTGTCACTGAAGTTGCATCCTTCTTGTTTTTCAATAGTTCGGAGGTATCTCTCGAACGATTGTAATGTGTTGTTATCTATTGTGTTGTTCGCGGGGTTACCGTTTTCGAATTGTTGTGGCGGATTGGCATCCGTTATGTGGTTCACCGTATTTGAGTGTCCTGGCTGTGTTTGGATATTATTGACCCTGGGACGTTTTGGGGGTCGAACATTGTTTGAGTTAGGGCGGTTTCCATAGTTCACTTGTTGTGTTCTGATGGAATGGTCAACTTCCATAGGCTCTGGTGGCGGTTGACGTTGAAAATTGTTAAATGGTTTTTGTTGGTAGTGTTGGTTGTTCCTTTGGGCGAAATTATTAAAATTTCTATTTCCCGTGAACGGTTTGGGATGGTAAGGCCTTGGTGGCGGAGGTGGATTTGTATATCTTATGGGCGTTGGTGGCGGTAAGGGAATCATATTCCTTGGTGCCGTTGGTGGGATATATGGCCTTGGTTTGGTTAGCATTTTTCTACACTCAATATTTTGAAATGAAATGCAGTAGCTGTACGCTCCTGCAAGGGATGTCGGTTCATAATTTCTAATGAATTTATAAACGTCTCCATCTAGTCCTCTCATGAAAGCATCGATTGCTTTTTTGTTGTACATTTCGATTAAAGCTCTTGAGGCTTCGGGGTGTGTGAATCTTTCGTCAGTGTTTATTTGATTTGCTATAAGCGAGAGCAATCTATTTACTTCGTCGTAGTATACTTCCAATGAGCGGCTCTTCTGCTGCACGCTCATAAGTTGGAAGTCTAATGTTTCCAAATCTCTCTTTTCACCGTAATACGTGACCAATGTTTTTTTGATCAGGTTCCAATTTATGCCTACATTTGAAGCAACGAGTGAATCGTTCGCTTCACCGCGGATTTTTCTGCGAATGAATTTGCAGATCATATGGTATTTGTTTTGGCGTTCAAGTGTGTCTGTACTTTTAGTTTGGTACAGTTTTACCAAGCTGTCTACGTCACTCAACCAGCTATTCAGTTCGCTGGGATCCCCAGTGAAATTTGGTAGATCCTTTACCAAATCAGGGATTTTTTCAAAACTTTCGGGATTTACACTTGTTCCATCTGGCTTTGTAAAGTAAAGCGGTGGATCGGAATAATCGATCTGAGTGGGGGCGACATTGCACGCTTCGAGTGCGGCAATGCGGTTAATAATTTGGTCAAGCTCTGGTCTCGACATTTTGAAGGAAAAAGATTGTAATGAATTTATAAGATCCTCCAGGATTTTTTGTTTGTTTTAACACGTTTTTCACTTCACTAGGTAATTTTACTTAATATTTGTTAATCGCGTTTTTGTTAATCACTTTTGGTTTTTGTTTCACAATGTTGTGTTTGTTTCACAATTTTTACTTACTGTGTTTTTTTGTTACTTACAGTACCATACGCATCCAGTATCGGGCGATGGTTTTATGATTTATGATGCTCCTCTGACGGGCGTTGTGTTTTACTGCTCCTCTAGCGGGCGTAGTTTAGTTTCTGGAAAACCGGCTGTGAATGACTTCCTTCTCGGTGTAATGGATGGCTCCTTTTTGTCCTGTGTGAGCTGCTAACTGCACAGGTGACTCGGGATCCTTTTTACACGGCTGCACTCGGCGATCAGGAAAGTCTTTTTAAGTTTGGGATTCGGTGGTAACTATCACTCTAGCGTGGTTACTTTCACTTTCACTTGTACTTAATTTCACATAGCGCGGTCCCTATTCGGGCGCCAGTTAACGCACTGCTGCGGGTGTTTGAGTTTTAAAAAAACTTAAACTTTATTTCCTACAACATATGTGCGGGTTAATACCCAACTATCGTGTTCGGATGCTGGATACCAACTGATGATCGGTTCGCGATCTGGATCGTTGGTTCACGGTCTTCTGATTCTAGGTGGTCCGCGTCGCTGCGGGAATCTGCAATCTCAGCATAATGCGGGCGGTCCGCGTTGCTATGGGAAGCTGCAACTCAGCATAATGTTGTGGTCCGGGGGCCGCGTCGCGATGATCGAATGTTGACTCACAATGTATGCTCTGGCGATGTCCACAATGTATGCGATGGCGTTGTCCACAATGTATGCGCTGGCGTTGTCTTGACTAGGGATTTCTTGGAAACGGAAGATCAAGAAGTGGAACTTCGAGAGACGGAAGAAGAATACAATAGCGCAGAACAAGTCGTTGATTCACTTCGGCGAAGCGATCGGAATCGTAAGGTGCCTGAACGCTATAGTGATGAAAAGTTTGCAGCTTTTGCATTACATGCGGAAAATTACGTAGACGCATTACCGGAAAACATCAACGGTTTGCGAGAACGTGATGATTGGCCACATTGGAAGCGTGCAATTGAGGATGAGATGCAAGCCCTCAAGAAAAACGAGACGTGGAATTTAGTGGATCTACCAGTCGGTGCAAAGGCAGTGCCCTGCAAATGGGTATTTAAAATCAAATATGCTGATGATGGATCCATTAACAAATACAAAGCGCGACTTGTGGCTAAAGGTTGTTCTCAAAGAGAAGGTTACGACTATCAGGAAACTTATGCCCCCGTGGTGCGAATGACAACTGTAAGAACCTTATTGGCAGTGGCAGTTAAGCAAAATCTACATTTGCACCAGATGGATGTACGTACTGCTTTTCTCAACGGAAAATTATCGGAAACTGTTTATATGCGGCAGCCACCAGGATTTGAGAGGGGGAAAAAGGTATGTCGTTTGCGCAAATCCTTGTATGGACTAAAGCAGGCGCCGCGTGCATGGAACGAACGTTTCAATTCATTTGTGCTAAATCAAGGATATCGGCGGTCGCTTTATGACAGTTGTCTTTACACTAGAATTGTTAATGGTGTATGCATTTATATGGTATTGTACGTCGATGATATCATTCTGGCATCCAGTTCAATGGAGGAAATTTTGAATTTAAAACAGCTTTTGAAAAATGAGTTCGAGATGGACGATATGGAGGAATTAAAGAATTTTCTCGGCATACGAATATTACGAAATATAAATAAGGGAATATTGAAATTAAATCAGACAGCTTATATTTCGGCATTATTGCAAAGGTTCGGAATGGAGAATTGTAAACCGGCATCAACTCCTATGGAATCGAATATCAAGGTGAAAAAGAAAAAGGATAGTGAACCAGCAACAGAAAAACCGTATCGGGAACTTATTGGATGTTTGATGTACCTGATGCTAACGTCGCGCCCCGATATAAGTATAGCAATCAATATTTTAAGCCGTTTCCAGAGTGGTGCTACTGATGTACACTGGAATTATCTGAAACGTGTGTTACGATATTTGCAAGGAACGAAGAATTATTGTTTGGAATACCATCGTGAAGCTCGAGTCGAACCAATCGTAGGGTTTGCTGATGCAGAATGGGGTAGCGACATGGACGATCGTCGTTCAACCAGTGGTTATTTGTTTCAAGTATACGGAAATACGATCTCTTGGACTACACGAAAACAAACAACAGTGGCTTTATCCTCCACAGAGGCTGAGTACGTATCATTGAGTCAGTCATCGTGTGAAGCAATTTGGTTGAGGAATCTGCTAAGCGAATTTGGAATAGTCATAAATGTTCCATTGGTAATCTACGAGGACAATCAGTCATGTATATGCATAGCAGAGGAGCCTCGTGACCAGAAAAGAATGAAGCATTTGGATATAAGGTACAACTTCATAAGAGAATGTATTGAAAATGGTACCATCAGTGTGAAGTACATACCAACCAGCGAACAAGTAGCAGATATGCTTACAAAGAGTCTTTCGGCAGGAAATTTTAAAAGACATAGATTAACTTTGGGTGTTCGAAATCCGGAAACTGTCGAAAGATCTGTGCTTGTTAAAGAGGCTATGATTGAGAGGGGGTGTTGAGGAAGCAATCATAGTATCCTTAGCTTGCGTTGAAGTGATTGAGTCTTAAGCTAGCAGCGAGTGGAAGCAGTCGGTATCTTCAGTTAATAAAAGAGATTCCAAACCACACATTCACAAATTCAACTCTGCTGCCTCGAAGCTGCGTCGGAGTTCCTCAAATAATGTATATAAAGGGCCACCTTCTTCAGCCTCACCTTTTCCATATCCAAACCATTCAATGGAAACACCATCAAACTTGTAATGCTCCACGAATCTAACAACTTCGTCGATGAACTCTGTTCTGTTCTCAGCCGTACCAATAAAGTCTAAGGGGCGCTGAATTTTGATTAAAAGCTTCAGCTTTGGGTTGGCTTTCTTCAGATCAATAAACTTTTCCCAACCATTTTGTATAAAATCGTACTCCGGATTGCTGGGCATGATCGTCATTGTAGATCGTTCGAACCAGATATCCTCGTAGATGATATGCGTGCAGTATTCGATCGGTATGTCCTCGATTTGGAGGGAATATGTGCCTGGTCGCTTCTGGTTTGAGCTGGAATAGATACAGTCAACGCGTCCTTCAGGCGAACTTTCGACGCATGCTCCGATGGCCAAAAGCAAAACCAAACATAAGGCTGCAGATGGAAGCGAAGACACAAAACCTTGGTTATCGCCTAAAAGAAACTGATTCTATAACCAACATGTTGAGAAATACTTACAATGTCTAGCCATGCTTGGGAAACTTGAAGTCGCTCTCTTCTGTAACACCTTTTGCTCGCAACTCTCGAATGGAACTGGGGTATTTGAGTTTGCGTTATTGCGGATCGAGCTAAAGAAGGTGCCGAATAGCGATTGGAACTGAACTGAACCTTATCGCTTTGGAAAATGTAGGGGGTCCAGAAAGAGGCTCTTGTTTGTTGGTGTAGTACGAGCTAGATGTTGGAGTATCAAGCTGGTTGATTTGTGTTGTGAGTTATGCAGACCAGATTAGCCAAGTAGAATATTTTTGATAAGCAATACAAATTCGTCTGGTTCAAACAGTTGCGACGAAGTACATGCGTACATGTATATTGCCATAACTGAGCAAACAATTCAGGAGTTCGTTATGTTTCTTGTGAGAAGTTACACCAGAGAAAGAGCTACGCACTTCATTTTGGTCATATAATAGCGATCAATAGGATTCATGTCCCATGGCGTTGTCGGGAGACGCAGTTCAACTACTTAAGATATTATTTTTCGACGATATTTGTAAGTTGACGAAGTACAACAAATAATGCACATTATAGGCTTATGAAAGAAGGCCATCTGTTTCCTATTATGAGAATTTTAAATTAAAACATTAAATCGATCGGTAGATTTCTCAAAAAAAAAGGCTAAAACGCCCTAAACATGGAAGTTGTCAGATTCAGAAGAAGATGAAACATGATATTTTGTTTACAGGCAAACTATTCACGTTCAGTTTTATTCCCTTCATGTAACGTTATTTAACATGTCGTTCTATTTATCCCGCCTTGAATATGACAAAACATTTTATGGAATACTTTTGGCATAGAATCCCTTCCACAATGCTTTCGTCAACGGATACTTCTCGCCGCATATACCTCGGTAGTCATCGAATGCTAGGTTCAAAGCTAAGACTCCTCCCAAGCCTTTCGTCCTGGCAAAGGCAGCCTTCAGCTCGATTGACGTTGCATTTTCATAAGAGAACCATTGATCACCTTGGAATGCGTACGGAGATGTGCCATCCTCGTCCCACTTGAAGGTCCAGCCCGTTTTGTGGCATAGCACAAATTTCTGGCATAGTTCAAAATATGGGCAGACTCCTTCGCCCCCCAACAAAGGACAAAATTCGCCATAGCCGCTAATAGGAGCACCCAGTCCGATGTTTGTGGGATCTTCCAACTTGAATGTTAGTGCCCCATAGTTGATTCCTAGAATTATCTTGTTTTTCGGGCAACCAGCATTCAACCATCTCTGCAAAGAATCTTTGATAGACACGTCTCCTAGTTCACCAGACTCGACTGTGTTGCTGTTCAGCGGAGAAAACAGGGCAGTTTGATCACCTGAAGGTAATATAACACCAATCAAAGATACAGAATCGGCAACTCTAAAACAAGGACAAAGAAAAAAACAAATATACTCATCGGCTTAAAACTCTTGTACAAAACTTAACACTTACTGGCAAATTCGTTCGTAATCTATGGTGTTGTCGTCGATTGGCACAAGTAAATTGGCTTCCCATGACGGATGACCAGCTGTCTCGAAACTGTGGCGCAATTCTTCGAAAAATTCATATAAATCGTCTACTATTGGTACGTCCCTCCAAAATCCCAACCAATCAATGGAAATCCCATCAAATTTATACTCTGTCAGGAATGAAACAATTGCGTCGATCAATTTCTTTCTCTTTTCAGCCGTTGTGATAAAGTCTGCAGTCCATTCAACTTTCATCAGCAGCTTTAGATTTGGGTTGACTTTTTTCAGATTGATGAACTTATTCCAACCATGTTGTTCAACATCGTACTCTGGATTGCCGGGGATTATCGTCATTGAAGACTCTTCGTACGAAATATTACTGTAAGTGACGTGCGTGCAGTATTCGATCGGTATGTCCTCGATTTGAAAAGCATAAATGGTTGTAAGCGCATGGAATCGACTAGTATAGACGCAGTCCACCCGTCCATCAACTGTATTTTCTGCCCATACCACACTGATCGTCATGAACAGAACCATGCATAGCACTGGTAGTGAAGGCGGAAAAACGAACATATTGTTTCACTCAAAAGTACAATTTTTTAACATCACAGATTGGAAATTACTTACAAGTTCTTGCCATGGTAAGGAAACGAGTCTCTCTCAACTTTTCCACCGTTCGATGCTAAGGCTCGTATGGAACTGAGGTCTTTGAGTTGGTTTGCATCGGTTCAAGCTAAACCGGGGTGATTTTAACATACAGCTGGTCCTGATACTTATCACTTTGGGTCGTTATGAGGGTCAAGGACTGCACCATTTCATTTCTTCATTTCTTTCGTGTGCATTTCTAACGTCATTGTTAATGAGATAACAGTTATGAAAGAGATTGGCGATTCTTCATTCCTGTACTACATATTTGTTTTGTTTTTACAGTCAAATCATTTGCGTTTTGCATGCGATTAAAACACGTTTGTAGAAAAATGAAAAAGTTCATAATGGTCCATTTAATATTCTCTTGTTATTATTTGTAACACGCTATTGATCTTCTTCCAATACGTAATTGTCAAGTGTTTCTTCGTCCCACTTAGGAGTAGGAAAATAAATCCTTTCTTCTTAACGAAAATCTTTTGTAAATTTAACAAAGGTATGATGTAGGAAAAAAGGTGCATTTGTGATTGAAGTATTAGTAATAAATTTCCAGACATATACTAATGTTCATATCGAATTCATGTCCATCGAATTCTTAATACTGCAGAACATCGCACAAGTAGAAATGGAAAATGTTTTCCTTTACACGCAGCAGTGTATTGTTTTAGCGATAAAAGCGCGCTATTTTCATGAGGCCCACCGGAGGCTGGAGCATTTGCCTGTAAAATCTGCCCTCGGTTGGGTCGGAGGCACTCATCCACCCGAAGAGAAATGAACACATGCGCGCGACCGCGCGTCGAACCACGAGTATCCGTTTGTTTACATCGACGAGATGCTGTCACACTGTGCACGGAGGTAAATTTCCAGAATATTCTTGTCTTTATTTGAATTTTTTTAATTTGAATGTGCAAATTTACAACAAATAATTTATCCTATAACTAAATCGATTATGAGCTTTATTTGTATTCGTTATGTTTAGTATTCTATTAATATTTTATTTCCCATTTTCATTGTTAAATGCAAGGCACTGTGAGAACCTTCAGATAATGATGCATGTGTGTCTAAAATGACGGACAAACACAGGAGGGAAAATCATTAATCAGATTACATCGGTCAACAGAAGCGATCCCAGACATCCTCTAGAAAAAACAAACTTCTAGTTCGATCAAGCCACAGTGACACAGTGAAATCACGCAACGGAAGCTAATTAAATCCAAATAAACATCCATCCAAAATACAAGTCCAGTGTGTTTGTTTGTTTTTATTTTTCTGTCGGCGTCTTACACGGCGCTTTTCGATGCGATCACGTTTACTTAGCCGGCAGAAAGGACAGACAAACCGGCAGCAGCAGATGCTGAAAACCACGCACGATCGTGTGCAGTTTGCGACCGTCTGGTTCATCAGCTGGTTGGTAAATTTAACCTCCGAAACCGAAGCAAATCGCGCGACTCAGATGCTCACCGTCACGAAGGGGCCACGAGTGGCGCTCACGAATCTCGCCATTGCAAGCATGTGGGGTTCATTTCATGATGATGAGTTCGAACCACGGCAGTCTGCATTTCCCATCACGCTGGTTAGTTTTCTCGCTGAAGCGCTGCGGAACGAATCGTGCCGGCTGGGCGTTAGCGGCGTATGGACGCGATTTTCGGACGCACGGTCACGGGATTCACGCGATCTTCAACCTCGCGGCCGAGGGACGGTTTCTGTACGCCGTGGAAAAACGGTTGACGCGGGGGAAGAAAGAAATAGAATGTGCGGGGAAAACATGGCACACCGACGACCGTGTTCCTCGCCTCACCCAACAAACAATTAGAGAGGTCAAGGTGTTGTGTGACAAAATTGTGCAAACGAAGTGAGTGTTGAGCTGCAGTCCGATCCTTAAAGTAAACGTGAATTCCGTAAAGAAAATAATGCAACGGAAAAACACAAGATCATCGTTGATCGTTGCTTGCCGCCGCTGTGACATAATCAACGGTTTGTCCGCCATTTGTCAAAGAGCAACTGTTTGCGAACGTGGTTCCGTTCTTCCGATTCGCACTTGAGATATTTTGACGAAATAAGCATTCGTGTGTAACAATATAAGAATTGGAATGTATTTATGTTTCAGTTTTTTTTAAATCATCATTTTCCTAAACACAACATCTTCGCAAAAGGATCTTCCCTTGAGACCTGGGGCGATATAATTATCTATTTATAAAGCGACCGTGTCACTGACGGATTAGGTACGTGTGCAGGAGCCAAAGTGTGCGTACGGTGGTGTGTCCGTTTTGCTCTTCCTGATCCTGTCACCCAACCACCCACCCTTCGTAACACGAGGGATTCATTTTTTTCGCGTATAATTTTTACTCGCTCGCATTAATGCTCAAGAAGACCGTTATGTGTGTGTGTGAGAATGTGTGTTTGGCGTGGAATAAAAATAATTAGGACCGGTCGCCCGCTTCCTGTCACCGGGGGAGGGCGAAACAGAAGGCGCTCGAGATCACGTCCTCGTAGTGGCAGTAGATAACCCTAGGTTTTCTATAATTTCGAGGTTTTTTCAAGGAAAAAGATCAAAGTTTGTAGCAAAACGAATTTACAAACAAAATTTGAAGCAGTGCAATGTTCGATTGTGAAGAGAGGATGTAAATCAAGAGTGAAACATTAAAGAAAACAAACGACTCGTTGAAAGAAGGTGAAACGCACAGGGAATTAAAAATAGAAGCAAAAATCACATGAGAAAAGCAAAAAAACATCGCCACAAATAGTTAATTGAAAATAAGACAAATATTTTCCCATCATGGAAAACTTTACAAAGTTAGCTCATTAAAAAACATCTCTTTGTAATGTTGTTGTTGTGAATTGTAAAATATTCACAACAACAACAGAACAACGAGTTGTTTTCTAACGAGCTACCTTACTAACTCGAAAACAGGTGAAGGCAGTGAAAAAAATGGCCTGTTCCGATAACAGTACAATAGAAAGTAGCTTCTAGTACAGCGGATCGCCATTCCTGATAGCTGTCTGTTCAAAGCTGCCGACTCGTAATCCCCTTGAGATTATGCTCGATTGGAATTGCCGGATATCGGTGTCCCACGGTTGTTGAACCGAGTTGTGGTGGGGGAATTCGGGAAGCAGAAATTCCACCATGTTCTAGCGCCACTGGTTTTAGCTAAAGGCTGTAAAAGTGACTCCAGTTTCTGTGTATTTTGTTACGCTGGTTCTTGCAATCGCCAGCAGCATGTTGCAGTGCACAAAGTGGTAGCAAACTATTTGTAACCGGATACAACACCCGGGCCTCGACGGAAGGCCCAATGACGTCCTGGAAAAGGATTGTCCCCAGCTATTGCAACGAACACCGTCGTCATCAACAACAACCACCCCGTGAACACAGCAATGGGCGACGCGCGTTGGTTGTGGTGATTGCTGTTTGTTGTGTAGTTTTAATTAAAAAAGTAGTATCCTACAGTGTCAAACCCGTCGGCAGGCCGATAGATTTCCCCCACGGGGCAAAAGGCGAGAAGCGTTGCATTCGAGTCGTTTCGTCTTCGATTCATCGGAAAGCCATTTTCGTGGTAATGTGTGTGTGTGTGGAGAGTGGGGTGTACCAAGTGGGAAACACAATCCGTGCCGGCCATCGGCTTGTTAAACGAGCCAACTTTCGCCAGTAACGAGCGGCTGAGGCTGTTTGACCGGCTTCAGAGCAGCAAAGTTGGCCTGACGGAGAAATTGCGAAACCCCTCTAATAAATGGCGCAGCAGAAGGTGATAGTGCTAATGAAAGTGCACATTTTCCACCCGATTGCGTTTCCTGTTATGTGGAAATTCTTCTTTATTGGAATCGTGAACACCGTGATTAGTTTTAATGATAATTGAATAGTTGTGCATTTTTCTATCCATTGCAGTCGAATTTATTGCGGAGTGTGAAATGTTATTACAGTTCATGTTAAATGTGGTAGTGTTCAAGTGATATAGGGCTGAGTGAAAAATTAATTTGCTGGACTTGATTGCAGTGAACAAGGTGTAACACAAAGTGTAACGACAAAGAAAAGAGAGAAATATTTCATACCATGAATGCATAAATGTTTAACCGAAAAGAAGAAAATTGATTTGCAGTGGGATTAGAAACAGCAACAGAATAAATTGCGCTTGATAAAGTGGTTCATCAGAAAGTGATATAAAATATAACAAGAAAACTAAGCAACCCAAACATTGGAGGAAACATAGGTAAGAAAAAAACTGCTTCTCCAATTAGGCCTTCCAAAAGATTGCACGATAAATCGAGCAGCGGTGTGGAGGTGTAACTGAATAAGGTTGGTCCATATTCTTGATATCACCGTCCCTCGATTAGTGCTGGTAAAGAAGAGAAAAATGTACGTTATGGGGGGCTGTATTAAAGCAAAGCTAGAGAAAAGGAAGCACCATTATCTTATTACCTTTTCGACCGGACTGAAAATCTTCCACTGTCCTCATGCGACGCAGATAGCGGACTGTTTCGGTCTTGTGCCTTTTCTAAATATAATCTACTCTATACTTTTTCTTCAAAAAAAAAAAAAAATCCCTGTCCAACGGGTTTAATGAAAACAACACACTTCACAGAGAACGGCAAAAGCAGCGAGAAAGAGAAGAGGGTAACCTATCGAGATAATGTTGGTCCATTCAGTTCACGCTGGGATGGACTCACAACTGAGATAAAATTCCTTTTTGTTTCCCACCACATTCTTTTCCGCCGCCACATCCTTCATCCTCTTGATGCTGGCGATGCAAGAAGTTCATATAAATTCTTATCAGTATTTTCACAAAAAAGAAAAATCATAGCGAAAACCTTTTCCGCTCGCCTCGTACCTTCTAGGTTACGGTGGATGGTTTAAAGTACGGGTTGCTTCGCCGTCTAACGGCATTGATTGTAAACTTTTACGGCGTATACTGTCGATTATAGGAGAAGACAACAAATTCCTTCATGGGTGCGCGTTTTGGGAGTTTTATCATGCAATTTATGATCGTGGCCATTCGGTTTTTTTCCCCCATCGTTGCCAATATGGCCCGCCTGGTACGATCATTTTAATGTTCGCTGATAGAGGTGCCTGTAAATAGACGTTTGATGTTTTTCTTATGACCTTTATTTTTGCTTACGAAAAAATAAAATGCGTGAAGAATTCATTTCAGTGGACACGAACAGAATGAAACAATATTTGATATCCTAAATATGTGCGTGTTGATTTTCGGAATTCAGAGACCGTTGCTAATGGAGGCGCCAGGTGGTTTTTATAAATTTACTCCTTCGATCTATCGCCGAACATCTTTCCTTTCCCACCGTGCTAAGAATAAATACTTCAGCTTTATTTCATTTTATTTTTCATTTTACGACAATCTAACAAATGTTGGACATTCTGTTTATGATAACAGTATGATAATAGATGATTCTAAAGTTATCATAGCAAGTTCCGGTCGATTTTGGTTCTTCACAGTCCTGTTTCTTCAAGTAGAAAAGAAGAAATGATCGTTAATTTATGTAGTACAATAAAGTTTCGATTAGCATATTTCACTTTGAAAGGTTATTTTCTCCGCCATTTGCAGACGAGCAGGGACAAACGCGGCCGGCTAACAAACTCAAACCGATTTGCGTTGCAAAAGTTGCACTAACTTTTTTGACCACTTGTCCGAAGTTGTCCACACTTTTCCTTCCCTTTCGGCGCAACTGTCAAAGGTGAGTTGAGCCGGGAATTGGATAAGCGAAAAAGTCGCGAAAGATTCCCACCCACCCAACGCCCGACAAGAGGAAAGAGTTCACCAAACGGTTGTGTTCCGTTGGATCCTCGCGGAAAGGTGGGGAAATAAATAAACCATTCGCTCTTGTGTGTATGTGTTGGTTTATTAGTCAGCTCGGTTTCGGGGAACTTGCCGAACGACCAACTTTTGATCAAAGTGTCGTAGATTGTTCGCGCTGTTGTGGTCTGGCGTTGAGTGGAACCGCAATGGTTTTTTTTGCTCCTTCACTTTCACTTCACGTTTGACTTAAACACGAAGGGTAGGCGGCGCATGTGTGTGCCAACTCGACCTCAGGACATCTAACGGACGGTAAGTGGGAGTAGGCGCATTCGATAGTCTCATCAAACGGAAGATAATAGGTCGGCAAGCATAAAGCTTCCACGTGGACAAGACCAAACACACACATACAAACAACTTGCCATGCAAACAAATCGTTCGTGAACTCTACTTCGCAAAACCGCGTAACATTTCCGCCTCGGAATCGCGTGGCAGCGGTAAATTAGTTACGACCACAGCGAAACCGGTTAGTCGCACTACAAATTATCCACCCGCGGGGCTTTAAGGGTGTGCCAGTCGTTCGGACTGAAAATCGAACAACTCCGGAATGCGCTTATGGTTTACCTCAAACTCATCCCATTCCTGCCAACACCACGATCGAGAGCGAGTTTCCCCTGGCAGGCTTCGCAATAATCAAACAAAATACTAACACGGGCAAACCACCAGTCCCTAACCGCAATGTTGACCCCCGGACTGTTTTTTTTTTTTTTTTTTTTATATATATTTGGACGGCCAGGCCGTATTGTACTTGTTGTACCGAAAATATAACATTTTTCTTAACCTAATGCTTAAAACTAATTGTAGCGTGGCATTTCCTCCAGCTAACAGCGGCTGTAACCTTATCCCGGGTTAACTCGGTTGTTGTTGGCGGATTGGCTGTGGATTGTGCGGGCGGGTTTTGCTGTGGTCGGTGCGGGCGGGTTGTGCTGTGGTCGGTGCGGGCGGTCGGTGAGTTGGGTCTCATGTATGGTGCGAGGTGGCTGGAGATCGCATGTGTGGTGCTCGGCAGACGCAGCGATGCAGCCCACCCCCGGACTGTTGATAGCATGTAAATTTGGTGTAATTAATTTTACGCCATCTGAAGTGTGATTGAACGACATTTAGATGGAAAACGGTATTCAATTACCATCGATTCATGGGCCAAGTGTATCAAGTGTGGGCAAATAGTTGCTGACGGTAGTGGTTTGTTTGATTTTGGTAATGCAAATACTCTACACAAAAAGGCGACCGGGACTTTACGCATACAAAACTACATACCAGATACTTAACTAATTTTCATGTTTGATTTATTCCTGTCCGTTAATAGCGGTCGTTTGTCTAATTTTTCAAATCGCATTTCCGACTCCATTCCGCGGATGTTTACATTCTTCTTCTGTTCCGTCTGTTTATCATCAGCTTTAAGCATTCGGGCTCTTGAAACTCGATGCCAAAGTCTAGACCGAAAGGAAGTTCCTAATTGCTGTGAAAAACCGGATTTTACCTCCGATGAACCGTAGACGTATGATGGAAAGAAGAAAGGATTAATTTTCGGTTCAAAATATGAACAGAAAAACCGCAACTTCATTGCTCTTCAACGAACTGAAAGAAAAAGTTGCTGTCAAGTTGAAGAAAAATGGAAATTTCTTTTTCAAGCTTTTGCTTGCTTACCAACAATCGATGGAGACCTTTCCCTTTTTTCCCAGTTGTATTGGTTCCATAACGCTCACTATCCCCATCTGCAGCGTCATTGCCGTTTTCCCAAGCATTCTAACGCTTCGAATCATACGGTGCAAGGCAGTTAGAAATCAAACGGGGCCAATTTGATACCGTTCGGAAGCCTTAAGAAATCCTAATTAGAAACGACATCACGACGGCTTGCTCCTTCCGTTTGCTGAAATTTTCCCTGGCACCGAGTGGAAAGTTAGCCCTCCGACGAAATCCGATGGAAAGCCCGGGGTTTAATGTCATCGGAGCTAATCACCCGGAAGTGAACGTGAAGGAATGAACAGCGGAAAGCACTTCGGCGGAATCGCCCACTGCTGGTTGTCTTCTCTCTTGCCTCGTTCGCAACGGAGCCCTACAAAGGTGGCCAATGTTGTGTACCATCAAGTTTTAGCCTTATTCTAATAATAGAAAGTGCTCGCGTTACGGAAGTGGATTTCGTTTCCGTTGATGCTACCTTCAGCGAGTTTTACCTTGGGTCTTTCTTATGTTATGAAGATATTTATACAGTTCTGCGTGAGTAGTGGTTGGCTGTAATTGATTTATGAAAATGGTTTCTATTTCATCAACGTTCTAACGATTGCCTTTCCAGTCCAATGCGGTAACGAATCCGGTCAATAAAGTTATGAACATGTTTTTAACTCTAATAATTAAAACTCTCTGCTAATGGGAAGGTATTCATGTAGCGAGAATGGTTAGTACGGAAATGAAAATTGCTTTCCCCTAACTTTTCTCCCATTTGCATTAAGGTGTCCGAGTTATGCCCCGGGGGCATTGTTTCCTATCCCACTCGAAAACTAAAAGCTAGTCTGAGGTGGACCCCGAAAGTCGTCCGACTCTAAAATGGTAGGAAATTAAATTAATTCTAGTTGGGGGTTACTGGAAACTTTCGCCAAAAACCCTGGAAAATGGTGGTACCTTTTTGGTAAGTGCGAATGGACAATAGGTTTCGGCACCTTGCCGTATCTTTGAAGGTGTAAGAAACTTTTCCCTCCAAAAGCACCGAGGCAAATGAGTTCTAGGTTGGCTGTAAAGCTGATGGAGGAAAGCTTTTTTTTCGTGGGCGTGTGTGTGTGTTTTCCCTGGAAAGTTCTATCGATTCAATTTGGGTCCCATCCAGCGTCCATCAACTCTGCCCGGTGGTATCTATTTTGGAACCCACTAGGGGAAAAGTTTAATTGCAAACAAATTTCACCCGATTTACGTTGCCAACTTTCCTCTGGACGAAAACATACACACACAAACTCACTCGTTTGACGACTTTGACGGCTATCTGGATTTTAAAAAGATATCTTTACCTGAAAGCCCGTAGGTCAAAGCTGTCGCTAATGCGAACTCCCGGTCTATATTGAGCTGATCTTCTCGTGAGGCTTTCAATATCGCTATCACCCGCATTGGTTGGTGGAGCACGAAACATTAATGTTTTGCATAATCCTCCCGCCACATTATGCGCGGAACCGAGCGTGGGATGAAATAGCATTTATCAATTTTGATTTTATTCACCCTTCCCTAAGCCAATGCTTGTGCTGCCATTATCGTATGCTTCGTTTGTAGCGAACGTTGAGATTTAGCTTCATGAGCTGGAACAAATTGTCTATCGTATATATTAGCATAGAAAAGTATGAAATAAAAATAAGCCCTCCTAAAACACAAACATTTCTTCTTTTTCACTCAATCAACTCTGTGGCGCTTTTTAAAATTTCCCTCCATTTTTCCCCAGTTTTCTAGATGCAAATCAATTGAGGCCAGGTGTAAAACGGTGGTGGTTTCGGTAGTGGAAGACTTTAAATAGGAATTTGAAATATGCTTCTTTAAATTCCAATCGCAAATTAATTAAACTCTTGTTACTAAACGAAGGGAAATTTGCATAAATTGAAACAGGAAAATTAATTTTTCAAATTTGTTCCACAAAGTGTCGGTGGTCGAGAAATGTAGAAAGAGTGGAAACGAAGGAGGTAAATGGAAATAAATTTATGGTAAAATTGGCTGGCATCGGTAGTGGACGGAAGACAACCGATCTGCATATCGTGGCTGGCATCCTCTCTCCGAGCCCTGTTTTACGCAGTGCCACAACAACCTTTAAAACCGCAACGTTTGGTTTTCCATCAACGAGAGGAAACTCAGGCAGTTCCTTCTAAAACTGGTTAAATTGTCGGGTTTTTGTGGCTTGAAGTGCAACGGGAATGAAACAAAAAACATGTTTGTGGTTATGGAGCAACGAAAAGTGAAAACCCCAACGGGTGAAGTCGCCCATGTCCAGAGGGAGAAAACATCGCTCGACCGAAGATAAATGTCTTTTTTTCCCCCTAACGAAATAGGGCAGCTACCATGGCGCAAACAGGCAAAAACATCCCATCAAAGCTAGTTTCCCTTTCACGGTGGAGGAAATTGGCATAAGGGTTTTTCTGCTTGGGAAAATATTTGACCGAACGGCGGGAGTCCGGCATCTGGGAACAAATTTCAGTGTGCGTGTAAAACAAGGGTCCTCCTTGCTGGTTGTCCTCGGAATTCGGAGCTCTTAAAGCTCCTGAAGGTGTGTAAAATAATCATTCCAAGTAAAATGGTTGAATTTCCCCTAGCAAACAAAATATTAGCGCAGAGGCCTTTGCCAGACGGCTTTGCTTTGAAGGTAACCGGATATTCGGCCGGATGCTGGGAAGGCGCGAATATCCGAGCCTGATGAGGGATCATCCAGCAAAAGGCATTGCAATGGTGGAATGCGGGAAAGCCCGACCAGACTCCAAACACCCTTTTCCTCCTCGTTTCGTGCGTTTATGGCTCTCCAAAAAGATCCTTTTTTCCACCGTTTACCACCGTCACGGATCGTTAATTTTGTGGCATTTCATCCGTTGGCCACCGCAGTGTAGTCTGCCGAAAGTTCGCGGTGGGGAACATCCTTTACCACTGGTAACGTATTCGAAACATAAAGAGACCTTGCTCCATCATCTTCTTTGCCAACCGCGTGCTCTTAAAGACCAGTAAATCACACCGAGGAAACCCGACGACCATTTTCCACCTTCTACCCATGGTTTGAAACGGCATGCTGGAATACGTTCAACGTTTAGTCGAAAGTGAAAAAGCCGTTTTTCTGTGCTGATTTGGGTTGAAAGGTGATGCCGGATGGACCAACACACATTGGAAAAGTTATTATTTGGCATTGCAAGGCGTGTGAAATGCCTCGCGCGATCCAAAGGAACGTAACGTGTTTTCCAGTTTTTGCCCAACATCATTTTATCGCGTTCAAAATCCATTTCCGACTTCCGACGGTTGGTTGTTTGGCTCGCGAAAAAAGGGAAAAGGAAACAACCAAACAAACCATAATTTTCACAACCTATTTTTTGCGATCAATGCAACAAGAAAACGAGAGCTTTCCTTTTTTTCTCTCTTAAGCAACGGAACTTACGCGATTATTGCGAAACCTTTCGACACGGGGTTAAAAAAAGGAGGAAACACCAACGGGAGTTTTCGGAACGTCTCGGAAAATTTAGGAACCCCTTTCGGTTTATGGGAACCGGATTACAGTACGCCCGAGGGTAAATTTATTAAGCTGTCAGTGACGCGCACCTGGAGCTTTTTTGCTGCCCCGGATCAGAGTATGGAGAGCAAAAAGTTGGAACGAGCCGGAGATAAGGTCAAATAGGGGAAAATTTTTTTTTTCAGATAACGACAGGATGTTCCATTTAATATGTTCGAAGAGTTCTGGATAAAACAAGGGTCGACAATTGGGCTGCCTCTCCGTTTCCTATTCGACACAATTTGCCTAGAGTTTATTAAAAGATAAAAACAAACATCCTACGCACAAGTAGAGCAAAAAGGCATGAAAGTTCTACTTCTTTTCGTGTATTTTAAAGGGTACAGACCAGTTGTTTTTTTGTGTATAGATTACTGTTTGTTTAAACACTCTGGAAAGTTCATTACTGTCTGTTATAATTTTGAGCTAAAAATAAACACACACGCACTACTTTCTGCTTCGAAGGACATTTGGAAGTCAACTGCAAGTAATTGATATGTGTTACGATGCACTGAAAGGGTAGAACGTGCTGGTTTGTACGTGCAGTTGGAACAATCGCGACAATTGTTGAATATGGAATGGACAGCAACTACATCCAAGTGCTCCATGATTGTCCTCTGTCCACGAATAAATTCCCACGAGACTCGTAAACATTGCGTGCAGAAAAGAAAAAAAAAACTACCAACGAAGCATTTCTCCCGACCAGATTTACAACGTCGAGCAGACTGTCTGTCAGTCGTCAATCGTCAATTGCCATCCAGTGCGCCGCTTCTCCTCGACTCGCGGCGATGATTCCCTTGACGGCCATTTTGTTGTTTAATCAGAAAGATTAGAGCTCTCCGTCACGGAAGTGTAAACGATGGCAGAACACGAACATCCTACAGAAGCGCTGCTTGTCTACTAGGGCCAAATTATCCGGATCATGCGGATATCCTGAACACATGTGCGATAGACGGGTTTACGGACAATGATCTAGGAGTGAAGCATCATTAACTCACAGCTGTTTCGAGCAGGCTGTGACTCAGACAATGGAACGTAAACGAATTGATACATCCTTTGGGACGTCGAAATAAGGCTAAGGGTATTTAGAAATTCGAGAGGGAATTGAACATTTTCAGAATTAAAACTGTAACCAGTTAGAGTCCTTCCATCCAAATAAAATTAGCTACACCACATCACAGAACTTGCATTCACCCATAGTCCCTTGTGCTCCTACATGTTTTAAGTACTCTTCGTTCCAATTCATCCCCTTAAATTGCACCAGTCATCAATTACATACCGAAGCTGGTACAATCTCTCTTCATCCCGTATGTTACCGGAGGGATATCAACAGCGCTTCCTCGCAAAGAGAGAAAAAGCTTGTGAAACCGATACATCCCACTTGGGCCCTGGGAGTCTAGCTATCTGCAGTGGCGTCCCGCCCAGAATTACGCATGTTCTACCATTCTTCATCTATTGCCATCAATTACACACAGTCGACGGGGAAGGTCAAGAGTTTGCCAAGGGGAAACTCCCATGAAGGAAGGGAGAGGTAGAAGGTGGCTTACGTCAGGTGGACCACAGACACGTATCTCTCTCCGGGCGACACCGAGAGATCGCTTGTTGTTGACGTAAGCGGTACTGGCGTGCATCTTGTGTGTGTCTAAATCCCTACCGAAAATGAACAGCGTGCGCCACAGCATGTGTTAGGATCCGCACAAGACGACAACGACGACGGCTTCCATCGTCACACCGCTTGCGTTCGATAAATGTTGCCCGACTAGTGCAGGTCATCAGGTCTCTCTTCATCATGTAAGCATCTTCGGTGCAAATCGTAGATGAAAAAAAAATGGTACTGTAATTTAGTTCCTCCCTTACGGATGACAACCGGATTAGGACAAATCAGCACTATGTTTAGGGCTTCATCTATCTCCCACAAAACGTTTATGTCACGGGTACCATCGGAGCGGAAAAATGGTAGTACATAGAGTTGAATCAATTAACAATCTATCATTGTATGCGGGAAGATGTTTATTATTACACACGACGAAATCCTTCAGGCCGATCATTAAAGCTTAGTTTCTTTAATTAAATAAACTCTACTTCAAAATCTAGTACTAAATACAATTAAATTACAATCTGATACCATGATTGACTTTTCATAAACTTCTTCAGTTAAATCACATACTCAACTTCTTACAAAAGATACATACATCCTAATTGGATTGGAATCAGGAAGCTCAAGTCCACCTCCAACTATAGATATTGCATTGTTCCAACCAGCTCTTGTATGTTGAGTGCATTGGAACATCAAGAAGAGGTTATTTGTTTGGATTTACCATACCTGGATGGCTTGCATGTTGTAATGCATACGATGAATGCTTTACAAGGTACATCTCAGACTTTAATGATCCCCACTATCGACGACTTCATCGAAACTACAATCAAGTGAATGGAAACTGTAAAGAAATGGAAACATTCTTTTACTTCGCCCAGGGACAACGGTGATCCTTTTACAAGCGTAAGACTTGTCCAATGGCAAACACACATAACCTGCACAAGGTGCAACGGATAAGACCGGCCCTGTGAACATGCAGTAAACCCACTCATCGGCCTGGTCATGCTTGTAACCGACACCGTAGAACGTATCACTTACTCTGGTCGTTCGGCCTTTCGAACCCTTCTGTGTACATTTTGCATCCTCCAACGCCCTTCCGGGGGGAAGATTTTCACCCACTCGGTATGTGGTGTGTGGTTGATTCAATGGCAGCGCCTTTTCAATTACCGATTGCACTTTTCACCTTCACCAAAGACCCGTTCGCTTCCGTTTGACAGCTTTCGTCCGCCCCCCCCTCCGTTTCCTTGAAACGACATTCTTGGCGTTCGTCGCATTTTCCTTACTTGCTTGCGGTAAGCGTATCAACCTAGCGAGTGCGGGTTGTGGTCAGCGCCATAAATCGTCCAGTAACTGCCTCTCCTGCTGGCACACCGGACCGAAGGGGGGCTGGCATTCCTGCCTTCGAGGAATCCTTGTTATTGAACATTATCGGCATTCGATCGGATGATTGCGGGACGGTTCGGGGAAGCGTGAGGATTGGGTAGCTGAACGTGTAACAAGTATGGAGCGTGAAAAAGAACATAAAGTTAAATTAGAGAAAACAATAAATAATAGTTAGAAGTTTAAGCTACCACAATGAAAAGCTTTATGAATTGATCGAATGTAGTGAAAACTATCAAATAGATTTATTTTGAAAGAGTTTGAACCATTACGGAACGGACGAAGAAAAGTAAACAACACAAAACAAACCGTTTATGGGAGAAAATTATGTGTGATAATGTACACTGACCATTTCCACCGATCGCCATCGTTCGACTCCCGCGGAAAGCGCACGGAAGGGTTCCGGGGAAGCAAATGACAAACACGAATGCTGGCAAACGTGCAGTGAAGCAACAAGCGGCGAGAACACTTTATTGATGACAAAATGGGAAACTTTATCACACTCGCCATTATCGAGTCCATCGTGGCCCGTTCCGAGGAGGTGGCCTTTTCCGGGTTCCACAAGAAAAGCGCTGTGTGTTTACTATGTGTTGCCATAAAATGGACTTCACTATCAGCTGCAGACTGAAGGCGGTTTTGGGTGACGTTGGGTGAAAAATTTATAACTTCATTCCAACTCTTACGAAGAGTGTTTTTCTTCGCAAGTCTGAATGTTTCCTCGCGTTCTTCCGGTATGTGAGAGGCCATCAGTGTCGTCGATCTACTTAGAGGCACCAAAGTGCACTTAAAAGGCTTTCAAATGAACGCTACTTAAAATGAACGAATAAAAATTGTGTTATCCTATTCTACGCCTTTCTGGTCTAATTTCGTTAAGCATGTCTCGTTCTCAAAATCAGTTTCATCTCGATGACATTTCAGCCGGAAACACATTTTCCGGGATTTCACACATTCTAAAATGGAACCATTCGATTTGCAAACCAAAGTGATCAATCCTCGTCCGGGCGAACCTAAGCTTTGATATGGAATCGCTCGGGAGAAGCGTATATCAATATTGGTTTCTGTGAAAAAAAAGACCAAACCTGTCGTACGCTTTTATCTAACCGATAGCATCACACTGAGCTCTGCAACGGACTCAGGGATACCTAATAGGGTTATAGACTGCCATAGAGAAAATGCGATCCAACTGCAAATGATTGCATTCCGGAGAACCAATAAAATGTGTTAGTAGCTCTTTTTGCTAATCCCAGGAATTTGTGTCAGTTGTCGGTGAGTGCATTTGAAGCCGGACGATTCATCGAGTGTACGATGTGTGTTTGCGACGAATTCTTCCCCAGAAATTCGTTTGCTCTTTGCATTCTCTACATACTCATCGGATTAGTACGGATGATGTACGACCAAGCTCATGGTTGTCGTCGAACGCTCGCTCGCTCATGTGCATCATTTCTTTGTCGGAAAACCATGGGTTAATGGGGGGGGAGGGAGACGTTTTATTCCATCATAACAACACCTACAGCTTCTCGAAAACGATCAGCCGAACCATTCCAGATGGCGTCGATCCGATGACCGATGGGAAGATGACTCGTAAATATATATCTCTCTCAGGTCGTTTCGGACGCGAATCATCTAATTCCTGTTGTTTACTTCCACCGTGCGATGTTCACCTGGTAGGGCACGTGTCGTCTGATGACGCCCGCCATCCTATTTGGTGCGGAAACCCGTCTTACGACACACTTCTTGCCAAAAGCAATGAATGGGCCGTCGGGAAAAATAAACGTTACAAGTACGCAGGAAAAACACTCGTGACTCAATCAAAGTTACGAACAGCTCCGGTGACAAACTCATGCACACATCGTTGCCAGCAAATCACATCAACTTTATGAAACGCGCGGCATCGTTTCGAGGGGTGGAATCGTTTTGTCGTTCGGCGGTTGTTTTCCCGACACTCCCGGAATGAATAAATAAAATATCGCACACCAACTTTTATGCTCAGATAAAATGCGAACAAACCGGAAGCTAACTTCCTCCCGCCCTTTGATACCTTCGCCATCGCGGAGGCACTCATTTAAAAGTATAAAAATGAATCAAATTAACAAATCAGCCCACCCTTCAGCACACGATCACATTTTCCGGCCCAAAGTGCATGGTGGAAAACCGACCAGTTTGTTTACGCTATAATTCTTCATCAACATCCTTGCTGGCGAGTGGGCAACATTCCGTTCACACGCAAAAAATTACAAGAGGCTAAAACCACCCGGGACGGTTACTGGGAAGGTAACTTTTTCACACGAAACTTTTCCGGCCTGGCCTTGTTTTGTATTTTGATTTTCAGGAGCATCGTACGGTGGGGAGTGTAAAAATCAACTCGATTACGGATTCGTGCGACCATGGCATCGTTTCTGCTGTGTGTCCCGCCCTTCCCACACATATGCCCACACACACACACACACACACAGTTTGCGCGCGCGAGGAGTGATGCGCGCTGATGTCGCCAGTGACAGTTTTTCGTCATGGGTTCATCTATCCTCACTCAAGGTGGTTCATTCCACTGTGCTGTTGTTTTTCTTGTTACCGTGCGCTGCCTACTGTCGCTTTCATTGTCGCCATCGCGGCTACCATAACCCTCTCTACCTTCCTCCCAACGGTTTACATCCCCCTGGTGTCAAACAAACCGAGCGGTTTTCCTATTTTTTCACTGAACAACCATGCGCCTCCATTTTTTAGTGGAAACAGATGCCGGCGATCGCGCGCAACAACAACGGACGATCTTTTGAGGCATCGCTGCAGGTGGCGTGTGTGTGTGTGTGTGTGTGTGTGTGTGTGTGGAAGGGTTGTAAAAATGTTACAAAAATAACACGCACTCATGCGGACACCGACGGGGACGGGGATCGAGGCAGTGGAAGCCATTTCCCATTTTCGTTCGTTCTTTTTGATTTCAATTGAAAATGATGATATTTCTCTACCACTTGTTGGGGTTCAAGAAGGTTACTTTTTTAAATGCGCTAGGAAAACGGTCAAACCATTTTACTTTTTAATGGAAACATTTGATGGTAGATGTCATGAGCGATATGTAAAGGAATTCTACGTATTTTGCGTGACGGATTTACGATAGTTGTTGAGTTTCCCTGAATGCTGGGTTTATGAACAATGGAAACGAATGTAATTTACGCTTCTAGGAAAAATGATTCAGTAGTTTCTGAGGATGCTAAACAAGCACCCGATATTTGCACAACAATTGGTGAGTGAAAACAACGCATGATCTTTCGAATCGCGAGTCTCAACGAGAACTCTGAGAAAATCGATTTGACACTTCAAACAAACTTTTTCACACCCGCATCCAATCTACGCTCAGTTTATTCCCCGTCCCCAATGAAGGGAACGGAAGGAAATTTAATTCAAAGTTGGTAAATATTGAATTAAAGTTTCACTCAGCTATGCAGCTTCCTTTTTCCCCGGTGCGGATGCAGCGAGGAAAAGAACCGTAATGAGGTTCGCGCGAAAAATGTCACCGTTTTCCTCTTCACGTCAGCTGCGACGGATTTTCTTCTCAGGCGGATGGATTTGTCCTCCACACACAGCGAACAGGTTCCACCTGCACAACAACGAACATCGAAATACAGAACCGTTAGCTTCCGAGCACCCCAACCCGCTGCTAATTTTTGTTTGCCTTCTGATCGTGAAGAGCTCACAACATCCAATGCATTATGATTTCTTTTCGAGTGGAATTTCTATTCCACACACCATTTTTTTTTTTTTTTTCGGGAGATTTTCCACCTAGCAACACAGAACATTCAACGGTGCTCTAACCTTTGTCCTTAAGAGCAAAGGAAAAAGAAACGATCCAGATCTTGGGATGTAGCAGCGCTGAATTGTCATCGCTTTCCCTCGGGAGGGGGCGAAGATTCGTGCAGAATGTTTTGGGAAAGCGATTTCTCCTAGACGCACGTGACCGAACTCACGGTCGTGACGTTTTCCCGAGACTTAAAACGTTGGCGAAAGACCGAGAGAGTGGCGCTATCTAATGGTGCATCGGGGACGATTGACCAATAAGCGTAGAACATGGTTAAATTAGGAGAAAGTGGATACATTTTATCAGCAGAAAATGACTATCTTGATAATGATTTCCAACCCGAGAAGCACCGCGTGTTAACATGGAACGGGGGGTTGAGAACAACCACTAACGGAGGAATAACCACGACACGTGGGATTGCCAACTCTTCAGAGAACTATAAAATAACCATTAGGTTCAAAACGGGGGGCTCCGAATTCATGGAAATCAGCCATCTTATCGTCTACCAACAGCATGTGTTTGTTTTTATTTTCACCTCCACGAGTCATCGCCCGTTTTTCACACCTTTTTCTTTCGCATCACACGAAAGTCCTTCCGGAAAAGCAAGAGTTACCCTAATTCCCTTGACATTTTCGCTAAGGGTTGAAGGTCTAGGCATACTCCTACCATCGATTTATGAATCGTGTTCAAAGATAGTGACGAACAGGAGAAAGATGCAACACTTGCACGCGGGAAAAAAAAACCCCCTCGACATGCGAGATACTTGGATTTTCTTTTACAACTTCCCACCAATCTTTCCGGAGATCATTTTTCACACAACGTTCCACGTTCACGGGCCTGGAATGAAAAATGAAGAAATAATTCATGTGTGAAGATGAAATATTCCGCTCGGTTCGTGCCACGCCCGTGTGATTGAGTTTCCACAAGACAAACACACTTCCCTCCCCCAACACATGTTAGTCCCCCGGGTGGATATCAATTTGGACGTGATCTGCCTTTTTTCTGCCTTCCTTTAATTCCTCCAAACCAAACGGTTGAAGGTCAGGGAGTGCGTGTTGGAAGGGTGAGTGTAGGTCAAGGGGTTTTTGGCGAAAGATAATTTGAGGTCGTGGCAAAAACGGTCAAACAATACAGTCTCAGTGGAAAGCAGTGTTGGAAGATGGAGGAAAAGTTTAATTGTGTAAAAGTTATAGGGAAGTTTTTGCCAGTGACTGGAAGTGAATGGATTCAAACTGGAAAACTTTAAACCACTGACAACAGAAGGGCGTTAGTAGAATTTAGTTGTTCATGTTGTTCCAAGTGTGTATGGGGATATTTTCTTCGGATCCAGTGGGATAAATACGGGGCCAGTTCTTTGTTCAATATTGTGAGAATCAAGTTGAACACTTTGTATTATCATCACCGTCCTATTACACAATCCAACTTCTTCGTTCTATTACACCAATAAACACCGTCAACAATCCGTCACATGATCGTGATGAATGCGTCGTAAACGAACCAAGCTGCCACGTAATGGCCAATCGTCACTCTTCATCTCTTCTGGCTTAAAGTCAATGGCTTAAAGTAGAAATCTTCAAACTCGGCCGCCCTTGGTGACAACCACTTTATCAACGGCGCAATCGAGTTTGCAACCGTACACGCGTCCCAGCCAGCTCAAGTGGTCCGCATTATTTCATTTACCAATTTCGATCAATCTCACTCGCCTCCCCGAGGAGAAGACCCCGGCAGTGTTGGTCCGTGGTTCGACCGAAGCCCTTTTCGGCTGCGGAATCCGGATGTGTCCACCAGATGTTGTTGGGCAGCCGGAGCCAATTTAGCGGGCAATTCTGGCAATGTTTCCAATGGTGTAGCGAAGCCACCGGGCTTCGTTTGTCCTTGGCACGTTGAAATAACACTCTGACCGAGCACTCTGCGATCCGGGACGGAAGTGAATGTTTGGACCAAACCGTGGCAAGAGTGCATTCGAACCAAGGACAACACGGGCCTGGGTTCACGGAAGATTGGATAACGCATGAACGTCACCGCACTCTCGTCGATGCCTCGATAACAGAATCGAAGGATCGAAAAATATTTATCCGTTCGCGAAGAGTGATTTTCCAATATGCAAGCCTACGATGGTGGCAGGTAACGGTCTTTCGAGGCACCTCTTCCGGTGCAAATTCGTGTCAAAGCCACGGTTCGATGGATTGTGGCCAGTGAAGCAATCGCGCTTCCGGTTATATCGCAACGAGTCCAGCTAGTCCATCCAGAATCCGGATCCGGCTGTTCGTAACGGTAAGGCCATTCATTATGAAACGAGGAAAACCGGGGGAAAAATACACACGACGAGCACACCGAGGATTGCGTGGTCAACAGATGTCCGCGAGGAAACACGTGTCCCGTTATGACATGGGAAAAATAATCACCTGCCCGGGACTCCGGCAAAGTTCCGGGAGCAAAAACCCCAGTTTGCGTAATTATGTTTGCATTCCGTCGACATGGCCGACAAGTGCATGATTTGGGTTTTGAGTGTGACGGGATCGTGCAGCATGTGTGGAATCCGGGAAATCAGATCACAGATGCCTCAATTATCACGTTTTTCCTCGGGGGCCGAAGATAAATCCTGCCCCGAAGGAGTGTGGAGAGTGGAAATAGCACGTAGTATAATTAATATTATTATTATATATTTTCTGACACACGGT
This sequence comes from Anopheles coustani, assembly GCF_943734705.1. NCBI lineage: Eukaryota > Metazoa > Arthropoda > Insecta > Diptera > Culicidae > Anopheles > Anopheles coustani. Next base: position 4,068,956 of record NC_071288.1, on the reverse strand, counting down.
GGGGTTACCTGGAGCCATGCGTGGGAATGATTTTTCTTTAAACCTATATTTTCACGAAAGCCTGATGAAGTTTGAATTTAAATACCGGCGGGAGTTAAATTTTTAAAGTGAATAGCAAGGATTGTATTGCAAGTTAATACCTGTCGATCCAAAACGAACGCCAAAGAGCATATGGTTAATGGTTGGACTCAATTTTGTATTAAAACATACGCAGAAATTACACATGAACGTTTATTTTAAACTCACTTTGAAAAACGCTCTCGAGTGTCATGTTCTTCGATACATTTGTTTTTAATTCGTCCTGGAATATTGCGTAATAATTTCATAATTACACACTTACCTAATTTTTGATATTTGTATTTTTTCATATGTGGAAATTGATGAAACCCAACATGTTGCTGCTCTCATCCCACCCTGGAAGCCACAATGTATCAGGGTAAAATAATTTCCACGGAAAACAACGGAAAACTCGGCATGTGCTTGAAGCTGCAAAGCCACACGCGAATCGCATGAGCTTTGAAATTGCTTTTTTCCCCCATCGGCACACTTTTCATCCGATGTTCAGTGTTGTTAACTGGATCAAACAAAACAACAAAAAAGCATATCCAGCTAGAGTAAAAGGGGAACCGATCGTACAAAAGGGTCGATTTGATGAGTTTCGATGCAATTTATTGCCTTCGGAAAGGATTGCAGCGAGTCGATCCATTATTCCTTTTAAAGGCCCCACGGGCCTCGCAAACATGCGATGCGGGCTTCGTTGGAAAATATAAATTGACTTGCACGGAAGCTATGCATCATCAAGGGAAAAGTTGTGTGGCTCCGATTTTTACTTTCAGTTTGTGTCGTGAGCGATATCAATTTGTCATACACTATTGAATTGCTTGTTTCTATTTCAAATTGCTCTGCTTCTTTTATTTTGGTTAAAAGTTCTTTCTTGTGAGTCATGCAACATTGTCTATATTTTCCCTTCATTTATTCTGAGCTTTCCATAAAGGATATATTAAATTCATAATAAAAATCGTTCGAAAGGGAACCAGTTTTGCTATAAATTACCTCACTTTCAGCAAACGGCCCCTTGACAAGCTGAGGCTTAAATTAGGGGTGAAATAGCGTCACTAACTGCCCCGAGCTAATAGATGGAACATGTGCAACTGATCGGAATTGGTCCTCTGAGAAGTGGAACTGCTTCCGAAACCCTTCCTGTGTCCGTCGCATCGATAAGCTGGCCATAAAAACAATTCGACCGAAATTCGTTACAAACAACTTTCCAGCCGATGGTGGCCACCCGCGTGTCCTTCCGATATTCCCCAACGGCAACCCCGCTCCGAGGGATCCGCTCATTTCTTAACTCGATCATTGCGAAAGATAAACTTTTGCTCGAGCTGAAAAGGACGTCGAGCGGCGGAAAACTTTCCCAAAAACGCCCTCACCGTTGCAGACGGGGATGTTTTCTTTTTTAAGTCGTCAGTTTCCGGCAGAAAGTCAAACGAATTCCGAAACGAATATGGCGTGGGGGATACGAGGAAATGGTTCAAATCCAATAACAATCCCACTTCAGTCGTTTTCCGAGCTGCTGATAGGCTTCCCCTTTTTCGCCCCAACTTGTGACTTGCTTTCCTTGTGACTTGCTGTTGATGTTCTCTGATTTAATCCTACTCCTGCGTGAACGTGATGCGTCTTGAACAGGTCCTTTTCACTTGGAATCGTGGCGTGAAACAATGCGACCGGGACATACGCCACAGGTTTCCGCCTTTGGCGTTGAAGATCCACTTATAACACTTTATCCGTCCCATGTGACACCGTTTCGAGTCGAATTTCCATAATCTGCTACGAAGCTCCTTCGAGGCGACGAACTCAGCCCGTGGCTCTATTCAATATTAAAGATAAGGAGGAAAATAGAAGTCAAAAGTGTGACACACACAAGAGGAAAAAATGCGGAAGTGGGTCCCAAAGAAATAAAATAAAATATATGTAACGGTTAACAGATGGTTGCCCAGCAGCCGGTGTTTGTCAAGGGCAGCTTTTCGGACGGCTAAAAGCGAGCAGCAAGGGAAAGGCATATTGTAATCTTCACAATCGTCCTACTTTCTTCAATTATTGAATCACTTTTACGGTAGACATAGACCCCTGAGTTAACGGTGAACATTCCCGAGGACAATGGTACCACCAGCACTCCAATTTGCCACAGCTGGCAGGACATTTGTCGTTCTGCTTTCGCTATCCTTTGCCCAAACTGCATTCATAACCTTCATAACAAATTCATTTCCCGTTTTTATTGAAATGAATAAAGGATGCTGATTTATTGCTCCTGTCAGCGGGCCTTTGAGTGGACTTTTCTTGTGCCTTAAAACTATCTCCAACTCGTTCGCAGTCCTACTTCCGGGAGAGCTTCTTAGCGAACTGGGAGTAAAAAGAATGATCACATAGGGGAAATTGGAGCAAGATGCACCGGAGGGCCAATTTTCAACTGCAAATTTATAGCTGAATTTGGTACATAATAATATTTTATCTGATGGTATATTTTCATAAGCATGCCTCATTCATCCTTTATGAAAATTGATCGGAGAAAACACAATGAAACATTTGAAGCCTGCAATTTTCCCTACCATAATTTAACCTGTAACATGTTTTGAAATGAGATAATGCACTTAAATAGACATTCGTCAAGTATCCCTATATATTATTTTACAAAAACTAAAAAAATGCATTGGATTCTGGTTGTGGAAACAAAAACTAAAACATTCACAACTGAAGGTAATGATCACTTGCTTATCTGGGACAAAATTGACCGGTTAATGTAAAGCGAAATATTCAAGTCTTTTAAACTTTAAAATAAATAATTGTACATTTCATCACACATTGATAGTTTTCGATAACTTATGCTGAATTATACGGATTGTATTGAATGCAATTACAACAACACGTATAATTGGTAAACAAAACGTAAAGATATTAAATTTTTGTAAGTACATAATTTTCAAGGGTTTGTTATGTCCCGAAACTTGGCTTTAAAGAGGATATTTCTAAAAATTGTTCAAATAAAACTCGCGATGTTATCTTATATTATGTTTTAATCACAGACAATGTTATAGAATCAATCTGTGTCAGCTTGGGGTTTTTTAACTCAATGAGGTACAAAAAAGCCATGTTTATCGCTTAAGTGGTACATATTGCCTTACCTTACCTTACTAAATCTTACTTCAGATATCTCTTTTGTTATAGTAGGGGAAAAAAGCAAGCAAGTGTATCAAAAAATGCAAGAATTCATTACTTCCATAAAACGGTCGCGATATTGTACGGGTAAAAGTGCAATTTCCACGGGACGAGCCGGGCTTGCCGTAATTTTCCATTTGAAAAAAAAAAACTGGAGAATGAAACGTTCGTTAAACGCTCAGGTAGAAGTAACGTTGTACTTCGTTGAAGGTAAAATGGACGTATATATATTTTGCCGTCAGCCACAAAATTGCCCTTGTCAGCAAGGAATTGATCCTCAACCTAGGACACCTTGCCGCCACCCCTCTCTCTCTCCCCTTCCCCCGCCAACCGTCTGTGACAATAATCGTCAATTGCGGCTTTTTATGAAAAGGATTATGGGGAGGCGGGTTTTCCATTTGTGAGATCTTCCTTTACGGAACCGCTTTGCTGCGACCCGCTGGACAATCGAAAAAGCAGCTGAGGGCAGTAACTTTACGTGAGTAGCAATAAGAGGTCGTGCCTTTTTTGACCCGCAGCAAAGCCACGGAGCCGGCCGGCTGACAATTTTTCCTTTGTCAGCAACAACTCCCGGGATAAGAAAGGTAACCCAATTGGGGCCCGTTTGTGGGGATTAGCTTGGCTGGAGGTAAAAAAAAAGGAAACCAAGAAAAACCATCCAATGGCCACCAGCCCACCATGTCCTCCAGCCACGGCTCACATGCACGCACGCACACATGAAGGAGATCCTAAACAAGTATTACCGATGGGTTGGATTTCGTGCTTTTCAAACGTCCTCCAGACTTTGCTTCATCTTTGCCCTGAAAACCTTTGATGTCCCCCTCACCAAGGCACTGCGGGGCGACATTCCTGCGGTAGCCAACGCCACTTAGTTACGACTTTCGAAAAAAAGAACTGTTTTTGTCATGCTGTCCCCGGTTTCGAGAGAATTATTTCTTTTTTTTCTATCTCTCGAACCCAAACAAGCATGTTTTTTTTTTGTTATTTTCGAAAAGCCTGTAATTTAATCAAAAAGCTATGCCGAACGCCTAACGTCGAGCCGAGCGGACAGGACAAACGTACATTTTTATAAACCATAGCAAAAGCTGCAAGTGCTCGGTAAACTTATCCCCCATGGCATTCGGAGGAAAAACATTGCCATATGGAACGCCAGGTCGGGGTTTGCGTACGTAGAAAAATAATCGTTTACAGTATCACGAAGTGTCCGGGAGATGGTTTTTACCGACGAGGTCGATAAATGTTTGTGTTTGAAAATGACACAATATTTACAGTAACAAAATCAAACTGGATTATTGGTCAGTTTGATCACCATTTGATGAGAATATAAATATTTTATTTATCAGAAATGTTTCAACAGGACTGGAACTTCCAACTACTTCAATTGATTGGAAGCAATAAAGGTAAACGAATAGGAAATTACATTAGCCGTTCGCCATTTTCCTTCACTTTGTTTTATTATCAGAAACCGTTCTATTTCCTTTCAATTTGTATCATGAATTTAAAGCAAAGATTCGAAAGAAAAACGAACGATAGGAAAAGATGGGATTGCTATCCTCGAGCGTTACCGTTCGACCTTGAATGATTGAAACCAACTTAATCCCCTTAAACCCGGGCATGATTTGGAGAAATGAAGCCAAATGTACAAAACAAATCAGGAGGAAAAGGAAAAGCAACAAAGAAACACCGCAGGTAAGTGCAGGAAACTGGTTCCTCGGGCTACGCATGAGCTATAGGACTCAATTTGAAAGTGAAATAAAGCGATCGCATTCAAAATGGAAATCGAGGTACGAGTTTTAAGGAGACGTGGAGAAAGGTAGCTAATTTTTCCAATCATTTTGATCCCGCCTGACTGACCCGTAGCCCTTTTTAGTAGAAGACGTAAAGGGGAGTCGAATGTCTACGACTTCACACGAGCATTAGTCAAATCAGGACCTTTTTACGGGAATGGAATACGTCAAGCGTGGCTAACTTCATCAAACCACCCCGAGGGAGCAGACCTCTTCAAACAAGGCTTCCTTTTTAGCACAGGCAAAGCTCGTTGATCCGTTTCTAAGGGAAACCTCGAGGGAGAGAAAGAGACGTCCCGAGCTGAAGTTCTGTAGAGGGAGCGAATGTTACGAAACTCACCCCGCGGTACATCAAAAACTGGCCCAAAGCTAATAGAGCATCCGAGTGAGCGTGAAAAGAAACCATAAAAGAAAGCTACCGAGAAGGACACATCAATGTCAATCTTATAAAATTTAATATTTCTTTTACGCATGTTCCATCCTTCCACGGTTCCAGTTGCCTTATGCATCACGCAAAACGCGGGATGGATATAATTTCCAGCTAAGGGGGTTTTGAAAAGGCGTGTAGCCTAAGCTCCACTTTCCCAACGGTGTTTGTGACTCAAATGAGATTTTCCGGTTTCAGTTAAATCCACTCCCGCGCGCTTGAAATGCGAGAAATGTGTAAAAATGGCACCAATTGGATGGGAACGGCCAACGTGGAAACGTAAAACGACTGCGGACAGCCACGACCAATGCTACCCTCTCGAGTTACCCAGCTGGTGGATGTATGTGCGAGTGAGTTTCGTGTTCATGCCTTCACTCTAAACGACACACCAAAGCGCCACGAGAAGTGGTTTTTGATGGAAGTAGCAGATCAAAGGGACATCAGTGGATGGTGCATATTACGTCGTAAAACTTGACCAAGGTAATTTTTCACGGACCACACCGAGTGAAACGGGAGACCGTGCCGGTATAAATTTTCCAACCAAAGGAAGCGCGCGCGAATGAGAAAATGCAAAATCCGTTATTAATATTTACAATGTCGTTCGCGTCATCAAAGTCAACGCGGCGTGCCGGGTAACTACATTTGTAAATCGTCATGTTTGACAACGGTTCGTGGTGCCACTCGGTGAACCATTTGTTGGCATTTAATCGGAAAGGTAAACACACTTTTCCTTCCCCGCTGGCATTTGCGCTCAAACAATGAGGCTTTTACAAGAATGATTTTATTTTTCCTTCAGCTCAGCATGTTTAATTTGTGGTCCCGTGAGCTCCTCGATTGGGGATCGGAAAAGCGCTCGTTCATTCACGCGCATTTTTTTTTTAGAAACACACACATACACACACACAGGGAAATACCATTTACCCAGTGACTTACATTTTCCCCGGTGCACTCGGATGCAACCGGAAGCGGCTGCACTTATTTGCACTCCAAACTGAACGCTTTCCGGAAGCCTGATTTTCAACCGGAAACAGAACGGAGATTTTGGAACCGCAGGCATTCGGTCGAGGGTAATGGCATTCCTCCATTTCTATCCCCCCCCTCTCCAACCGGAAAGACAACGAGTTCCGTCAGTTGATGACGCAAGTTGGCACAGTTTTGGGGGAACGAACGTGATGCGACGCGAAGGATATATTTCAACATTAGTGGAACAGATACCGACCCGTACCCGGGGCCTGACCTTTTCCCCATGCTTCCTCACCCTTACCAGAGCAATCATTGTATGGGCATGAACTTTCGACGCCTCACTTAGACACCAAAACATCAGCATATGGTGGCGAAACGAGACGCCAGCTTTGTGCTCGCAACTGCTTTAAAGTATGCATTTTATTCGAATCAACCCATAAGCGTCGTTCTGAGCTTCGGATGCTTCCGAACTCCGCAAGGGGAAGCCGCTAGCGGCGAGGGATCGTAATTTTTCTTACTTTATGATAACCCTCACCATCGTGGTTGTCCCACGATACGAGCCCAATAAGCCAAGGGTGATATTTTACTGTCAAACTTTGTGTTTAAAGTACAGGTGAAACTTTTAGCCAAAGCTCACGTGGATTACGAGCTGAGAGGAGCGCTAGGTAGTGCACGTACTTTGGGATGACAGTTTAAATGAAGAGGAGAAAACGGTGGCACGAAGCTTCATTCAATGAAATCAATTTCCCGAGAGCTTTCGGGCGCGCACTAATCCATTACCATTCCTTTGGCATTGCAGCTCGCTTTCGACCGTTTTAGAAGGGAAAATAGAATGAAGGGAAGCTTTTAGGAATGCACTCAAAAATGACAAACGATCTCATGTAATCAAACATTTTATTACCATTAAAGAGTAGTTTCCAAACGCATTAATTTGACATTGAAATGTAAGTTTGAGGAAGAAATAGAAATAAATTTCAAAAACATGGACTGAATTTGGAATTAAAAAAGGAAGGTTTATTTGAAATGTTATCAATTCTAAGTGGGCTTAATATAAATATACGTTTTGGTTTATAGTAATTTACTTTCATTTAGTTTTTTGTGGATTCGATTCCAATAATTGATGAACTATGCTAAGTGGTATTTTGATAACTGCTGCTTGTTGAAAACCTTTTCTTCCCGAAAGTAACATCATTTCAAGGCAAGAAAAAGAGTACTTGAAGTCCACCAACCAACGAGACATTCATCCCAGAGGACGAATGGAAAAAGGCAGGCGTAACATAAAGTAACATGTTGGGGAATTTATTACTCTTGCCCGGGGAGCGATAGATGTTTCCGGGAGCCGGAGCGAGATACTGGTCAAAAGAGTGCCCGAACCACAATCCACTTACCGATGCCAAAAAATCCCATGCAAATCGAAATGTAAGCTTAACAGCAAAACCCACTCGCTGGCATTGTCCGTCCACCCGAAGGCTCCACCGTGTTGGTGACAGATTTGAAATTTATTACACTCGCCTGTCCATTGCAAGTTTGGTCTTGTGGTTCGGGTTTGTATGTTCGACTCCAGCGAGCAAATCTATTTTCTTTCTGCTACACTGTCCAGCCAATATGACTTTGGGAAAGCAATTATTTTCGTTCCTAAATGAGATAAACATATCCTTTTTTTGGATGAGAATTAGGATAGCGCGGTTTCATTGTCACTGAAAAAAACTTCAGTAGTTCTTAACTGCATATTAGTATCATTTATAGATATATCTAATTCTTATCTTTTCAGCATTTATGAGGAAATTTTTCTTTTATAAGTTTCACTGATTTCATAAATTATGTTGAGCTGTAAACAGTAAATTTTTAAAAACTTGATTCACACCATAACAAAAAATACAAACCCTGCTTAAAACTACTGCAAAACGAATAAGCACTCAGGCACTATCGTAAATTAGAAAGTCGGAACGAGGGCACAAAAAATGTACATGAGAGTGGCGGGAAAGGTAATAAACGACACAAAGCTATCCCATTAGGGACGGAAAACGGAATACTGCGGTACGGTTTGACAAAAAAAAAACGGAATTAAACCAAAAAATTATAATAATGTCCACCCGAGAATGTGTCCGGAGCGTTTGTTGCATGATCCGTACATTCATGGGGTTGGGGAATAAAAAATAAACATTCGAAACGCAGCGCGTGAAATTGTGAATGCCGAATGAAATAAAAAAAGAAAGAGTCCGTTTCCATTCCATGCTTTTCTACTATGGTCTCACAATAACTTGATCCACGAGTGACGGTGGCGTCATTTACGTGGAATTAAGAAAAACCAACCTTCCACCGAATGAGCTGTCGGCGTCGGGCGCGAGCTACTCCCGAAAAAAGATGAAGAGATTATGGCGTTACAACAAACCACCGGGCGTCTCCATCGTGCGGTCTCACGGGGGCTCGACTTCTTGTTGTTTGTTGGTTCGCATTTTTTACCACTTCATCCCGATTCGCAGCACGCGATGTTGAATGCCAACTATGTTTGTCTTGCGTTGCGAGACTTCCGTCCTGTGAAATTCCTTCCGCCTAGAACGGTCCGCTAATAAGATGGATTTTTTGGTGCAAAATAAACTGAAGCGCACGTTTTCGACTCGAGGAAACGACTAGTTTCTTGGTTTGGAGAAGTTGCGTGTGGAAGTGAAGCACTAATCCGTAGTTGAAATAGCGTCGAACGAAGGGTCTCGGTTTGGTCTGCAGAAGTCCTAAAACTAGTAGTTTGTTTTGCTTCCCTACTGTCTGCTTACTGTTAAATCGTGCGAAATTAAGCTTCGTTGTCCGCGTAGTGCGCTGTTTTCTTTCATGGTAAGTTCACTTTTGTTAATTAAATGATCATCACTGTTTCCTCGTGCTATTCACGGAATAAGGATGGGGTTTTTATTTTGTTTCGTTTGCTTTTTTTTATACATTTTTTGGCATCGGAACGGTAGGAAAAACATTTTCTTGCGTTTCTTTGTACGGAATGTCTGTTCTAAGGAAACACCGTTCCCTATCGCAACTCCTTGAATTGATCAAATTAAGAGCAAACTTATTGCAGAATGTTTACGATTCCGCCACTCCGGGCAAAGAGAAACGAAAACATACATACCCACACATTCGTTACACGTGGGTGTTTGCTTTTGTTCTAACATAACAAATCGACAGTTCTTTGTGGTCGTCTGCAATAACAACGAAGAATACATTGACTATTGCAATCGGTAAACAAAAAGCAACGAAAGAAAATTCGAACGAAAGTGGTTCGAATCGTGCATGGCATGGAAACTCAATTAAAGTACATGACACGCCGAAACGAGTACAAAAAGTATTTTCACTATTTGTTCATTTTTCAAGGGAGATGTTAGATGAAATATGGTTTTTTCAGCGATAATAAAACACTCAAGGCAACTTTCTAAAACTATTATACTTTGCGGATTACCTAGAAAATACAGGAAACATGCAACCTTTCCAAGATTGCATCTCATATTGTTGTTGAGGCAACTCGAACGTCCAACCCCTACATTGTTTTAGAGCCCTGGGAAATTTGTTCAAAACTGCTTTCATGCAAATTCCCGGCACAAACCAGCATAGCCTACTTGTGTTTAATTATTTTCTCGATTAAGTTGCAACAACGAACGACCCGTGCTTTGTAGTGTGTCGTTCCAAACATGCGTGTCGCTCACTCAGAATGTTTACGTATTCCTTGAAGTGTATGCCACGAATTTAGAGCACCGCATGTGTCGTCTATGGCGCATTTGCTGCTCCTCTTCATAACAATTCACCACGGAGAGTAAAGGGCTGCACCGTCTCATGCAACAGACAGCAAGTACTCTTCATTGTAGTTCATCATCATCACCATCATCATCACCGTGGCCGAAACTAATCGATCGAAACGGTAGAAAACCGACCCGCGTGTTCGCTTGGCCCATCACGCGAGTACCAGCATAACGCCAACTGACAACGCCGCGGTATATTAATAGAGACTCCGGGCCGGTCATTCACGATGCGCATCACCGATGGACTAATGCACGGGCTATTAGACACCCTCCTACCGCCCAAACGAACACTTTTCCACCCTGCATACAACGGCGATGACGACGGTTGATGATGATGTACGGCTGCCTAGCTGTTCGAAATAAAATTTCAGTATAGTTTCCATCATGTGTCCTGTACGCAGGTCAAGTACTCGCGATGCTAACAGCTTACACGGTGTTTAATGGACGTTGGACAAACATTTGATATGCTTGCCGGCACGGATGTTTCGTGCGCGTCAGTGATTATCAAACAAAAAGATGCACGAACCGGAACAAGCCGTCCAAAAACGCTCGGTAAATCAAATTGAACACTCCCTAAATGTGATGTTTTATTTTTGGGTTTGCTGTGGTTCACTTTCTTTGTCAAACATGACGGACATTCGTTAAAGGAGTGTGCTAACACACCTTTGTAATGCATCACTTATTCAAACGTTGATAGGACACGCCAAAATTTATTCAAAACATCAACCAAAATGGAAGAAAATGTTATGTAAACTCAACAAGGATCAGTGTAAATGTTGTGTATGCTTTTGAATACTATTAATAAATAATTGCTTCGTAAGTTTATATATCATATCTTTGTTCAAATGCGAACTACTAACAGCTTATCTTAGTTTCCTAATTTTAGTTTAAAATGCCATTCACTATTTGAATGAAACCCAAATCAATAGCTTGAGTTTATCTACACAATTTGAATTTACATACGATGGATAACAAATGGTTGCTTCAGTCCTATTGCTAGAAAGTGCAAAGATATCGATTTCACACACGCGCTTCCATAGTTCAAAAGGCGATTTGGGTGCGTGTTTAGAATAATCAATTGTTATCGCGTGAATAATAATTTCTGTTTGAGTTATGTTCATGCTAATGAGGCAGAACGACCAACATTGATTGAATATGCTTTTTGTATGCCCTTTCGATCTGATTATGCAGTTACAAAGAAATAGTTTATGCAATTTTCGGAAGAGAAATTCAACGAAGCGTTTAATTTTATTTGATTCAATAATCGTTTAATTATTGGAAACATTGAAAAATGAAAAAAAAAAACATAAGTAGATTCAAACGTTTACAATAGGGTACTTTTAGCAATAAAATTATAAAATACAACTATAAAAAATATGGCTTATTACATGTTGGGCGTCGTCAGCTGTTTGATTTTCAATTCCACGACCGATTTAAAAATACCACGACCTTCGGAATGGGTGAACGATCGAAATCGCTCGAAAACGCACATTTCATGCTCACTGTTTATGTGGGGCTGAGTTTTTTTCCACCGCACGAAACATGCAAACGAATGCAAATTGTTTCCGATTTTAATGGATTCCCGCGGCGCTGCGAACAAATGTGCGAATGAATAGGTAAAATGGTTCTAGGAAAGCGGAAACCGCTCATCGCTTCGTCCGCCAAAGTGCTTCGTCAAGCAAAAAGCGGCCTTTCGCCGGAATTCCACAAAACAATATGGACTGCCGGGCGTACCCTACGATTTATTTGCCTTCAAAGGTGAACAGAGTGTACGCTTGTGTGTTTGTGTACAGCGTGGCAGGGAAAGGTTATCGCCGGAGTTATGGCATAATGGATATTTCCGACAGAAGAGAGCTCGCTTTTGCGTGCACCATCGCCTTTCTTCGCTCCACAAATTGAACGCAACACAAATTGGTCCAATCGTTCGATTCGTTTGATTCGATCGGCGAAGCAAAGGAAGCGTGCAAAAGACCATGATTATTCATGTGCCGCACACCGCAATGATGTTGTCGGGTAAAATGTTAAAGTGTTCGTACGTTGCTCGAAAGGGTCGAGAGGAAGCTAATGCTGTTTTTGTAAAGAAATAAAACCGACCAGACGAACCCGACGGGCATTGGAGGGGGGGATACTATCAACGAAGCTAATCTCCGTCGCTCGAAGCCATCAAACAAAGCAACAAAGCTGATCCGATGGAAATGGAGGCGCCTGGTGCGGGATGCTTCTGGTGCATGGAGACGCCCGGTGGTTCACACTTTGCCTACGAACAACACGTGGGTGCACTGTTGGCAAATCGGAGACGGAAATGCCAATAAAATTGACACTCCACCCTCGATAAGAGTCGACAACGCGTGAAGAGCGGAGAGAACTGTTTTGATGGCACAGGACACAAAAACAGCTTTGTCATTTGTCTTTGTCTCTACTGCTGAGAAGGGAGGTTTTCTGAGAATTTCACCAGCAGGACACGGCCTCTCTGCTCACACACATAGGAACCGGAGGAATGTGATCCTGAAGTTGGATTGCTTCCGGCTCCTTCAAACCGAGCCCGGGTCGGGACGGACTTTTGTTTGACGGTGCCGAAATACCGAGCTAATCCTTCATTGCCCTTTGGCTTCAGTTCCTCCGAATACCGTCGTTCCTTCATGTTTCACACCGATTGCCCTTTGTAGCCTTTGTTCCAAGCGTTTGGGTCGAGGAAAGGACACCATAAATAAACAGCTCAGACAGTGAAGAATTCTTCTTCGAAACGAGATGAATCGATTGCGACATAGCTAACCCCGGAGTTGGAGACAGTTCGAAAATCCCATAAGAAATGCAATCAATCGTAATCTCACTGCCCACATACGGACACGATCGGTTCACGGCATCCTTGACGTGGATGTGGCCACCGCCGCCAGCGTAGCTCAATAAATCATCTTCGCATCAATCAAAAAACGTGATGCTATGGATTCTGGCACTGTTTTTATATGGGTTGGATGTAATCCAGTTCACCGACTTTTTTCCAGAGTGAAGGAATCTGCAGTGGATTAATTAGTTGTAAACATTTTTAAAACATAGTTTCATTTTTAAAACATTTCTTCTTGTGCTGAATCAGTGACCTTTTGTTATAGTAGTTTCAATGTTATGCAAGTTTTAAATTATAATCAGAAAAATATTGACTCCGTTTTATGAATCGGTAAGTAGATTTTCCCAACCAATATTTATCATCATTTGAAAGATGATTCGTTTGCATAACATAACAAACAAAGAATGATAAACCAACTCGCAATCCGTGAAACAATGGCGATGAAAACTTCCGGCAGCTCATTATCGCCGCATCGAATAATTTTACCAAATATGAAAAATGGTCAACGAAATATCGCAAATGAACGATTTCCGATACGGTCGACGCCCATAAAGGCACTATGTTGCGTTTCCATCGTCATCCATCGACAAACAAAACTAAGCCACGCCGATCATACATCACCGGACGAATGGAATGTCGTTTCTTGTTTTCCTTGTTATTGTTATTATTATTATTATCATTATTATTGCACCCAATTTCTTCGGGCTAGCCCAAATCACACAAAATTCGACCCGGCGTCTCCGGTGCTAGGAGTGAACCGGAAGATGGTCAAATCATTCCGAACGGAAAGCATTCCGCCACGTGGAGGGATTTTTTCCGATGACACCGTGACATGAAAGACTCGCTTGAAGGGTCCGAAATATCACCGGAAAACCGGAAAGCGAATAAATTGGAAATTTATGGATGGAAAGTTATGTATCAGATGAAGTATGTGACAATTTCATGGCAAAAAACCATATGTCAAGTTATATAGTAAACGATTACTTAACTAAACATTATGTCATATTTTTTGTCGGGGAAGACGAAGATTTGAAAAGAATGCGTATGGTTCCAGTTAAGATATTGTACTGCCACTTCAAAGACAAACTTAGTTTCCAATGTACGAGAAAAATATGTACGTTCCCTCCCGATGCAAAGTAACTTCCCACTGAAAGATGCTCCATTACATCTTTATTCGTAACAAATGTGATCAAGCTGATAAGGACGCAAGACGAAGTACCAAAAACTCACCACTGCTGATGATGATGATGATGGTACTATTGAAGTCAGTGGTAATGAAATGTGAGATGTTCGTTCTGAAACTAAGAAAAAAGGAAAAAATCTCACTTTCCTACGATGTATATTGAAACAAAGCATCAGTGGCACGGAACGAAAGGATGTTTTCGATCAATCTACGCTACATTGGTCCATGATACGATACGCTGGAAAAACCAACCATCGGCGGAATACTCCGTGCCGTAGTTGATAACGAATTTACGGAACTCTTCCAAAATGCAACCGATGTCGGATAAACCAGGCTAACAAAAAGCTAAAAAAATTAGATGCGGTAAACAAAAGCAAGATTCACTAAACGAAACACATCGACCGACATGATCATCAAGTTGGAAATCGTTCGAACGTTGGAAACCGTGAAATTCGTTTGTGCAGTTCTTGGAACTACGCAGCTTCAAACAGACGTCGTTAAGTCACAAGAAAGCCCTCAGGGAAAAGTTATCTTTCCCTGGAGGTGGTAACATTTTAATTGCTTTTTTCGATTACCAAAGCAACAAACACTGCTATGCGGGAGTGCTACAGGTCGAACTGCGATAGATTCGAACGGGTTTCGAATGAGATTGTCGTTTCATTCCTTAATTGGAATCATTTCAGTAAATTATGAAACGAATCTTTTGGTATTTGTTACATTGTACGTTACGAGGTTGGCTTTCGTCTAGGGGTTTTGATTGACCGCAATAACATTTTGGATGACTGTTGCATAAACGAAATATATAATTAAGTTTAAGTTTAAATCGTGTAATTTTAAAACAGTAAAACGAATGTTAAATATAATCTATAACTAAACACTGATGATAACTGCAAAGTGTCAACAATTAGTACAGAGCTTCAAATACTTATTTTATCTATCTTTCAGGCTTCAACATTCAGTCTACAATCTAAGAAAACGTCATTCCTTTCAAAATAAGAAGTTAATCAATGCGCTGATATCTGCTGATACCCATTAAATCGGAAATTAAATGTAAATAAATTGAAAATCGGCCTCCATTTGTGAAGAAGGTCGAAGGTTTTGCAAAACAGTCTAGCTATAAAAATTGACGTTTCATTATTGACTTTCCATAATTTAATTGAAATACCCATTCCATGGTTCCTTTTAAGAAGCGTGACAGTTTTGAAATGCCCTACTGTTAACCATGGTAAGAAATTCCTTCAAATACGCCCATGGTATTGAAATGGAAAGGGGTTTATTATTTCTACATTATGAGCGCGGTAGGTTTATCCATCAAACGTCGCAGGCCTTATAAAACAACGGAGACATTCAAATCACCACCTTGGGATCGAAATTTGTTATAGAACGGAAAATGTTTCAGCCTTGCGCATCCCATATAATTTGTCGCACGTTCCATAGTAGAAGGGGACAAAAAATATTCAACTTTTTCTCGTGTAATAATGGAACAAAAATGTAAATCAACGGCGTCAAATGGCATCCGTTTTCACAACAAAGGCGAAGGTAGATTCAGCTTTCAGAAGCCCGAAATATGGCAACGATGGAGTGTAACTGATTTTTTATGCACTGTTTTTCCTTCCAAACGGTACCTTACCGTTTCCTGCCTGTATAAAACGAGCAGCACACTGCCAAAGAAACGAAGGAAACAGTTACAAAATGATGGACCTGATTACGTCTTTTAATTTCCGCCAGCTGTGACGCAGCCCCAGTCAACGCGAACGTCTTTCGCTGAAACCATTTCGACAGAGGCTCTATCATTTCAGTCTCAAGATAAGTATCCTCTGGTGAAAAGAGAAGCTTTGCATAAGGAAGGAAAATATGTTTTCACTCGGAATGCAAGTGAAAAGAATATTTCACTGTACAAAGTTAATTAAAATCACTTCTTGCGGAACATAAGTTAATTAAAATCATCAATAAAGGGAGAGAAAACAGATCAAAAGAAGAACGACTATCAGCGAAATTCGTTTGCTCGTGCCAACAAGAAAACGACCTGATTGAAAATCGTTCCGTGTCGTTCCCTTAATGGGGACTTACATACTTCGTAAACTATGATCGCAGATTCCTCCCTCAAAACAACTATAATCTCAACGCCATCTAAGACAAGCCAATCGGTAACGAACAACATACTTTTCACCTTTCGAACGTTCATGAGTATTATTATACTCTTATCCTGGATTTCCAGCTTCTTGTTAGCTTTTCTGCTCCTTGTGTCTGCAGCACTTCACTTCAAAATGGTGAAGAAACCGGGAGCATGCTAATGGTGAGCCGGCTTTTAATCTCTTTATCCTTGTTGAATTGAAAAGACGGCTACCGCGAGACGCCGGCAACGATATCCTTCGACGAGCGATGCGGACTAAGGGCTAATTCCGACGGTCAGAAGAAATCGCTCCACATCTCAGTAGGATGCTTTTAATGTATTCTTTGGAGAATATTTGTGATTCACACTCACAATCTTCCACGGGTCTGCACTAAGAAATTGCGTGAATTGTTCTTCTTTGATACCAATGGAGACGGGCAGACGGAAGGACGCACCACTCAAGAAAGCGCTTTTGCTGCAGAACATTCCACGGGTTTTACGCGACATGCTTTGCTGCACCGTGTCTTGAGTGTTTTACATCCTCCGTAGATATCGCGCTCCGGCGTTTCAACTCCACGTTGACCGTTTGCGAAGATATTGAAGATCCCACTCACAAAAAAAGGCAGCTCTTCGTTTCGCATTATGCTCGACATCCGCTCGAGGTGCAGTTCGAAATCATTTTCCCTACAGCAAGCAATGATTCCGAGCGTTTCCATAATCCTGAACGCGTTCGTAGGGAGCACGTTTCGCGAATGTATCATCCTACTTTACGACATGCCGATGTTCAAGATACTCCTTCAAGTGTTTGCGAATGCAAACAGTCTATGGGAAGAGCATACATGCAGACCTTATGGCATATGAAAATGTATTAACAATTTGACGGTTGAACGGTTCTGAATATTAGTAAAACAATTTTACGAGATTTTTAGAGGAGTCATTCGAATATTATGCAATCGAAATATGCATATCCGGTCCATCCGACGAAGAACGTTGATATTTTATTATGGTATTTGAAGAATTTTGACACATGATTAGTTTCATCAAGCAATCAATTTAAATCAATTGTGCATTGTCGAGTTCAAAAAGACACAAACAACATAAAAGAGAAGTATGGAACAGATTGACAATGTAACGTGAATCACTTAAAACAACCCAAGAACTTGAAACGAACAACAATATTAAATCATGCAGTGTTATCCCAAACATAAAAATTGAATCCTTAGGGATAAAAAATCTAATAAAATTATTCACGTAAAATTTTGGCATCGATCTACTTTTCATTGCCTCGCGAGCGTGAACGAATTTTCCTGCTTTCGTAAGGATCAACGATGAATAGTAAAAATACCATCCCAAGTTTATCCATCATGCTCAATGAATTACTTGATTGTACAGCAATCCCGTGCTCAAAGCAGCACCGAAAAAAAACTCTACAACACGATAAGAGCCCTGCCGTCGCAAATTGAACACTCCCTTTATGATTTCTACTTCCGAACGCTGACGAGTCGTGCGCTTCTCTAAGAATATCCATAATCCTTCAAGCATCATTCTGCTTCCTGGACACACTCAAATCGTCCCACACCAGTGAAAGGCGAAAGCGAGTAAAAACAACATTATTTTATCTGACGCAAACAAATTGTCCCAATCATCATCGCGCGCGCCCGGCAATTCACTTCGGCAAATCGGAAAAGCAAACCTCCGTGCAGAAACGAGCTGATTGAATTTTTATTGCCACCCGTCACTCGACTCGGTCTCTCATTTCCGAACCGGAGAAGGGTCCACTTGCTGTTCGTGTTAAAATTCGGTCGTAAAAACAGGCGCAAGTCGAAGGCAGGGCCAACGGGGAGCGAGAGGCTGGAACGGCGTGCGACTTCCAATCGGGGAGTTGTTATAAATGACGATTAATTTCGATCAAATTATGATTATGATTTTACGATTGTTGGCACGGGCGAACCCGGCAAACTCCCGTTTGAAGTAAAGTGTTTTGAGTGGAAAAGTTAAATGATAGAAGAAAAAAAGGAAAAACCCTTGACACCAAGGAACAACGAATTCCGGGCGCATGGAACGCATTCAAATGAATCGAAATCAAATTCAGGCCACGTCACGTCACATCAGTCACGGGAAAAAACGCCAATTGGCACCATTCAAGCGCGTAACCGGATTTCGGATTCCGGTCCAGGTCTCCGAACAAAAACCATTAGATTAGGGACGAAAATTAAGCGTCAATTACACTCCGTGACAGCCCACAGTTTCCCACCGGAGAGAAACGGAATTTTCAGCATTTCTGTAAAGCGTGAACCCCTTTTCCGTCCATCTTATTTTCCATTAGGCCGGAGAGTACAAACCGACGGGAAGCTGAGGTTCAGATTCCGTTTGTTACATTTACACAATAACCGAATGTTTCTAACCTCAAACCGATTCGTGGCGCGTGGCGTCTCGAAGCCATCGGAAAAGATTGGCCAATAATTACGTCGCGCGGGCAGAAAATTTATGATTGTCATTATCATGGCATCCTGCTTTGCTCGCCGTCGGTATCCTTTTTCCGATCGCTCGGGAGGCACTGTGCCCTGTCTTTCCCACGGGTATATTTAGTTTAGCAGCAAACCTTCATCGGGCTACCCGGCAAACTGCCTTGGACAATTTCCATTCGTGCCGTTACTGCGGGAATAGCCGTTTGGAATGAATCACTTCCACCATGGGTTGGAGTATGGTTGGGAAATTTATCGTCCACTGAAGCAACTGCCGGTATTTATGCTGAGCCTTAGAGAGTATACCCGATTGTGTGCGTGCGAAGCAATGACCGAAGATGGATTAACTGCAATCAAAATGATAATTGCCTATTTGTCCTTAAGATCATTTCCCGAAACTGTCCTTTCGCTGGCCGAACCCACTTCCTCGTTTATTACAATTGGGTTTTGAAGCAATTTTCCCCGGAGCGCAGGATTTCAATTTTCATTTCTGAAAGGATGAAGACACAGTGTTTTTCTTTCTATATAAAAAAAGTAATATCGATTTTCTCACTCCCCTTTATCCAACTGTCTTTGGTGACATGTTTTCAATGTTTCTGCAAAGCAAAACATCTCGAGTCCAAAACAAAAGACCAGCTTTCCCATCGAACGCATCCGAGCGAAAATTTACACTCCACCTTACTTGACGCAGGCGTGTCAATTTCCACCCGGTTTCATCTGGAACCGGGGCGAGGTTGGCACATGTTTCCCTCCCTCTCCTCAAATGGGCAACCATAAACGGAAAAGCTCACTCGACTGAAAAAAATACACATGTCTTCATTGTGCTTCGTGCAATTGCTAATGCCTGTCTAGATGGTTGTTCGGTTTAAGGATTTCTCAATCGCCCGATTATTTCGTAGCGGATAACGACGCAGGGAACACACATCAGAAAAAAAGGTCTTTGTTTTTGCTTCTCACAGGAATCAATTTCTAAAACTTTAGAAAACAAAGCCTCAATCAACATGACGAACATGATATTTGTCGGATTATTGACAGCTCTGGTTTTTTGTTATGTCGTCCAAGGAAAACCTACCCCGGACAGGTGTTTTTGTGAAGTGAAAAACAAAAAGGTTTGGTGAAATGAGGATATTCATTTCAAGGAAGCTAACGAGCTACTTGATAGAAGCGGGATTGATAGGGGTGTCAGCTGTCAAAACCATGCTCGGCATTACAAAACAGGAAGTAAAAGTTGTGTAGGTACATGAGAACATTCGTTACGTGTTCCTCAAAACCTTCTGTGAAATGTGTG
Organism: Anopheles coustani; assembly: GCF_943734705.1. Classification (NCBI taxonomy): domain Eukaryota; kingdom Metazoa; phylum Arthropoda; class Insecta; order Diptera; family Culicidae; genus Anopheles; species Anopheles coustani. Next base: position 4,048,899 of record NC_071288.1, on the reverse strand, counting down.
TAAAACGTGGATACTGCTCGTAGCTTCGCATGAAAGTTAGATTGATGGAAAGGCCGAACGATCCGAACTGCGTAAAACTATCTTTAATTCACTTGAGAGTAAGCTTTTGGAACTTTTGTGTGGTTTTCTAGCGAACTTATGTTATGAAACCTTCCCAAATGAAGTTTTTCTAAGCAATCAGATTTGCGTTGGATCGTTTGACACTCTATTATTCCGTCTTTGATCTCTCTGACACCTGATAAACAAACAATCAGATTGCGCGTAGACAAATGCTACATTAAAGTGATGAGGCCGTTCAACAGCTCTAGTGGGAAATCCAAAACAACAGCATGTATACAGTTGTCGATTTTCCGCAAATCGCACATCAAACGACGAGAGAACGAACACAGACGGACGATGTAATGTAGCGACAGCGCTCGAGGCGGAGGGTTGTGATAGACAAACAGCTGAAAGTTAATTAAATTAATATATTCACACACGATTGTGTACGCTTTGAAGACAGGAAGAGAAAAAAAAGAGAGAGATAGACAGAGAGAATTAAAGCTAGAGAAACTTAAAGAGAGAACGAAAGAGCGTGTACGAAGCATCGAGAAAAACAGTTAACCATCGTAGTGTATGGCGGAGCAAAAGGATAATTGAAATGGATGCCATTGCTGCCCGTTAGCTGTAAGTCCATAACCGTTTGCACCGAAACTATCCCTTGTGGCTTGGCTGATCAAGATTTTCATTGCTCCCAGGGGAAAGCTCATGGAAATTATCCTTCTCGCAGTGGATTTCAACCGACGGCTCAGATACATAGCAAACGAAGGAAATTATCTCAACCTTTACAACTATGGAGTAAAGTAAGTCCGTGCTAGTGGATAATTTTCTGACACTGGTCTTATCTACAGATTTGTTTTTTTTTTTCAACCTGTAGATCCTGCGTAGAAAATGACATTGAAAAGAAGAGAAGGAAACAACGTAATTAAACCATTAACAAACCTATTTGCGTACTGCCACTTCCGGCACGACAAGTGACAGACGAGAAAAAGAATGAAAGACCAACAACTGAACTAGCCAACACGAAGATGTTGTAATGCAACTCATTACGGTATTGATTCATTGCACATTTTCCACAAACGACCGCCAACACTTTGGTTAGATTCGTGGGGAAGTAGAACAATTTACTCTAGCTCTGCTTCTTCAGCATCACCCAACTGTTAGACGGACATTTTCCAGGAGGGAAAATTTGCCTCCTACACGGGTTGCACGTTTTCTCCATTGCAATTTATTCCCGAAGCTCACGTACGCGCCATTGTGCCTGGGAATGAGTCGACGTATCTACGGCGAATGTCATCTGGGTCCGGTCCGGCGTCATATTGATCGACCCACAGCGCCATTCCCAGCAACTCGGGCCCATTGTCGTCAGCACTTCCATAATCATCGCCATCATCATTGCTATCGTTTGCTTCTGGGACTTCGGCGATCGGCAAGGTGTTGGTGGATATCGATTTAAGTAAGCACATTACCGCTCGAGAGGGAGGGATGGGAAAAGTCCACCGAACAGAAGCGAATCGGTCGTAGATCTTAATCAGCTCGCGCGGAAACGAATTGATGACGTTTGGGAAGGATGGGCCACGTCCTTCCAGGGACGGTCGGTGTTCAACTTCAACCATGTTTCTACAAACCTGTGGTGGTGCACAGAAGAGCCTTTAAATAGTTCCGGTAACGTTTTGTACCGTTTAAGTAATTAAATTTCGTGCCACGTAGAAACACATTGCAGAACACCGCAAAACAAGAGGGTAGAAAAAGAAGGTGTCCACCAAAAGTATTTATTTATACAACAAAACATCTCCACCATTCGGCGGTGGTCGACGCTTGAGTGACAGTAAATTGACCATCACAAATCGAATCCCAGGCACGACCCAAGACATTTCCACCCTCATTTTGGTTGCCTCGAACATCTTGAGGCGAGAAATCAAAACAAAATGGCGATAATTCAATTGATCTTCCGCGTTCCGTATGCGGAACTCGTCTCGGCAATAGGGCGGGAAGGCACATTTTGCGCGGATTGGATATAAATTAATGAATTAAACGACGTTGGCCGGCGAACGACACAAAATTAACGTCACTTCAGAATGACGCGCCCGTAAATAAATTGATTTCGGCATGCAAATGTGCGCCGCGGCAACGAATCGAAGATGGGGGGAAGGAGGATGCTCCACTTCACACTGGCAGAAGCGCCAGATCTGTTTGCCTTTGGGGTATGAGAAAACGGCAGCCGGAAGTAGAAAACTGGTGGTTTGATATAAGTTGAAGCACGGAGGAAAACGTGCGTTGAATACTTTCAATCAATACGATGAATTTACTCTCCGATCTCCTGGCGAATGTTAAATCCACTCACACGATCCACTGTGTGGTTTTTCAGTGTAAATACTTCAGGAACATCGTTTAAACTGTAAATTCTTCCTCTAGAACTTCACAGATTAGATAATCAATTAAACATTCTTCAGAAAGACAAAATATTATTGCAGTTTAATCAAAAACATGATACAAAGAAACATGCTACCAAGACAAACATGGTCGAAGCATGATAAAACTTTTCTAAAGTGTCATTCAACCTGCATAAAAATGAAATTACCTGCTTTTGCAAGCGTAAGGCATATCATTTCTTCTTTGTTGCCGATATGAAACCTGAATACTTAAAGCAACATAGCGGAAGCGCTTAGAAACCCAACTTGTGTAACATGAAAAGTTTCCCGATCATTGTTTTGAAATGAAAAATTCATAAGGGACCGCTTCGTGGAACACCTAACAGAATGTCGCAACAAATCGAGGTATGAAGCGCATGGACCATTTTACGAACACTCCATAACACCCACGTTGCCCCAAAGGACAGATAATTACGTTCGAATTGTTGTACAGTTTAGTTGGTACAACCGCGCGCAGCTAGTGTTCGCATGGTTTTGGGAACAAATTTGCGGACCGCTTGCAGAGACACGTGCTTTAATTCTTCCCTAAAGTGTCGTTTCCGGGAAATATGCAAAACTACACTTCAATTTCCACCGGTTCGCTGGAAAACCCATCGTCGTCTAGGAGAGATTGAGGCTATGGAAGCATCATGTGCACGAGAGAGCATCCTTCGATGAACTTGACGCTCTTTCCACTAAATTAAATTCCACCTTTTGGGTTCACCGTCGACCGGTGTTAGGTTTCTCGAAAAGCGATCTTTCCCTTCATCACCCGGTCTGGTCGTGGGGGCCACCGTTTGCGGCGACGAATAAACACAAAAACCCGGGTGGAAAAGCATCTGCAGGTGAGCAGAAACTTTGGAACGGTAGAACTTAAACGAGAAAGCAACCCAAAACCCCACCGAACGTGCATTTAAAATATTGTCTCACGTTAATTGAATACACTCTTGCTAATTGATATTCAGGTATTTGAATGTTTTAGACATTTTCAATGTCTTCTCGGAATCGACACGGGGAATGAACTGTGTCTTGCGTAAACCGAATTATACAATACTCCATTTGTCACACTTTTGAAAGATCAGTCATTTATTTGATCAAACACCTAAAACTTTGTTGATTTCATTTTGATTTATTGGTTTATTTCATTATGATATAATAATTTACGTTACTCCCTTCTTACATGTGACAATATGTTTGACTTTGGTATCCAATCAGTGCGTTGTCACTTGTTTACCACAAGGTCACGGACCTCATCAACGTTGTTGTTGATAGTTCCTTCATCTTTTTCCCCTTTTCATTCGAGTATCGAAGGCGTCGTTAGATGATGGAGCTAGCATTCGAACCAATTTGTTTTCATCCTGTTTGCTTATAGCGATATGGACTTGTGCTTTTGCAACACTTAAATATAGAAATAGATTATTTCTCTTATTTGTGAAACCATCAGAGTATTACAAACAAACAAGAAAACGTGTATGCAAACCTTTAAATTTTTTTTTAGAATGTTGGATGATCCGAAGCAACGCCATGCTGTTTGTGAATTATTCATACAAGACCCCGAGATATCTTGTCGCCGTTGAGACGACAAGGGACAGGCCTCGCAGATGCCTATACGGTCACATTATTCGGAGCCAGCCATCATTGATGGAAGACATAATGACAATGGTGCCCAGAAATGGTGGCAAAACTGTCGCCCAGCTATGCCTCCTCCTACCCCCGGACCGTCTCGTGCTGTGAAGGCTTAGGAATTTCGCAAATTTTCAATATGCTCCACCAAAACCAAGAGGCTGTCAAGTCTTTCTCCTCGGCCTCTCGTTTGCGCCCGGGGTTTTGGGTCAACTCTAGAAAAGTGGCCATAAAATAACCACTTTTCCGATTGTTTGCCAACGTCTTTTTCGCTGCTCGGTCCTTTTCTCCCATTTTTTGTCTCCCCCTTAGTTCGATCCGTCTGTGCATGCGTCTGGCAAGTGAGGCATCCTCCTTAACTGAAAGTCATCTCATCACTCCCCGGGGCAGCTGTTTTTTTTCCATGTTCCGTTCAGACGGCCGCACTGCGAGAGCTTTGATTAATGAATATTTTGTGTCACATTTCTGCAACGCAACGTTCTATCCCGTTCCTGCACTACCGTTTACCGATGCGTGAACAGGATAAAAGGAACCGTGGGGGAAGGTTTTGGACGACAACGTTGCCTTCCAGCGAACTCTGTCTCGTTGACTTTTTATTTCGACGACCGACATTTCCTTATCTTCCATGTCGTGCCGGATACGACGGTTTGCCAGTTTAAACCGCTAAAGAAAACAGATTTATTTTCGTCGCCTTAAAATTTTCACGCTGAACGCTGGTAATTGATTTCCAATGTTCCACGGTTCGTTTATCATACGATCGGCGTTCTTACATCGTCCCGAACAGATTTATTGATACTTTCCCTAGAAATATAATAACTTAAATAAATTATAAATTGTTTATAACAAAAACATGAGATTGAGACATAAAACTGCATTTACTATATCTTTAAAACAATAAATTCATTGATATTATAGACTCTTTGGTCGCAGTCGTTTCGCCTTTCAATATCAGAATTGACAAGGTCCATTTGGCAAATTTAAAGCAAGATTAGAAGAACCTAAATTTCTTTTGTGTATAACAGAAAAAAATTATAAACTTTTTACTAACCAATACTTTTCACGAAGTGAAAGAATAAATAATTTGGCTCTTAATTTGGACACAACAACTTATTTTTATCTAAAACAAATTGAATGAATTACCCTTCGAAGCTATGATCGAAGTTTGATCGAGAAAATTAAATTATGCTTGCATTCGAGTTCGTAATAAAGCGCACCATGAGCAAGTTACTACTTACTTATGTGGCGCTACAACCGCTGAGCGGTCTTGGCCTGACGAAGCTCCATCCGAAACCGCTCACGGTCGCTCGCCACGCTGGTCCAATTCCGTATCCCGGCTTTATTGGCGGCTTCGTCTACGCCATCCTTCCACCTCAATTTAGGCCTACCACGCCTCCTCTGTCCTTGGGGACAGCCTAAAAGGACTTTACGGGCTGGGTCGTCCGGTGCCATTCTCATGACATGACCAGCCCACCGGAGCCTGGCGAGTCTAATTCGCTGTACGACAGTAAGGTCGCCGTACAGCTCGTAGAGCTCGTCGTTATAACGGCTCCTCCATTGTCCCTCCTCACATACGGGGCCAAAAATCCTCCTGAGCATCTTCCTCTCGAACACGGCTAAGAGGGTTTCGTCAGATTTGGACAGAGTCCATGTCTCGGAGGCGTATGTGAGCACTGGTACTATGTATGTTCGGTATAGTCCCAGCTTCGACTGTCTTGACAGGTATCGTGAGTGGAAGAGATTTCTCAGACTGTAATATGACCGGTTGGCTGCCAGCACCCTAGCGCGAATTTCATCTTCAATGTTGTTGTTGGTGCTGACCTTTGACCCAAGATAGGTGAAATTTTGGACGACTTCAAAAGTGCGTTCACCTACTTGTACGTCACCCCCGTGTAGGCTTTCGGCAATTGTTGGCAGGGCCGCTGATGATGCCACCATCATCTTGGTTTTTCCCTCGTTTATCTGCAGTCCGAGGTTATTCGCCGCTTGCTCGATCCTTTGGTATGCTTCCGCTACATAGGAGAGTCTTCTACCAATAATATCAATATCATCAGCGTATGCCAGGATCTGGATTGACTTATAGAAGATGGTCCCCGAAGTTTCTACCTCCGAGTCTCGGATGGCCCTCTCTAGCGCTAGGTTGAAGAGTATGCAGGCAAGCCCATCCCCTTGGCGCAGTCCCTTGGTGGTAGCAAAGGAACTTGAGAGTTTTCCATCCACCTTCACCTGACAAGTGACGTTGGTCATGGTCATTCTTACAAGTCTGATTAATTTAGCCGGGATTCCAAATGAGCTCATGGCTTGATACAGTTTTACCCTGGCTATGCTGTCATATGCGGCTTTAAAGTCAATGAAGAGATGGAAAGTGTTTTGTTGGTACTCTGCCATCTTCTCCAAGACTTGCCGCATGGTGAAGATCTGATCAGTGGTTGATCTCCCTCTTCGGAATCCCCTCTGATAGTTTCCTACTATCTCTTCAGCGTATGGGTCAAGTCGTTCTTGAAGAACGAGGGAGAATATTTTGTAGGCGGTATTCAACACCGTAATACCCCTGTAGTTACTGCAGTCTAACTTATCTCCCTTTTTGTATATGGGGTAGATGATACCAAGATTCCAATCACAAGGCATCGATTCGCTATCCCATATCTCAGATAATGAGCAAGTAGGAATCTCTAAAATGTGGTAGAAACTGATTGAAGAACTCGACCGGCTTGTGCTATTTTACTGTTTATTTTCATACTGCATTGCAATTTCTTTAAAAATTCCAAATTCCTGTACTTAAAACAATCTCTTTGCTTGGTGGTTTGGATATCGTAAGGAATTTATGGGATTTCTGTTCTTCGTTCTCGGCGGAAAACCCGTCTCTTCGTCTTCAAAGCTTTTATACCGGCCGACAACCGACTTTACACCGGCCGATACGCTGATCCACTACCTCTAATCGATCTCCTAGTCTCTAGTAGCCGCCAGCTGTTGAGTGGAAATTCAATAGAGCCAGCGTCAGCTCTTCTGTTTCCCCCCGTGGGAGGCAAATAGGTTTTTCGCGTATCGTTTCCCATCCCCAAAAACACCACCCCAAGCAATCAAAAAATCGTCCCAGCCATTGGAAGTGGAAGCGTGAGAAAATGGTAGGAATAAAAAATGCTTACTTCATGTATCCCAAAACATGCTCACATGCTTCACTGAAGTATTGACATACCGGCGCACTGGGGGGGAGTAAAAACTCGCCGACGGAAGTTCTTCCCAATAACGCTTTCCCACGACCACGACTTCCCGGCAAACACATTCCGCAAACCGGAAGATCGAGAAGGAAGCAACTCATAACATTCGACCGGATGTTTCAGTGTTCCCGGTCGTTTCGCTTTTGTAGGCGGATTATCCGGCAGTCATGTTGTAGTAGTTCGATGTTCTCTCGAAGGCGTTCTCGATGTTCTTGCCCGATGTTCACCTTCTCTGAATCGTTCGCTTCCTTTCGCTTTTTTTAATTTTTTTTTCTTGCATATAAGGCATGGAAAGTTGTTTCTTTGCTGCACTGGATTCTTTTTCGCGAACATCTGCATGCATTCCCATATGGTAATAGCGCAACAACGTCGGAAATACGCTTTAGTACATGTTTTAGTAAATTTCAATTTTGCCATCCTGTCAGCTGAGGTTTTCTTTTTATTTCAACGCCTGTTTCGATCTGTTTCGGTGACGGTGAACAATGGTTTCCAACTTTTTAGTTCAAGTGACATCGTCCGCGAAGAACATGGAAGCTTTTATCGAGATTCCTAACATGGTTCTCATTCCACTGGAAAGGTTACCCGACAGTTATAAACTTTTAAACGATGTTCAGAGAGTGGTTTACGGTGAGTCATGTGCCGTCATACATGTGTTAGATATAAGGTAAAACTAAAATTTGAAACATTCTTGGTAAAATAAAGGATAAAATAGTTTTCTGAAGGTGAAAATTTGTGGCTGAGAAAAACATAAAAGTAAACCAAGATAAATGTGGCGTTGGTTTGCAAGATGTAGGAAAACACACGCCATTATCGTCCATGAAACGGTTGCTTTTTTTCTGCCATGCATCATTATTCAGCAATTATGTAAATTGAAATATGTGAGAAAATACCACAGTTCCATCACCGAGAAACGCTGTAACGAGCTCTCAATCCAATTTCCCCGACTCATTCGGAAAGGCCACATACTAGAACACGCAAAACATCCGCTGATGGGCGGGATGTGTGCACGTAAAGGATGTCTACAGTGAGAGAGTTCACCCACTCAACAGGTTGCAAGAATAAACTCATCCGTGTCACGCTTCGAGGGTAAATTTAAAAGCCCTCGACATCAAGCGAAAATTGAATACAAAGCACAGGCAAAAATCACTGGTAAGTGTACAGATTTCTCGGTCTCGTCGACATCTGCGGCAACAAAAAAGGGTTCTCCCATCGACGTTTCGGTAGGTTGTGGAAGAGATTGTTTCCTATCACAACGAAGAACCGTGTGAACATAACCTCATTTGTCACGCGACACAAAAAACGGAAAGAACTGGTTCCAGAGCTGAGGAACGACGAAGAAATGTCATCTCTAAAAAAAACCGAATTGAATCAACTCCGCAAGGAAAACACTCGATCTGAGCGTTCTCTGTTCCGCACTGTTCAAAGTGTCGGTTCTAGCGCCACTTTTCCCATTCCGAGGCCGTGGCTTTCGAGATCAATATTTTAGTGGCACTCCAATCATCTTTGGCATCCTCCACGCCACGAGGTTTTTCACCGGTGTTGTATTTTTGTTTTTCACCGCCACAACGGAGCGCGTTAGGCAGCAAGACGAGATCAAGAACCGTGCGATGCGAATTTATCGTTCCACGAAACGGGGCCTCCGATACGGATAGCATAACGTACGCGCATTGCGATAAGAAAAACCGCTCAGAAAAAGAATGTGAGCAGGATCGGCCCGAACAACGGTAGCCAAGAAAAGGTTCAACAACTCTCAACGTGTATCTGCCTGGGAAAAGATAAAAATATGGCTAGAAAAAAGCACACGGAAAAAAGCCGCATCCATGTCCGCGTGTATCCATGTCCAATCGTGGGATTATTTGCATGCAAATATTGGATTTTCCATACCGTAACGCGCCGCCCCGGCCTTGGCCGGAGGGGGGGGGGTCGATTTACTTTCCGGTTGAATTGCCGGCCGGCCGGTATGGTGGTTTCGGTTCCATTTCATTTCACAATCGAACCACCGAATCCGGCTTCGGCTCGCAAGCGCAAGCCCAAAGAGGCCCCGGGATCGGAGGATTGGATCATCCGTGCGGGGTAGAAGAAAATTGACAATGGAAAATAAAGCATAGCAAATCCGAGCGCACGTAAAACACGTGTTGGATGTGATTAAAAGCAAGCTTCCGGTCCAACATGGTGCATTCGAAATGAATCTCCTACGGAAGGTTCAAAGTTCATGGGTTAGTAGACTCTACCTTCAATTTTACCGGGACTACGTTGGATATTCGTACGTGGAGCGTAAAAGATCAAAGTGCTTCGTGTTCAAACCACAAAACGGTCAAAAATTTACGACACCCGCCAGCAATCCATTGGAAAGACAGAAACCCATAGTCCCGGCCCGACATCAACAGAAAATATGAAATATTCTGGCACTCACATAGAACAAAATTAGGACCGAATTCAGCAGACCTCAGTGGACTGTTTTGTAATGGGCTTCATGGAGCGAGTCTGGTCGCAACATCGTCCATCATTATTTTACACGTGCCAGAGTGCGTGATGCCTTCGACCGATTTTCCACGCATGAACCGGCAACAGGTGTGTGTCTGTTGGTCGAACATTGGCTGCTATCACTATTCATCGACGAACATCGACAAGCTGCACCCGCAAAAGGTCGTAATAGAAAATAAACACATCATTAAACATTGACAGCAGCCCAACATGTGCGTGCGCTGGAACGGATCCAAACGTGTACCGTAAGTAACGGAGCCCAAAAAGTTCCAGTCGATTCGATGAGTGAATGTAAAAGAAAATCGACATTCGGATGTTGGCACAAAAAACAGTCGGCTGCCAATTGGGGTTTAATAATTTATCATGCCACAGTTCGAAATAAGCTGGAGGGTTTATTTCCTTCCCTCGGATGGAACAACGTTGCAAGGTTCGGTATTAAATTCATTGCTTTCATCAGCCCATTCAATGTAGGGAGTATGTATGAATAGAAAGTTTTTGTTATCCAATACAACAAATATAATTACAAACAGTGTGTTTGACAAACAGCAACTTGTTCTACGCTCTAAACTGTATCGTACAAGTTGCATGTTGTATCAAACCAAATCATGGCACCAGTTCTGTTCTGTGACAAAACAGGCAAAAGCTTTGAATTTATGCTTATTTTTTTATGCTTTAATTTGCGTTTTACTTGACGCACAACCAGTCTTTAAGCTTTATTGTTTCTCAACTAATTTATAATTTTGTTCCAAAACGTTTTCTGCCGTTTTCATTTTTCAAGAAAACAGTTGCAATCCGGAACCATTTTTACAACTTCAAATGAACTTAACGTACATAATAAGCACCAGTTTATAATGAGAAATGCTCCCCGCTGCATTTAACATTCAACATTACGGTGAATTTTCAAAAAAAAAAATTCATTACTATCCTGACAAAAGCTTTAAGCATGACTTTCCGACAAGAAAAGAGCACTTTCAAGTCAATTGTTACTCACTTCAGTGGAAAGTGCGAACACCAGACATAAGCAAGAAGAACATTAAAGAAGTGATTATGTCCGAAGTAGACGTCTGTCTGGAGCATTCAAATAATGCAGACATACAGCAGACGCTAACTGCCTCTAAAAATAAGCAAAATGCTCCCTCGTTTGCAATGAAGATATCTTTTATTCTCTACTTATGGCGTTTTTTTTTTGTTTTGTTTACGATAGAAGTAATTTAGATTTAATTTTTCAGAAAAAATATCACGTGTACTTATGACACAAACTACAAGTATTCGTGATAATGATAGTTGTTAAGTCTTCAAACAAACAAAGCAAACAAAACCTCGCAAACGAGGAACAAAGCGTTCCCAGTGTGGCAGTGTAAAGCAATCGCACTTTAACGCTCATTAACGGATCTGAGGCCAAAAACAAAACAAAAAGGCTGCAATAAAAACCGAGAGAAGCTTTGCATACCGCTGCAAGATTGTCAAGTGAAAAAAGACAGAAACCTTTCATCACACAAGCGAACAAACGGTCGTTTGCCTTTCGGTGGTTTCACATCGTTCCAGCACACTTGCACTTGATGATGACGCCCAGGCATTCTTTTTTGCCCCGGCTCGTTGGGTTTTTCCTTTCCGTTTTTGTTTTTCGTCACCCAACAATAAACATTTTCCTCCGGGGCAGTGTGCTGGAAGATAAACTGGGCGCTTAAGTCTGACACTGCTTAAATCCTCGTAGTATCATTATTATTATTATTATTATTATTATTATTTCGTTGTGCCACGAAAGGCCTCATACAAGTGCATCACACGAACCGTGCCCTCGATTGTTCACGTTCCATTTGCACACATCCGGTGACATCGCTCACGCAGCACCAGGCGTCTCCATTTCCGGTTATATTTTTAAGTCAACACTTTTTGCAGCTCAAGTCCCCGTCGGCTATCGGGGGGAAAGTGCGCAAAACATGCAAACGTGTCATAATGAGATGCATTGAATGCCAGGGTGGGAAAAGGGCGGCGGGTGGACATTTTAAACCATATCGCAACGTGAATCTGTATGCAGCTGGATTACACCAAAAACAAAACATTGATAATGGCCCACAGATTGCATTCCCTTTGTGGTGCAGCGGTTTTTTTTCTACTTCACAATTCACGTTCACAGAAACGATATCGTTTCCGTTATGTAAATAAAATAAAATATATTCATATTTCTTTACTCATTTTTGATACCATGGTAACCCAATTGTTGGAAGTCATTTTTAGCTTGTTGTTGATTTTCTTGCGAACACACTGCAAAGTTGCAATTTTAAAAATCATGAATTTTTATATTTCAGATTGAGAAATGCTCAGTTTTAATCACCAAATAAATTTACACCAAACATGCATTTTCGTTGACATTTCTATCACATTTTCCGCCTTGCGATAAACTTTATCACTTCTGGCGAATTTTCAAATTCTATTTCACCTTACATCTCCGATTCGTAGCGTTAAACAAAGACCTAATGTCGGTCACAAGAAATCACACATGAGAAGCACGTCCTCTTCATGTCACCAATTTATGTAACAGAAAATTTGTAATAATAAAAATCAACTTCACCACCGGGAGTGGGCGTACGTCCCATGCATCAAAAATATTTCAGATTTAAAGCTATCACTAAGAAGAGCTCCCTCAGTTTGTCCAACGTTTCTTTCATGTGAAACCCATATTTTACGCTTGTTAAATTTCGTCCCTTAAATTGGCAAGCGATGCGAAGTGCAACTTTAGTGACGTCTTCTGCTGTTTTTTTTCTCTTTCCCCACTTTCATTCGCAGGGACTGGACTCGACTGGACGACTGCTTCCTGCCAGCGGCTAAGACAACCATGTCGTGACCGTGGAGCAGGCAAAGAATGAGGTCGCCACTCTGCTGCGAAAATAATAAAACTGTCGTGGAAGTAGGAGTAAGAAACACAACAGCGACACAGTGAAAACAGACAGACGAAATGGTACCGTTGGTCGTAGTGGCGTCCCGCGGGGGCTACCACCAGCTAGTAGTCGAGCTAGTATAGTTCTATCGAGTGGAGGACCGCAAAACAGTGGAAGAAGGTGAAGAAATAGAGACGGAATTGTAAATCCCTCTAGAGCCGTGCTGCCACCGTGTGTGTTTGTGTGTGTGTGAGTGTGGGGAAGCTCCGGATGCATACGGCACCGGGACGTGGACACAATGAACGTATCCAGCGTCGACTATGAGGTACAGATACTGCTCGACAATGGCAGCGGCGGAGGAAGGAGCGTGGAGATGGTCGCAGCACCGCACAGTACCGGTGGTTTCATGGAGAACTACACGAGCCTGCTCAACGAGAGTTATGTGGCGATGGTTGACTGCTACGATCCTCCCAACCACGCGCTGGCGGAGTTCGAGTTCTGGCTCAGTGGAGTGGTGATGAACATCGTGGCGCTGATTGGGATCCTGGGCAATATCTTCTCGATGGTGATCCTGTCGAGGCCACAGATGCGCTCCAGCATCAACTACCTGCTGATAGGGTTGGCCCGGTGTGACACGGTGCTGATCCTCACCTCGGTGTTGATCTTTGGCCTGTGTGCTATCTATCCGCACACGGGTTACCTGTACTACTACCACTATCAGATATATCCCAAGATCTCGCTCGTCGTCTACCCGCTCGCCATGATCGCGCAGACGGCCAGCGTGTACCTGACGCTAACGGTGACTCTCGAACGGTACGTCGCCGTATGTCATCCGCTTCGGGCCCGAGCCCTCTGCACGTACGGACGCGCCCGACTCTACGTGGTCGGCATTCTGGTGTTCTCGATCCTCTACAACCTGCCGCGTTTCTGGGAGGTGCAGCTGATCTCCTCCGAACACCCGCACACCGGGCTCACCATCTACTGCGTGCGGGCGTCCGAAATGCGCACGGACGAGACGTACATCAAGGTGTACATCCACTGGCTGTACATGATCTTCGTCTACTTCCTGCCCTTCAGCTTGATCTCGTTCTTCAACCTAATGATCTACCAGCAGGTGCGGCGGGCGAACAAGGAACGGCAGCGATTGTCCCGCTCGGAGAAGCGCGAGATCGGCCTGGCGACGATGCTGATCTGCGTCGTGATCGTCTTTCTGCTCTGCAACCTGCCGGCGATGATGGTCAACATCGTCGAGGCGTTCTATAACGTCATCATCGACCACCTGGTGAAGGTCTCCAACCTGCTCGTCACGATCAACTCGAGCGTCAACTTCTTCATCTACGTCATCTTCGGCGAGAAGTTCAAGCGGATTTTTCTTCTCTTATTTTGTAAACCCCGCGGACGCCAGGCAGCGGACGACGGTCTGATCCACGACGACAGCTCGTTCTCCAACGGTGACGCCAGCAACCGCAACTCGGGCCGGTTTCAGCGCGTCGGCACCACGCGCAGTACCTCGACGAAGCTCAGCAATTGCAGTATGCGCACGATACGGACGACGGTCCGGAGTACCCGGGCGCCCTCGCCCGGCCCCATCGTGTACTATCCGGCACGAGAGACGCTACCCCGGCTGGCGAATCCCCCGACGATCACGCGGAGTAGCTCGATGTTCCCCGACTGGAACCATCAGCGGGAGAATGGTACCAACGGGATCATGATGGCGTCGTCCGGGTTCTAGCTAGTGCGTTGGCGAAGTTTCGCCGATCCACGCACAACCGCTGGTACTGAGGTTTCTAGCTTTAATCTCTAGGGTTCCTCCAAGCGTCTCACCTGGTTCTCCAGTGCTTCTTGTGTCACGAATGTAGGAAAAAAACCACAGGTGAAAGGTTGCTAATTAAGACAAGTTCGCTTACCAGGCACATTTTTAGCATTATCCTACCCTCCCATGCTAGATCCTCCTACCTCCCAATCTCTCATCCATACTCAATCCGCATACGGAGCTAAAGCATGGAAATTGCTGTCGAGTGTAAAAACCGACAAAAAGATTGAGTTTCAATTTCCGCCGTATCTCCGCACACACCGTTTGGCCCGAAGAGCCTGGTAATTAGTGCACTTCATTTTCTCACCCTCGCTTCCTTGATCCTCACAACCCCGCATCCAAACTCAACGTCCGTTGAGATTGGTTCAATTTTTCTCTCGGTGCTTCTGCTTTTCGCCCATTTCCCACACTTCAACACTTCACTTCACGCAGCTTAATTGTGATTAATGATGCGCGCGCGTCCGTGTGCAGTCGGAAGCAATGGCAAAATAACGACCAGGACGCACTGTGATGAAGCACTTATCGAACAGAAATTGTCGAGTTGGAAAAGTTTCTCCTGGGAGAGCTCGTTTTTTGCAATTTAAAGTTTTCTACCAGCCGGGAAAATCTGTAGCTTGGGTGATTCGTTTGCTATCGTAGAGCAAGGGGGAAAAGACAACAGATATCTGATGTTAGTTTTGCCACGATTTTTCCGTGCGTTTTATTACAGAAACGTAAAGGATTCGCAACTTTAAAACACACTGACATATTTCAATTGAAATGTTTCAATTCAATCATTTGCTACCTTTTTCTTTGAACTACAATTTTCTGTTAAATAATTAACCATTTCAAACTTATTTCATTTGCACAACCAATGGTGTAACATCAAATAATTGGGAACATTATCCAAACTATTCTCACAGCCACAAGCATCACCACTTTTCACAAAGAAGCCATTGTTTTTCGTCAAAGGCCAGCAAAGTTGATTTTAAACCCGCGTTCTGCTGGTGAAACAGAAAGAAATTTACACAAGATTTTATTTGATTTATACATTGACTTTACTTCTATCTTCACATGAGACGTTTTAAGATGAAGAAAGGGACAGAAAGGTTAAATGATCTTCTCAGTGAAACAAATGGGCCATTTTCGTCTCACAAACTTTTCCCAAATGGACGAAAATCTCGCCTTACAGTAAGAGATTTCCGAATCTAAATGGCAATTTCAACCACAGCAATCATCAAGCTGGGTGCCCTAGCACCATCTTACGGTACGGAAGGGATTATGGGATTTTCCACAAGAAAAACTTTTAAATCTCCTCCAGCGCATCGTCCCACGAGTAAAAGAGTGAGAAAAATTGTGAAACCGACACTCAAATGAACAGCTTCTAGGGGAACAGATTTTGCCTCCCACTGACTGGTTTTCCTCTCATCGCTGCCCATCGATATCCTTTTTCAGATCACCATCACAAACACCTCCCCTCCTCCCTTGGCCACCCTTTCCTCTTGGCTGGACATTGTTGTCTACGATGGTGGACCATGCTTTTTTATGTGCGCTCTCGTGTCGTGCTGTGAAAGAGATTGCTTTCTTTTATTTATACTTTTAATTTTAACCTCGCAGTTTTCCTGCTCCATCGGAAAGTTGTCTTTCTCTCGCTCACCCAAGCAAATCAGCAGCCTTTTTGCCACCACTCGGAAAAACAATACGAACGATTTGTCTTTTGCGGAAGCCACCAATGAATGCTATTTGTGCTTTTCCTTGCTTTCCCATTTTCCGACACGGCCCCCTGATGAAGGAAAAGTTTCAAGCGGAAAACAATTGCACTAATTTAATCACGGTTGACATGACACAGTTTCTTGTGCTGCTCCTTTCATTTTCCGCGATATAAACTTTCTATTGAATTTAATGCGTGTGACTGTATGAAATTAGTTCTCATTCTCGAAGGCTTTTACAAGAACGCATGGTTAAGAAAGTAGAGAATCCAAGAGGATAGGAAAATGTTGATGCCAAGACAAAACACCCTTCCCTTGCATCCCAACTGCAACATCAGCTTATTTCCCTTAGTAAGCATACTGTCTTTCGAATTTGTGAACAATCCGACCGACGTAGTGACAATTAGTTCCGTAGCTTTTTAGTGGCATTTGTTCAATCTACCTCATTAGTTTATTCTAGTCATCTCGACGTTTATCCAATCCTTTCGATAGTTCGGTGCGGTGTATGGGAACTAGCCCGCATAGCTTTTCCATCGACACAACGCTTAGTTTTGAATAAAGTTTCCAGTAGTTTTCGGTGGATTTCAATTGATTTTGTTCCAACTAGATGACGGTGCAACACATACATGTGCGGGTACATTTCCGTGCCTGAGGAATGGAAACACTTTACTTCAAAAGTAAGCTGTACCGAATAGAAAAAAATAATTACAATGTTTCTCGAAGGCGCGAAAAAGCGAAAATTTACTGTAAAACTCACTCCGGCAATCTTAGTGCTATCTTTATTGGAAACTGTAAATATTGTTGAATTTTGTACATAGCAAACATTCTTACTACACCGAACAAAGAGCGAAAATATCGAAAATTAATTCTGAACAGTCGTTCAATGTGAGCGAGTTGTGCGAAATATATGCAAATGAGTTTTGAAAGATTGAAACGAAAAGACCAATCCGGGATAGTAAGATAAGAATGGCGTAAATGTATCCACAGTAAGAGGATAAACTCAAATCTGCTGTAATTGTTGCTGTTGCTTTTTATTATCTTTGCATAAGACGATGGTGAACCAAGAAAGAGATTTGAAGGAATTGTATATAAGTTGCATATAAAACCGATGAAAGGGGAAGGAAAACGACGTCCGTAAAGAGATAGTATATTTATTTTAACGATAAACAATGTAGATATAAAACGATATTGGCAACACAAACAAATGACATGAGATTACAATTATCAATCCTGAATAAGATAGTTTTTGAAATTAAACAACAAAAAAACATGGCAAAAGCTCTACAATATCAAATAAATTCTTAATGATAAAGAATGAACATATGTTTCTGGACCTGTTAAAAGAAGCATTTTCCGAAAATTCAACTCCGAAATAAAAGATCCGATAAAGGACCAAAACGCTACAATGGTAAACTTGCAATGCAGCACACTCTCATTTAATTTTCCACCATCTCAACCCAGTGATTAATTGTACCTGCATTGCCTCTGAAGTATACTTCAAGCAAAGAGGCAAAATTCCGCCTACACAGAACTGGAAAAACTTTCCACAAACTTCAGGTCTCTAACGGTAATTTCACTTGAAAGCATGCTACACTTTGAACGTTAACTGATAGCCTCCAGAGCGTCACTTAAGCTCCAGAGGAGCTTCGTATCGATTGAAAGACAACGACTGCAAATGTAAATTACTTTCACCAAGTTCCAATCCCAGCCCTCAGTTCGAACAAAGCCCGGGGCACCATCAGAATTCAGTGTTGCCTGGCAGTGGTTTTCTCCACTCCGATGCTGGTTTTACAATTAGTGTATAGTTTTTCCGGGCGTGCACCTCGTTTAAGTTGACCAATTGTTATGTGTTGTTTTTTTTTCCTGTTGGTGTGGGTTCGTTACTACTTTCAACTTCAATTTAACTTCAACTGGCACTAGTTAGTTGGCGAATGTTCCATTGGAAGTAATTTGTATTCTAGACTGTGCATTGCAGCTAACAAGATGTTGAAGTTCTTTGATCAACGAACAGAAAATGCATCTTAATTTGTAAGCAACTTCATCCGAATTGACTTCTTTTTATTTTGCCAGTGCGAAATAAAATGATTACAGATCACCACACACTTATCAGTGACCCACCTTTGGCAATGAGAAAGCAGAAAAATGTAAATAAAACAACGTGGTGTTTAATCCAACCCTTGCTAAATTTACAACCTCTGACCGGTTCCAAGCATTGTTGTGTGTTTACCACATAATTCCTATCTTGGGAATTGTGTACGTATGGGCCTGATAAACTAAAATCCGATAAGCCAACCTGTGTGGTCGAAGATATCTGAAGTTAAGCTCGTTGATAAGGTTCGATAGTGATGTATCAAAAAGAATGCCCCTACCGTCCGAACGGGTCAGTAGTGGACAAAGTTTAGGTAGGTTCAGAAGAACCCACTAGCCAAAACAGTGTGTCGCCAGCTTCACCATGATCCTGCAGGCCCTTCTCATAGGGACGCTCGTGTTCCTGCTCATCAGCCATCTGATAGAGCGGAAAAAGCTGAAGAAAGTTAACAAACACTTTCCGGGCCCGAAACCATTGCCGGTGGTTGGTAATTTGATGGAATTCGCATTCTTAGACATTCCAGGTAAGTACGGATTTGGAAGTACTGTGAATTCCGACCGGTTACATTTTCCGAAACGGAGTAGAGATGGGTTCGAAAGAGAATGTGTTCGGAGAAATTGGGCTATGGTAAAGACATTCCTTCTATGCACAGTCTTAATAATTTTTGGAAGCGTGCCACTGGCCGATATCATATTTGTTCTCAAGATTTTCCCTTATCCAATTATGTACATTCTTCCAACATTTCGTTTGTCTGAAAGTGAAATACTTTGGCATTATATGTTTGTTTCTTATTTCAATTAACATTACTAAAATACCTTCATAAACATACTGGGAAAGTGCACGTTGCCCCACTTTAGACTTTTTGCATTGTAATGATTGTTATCGACCCGGAATTTGGATTTCTCTTATCAGTGAGCGTTTGTTTTCCAATCCACCACTCGCAAAATCTTCCACGGGCGAAAGGCCAAAGTTCGTGACCACCTATCGGGATTAGCTATTTCGGTGTGGTAATCACTACCATGTTCATACATCCACAGGTATTTTCGAGCGTGTTGTCGAACTGCACCAGGAGTATGGCAAGGATTACATGATGTGGTCGCTGTTCAACTGGAACCTCATTATGATGACCAGCTCGAAGAACGTGGAGAAGGTATTGCTGGCGAAGCAGACGCAAAAGTCGTTAGTGTACCAGTTCATCGAGCCGTGGCTTGGAACGGGCCTGCTGATCGCGAGCGGTGAGAAGTGGTTTCAGCGGCGCAAGATCATCACCCCGACGTTTCACTTCAAGATCCTGGAACAGTTTATTCGCGTGTTTAACACGGAGACGGACACGATGGTGAAGCTACTAAGGAAACACGTCGGTGGCAAGGAGTTTGACATCTACGACTATGTCACGCTGATGGCATTGGATAGTATCTGCGAGACCTCGATGGGTACGTCGGTGGATGCGCAACACAATCCCAACAACAAATACGTCCAGAATGTGAAGCGGTAAGTTTTTTGGTATTCATCCAGTACTGTTCCAATCTACAATCCTCTATCTATTCGCTTCAACAGTATGGCCGTCCTGGTGCTCCTGCGAACAATCAGCCTTCTCGCTCCATATCCAAACCTGTACGATGTCTTACACCCGAACGCATGGGAGCAGCGCAAAGTTATCAAACAGCTGCACGCCTTCACGGACGACGTCATCCGCCGTAGACGCCAACAACTGTCCAAGGAAAAGGCAGAAAACGTGGCGTTCGACTTGAACGAGGAGAACCTGTACTCGAAGCGAAAGCTGACGTTCCTGGATCTGCTACTGAACGTGACGGTCGAGGGTAAACCTTTAAGCAATCTGGATATCCGCGAAGAGGTGGATACATTTATGTTTGAAGGACACGACACAACCACGAGCGGTATTTCGTTTACGATCTACGAACTAGCACGAAATCCAGACGTACAGGAGCGGGTGTACGAGGAGATCGTGGCAATACTAGGCAAGGATCACAAGACGGCGGAACTGACCTATCAAAACCTGCAGGAATTTAAGTACCTGGATCTGGTGGTAAAGGAGGGCTTGCGAATGTATCCACCGGTGGGAATTATTGGTCGTGAGCTGGTAGAAGATCTTGAGCTAAGTAAGTGTTAACGGGCTTCAATAGAGCTATAGGCCTCAATTCACTAACCCATTTGTTTGGCTCCAATTACAGATGGCACTACAGTCCCAGCTGGTCAACAAGTACTCGTCCCGATCTACGTGATCCATCGCAATCCGGAGATCTACCCCAATCCGAACCAATTCGATCCGAATCGCTTTTCCGAGGAAGCCGAATCCAAGCGGGGCCCCTTCGATTACATTCCTTTCAGCATCGGCTCACGGAACTGCATCGGCCAGCGATATGCGCTGATGGAGATGAAAGTCTCCCTGATCAAGCTGATTGCCAACTATCGTATTTTGCCGGGCGAGTCGCTGGGAAAGCTTCGTGTCAAAACCGATCTCGTGCTACGACCGGATATTGGAATTCCGGTGAAAATTGTCCTCCGTGAGTGACAGCGACGGGAAAGAGACGGTTTCCTAATTCTGAATCCTTGTTAGATAGCTGACCATGCTTTTTGAATAAAATGAATAACATTACAGTCCAATCAAACAAGAGATCCTGATTCAGTATTCAAAAGCTAGGAAAAAATCGGGAGCAAGCTCCAAAATAAGATTCAATTTCCATCACCCAGTCCAATACGTTGTTCACTGCTGACATCGACCAAAATCTGCCGAGTTCGTCTGCTTGCAATAAAACCTCCGAAACAAACCGCCCGCGTCATGTCATTCGAACATGATTGATTATCGTTTTATATCAATTATGATACAGGGCGGGCTTTTTTCATATCCTCCATCAGCCTTGCAGGGATCCAGGAACTCCGCAGCCGCTCTGTGTACCCTCGATCTGGGACAATCAATAAAAATGATTAATAAATTTAACGTTCAAATTGTAGCACTCACCCGCCAGTAACGGGCGAATGAACCTATTCAGCCGTATCAATTGGATGCCATTAAGGGCCCGGTCCGGGTGGTCAGCAAGTTCCGCGGGGTTGACTTCGGAACATCGTGGTAAAAACAAAATCACAAGCGTGGACACCACTCACCACGCGAGTAATCAACAATTCACGCTTCGACACGTTCGCGATTGCATTCCCGTTAATCCTGTTAGGACCCTGTTCCACAGAAGTTTTATGGTTTTTTCGCCATTGGTCTTCCGGAAGGATTTCCTGCAATTCCTGTTGAATCAAGAATTAATTACTTCCAACATTAACGTAATTACGATCAATGGCTATTAGCTGCATCGTGATGCAGCACCCGGCCGCGGGATGCCTTTTTTACGGGACCTCATAAATTAATACGTCCAGAATGTAACCCGCTTACCCGGCGTGGGTGGCGAAGAGCAATAAATTATGCTTATCGTTAGCATTTCGAAAGGTATCTGCCACTCTGTCGTTTGGGTTGATGAACTTCTTGTCGCGGTGACACATGTGGACAAGGGAAAAATAAAACTTTCGGATTTATGAGATAGATTATTGCATTGGAGCTTCCCCTTGTGGATGGCTGCTAGAGGATTGGAGGATTCTTGAACATTTAAAATGAGAACCGCCATTCGTCACATTTTTTCTACATTTCCTCGATGGAGAAACAGTAAAAGTGTATGATGAACCCATTTAATAACATCCAAACAAAGCTATTAATACGAGTAGAAAACTCTTATGACATAAATCAGATGGTTATTAGTAAACATATAAACCGCGCTTTAACGACCACATTTCTAGCATTTTTCTCATGCTCGAATGAGACACGATTACCGCGAAGTAATCCCAATTTATAAATATATAAATTCAAAACCAGTGGTTGTGTTTTAAATTTTAACATTTATTCCTAGCTTTCACATTTGCAATTTCCAATCTGAGCTACACCCATTCGAAAATGTTTTACTTGCTACACATCTGTTCGAAACAATAATGGAATTGTTTTTAAAATGATCATTTATTTTCAACATTTATTGTATCTTGCGAAATAAAAGCTTTGCATACATGATTTGGTTCAATAGTGAACCGGAGACTAAATGGGGGAGATTGATTTGACTGGAAAACTAATAAAAACAATGGTAAAGAGGAACACAATAAGACAACGTTCACTTAGTAACATTGTACGATAGTATTTACGCTCTACATTAACCCAGCACCGTCTAATAGTGTACCACCCCAATACCCAGCCGGTACAGCGTATCACAAGCGGGCATTTTCAGCTGCTGGGCTTGCTGGAACTGCGCTCGGCTACCGAAACTCTTAGCACGGCCTATCATCGCATCGCGATAGGTCCGTTCGTTGCTACAGGTTCGCTTCATATACGTGACGTATTCCTCTTCCACCGAGTACTCAAGCCTGCCGAGCGATCCTTGATACTCGTTTAGGAAATTGTTCTTCACGTAGTACGGTATCTTGAGGTTCAGCGTGTGCCGTTCGACCGAATACTTGTTCGTCCGCTGAAGGCTGTACAGCGGATCGGTTGCGAAGAACGTCGTCAGCACGGATACACCGACCACAATCAAAATAACCATGTAGAACAAGCTTCCGGTTGCGCTATTGGCATCGCCATACTGCGTGCCGCGGCTACCGCGAGCACGATAGAAGTGATGTTGCTGATGCTGCTGCTGCGGGAAACCACCGCCGAAGAACATGTTAAAGATGTCGTTCGGGTTAATATCTGGTCCGTTATCCGCCCGGAAAGTGAATCCATTTTGACCGTAACCGTAGCCTCTTGCCGAGCTTCCCGAAGTCCTCGAGCGACCCTCGGAACTATGGTCTGTTATGCGGTATAAATCGTACGCCTTGCGCTTGGCCGGATCGGTGAGCGTCTCAACCGCATTGCCAAGCGATTTAAATGCCTCCATTGCACCCGGAGCCTTGTTTTTATCAGGATGCAGCTGCAAGGCGAGCTTCTTGTAGCATTTCTTGATCTCCGAATCGGTAGCATCCTTGGAGATCCCAAGCAACTCGTAAAAGTCTTTGCACTTTTGAACGCGCTTCACCACATCTGCCTGCTCCTGGGTGAAGTCGACGTTCAGTTTTGGTTGTCCCGGTTTCATAGATTCGTTCGTCGTCGTGCCATTCGATCCAGTTCTTGACTTTGCGGCCTTCACTCGGGAGAGAAGCTCTTCTGCCTCACGTAGCGGATACAAGCTCTGTGACTTTTTCAGATACTTTTCCGCCTTCTCCAGGTTGCCGAGTTTAAGGTAGAACGTGCCTACTTGGATGCACCGACGAGCTTCTTCTTTATTGCTTTCCATGATGTTTGCACCGTTTCGAACAACTAAGGAATATGACCTGCACAGCTCAAGGCCAGTTTCGATGTGGAATGTTAAAATCCAATGTTAGCGTGACTAAGTTCGCAAATTCCTTACAAACGTGACTGCTAGATTCACGTGTCCCACTCCTGATGAACTACACGTCACATCCAAACAGATCCCGACCCGATGATGCTTGGCTGAAAAATCGATACAATTACATGAGTTACATGTCGTCATTCGATTATACCATGGGATCACATGGATCACTCTACTTACCCTGAACAAAAGGTTTTTGGCAATGCCTTTTGCCACCTGCGCCCGAAAACAACTGTTTATCAACTTAGCAAACCATTATGCTTCGTTTTTCGTCAATAATTACTACGGACCGTAGGACGAAAAAACATAATTGTTCTACTAAAATAAACACATCACTTTTAATTCTACCAAAGGTACATGAAGTACAAGTGAAGGTATTTCAATTTTCATGACAGCTGTATCTCGGCGAATGTCACATGGTGTAACGCCAAGATAGGTCAATAAAAAGGTGAGTTCATAGTCTCGTCTTGATAAAAAATCCCGCTAGGCAGCTCGAAATATCGTTCTCAAAACGTCCTCCGCGCGAACAAACGTCCTCCTTTTTTGTATGGGAATGAAACAAAAGGAGGACGTTTTTCGAGCAATCGCCCTCCTCGTCCTACTCTCCATACAAAACTGCTCGATGTTTGTGTCATGGAGGACGTTTTTGAGGACGATTTGCTCGAAATTGTCTAGCGGGATGAGTTTGATTTTTAACAATTGCGAAGAATCAGAATTATCAACAACAATTCGCAAATAAGTTCTATGTCACAATTCTTAAAATTTTTGTAAGTTTTCTTTAGAAGGAACTAAAATCTCCTTTATTTTGAGTGCTCTCCCTGGAAGGTAATGTTTCATGTTGTGCAAAGTTAATCTGCCCGGTTGACAAAAATTCAATTTTTTTTCCAGCTGTCAGTTACAGCAAGTTTTTCCATGGCAGATTGCTGGGACTCTTGCTGGAACTATATAGTACCAGCAACAATTTAAATTTCTGTCAACCGGGTGACTTTCATTTGACTATAATATTTATATGAAGCAGCCAAAGGTGTAAAAGTTATAAAATAACCAATTTGAATGCGACTAAGGCTGGTGTCATTGCTTTACCGCACGATCTTTTGACAGGCGAAAATGTATGGGATTTGACAGCTGCAAGGTTCGCACGATTTCTCCGCACGACAAAATCAAAATCATTTGATTTTTTCGGATGGACGCATCCGATTTTATCTGTCAACAAAGTTGGACTTTATCAACTCGGAGTTGTGCCTTTCATCTAAGAAAAATAATAAAATTCATTTAATCGTCTTCGAATTTAAAAAATTACAGAAAAATTGGCGGACCTGTCGTCCGACAAAACATCGTGCGGTAAAGCAATGACACCAGCCTAAGGTGGTTTAAACGTAGCGATACGATTGAATAAAGCTTTGCTAGAACAACCTGACTTAAACGTAAAATCAATGGGAAAGAGGTCGCAGCATACCATGGGGTACGAGCCAAAATCCGAGGGAAATTTTTTTACAGATGGTTG
Organism: Anopheles coustani; assembly: GCF_943734705.1. Classification (NCBI taxonomy): domain Eukaryota; kingdom Metazoa; phylum Arthropoda; class Insecta; order Diptera; family Culicidae; genus Anopheles; species Anopheles coustani. The sequence goes on along the minus strand of NC_071288.1, from coordinate 4,023,743 downwards.
AAATTTTGTTTACCTCTTCCGAGAAGCCAGGAAAGTGAGGTAAAACTGCAAATTTGGCATGTTTCATGAACAGCAAGCAATTAAGTAGTTCTCCATCACACTTAATTTCGCTAATCATGGCGACCAACAGGATCCACATCCCATGACTTCACACAGAAGAACAGTTTCCACCCGCGAGACCATGGACACTGCGGTTTTTGCGAAATCTTCCTCATATTTCAAGTAAGTTTGTAAATATTTTTCCAACCAACTGTCACAACAATGGTGGAGCAGAAAATACCTTCGACCCGACATCTCATTTTACTGATCTTGTTCGCGAGTGTTCCTGTGTTGGTGAGGTTTGTTTTGTTCCGTATTTTCTATTGGATAAGAGGGAAAAGAGGAAGGGTACAACAGCGGTTCTATGCGTTTCCGCCGCTCGGTAACCTCGTTTTCCTCTTCCTCTCGTCTTTCTACTCTTTATCGATCCATCTCAGCTCTTTCGTGCTATCGCATTTCGTTACACTGGGAAAGACTGCGGACATATTGCTCTCTTCCTCTCGCCATGCTGCCCGTTTCAAACTCATAAAACGCTCCGGTGCACAAGCACTGGATCAATGGCGGCTCGGTACATCTGCACCGAAAAGGGTCGGACGTTGGACGATCAGCTGTTCCCAGTGCACGCGCACCCGGACGAGGGCGGCTCGTTTGCTGACTCACGGCGTCGAAGATGACGAAGGCTCTTTAGGCTTATTGGCGTCAATTTCCTCTTCTTCCCTCTCTCTTTCCCCGCGAACTCCTGTTGAATCGTCGACATTCTTTGGAATCTTTTTTGTTTGTCTCACATTCGTGTATTTATTTTTCTAATCCGTATGCGGTGGTATTGACTCACGTTTGCTGCATTCGTATGAAAAATATCATTTTGTAAATGCACGATCGGTGATTATTTTCTGAAGTAACTAAGGCACAGCCAATAAAGAAAGAGGATTCTGGAAATGATTAGAAAAAATGTGTACCGGTGGGTTTATCCATTCAGTTCCACCAAACTTCTGGCCTAGCGATATCGAGATAAAAGTTACAAGAGTCATTAAGGAAGCATATCAAAACTGACGCAAGTCGTGCAGACAAAGAACAAGAACTAGTGAGATAATCACTTTGGGGAAAAAACAACATAAAGATCGTTCCGCCAGAAGGCGGTGCAGCTTCCAGCCATCTTGTGTGTGGAGTCATGATTCAGCGGATTTTGATTCTGTCGGTTCGCATAATTTCTCGCTAGTCTAATCAAACACATACACCCATTTCGCAAAACCGGATAGTGGCCACGAGTGTGAGGTCGTACGCTTCCGTGACGCTGTATGGTGGGTTTAATTTTCCTTCCCTTGCATCTTCTTTTCCAGCACCCGGAAGCCTTATGGTTGGCCATCTGCGGACGGGCTTAGATGAGGCCACACACGTGTGTTGGTGCGCGGGTTTCAACGGGTAGTTTATTTTTTATCTCCTCGTTTAAGAAAAACTTTACCAGCGGAGTGACGTCGGAACGTTTAAACGTTTGCCAAACGTTTCCTAGTAACCGTTGTTACACCACGGTCCCGAGAAGCACACCAAGTGTTGATTTCAATGGAGAACGGACTGTGGTTAGATAAATGTTCGCCATTGTAGCCCTCACCCAAGGCGACAGTCAAAGTTGCTATCTGGTTTGTTTAACGAGGCGTAAACATTTTGAAGATTTGATATCAAATTGGGATATTTGTATAATTAAAATAACATTAATGCGGTCAATGTATCATAAAATAACATTAATGCCGTGTTGATCAAATAATAATTGTAGGCCATGGCAAATCGTGATTCATGAACATAAAGGTTTTGTACATAAAGTAGTACAAATAATCCTAGTACATTTGTGTACTATAGATAACGAAATTTGACAAAGGGTTTACATTTGCGTACCGCAACTTAATGCGTGCGAGTTTAATTTTCTCATCCCGGACTTTGATCGTCCCCAACTGCCTCCATTATCTCGGCTCGGTCCGAGTCCCCGAGTGGCGTGGTGAACTTGGGCCGAATTAACGTCACACGCACACCCATTCGAGCGGACACAAATTGAGGTCAACCCTTCACATCTACCCTGGTCAACCAACCAAGGGTTTTACAGGCCCCGAAATGCGTCCAAAGCCAGACAGTGACACAACAGTCTAATCAGCCCGCTATACGCAAAGCCCTTCAAGGCGATCGCGACTAAGTAAATTGACCGGCCCTTGGCTTTGTGTCAATTGATTGTCGTCGCGATCATGACGATGAAGTCAAATATTCGAACCAGTTAAATCCAGTACGTGTTAGACGGCGAGGGAATGTGTTGAGATTATTAATTTGAAGCTTTTGCCAAACTTGTACAAAAATTAGCATGATAAGAAAATACGAAATAACATAAGCTGACTTCTAGTACCGTGAAGCATCTAAAAAAGTGGATAAGAAATTACAAAACCTGCGTTGTCACTTATTACAACCGAGGAGGTATTGCACAATACCTGTAACCACTCAGAAGCAGCTTCAACAACCCACAAACTTTCAGCTGGAGCTGGACATGCCTTCCAGACTACCGAGAATAGCACAACATAATAAATAGACGTACAAAAACTCGAAACTGTGATGCAACAACTTCCCAACAGGAAACACAGGCGGGAATACAGGATAACGAGAAGTCCTATAACGAAACGATAAAAAACCGGGACGAATGAAGAGCGATACGGTTAGCCTTTCACCGGTCTGTGGCAGGAATGTTTTTGATGCAATGGATTTCTCGGATTCCACCCACGCTGACATAACCATCTTCCCCTCCGCTCCCCCCGTTCAATGCTAATTCAATGCCCGATCTAAATTTGTTGTGCAATTACGAGCGGAAGGCAGGTGGGGTTCGGGGGTGGAACTTCTGTTCACAACATTCACTCCTACGCTTGCACGTTTTGGAGGTGTGTTTGAGAAAAAATAAAATCACCCATTTGACGGTGCGTGAAATCGGCACGCCGGCGAGATGGCACACGGACGTTGTTGCATCATGACGAGATTTATTAATACACTGCCTTTGTTGGTATCCTGTCCCGAGATAGGAGTTCTAAACAGATGGAATCAGATTTCTGCGAAGTGAATGATGAATAGGTGTAAAAAAATAAAAATGGTATAGAAAACAAGGATTCCGAAACATGACTCCAACCAAGGATCTCATCCAGTGCGCTTGTACAAATTCGGAACATCTTGGATAGTAATTACGCTTTATAAATCTTTCGACCAAAGTAATGTAAATTTTTCGGCCATCATTAATTCGAACATATTCCTCTCCAAACATTGGGCATGGGCCTACTACACACGTTAATGAATCTTTAAGAATCTTCGGAAATTCCTGAATTTCTACGTACGCTTATATGCATGAATTCCTCAATCATAGTTTCAGATCCTATGCAAGTCTTAGTCAATCTTTTCTGCTATCCACACTTCATCCATAACAAGCGACACAATCTATAAATCTAGGAGTGTTAGCCAGACACATGGTACTGTTTATAGACAAAGTCTTCCAGCCAGAAGAAAGATCTGCTGGCAAAGATCGTTGAACGCAACTGGAACGGTCGGAAGGAAAGGGATCCTTTGTTCGACAGGAGGACACGTCACTCCTCGCTCAACCCATAATATATTGAGATCGCGCGTAGAGGTAAGATCTCCTTATCTCGCTCAGGAGTCTGTAAAAGGGTTTGTTCAGAAAATAATGGAGAACTGTCAATAATTCCAGTATTGAAATACAACAAGCTCAGAAAACAGCTCCACAGTCGCTAGATTAGAAGGCAAGTGTGTTCCTCCACGGTTTGTCGGTAGGTCACGAACACCTTTCGCCAATGTTGGACCCCATTCTGACCCCATTCATCTCCAGCACACTTGCGATGGAGATGTTGTTCCCCCAAAAACGCTGCAAACAAACGGGCATGCGCAAAACATACTCTCGCGGGGTTCTGAGAAAAATCTCACTCCCTTTCTCAACCGAAAACCCAGGAGGCGACTCTCTCTCGCGACCGCGAGACCGCGAAACCGCGAACGTGCCGAACAGATGAGCGAGTGCAGTCGACCCCACCGGAGCTCGAGCCGTTGCCGTGTGTGTTCCTCGTCCGTGTGCGCCATCCCAGGAAGGCAGGAAGGACAGGCCAAGCCATTCGGTCCAAGTGTAAACCGTCGCGCTCGTTCTTTCTCTCGCACACACGTGGTCGCGGTTGTGCGTGTGTTTTGTTGGCAAGGTGTGTGTGTGTGTGTATGTGTTTTTTTTTGTGTGCACCGTGCCTCTATTGTGCATCGGGTAAAGACACCCCTGGCTAGCTCACCAACCCCTTGTTCGAATCTTCCAAGCGAGTGTGTGTTTGTGTGGATAAATAAGAGCCATTTTTATTGCGTAGTGCTGCTGCTGGTGCGTTAGGGAAAAAGAAAGTTTCCATGTGACGCATTTGGACAGAACATCAGTTTTATTTACACTCGCCGCCATCGACCTCCGCGCTACCCCCGCTCCTCTAGTACGCCTCCCCGCGGCCATAACGGCCTCATGCGGGCCTTGTTTTCGAAAGGAGAACTCGGTCTCGGCTAAAGGCGTAAGTTTCTTTGTTATCGTCCAGTGCAGCAAACTTTAGCTCTACAGCATAAAGAGCACTATATGCTGCCCCGAACCATGTTGGATTGAATTACCACCATCCCTTCCCACGGCAGTGCTCTTTGTCCTTCCATTCGCCTTTCCGAGGGCTGACAAGTCATGAGCGTTTTATTGATTGATTTGTTGTTGGTGTTGCTAACAACCAAAAGCGATCGCCAAACCCTTCCGAACCAGAACCAACTACCAGTTAACCATTGCACTATAGTTTTCCACGGCTCGACCAGCCATTGCTAGTGTGTTTTTCCCAGCTTTTTCTTTCTTGCTCGAAGACCTGCGAGCAAACATTACGCGTGTGTTGTTCCGAGAGTCGAGAGTGAGAAAAGAACGCCAACCCCTAAACCCTAAACCCAGGGTTGGTGGGGTTATGCATTCCTTTCTTCTTCCTGCTTTCCTCATCCGCCCCTTCTCCCTCACACCCACACACCCACGAGGCCGGGGGCTGTCACCGGCCATTCCCCGTCGTCAGCTGCTTTGACATCCCCCTCTTGTTTCGGAAGAAAACATCTGCTGCCGCGCCGCGCCGGGAGCAAGTCGCGATTTCGCACCCCAAAAATGAAAAACAACAACAAAACAACCCCCATTCGTGCGGGTCGGCTTTCCACACATCAGATGCCTCTTTTCTTCTCCCTCTCTTTTTCTCTCTGTGAGGGTAGTTTTCTCTACCCAGGGAGAGAGAACGCAGAGAACTGCTCACAGGAGGTGAAAAAACGCTGGGAGCAGATCATTTATTAGGTACGATCACACGAGACGAACCTTTGATGGCGAACCTTTCGCACACTATTACAAACGAATGCCAAAAAAAGGTTCGCCGAACCTTTTAGCGTTCACACGTAACGAATCTTTGATGTAGTTTCATTGATAGTTGGTAAGAATAAATCAAAGTAAGCATTGTAAACAAATGGGGAAATCGAACGGAGCGTCAAAAAGGTTCGCGGCAAAGGTTCGTGCTATCCACCAAAATCGGTGAACCTTTTCTGCTCGAAAAAGGTTCGCGAACTCTGCTCGATTCACTAACACATTCAAGAAAAGGTTCGCCGAGCGTCCAAATTCGAGCAGGGTTCGTCTCGTGTGACCGTACCTATTGTCTACTTCTTGTCGAACCTGTACCGTCCTTCATTCCGTACCGAAACCATTTTCCAATTTGGTGTGATTTTCGTTTGCAACTTGCAGGGATTGTCCACAGTTAGTTTCGTTTTGAGTGTTCGTTTGTGGGTGGAGATTGTAGGCATAGGAAAAACCTGTCCGCAATTCGTAAGTGACCGAAAGCGAGCCAGTGTCAAAAAATCGAAGTGACCAAAAAGAGGGCGATCGGGGGAAAAAATCATCTGAAAAATCGTACAAGAATCTCCCAATAGTTTACCCATTTTGTGATCTCTCGCTCTCTCACCGTCGAACGGAGCAGAAACGGGATGGATATAAAACAATTTGCTGCGTGTTTCGTCGAACTTTCGGCAGACGGTGTGAGACAGCAGGCAAACGGGTTTTGCGAGAGCTGCGAGTCCAATAATACCAGACCACGGCATGCACCTTCATCTTTTGGGGGGGACCCTTGCACATCTCCACTCCAATGTATCAGCTGCTTTTTTCCTGCATCTCCGCGAGATTTGCGCGAGAATCTCCCTCGGCGTTTCGAAACGTCAAAACCATGGCATGCTCCTCTCTGCCACCTGAAAGGTTCATTTTTAACCACATTTTACAAAACGATAAATCGTTATACATTGTCTTCAATCGATCGGAAAGACTGAAGTGATAGTCAATGTCTTTATTTACCGTCGATTTGTGTTCAATTTCATTACTTTTCCGCTCGTGGCCCCATCCTTGAGAGAACTGCACGCGTGTGCGATGACGCCACACGGTATTCGAGAGTAAATATTTGTCCGTCTGGTCGGTGGAGAGGAGATTCGTCCCCGAAAAAAAAAAAAAAAACTATCCGATCGAACCATCCCCAACTTGACGTTTGCTTTTGACACTAGAACTCGCGTCCGTGCTGGTGTTTCGATGGTGAAATTGCTGGACCCATCAGCATCTTCTGCTGTCCCATTTGTTGGGCTTCCCATCGAAAACGTACCTCAAAAAAGTGGCAAGGGCATCGACGTATAGAGGAAAATGTCCCACGGAAATACTCCGTAACTGTTTAGTATTGTTACGAAAAAGTTTAACTCAAACCCCGGTATCCAGGATGTACTTCCTAAAACGTTCTTTTAATATCGTATTCCGTTTCTCCGCAGAAAAGTTATAAAGTGTTTTTGTGTGGTGACCGTGAAGTAGTTGAAAATGGTGATAATAACTTGAACAGAAATGAGTTTGCAACTTCTTCCCGCAGAACTTCAACGTGGTGTTGAAAAAGAAAAATGTTTGTGTAGAATCAAAATGCTATAATGAGGACGTATTAATTCTCTAAAGTGATCGTGTGCCGTTGGTGAAGTGAAACCCGCGTGAATCGAAGAAAATATAGTTGCTAAAAAGAGTAGCAAATTGTGAACAGATCCAGGCCGGAAAAAAAGGCAAGATTGGAAAAAATATAGCGCTGGCTTGCGTTAATACATTAGGCACCAGGAGCTTTTCGTTTTTGGCTGCCCCAAGAAACTGGAGTGAATCTTCAGCACCGTCGCGCCGAGTGGGCGAATTAAGTGGATTTATTATTCAACAGTATTAGCCAGCCCGAAAAAAAGGAGGCGAAATAAAAAACGAACGACACAAAACCACAACGGGACAAACCGAGGCAAAGGAATTCCGACGCTATCCTCGAAAGCTAAAAGGATTCTCTCTGGCTTAGGAAGAGAACCACCCCGAGGTTCGCGAACCGTATGACCGGCGGCATAACAACACCAGCCTAAGCGTAAGTAATCCTCCGTCCCATTGCGGGCAAAAGAGGTCTCAACTAAATGTATTTCGGTTTTTTGGGAAAACTCAACGGAAAGGAGCGGAAAAGCGAAATCATTGCAGGCGCGGCTAATTAAATGGCCACCCGCACGATAATAACAATCGATGAATCGATGAACGTCGTCCCGCAGGCCAACCGTCGAGGATGGTTTCGTGGTTGTTTGTGTCCGATTGGGCAATTTATTGATTGATATTAGGGGGCTTTGCGGGGCACGAGGGGAGGAAACGCGGAATGAAATGACAATTTAACAACCAAGACCGACATGGACTCGGCGTTGCTGACACGCACGAGGGTCTAAATGTGTTTTATTTTCTTTTGCCAAGTGACACCCAAAATGGACGAGCCGATTCATTTCGATCTTCCCTTCGGGGACATTCGTCGGTATAGTAATGGCGATGGGTTCGAGTCAGAAGAATATAAAGTGCTTATTTCCTCTTGGGTGATCGTGTTGAACGATGCGACTATGACACTGGTGTATAGTTGTTCATGAGGCTATTTCTTGAAATACTTGTGGAAACAAACATAAAACCTTTGCTGTTAGATCAAATAAACCAAACCAAACTTCATGCGAACTTTTTTTAAGACTAAGAAATTAAGCTGAACCCTGACTTTGATTTTGAAAATAAACACATCAAATTCCGCTGAACTCATTACACAACTCTTTTTTTAACACCTCCACTTGGTAACTATTTCCTCAACAATCGCTGATTCTTTACCGACTAAAGCACTGAAGAGAAAAAGAAGCGGGTGAGCTATAAACAATCTCCGTCCATTAACCGCTACCTCAATCAGTCTGCAAACCGGTTGGCGGATGTTTGAACTTAGATCTGGTGCACAGTACGTTGGACTGCTTCTTGTCTGCCTCACCTCACCGGAAGGCAGACGGGAACGGAAGAAAACCAATACCCGTTGCTAGTCATTATTTGCACAGTTGAGCGATTTTAGCGGGGTTTCTATTCGTTTATTTTTGGTTATTTGTTTCTTGGTATAAGCTCTTTTTTTCTGGTGTGCACAAGTAAACAGGAAGAAACAAATTGGAAAAATGAAACTGAAAATGAAACAACATTTTTGAAATTTGAAGGAACAAAAAAGGAAAGTCAATCATTGACTACCAAAAAGTTTAAGAAAGAACTATTGTAAACGTTCTTTCCCATTTAGCTTCTTTAAAAATACTGTTCTTTCTTTTTATGTAGTGGAGTTTTTATTTATAATCTTCTTTCGAACACTTATTTAGTTGAATCACAAAAAGGTAGAACTTTTCAGTTTCCATGCTCCATCAATCCTGTTGATGTTTATCTTAAGTTAAGACATGGTGAGATAATAGTGCCACACATTCTCATGAGCAATTTATTATCAAAGCCACTCAACGAATGCTTGACCTTGCTGAGCTACTAACCCCTTCGGTGGGATAATCTACGAAAAACCACCAACTGATAAGCCACTTTTCGCACACCTGTCGACGCCGCGTTCAGTACATTGAGATAAAAACCTCTCCGGGGTCTTATCAGGCTATTAGGAGCTGCACCTACAAACCTACAGCAATTAGACATTATTCTACCGAGTGCTTTTGGGGAAGGGGGGGGTTTGCATAATCATCCCTTTCGAGCCACCCCCACGCCGCAAACCAATCGGCAGGGAAGACGAAAGAGGAAACAAACAGCTATGCCCTAAGATAACCGCCCGACGACAACAGCGCTGGAAGCGAGTGTCAATCGGCGGTCCAAGATAACGCCTCCAAATGGGACCAAACTTGACACGCGGACATGATTGTTGACGCCGCACTGACGATAACGAGACCCCCGGTTCGCCGTTGGGAGTGCAAAGAACCTTTGATTTGCCGAGTGCACGGTGCACTTGCGGTTGTCCCCTTTTCCACGGCCACCCTTCTGCCCCACACGCCAACGGTCTGTGACCTAATCAAGCTACTCAAGTGCGACAGGTGCGTCATTAACTTTTTTCTTCCCCTTTGGGACGCGGACACCTTTGAACCTTCCCACGTATCTTCCCGGGGGTGGCGGTAGGTTGTTATCGCCGACCCACCACCAGCTGGTAGGTTCGATAAGATCGCGGAAGGTCCACTACGAAGTGGACCAGGTGTGCCGGATCCAGGACGTACCTATTATCTCTTCAAATGAGAGCCGGTGATTGATTTTTCCAAGCGATAGATACGGCCGACGCGCCCTTGGACACGCACATTTTTAATTCATTCATTTTTAATTGACCACTTCAGAACATCTCGGCAGCCGGTGTTGTTGGCTTCTTCTTCTTCTTCTTCTTCTTGGCGTAACGACCACTTGGTCATGCCTGCCCCGTTAAGGGCTTACGAGACTTGTTTCCCTGTTGTACGTGGATAGTCAGTCCTGTCGTACAGGGGAGGGTCCGGTCTCGGTTGGGATTCGAACCCACGCCGTCGAGGTGGTGAGCCCCGACGCTCATGGGCCGATTTTCTAACCGGCGCTACCGCTCGGCTGTCGCGGACCCGTGTTGTTGGCTCTAAGGCACCAATAAATATGCCATATTTTGCCACCAACGCATCAATTTTTACTCCGTAGTCATCTTTTTTGCGTAATTGTAGTTATTCCAGATACTTCATCTCTAATACTTATAGAAGTTAGTAAATTTAAACTCTCAAACTGAATGCTAATGAACCAAACATTAAGACAATGGTAACATTGAAATCTGAGGGATATAGGGGCGATATTGAAGTTAGAGACTAAAATTGTTCTGTTAAAAATACAGTAAACTTTATGTTCCAACAAATATTAACCTCTCATATATAAATTCATTAGCATAGAGCGAATTTGTCTATAACAAGATAACTATGAGGTGACAGTTGATACGTTAGAGACAAACATGGCTGACTTAGAGCAAAAATTGATGCGTAATGTCAAACACAGGTACCTTGGAAACGTCATTTGAGCCGCTATGTCAATCATCGGAGAGTTAGAGGCAAAGCTATCAACACCGGCTGTAAGTGGAGCTATTGGAGGTTTTCAAAAATCTTTTTCTACCTTTCGAGTTCAATCATCCACTTCAAATGGAAACAAAAAGAATGGAATTAAAAGAATTTTGACAGCTAAAACCACACCAGCGATCACGAATTGATGGATTTTAATCAAACCGAATCGATTCAACGAGGCAGAGAAATGGTCCGGTTTTCGGAACGGGATGCACCATTCGCTGCCCATCATTCGACAAATTGGAATCCATTTCCTTTCGCCCACGTGTTGGGGAAACGTCTCCCAGCCTGACGGATCAGACGAAATCGGCCTGGTAACGGCTCGAATTTAGCGATAATAATCCGCGAATTCGAGCTCGTGTATGATTGATACGGGGGAGCTCCGGTGGGTGGATGAAAAGCTGAAAATAAATGCGATCGGACGTGGCGTAAACACAAAACCCCTCCCCGTGAAACACTACGGAACACAATGTACGGAAGAGAGATTGCGATCCTCGCATGTGTTGGCACACGAATATGACGGCCGAGAGTTCGGGTGGTGATTTATCATAATCGTCATTTTGATTTCCCCATTTATTGACCATGAACCGACGGTGACGGTTGGGGAGAGCGCCTGGAGTGCGATAAAATTGTGAATGAAAATGGCGGCGAATCCGATTCCTGCGCCTTATTTGAACAACCTTGCCTGCGACAACCGATAATCCGACGGTTCAGGCCATTGATTGCCTATTGTTTTCTCGCAATTGCTCGCTTTTCTGCGCCATCACAGATTTCCTTGTTTGACCAGGTGTGCGCGCGAATGTCTCTTTGACACTTTTGCTCACGTTCGAATCAGCGAATCTGTGCTTGGTGCTAATCCACGCGACTTTTCACAATCCCAAAAGGTGACACATTCAACACTTGGTTGGTTGGTGCGCTTGTACTTAATGTGAACCGGGGCAAAGAACCTGGACACGAAGTTTACCATTCTTTTTACGTAATATCCTTTGTCGCTGTCAACTCGCTTGACGCCACCACGAATAATCACACCACGGAATGGCTTCCTAGGTTAATGTAACGTGCCACCTTCCGGCGATGATGATAACACGCTCCCACCCCCCTCCGCAGGAATGCCAACGTAATCGACACGTTGTGCTGGCGCATCTTTTCCCGCCCCGTTCAACATAATCCATGATTTTTCCTTTTTTTTCCCCCTTCGAAGGGTTTCTTACATAAAAGGCATTCCTTCGTTCGCTACTTCGTTCGATTTTCGTTGACTTTTCTCCGAGCTTCCGCTAGGCTAGGTTCGTTTGTTAATTGGTTTTTTGTTCTCCTACTTTTTTCCTCGCCCCCCTCATAAGCGTTCGGCGTCCTTGGTGCGTTCAGCTGCACCGAGGTTTAATCTGATCGCGGTTCAGTGGGTAGAAGCGTTACGTAATTAATGTGTGTTATCGAGCATTGAAACGGGAGAACGGGCAAAACCAGCTGTACGATGTTAAACGAGTGAAAATTGCCCAACAAAGAGATTGTGAAAAAATTGTTTCCATACGCAAACATTAACAGCAACATCTAATCAACACTGCTTGATAAGAAATCGCTATCTAGAACCAACCAATTGGGAAAAGGATGCTTATAAAGCAAGCTAACAACCCTAATCGGTTAACGAACTCGTTAGTGAACCAATTTATGCAGACATCACACGAGATTGACCCTCAATCCGGCCATCAGTAAAACAAAAAACCTCACCCGATTGGATCATAAATATTTATCGACTGCCGGTTTCGACGGGTTCTCCCGAAATGTCCCGAACAGACAGATCGGGTTTTGGTGAAATCGGGCAAGACGACATAAATATTGCCAATTCACCGGACGAACGATTAGTCAATAGTTCCGATGATTGTAGAGCCGATGAAGCCAAGGGGAGGGCACTTGCGCTTTCCCGGCGGTTTCCGGCACTTTTCGCAATGCCACAAATTCAATCGCCATTGCCATGGGAGCAACCGTGAGCCGTAAATCACGGGAAAAGCGCCAGCTGCTGATACACACAAACAATCACTGTACCGATTATAATCGTTTTGCAGTGCGAAACTATCGATCCGATCGTTTCGTCCCGATTCTATTCGCCTCTGTTGACTGCGTATTGGAATATTTATCGATTGATATAGTCGACCTAATTCGATACTACCTAGTCTCACTTTGAGAATGGCTGTCGGATTTCTATTTCAGCTTATTGATATGAATAACTACTTCAAGGTAATCATCCAATATATGTTCTTTTATCAATAACAGCTTGTGATGTTATGTATTTGAAATGTTTTTGTTCTAATAACAAATATAATACCAGACGACCATAAAAAACCACATAATACAGCTCATCATGTGCTCCACTCGAAGCAAACAAGCGACAGAAAGGGGAACCCATTGAAAGGGAAAAGTATGGATGGAAATCCCGCTGCAGCCGGCAAGGGCAGCTGCACCGAGTGCCCGGTGGAAAACCCCTCCACACACAAGGGGGTTGCACCGAACTGAAGGCCACACTATCTATGGTGGAAAGGGGAGACAAATTATTCGCTTCACGGCACGTTAATGATTCATTCAGAATAGACACAAACTCGTTCATGCTCTATGGTCGCTTGAACAGTTGGTGCAGTTTTGCCTTTTTTTTTTTGCATCAACCTATGCTTCTAATCTCTTGAACAACTCCCTACAACATGGCTGCCTTCGCGTTTTCTTTTTCTTTTATCGGCTCGTTCTTTCAGGCTCCATTCCGTTTGCATCAGCTTTAATCTACTAAAGTGAGCGACAAATGGGACGCTTTCTGCAGCAAAATAATTCTGTAGCACTGGGTCAATGGAATGGAGTGCAGCTGCACTTACTTGAACCGAGTCGGGTCTGTTCCATGCCCAACTCAGCTAATGTTGGTCATGGCTGGTTCCGTCGCGATTGTGGTGTAAAGGTTGGCTCGGAGGCTTGTGCCCTTATTCCGGCAACGATTGCCCGGAGAAAACTGTCGATACTGCAACACTGTCATCGATGGAAGGATTGGAAAGTTGGCCACGTGGTGTTTTCCTTGCTTGTTCGAACGAAGTTCAAGGGCGTCCGAGATCGAGCAAGTAATGGAGCTGGTATCGGATTAGGGGAAGCATTATTGTGGAAGTGTGGTTGACATTATTGTGGCAATGCTAACTATAAACCTTTTTAATTGCTTATTAATACGTAGCTTTGAAGAAAGCATATTGTTTAATTTATAGTCAACTAAAATTTGAAGATTTTGTATCGCATATTGATTGATTATATATTTTTTAAACTAGTATTTTCGTGACGCAAGTAACAGAAATATAACTTTATTATAAAACTTTTTAAAGCTTTTTTTATAATGTCATTAGAGTTTTATACGTTCTTACTGAACTTCTGCTAATGAAACACTAAGGAAAAGCACGTAAAAATACCTTCTTTGGTGTTTGTTTCCACTTTACACGTTGTCACCGATTCGACCGAAAAATACCACCTAACCGATGTCGCTTTTTGCTTCAAAAGTGGTAATGCTTGAATCACTTTGTCTGTTTGTATGTTTTTTTAACGGTTGGCTTGTTTTCAGCACCTTTTGATTAGCTCAACCTAAGGGAGCGAGTGTGGTTTGAGACATCGAAACACTTGATGACCATGGTTTGCGGCGGCACCCAAGCATAGTTTATTTTTTTTAGCAGGAGAAAGAATACTAATAGTAGGTTAAAGCATGCACGTAAATGAAAAGAAAAACCCCGCAGAGTCAGCTACTAAATTTATCACTGTCAGTGTCAGTCAACTTTTGCGGATAGCTCGTGTTTCCCGCGAACGACAACGAATGTTCGACCGTCGGAAGCAAACCATCCGAATCCTAGGTTCTCGCGAAGCCTTCATCCGGGCGTCAAATGTGAATGGTTTCGCTCCTCGTCAGCTTTGGTAAAGTACATGAAACTGTTCCGATCGAAGTGGACTGGTTTCTTTTCCACAAGAGTTACAAAAATGGGCAACGTGTAGTGGCTTCATGTTGTTCGTCCAAAAAAGATCACTGATGTGCATGAAAAATGGGAGAACATTCAAGGTCCGACCAAACTTTTGCGGCAGGACAAAAAATGAAACTACAACACATCCTCACTGTAACTATAATCTGCTCCAAAATGACTGCATCCATGAAGCCTGCCAGACGCTGCCATAAAAACAGTGTTATCGTGAGAAGAGGCGACTGAATGGGAATTGATGTTTATGGCAGTCGTGCACGTCGCCGTGCTTTTCCCGTGATTCCTGTGTGGCCTGTGGCGCGTGGCCTAATACTACGTGGGCGTACGGCAGGTGTAGGTCGGAAAAGTAGGCCACCGGGTGGCGGCAAACGATCCCATTTCCGTGCACACCCGGGTCCGCAAAATAATGCTGGCCAAACTGCGCGCGTGGGCGCATTTCTGGAAAAGTTAAAATGCTGCACCCGCATACACCCGCGATGAAATAATACAACCCAGGAAGCCCGCACAAGTGGGAGGCACATGTGGGAAAACGAAGGCAGATGTGGGAAAAGATATTTCTGGAGCTGGCCATGTTGAAAAAGTTGCAAGCTGCATGGAAAAAGTCGTTCCAAATGCATGTTTGGCGCAATTATTTTTCCGCACTACATGAATGCATCCTTTTTTGAACAAACAGAAGCAATCCTTTAACATAAAGGACGAGAAGGAGGGACAAAAATGCATGGAAGGCCATTTTTCCTGAATAGCTTCAATTCAGAAACTATTTAATTTTAATACTCTACTTTGTGGTCTTTATTTTAGGTTTTACACCTTGTTGGAGGATATGCCTTCATGAAAAGTTATGCAAGCTTAGCCAAGCGGCATATATGGGTAACATTAGAGAAACAAATCGATATGCAAATATCTGTAGCCTTGTCGTTTGAAAGCATTGTTGCTGCCTCGATTCCATTGCACCTGCTGCAGCGAACGTTTCCGGATCCGGTCAAACGAATAGCCCTTCCGGGGGGGGCAAACAAGTCCCCATGGAGCTCTAACCTTAACAGAACAGACCCAGACTTGACCAATCCTTGTAGCACCGCTTCGACCCAAGATGTCGAAAAGCTGCTACCTTTACTGTTTTCACGTAAAAAGTCTCCCTCATGACGACGAGGACGACTACGGCCAGGTTCTTTTTGTTCACTCGACAGGAAGCAAACCCCGATCGGAATGGCATCCTACAGCAGAATTATGCTTCTTTTCACCAAACCAGCATTCCACTTTTTCCCACCTATACGCTCGGTGTCCTTTGGACCCGCTTCACAGCAAGGAAACTTTGGGGAAAACCCCCATCCGCAAAATGACTTCCACCGGCGAACGAGTAAATATAGACGCCGTACTTATGTCGCTCCGGAAAAGTGGTCCTCAAAGCTATTAGAGGGAAGAAAAAAAAAAAGGCGAAACCCCGCCGAATGAAGGCGAATGTAACGGAAAACATCGCAACAATTTTCCACCAAACAGCTATTCGGAGCCTCGTTGAAAGCTGTTCTACTCTCCCTGGGGCCGAGAGGTAAATATGAGGCAAACTCTCCACCTCCAATCTCCCGAAACTGCATCACGGGTTTTCCGCCGTGGCTGTCGGGGAAAAAGTTTTGTGCCTTCTTAACGTTTGTGTTCGGTTCGGACCTACGCAAACCAAACCAGACAGGAGGAGGAAAATGTGATGCAACCATGCAATCGGCGAAGCGGGTGGCAAGATTTTCAGCTCCCAAAGTTAGTAAAGTCGAAAAGTTCGAGCAACTTAGTTACCCTTTCATCGCCGTTGGATGTTTTTCCCCGAGCACTCGTACACGGTTGATTGGATTTCTCGCTTCACTATTTGCCCAAACTAATATCTCCCCCAGTTGATAAAAATACAGAAAAAATGATTACTGCCTTAATTTGTTTCTTTTGACAGTCCCTTTACATGTTCATCCATCGGTGGAAAATCGAACCATTCATTAAAAGTTCACCTACTTCAACTTGATGCGTTTGTACTTTTTTGAAGCAGCTGGAAAACTCCCATTGACTGAAACTAAAACGACAATGGACACGAACTCCCTTAAGCGCGCTCGATTCTGTTACTAATTAATCGCCCTGACTGACTCAGCCACAAACAACTCCGTTGGGTGCAGTTAGAAGGAAACCACTAACCCTTGAGCTAGGTCATGATCCTGCCCTTCGAGTTCGGTGTGTTCGGTGTTTGGAATGGAAATACTACCGAGAATTGAAGCGCAGTAAAACTAATCTTGGCTAAGGTATTTGGAGTTTATTTTTCACGACAGCAATTTACTATTTATATCGTTTGGGGGAAATGCAAATATTTTCCAAAAAGAGAATTGAGAGAATTTTTGCAAATATTTTCCAAAAAGAGGCATAAAAACAGTGGGAAATATTGACAAATTAGGATTGACAGTGACAAAGTGCATTTGCTGCTGAGCTGCGCGCAAAACATGCAACGGTGTACCAAAATACCTTCGCAGCATAACGGAAAAAGACCATTTAATTTCCAACCACCAACCCGTACGATGGAGCTTTTCCCGAAGGCATCATCATGATCATCATCATTAACGCCAACTCAACTGTCCCGCAACGGATGGCACTTTCCATCAGAGGACAGATAATTATTTACATCTCATTTTTAATGTGTTCCAACGACTACAGATTCTCTCATGGTTCTCGTTCTCTCTCTCTCTCTTCCGCACAGCAGCCACCGGAAGTGCAACCGTCAATTGGCGAACCACGGGAAGGAAGCAGCGGTGTTTTCCGGGTGGAATATCCGGCCGAAAGGAAGGCGGACGGGGGAGGGGGAGCGCAGGAAAACTCACACCGAACATGGACGCGGGGAGCATGATGGCGGGCAAAACGAACAGTGACGGTGCGATGCTCGGGAGCATAAGTCAGCATCACTCGTTGCGTCACCATCCGCACCATCCTCATCCCCATCACCACCACCACCACCACCACCAGCCCCCGGCCGTACCCCCGCAGCACCAGCTGTCGCATCCACACCCCCACCTGCACCATCCCGCGGACGGACTGACGGAGGTTTCGGTTGTGGACATTAACGCTTCGTTGGCCGCCTCCGCACCGCTCATCTCGCACGTCTCCCCATCGCCCCAAATCATCCCGGCCGCGCCGGGGACGACGACGGGAACGGGTGGCACCGGCACCGGGGCAGGTGGTGCCGTCGGTTCGGCGAGCATTTCCGGGCACGTGCCCGGCTTCTGCAACATTCTCAACGCCTCCAACAGCAGCGACCTGCAGGCGGTGGCCTACAATTCCCTCACGCAAAACGTCCGCTGCAAATCCCCACCGACGCTGGTCGATAATCTTAAGAACGGGACAATCGGGTAAGTGCTACATTTCTTCATTAATGATGTGCTGTCGATAATTAAAGGGGAAGTGAGTACAATATAGGTCACAATTGGAATTTGAACGAAATCAAACGAAGCAACGAAGTCTCTTTGAAGAAAATCCATTGGGAAAGTAGAAACAGTTCGTATAAGACAAAGATAAACAAAGTTAAACTAATTGTGTAACTATCCCAATAAAGCAAACCCTCCGAGGCACGATCCGTGTTACACTGTAAATATTTTGTTCCACAAATAAGAAAACACGCAATCCTTCTACCTCTGGCAAACCTTTATTTATTTCTTTTAATGGATCTCGTAAGGAGCTGCCGCCATTTTATTCGCGCAACGATTGCGGCATCTTTCTTTAGCGGCAAAATACGTGCCGCTGCATACAGGCAACCAGGGGAAAGGGAAGCATAAAAGATTATTTCAAACAGAGGCCCGATTTTATTATGTTTCCCTTTTTTCGGAGAACACGATTTGTTTACACATTTCGGTTACGCAACCAATTGAGAGATACTTTCGGGTGGAAGTATCAAACCCCGCCTTGCTTGGGTGAGTTACGGAAATAGTTGGAAGATTCAATTGCATCTGGCATCTTTCGTTTGGAATCGCTTACAAACCGTCGAAACTTGTAGCAATTGGTTTCAACGAAACACCAAAGTCGGTTCTTCCAACTTTTCCACCTCTCGTGATCTATCTCAACTTCGTTGGTTTATGTACATCGACAATGGTGTGCATTACAGTTCGGTCCAACTCTTGCAAAACCGCCGGCAGTCCTTGACCCGATAATGTAATCCACCCAGCGGAATCGTGTCTCTTGGATAAACCACACGGCTGAGGAAGCTACTTATCGATTGATTTATTCCTTTCTGACCATCTCCACCAACGCTCCCGCCTTCTCTTATTTATTCGAAATCCTTCACAACCCAGACGGACGAAAAAAAAGGGGGCCCAGGAAACAGATCAACAAGATGGAAAATGAATGCAAAATAAGAAACGGTTTGCAAAAGTCAAGGATAAGAAACGTGTACAAATGTCACCAGAACAGCAGCGCGCCCCACGATCGCTTCGAACATAATGCTTCCATTAAGGACAATGTCAATGAAAGGAAACGAAGGGCAGTCGGGGAGCTGTCTTCTTGTCTCGTGGTCACTTTTCCGCAGGGCGCTGGGGGAAATTCCATCATTGTTCCCAGCGGGAAGCCTTTCGGGGCCGGACAGGCAGCAGAATAACAGCTGAATGCCGGAAAGAAAGGTGCCAAAGGATTGTTTTCTGATGAAGGTCGTAATTAAAAACCACGGAATGATTTATTTCTTCTTTCTGCTCCAATCGAGCCGCAAAAACCTCCCCGCCCCAGGGAGCTCAACTGTTTGGTCAAACGTTCATGAATAAATGTGCTAAATCACACCGTTGCCGCTATGAGAAATACATTCTTATGCTGGAGAGAAGAGAACGGAATGAATGGAGCCGCCTGGTGCCTGACGGAGGACACGAAATGGTGGCGTCGTCTGCAGGAAAACACTCAAGAAGGGAATAAACCGGCGATGTCGTGAAGAAAGTTACCATGTATTTTCACGCTTATTGCGCCGCAGAGCAGCATTTAGGGCGAAAAGTAAAGGCACTGGCGAGAGAAGAAGAATCTGAACAATGGGGATCGGGAAAGAATCACCGTAGGAATAACCTTTCGGGTGGACCTTGGGTGTTACTCGAGCTGGAGGGAAAAGAGCGTCGAGGATATGGGTCGGTTAAGGGTTGTTTAATTCGATTGTTCTTGTCCTGCTGATCTATAACCGTGAAGCTCGGTCACCCGACACGCGGATCCGCCCATCCCTGAGAGACTTGAGAGTTCGCTGCCAGTTGGATGCAATCTCTGAAGCGGTGGAATGGATGTGTATCAGCGCTCCGGAAATTGTACCGGAGATGAAGGCGACACGATGCACCACAGAGAGAAGGCACGTACGAGCCAGGGACGCGGGAAAGGGCAATTTAATTTAAAGTGCATTCGTGTTTCGGCTCGGTGTCTATTTCATGGAGGCTGTAGCGGGCTGTATATCCCGTGAAGCGTCACGAGCGAACTCTAGAAATGCTACCAATGATCTTTTGGGAAGGGCAGAAGCGCGTATTGGAGGTTGCCGGGTGAAAGGCAAAAGTATCATAACTTTGGAGCGAAGCCATAATTCTATCGGAACCACCATCGGAGGTGGGGAAGGACCCCGTTTTTCCCGGTTGGCGCTTTACCTTCCCACCATTTGGCTGCCACTGTGTGAGTAAGTGCTTGGAGCGTTCAGCGGGAAAGTTAGAATGATACTTATTGCTGTAATACACACGGTTCGTATGTCCTCTTCAGCGTGTGGCGCAACACGCGAGTCCTTTCCAAGAGCCGAGATACTTACTTCCTGGAATGGAAGACTAGTTCTGTACAAAACTCAAGCACTCGCTCGAGAAGTAATGTACAGAGTAAAGAGCGAGCTATATATTTTAATAACGAGAGTTTCTTGCTTGAGTTGGATGTTAAGTTCCTTTTGTCTTTAAACTTACTTTTAAGCTTTTGTCAGAAATATCTTGGTAAATATTCAGTGAGTGTCCTATAACCATTGGCTCTACATCCAGTTCCTAGACATTTGTGTAATAGTTATACAGTTTGTAGCAATCTAAACACATCCACACAAGATGTCTGTCTCAAACTATCCTTTGTCTTCGCTAGACATCAACTCACAACATCGAACCCACATTTCTTCATTCCAACTTAAGCCATAAGGAACTGACCCCAAGTCGCTAATAGCACCCTGAACAGCTGTTTCTTCCGACGCCTGCTGCTTTTAAACTACCGCTTCAAATGATGTATTTAATCTAAATTGAATTTAATTGACAAACGGTAACGGCAAGCGGCGGTGGTGTCACTTTGGCCGATACTCTGAAGACACTCACACGCGTCGGGTGCATGATGCAAAGACAAATATACGCGAGAGAGAAGGTGACCATCCATCAGATGTCAATTAGTTTGCACCGAATAGCTTGGAAAAGTGTGGGGAAGACCCGAACCTCTCCCCCATCACGGTTTCACGATCCCGGTTGCCCGGTGCGATCTAATCTTATTCCATTCGCGGACTCCACCCTATAATGATCGAAGAACTCCAGTTGCCCCGAGGTTTAATTGAATGACTCCGAAACCAGACTAGGTGGCCGTGGTATCATGGACCGGAGAGATGCTGTGTGTCTTCAGTGTCCTAAAATCGGTCAACCTGATCGGTTCGGTGGGTTTGATCGTGAAGTGATCTAAAGAGTGACATAGTTACCAAGAACTCGAAAGGAGTTGTGATATCCTCAAGTGTAGCCACAGCTTTTGTCCATAGGGATTACCAAAATGGATACCGAGCAAAGCATTCAGCTGGATGATCCAGAGGGATTCCAAGATTTTACCGAAGTCACACCGAAAGTTTGCATGGCTGTGGTTACCTCTGCGGGAGGTAAACAGTTTCGTCTGGGGGCGTTGCCACCCTCGGGGTGCAGTAGTCTGGAGGATCTAGATGACACCGTAGAAGGGACTACGATCTACCAGCTAAGCTGCGAGAACAGCTACAACCTTAACTTTTACGCCAACCGCTGTGATTCCGGCTCAGATGGAGGCAGTCTTAAGAACTACAAAAATCATCCAACCGTGTGGGTCAAAAGGTGAAGTACTACTCCTGAGAAATCTTGTCTGAATTAAAATTCACTCATCATATTTGACCCAGGTCTAAAACGCTCGAGTAGAACCTAAAAAAATGGTTGCTTGTCGAAAAACGCTCTCCAAAACTGTGTTCCTTTTCAGGAGTTACACAACATGGTCAACTCTACTCAACTATGCATGCCACCGTTAGTTTGTTCGATCGATCGATGTTGGTGATAGCTTTTCGGATAGAATATATAGTCCCTGTGCTACACTTTCACACGTCCCCCTCTCTATCTTTCTTATTCCCCGATGTCATAACATATGGATCGATCCGTTGAGAACGATAGTAAGCAGGTTACTATGTTTATTCAACGATATCCACTTTTTATCGTTGACAGGTCCAAAATGTAGATGGAGGAGTGATTTGTGGATCAGGAGAAGTCACAGTTGACCTTTCCAATTGATTGATATTTAACGGTAACAAGTATGCTCCCGGGAGGTAGTTTTACGTACGTGTTAAAAGTCCCGATTAAGACTGATTAAGGTTTTTCGTGTTCGTTCATTACGTTTGTGTTTAGGAAGCGAACAACTTAAAATCTATTCCGAACCAAAACGAAGCAATTTGTATGCAAACCCTTCGTTCGACGGAATTGCCACTTTTGGTTCTGTGTTACAACATCGGTTTTGTTTTGACTTACCCCTCCCTCTCACAAAACGATAAAACTTGTGTAAACAAATAGCAACACACTCACCTTCGTTTGTGAAAATTCTGATCGAAGTGTTTCGAACGAATTCCTTCTACAAACCCCCGCGTAAACATGACGATGGAAAACCACGGGTTCATCACGACCACCATAAAAATATCATAAAAATTCTGATCCCGTGTTGAAGATTGGTTCGTTCATTATTTCCCTCCCGAAATTCCACCTTCAAACCAACCAATCTCTATTCGAATGCAGCCAAACAAAAACACGCATCGTACCAGTTGGCCGCAAAGGGGTTGATAATTCTTACGATACACTTTCTGTAGCCTTGTGTGCATTCGTGACGCAGGGTGTGGTCGGAGACGTTAAACAAAACGAAACAAAGCCAAAAGTGATGTATGAAAGAAATCCTGCACCGCAGGGAACCCAAGAGATCCAAAAAGAAAAACCGCGGAATGGTCACTTCGCGTGGTTTGGGTGGTTTTATTTTTAACCCACGCGCAGGAATAACACAACACCCGTCCATTCCTCACCCCGTACCCAAAAAAATACCCCACCTCGCTCTTTTCGGTGCATGTGTACCGGACGTGTTTGGCGAAGTGATAATCGGTCAATATGAAAAAAAAAAACATTATATAAAAATAATCTACGAGCCACAAATCGGATGCAGTAATTACAACGAGAGAAAAAAAACGGTACAATAACGATCATCATTAAAAAAGGAATAGAGTTCAAAATTCGTGCCACGGTCGTGTGACGGTCGCGTTCCCGAGGATCGTTCGGAGTGTTAAAAATTGTTTCTTTTTTGTTATGACTATCGATTGAGCAATGTCGGAAGGCGACCAGGGAATGGTTATCAGCTGGTCCGAGACCCGGACAAGAACCAGCAAGCTGGAATGACATTGAACCCGTGTTTTAATCAAGGTCCTGTGAACATGATTATGTACATTTCGTAAGTGATTAGAGAAAGTTTTAGGCCGTTGACAAGCCTTGTACCTTGCAGGACTCTCACCTATTCTTTTTGCATTGAGAATTTGTGGGTGCCTGGACTTCGATCCCGATTTCGGCCCAAGTGCTGTCTCCAAGGGTGAATTTAAACGCACCGGATGACGCATAACTAATCCATATCGCACAGACCAATTCTTCCGGTATTGCTCAGGTGTAATCGCGACAATAACTCATCAAGTGATTCCAAACCCCCTTCAATCTTATCCTCTTTAATTGTGAATTAAAATGTAAAAAAAACGCTACACCGTTAACCAACAATCATGACCATGCTGACGCTTATCAGTACAAAAGCGTCATCGATCTACTTGGCCACGATCCGGTGGCAGAGAAGATCGCCCGGTCTGCGCTTCAGTGTGCGGTTGGCGGTTTAACGGTGCGGTTCGGAAGTTGTGTGTTGTGGCCGCGCGTGTCGGCAAGCATAAAATGGAAAACATTAACCACGGCCGAACCAAGAGGTGTCTTCGTGACAATTGCGCCATGACACCGCCGTCCGACTTTCGGTAAAATATTGTTCCACGAGCAAACACGTTTCCAGCAGTGCGTTTTTCCTTCAAAAGGGGGAAAAAAGAGCGGAAAGAATAACACAATTGATGTGACCTGTGGCGCGTTGGTGGCCGGTTTGGTTGCTGGCACGTACCCTCGGAATCCACTGGTGGTTCGTGGCCCGCTTTTCACACCTTGGCCGTTTGCCAGCAATCTGGCATGTGGAAAATATTTGATTTTATGCACGTGTACAGAGGCGAAGGTTCAGTGTGTATGTGCGTGTACTGTTTTATTGACCCTTTCCTTTTGTTTTTGTTTTCAACCATTCTCCACACCCTGTCCCACTGTGCGTGAATTTTCATTTTCGAGAAGAAATGTGACTACTTTTCTCCTGTGCTTGCTGGATGCATTTGACAGCTTATGACAGATGGCGGTTCCGGAAGATGCAAACAGATTTATCACGTCCGTTACAACCGCCAATGGATGGCAGTAGGACAAAGGGACACGGTGGCGATTTATGTTGTAATGTGGGACATTTGTCTTTTTTTTTTCGGCAAACATCAATGTGTTATGAGCGAGTAATAAATGTTTAAACCATTGTGCACCCAATCGGTCCCGGTTTCCAAGCAACCAAAACAACCTTCGATAATTCAATAATCCTACCTACCCAAAAAGAGAAACGGTTCGTCCTTGAAACCGTCCCACCAACAAACTGAAACACTCTCCCACGTGGACGGTGGAATTATGGGGCTACCGCTTTTTTCCCTTTTATTTTGTTTTAGTTTACTCGTTCGGTATCATTACTACAACCCACGAGGTGCTAATTTTCTCGCTGAAACCAACCATAAATTAGGCGAAGGGCTCAACACCACGGGTTCAGCAAAACTCGTTGTCATATTTTGAGGACCCCCGGACACTCCCCGTCATCCCCTCGGACGACACGCCGTTATTAGTTGGGAGGGGTGTGAATAATATTAATTAGAAATGATGTCACTTCCGCAAACTTGCCGAGCGAAATGATACACGATCCACGGCAGCGGAAAGTGAATCGGATGGCGGGAAATTTAATCACCTCCGGTCACGATTCTGGCCACGTGGAGTTCTATATATTTTTACTTTCGTAGCAGGCGAACCTACATATCTCATCGGAATGGAAACGGGGGGGGGGGGGGGGGGGACTCGGATGATGGGATCACGTGGTGAAAGTTGCAAATTTTAATTAAAATTTCCAACACGCTTTTTCCACATCAATAGTGGCAGAACGGTGTTCGAATGGATAGAACAATTTTCTGTCTTGGAAAAGTGTCAGAAATCAAGGAATTAGTTATTGGCCTCAGCAAGCGATATCAAGCATGAGGTGTTGAGTTACACTTGTTAAGAATTTGCTTCCTTCTCTTCTCAGTCAGTCAAAACATTCACTCAATGCCATGTTTTGTGTCCCCTCCTGCCTCCCGCTCCTCTTCCCACGCAGTTTCTGATTGCCAAGCAAGCTGAAAGTTCGTTCATGTAAAGAGGAATGCGTCCACCATAGAACCTCAATCGAAATTCTTTCGTCAAACGGCGAAGACATAAATCAAAGTCTCGTTGTTATCCAGCCATCATCTTTTCTTCAGCTCATTCTTCTCGTGTCAAGCCACATTTTCTATCTAAGAACTGCATGAATTATTACTTCCGTTGAAGCACGGTTTTTTGGCATTTATAATCATGCCGAAAAAAAGTACAATTAATCCTCCTGCAATCACCATTTTACGATAAAAGCAAAGTTCTCGGCGTTGCGTTTCAACAACGGTGCCTAATGGGCCATTTTTCGACACCACCAACTCGAGATGTTTTTTATGAGTTTCTCGTCCCTGAGCGGGATGCATGAGGAAAGCGTAATCCAGTTGAGCGACACTGAATGACGAATTAATTGCGTGGCCTGATGGCGAAGCTAATTGCCCGACGCTCATTAAATTCCATTAGTTTTCCCCGAAAGGGGCCACACAGCGTCGATCCTATGGTATTTGGATGGGACGAAGTAGCTTAAAAACAAGCAGAAATTCAGAAAACAAAAATTCAGAATTTTTATACCTTTTATCGATTGCCTTCCGACTAAACACTAGCGTTCCATTCCATAATTATCACATTTTTCCCAATTCCTTTGCAGAAACTCCCAAAACGCTCTCTGCAACGGAGCGATCATGACAAATGGTCAGACGAAGGACTCGAACCTCGCGCACGGACTCGTCCGGAAAGTCCTGAACAGTAGTGATGGAAACGGACAGAAGAAACCAATGGTATGTTATTGATTGTCCAGACGGTGACTAGAAATACTTGACCACTTGATCCCTTAAATCTCTCTCCGTAGGTTTCACTTACGCATTTACCAAAGAGACCCCCAATCGACATCCAATTCATCGACATGGCGTACTCGGTGTCGGAGGGTCACAAGCGGGGCTATAAGACCATACTCAAAGGCATCAACGGGAAGTTCCGGTCCGGGGAGCTGACCGCCATCATGGGACCGTCCGGGGCCGGCAAGAGCACACTCATGAACATTCTCGCCGGTTACAAGTAAGTTGAGTCCTTAACATTAATTAGATTCCTTTTAAATCACAATAATTTGTGGGTGAAATATCCCCTTGGAATTCAAGCCACAAAAGAGTTATCAAAACTGTCCATGATGAATGAAGTTCCCTAGTTTCATTAGTCGCTATACTTAATCGATTGACTCTTCTTCTCCAGAACATCACACCTCAGTGGTTCGGTACTGATCAACGGCAAGGACCGTAACCTGCGCAAGTTCCGCAAGCTGTCCTGCTACATCATGCAGGACGACCGACTCCTCCCGTATCTGACCGTACGCGAGGCGATGATGGTGTCGGCAAACCTGAAGCTAGGCAAAGACATCTCCGTATCGGACAAGCGCGCCGTCGTGGAGGAGATCATCGAGACGCTGGGCCTGCTGGATGCGGCCAGCACGCTCACGCTCAATCTCTCCGGTGGCCAGCGGAAGCGACTCTCGATCGCGCTCGAGCTGGTCAACAATCCGCCCGTGATGTTCTTCGACGAGCCGACCAGCGGTCTCGACAGTGCGACCTGCTCGCAGCTGATCTCGTTGCTCAAATCGCTGGCTCGCGGTGGACGCACGATCGTCTGCACCATCCATCAGCCGTCGGCCAGGATATTCGAGCTGTTCGACAATCTGTACGTGCTGGCCGAGGGGCAGTGTATCTACCAGGGACGTGTGAACGGTTTGGTGCCGTTCCTGGCGTCGCTTGGGCTGGAGTGTCCAAGCTACCATAATCCGGCAAACTATGGTAAGTAGAGAGAGAGAGAGTTGAAGCGCGATTTGGCCACTAATAAACGATTGTCTTACCCTTTCTTTCTAGTGATGGAAGTGGCATGTGGTGAACATGGCGACTGGAACAGCAAACTAGTGACGGCTGTCAGCAACGGCAAGTGCAACAACTACAATCAACCACTCGCTCAAAGCAAAAGCACCTCTCAAAAGAACATGGCACTCGATGGAAATACGACCGTCCCGAACGACCGTGAGGATGACCTTACCCTGCTGAAGAACTCCGTCGCTAGCAACGAGTACACAGCCATCACCATGCCCGGCGCCGCGGCCCCGGAAGCGCAGCTCAACAACGAAAGCAAAACGGGGACGACGGGAAGTGCCGGTGAGCGGAAAATACCACCCCCGAATGGGTTGTCTTCCGGTGCCGAACCCTCTACCACATCCATTACGACGACCACCACCGTCAGCATGGCTTCGGATGCTACCGGTCCTCTGTTACCTCCTTCTGCTACTGCCGGTGCGACTGCCACTGCAACTGTCACTCCTCCGACTGCACTCGCCACGGCCACGTCCGGTCAGAAGGCTACCTGTACAACCTCGCTGCTCGACTCGACCGAAAGCGTCAGCATAACAATCCCCAAGAAACAGGCCGGTTTTCCAACGTCCGGCTGGATGCAGTTCTGGATCCTGCTAAAGCGTACCATGATCACGATCATGCGAGATCAAACGCTCACTCAGATGCGACTGCTGTCACACGTGATCGTCGGAGCGATCATAGGCATGATCTACTACGACATCGGTAACGATGCGTCCAAAATCATGAGCAACGCCGGGTGCATCTTCTTCACCACAATGTTCACCATGTTCACGGCCATGATGCCAACGATACTCACCTGTAAGTGACGCGAGTATAACCTATAAGAAGGTAGTGACTAACAAGACACATTTGTATCCTTTGCAGTTCCCACAGAAATGGCCGTCTTTGTTCGCGAACATCTCAACTATTGGTACTCGCTCAAGTCGTTTTACTTCGCCAAGACGATCGCAGATCTTCCATTTCAGGTATGTGTTTGCCTCCTTGTTATAATCTTCCAACATGGACTCATCTCTTTCTTTTGTTCGACTCCCTTAGGTGCTCTTCACCAGCGTCTACGTGATCGTCGTGTACTATCTCACGTCGCAACCGATGGAACCGAAACGGGTCGGTATGTTCGTGCTCATCTGCATCCTCACCTCGCTAGTGGCGCAAAGTCTCGGCCTGCTCATCGGGGCCGGCATGAGCGTCGAGACGGGCGTGTTCCTCGGACCGGTCTCCACCATTCCGATCATCCTGTTTTCCGGCTTCTTCGTCAACTTCGACGTCATTCCGAGCTACCTCCAGTGGGTGACGTACGTCAGTTACGTGCGATACGGGTTCGAGGGGGCGATGGTCTCGGTGTACGGCATGGAGCGGGAGAAGCTCGCCTGCACCGAGATCTACTGCCACTTCCGGAGCCCCAAGAAGTTCCTCGAGGAGATGTCGATGGACAACGCCGAGTACTGGATCGACGCGACGGCCCTGTTTGGGTTCTTCATTTCGCTGCGTGTCATCGCCTACTTTGTGCTGCGCTGGAAGCTCCACTCCATCCGTTAAGGCGAGCGCTGGTTGTGTGCGACATGGAGGGATTGTGTGTGGTAGAGCAAAACAATTGTCGAAGTGAAAATTGGTGCAAGGAGTGTGAGATCCTCTGAACACACTGTGCATTCTTCGCAAGCATTATAACGTTACCCGCTTCAAAGCAGCAGCAGCAGCAGCTCGGAACAAGATTACCCGTAGAGAGATGAGATGTTCGTGGGATGTTCGATAGCCGTTTCGCTCGCTCGCTAGTCCACGTGTTGCTTGCCCTTTTAGCTATCTCTACCCCGCCGATCTTAATACCCAAGCTCTAGCGACGACAGCGACACAAAACAAATACATCACACTACAGACAAACCACGGGATTCTTCATCCTCGGTGGCTGATTTTGTAATAGGATTTTACGCTAAACTTCAGAAAGGAAATACGTCGACATAGACACACAAACACACACACACCTTGCGCGACCATATAAAGCGCCACATTTTTGTTCCTTGCCGTCTATATAAACCCTGTTGCTGCCCCAAGAGTATACCCCGAGCAAGTGTGTACGCGGACATTCAAATATACAAACAATAACCGAAGGGAAGGGACGACAAAAAAGCTGCTGCAAGACAACAACAAAAAACTAAGAAAACCTATATACACTCCACTTTTTCCTACTCTCATATATACTTTTACAAAACAACAAAAACAGCATCCGCGACACAGTTTATATCGATAACCGATAGGCCTTAGCGAAAAGGCTCCGAAAAGGGAATCGAGCAGGAAAGGGCACAGCATCCGTCACCATTCCCATTACTTGTCTTTACAACACGTAACCAACCCCCAATACATACACACACACACACACGCCCATTGAACACAGCACACGCCACCTTTTCATACGTCGCAATCACAGTAATCAATGTCCTTTAAGAAAGTATTACAGTAGTATTTATACCGGTTCTATTAAGGTGAAAGTGAACTAAAACAAGCTTCAGCAGCTTGAAAAAGAAAAACAAACAACAAACACTCCCGCACTCCCGTGGGTAGTCAAAGGAAAATGAAAAGGCTTGTGTACCATCATCAAACCATATAAAAGATAACACACAAAGTGGGATAGAACGTTTTTTGAATCCGCTTGTAATTAATGAAGTGAAAGGAAAAATAAGTGTAGAAAACGGTTGAATGCGTTTAGAAAAAAAGAACATTAAGTTTGAACGACGATCACTCGGAGAAGTTAAATTTAAAAAGAGATTAGTTGCTTGAAATTCAAATTGGTGCACGGTGGAAGAAAATTCTTTAACAATGTCGCAAAGTAAAGAACAAAAAATAGATCGCATTCTTAAGTCAGCAAATTTTGAAAATTCAAACTATTCGCGGATCGGTTCGAATTACAGCGAGGTGTGTGAGTTGAGGAAAGCGTTCACCCTGAGCGGATAATAAACCAACTAGCAAAACAAACCAAATCCGAGTCCGACTGTCATCAGCACCCATCGACGGCGAAGCAAACTGATATCAGGAAACTGCCGATTGTTTCCGTTTAGTTTAGGGCAAAATTAGTTTAGGGTTTAGCGAAATCCAACGCGTGTATGTTTTTCGTACGGCGTAATGCGATGCGATGGAGGTCACATGGAAAATTGCTTTAAAATAATTCGGAAACACATACACATAAACACACAACTGCGGTCGGTGTTCGAGCGACAAGTCTCGAAGTCCTCACCAAATGCCCAGTTTTAGCGCGCGGATAAAGCGCCTCCACACGTATCAATTAAACGAGACCACTAGGAAAGTGTCCCGCGAGGCAAAAGAAAACCACGAGACAAAAATCAATCGTAGTGTAGGAATAT
The DNA here is from genome assembly GCF_943734705.1 of Anopheles coustani. Taxonomy (NCBI): domain Eukaryota; kingdom Metazoa; phylum Arthropoda; class Insecta; order Diptera; family Culicidae; genus Anopheles; species Anopheles coustani. The sequence goes on along the minus strand of NC_071288.1, from coordinate 3,993,315 downwards.
TTTTAAAGAAAACTGATAACTACCAAAATGTTTGAGCAATTTTGTTTGGTTTGGCGAACAATTGGATGGGTTATATTTGTCGTTTGTTTTTTGGCATTTATGTTGCACACGCCGCGGATGAACCAATCAAAACCAATAGTATTTTTTTATATACGATACGCAACTGCTTTTATTGTAACCACATGAGCGAGCTCCTTTCCTATTCGAAGTAGCTGAGTAGATGAGATATAAAACATTTTGCTTTTCCCAATTGGAATGGTCTTAGGTCACCGTACGAAACACTGCGGTGGTGGAATATGAAGTGATATTATTTTTTCTTTTTCTACATAGTTACTGCATAATCGCCATCTGGAAAACTCCTGTTCCTCTTGTAGGAACGTTTCGGGGGAATTTTTGTTCCGTTGGTCACTCAATTTGTAGGTTAAGTAAAACCCGTTATGCGATAGGAAAACCATTCAGGGGGTGGATATTTTATACTTTAAGTTAGCTCTACCGTTTAACTTACGCTATCGTTATGGATTATGCATCTACTATTTTTGTACCAGGCGAGAAAATGTGACGATCGATTCTTTTATCAAGTTCTGTCCAGACAACTTTCTCCGACTCCAACATCTCTATCTCTCTCTCATAACGTAAACATGTAGGAATCGGTGTAGGGTTTTCATTGCTGGTAATAGGAAAAAACAACTAAATAAAACCAATACATTTTCCATTCACTGGAAGCTAACATTAGGACGGAAAAGAAAGGTAAAACGCCATTTGATTATATATATACGCTAATAGTGTATTGACAAAACGGTTAGGTACGATTCAAATTGAAAAAGAAGCTAGGAAAGGAGACAAAAAAAAAGGGAACGGGCGGGTACGATAAAGGGATCGGAAAACTATAGGAAAACAAGAAATCGAAGGAAGCTATTTCTGTGTGTGATAAGTGATATGATTTCACCAAAAACAAATTGAATAAAAAGAAAAACCGAAGGAAGCCAAGGTGGAAACATACATCATCAGAGCGCCATTCGTAAGCGAGTGGGAGGACGCATTGCCCCCACTGCGCATAGGATTCTAGTACCATAGGAGCGCACCGTAGGGTGACACCATCTTGAACTGATGGCAACAAAACAAAAAAAAAAGGAATAAAGGAACTCAACTTTTGAAATAACGTGACAAATTTGTATGAGCGCTTTCTTCTCCCTCCTGCAATGTGCTGACATTCCTGTTTGACTTTGTTGTTTGGGTTATTTCTTCCACAAAGCACATCTTATTAACCTGCATGAAGTACGCTGTTTAACTGCTCGGAAGACTTACAAATTCAAAGTGGAAGTTTATTTCCTTTGGCACCTCTTGTCGCACTTTGTTCACGTAACTTTTTCCCCAGCGGTCTCTACGAACACCGATGGTAACATCGTTGCTTCAGCTTCGGAATATGCAAACCTGTCTAAGGAATTGCCCACGGATTTTGGTCACGTTGCAACAGACGTGAATCGCGGTACCATTTTCCCTCCTTCCATGCTCCAAAGCAGACTTGTAACCCACCCTCCTCCAGCAACCGGATATATTGCGTGCCCTGGATCGACACAAATGGAGACGCCGGGGGGAAGTAGAAAACATAACAAAATTAATACCGGCGGCGTGTAACGTAATGCCACACCCCCACCCCCACCAAGCGGTTGTTGGTCCTTCTTGTTGTTGAGTCTCAGTATCACGGGTTTGGTTATACTCAGGTGATATTTCTGATAGCGAAAAGTGGCACGTTTTTATCCCTGAGCCTTTCACACAACTCGAGGGAAGTTCATCCCGGTGAGTTCGTGCCATTTTCCCCTACGCTTAAGGACTTCGGTCTAAGTCTCACACTCTCTCTCTCTTAGCATCCATCTGTTGATATTGCTCTTAAATTACTTCTCTGCTACTATTCGACGCATCTGTAAGTGCAACGTGCTGTTCAACGAGTATTCCATCTACAATGAATCACTTGTTCTCTCACTCTCTTACCACTTCCAAATGGCTTCCCAAGGGGTGGCTTCGCTAGTATACCCGGTGTTTACACACTCCCTGGTCCAGTATCGTATCGCTGTTCACCGGCAGAAAACAAACTCCCGGCGAACTTGTTCAACCAAAGTAAAGAAAAAAGGAAGCCGATTCCACTTGCCTGTGGCAATCACTTCAACAGCGCACTAGTCGGACGATCAGTCCGTTGTCGATGTTCACCCGGTGCAGATCGGAATTTGCCGTTCGCAGCCAAACGTACTTCTATCCCGGGGTATGTGTGTACCCGAAAGCAGCCGTTGGTTTGCAATATCGGAAAGTGCCATTTCTTTATTCGAATGTTTATCGTTTTCAAAATGAGTGTGCTGTGAAAGTTTGTGTTCAGTGGGATAGTTTTTAAAGCCAACCAACGTGTTTGACAAGCATAAAACAATATTAAAGCATTTCGTGAAGTGTTCAAAGGGGCTTCGCCATAACATAAAGTGTAAAGAAGCCACCCTAAGACTTTTTTATCAAGTGGTTTTTGAGAAAGATCTTACAAAAATGGACTTTTTTGTAACAGAAGTTGTGAAACAGTTTGTGAAAAAGAAGGTTTCAAAACGTTTAACGGAAGTATTTTGTGGAGTAGAATATTTTGTAAGAGTGTCTGCATATTCTGAAACCTCCTTCGTATTGAACTATTTCGAAAGCAAATCTAACCATAAGATTCATCACCAGAAGCTTCCGATCTTTCATCGATCATTGACTATTTTCGCATCTAGCCACGTGCAGAGGACTTGGCTTTCCTCGAGCCGCCCGCACCAAAGCAACTCCAGACACCGGGTCAGCTGTCGTCACCAGGACAACTCCACCTAGTATTCGGTGGGCGGTTGGTTGAAATTTAAATGAGTGGAACTCCACAACTTTGCGTCAAGCGTGCCTTTGCTTTACAACAAGTTTAATTTGGGTACGCCCTCTCCGTGTGATGCTTAAACTGGTAACAGTACAAATATATAATACAGCGGTTTCTTGCACTAATAAAAATCTTTTTATAAATTTAGCAATTGTTAGTATAATTGTTTCTCTTCATAAAAGTGACGCAAAAACTGTTTGATTGCGAAGGCAGGAATCATATTGACGCAAGAGAGTTTCCTTTATTATAGAGAGACACTTTATTTGCCAATATAATATAGTATAGGTCAATTACTATATTGATGGGCACCTCTGCCAAAAGTATCAACCTATCATACGACCATCAATAGCATGATCATCATTATCACCAGCATCATTCACATACATGACAACAAAAGAATAATTTTGTGATCGAAAGTAGATCGCGATGAACGGTGGTTTCTGGATTAAAACGGCTGAGATAGTTGTCGAATCTGCATATTGACATACTTTGGAAAATAAACTAGGGTTTGGAAGATAAACTAGTTCAACCTGGAAGCTTTTCCTGCTATTGCGTTATTTGCAATTCAACAGTATTAGCTGGACAATGTTATGTTCCTAATGTGTCGATCAATTCTTAACTACATTAACATTAACTATTCCAATGTTTAAGGGAATGGTTGGTTAAAAATATTTCAAAATATGTTGCTTCTATTGCGCATGTTTTTGTCCTAACCAAGTAATGTAACTTCCCGGAAATCTAAATCAACGTACCGGCGTAGTTCTGTAAGAGCGTCCACACACGAGTTTACCTTCTCGCAAAGAACGCTAAGAGCCATGCAAAACTTTACCTTGCCATTGTGGAACTTCCTTTCGGAAGAAAAGTTTGAAAGAGCACGTAAGAAGCCCCATCAATTTGTTTCGACAACTAATGGCTTGCAATTCGGACTTGTTACTTCTGATTACGCCCACCTAGATTGGCATCAGAGTGGAAAAAAGAGACCCTTGCTGGGAGATATATTTGCGGAGCCATTTATTTGCGAGTCACCTACACGGGCGGCCACTCGGGATAAATTCCGTCCCTTTCAACCACTCTATTTTGGAAATAATGTTTCCTAACTGCAATCAAACGCACGAGTTAAACCATGCCGATGCCATGTGTTTGGAAAGTAAAACGTTGGAATGGAGGAAGCAGGGTAGAACGTACTGCGATGCACATTATGCCAACCGCAGGCACGCTGGTGATTAGTCTCACTTTTGCACGTTTTTTGACCAACGCTATGTTACCGAACATAGCCATGTTACCGATAAATCGAAGCCACTTCTCGCAGGTGGATGGCAATGTGGTGGGAATGCTCCAGGCTGTCCAGCTCCTTATAATTGAAAGTATTCATAACAAAATCATTACTTTTATGTATCCGCGATTAAATTTGCTATAATCTAGTTTACTTTTTTGCTTTAATTTGATTCAAATACTATATGACTTATTTCTAGATTATATATTTTATGTTACATGTTCAGATTTGTTTAAACTAGTAAACAACCATTAAATGATATTTTCAAATTCAATGGAGGCACCCAGTTCTCTGTACCATAGGTTATCTATAAAGGTTTCATTTGCAGTAGAGGTCTTTGCTGAAAAAATCTTTTTCGTATTTATTAGTTATTTATTATGCTGATTTCAATACTATAAACTTGATTTTAGAGATTATATACTTTATATTACATATTCAGATTTGTTTTCACTATTGCACTTCATATTATCGAACCTTATCCAGCTCAGTTCATACTTCGGTTGAATCATAAAGGTTAATATAATAGAACACTAACACAATATTGTAATAATTTTATTTTGTATCAAATGTTCATTGTGAAAACTGTCGTTAACACTTTTGCTACTGCGTTGCAAAGGAAAGAGTCTGCATTGGTATTATGCAGAGAAAACTTTATCCGTTTCCTTTCCTTATCCTTGCTGAAGCTGCCATTTAAATCCGATACAACCATTTATTTATACTTGCCGAAAGGTCAGCCAGGTAATCAAACCCTGGCAAACATTTATAGGATTCAAATGAGCAGAATTCGTTCACACTCGTATTAGGACGGGGAGGCTGCGTTCATAACACCAACAATTAGCCTTATAAATATCCCACCAAGTTCCTCGACCGTTACGAGGCGTTACGGATACTGGCCTCCGGCGGGCATGTATGGCAACGTGCTCCATGTCCACGTCGGAAGCCTTTAACGCCCGAATGGAGCTGGAGAATGTTAGTACAGTAGATTAAGAGAGAAAAACAAAATTGCGCCCTGCGTTTGAATGGGACGCAGTTTAAATTCAACCTCTCGAAAGAAGAGACCAGCATCTGCTAGGAAGGGGGATGCAAAACCGCTCAAGGGGTGTGCTAGTCAGCCTGGAAACAGTAGGGTTGCTGATAGTTGGTTAAACTTGGTTACGTGGTGCTTCCACCAAGCATCGCTTACCTTCCCTTTCCCCTTTAGAACAAAGACCCAACGTATGAACAACGCTTCAGAGCGATTCAGGTTGTTAGTAGTCGTCATCGATGTCGCTGTGTGGTATATCCACCAAGGGGGAAGGTGGTGAGGGATCACGGTTCTCCGGTAGAATTGTGTTACGACACTCTCGTGGGGCAACATGTGACTAGCGACTCCCCCCCCGGCAAAGTCCGGGAAAGGGAAACATAAGGGCAGAAGGGCGAACCAACACCGACACACACAATTATAATCGAGCGGGTTGCTCTAAGTCCACTACTTGAAACTTTGTTTTTAGCAGCTGGAGTGGAGTGTATGCGTAATGCATTTTTCCTCCGGTATGGCAGCACATTTTTCTCTTTATTTTCTTTTCTGTTCACAAAACGTTTGCCGGGGTGTTTTCTATAACAACTCAACTAGTTGGGACATTTGACACCCTACTACCCGTAGTCCGCGCGGTAGTCAGCAGAATTGAGGCCAGCTCCTCTTTACACAACCCTCCAGGACACCCACGGTAGTGGTGGTGGGTGTGTTGGTGAGCTGGGAAGGGAATGTTATTTGTTTCCCATCGTCGCACTAACAGGAACCACCGACCACTCGATGGCAAGTTGGCCGTGCCAGTACTCTGCTGGACATTGGTCGGAACGGTTGTACAAACGCGATGCTCATAAGGAAAAGTGATTTATTAACCGATCGTGAAGTTAGTGGAAGGACATTCGAAGCATTCATCTTTAAGCAACGGTTGTATTTATTAATCATGTAAGACTTTTATGTTCCAAGACAACTTGAAATAGTTGAATAGAAAACATTTATTAATTTATAAAATTCAAGTTTACACACCGTTTTTCCCAATTTTTATTGTGTTTCAACAATGTGAGTTATTCTAAAGGAAAGAAAACTGGGTTAACTACACTCAACGCTGCATGTTATCGATGCAAGTAGCAGCTTTCTGACCTAAGCCAAGAAAACACTTCACCTCGTTTAGATCCGCGTGATTGCTTCGGTTGTGAACGCCCAATACAACCGCGAGGTTACCCCTCTAGCGTCTGAAACGTAGTGCAATTGCAATCTCGATTACGTCCGGCACATGCAGCGACACGTGAGAAGCTTTAGCCGTTGGCTACAATACATCGAGTGCGCGTCGAGTCAAAACACACTTACAGTATCAACACGACCGCGCACAACACCAAGTGCTAGTACGTACGCGAAACACACAGCCGTAAAAACCAGTATCCGAATGAGTTTGCCGGTAGAGTTTACATTTTATATTATTTGCCGTGAAATATCCATGTTGATTTGTGTTCGTTTAGTGATTTGAAAAATGATTTAATTAATGTGATCTAAAGGCAACTATAAAACTGCAAGTGCAATGAATACACTTCTACTATACCCACAATCCCATTTTACTTAAGTTGATCGTGAACAGTGCATCCTGTTAATTCAAAGGATATTAAGGAAACAATATACCTCCAAGTGTTCCAGTGCACAAAATATTCAGAATAATTTTCCTCAAAATGCCTTTCACATTCATCGATCACATTAACTGTAACCGAATACAAGTGCACGTTGGAAGATGGATACATTTACTTGCAATCACATGTTTGTGGCGTGGCTTCGGATCAATGACGTACCAATTCAATACTACTAGACAGTTTTTAAGTGGTTTTGTGTTACGTGCAAAGTGTTCTTCCTAGTAAATTGATTGTACTAGTATGATATGGCGATGGACAAAACATGTTATATGTGCAAGAGTTGACGATAAAGTGAAATGTTGCGTTGTTCAAGGGTCCATGGAGCCTTACAGTTTATGTACTAGTTTTCCGTACATTGTACATAAAGTGAACATAATTCAATATAGTTGGAGATATTAATCACGCAAGAACTGCTTTTTCTTTTCATCCCTCTACTTACTACACGATATGTACTACGTGCATTTCTACGTAGGTCTTTTCTGATAGAATTTTGCAGCAAATAACTGGCATATTCGAAACAGGAAGTTAGTAGCAAACAAACCAGTGAATCCAAACGGGAAAACAAACAAGTTCTGAAGAGAAACCATTTTCACGTGCCATGGGAAAGTCAGCTGCAACCATCGCCAGTAAAGTTCCAGTGAAAATTTATAAGTGAAACAAACTATACGAACCCAGGGTGTCTCCGACTCTACACAGACAAGGTTCAAGCAAAGAAGCCAAAGCAGCGTTACTTGGTCCTAAGTTTAAATAACAAAATAAGAAGATAAAATGTCCGCCACAGGAATGGAAAATTTAGAAGGGGCCGAATCGACGCACAACACCAAGGTGTCGGATTCTGCCTACTCCAACAGTTGCAGCAACAGTCAATCGCAAAGGAGGTAAGTTACGATAAAATTAAATGTTTATACTACCCAGCAGTTTGAAGTCAGTATAGCAAACAAAATCAGTTAAAAATGTGAATTTCTCATTGGCTATTTGATTAACGAACTTTTTAAATAGTCAATTGAATTTAAATCAACCTTGGGAGTTACCTTGCCCCATACATACAGTAACCGTGGCACAAAATGTCAAGTTTCTGTCACAATTGTTGTTTGGTTTGTTGTTGTTTGTTGTGTTTATGCTAAGCATAATTGCGTTAATTTGCATTTCATAATGAAAGAGTACCGCGACATCGTAGTAAAACTGTTTTCGAAAGGTAAGCAACCCAGTGACATTTTCCGGCAGTGGAAACAACTTGGGGTGAAGCGGAATTTCATTTATACCACCATGCGTCGGTACCGGGAGACGGGCTCGAACAATGACCGTGTGAGATCCGGGCGGCCGCGTTCGGCAAGTACGCCAGCAACCATCAAAGTGGTGAGGCAGAGGTTTCGACGAAATATGAACCGCTCGATCCGGAGGACCGCTGCTGACCTGCATGTGTCGATTGAGACTGTTCAAACCATCATTACGAGAGACCTAGGATGCAAGACGTACAAGAAACGCATCTGTACATCTTCGTCGTATAGTGTAAAAGTAATGAAATCTAAACAAAAGCTAGATAAATTCGGTTTGCATACATTTCGCTGCATGGGAATTATCAAAAATATTTGTTGTTGTTTGGTTACCACAGCCTGCTGATGTATTTTATTTTCCTCCCACCAGCGGAAGCTCCAAGTCACGACACAGTGGTAGCAACTCGTCCGGAAGCAGTGGATATGGAGGAAAGGCGTCCACGCAGGCCAGCAGCGTCGCTCCACTGCCCCAACCTACCACCAAGCGCACAAAGGAAAAGGACCGCAAGAAAAAGAAGCTAAAGACAAACACCGAAATCTTGGTTTCGGTCGCCGAACAGCGCAGTGCGGCCTCGAACTTACCCACTGCGGAGGGTGTTGCCGCTGGCAAGAGTGTTGAACAGAAGGACATTCAAGGAAATGAGCCGGAAAATACCGTTGCGGGAACCACATCGAACATCGGATCTAGCTGCGATCGTGGGTCGGCTGCGGGCCAGGCAGGAGCCGGTGGTAATCAACAAGTCGCTCAGGATGGAGATGCAAACTCTCACCATGGGATAGGTTCGGGAGTGTCCACGGGCAACATTGCTGAGGAAATCGGCAACGAGGAAAAAGGTAGTTCTATCTTATTACAAACCATACAAAGCCCATGTTGTTGTTTTTGGAATTGTTCCTGATTCTTTTTTGTAAAAAGCAGTCTAAAAGCCCACTAGCATGCATTCAAGTATTCGGACAAAATTCCAAAGGAATTTATTCTTGTGTTTAATGGCTTTTTTATTTGTGAAAAGACCCTATTGTAATATTCGATATTTTTTATTTTTATCCTCGGTTCAGCTAAAGAAGATGGCAAACAAAAGGTGCAGGAACGCCGGCAAGATGGAAATTCATCGGAAGGCACCGGTCAACAGAAGAAACATGACGCTCAGAACATTCTTGTCGGATCGGGTTCCCTTCCAGCAGGTGTTGCTTCAATCGTTAACTCGATTGCGGCTGGTGGATCTTCCACTTCGCTCGTTAGACTCTCCGAACAACAGAGTCAGAAGCAAGGACAAACCCTCCAAAAGAAGCAACAATCCAAAGTCGAGCAGATGAATGTCGATTCAAATGATCAGCAGCAGCAGCAGCAGCAAATACAACAGCAACAGCAGCAGCAACAACAACAACAAGGAGCGCAGATACAAAAGCAGCAGCCCGCTGGCCATCAGGCACAAACGGCTGATCAGCAACAGGCACAGTCGCAGCAGGAATCCAACACTCCGCGCACGAACAAACCGGACGTGGAAGATGGCTTTTGCTGCGTCATATCGATGCACGACGGGGTGGTACTTTTCACGACCCCTAGCATCACCCACAGTCTGGGCTTCCCAAAGGACATGTGGCTTGGTCGGTCGTTCATCGACTTTGTGCACCCGAAGGATCGGGCAACGTTTGCCAGTCAGATCACGTCCAAGGTGGTCGTGCCGTTGGGCGAATCGAAAAGTGGCCAGAAGGATCAAAAGAATTCACTTTACGTTATGCTGCGCAAGTATCGCGGGCTCAAATCGGCCGGCTTCGGAGTCACGAAGACGTCGGTTAGTTACGAACCGTACCGTTTGGTGTTGACTTTCCGTGAGGCTCCAGCGGAGAACGCGGAGCTAATGAGTGGACGAAGCATTTTGCTGATTATCTCGGCGACGCCGGTCAAGAGTGCTTACAAGGAGGCGAATGAATCACTGTGCGAGCGGGAGCTGAAGTTTAGCACACGCCACACGACATCGGGCGTGTTGAGCTACGTGGATGGGAATTCCGTTGAGTCCATCGGTTACCTACCGCAGGACATTCTTGGGCGGTCTATCATGGAGTTGTACCACCCGGATGATATGTCTATCTTGCGCAACGTTTACGAAACGGTCATGGTGAAGGGACAAACGGCTGGGGCGTCTTTCGTCAGCCAACCGTACCGCTTTCTGGTGAACAACGGATGCTACATCGTGCTCAGCACCGAATGGACGAGCTTCGTAAATCCGTGGTCGAGAGAGCTGGAGTTTGTCATTGGCAACCATCGGATCCTGCAGGGTCCCTCGAGACCGGATGTATTTGATCCGCGGTTCTACTGCCAGGAGCAGCATCAGTTTCCCGACGAGCTGCTCAAGGAAGCCAAGATGATTGAGGAGCAGATCCTACGTCTGCTGAAGGAACCAGTCGCGAAACCCTCAGACATGGTGAAGCAGGAGGTATCGAAGCGTTGCAAGGCACTTGCCTCGTTCATGGAGGAGCTGATGGACGAGGTGGCCCAACCGGAGCTGAAGCTCAACCTACTCAACGAATCGGACTTTACCTTCTCCGAGCGCGACTCGGTGATGCTGGGCGAGATATCGCCTCACCACGAGTATTTCGATAGCAAGAGCTCGTCCGAGACGCCGCCAAGCTACAATCAGTTGAATTATAATGAGAATTTGCAGCGCTTCTTCGATAGCCGGCCGGTGATGAACATCGAGGAGCAGATGAAGATAGATTCGTCCGGCGGGACGAACACGGAGACGATCGATGAGCAAACGCACGCGAGCCCGAACCAGCGAGGTTTTAGTGCCAGCGGTGGCGGAGGGAGCGGTGGGTCGGCCGGGAATTTCAGCTCCGAAAGTAACGCCCAAATGGACAGCACGACCAACACGACGAGCAACACGGGTGGGACGGGCGGAACGGGCAAATCGAGTGGAGGCGGAGGTGGTAGCTTCCAACCGCCGACGCTCACCGAGGAACTGCTGTGCCAGCACAACGAGGATATGCAGAAGGTGATGCTGAAGAAGCATCGGGAAGCGCGAATGGTGGCACGCGGGACGGAAAAGAACAAGAAGGGACCACCGGACAAAGGAGGTTACGGTGGGGCGATGGCACACGGTGTCAAGCGAGGACCATCGCACTCGTGGGAAGGTGATGCGCACAAAGCGGTTAAGCACCAGCACACCGAGGACCCGAACGGGCCATCGTGCAGTTACCAGCTGCAGCAGAAAGGAGGACCGGTGGCGTCACAAGCACTCCAGCAGCAGCTACTGATTCAGCAACAGCAGCAAAAGCAACAGCAGCAGCAGCAAAACCAGCAGAACAAACAGCTCCACCTGCAGCATTACAAACCACAGCAGCAGCAACATCATCACCAGCACCAGCAACATGGACAACAGCATGGTACAATGGTTTCGCAATCGATGCAACTTCAGCCCATGCAGCAACAGCAACCCCAGCAGCAGCAGCAGCAACCGGGACAACAGATTCAAATGTCCCATCAGAGCCAATTTCAAGCGCACGGCGTAGCCGGCTCGTCGTACTTCGCTGAGACGGCCATGTCAGCGCAACTGATGTCCTACAGTACGACCCACACGACGCCCTCTGTCAACGCACCGCAAATGACGTACGTAACCAACGCCGGCGTCGGCTGTTCGAATCGCATCGGCGAACTGTGGCCACCGTTCAGTGTGAGCGCCACGACGACTACCGCGCCCGGCACCGGTCCAGCAAGCGTCATGCCATCGCATAGCATTTTCCCCACCCTATACTACATCCCAGCGGCGGCCACCGTCGCCACCGCACCTACCGCTCCCGCTCCCCAACCAGCCCCCCTCAGCGTGCCATACATGGCGGCCGGCGTAATGTATCCCCATCCCCAGCTGTACCAGCAGTCGCTTCTCTATCCACCCGTTATGTACCACACGATGCCTTACCAACCCCTGCCTCCTCCGTGCGGAATCGAGAACGACTCCCGAATCGTAAGTATGCAGGAGCGACGGAAAAGGAGTTTCTTTAACCAAAACAAAAAAAAGACACATATTCCAGCATCCCTTCTTTGTAAATCACACACCCTTATCCAAGCAGGCCAACCAACCAACAGACCATCACCACAGCATACATCACTAGAGTGTGAGAGAGGGAAGGAACGTTCGGTTCGGTGCGCTTCCTTCTTCTCCTTCTACTCCTCGAAAGCCTTCTGTGTTCTCGATGAACGCCAAGAGGTGCAGAAATGAGGTAAAAACAGTCCTGAGGACGAGCGCTTCCCGCTTTTTTCGATTTGGACACCCCGCACAACACTACTTATAAGGATGCTTAGTACGGGGCTCTCGCAGTTTTACGAAGTAGGAGAGACCCCTTTGATAAGATGGGCGGGAGGAAGATGGAACCATTAATTTCATTGCATTCTTCCTTTTGAATTTCCAAAAAGCGCAGTCTTTTGCGTCGATTTACTCCGATCAGGATAGCATTTAACAGTTGGATATCTTGAACAGTAGTAAATCTGGTTGCCTTTTTACATCCCTTTCAGGATCACATAAGCTCCAAACCATGTTCATCTGCAATGCTTTTCATTGGTCTTGGCTGGTATTTCTGAATTTTCAAGTCGTTGCCTTGTCATTTATAAATCTACAATTTCAGGCAATACAATTTTGTCCTTTTTCCTAAAAAACGAGTATCATAAAGTCGTCCAATTTGTTCAAATCAAATCAAACATTCTATGACTAAGTTGGTTTTCATGTCCCTTGGTATTATGTTATGGGGTTGGATCTCAACTTCACGTCGTTCAAGTAACTAATGATGATTCCGTCGATCATTTATGCACTAAAGACTCATCAGCAACAGCAACAACAGCAGCAACAACAGCAACAACAGCACCAGCAGCAGCAACAACACCAACAACAACAGCAGGAACAACAAAGGCAACAATCCCAAGCAGGCCAACAAAATGGCGGCCCAGGCAATTCGCAATCCATCGGTGGTGGTTTACTCGGTCCCGGGCAGCCTTCCGGCAACAACGGGCAACAACCGGCACAACCGGTCGAAGGACAAGGTACATCCGGTTATGGTGCCACGAAACAGCTGCCCGTATACATGACGGTGCCACCATCGGCCGGAAGTGGTTCGCTTTCGCAAACACCGTTCCAGCGGCCTTCATCACAAGCGACCTCCGTTAAGGCGGAACCAGGCTCAGCCATGGGAAGCATCGCGTCAGCATCGATCGTTGCCAATCGGGTATGTAATACGAATGAATTTTGTCCCGCTTCTAGGTCATTTTTTATTGAGCTCCCCTTGTCTGCTTGTCTCCCTTGTAGGCATTCTCGGAATCATCGAAAAAGGATCTCACCGATTCGCCGGTCATCTCGAACGTGGACTGCACCGACTGTGGCCTCGATGAGGTACTGGAAAAACATCGCTGTTCGGGCGGTGCTAGTGGCGAAGCCGGAAACCGAAAGACGGGATCCAGAGGCAATAATGCTGCTGGAAAGACGTCGAGTGGAGACGGTGAAGCGAGCGGCAATGCCGTTGGATTGTGCGAATTGAGTGACGACATGGACGAGTCGAGCTTTTCCAGCTTCTACTCGAGTTTCCTCAAGACGGACAACTCATCCGAGGGCCACAGTGCGGCGGAGAAGAAGGAATCGAACGAGATGTGCTGGGAGAGTGGATCGATCGTTGGAGCTAATGGAAGGAAGACTAGAGGGAGCCCGGGAGGTGGATCAGCCGAGGGTGGTGGAGGGGGAGGTTCTACGAATAATGGCGGTGGGCGGGCTAAGCGACGTCCCAATCCGCCATGGTTGGATAATGTCAGTCAGACCAAGGATCTCATTTATCGATATCAGATTAACGAGCGTTCCATCAAGGAGCTACTCGATTCGGACAATGTCAAATTGAAGAAATTCAGTCAGGTAAGACCCGGAAAGCCATAAACAAAGCTGTTGACCGTTATGTCTAACTTTTAACTTTATGCTATTTACAGCCAATTCTCGTCAACGATCAGCTGGGGCAACTATACCTTGATCTCGAACTGGAAGGTCTCTCGGCAAAGCTAACACTTAGCGACGCAACATCCGGCAGTAGCAGCGACGACTGCGACACAAAGGACAAAACCAAAGTAACCAAGCGCAACATGAAGTACAGCAAGCTGGTGATGATCTACGAAGAGAACGCACCGTTTCCTCCTCCGAACCATCCGGAGCCCGAACCGTAGGCGTAATCGTGGACGATGATTTTTCAAACGGCCAAAGCATGCGCCAGTACAGTATTTCAGCTACTTTTTTCTATGACTCATACAAGTTAGAAATCTAAGAATGCAACTTTTTACGTTAGTGCTTAAGAGTTTATCGACGCAGATAGATGTAGGAGAAGAATACTTCTAAAGCAAGTATCCTACAGTATATTCTTTCCTATGGATAGATTAAATATTGTATTTAATTTTTTGAAGATAATAAACTGTAAACACCGTTCGTTTGGTTGTTGTTAATTTTTCCTTGATTTTTTCTTCGTCGTCGATTTATTCTCGATATTCCTTTTCCCGTTGTTTTCCTTGAACTGCCGTAGATCGGAGCAGAATAGGACCGTTTGTGCCCAACCTGCAAATGGGCCGTAGATTTCACGAAATTTGTCCGCCACCAATACGTACTGCCGGTCTGTGACGTTTTTCGTGTCCCCCAACTTAGGGAGGTAGTTTTTGGCGAGCTGAAAAACGTGCGTATCAACCGGAATCGCTTGCAGGTGATTTAGCGACATAAGGCAAATACAGTCGGCCACTTTCGGACCGATGCCCGTCAGTGTTAGCAGCTCCTTGTGGGCCTCCTTGTAGTCCAGGTGGCTGAGCCGTTGAAACCATTCGAGATCGCCCGCGCGGAGGATTTGTTCTGCCGAACGCTGTATGTATTTCGCACGGTAACCAAAGCCCAGCTCGCGAAGCCGTGGTTCAACGGATTCATGAGCGAATGCAGCTACGGATGGGAACGTGTAGTACGCTTTGCCCTCGTAGTCGCAGATTTTATCCCCGTAATTGCTGCACAGCTTTTCCACCATATCGGAGATTCTGAAAGATGTGCAGAATATGATTCATTACCTTTTACATGGAAGTCTTTCTCCTTCGCTTACCTCGCTATATGATTGTTTTGTGAACAAATGAAACTAAACAGGTTTTCCACCGGATCCTGATCGAGCTGCCGGACGGCATAGAATTTATCAGCGCTGTGCGCAAAGTGTGTATGGCACTTTGTCCACTGCTGGTAGTGGTCCTCGAGATTCACATCCAAACGGAAGTAAATTCGCAGCAACTGCTCATAGTAAGAGCTCGGATAAAGTAGTTCACTACCCGTGCCATACTCCACCGGTTCTGCTACTTTAAGACGAACATGAGCAAGATTTCCGCTACCAGTTGGCTTCTTCTTTAGGGGAGAGTTGACCATATCCATGTTCGAACCATTCGGGTACGGTTGTTCCCCAACGATGCGATACTGTAGTTCGTGTTCGGCCTGCCGAAGAATCCATACAATGTTGGCAAAAACACCAATAAATTCAGCCTGGCCTTCTTCCACTCCGTTGGGTTGATGACTTTTCCAGCTAAAAACGTGTTCAAGTGACCATATCAGCATAAATTATATTGAAATAGTTCTCAGTGGAAAACACTTACCGAAAACTTTGACCTCCTAGGAGTGTAGCTTTTAACTGTAACTGATTAAACTCGCATAGCAACGATCTCCAATGTGATGAAGACATCGTTAGGAAAAGCGGCCGCCAATTTAGTATCCACAATATTGTGTTGAAAATATGCAACGCAACTTTATACAATGAACATTCTTCCTAAATTCTCAGTTTTTGAAACAAAACATTTGAACACAAGCAAAATACCGCGTTTGAATACAATAACAATGTAAGCAATGTAACTAGCCGGAAAAGGAGGTAGCTTCATAATTAGTTCACAGTTCAATGATGACATTTGGCATGTAAACCAAGATCACGAAAGGCAGAGATAAGGGCAATCCTTTTTTACGGCCGAGAAATTGTACTCAAACTAATTTGCAACTTTCTTGCTCTTTCATTCCCCATTTCATCATCGAAAGCCAACTATACGAAGGAATTGAAATATTATATTTGACTATTTGAATCACTATTTCTCACTAAAACAACAAACAAATAATAAATTGAATGCTTTTCAATTTAAATTGTGATGGGCTTCCCTCACACTCGGACGGCAGCGTGGCCGAGTGGTCTAAGGCGCTGGTTTTAGGCACCAGTCAGAAATGGCGTGGGTTCGAATCCCACCGCTGTCAAATTGTATTTTGCATCTTTGCATATTAGTTCACTTAGAGTAAAAACAAATACTCATAAGAGTTCCCTTTCCACTCTTTTCTTCGTATTTTAGCACCCAAGTTACCGCGGGAAACATAATATTTTATTTTACCAAAGGTTGTAGATTGTGACAATGTAAAAAAAAATATTTGGAGATACCGGGGATCGAACCCGGGGCCTCTCACATGCAAAGCGAGCGCTCTACCACTGAGCTATATCCCCCTCTTACTTCCCTCCCCACCCAAATAACAGCAGACACTTTTATCAGTTATAGATAAAAATAAGGATTCTATAATAAAAAAAAATAAAAAAAATTATGCCTATTTCAAACTGAAAAAAATGATTATAGTAAATATGATATGATCTATCAGCATCCAAAAGTGTAATGACTATGTTCTAAAGTACTCAATAGTGTGTATGCAGGATTTAGATACTAATAATTAATTTTTTAACAAAAAGTTCTTTGTAAAAGTAGTCGACCAATGACTGTCTAGGTCTGCTTAAGTTAAATAGCCCTCTACACACGCTCCATATCGTCAGGGGATGTAGCTCAGTGGTAGAGCGTTCGCTTTGCATGTGAAAGGCCCCGGGTTCGATCCCCGGCATCTCCAGGAAGTTTTTTTGCCGTACGTTGTTTTGTTTTGTTTTACTCATTCGTTAAGTTTATTAGTCAACAATAATTCAGCAAGTCAATAATCACGTATCCAACTTTTTGGGATTGAACTTAATTAAATGATTTTAATACACGTGCCTCCGGTCTCTACCTGGTGGCACCAAAAGAAGAGCACCGCGATGAGAAATCTTTCATAGTTCCAGTTTGGCGTCGCATCAGAGCGGATCGTTAGCATGTACGGGGTTCCTGAAACTGCTGGAGCTCAAGTCAGATAAATACTATCCGCCGCACATCTCGTGCTGTTTGAGTAATCAAGCGGATCACGAGTTTCGTGCGATCTGACAAACGGAAGGAAATATTCCTTTCGTGACGGCGTGTGAACAGCCATAATTTGACTGTGCACTAGCGAGCTCCTGGCCGCATGTTGGCAGTCAAAATGTGACCCAAACAGTAAATCAGAATAACCACAGAAAATCAGGGCATATGGCCTTAGTAGTCCGGTCCTTATGTCTCCAGATTAGCTTGCGAAGGCCTAGGAAGCTGGATTCAATAGCCGTACTGGAGTATATCCTCGCCGAAGAAGAAGAAGAAATCTTTCAAATCTAATTCTTATTTTTAAGCATACTGTTGTTATAGAAATCAATAGCAAAACTGTTCAAATTTGATTTATAGAAGTTATAACCCACTTACCTGCATGTCCCATATGGTCTAGTGGCTAGGATATCTGGCTTTCACCCAGAAGGCCCGGGTTCGATTCCCGGTATGGGAAAGTTTTTTGGTGCTTTGTTTGTTCGTTATTTGTTTATCCGACAAATATGAACCAATTTTATAGTTCGTGAAGAATATTCTTTTTAACTTCAGTTAGTCCTGAAATAGCTGATTGGTGTTAGCATAAAAAGTTTTTTAACAACATTTAAAAACACCAACAATGTTAAATAGCCAACACTTTAAATAGGCAACAGGCAAATACACCGTTGAATCATTGTAATTTACACTTTCACAATTGATTACACAGAAGAATTACCATGAAGGTTAAAGTGATATAAGAAAACAAGTTACCAATTGTTTCTGTTTTCTCAATAAGGATTTTAACAATCTTTGCAGCCACATCGCCATCACGGTCCTGTGGCGCAATGGATAACGCGTCTGACTACGGATCAGAAGATTCCAGGTTCGACTCCTGGCAGGATCGCGAAAACTTCTTTTTTGGTGATATTTTTTTTTTCTGACGTACAAAATCTTTTTTCTTCACAAAAACACACAAACAAAATCATAGGTCGCATTTATGACTTTGAAACTTTAACTTTGATTGAACTTCAACTAAAACACATTTGTGAAAATAAGTAGTAAACATCTAAAAGACTATCTGTGCTATTAGTTCTCTAACTCACTGCACGGCACTAAACTGGGTTAGTTTCCACAAAACCGCATTGTAAAGTCTCAGATCCATTGTCTCGTTCATATTGAAATCGCATAAATGGATCGTATTTACTTTTTCAACTTTCATAACTACCAAATTTGCCAAACCGCACTATTAAAAGAAAAGCACACACAATTGATAAACTGTACGCATTTAATGCATATTCCATCGATATGGATCTTCCGCAGTCTCCAATATCATTTTCGCATTGTCGAAACTTCGAATAACATCTGTATTCCCTTAATCTTTGATACTCAAATTCAACGCACTGCACCGCCTGTTTTAATATCAACAAAAACACTCCAGTCAACTGCACCGTACATATCACAGTAATTCATTAAATTTTTTCGATTGACATTTCTCCCTGCCCTGCACATTGAAGCTTCCAATGAACTTTGCTAAACTCGATCGATACTTCCAGACAATAGCGTTAACGGTTATTCTCTAAGTAACATAGGATAGCTAGCACAAAAGAGACAACCCTATCTTATCACCCGTTTTGCAAGCGTCGATCAAAAGTGACGCCAGTTATGTTTTTTCCAAGTGTCAAGCTAGTGGGCAGTTGGATTTCAATCTGCGCGTCGGTTTGGGAAATGTTGGTAGATTTGAGTGGATTACAGTGGATTTCTACGCTAATATATAGTTAACCATATGAAATTTTACACGTTAAATGAAAAGCGACTAGCTGATCGTGTTATCTAGGTGTTTTTGTTGTAGTATTTGATGGGGTTCACTTTTCCACTACTTCTGGTAGAAACGCTCGATCGTTCGTCACTCGTCCGGGAGTCCGTGTTGTGCGTGTGTGAAATTTTGTTTCGTTTAAAGCTACAATTTGTTTTGTGTACCTACAAATTACCTTGTATGATCTGCGATCACGAAAACATCAAAGGTTTGTAAGGTTAGTAAGAGTATCATTACTATAGCGTCATAAGACATAACCTTTTCTTTGTCAACAGCGTTATGCCTCATGTTCTCGTTTGGTGTCTTTTAGCTTTCTTCAAAACGAAGCCAACGACAAAGAGCTACTGAAACACACAGGGAAAGATTAAAAAGCTACCAATCACACCTGTTGTCCCGTGGATGTTAATTGCACCCCAGTTTGCGTTCCCTCGATTCTGGGCCAGATGGTGGATGCAACGAAGCCATCCGATGCATTGGCTCGTGCAACGCGTGAAGCTTTTCGATGGGACAAGGCATCGAGTTTTGCTGCATCTGTTAGTGACCTGAAAATCTTACCGCGGGTCATTGCAGTTGCCGGGGCATTGTGTGCCGGACGACAGGTGATAAATGTTTGGAAAAGGGATGAAGACTTGAGTGCCCTCGGGGGACAATTTTTGATCAACCTCCGGTGGATGGAACACGTGAGGATCGATTACTTATAAAAAGATCACTTCGTGGCTGACAATCTGGCTCCAGTTCCATCGTGTGTGGTCTGTGAATGTATGCTTACATTGAAAGCTAACACGAATTTTACGGAAGTCCATCGAAACGGAAAACAGGAGCCACAAAACTGGGGTTGCAGGAAGCAACATCGAGATGAAAGAACTGTTTCCGAGCAGCATGGAAGGATTTATGACGGGTTCTTGCCCACCACAATCTACATCGTGCCCATCGGTTCCCCGGGTGGCTCCTGATAATGAACCACCACATCATCCTTTCGATCCCTCCACCTCCCTTTGCCACTTCCCGTAAAGTGGAATCGTGCGCAATTGATGTTCCCGAGGGATAACACCGTGTCATTGCACCGGTGTTACGAGGTTTCGTCACGTGCCCTTTTGGGTTTATACTTTGCCACCGACGACCGGTAATTGGGGAAGGTAGTTTTAAGGTTCTTTGTTTGCAAGCAATCCTTTTCTTCCTTCCTGCTCAATTGGTCGTTTAGAGTTTAGGCTTTACCGCCAGATCCCCTGGTCCTGTTGCTTAAATATACATTGTTCCCTCTGCTTTCTCTTTGTTTTAGGTGGAGTATTGCGACTAGCGACTTGCAGGATATGTGCCTATAAAAAAAGATAGCCCTGTGTCCGGGTAAGTTCAAGCAATGCTGTTTATAGGGGTTTCTTTTTATTGTGTGTCAAAGCACCAGAATTGGACTTAGGTGAACGAAGGATGAAATGCCGTGTTCCTTTTATTTATGTTGTAAAATCTATGTATACTTTTTCCCTTAAAAAACTGCTTTCGTTTGCAAACATCGTCAACCAGGAAATTGAGGTATAAGATGTTGTGAGGAAATGTATAAGATGTTATTTCTTTCTTTGCTGTGTGTCTTTCTAATGGCCTTACCTTTTCCATATGGTTTGTTAAATTATGTTGTCCTTTCGTTGGTTTATAAATGCTTCCAAATATTATGTTACGTTGTACGATTTGAAAAGTAGGGCAAACCTGAACAAGACAAAATAACTTCTACAAAAAGATGCTCAAGTGTCTATCAATAACGAACCCAAAAGCCCACAACAGGTGCTCTTATGATGGTCCACGGAACGAAACATAGAAGCGAGACTTCTCAACATCAGTCTAGGTCAGCACTGCTCCTCGTCGAAGCAAATGCAGACAAAACGTGAAACTCGAGTGGTTCGAGGTCCTCGACATTGGGTTTGTTTCGGTGGAAACCGAAAACGGTTTCGTGCCGTTCTCTATTCGTTCGCTTTTGCGTTTGAATTGTGCTCCGGATGCCGCTTCC
Organism: Anopheles coustani; assembly: GCF_943734705.1. NCBI lineage: Eukaryota > Metazoa > Arthropoda > Insecta > Diptera > Culicidae > Anopheles > Anopheles coustani. Next base: position 3,972,233 of record NC_071288.1, on the reverse strand, counting down.
TCCCGTTGGATGCAGTGGCCGCTTTTCCGGTCCCTGCCCACCGTATCATCTTGTCGTACCTTTAAGAAAGGTGTTGGTTTCTGTTTTCTCGGTCAGACGGTCGGTCGTCCTCATCTTGTTAGCGGCACTTTCCTCGCTTCGGATTCCGTGCGTCGTCTGGTTTGTTCGCGAATCAGTTTCTGAACCAGGTGCAGGCAAAGGTATCGGGCCGAGGAAGAAGCGCAAAGGAACCTGTTTCCGTTGGGTTCGATGGCGTTCGAAATCCCTCCCTAGCCATTTGCCCCCTTTATTCCAGCCTTGGTTCTGGAGCTTTTGAAAAAGTTCTTTCGCCCGTAGATCCGTTTGCCATTGCTTGACCTTCTCAACTCGCAGACGGTGGCGCAAGACGGCGTTGTCCTTTCTCGGCTACGGGATGCTCGGAATGCAATCTCCGTACTCTCCTGGACTTGGACGTTTGTGCTAGAGGGACAGGTAATGGACCGGGTGGCGTTCGTGTATCGCTCGACATTTCGAAAATGACATTCGGGACAGTACCATGGCCCTGCACTGCGACAAGAGAGACGAAAAGTTGTATATTTTTTTTCTAGCTTATGGGTGTTACTGTCCTACGGTACGTTTGCTTGGCGTGGGCTAGAATATTATTAAACTCTCAAACTACAGAAGAAGAGAGGTCGCAGACGGTTAAAGAGCTCCAAATTTGTATGCCACGAAGGTGTTTCACTTTGTTGAATGGTGGCGATAAGTATAAGTTGGATCGATAATATTGAATTAATTTTATTCGAATGGAAGTTTTTCGCAATATGCTGTGTAAATATTGCCAGACTCTTGTCGTTTGTCCTACATGAATGAAAATCAAATGGGTTTATGTAATAAGTAAACTACCATATTTTTAATTAAGCATTTGCTACATTTAAAATTCAGTTACGGATCAGCAGTTAAAAAAAAAAACATTTTTCAAAAAGCTTTCTCGTTTCCTCTTGATCATTGAGGAAACGCAGGCTCCGGCGAGATTCGAACTCACGATCTCCTGTTTACTAGACAGGCGCTTTAACCAACTAAGCCACGGCGCCAGATATTTGCAGGGGATGTGGTTACAACGTTTGGTGGTTCTCCATTTACTCAAATCTACTATGGTTCCCCTAGCAACAACAAACTTCCTTGACTTCCTATGATTTATTTGGTAGCTCTTTACTTTACTTAAACAATTGTGGTCATAATGACTTTTTTTTAATGACGCTGTCCCATGCGAAAAGTAAACAAATGTTTGATTCGAAGACATTTTGTAATACTGTAGTCATTGTTTTTCAGATTATAAGTTATTAAATGAAATTGAGATCGTGAAAATAGCCGTGTAACTTCGTCGTTTAAGATATTTTGCCAAGCCGAACTGACGTGTGTGCGATGAAATCGTGAAGATTGTAAATAATGGGGCAATTTCGCTATGAGCTGTGTATCACTAGTTATGGTTTTGTTGTCTATTTTCCACCCGCATGTCAACTGGCGCCGTGGCTTAGTTGGTTAAAGCGCCTGTCTAGTAAACAGGAGATCGTGAGTTCGAATCTCGCCGGAGCCTATCTAATGACGCTCATGTGTGTTCATTAGATCTTGAAACTTTTTTCACTCGTGGGTGGTGTTCCTTGGGAATTCTGCACATTTGGTCGGGGCGGGGGGTGTGAGGTTGTGTACACATTTTTTAACAATTTGCTGGCAATCATTAAACAACGAGCGATAGAAACTAGACTGCAAGACCTGAAGGTAGTTTTTTTGGTTTTTTACATACAGATACAGATAAGGGATGGTGGCGTGGTCCCGATTCTCAACCGATACCGAATCCTGCTCTGTACGAGAGGACTGACTATCCAAGTACATAAATGGAAAAAAATAATAAGCTCTTAACGAGCAGGAATGACGGTTAACTCGTTACGGCAAGAAGAAGAAACAGAAGAAGGGATGGTAATTTCATATCGTTCGTTCACAGTTGAGGGGTGTTTGTATGTTTGAAAGTTTGGTTCAATAGTGTCAGAAAGCTTTTCGAACATGAATTTCCGATATATCTGTTAATAAATATGTTCAAAATATGAATAAAAATCAGCAAATGTCTAGGGGCGCGAGCAAAAAAAACAATCTTTCCATTACTATATTTCTGAGTAACGGTAGGCTCCGGCGAGATTCGAACTCACGATCTCCTGTTTACTAGACAGGCGCTTTAACCAACTAAGCCACGGCGCCAGATGAGTCATGGCGATTCTAGAGCTATTGAAAAACACATTAGGAAACTGAACCTGTACGTTGTTGAGCATACGTCCTAAAGTTGATCTGAAAAATAAAATAAAATAATAAAGCCGGTGTATCGGACAACAGAGCTAAGCATACATTTCATATTTAATGCTTTTAAGATTCTTATTAAAAACTAAACAAATAACTTGTTGCGAAAAGTTAAGTAAGTCTGTTTCTGTTAGTAATCGTAAATATCGTTCGTAAATCATATAAAAAGACCATACTTACTCTAATCTATTTCCTTGATTGCATAACATAGGTGTCTTTTTTCCAGGTTGTGGAGTGACAAAAAAAGATCGATTCGCTGTAGACAGGATTCGAACCTGTGCGGGTAGAACCCAATGGATTTCAAGTCCATCTCCTTAACCGCTCGGACACCACAGCAGATGCGTTTGAGGGTTCCAGATGCCGTACAGTTGTTATAGCCTCGAAAGTGGGTTCAGCATAGTTGAATCAATAGCTTACTCTGTTCGATTGCGATGTTAAAATCATGGACTTTTGTGGATGAAGAGCGCGTAGAGTAGTAGAAAGATAATTTCAAATCAGTTTCATGGTATAACATCTCCTGCATTCCAATGAGAACTCTACCCGATAAATCGTGCGCTCTTTAGCGCGCCCATGTTTAGCGCTACATCTTGCTTTATCTCTAAACAGGAACGCCGGTTAGCTGCCCCTGTATAGACGTTAGAAGCGTGTATGGAACGTGTGTCGTCGTTAAAATACCGGGAAAAAAGGTCGCCCAAACACACCGCGGACAAACATTGTACGATTGTAAACCGATAGGGTTTTCCCTGAATGGTGGCAGCCCGTTGAAGGGGGAGACAGTTTATCATTTTTCATTTGCTTCTAATTGATCGAGTACGATCTGAAAGACGAGGGATGATAACGCGTGCGCCTGTTTTAGGCTGACTTGTGTATTGGGCATTTCCAGTGGAATTTTAATCATTTAAGAGCCCAGAGGTGGAACGGTTTGCCTTTAGGGTATCTGTCCAATCGATTACTTTCTGATAGAGCAACTATGCCTGGGGCTTTTTTAATCGACTAATCGGATGCCATAGATCAAATCTTCAGAATTGATGAATGTTAGAGACAATTATTTGATTTAATATCTTCTATCAATCGATAAAGAATTTATTGGAAAAGATTAAATTTGTTTAAAGATATTAATCAATTCTTCATCGCATTAACATTTAAGGAACCACTTTTCACACTTCAAATGAATGTTTGTTTTCGCAATTAAACGTGCGTTTCTACTCTAGCCAGAGGTATTTCAATTGTAAATAATCTTTTATGGTGTTGGGTTGATCCTATTCCTTGTATTTTCTTGGTATTATTAAACAACTTATGTTGAGCGCTTCCACAACACTATATCGAACACGCTCTCTCCGTCTTATGTGTTCGCTTCCTGCGCCCCAACATAGACTTGGGTCTCCGGTTGGAGAAGATTTTTATGGCCCCCATAAACATAACCAACAACTGCAGACAATATACGGTTCAAACCATCACCTCAACGGAGTCACCTCCCTCTTCCAGGGCACTGACATAAATTGTCGATGAGCAACATCATATGAAACTGACGCACACATACACACACACACACACCTAGCGATGTAAACGAACACAATGACAAGAAGATTAATGCTTCCTGGTAGCCTCTGCCTGTACCGTGGGGTAATAGGTTGAAAAATGGTCGAGTGCTTACTGTTCGCGTTGTAACAGTTTTGTTTTCGATGCGGGGTCCAGCTTCGACCCGAAAATGTCTCCAAGAGGTCACCAGAAAGGGACCGGGAAGGAAATATTATAAAACGGTTTCGTACGTTTGCACCGCTTCGAAGGTGTGGTGATCTCATTAATTCCCAATTGAACGGTTTCCCTTTGCTTCGGAACAATACTGTGATGTCGAAACCGTTTCGTGTTTTAGTACCCTGTATGCAATTTGCATTCCCCCGCGGGAACGGGGAAATAGAACCTTTCGTCGATGAAATCGACTGACTGACGGAAGGAGGCAGCGATAGACACTTCCGGTTCGGTTGTCGCTTGGAATCCACCGTTTGGATCGATTCCGTTCCTTCCCACATGGACACATGTCTTCCGGAGAGTCCCGTTCGTTTTTGGCTTGCTCTGCCCCTCGCAGTCGTTGAATTGAATGAAATGTTGAACCAAACACCAGGTCAATGTTGAGGATTCCTTAAAATTTTTATTTTAAAACACTTCACCTTTGTTTCCCATTTCCACTGGCGGGGAAAGGCGACCGGAAGCGCAACAACCTCCCTTGCTTCGAATGAGTCTCTCCGAACGGGAACTCGGATCGATGTATTTCTGCCATCGCTATAGGGGAAAGAAAACCTCTGGGAAAAAAAGCTAACAGGGATACGCGTTTCCCCCTCCTTTGGGATGACCTTTTATTGGGAGCAAGGGCGAGGAAAATTATACGAAGATAAAACAATTTCTTTGTCAGCTTTCTTTTACCTCATCCGGCGCCCACTGTTACGACCCCGCATTTTGTTTGTTTCTCGATTGGCTGACATTTGCTTGACATTTTCTGTCCGCTTCTGGATCATTATTTGGTTTAGAGAGGAGTTGAAGGTTATACAGTCGATTGATTTGTTTAAACAAGATTTCTCACTTTTTAATGTTATCTTGGTTTTGTTAAGATATTTTGCTTGCTAGATAATTCTGGCACACAATGTTTCGATTCTTTTCGATGCTATATCTGTGTCCCCATTTTAGCTTACCTTCGCCATTCATCTATTGTGACGCATCATTTGTTGCGGAATGTGCACACTCTACTGATTTATTTTGACTTCACTCATTTAGCTTCTTTGCGTTTAATCAAAAACATGCATCCCAGTGTAAACGTCATTAATATCGCTAGCAAGAGAAAACGCTGAAATCGGTGCGAGCGCAAAACTTTCTGCCCCCTTGATAAATTGTTCCGACTGTTTACCATTGTTTTACCACCATTTTACCCACCATTCGCCCAGTGCCAGTGAAAGATGGAGGTGGAATAATTTATTCCCTGTCATTTCTATTCACAGCTGCGTGTGTTTGTGCGCTATCGATTCGATTCTGCTTCCAACAAGTCGCCATTTTCGTTCATTTTCATCGTGGGTCCTTTTGGGTGCTTCTTCTCAAACATATCTTGGTTTGTGGAATGGAGAGGGAGAGATGTGGGTTGATAAAAGAAAAGCCACTTCATGGGTGGAATAATTTGATAATAAGCTTTCCCTATCCTAATTCGATTCTGTTTGTTAGTACTTGAAAAACGAACATTGGAAAATAGTATTATTAATATGAGAATGAAATGTGTCCTTATTTAAAATAGTAGGCGTAGACCTTAAAAGAGCTGTCTTGCCCTCAAACGCATGTTTGTTTTCCATCTCATTGATTAAAGTACCCTGCCTAGGTGTAGCCCGTGTGGGAAGGTATATCATCCCACAGACCGGTGACGATGATTTAGTTGATAACATGTTTGCGAAAATAATGAAACTTTCCTAACTAACTCTTCCACCTCTTCCGTTCGTAGGAGTTATGCGACCCCATGCGGAACGCAGTAAGGGTTCTCCTATTTTATTCCAACAACCACGGCCTAGCACAAAGGCAAGGAATATGGCACAAACACCACACAGGGGCCAACATCATCGGGAGCAAACTGCCGAAACCGCCGCCACCCTATGCATGCATCTCCGATTATGACGACGCAACACAGAATACCACTGCTGATGCTGTTGATGATGATGATGATGATGATGATTACGCTGGGCGGTGGAGGGTGTCGAAAGGCGCATAAACGCGGGGCTGGTGTGTAGGTGTGTGTGTGGGTGTGCCATTACGAGGCAAATGGAAAACTTCGTGTAACAACAAGTTCTTCCGACGCCACCGGCGTTAAGCTGTGTGTACGGCGGAATGGCGACTGTTCTATGGACAAAGATTACGGGTGGTACACTACAGTACGATTCGGTATTTGACAGCACTCAATCTATTGTATCAGAATTTTCGCAGGTTTCCATAAGATATTTAGTCGAAAGTGGAACAAGCCGCACACGTAGTTTATGCCTGAAAGTTGGCGTTTTTAAATGCGAATATTCATAATTGTATTACACTACAATCCTCTATGTGGGCTGTAACTGTGAAAACAGGATGTAAAAACAGTTGCGGACGGAAATCGGAAGCGTATGGCCGAGGGCGTGGAGGTGATTTAAACTCTTGGCAACGAGAGTGACGGCGACATCGACTCTACTACGCCGTTGACAACAGCGCACCGAAGACGGCAAAGCCCCGAGAGTCTAGCGAACGGCCAGCACATGAAACATTGGATGTGGATGCGTTGGTGTGAGCGAGGCGAGCTGCTCGCACATTGAGCAAAGGCCCGGAAAATGGGGGAAAAGAAACCACTTGTACAGAGAGACACACAGGCAAAGTCAATCTCGGGGAGATATCTTTTATTTCCCTTTTCCGTTCCGTCCGGAAAACTCGTCCGGCCCACCTCCCCCCTTTTCCGGGTCCCCAATTTGGGGCCGTCGAAGTAATCACTAACTACCCATCGTGATGATGTGTGAGTCCTTCTGGGACGCCGACGAGATGCTCCTGGCAGGGATTCGGCCGAGCACGAGATTAGGACAAGAAGGAAGAATAAAAGGGGGCTTTCGGACTGTTGCTTTACTGTTTGCTAAAGGGCGGGCATTGTTGGTATCGGAATTGATAGGAATTACATCGATTATTTTCTCATACGAAGCTACGTTGTATTTTGTACAAGGCATATTTGTTGGTTAGTTAAACAAATCTTTTGATAGTTGCAAATGTTTTGAGCAATAATTCTTTTATTTTGTTTAGAGTCTTCGCTGTATCTATTTAATGCGGATTTCATTTATTGAGACTCTTTGGTGAAGATATAAATTCATTACAGTTTTTGCACACTTATCTAATTGAAATTAGCTGCAAAATTTGCTTTCATTCTTTATTCACAGTACTTAAATTCATAGAACCGTTTCAGAAGTTTATTGACTTTTCGACATTTAACGAAATTCTCTTGTGTTTCTTCTAGCATGTTGCAGAAGGAATAATCCGTGGAAATCATCAGTGGAGTGGTAGTAACTAGAATGTCTGATGGAAAATGAAAAAGTTACTGTTCTTTCGAGAGCATTCGGTTTTCGCTGAATTTGACAAACCACTTTACGATTCGTTGGCTTTTCACAGCTTAAAGATTCTGATAAAACGCTCCTCTACTTGTCGTCGACTATAGATAAGTGTTTCTTAAAAATGTTTTCGTTGAGGTTCAATTCCTCCGACTTCGGCCTACCAAAAACCTGTCACACATCCAAACCAATTACAAAAATGGTTTTACCCACTCCCTTTGCAACAGTCGGATAATGATGAAATAGATGAACCAGACCGGAAATCAAATTGGAAAAACGTCTCCCGCGGTTTGTGGTGAGTGGAGACTAGATTTGTCGATGGCGGCCCAATGTTGGCCAATTTTAAAACGCAGAAACGGATTGCAGAAAATTGGCAGCGAATCTGCCACGGCCGTTTTTGCGGTCGTGTATCGATGGCGACGAGAAGTGTGAAGAAATTATGATCCGCTTTCTGGCAACGGTTCGTGTGTGAAAAAGCCTGTAGAGTTTTAAAGGAAGCGCGGAATTTGGCACACTCTGAGGAGCATAATTTTCGGGACTATGTCTGTTCGGCGGGTCGTAAAATAGCAATTGTGCAGGATGGGTTGGGCAAAAGAGTTAGTTAAACTATCCTACTATAAGCGACACTGCACATTCGTAATTGCATTCTCCACCAAAACAACCCAGACAGATTTATCCCACATGTTCGGAAGGGGGAAAATTCGAAACGGGAAAACGAAAGACATCCAAGTCCCTCGCTCAGTACGATGCAAAATTATGTTATTTGTTCCTGCTGCTTCGTCCTGCTGTTGCTTCCTTTGTCCTTTTCCTTTCCTTTAATATAAAGATATTTCTTTCTTTTTACCCTACGTTATGCTTCTTGCTTCACTTCCCCAGTCCGCCGTCGCGTTAAATCTGCATGTTATGTTCGATGTAAAAAACGCAACTCGGCTAGAAAATTCACACAAAACAAACCCCGTCTGAAGTTGTGCTGCAAATGGAGATGCTTACGCGATTGGTTTGGGTTTGGTGGTAGAAGCCGAGAAGGCGAAAAACTCTGCCCAGTTGTGTGACTCTACGACTGGGAGTCGCTGGGAAATAATCCAAGTTTGTCGACAACCACCACCCGAGCTGCTGTTTCCCGAGAGAGGAGTGAGGGTAGAGAGTGGATCTTTTTCACCCTTAATTCCACTCGACCCGAAGGGGATAGAGGAAACACACAAAAAATCAATGAACCATCCGAGAAAAATGGGAAACCGGTGGTTGAAACATTGTGAATGAACGAATGAGTTTTCGGGTTGGTGCAGAACGTCCTTACAGTTTATGCTGATGTCGGGGGTTGGTAGGATGCAGAAGGAAGGTATCCTGCACAGGAAAACACAATCTTTGCTATATCGCAGATAAAAGGTTTTCCCCGTTTCTTTTGCACGCCATTGTGCCTTTTCTCATGAACCAAGAACAATAACAGAAATATTTGATTGACTTTCGTTTGAATTGTTTGTTCCGCTATAAGAATTTTATTTCTTCTTCTGCAATTTTCCATCAACTTTATAAGATCCAGTAAACGAAAAGGCTCCAAGAGGTATCATACTTCTTTATCTAATAACAGCACACTTTGGGTTTTCTTTTCGTAATTCAATTTACTAATTGTTTCCTAATAAACCATCATAAACTTTTGGAATTTGATCAGCAGCGAACCTTCTGCTAGTTGCTTCGCGCAATAAAACCTACATCTGTGCGCGTTCCGCTGCTGCAAAATAACGTGACGAAATTGCGAATTCCGCTGGGCGGCATTTGCGGGAATCAGAAACAAATTCCCTGCCTCGCGTGTAACACGGGAAAAGGTTCGGATTTCCGGACGAAAGCAGAAACCTTCTGCACAAAGACGATGGTATCATCATTCTCGGTAACATTTGCCTAATGACGCTTCCCAGCCAGTGGTCATGATAATGATGGTAATAATGGCAATAATAATAATAATAATAATGATGATGATAACAAATTCACTCTTCCCGGAACGACTCCAACGCTCTCCAAGCCGAATTTGATCCGTGTTGAGCCGGCCGACTTCCGGATTTTTCACGTTTTCGGTTACGGTTGACCTAATCCGATGTGTCCCTTCGGCTTGGTCGACACCATTTTCCTTCCCTTTTCACTTCCTTGCGAGGATTCAATTCCTCCAAAACGGTGAACGCGGAGGTTCCCTTTGCCTCCCATTCGACTAATATTAATCTGTTCCTTCCGGTCAACTAAAATTCACTAACGAAAAATGATGATTTTTTTGCGGAAAACACATCGGAACGGGGTGGAGATCATCGCCGACAGAATGTAAAAAAGGAATTGCAGAAAAAGGACGGACGTTTCATCAAGGAACAGAAATCCTAAACGCCTCACTTTCGCGTCCGTCGCCCCTTTTCCACCAAGTTCGCGTTAAATATTCCGTGGAAATATTTCGGCTGAAACATTCGGAACAAAGAAAACTCGTCGGTTGGTGCGGACGCCGGTAGAGGATGGTGGAAAGGCGAAGCAAAAGACCCCGAAGGAAAAGGCGTACTTCGGTTGGTGTAAATTACGTAACCGAGGGAATGCAAAAAAGAAAAACAGAAAAAAAATAAATGAGAGAATCCACGATCGTCGAGAATTTCCCCTCGTTTTCCGCGAACAAGCGGCTCGGGAAAACCCGGAAAGCGACATCAAATGGACAGCGTGAAGGCCCCGGAATATCCGGCGGCGTAATCGAGAAGCATAATTTAATAATTTTCCCTCCAAATTCAACTTCTGCTGTCAATATTTATTACTTTCGCCGGATGCGAAACAAAAGTGAAAAGGTAGTAACATATTTTTTCTCCAATGCACAGGCCTTTGGCTAGATCCTAAGAACGTTTAGTATTTCTTTCGGGTTTTCTTTTCGTCAAGTGCGCCAAGTCAGATCCCAAAGGTCGTCACTTCCGGCGGTTAAATGTGTTGCAAGGATTTCAACCGATGCCGACACACGCTCTGATGGAGATTAATCTCTTTCTAATGCAATTAAAAAAGCGGACAAAGTGAAACGGGACTGCTTCCGGTGGGTGAATTTTATCGCCGAGAAGAAGTGCCTTAAATCGATTTTGCCTCTTACGCATCGGTTTCTGAAAGGGTTGATCCATTTTTGCGTTTCTGCTGCCCTTTATTCATTGCTTGTCGTCTTCGTTTTTTGCTGCTTTCCCCCATTTTTTGATAGCTTTCTTCAGCAATCCAATCTGTTTCATCGTCTTCCGTCCACAATATTTCATCGTTCGCCGTTGCTCTATCAACGAAAAAGCGTAGGAATACGTTCTAAGTAATTCCCGGCGGCATTTTCCGCCGACGGACCAGTTGGAAGTCGGATGAATAAGCTTCTTTTCTATCCGACAGCAATGGAATGAGTGAGGATGTTAATGCGTGATAATGATACTAGCAGTGAGCTTAGATGAAAATGCTACCACAATGAAGCTATCGGGAAAACTTTTTGAAGTACGAGTTGTCAAAGGTGTTTTTCCATGGGTTTTGTTTTCTCTTTCATAATGTGTTAATCGCGTTTTCAAATAGATCTATGATTGAAGAAACAAAGCAGAGGGCAAGCGCGAACTGTAAAAAATTACATGTTTATTTTTACAACAACTCGATAAACAAAAAGACAAGGGGTCCATTGCGGGAGCATGAAACGTGATAGACAAATGTAAGTATGCTTCTTGCTTCCCCCAAACAGTGAGCCATATGTTCAGCATGCGAACATGAATAGAACAAACCAACGGGATACAGACCGTAGCAAAGAACGTGGCAGGGAGACAATCGGTGGTATGAGTGTGCATGTAGTTCAAAGATAAATGATGAACCTTTTCCTGATAAATTTTCCACTGTCCGTGCGGCTGATGGTGCTGATTTTCTCTTAAAGAAATAAATGAAACAAGTGTATAACAAGAAGTATAGTGAAGAAATCTATAGATGGTCTTGTTTCAAGTATTCAAAATATAATCTAACACAATTCTTCAACCAAGAACAGAAGAACAGAGAGTGAACGTTAGGATGGACAAAAGTGTGCAAACTTTTACGAGCAAATTCGTGTTTGATTCGATGCTTGTTTTCCCATTGCTATTGACTGTTGAATGTATTCAATAATATAAATTTAAAAAGATGCATGTTATGTTATGTTAAAACTTTTCCTTTCTTTTTAAATATTGGACTGAAAAACATAACTTTTTAAATATGCAATTCAACTTTTCTTTATGTAATTCACTGTCCTTCAATTAACAATTCTATTTCTTCATTTTTTCAAATCCAGTTTTTGCTTTTTTCCATGCACAACTTCTCGAGGCTTTAGGTAATCTCCCAAGTAATCACCAACGGTTCGTGAGATGAGCTAAGTGAGCCCACCGACGTTCGAGTGAGCAAACCAGCGATGCTGCCTTTCGGTTAGGTCAGGGGAAATAACGGAAGGGAACAAGTTGCTGTCCCTGCACCCTTTCTTATGCCTCCTTTCCCAACGAACAGCCGATGGAACGTGCTCATTTGCTCTCGTTTCGTGGTGTGTCTTTTGGTCGTTTGCCTTCTCAGCTTGTTGAGGCAAACAGAGAAGTATTTCCGGCAAACCCGGTGAGACGATGTTCTCGCAACTGGTGATCAGAGTGAGATGAGGACGCATTTTCTGGATACACGCGATGGATGCTGCGACCGGATGGGAGTCGTGTCCGCGGCGGTGCCGGTGGCTGCTTGTTTGCATGTCTATGTGTGTGTGTGTGCACCTCATAAAATATAATCTTGTTTGGAATATCAAATGGTCTGCGGTGTGTTGTGTGTAGTGTTCGCTGCGTGTCGTTACGTTTACGCTTCACACAGCGCTACATGTTTTTCGGGATTGCCTCAGTTCTCGGGCTTGCTTTTGCGCTCGAAAGGTATTATATGTTGCCGGATTCGATGCTGCTGAAGTAGGTGGAACATGTCGTTCTCCCTTGCACCTCGCCTCGCCGTTTAACTACGCAGTTTATGTTGGAGGTCCTGCCGGGAATGATGATCAGAAAGAAGATGTCGATTCTTTTCCGCTCCCTCTATCGAAGGGGTAATTTTGGAGGGTCTTCTCGGTTCTTTTCAGAAGTGTTTCTATTTTTTGGAGTCATGAAGGAAGTAGTAGCACGGTAGCTGCACAATGTTGTTAATGTTATATTCATTATGAGTTGAGTTTAAAATGTTTTGCTAATACCATTGTGTAGGTTCTGTTTCGACAACGGTTTTACTCGTTGTTATTATTTGGAAATCTTAAACGTTTTGAGTGTTATTAAAAAAGGAGAAAAATTAACTGCCAATCTGTTAGTTTATCAATTGTGAAACGGCTTTTCGCTGAAAACTTCCTGCCTCCAAGCCAAAAATAAAGTAAAGCAAGTGAAACAAAACGTGGCTTTCCACAATCCAATCGAATGTAATTGAAATTAAAATTAGCTCACCACAATCTGTCACTGTTGCGTTCCTCGTCACGCGTGACTTTTCGGCGCTTGCCGTTTTAATGGAAGATAATTTTATTCATTGCAGAGATTCGCCAGTTTGCTTCCTTTTTTTTTTTCTTCTAATGGATTTCCCTTTTCACCTCGGAAAAGAAGCCAGCGCGCGTTTTCTCCCACGGCACCAATTTGACTTTTGGTTTATTCACATTGGCCTTCCCTGGTTTGTTCCCCTTCGGCGTTCTTCTCCGCACCTCCGCATTATCGTTCCTTTGTGCATTTATCTCGCTCTCCCCGCGCTAATCGCTCGGTGGAAGTGATCAAAATGCGCGCCCCGCGATCGTAAAGAAAAAAACATATATCCCACCAAGCAAGGAGCAAACCGATTGACACGTTCGAGCATAAAGTTCTCCGATCTCACCGACGACGACATGCCCCGATCCACACGATTCTCACTCACGCTCGCAGTCCTGCTTTTTTTAATGCTTGCTTTCGGCTAACTTTTTTCATCAGTTGGAGTTTTTTGTTCCTGCCCTTTCTTTTTTTTTTCATCTGCCCATCATCCCGCGTGAAGCGATGGATTACAGCGCTGGATCAGATGAAAAGGGGACGACGGTTCATGGACGGAAGAGATGGACAAATATTTTATTACCCTCTCGTCTTTTTTTCTAAACAGATTTATCATGCCAACGGTGGGCACCGGGAGCTTGGTTTGTGGAAAGGAGAGCAGGAAGGGTCAACATAAACTCACCGTCGTTTACGATCGCCAGCATCAACTCCCCGCATTGGCACTGTTTTTTTTTTCTCTATCGGACTTGTGGTTGCTAGGGTTTCGCTGCGACGTGACGAGTGTTTGACATGCGTTTTCCCACTGTAACAACTATTTTTCCACCTCTAATGCGTTGATTTTTTTATTCGGTTTATTTTCCTTTTGCTTTCCTTTTTTTCCGGAAGAGTCACTAAGTACATCGAAAAACGTAAAAATAGGGGAATTATTTTGTTCCAAAGGAAGACACACTGTGTGCGGCTCTTGGGTGGGGAGAAATATGTGGAAAACTCCCAATACACCCAACACCCCCAAAACGCTGGTATCGTTTTCCCCGGTTTCCTCTCTCGCTCTGCCACATTATGTTGTCCGACGATTAGAAACCAATTCGGGAAGTGATGAAGTTTCGGTACTGCTACCGAATCGAACTCACAACTCGATAGCGGGCGAGTGTGGAAGAAAATAGAAACATTCTACGACGAGAACGGTCTGGTGCTGTCCGTTTTTCTTTCAACTTTCAAACGTCCCGTCACGACGCATACGACACGACGCATGTTCTGTGACACAAGATTTTTTTTCACTCCACTCCGAACTCAATTTCGATTGCAAAGTAGCTGTTTACTTACTTCACTGCTTCTTTTACGTCGCGAAGTAATGCTATTTGTCGAATGTTATTTCCGATTCCCAGTTCGGGTGATTATTTTTAACTTCCATAATACACAGAAGTGCGTCATCGGCAAACGCAAATCGAGTCGAGATAAAACGGCACATCGGTTTGCGTGCCACAAGTCACGCTGGAACGCGAGTGCGCTGGAGTGAATAATGTTTCACCGAATGTCGACGCTTATTTGCGCTGAACTTATTAGTCGGTTATATTAAGGATATTTTCCTAAAACGTGCCTGTACTCTAGAAGGTAAAATGGACTAATTTTCATCCCGTAACAAACCGCGTCTGGGTGGAAAAGTTGATGGGGGAAATAAATCATCTCAGCGCACGAAATACCGTCCGATACCTTTTCCATCGAAGGAGGCCGCGCATCATAATTGGTTTCATTTGTGGAGCAAAAGTCGATCGGATCTTTTTGCTGCGCTCCCCGCGTCCCCCTCTCTGGAGCCGGTTAACACCCCCACCCCCCCATCCAGATGCCCAACCGTTACGACGACCGGAGTCGGCATCTCTAGTGGATCGAGTTGAGCGTATCAATTCGGTTCATTAAATATTTACACATGACGCACCGTCTGTGGCGGGCGGAAGGCCGGGTGCGGTGTCAAGAGGGCTTGCCAACAAGGGTGCTTTGTGCGGGAAGGGGAAAGTGGAAACGGCCGAAGGTTGTGGGGGGACAATTTTCGGAAGTTGTAAATGCTAAAAGCGAAGCGGCCAAACCGTTTTGTTTGTGGTAGAAGAGTTCCCTCTTGGGTTGTGTGTGTGTGCGTGCTTTGCAGTGGTATCTGTACGGTTCGGTGAGGCTGTATGCGTGAGTGGTCTCTTTGTGAGAGACCCGGCGGATTCGGTGGACGGCACATGCGCGCGCCTTCGATGATTTTCTCGCCCGTCCGCGACCGACATCCGAGAAGATCTCGCATCAAAGCCAGCTAGTCGGGAAAACGAAACGGCGACGCGCTCTGCTGCACGGCCATCTGTTCATGGGGGCCTGCATACTTTCTCCCTTCGTCGTGCGGCCTACCCTACCACCCGCACCACGGGGCGGGTGGTTCCCGTTCGATTGACCGTTGGGTTAAATGATATAATAATGTTCGGTAATGCTTATCGCGTGCTCCGGGAAAGCCCGTGCCGTTTTTGTCCCAAGCGCTCGACTCGGGAGGAGATTGAATTTACGGGGCGGGAAGGACGGGGTTCTGGAAAACCCAAGGTAAGGCGAGGGAGTTGGATTTTTGCGGCGGCCAGGACAGTTTGTTGTCCCGAAAATCCCTAGCGTCCTGTTTGGTCTGGTTTGGTTTTTGGTCTGTTGATTGTGTGACTGTGCTTTCTCTCCGTTACACTCTTCACCGGCCATTGGGTGCCGGAAGGGGGTGGGAGTAACGAGGAGGGATGGGATGAGTCTATTCATCCACAGATAACTTCCGTACGCGGCGGCGGATTATAAGCCGACGTGAGAAAAGTCCGCGAAACCCGCGACCGACGAGCGTCGCATTCCACCGTTTCGATTTGTGACCGAAGTGTGAGAAGGAGAGAGAGGGAGAACGTTTTCCTCCCAGGGAAGGGGGTGTGATGTTGGGAAGGGAAACGATCGGAACGATTTGAACGCGTCCAACCGTCATGATGATGGGACGAATGAGGGATGCCGTGTCTGCCCGGCGCGACAATCAATTCAATTCTGGCTCGTCGGGGCGTGCAGATGCTTTTTGCCGTCGGACTTTTCTTCTTCCCTTCACCCCCCGGCCATTTCGAGGTGGTGGTGGAGGGGGGTTTGATGCAGTTTTGCGCGAGAAGAAGTCAGGAGAAAGTGAACGAGTGTTGTTGTTGGCTGCTGCACCATCCGTTTGCAGCTTTTTTAGCAGCGATGCTCGAGTTAGGATGCTGAGGCGAGCAATCACGTTTATTTGCCTTCCCTTTTTTTTGCAAACCGTCGCATTTGAGAACTCGTTTCCTTGTTTTTTTTCTATTTCTTATTTGTTTTCCACCCAAACCAAAGAAAAAAGTTACGCAAACTATGCTCCAAAGAAATAGCAGCTCTCCCAGCGCCGCGCGATTCAATATATCCGTCGTGTCTTTTTCATCCATTCTTTCCTTTCCTTTTTTTCCCCCTGCGGGAAGCATTCTCAATTTTTCCTCCACCATTTTCCCCCACCTCACGGCGATGTGTCACCATCTGACAAACACCGCTGACAGACGTGTTTAAATCATGGCCGGCCAGCAACGTCACCCGGCGGCACACGACACTCTCTCTCACGGCTGACAAATGAAAACACTAAACGGGTGACAAATGTGCGGGCACCTTCCGTTTTCCCTTTCGCAGATGGAAGCAGGTTCTTTTCAATACGGATTCCACTCACAGTGTGCTCCCTTCGAGCGGATTGGGAATGTATCTTCCGAGAAGCGAATCACTCAAACACATGTCGAGTTTAAAATAATTATTAAATGCTACGTAAATTACTTGATTGTAAGGGCAAGATTAATGACAAATGTGGTTAATGTACATCATCCTCTTCAGCGTGTGTGGCATTTTATCCGTATATGTTTTCATTATCCCATTCGGCTCATTCATCTCACACTCATCGTTTCACTCACGCTTTTCTCATTTGTTCAGTGTCGGTGTGATTGAATGTCGCATTAATTGTATTATTAGAAGTAGCCACACCATCACCACCATCACCATCATCGCCAAGCTCTGATAATGCACAGTCGGCCTTCTATACTTCCGAAGCATTCAAATTAATTTTACCCTCGATTACTCCCGCTCTCTCAAGGCAGGGGACTCGGGAAAATCCCTCGCAAATTCGCAGCCACTAACTTGGGACGAGATTTGCCAAAATGTCAACAACTGTCCTCCGTGTGTGTGTTTGTGTGCCCGTCCTTTGGCAGCGTAATAGGGTGAAACGTCGGTTGAATTTTCTTTGTGCAATCTGTTGGCCCCCTTTCCGGTTCACATCGCACACACTCCCGGCCCATTTATTGTGTTACGCGAAAATGCGCCTACGAGAAGGACGTTGCGCTGTTGTGACGCTTCCCGCAAGGGGGACGGAGTTTTCCCACCCTTCGATAGCGATGATAAACTCGAAGGCGCTGCAGCGGAGATAGCAGAAAGAAGATTAGATAGTTAGTGTAATTGCGTACTGGTTGCCTTTCGCTTTTCCCTCGTTCAACAACTCAACAGGCAGCGCCTTGCTTATGTGGATTTTATGTATCACTTTTGTTTTAATCATCGCTTTCCTTGTTTGGTTTGTTTTCGTGGCAGTCCTTGGAGGGTGTTTCATGTTTGCATGTATCGTTAGTAGTTGATATGCCTTTAACAAGCTGGTTTTCCAGTGCTTGATTACCGGCCAGAATATTTATTTATTCTGGTAGACCAAGTGTGTTTAGTTTGATTCAATTATCTTCTTAGAAGAGTCCATTTTAATTATCTTCTTTAAAACATAATCCTGTGTAAATCAATTCGTAACTTTAGTTTTTTGTTATTGTGAGCTACTTAGGCGTTTTTTTATATTTATCAAAACTATCTCTTTGCCTTCGTTAAGATTTTGTTCAAGCAAACATTTGTTTTACTGTTTTAGCTGTTGTTTGAAGATGAATTATTTATTTATTCTACAAGACTAATTTGGTTTGTAATCTTACGTGAGTTTCTTTTTATTGTGACCTTTAAATTTGTTTGATTTTGTTTTATTTGTTTATTTATATTGCTTTTTTATCACCTTTTCTTCTTTAGTAATATCGCGATTGTGACATGTTTGTTGCTTTATTTATTCTTTATGCTTGTCTAAGCCTATACACTTATCCTTGACAATGCTCCATTGATTTTCTTTAAACTTTATATTTACCCTTTCAAATTACTTCATCGTTTCAAAGGGTATCATTTTTGACTCCACCATGGCACATTTTTCCGACCGGCTCAGGTGTGTGGAGAGTACATCTATAATGCTACCGACGCCCGTGAAGGGTCATAGACGAGAGCTACACCCTGCCGAAATATCTTGACGTTTTCGGAAATGGAGTCGTCCTGTCGTAGGTAAGGTACGCTCTCGAAATAGAACTCGTTGGGTGCTGCGTGGGAAATGTGTAGTTCCGGGAGGGAAAAATCAAAATATGTTTGCCCAACGCTCCGAGTAGCTTCGGTGCGCCGGGTGTTTGTGGTCCTTGGATCCCGCCCCTCTTTTGGCCTTCGGTTCCGTGACTGGCGTGGAAGGTGAAATGATGATGGCGTACCAGCTGCACGGAAAGCGCTTCCCATCGGCAACGAATGGCAGTAACGAATGTGGCCTCGGGCACGGAGAAGAAGGACGATCCACTGGCTAGGATTTTCCATCACACACGCACATCATCGTTCTCGTTCACTCGAAGAGCCGACGACGACGGTGAAGGGACGGGGGGACCTGCTGGAAATTAGATTTTCCAAATGGCACTTTTTGGACAGTTTAGCAAAATATTTACATTTCCTGGGGTTCAGGAGGGGTCCGTTCAGAAGCGACGACCAGTATTTGGTTCTTCTACCTTCGTGACGAGTAGAAGCGAAGGTGGACTCTTGAGCCTGAAATGCTCTAAATTTGTGAACACCGAACCATTCCGTGAGCTACCTTCTACTGCAATCTGGTTAGTATATTGTGGCTGGCGACTCTTGGGCACTTTGGTCAGTAGAGAAAAGGGAAGGCGATCCACACGCAAATTGTCTGCACTCGCCTCAAATCTGGAATTACCTGAGACATTACAATCGATATTCGGAATTTGGAGAGGGTCATAGACAAACCAGAGTTCGACTCCTGGATGGCATTTTGCCAAAGCTTTCTCCGGCCTACGGGACGAATGGTGGTTTGGTGCAATGGACGGACATCAACCACATCGAACGTTTGGGTTGATTTTCTGGATTAAACATTTTATTGATACGACTGCAGATACTGCGAGGTTAACTGCGACAGAATCCAGTTTCACTATCAGTTTTTGGAACGACATACAACCACGCTTGTTTAACGATGGTTGTTGGCATAGTAAAAGAACTCAACGGGAAAATCACAACAACATTAGTTTCACATCCACTTTCACCCCAAACATGGTGTTCGGGACGGGAAAATTCAGCAGACGAAATAGGTGAACTCCACCGGCAAATCGGCTGTGGATCTTTAACGGACGGGAAAAACAACCGCTCCGCTTCCCCAAACCCCCCACCCAAACTTCCAGCAAACATCATCCGACAGCGAAATCGACACGATAAGTCTCCGTAATTAATCAAGTGTCAACTATGTGCCTTGTTCGCTCCTGGAAAGTGGAAGCGAACGCGCGGGTGGGAAAAGCACCAAAGATGGGTGGGTGGTACCGGCTGCGTACGGACAAGCAGCACGTACACCACCACCTCTCCGGGGATGGGGGGAGAGATCGGTCGGGAAAGCTTTACGTCATAAATCATCAACTCCGGTCGGGGTTCGGTGGTCGGTCGAGGTGAAGCTGAGAGAGAGCCGACTCAGTCCGTAGCATTATGGTTGGCGTTTCTGTTTTGCGCTATTTTCCGATAGGTGAGGGCTGGAAGGAGGATATTGTGTGGGCCGGGAAATACTGACGGTTGCGTGTGTTCGTGTGTCAGCCGGGACAAATGAGAGTGTTGCCGTTGTCGAGCTTGAGTGGATTGCGACGCGGAACGGCGTGGAACTATCTTGAAGTAACATTCTGGAGGCATTTTTCCAGCACTGAGCTCGTTATTTCATGCATACAATTTCCCATTTTCCAAAGATACTTTTGGTTATTTTCATAAAAAAATAATGAACAAACTTATCGATGGAGACGCCTGGTGGTTTATAAATTAATTGCTCTTCAGTTTAAATAGGTCACAAATTTGGGGTTTCCTCCAAAATACTTTAACGTTTAGTATATTGATAGTAGGTAAAGCTTTCTACCACCATAATAAAGTAGCACAAAATTGGCTCGTTGTAGTTTTTGTTTCCGTGGGAGTAAGGGTATATTCACAAAATACCATTTTCTCTCGACCTTTTCCATCGCCCCCACGCAAGTAAACACACACACACACACACACACACACACACACACACACACACACACACACACACACACACACACACACACACACACACACACACACACACACACACACACACACACACACACACACACACACACACACACTTGGAACGAAACGGAACGTCCAAAGCGGTTTCGATTCATCGCTTGCCAAGGATCAAACAGTATTGACACAATCGCCTCCTCCCACCACCCTGGTCGACGGATCGGGCGCTAGCTTTTCTGGCTGGCGAAAATGGAAAACACGACGGATTGCAGATAATAAATCATTGATTTTCCCTGCCCCCCTCCCCGACGCACACGCATGGGACGTCTGGTTCTGCTACATCATTGTCGTTTGGTTCTTTTTTTTTTCACCTTTTTCGCTCCTTCGATGGACGATGATGGCTCTTTTTCCACCCGGCGAATGATGATGGTGCGTTCGAACCCCGAGCCGTTCTAAAGGTAGAGTCGAGTAGGAATGTAAAACCGGATGGTAGAGCTTCAACCGGATGTTAGAGCTGGGTTCTGGTGGATGATGTTTGCCCATCGAAGGAGGAAGCGGAAAAGCGGGTGCATTGATCCGGTCTTAGACCGACTCCTGTTCGAGGCGAAGAACGGTGCATTGATTTTGTTGCAATTTGATGCAACGTTGGTTTTCCTTTTGGGTGGGTGGTTTTTTTTAGTGTGTGAATGTTTGAGGAAGTTATTTGTCGCCTTGCGCAGGTTGCGGAACTCGAGCCCAACTCGAAGCACTCAATATTCATGTCGGGGTGAATGCCATCCCTTTTGGTGACGCTGTGTGGAACGGCAAAGGTGTACGGCATTCGGTGCACGATTATAATCTTCAACTTTTCCCCCCCTGAATGTGCCACCAGGTTTTCCTCCCACCGGGCGTTCCGGATTCGTCGATGAAAAAGGTTGTGCACGTGTAGGTGAAATAATGAAAAAGACATGAACAGTGCTGCGGTGGATCACAAGCCGCACATGAAAGGGGATGAATTTGTAATGCAGCTCGGGAAGTGTATGAAATTGAGATTTTACTTCACCTTCTCCGTGAGGAAAAGTCTTACCCGGGTGCGCCCACGGGTTTCCGTATACTCTCTCTTTTTTGCGAGTCTTCGTTTCAAGCATCGAGGACGGAGGACCCACTTGATGTGCTATGTGTGTAAAAGGCGCCTGTTTTTCTTTCGTTTTGCATCTCTCATTTGCATTTGCATTCTTTTTTGGGAGCGTGTTTTCACCTTCTATCGACGGTTCGACGGTGTGTGTGTGTGGTCGAACTTTAACGATCGGCATTAAACTTTTCCCATACGGTCGGGGTCGGTCGGTGGGTTTCGGTGAAAAGGGCTACTCCCGGAAGCCGCTAGGGTTCATTGGAAATTTTTATAAAACTACACAACAACTCACAAAGGCGGGTAAAACTCGACACGATGTCGGTGGAGAAAAGTTTTACCATCACTTGGGGATGCGAGTTTTAATCCCGCCACAGATACGATGGGAAAAGGGAAGAAAGGGATGGAGCTTTTATTTTTCGTAACGTGTCCTTGATTTTAAAAAGTGCTTCTGGGAAGTGCTTTCGATCTAATTAATGTCCTTTCGTCTGTTTGTTAGGAGGAAGATGTTTCAACGTTTGTGGATAGACATTTTGGATATTTATGAAGGATTTTTATGATGGTGAAATTTCTCTTAACACAAGCCAATTTTCAATAGTGTTGAATTATGAAGTCAGTTTTTTACGTTTAGAAAAGTCATAGCTGAACGAAGCTGGTTTATTTCAATTTACAAAATCAGCTTTCTGGTCAGAAATAGGGCCAACCCCTAAAACCCACCTAGTTGATTCTCCTACGGTATTCTCCACCACCATAACATTCACCGAAATTCTTTATCAACGGTAGACGGAAACAATTTTCAGTTTCACTTTCGAAAACAGCAACCAACCCAACCGCACTTTTCCACCTTAATTTTATTCAACCTTCGCCCACCGAAGTGCGCTTCATTTCTTTTCGTGCCGAAAACACAAAGGCTGTGGCTTTTGAATGCCTTTGAAGATCGAAGCCGCCGAGCCTGCCCATCGTGGAGGTCGTCGTGAACGGCCACCTAATGGTGTTGATAAAATTCTCTTATTAGCCCCAAACCGCAGGTTGCTCAGGCACTACACTAGAGACTCTACTAGACGGGCAGACACAGAACCTGTCCGAAATGTTGATCATCATCGTTTCGAAAGGAAGGAAAAGAAAAAGGTAAAACTGCTGCTCGCAAACGGTAAATAAGAGAACGCGAAAGCCTCAAAGGGAAAATGGTTAAAAATCGAAGAAGAAAAGCACGGGCCGCCAGTAAACGGAAGCTGGTGGAAATGGACAAACGAGCAAAATACTTTCCTGTTCGTTGTACGGCTTATTCGTTCCTTCTAGGATAGGGCTTATTCGAGCGTTCGAGCAAAAGGATAAAGGAAAACCACAATCTCGTAAAGATTGAGGGCCACGGCTAAGATGCTGCTTCGTTCCCTAGTCGCCTACCATTTTTCCTTTCCGCGTCCGTAACCTCCTCACACCTATCGCATTCGGTGGCCGAACTTTGTCTAACTGTGTTCATCTTTTCCGCCGATGCCGATATTTTCCCCGTTTTTGGTTTGGTTTTGGGAGCCGAGAAAAAAGTTTTCCCATTCCCTCCCGACCGACTGGCTGTTTTGTATAATTTCATCGCTGCTCCGGTCGTTTTGCGATGTTCTCAGCAAATTTTTCATCCCTTTAACCAACGTTCCTCTTTCCTCGTTTTCCATACCATCAGTATCTTTTCCTTTGTGTGTGAAAAGGGGCAGCCTGGCAAAAGGAAGAACCCAGGTCTGGCTGCCACAGTGTTGGCGTGCGTTTGCATGTGTGTGTGTGTGTGTGGAGGGGGTCCGTTTTTATTCGATGGTGACTGGTTTGTTGAATGTCCTGTCCGGAAACCTTCGCCCTCTACCTTCCACTAGCGGATGTTGGAAAATCAGTCTATCAGCTTAGGTTCAAGTTTTGTTTGAGGGTGACTTCCGTTAGGTTGGAAAATGTTGTTCGAATTTTCACTCGCTCTTTCTCACTCATACGCTCTCTCTCTTTTTGGTGATTACCATCTCTATGTTCCCATGCCTTATAAAGCCTGTTAGCAATGGTTCCCTTGGCCAATGTTGGGCCTTTTGGGTTCACCAACGAAGGCTGCTCATGACGCTCGGTTCACCTTTGAGAAAAGCGACTAGAATGGTCGCCTCATCTCCAATGCGACGACTTTCCCTTGTTTGGAGTGTAGAGTCCTTCGAGTGAACGGTGCAGGACACTCCGTTCATGACTTGAGCCACCGAATATGAGCTCAATACCAGCGCGCGTTCCGCGACGGCGTGTGCATAATCTACTTCGCAATCCGCCCCGGTTTTGTCAAGTTTTCCTCGGGCGTGTGGGGGCGCGTAACTCCCTAGATGTAACGGAACCGGCTGTTACGAAACCGACCGACAACTTAACCGTAGCCCTTAACGTTGCGGAAGGATGTAAGCAAGCTGCTTCGGTTTTTGTTGTGAATTGAAAAATGTCAAAAAAGAATTTTCCCCGCGACAAAAAGTTGGTGACAAGCCAACTTTGAACAATTGTATGTAATAAAATAAAAAGAGTGGTTTTAAGCACTTATGGAGAAACGCCTGGTAAAATTTTAGCTAACGACTTTTTACGCCTTAGTTTTTCTTAGATATTATTTCGTAATTTACTGTGTAAGTCCAATCCTCCTCCCTTGTGGCTTTGATGATGACTGTATGAATTTGGGATGTGCTATTTCCTTCACCTGAGACGTAATCTAGTTGTAAACGAGCAAATGATTTGCTTTCCGACACCCGGAAAAGGTAAAAAGTGGGATTCCACGAAAGTAGAATCTCTTCGTTCAAAGACTTCGAGAGGGAAGTGCTTTGTTACACGTCCACGTTGAAACGGGCATTAAATTAAGCATAATAACTTAATTGCAGATTTCGAGCAGCATAAAATCTCGCTCCTGTATGCCGGGGGGGCGTTTCAACATCCTTGCGTATTAAAGTGGAGCCGCCAGGAATGGCATAAGAACGAACGGATAGACAATGGGAACGAATTTGTCGTTTCGGAGAGTGGTGAGTAAAGGGTTTCGGATTGTATCGTGGTTTTTTTTCACCCGGCGTGCGTTTCATCCTCCCGTTTCCGGAAGGGGAGTTCCTCGGTTCGGGTGCGTTTTCCCTTTTTTTCTTAGCCAGCCGGGGGAAAACGATGAAACGATACGGCGCTATATTTTCATGGCGTAACGATGAGGAGGTGCTTCGGATAAAATACAGCAGAGTCACAGCAGAGCTTCCCGGATGGAAACCGGTGGGAATGTCTACTTTTACCCCGGTGTGGGCAGAAGTGAGCTTTTCGGAATTTATTCGTTCGCCCACGTTCGCAACCCCCGGCGTCCACCCACTTCGACGATGCCGATGGTGCGTGAAATGTCGGGAGATAAAATGAACAGCAAAGAAGAAAAAAAGGCAAACTACCGAGAAGACATAATTATGTACGGTACAAACCAATGACGGTCCCAGAAGGGAGTTGGGTATTTGACTTTCCGTTGGAATCTCTCTACAACGGAGAGGCTGGTTTTTGCGGTGCATTCAATGTTTTCTACCGAAATTATTATTCTATTGCAAGCTTTCTAAAGGTTCACTAACACAATCGGAAAGTGGTTGAGAAAATGAAAACAAGTATAAATGTTTGCTGAAATAAACGCAACAAGAAAAAGGTAACGTAAACTGAAACGGCCCTTCATTAACTTGTTTGTCGAAGTACTTTAAAGCCGGTGAAGTGCAAATTTCACTTATCGTTAATTGTCAAAAGCTTTCGGAAACTTAAAATAGGTAAACACCCAACAAAAATAATGAAAATGTTTACGTTTAATTTATATTTTATTTGCAGTTGGTTTTATAAACAAATAAACTAGTTTAAGATTGATATAAGTAGCAATAAATTAATATGTAAAGTGTTTCAAGCTTTAAAGTAACAATCAGTCCATAGCACAATCTTGAAACATCTCTTCAAGAGATGTAACTAAACTCTTAGTAGCTGCCATCCTGTGAAGAAAAAACTCTACGCATATATATATTTTTTATATAATAAAACTTCAATGTCCTTAAAAAAAATTGCAGTTGGTTAATTATTGTTTGTTCTGCAATCTTATTTTATACCGCAAAACAACTCACGTTATGTTATTCTTTTGTGATTATCGTAAAAATTAGCTTATTTGCAGTTGAATAGTGTTTTGTATAAAGCTTGCTAACATATCTAATTAGAGTTGATTAAAACGACAATTAAAACGAAATTAGTTAACCTGTTAGCTTGGTTGAGAATGCTTCAAGACTTGAGAAAAAACTACCTTACATTTAGAATCTGAAACGGTGGAATGAAATTCAAGTAAATCACCTTCTTTGAAATGGTTACTAGAGGATTAGACCGGTCACAAGTACTCCAACCCGCCGCTTCCGCTATTATCCTGCGCCTTCCATCCAATATAAGATGGTGTAAATTTATTTGCGTTTGGTTTTTCTCTTTCCACTTGAAGCTATTGGTTTTCAAACATGGAAAGAAGGTAGTTTTTCCCGACGAACCCTGTCAGTTGTGCCTGATTGCTCGCAACAAATGGCGTTCGGAAGACGGAGCGAGTGTCTATCAAATTCGAACCCAGTGGAGTCTCGGCTTGTCCAGCAATGGGTCGATAAAAGGTGAAGTCACCGGAAAACTTCACCGTTGCCCGTTTTTCCCGGTTGAAATATTCCAAAGCACATGACTCCCGGGGTTTCGATTTGCGTGGCGCTTTGCATCCACCATCCACTTGTCGGAGGGGGAAAAGCCCCGGAAATAAGACGTACGACACCGCAGCTCGCAAAGGAAAACTCCTACTCGCTCCGTGTGGAGCAGGAGAAAGCGAAACTTTGTTACGCCTGTTGATGCACACGGAGAGAAGGAAACAACGGAGGTTGGTTGGTGGGTTGGAAAAGATGAAAATCGTATCCACTTCCACCAACCCCACCACCCCCCGTCGCATCGGTTTTCGCCCCATTCGCATTTTCCCGAGGACGTTGCGGGCGGAAATGTAATGAAGATTTATGATTTCTTCATTGGAACTGGCGCGTTTTCGGCAGTGTGGAGGAGGCGGAAACAGAAGAAAAAGGAAACGGTAATCATTTCTCCATCCCCCTCGTCGCCTCTGCGGATAGTTTTGGTCCTATCAAAAGACAAACACCGTCTCGCACCTTAGCACACAGACCAGACACGGGCACTCCAATAAGCCCTTGTCCATGCCGAAAGCGGCACCGCCCGACAATACGTTTTATTGTTGAGGGCGAACCAGTTGTTGGAGCACGCGACCATTGCACGTGCATAGACATTTGCCCGTTTTCCAGAGGGTATTTCCCTGGAGGTTCGAGTATCTTCTGCCAGTGGGGAAAGCGGGAGACCTCACTTTGGTAGAGTTTTTCCCCCCTTGCAAACAAGAAATTATACCTCCGCATTCATTTTGTTTCATTGTTCTTAATACGTGTTTATTTGCTACCGATCGGTAAATAGGTCGCATCAAGATTAGCAATGTTTCACTCCGTGAGTTAGCTTTCATATTTAATTATTCTGTGTCATTATTTTATTTTCATCGACACTTCCAGTTGCTTCAAGATTGTTAAAGTTTACTCTTGATTTTCCCCCCCAAAGGGCCAATGTTATTCGAAATCGCACAAGAAACACTCCAGGAAATACTTGAACTCGACGAACCGTCGGCCTCTCGAGTTGGAGAAAACACATTTTCCCGCCGTAAGTACCAAGCCAACAGGTTCGGCGCAAATACTTCTCCTTTATTCCTGGCTTAGCCCGAAATCTTGCCCGGTCTTTCCGGAAATCCCTCAGCGGTCGATTCCACCGGTTTTGCGATTGTCAGAAACAGGGCAGCGTACGAAGGTTTCTGGCGAAGGAACGGTTGGAAAATGTGTGGAAGGTTATAAACCTCCTCCCACCCCCCGGGAACGGCCTGTCGCCAAAGGATACGCGCATGTTTATGTCCAGGGAGAGGGATCGAGTCGAGTGGCCCGAAACGAAATCCGCAACGTTGTGTGGAGCGCTTCCCTTCTCCTCCTCCGAAGGCTTGAGAATCAATTTTCTATGAATCTACCCCTTTTTCCACCAGGGTGGCGTGTGCTGCACGTCGTCGGTCGGTTGGTGTGTTTGACTGGCAGTGAAATTGCTTTGGCCAAATCTATCGACCGGAGACTTTTAACTACCGGAAAGTCCCGACCGCGCTACTCCGAAAGAAAACTCAGGACTTACGTGCGGGGGACATAAAAGAGCGCGCGCCTTCTCCTGTGTCGTTGTCTCGGAAGCCAGACGAACAAGGACACCATTTTTCTCGCCAATTCCGTAGTTTTTTTCGCCCTTTCTTCAACATCCTTTTAGCGATGTCCTTCAGCGGGAAGGAGGTTACTTCTCGCCTTGACTCACGTTCAGGAAAACCCGCTCCCGCAAGGACGACACGATTGTGATGGCGTTGTGTTTGTTGCTGGCAAATTTTCCAATCTTGGCTCCGAGGTTTTGCAGTTCTGCCCCGTCGTTTGTTTATTTTTATTTCACGATTTTTCTCACATTCAAGTACATTTCCTCAGCAAGATGCGATAAACAGAGGAGAAGAAAAGTGATTTCCAAGCACAGAAGGCAGTGAAAGTCATTTCTTTGTCCCTTCCGGCGCACCGCGTCGAACACGAATCGCCTTTATTTTCCTATCGCTTTCCGGGTTGTTTATTGATGTGATTAGAAGGGAAAACTTGACGATTTTCTTCTAATATAGTACACAAAAGCGGGGGAAAACTACGTCGCAGAGGCCACCCCGAAAGGCGTCGCTTAAAATTCTCTTTGTGCCTCGTTTCCCGTTCAAGAGAGAGGCATGTTTCATTATGGGTGTTGGTCTTTTTCTCCCGCTCGGCTACATTATGCAGTGATTAATTGTCAGCCGACCGCATCCCTCGGGAAATGCGGCGCGGGTTTTTCCGAAGGGTTCCGTGGGCCTGAATTTATCTTACGTTAGTTGGTATACTCGAAAGGGTCATCACAGAGTGTGAAATCTTTGAGAAGAAGTGAAAGAAGTTAACATTGATGATTATGTGTCGACAATCGTTTATGTTCATTACTTTGAAATTAAAGGAACTCGATAATGTGGGATGAATTTTAAAGATTACCATTGTAACTTCTTCGAACGTGTTAAGAAAAACTCAATACCATATGAAAAAAAAGTCAAAAATAAATAGAAACGTTAATCAGGTGTCGTCTTCTTTTCTTCTCGGTGTAAATGATAATAACTTTCGTCCGTAATCAACAAGCCGATTGAGGCGAAAGACTCTGTTGCAAATCAAAAGGCGCGCAGAATAGGGGAGTGCGAAAAGAACACTATTTTCCTCCGGCAAATTTCCATGGAACAACCCACCCCTCGTCGACGCAGACGTGGAAAATCCTCTACCGCATCAAACCAAAATCATGTTGGGGTTTGGCTGGCTCTTGTTGCGTAAACTTTTCCACCCGCCCGCATCGGAAAATAGCAACCCCAGCACCCCCTCTTGTTGTGAATCCTTTTTCTCATTTCAATATGATGAAAATTATTTTCCCGCTCCTTTCACTCCGGTTCCGCACATCCTCGAATTGGCTTTTCCTTCTCTGTTTCACCTCTTATTAACTCTTTGATTTTGTCTTTTTCTCTCTGTAATGAGCACGGTATGCTCTCTGTGCTTTTTCCCACATTTGCACCGTCTCGTTCTTACTCTCACATTGTACACTTGTTACTCTTTTACTCTGCCTTTTTGTGATGTTGTATCCTTTTTCATTGTGCTATCCTGTTTATCGTTTGTTTCACGTCCCATTCTCTCCCCTCTGGCATAATTTTCTCTCACTTTAACAAATGCGTAGTGGTTCCCAATTGCTGTTTTCCCACACAAAATCGCTCCATCGCACTTTAGCCCTCCTGTTGGCCTAAGGTGTTTCCATCCTTGTCCTTGCCAAAGTTGCCGGTTGCAGACGGGCTTTTCGTGTGTGCTAACAAAATCAAGCTCAATTCCGCAAATTGACGCCTCCGGTCGTCGTATTTCAATCTTTTCCCACTGCTCCCATCGTATTGCTCCCGTCGTTGAAAGTGGAGCGCTTGGGTGGAGGGTAAGATTCTGCGGGAGTCTGGGGACAAGGGGTTATTGAAACAGGACCAAATAGGATCGCCGCCTGAATGGATGGACGTTTTTCTTGGAGCTCTCTGGGCAAAGCAGCTACTTCCTGCACCAAGGAGTAGTCAAATGTGTTAGTGCATATTTCATGCCCTCTCATACTTAGTCTTCCACTTCCTTCACAGTCCTTTTTCCTCTTCACTTTGCTATGGCGGTAGAAGAAATTTGTCGGAAAATTGTGTCTTTCTTGCTTTTAGTAGTAAACTGTTCATGTTTAAATGTTAAATGTGCTCAGCTACGACTGTTTCCATGTTTTGCATTAAACTTGTAAATGTTTCATGTAACAAACTTCGTTTTAGTAAAGGCTATACATGCATTTATTTGGTAGTTTAACACAACAGTGTTACTTTTATAATAATGATACATGAAACATATTTTGCATTGCGTTATAAAGTGGACTCTGGATACATTTGTGTTTCGCTCAAATGATCAGTATTCCACTCCATACGTCTTTTATCGCGCGACAGACGTGTCCTTTGGATATGAAAATCGACAAAATAGCATGTTTCATCTAGTAGGAAAATGCGTGTATCACGTCTACTAACCACTATCGTCTGCCAGGATGCAATTTTCCCCCGTCCTTGCGCTTCCACTTCACGCCCATTTCCACACCGTTTTTCCCAGCATGAACCAGGAGCATCCGGGAAGAGCGCTCGCAAACACAAGCCGTTTAAATTCCTCGCGGAATGGAATAATCCGGCAATGGTTCCGTCGGCTTCGACCAGGCTCTAGGTATTTATGTGGAGCTGGGAAGTTCGAGGCGGCCCTCTCGTTTGCAGTGTGTGCATTTTGCATGAGGCTCCCTGGCCCAGTATTGCATACTCATTGCTCGTTTAACTCCGGCTCGGCGTGACAGCAGTCGCGACGACTGACATGTCCTTTCCGTTGAACCGGCACTGAATGTCTCGCCAGTAACGACCCATACTGTGGCCTGTAAACCGGTGGGTAAAGGATCTGTTTGACATTCTCTAGGATTCCATCGAGGTGGGCATCGGGATCGGTCTGGTAGTTTCTAATTCCAATGTCTATCGCAGGAGATGTGTGTTTATTTGATTGGGCTGTACATTTTGCAGAGGTATTAGCCGGAATGCCGTTGGCCTGATGAGAGCAGCGTGTGTGCCGTACGAAGGTGTGAAAATTCACTGATTGAGCGGACGTTGAATATTCGAGATGCGACATCATAGTGTCACTTATAGTAGAGCCGTAATTTGCGAAGCGTAGGAGAATTCATTTAACCCGTGCTAATCACTCTAAGGAAGATCATTGGAAATCTAACAAACGCAAACTTGTCCGCTTTTAGCCATATAGTTTGTAAGTAGCCGAAATTTCGTTGTTTGGAAATTACAAATACTAAAAGATACGAATGTGCTTAGCATGCATTAATCGAATGGAATGTAGAATAGAATGATTCAAACTAGATAAATATTGGATCAACCAACCACTTAGCATCGAAGCACTATTTTAAGAGGTGTGTCTGCATTCTTCTCCAATTAACATTAATATTTCATCTAGGTCAATATTCCATCCAGGTTTTGCCAATGTTCTTCTTTATTGTTGTTTATGTTATTTAAATTCTTTCAATGTTTTCTTCATGATGTTTCGCGCACCTTTCCTAACACCATCTGTTTTATTCGGGTTGGAAATTCAACTTACTCCTGCATTAAAACTTTTCGCAAGATCTCTTGTATCACATCGCAAGCTTTACCAGGTGTTTTCTCACATTCGCGAACACTGCGAGGAACCACGGGATGGGTTGGCAAGCAAAAACCGAATGAAATATTGTACCAAGCTTCCGACCAGGAGAGAAGAAGCTTTCCTCTGTTTTGTGCCCAGCACAAACAATTTGCAAAACTCGTTGAAGGTTGTTTTGTGTTACTTTAGTTAAATCTACAGTTATTCGTTGCGATGTCATTCTGCTTGATCATACTGAGGCCGGTTATTAAATCATAAATGACTCGAAATAAAACAAAATCATCGAATAATGGCAGTGGGACAGGGGTTGGTATAAGAAAAAATAAATCCAGTAGCATTGGAACAAAAAGCATGACGACATGTAGAGCCAGCATGAAGCCCGACCCCGGAACATCCATGCACGTAAAAAGGGAAGCGATTCTCATCCAGTGGAACGAAAAGCACGAAACTCAAAAACCACTCGCCGAACTATCAACCTGGTGCGCGCAGTTATTACGTTGCCGGTAAAACCTAACTACAGTTAGCTTGTTTTTTTCTTCTCTTTATACTCATTTTGTTGTTCACTTCCATACCGAAACTCACCCACAAACCTCCCTCTTTGCTGGTGCTTTTTTTCTGTTCAGTGATTCAACTGCTGCTTCTTGTGCCTCGGTTGGTCCATAAATGCGGTTACAGACTTATTCGTGCTCTTGTGGTGGCTTCATCTCCGTTCTCCCCGATCTCGCATCTTCTCGGGCGAGCATCACAACATTCTTCGAGTTCTTTCCTTTCTCGCCGAATACCGCTTTGGTTCCCCTTATATCTTTTTTTCCTTGGCAATTTTGAAATCGTTTGCATTTTTTATTACCGTCCATCGTCGGGGGGCGCCGTCGGTTCTCACCTGTGATCCAAAACCTGCGGGACAAACCAGCGAACTAACTGGAACCTGCCGAAAAGAAGGGTTACTGGGACAAATGGTTCTATGTTGTGTTGTATCTTGTTGTTTTTTCTTTCCTACTGCCAAAAGTGTTCAAGCTTTGAGAAGTGAATAAAATGTGGGGTTGTCTAGCGATGCTAAACCCGTTACGAAATTAGCAATCCATACAAAGCATGTTATTAAATTATCGATGTTTATGTGCCCAACATCGATTTCGTTGGAGCTTTTGTTGGGTACGAACAGTTTTTTTTACGTTCGCTCTGACATAAAAATCATCCGTGGCATAATGATTTAGGGCCATCGATTGAATGTTTTACCGTTATCGTCATCTATTGATACTGTTTGTTGTAATCCGTATAATCATATTTTAACATTAGGTAAGCTTAATGTTATATTTCGTTTTGTTCGTTTGTGCGTGAAGAGTTCAATTGTTATTCTTTTAACCATTCTCTAAAACTAATGCTTTACATAATTTAAAATATTCCTAATATGTTTCGGAAACCATTCCGAAATAACACCAAATGAAATAGCTACTCCTAATATCACGTCCCATTGATTCTTAAACACGAGCAACGGCCCGAAGAAACTCGAAAGGCGGCCTCATCGTTTGTCAAAATGTTAAACCAAAATTAACGAGTTTCACTTCACAAATCAAAATTAACTCCCCTGCCTAAATCCTACGCCCGCTGCAGCTGATGGGAGGTGAGGAGGTGGATCAGGGAGCCTCCCACCTTGGTGCTTGTTTCACGGTGTCATCGTCATCAGCATCATCATCTTCATCATGCTTTTTCATCTACAGGCATGTAGGGAAGGGGAGACTCGAGAACGGGAAGCAAAGCGATGGAATAACGTAATGCTTCATGCTACTCTTCCGATTACCGTCCGACGATGCTCCCGTATTTCGGTGTGTTTTCCTCGCTCTCGGAAGGGTCAGTCCAGCAGCCCGAGAGATGAACGTTGTCAAAAAGAAAAAAAAATCTGCCCTCATTTCCGCCGTATTTTGCTACCAAATTCCGTTTATTCCTTTCTCCCCGTCAAGACGAGTTGTTGTGGTTCATGTTCATGGACCCCAAGAACGAACACACAGAAGAGTGAGCGAACGCAACCGACGAGCCGGCGTGTGTTGTTCATTGGCGCTGGGAAACTCTTCTTGGTGGGTTGGTTGGTAAGCTGAAGCGCGTTGAAATAGTTGGCTGCCGATCTCGGGGAAGATGAGATGATATTCCCATCGGAACGGTAAAGCTGAGGACGCAACTGTGCGAACGTTATGAGCCCTCCAGCATATCCATGCCGATGGATCTCCCAGTAGCCGCGCTTTTCTTGCCTCTTTTACTCTCTCGCATCATCTCTTTCCGTTCTATACCAAATTTGACTGGCTACTCGCGTATGTTTTATCGTCGCAATCGGTCTGACATCATGGAAACAACACACAAAATGCTAACATTGTATAAAGGAATAAATGAGACAATTTGGAATCATTTAAACATGCTAAGCGGAAAATAGAAAAACTATCCCATGTTAAACGACAATTACGTCAATTGTGACCTAATCAATGTTCGATGATGTAGCACAATGAACTGCTAACACTCTTAACACTGAAAATGATAAACGGTAATTGCGTTTCTTTCAATGCTGGCCATCAATCTGAATAACCCTAGGGGCTATGTAATCTTTGAATGCTGTGAAGATTTCAAACGGGTCCACAGGCTTTACTTTTGTACTGCTTTTAGCAATCGTTGGTAGACAAGGGGATGTAGCTCAGATGGTAGAGCGCTCGCTTAGCATGTGAGAGGTACGGGGATCGATACCCCGCATCTCCAAAGTATTCTTTTTTCGACTTGTTTGTGCGACTTTGATGGCCGCGTGTTTTGTTTTTAAAAGCATATTTTGACAGATTGAAGGAGGGCATGGTCTTCGCCAAGGCGCGGTATATTTTAAAAGCAGCGTTTTTCACCCCTTCACTGTTTTGCCCTGGCTCGGCAGTTTTTGTCACCTGTTTTGTTTCTATTTCGTTGTGCGACGTTAATTCTAAGTGCACCTGCTTCAAAACCACGTCATTACATGTTTATACATTTTAACTCTTGCATGCGATACTAATCGATGAAATTGAACAACATTTAACACAGTATTGATCTAAATCACAAAAAATCTCCAAAAACACTGTGACTGTGAATGGGTTAGATGTTTCTTTACCATCTCTTTTTTTATTTGCCATCCGTCCGTACAGAAAAAGTTGGTCGTGCTCTTCGGCTCAAATGATTACAGCGCATCCCGTGCTCGTCTTGACCTCAATTGCTTTACTTTCATTTATTTCAATCGACTTATAATGTCGCTTACCTCGTGCGGCTCAATGGTCTAGGGGTATGATTCTCGCTTTGGGTGCGAGAGGTCCCGGGTTCAAATCCCGGTTGAGCCCGTTATATTTTTTGCGCACCAAAACAAGTTTTATCTTTTGCGCATCGTCGTTTACAATATCGTGATGACGTTGAGGGTATTGCAGGGATGTCATAAAAATGATGTTGAAATGTTTAATTAAGAATGAATTGAAATTGACGTTTTGCAAACATTCCATTCAAATATGCGTCATAACCCATTTTAGTTGTAAGTAAAGTTTTAGCCTACTACAACATTAGCTACTACTGAAATAATTTTAAATCGCATGAATAGAAAAGATACAATACAATAGACAGATTGTTTCTGTTTTCGTGCCTGCTCTGGAACGCGCTACGAGTATCAGATCACAGGCATTATCTTTGGCAATGACATTTAGTACGTACTTTATGTGTTCTGTAATAGAATAAATTATTTACTTCTGTGATTGTATACTGTGATACTTATGACCGGAACGATCCGTTACTTCGCTCGCTATCGGCCTTCAATGCAGTAAGTGGCCTATTTTACTTCTACATCACCATCTCCCTATTCCGTACCCGTATCCTCTCCCATATACCGCAATCCCTCTAAGCTAGTGTTAAGTCATGTATTGTAAAGCCCTAGAGGCAAACAATTGTTCTAATAAATGTTAAATGAGATTCAACATCATGTTGAAAATGATTCATTTCCTCGTTCCTCTGTCCGCGCTGTAGATTTATTTAGAGCTTTGAACCTGGCTCAGTTTATGTGGCTCAATGGTCTAGGGGTATGATTCTCGCTTTGGGTGCGAGAGGTCCCGGGTTCAAATCCCGGTTGAGCCCGACAGTTTTTTTCTGTTTTTTGCTGAACTTTTTATTGTTGCCACTGCACGTCCTGCATCCACTGTTTCTTTCACGGAAATAAAAAAAAAAAAAACCCTGCAGATCACGAGCCACCTCCAGGTAGTACCTCTTCCACTACCCGCACCGTGCATAGAAAGCACTGTACCCTTCATTAGGTATTCTGAATATTTCGGTATTATACACCTGATTGGTAATGAAGCATCATAGACATACCTTACATCCGGTACCTATACTTACTCTAGAATAATATAAAAGCTAGTCAACATCAATAGAACATAATCTCGGTGCTTCAGACGTGAAGTACACCAGTACAAAAATACCTGCGCTCTACTGCTACTGCTTGCTTGCTACTCATTTGCCTCCGTAACCCAGGATCGTAAAAGCTCGCTCATGCAATAAAAAAAAGATTCCGAATTGGAGATGCGGGGTATCGATCCCCGTACCTCTCACATGCTAAGCGAGCGCTCTACCATCTGAGCTACATCCCCATGTTGGATGACGCGATCTCAAAGCCAATCTGTTTCTTTCAGCATGTTTGAACATGTCTCATTTAGAATGTATCGAAAAATGCGAAAATCCTTTTTGTTTATACCCTCCATCGTTCGATTGTTGTTTTTCCCCAGGGCAGACAGTTTTTCGCACAACTACGGTGAAGGCAATACGAGGAATCCAAACAGGAGATATCTTTTGCAGAACCACAAACTAGGATCCTAAAATAAACTAATGTGAATATATTGCACATAATAGGGGTTATCATGAAATCGTCGTTTCGTTTTAGCGGTCGCTAAAGGCGCTCATTCGTCGCTAAAGGTGCTCATTTGTTCATTATAATGAACTTTTAGCGACTGAAATGAACAAATGAGCACCTTTAGCGACCGCTAAAACGAAACGACGATTTCATGATAACCCCTAATATGTCGATGCAATAGAACAACCAGATCGGATAAAGTAAAAGCATGTGTATCTCTATTCTTTATTTGCTCGATGACCTTTTCCTCCCATCATTCTCATTATATGTGCCCACGTTTAAACCGTCAAGCTTTTGAAATGTGGTTTTCTCTGCTCTCTATTTAACCTTTTGCACTATTTGTTTCATTTTGGTTTCACCGGAAGTGCTACCAAGTTTCCATTTGAATAATCTCATGCAAAGCGGCACGGTTCACCGTGCAAGCCGAGAAACATGCCAAACCAAACCCACCCGGTCGGACGCCTGCGGCCTTTCTCTCTTAATCCTAGCCCACAGCGGACAATATTTTCTCGCCCACTCAATTTCCGGTTTCATACCCAACCAACCACCGTTTCATTTTCCATCATTCACCACCCGCAAGAGCACCAGCGGAGTTCCGTTTGTCCACAATCCGCACCATTTAGTGTCAGATTATCGGCGGTAATCAGTTGATAAGAACCCCGGGAGCTCGCCCCCTCTACCCGGAAGGAGGGGGGGACGTTTGAGGACGTGCGAAGGACATGCATTCCCATTGTTATCACTCCCGCCTAGAGTACACCCCCTTCCTTCTTCTCCCCCGACGCACGATGATAATGACAACGCACGCCGAAGTGATCAATAAATTAACGCCCAATCGAGCGGCTTCGCATTTCGCCGTGCTACCAGAAATGGACATCCTTAAACCCGGAAAACGTTCACGGATTTCCGAACATTCCGTTTCGAGTGGTGAGAGAGAGAGAGAGGGCTAAATAGCAGCGTGAGAGATGTAAGTGAAATGTGCTGTATTTCTCGCTCATTCTTTTCTTTCTCTTTCTATCGTATGTTCGCCACAAGTGAAACAACTCGTTTGCGCCCGTAAGACCAGTATCCAGTACAAAGGAATTTGGCCACTACTAGCAACAACAGCAACATGGCTGAATGCCACCAGTCGAGCCGCAATTGACAGCTCCCCTTTCGTTGAAATGGAGCCGCCTGGTGGTTTTTGGGGGGCGCATGAGACATAGAAATACGAGCGTGAGAAGGAGAGAGAGCGTGGTATCCTTCAGGGAGGAGGATAACCTGTGGGAGTAGAGCCGTGGGGGAAGCAGATTTTCCAACAATTCGCTGGGCATAGTTTTTTGTTTTTTTGGACAAGGAAATGAAGGTGGGCGATTGTAGATCGTTTCTTGTACTTCTTGCTTACGTCAGGAAGTATCCGTATTTATTACTACACAAAATTGGACCCAATCTGAGGGTTTTTATTCTTTTGGCTTTGTGAATGCTTGACGTTCGCAAGGACAATAATCAAAGGATGGAAAAGTAGGTTATGGTTAATCGTTTATCCTTTTCTTGCTCAATCTCCAAGCAATGACAGTGTTAAGTGTGGGGAATTTTCTTGATTGTTCGTTGAAAACTGAAGAGATTCATTTACACAAAGATTATCATACAACATTGATAGAAAGCCAATTCGTAGATACTTTTGGCCTTTTTAAAAAACTGACTTTTAACTGTGAATTTAAACGACACTTGTTAGTCATTGAAACTGCGTTTACGAATTTATTATCTCCTGTCATGGAAGCTAAACATCATAAAGCATTCACACTGAAGAAAGATGATGATGGGTATCAAAAAAAGGATGTATTTCTCGGGCTCAACCGGGATTTGAACCCGGGACCTCTCGCACCCAAAGCGAGAATCATACCCCTAGACCATTGAGCCGCTCGGAGGGCAAAACAATAGACCCAAACACACATCTATTTCGTCTCCAATCGATGACACACTTTGCGGTGGACATCCTCCAAGACGCGCCGTTGTTAGATACCGGTTTTTGGACGGAACTTCGCCCCAGCAGTCGATACTAATGGTCGCTACCTCGAGTACATTACCTCGAGTACATGGTTTTGATAACACAAAACACAAAGATAACCAACCGTGCGAAGTTGCAGAAAAGTCAAGTTCACTCCAATGTCTCCAATTGAGTCATTTTATCGGGGGAGATTTTACTCCGATGTACCTCAACGTCGCACATTGCATTAATTTAAATCAACGCATTTCCAGGCGAGTCAGTGTTTGCTGAACTCCACGCGACCCGGTTTTGACACCGGACGACCGCACGGAACGGAATGTGCACTCCAAGAGTGCGGTTCCCGATGTGCCGTATCTCACCGAATCTCCAGCGGCACTCGGTCGTGTCGTGTTCGTTAATTTTCCGTTAAATAAAATTACCATCTCTGCTTCCACCGGCGAGACGCAGCAAGTCAAACGGTGCACCGCGAGGGGGGCAAGAAGACGAAAATATTGTTACCAAACACTGGCCAAAACCCGCCGTCGCCTCCGCCATCACGGTGGTTGCGGCAAGAAACAAAGCAAAGATAAATTGAGAGCAGACGAGAAAGTGGGAACGACCGCTTGTTTGGGGCGCGAGGGTGCCCAGTTCGTCTTGGGGTTGGGAGAAAAAGTCTATTGGGGTGTGGTGGTAGAATAGATAACTCGAGAAAGTGGCGTCTGCTGTTGCTATCCATCCAAGGGTCCATGTCCGCATGGCTCTTTAATCGCGCGCGCCTTTGTGGAAAACCCGATGGAGCAACAAAAATGAAGTCAAATTTATTATTCAAACCGTCATGAAATGTGCGCGGTTGGCACAAAGCAAAGCAAAGGAAAAAATGACGTTGAAAATAGGATTTTCATCGATCCAGTCGCGCGGTGTTGGACTAAACAATGGAAAGAAAATGCGATGCACAGCGTAGAACGTTTCTAGAAATTGCGTGCAAGACCTTAAATTTCAACACGACCTGGAAGGAGGAACTATTAGGACATATTTTACATCCAAACATTACGCAAGTATTTGCCTCAGAGTCCCTCGATAATTGAGACCATTGATGGACAAAAAGCATTAACTGGGATGGAGGTCCCCCCGGTGAAGCAACCACGGGAATCAGAGGATTGCGTCACAGCTTGCTTCAATTACCTACTTTCTCCTCTAGCTGAAATGTACCACTCGATTTCATTTCGCGCCACCTTTCGTTGGTGTTGAACACTGGGGAGTTTCCTATTTCCGTTGAAAATGGTTACTTCTATTACTTGGAGCAAAATGCAAACTGCGGTGCATCAGGTTGAACTAGTTCCTGAACTAACTGCTCAATAATTCATTCTATATCTTTCCAGACTTTTATTCGTTATGTGTTTGTGCGTATTTAACCTGCAAATCAAACACACACCCACCACCCGGCGGGGCCACCCTGCAGAGGGCAG
Source organism: Anopheles coustani (assembly GCF_943734705.1). NCBI lineage: Eukaryota > Metazoa > Arthropoda > Insecta > Diptera > Culicidae > Anopheles > Anopheles coustani. The sequence goes on along the minus strand of NC_071288.1, from coordinate 3,932,685 downwards.
TTGAAAGTTTAATTGACCCGAATGTTGCTGTGCCGCGGATGATTAATTTACCTCCTTTTGGGTGAAGATGCACGCGGCTATCCGCAGCGGGACACAATAACCGTTCGTCCCGAATGTAGAACAGTGGTACAATTCCAAACGGAACCAGCAATGTTTAGAGCGTTGATTAACAAGAGGTTGACTATGGGGCACTCGACGAAGACGCGCTCTAGAACAATCCCGGCGAAATCCCGCCGTGCCATGCTTGTTACGTCGTGTGGCAAACGTTGTTTTTTTTTTTGGAACCCCACAAAACCCCACAGTTGATTTGTTGCTGCTCTGCATCTTGGAGTATGTCTTCTGGTTTCTCGCTGTTTATCCCTCCTTCATCGCGCCCAATTATGTAGGTCAACCGTACGCCACACTTCCGACGGTCGCCCCAGTAGCGTTTGCGGTGGATTACGTTATTTTTACCCACCGAGAGGTGATCGTTTACGTCGAACGTCGGTTCACTTTCGCCTTGCAAAGAAGGAACTTTGTTTTATATGAGGTGCATGCGACAAGAGTTTGCGTTGGAAAGGGCATTTTTTGAGGAAAATGTGAATGCCGGTTGATGCAACGGCGCCGTGGCTTAGTTGGTTAAAGCGCCTGTCTAGTAAACAGGAGATCGTGAGTTCGAATCTCGCCGGAGCCTTAGACCATTTAGAAATGTTGAAAAATGGACTACGCAATGTTTTTACTAAATTGGTATGTATATAAGAAAGGTAATCATTACGACGACGTAGTATGTTAACGTTGAAAGCAAGCGGAGAGTTTATGGCTTCTGAAAACCTTTGTACTCCATATATAATCCCCCACCGTCTATTGTTTCGTGTGTGCTGTATTATCATTTTCTTACAATTATATCTAAGTGGCTGGAGTTGCCGATCGCACTCCAGCGCCCGAGTGTCTCAACAGCTGTGGTGTCCGAGTGGTTAAGGAGATGGACTTGAAATCCATTGGGTTCTACCCGCGCAGGTTCGAATCCTGTCTACAGCGAAACTAGAACGCGCGCGCGTTCCTTGTTCTTTTTTGAGAAGTTTCGGTGTGTTTTCTTCACTTTGTGTGAGAACGAATGGCATCTTTTATTCGCGTCGTTTCGAGATGCAAAAGATTCTTCTTGGTTTTGTGTCATAATTTTGATTGTAATTTACTAATTATAAAACATTTCAGAGATGCTAAAAGCTCCTGGGAGTTAAAAGAAAATGGTTTTAGATGAAAGAAACCTCACATATTTTGACATTTCCCCCGTAGCTTTCCATTCACCAGTAATCAGCTCCCCTTCGCCAGCCAGGATGTTCTGTCCTACTATTTTTTATCTAAACTCACCTTTCCCTTAATCCTCCAGCATTCGTACGCAGCTCCTAGAAGTCGACCCACGCATACACCGGTGTTGTGTGCACACCTACGGACCATTTTCCTTGGGCGAACACCCACACCAATTTATCGCCGACCATCACTATCCGTCCTTTGCAGTGGGAGGATAATAATTCCTAAGGTCGTTTCCCACGCAGTCCTCGCTTTTTCTTCCTTGGTCGGCTCGAAGATATAACCTCACTTCCACAGGCTTTTGCAGTCCTCGATTCTCATCGGCTCGTCGTCCTGAACACCAGCGCTGGCGTTGGCAAAAGGAGTCTTTCCACGACCAAGGACCGTCTCATCGCCTGCCGGGTGTTGTTGTCAATCGTCAAGCACATTTCGAAATTATCGTTTGCCTTACATTGTAAATCATCACTGTGTGGGGGGTTCATGCTCAAACAAGCGACCTTTGCTGTAGTTTTGTCATTTTTTGTAGTGGTTTTCCTTTTGGTCTTTAATTCAGTTCAATTAAATTAACATCAGCAATAATTTGACTGAAAATCTCATCACCAACTGCCGTTCGAAGTAAATTGTTTCCACCCGGAATTGAGTAGGTTTTCTTGTAACATTAAATGTTCAAACGAAAACCCTCACCCGTTCGGCCCGGTGTTTGAGGAATCTTGCAGTAAAACCGTGGGCCTTCGTAGAACCGAAATCCAACCAATGGAGACAACCTTACTCGACATCGGATTCATTACCGGCGCTGCTTACCGGAAGCGGTAGTCCAGGTAGTTTTGGCGAACCTTCTTGTGTTTCGGGCAAATAGCTCCATTTCCAATAGATCCCAGGGAAACTCGTCGAATTATATCGACCCGGTAAAACCAACGAAATTGCTCATTTATCTGAATCGACTTGAGTACGCTGTTGCTGACAGTATAACAACACGGTGGTGGTACTGGAAGAAGGTTCCTTGAAATCGGATGTTTGGGGGTACATTTTTCTCCGCGAAATCCTAGTTCCATTTGTTGTTCCTCACCGAATTAAATTGATAGGTCATATTGAAGTAGCTCCGGGGAAAAATGTACGAAAATATTATCATTTTGTGTGAATGATACCTGACCTTTAAATATAAAAGAAAACTGCAACCCTCGAGACTGAAAGAGAATTCTTTACCTCACCAGAACCTTACGGAGCAAATATAATTGCTCGAAACAGCAAAAAATTGGTTCATCTAACCAGGATCAACGAAGGCGAATAGGAATCAAACAGAGGTTCAGAGGAACCATTCGAAATCTGCTGGTCGGAAACAAATAGAACCCCCCCCGGAACCGGTCGACTTTAGGGCCTCACGGACGGAGCCGGGGTAAACTGCATCTGCATTCGGTGAACTTAGGGGTGTTTTCCGTTTTTTTCTCCAGCCGGTAGAGAAGAGGTCGCAGGGAAGAGGTCAATGAACGAGCAGGAGTCTCGCAACTCCTCCAAAACGAGGGCTGGGCCAAGGAAGATGAAAGACTAATAACAAAAAAAAAAATCCAGCAAGGGCAAAAGCGGCAGAATTGGATGAACCGACCATGCCGTCGTAAGTGAATCGAATGTCTGTGCATTCGTCCGTTCGCCCCTCCCCCAACCCCCTCCCCTCGTCCACAAAAGTGGCGGAAGCAACAGCGACAGCACAACCATCATCATCCACATCATCGTCGCTTCCCATATGTTTATTTGAGTATTTGTGCCCCGGGCGTACGCGAGGACGAGGGTGCCCTTTTTTTTCTCTGCCCCGCTCTCCTTCCGGCGCAAAGGAAGGATGCAAAGGAAGCAAAATCTGTTTAGAACCGGCGAGAGAGAGGCCTCACTTTAGCGCGCTTATTGCTTCACCGGGGGAAAAGTCCTTCTTCAGACTGACTCGGAGGTTCGTCCCGAGGACGTACACAACCGGAACCGGTGTGGAGTTCGGCAGGAAGCAAGGTGATGGTGGTGGCTTCCTTCAACCCCGACTTGACCCTCGCCAGCGAGAGACGAATCCACCACCGAAGCGCACGGTGCGTCCCTTCCGAAAAGGGACAAAGCCGGGCCAGAGAACCAAAAAAAAAAAAGATATACAAATTCGAAGTGTCGTCGTCTCGCCGGCCGGATAAGTGAGAGTAACAACGGTATTTGGCTCCTGCGAGAACATAAGGGCCCCCGAAGAGAAGAGGACATTAAAGAATGAGGTTTATTGAAAAATCGCTTCGCAGAACCCGGGTGGAAAAGAAGGGTGTCCCGGAGGGAGTCGGATTCACGGATCGATCGAATAGAGAAGTGGAAAAGGGCTAGAGAGAAAGAGAAAGCACGAAAGTGTGTGTGAGAGAGAGAGACAACTAACGCCGGCCGGAGGAGATGGGAAATGCATGCGAACGTGATTTCCATCACGTACGAGGGGTTGTAAATGTTGTGTGTTGGCAATGCTCGGCTTCGAAAGCGAACTCCTCTCCGCGCACGAATTTGATGGCATATTATGGTGTGCCGTGCTTTACCGGGTGGGTCGATTCTCTAAAGCCAAAGTCCTTCCCCGTTCCGTCCACCACCAACGACCCTCACACGAGGCGGCGGGCACCTTCACTAACAGTTTTGGCATTCATTACACTTTTCCAATTAAAGCTAAAAGCTCATCCGTTCGGCAGCAAGTGGCGTTTTGATGATGGAAAATTTAATGACGATGGTTCATCGATGGTGACAATGACGGAATGAGGTATGGGTGTATTTGGTTTAACATTCTTGGGCTCATAAATAGAAAAATATTACTTAGCATACTAGATCGTTTTACCGTTGGGACAATTTATGTAAGGGTTTCTATACATTAGTTCTTCTCTAGATACTTCCTATAATATACAACCTTATCCTTTCATTCTCTGAATTCAATTCTACTGCTGCTGCTCATCACTCCTTTTATATCCTCCTCTATAATATTTCAATGTCTACTTGATTGTTCCCAACTCACATTTATTCAGATATGCTTCTTTGGTAAATTAGGAAAAATGGTAATGTTCGAATTTTTTTTTAAATAAACACACTGAGAGTAACACATTTTCTGAGTATTTTATCTCCTAGGATACAACCTTCTTAGTCCCACGGGACGTAAAACATCGAAGGAAGCGTGCGAAAAATCCAACCTCTTCCCCGAAAGCAATCATTTTGTTGGCACCTTATCGGGAAACAGTCATTATGGAGCAGCTCTAGCTCGCTTCTAACAACCAAAGGAAGTTGTTTAAACACGCCACCGATTGGCCTCCTGGTATTTGTGTGCACATTATCCCAGGCCGGGTCTGCTCTCTGGGACTACACACTGGGGTGGTGGTCGATCAAAACTTACACACCGTCCGTCCGAAGGATAAACTCGATTACGGGAGTTGGTTTTTATTATACCCGGGGATTGGCTCGCATTTGCCTCTCGACGCTAAATCCGCCGTTTGCGGAAAGGACACCAAATGTTGCGACCAGAAGGACCCTTTCGGATTTTTATCCAGCGCCCTTTCGGGGAAGGATGTTTGTTTTATGGACAGTGTTTACTTTTTTTCATCTTTATCTGTTTCGTTCGTTCCTCAAATCTTTCGGATTTTCCTCTCACGTTCTCGAAAGGATTCTGCTGCCATCGAGTTTCAGAGTTGGTATGCGTGCGGCTTTTCGAAGTGGGTATGTGTAGACATTAGATGGCTGCGGGATGGTGGTGGCGGTACACGGGGAATTGGATGATTTTTCCACCTCGTTTGAGGACGTACCTGAAGGGTTCTAATGTGGGATTATGCTTGTTTTGTGTCGTGGAAAGCATCGCGGGAGGCCATCGAGGGCCACTGTAAAGAGAATGCAGGGTGTTTACCGTAAAGTGTTGTTAGCTGTTCAATATCTTTTTTTTTCGAACGTGTGCGTAATATAATGAAAACTTAAAATTAAATGTGTTTTCAAATTTATTGTACAACGCTCAACAACCTGAACAACACCTTACTTAACGAGCTAAATTGATGGGATAAGTCCAACCCAGCTGTGTATAAAACTCTCAATATGTCTACGGGTCTCTGTGGGACGTTGTTGAATGTATACCCAATTGACGATACACTTGTGTACACTTGACGCAAACGCTGCGCGCGATAAAAAGAACACAACTTTCTGTGCCTTCGTGGGAGTCTGCCGAAGCCAACAGGTGCTGCACGGTTCCCGGCGCTGGAGATGCCAACCGGTTCCATGGTGTAATGGTTAGCACTCAGGACTTTGAATCCTGCGATCCGAGTTCAAATCTCGGTGGAACCTTCTGTTCTGAACGTAGGACCACTTTGAGTTCTCTTTTTTGGCGATGATTTTGACGGGGTTTTCCTCGCTTACCCGACATTCGAGAGAAATATTTTACTATGGCTTATCATGGTGTTAAAGCACGTAGGCTCTCAACGTCGTTTTAAACGTCAATAAAGCCTCGACGCTGCTAGCCATTTTTTCGCTATTTCATTTGTTGTTTACTTTTTGTACGGGGGTTTGACGTGTCTCGTCAAGAAAGTTGACAGTGCGTGTCTTGATCTCGTGATAACCTCAAATGTTTTCTTCTATACCGTTTCCGCTTACTCTGATCTAGCTAACTCTCCCTTTTTTTGCTTCGATGCCCGATGTTGTTTATTCTTTTGCTAAATATTTTACTTTTATTTTTCATCTGACTCCCTTATTTTAATAAACCTTTACATATCAGTTCTTTATTTTTGAAATAAATGTTCCAGAGCCTTATTTATATTGTTTTAGTATTCTTTGTGTTAAGTAGAACCTTTTAATTACCCTTTTGAAATAAAAAAAACATCTTCATGTTTGAAATAGCATTATAATCTATTTACCTTGCAATTAGATTTTTTTTATTAATTTAAATGATTGTATAAAGGTTTGTATATTCTTCTATTCCATTATGTTTTGCTACAAAGATCTAAATCTTTCATATAATGATTGTTATTGCTCAAGTACTCTCTAATGTTAGTCACAACTTAAGTTTGATCTTTTTTTTAAATTCTTTATACTTGATCGAGACTCAGAATCGATGAGGTCATTCCTTTCAGATCCAGCTCAGATTGCCTAAACACATCCTAGCCGCCATCTCTTTTGTGGCTACGGCAATTTATCTCTTCCTCGTTTTACAGCAGCGCACATATACAACTCCGAGTGGCCGATAGTTGTGTGATCTGCTTTCCTCCGAGGATTGCTCCGAAGTCTGCATGTTGTTCTCGTCCGACAATCGTCACTCGATACTTCCCATGCATCGTCTTGCCCCCGCGGGCCCTTCCAAAGCTACAAGAAACCGACGGCAGATGTACAGAAAATATGTGTTTTTTTTCCCTCGTCTTCACTCGTCCCAATTCTCCCTTCCACCGTCTTTCGGCCGCCTGCCGAAAGGACTCACAACACACTGCACCTTGAAGATCAAGACAAATCTTCCGAAAAAGACGAGACCCCAGCACACACAGGGATCACTCGACCCCGGGCCCCTCGCCCGTAGCAGTTGTGTAGGTCCCGAAAGTTCATTCTCCCTTTCCTCGGGTGCACGCAAAAGGACGCGCGAGGGCAGAAAAGGATTTTTTCGTTCCCAAAAAAAAAAAAAACTCCGTTTAAGAGCGGGAGCAAACGAGAGCGAAGATCCGTCTCGATCGCCGTGGGGTCATTCACTTTTCGTTCGCCGTACCAGGTTGCGTTCTGCGTTCTTCCCTTTTGGCGTGTGTGTGTGTGTGTGTGTTCGTTGCCTTTTCCCTGCACGCGTTCGCTCCTCCGATCCTTCGGTTTTTAAACTCCCGAGGGTCGCGATCTTCTTCGTCGTCCTAATTCTCATCCCATCTATATTCCCGGCTAGCTCGAAGAAATTAATCTTGCACACTGTGTCTCAAGGGGAGGGGGAGAGGGGAGGGAAAGGGTGAGGATAAGCGCAACGGACCATGGAACGGAATACGAACGCGCGCGAGAGGAGATAAATCGATATTTCTCACCGAGTTGTCTTGGTTTTTCTGCTTTTCGAACCTCGCACCGACCGATCGACCGATCTTTCACCCTCTCCACTCCTCCCTTCCCTTTCCCCGCAAGGCCCACGCTAAAACGGCTCATTCCGTTCTCTAATCGCACCACCACGGCCACCCCCGCCCTCTCCCTTGTATGCGCCCTTTTGCTCATTGTTTCCACCGTTGTTGCTTCGCGCGTGTGTGTTTATTTGTTGCGCTACCTTTACCTTCTCCATGTTTCCTTCTGAGCTTCCTTCGTGCTTCTTCTGGTCGGTTTTGCTTTATTGCCGCACTTCTCGCTCGCCCACCGTCCTTTCGCCACTTTATGCGCGCTCCTCGTTTTCGGGGTGTGTGCCTCTTTCATCATCTCCGTTGTCAATGAATGTTCGTACTGTTTTAGATGCCTTTTTTGCTACGCCGTTAATTTTCTACCCCTGTTTCTTTCGACCCCTTGTCGTCGTCGTCGAGTTAGTTTGTTTCTGTACGTTGTTCTCGGCGAGCTTTTTAACGCCACATTCTTCACGCTGCACATCTTCTCCCGGCTGCGGAAGGGTGTTCTCCCTTGATGAGAACGTTTAAATCTTTATCCACCCCAAGAACGGTGACTTTAACGCCGTTTAACGTTTCTTAGACGGGGTTTTTTTTTGGTGTGTTTCTAGACTGGACCTTTTGATGGTCGGCAATTGGATACCTGCATCGCCAAAAGATGCAACACGGTTTCGGCGGCTCGAGTTTTCGGTTTCTTTATTCGGTCAGACATGATCCAATATCCTTGGGTGGTCCTTCCGCTGGCTAACATACGAAAGACGGCAAGAAAGGCTGGCGAAAAATTAGGCATCTTGAAGATTTGAACGACTTCTCTCCTTCCAAAGACATATAACAGCAAGGAAGGGTGAAGGAATCACGCTGTGTTTAACAAATCCGAACTCGTTTTCTCAAAAGGGATCATTCATTTGACACTCACAGTGTTTAAGTTAATTACTTCAAAGTTCCCATTGAAGTATCATTAAAATGTGCCAAAATGCGCGCACCCAGGATGCGCCACCACCTTCCACCCTCGGGAAACGGTATCGACACAGAGCATAATTAATCTTCCCTTCTGCTCGACATTCCTTCCAGCCCACCGTCACCCCGCACAAACACACACCCGACAATGCTCGAGAATGTGAAATCGTATGTTTCAATCGTGTTAGAATTTAATAGACGATCAGCATCGACCTCACCGTTGTGAGAGAGCGTCTCTGGAGGCGTTCAGACTGTCGGCTTCGGAGTGGAAAATTCCTGGAAGCTTGTGGAAGCACCCCCCTGACACAAAACCGTTTCTTTCAAAAAACACTCACACAGTGTAAGGCTGGAGGGCAAAAGGTGTGTGCGTCGAACGGTACGGTAAGAAGAGATCAATGAAATTCTCCACCGCACCCCGCTCTTCTCCTTGTGCAGCTCGAGCTTTTCGAGCCCCGTTTCGAGCCGCGGCATACTTGAGATGTTTTTCCCATCGATTTGCTTTGCTTTTGCCTCTTCATCGATGATCATTTTTCATCTGCCCAGGGTGGGGTGGAAGGTGGAATGTGGTCTCACTCGTCGTTGGGCGTTTTCCCCCCGTCCCGGACGGACGTTTTCCTGTTTGCTTTTCATGGCCGCCACTTGCTCCCCTCCTGGAGACGGGGGGATAATGGGAAGCTTCCTCCATTTCGGACACCCAAAGCAAACGCAAAGGCCAACAACACCTGTCATTGGGGTTCGGGAATAGGTGTGCTTTTTTTGTTGCGCCTATGTACTGCCCAGTGTCAGCCCACAAGGAGGAGCGTAGAGGAAAAACCGTTTGGCCAGAATCCCATTTCACCCTCTCCGACAACGACCGAAAAAATTCCTTCATCTTCAATTACCGTCGTTACTGTGTACCACGCACTCCTCTAAGGCCAGGTTACGCGGGATGGATGAATTCTTCTCCGTCGGCCGTAAAGATCCCGGCCGCCACCATGTGTTGTTCCCCCTTGTGTGGGGGTGGGGGATGGAGGAAAACCGAAACCTGAACGCGAAGGGCGATTTCATTCTCCTTTTCTCACGGCTTTTCCTCCACTTTTTTTGGTTCTGTTTCTGTTGTCTCTGCGATTTCGTTCCGGAATTCGTCACGCACGGCTATGAAATATGCGTACATGCGTATGTCGGTAGGGAATGTAGAAGAATGCCCCCCTCTCCTATCGCTCCAATTGGAGCCATTCGGAGTGGAACAACAATTTTTCATCACTAATCTTTCATTCCTGGGACGCTGGTTAAGTCCGAGACGGACGGAAAGCGTACACAATTGGCTCCGATAAACGAAAAAGGGGGTCACTATTTGTTCGTCATTGTAGTTTGTTTCTCGAAAGCCCGTACCAAAGAAAAGAAACATCAAATGGTTTGATATGTATCTATTTTATCGTTGAGTTCTTCTATAGAACGGTTATAAATTATATTGACTTGTTAAAATCTTCAATTTATCTCCACAAACTCTATTGAAAACCCGGTGAGGGAAAATCATCCACACGAAATGTGATGTGTTATACAATTTCAACTACTTCCCATCATTAGACTCCCTGAGCCTCATCGTCATCATTACTGTCATAAGCGCAAAACATGATTATAAAATTCCGTTCTACAAAACAAAACCGGGTTTTGGGGTATGTTTTTTGAAGCCTACCCCGAAGGTGACGAAACAGCTCCGCCTTATACCGTCATTACGCGGCATTGCAATCGACGACCCTTGAAATGAATTTTCCCTTTTCCGAAGGACAGCGCGCCCCTCCCCCCCTGTCACCTTGATTCCGTTCCTCTACACCGCCGCCACCACCAGCGGCAAAACTACCACCACCATCGGCCACCAATTTGCCAATGTGTCGCTGGCCGTCGTAACAATGTGCGCTCGGGGAGACAGAATCCTATCCTGACGCTGGCGCCCCCCCAAGATTAATATAATTCATGGTGGGGTGAAAATTAATGAAAATTTTCTGAACTACCCTCCCACTCACCAACCACCCACCCGGTTCTCTTTGTGTGACTTTCCTTTGGTACGTTTGTCACCATCCCAGCCGGAATAAGCGCCGAATGGTGCGACGGTTTGTAAGACTCGCACTTTAGCGCACGGAGAGAACGAGGTGAAGGTGAAAGTTACTCAGTTGTAGACACGTTGAAGGAGGGCGAAGGAGACGAGAGGGTAGATTCGGTGGGGAAGGTGGAAGGGGGAGGAGTTTAAATGTGCGCTTTGGAGCACAAAACGAGAGCGAAATCCGATGCGGCGTGCGAGAGAGAGATTTCCCTCTCAGAGGGAGAGGAGTCGCGTGAGAGCGAACGCGGTTTCTTTGAACCGCGCGGAAAGAGATGGCGATAGACCGGGGGGCAAGAGGATCGATGGAGTGAGAGAGACACCGAATGGCAGCAGTTAGTCCAAAACGGTGTCACTAAAAACCGCCGGCGTCTAATGGCCGTGCGAGGGTTAACGCGTTGTATGACGCGGAGGTGTGGGGGAGAAGCGAAGAACCGTTTGACGTTTTCCCGTCGAGTAAACCCGCGAATATGGGCAGCGTAGGTCCGGTCGGGCTGTTGACAGTTCCGTTATCTGAGCATTTCCTTTCGCTTGCCAAAGTGAAAGATTAAGTTGTTGAATCGAACGATGTGTTGGTCATGGTTCTGACGGGTCTCTTTAGAGCCTTTTTAACGTGTACTTTTCGGCTGAAGGTAGACGATGTCGACTCGCAACGATTTTCAGTTACCATTCGATGCGAACTCTGGTGACCATGGGGGAGCCGCCTCGAAGGTGAACCGTTTCTCGAACTCGAGCCTCACAGTCCACGTCAGTTCGCGATGCATTACCTGCCTACACGCCGTAGTCGTAGCGAACCGTGAACCTGCCGTAAGGATGCGGAACAACTGGCGTGGCGAGGGAAGTGGCTCATGCCAACCGCTAAGATTGTCGTTGTTGCTGCCGCTTGCACTTCATTTTCAGTTGCGAGTTCCGCGAAAACGTGAGTGAGAGCGCGAGAGAGGAATTCGTTTCGGAGAATTGCGCTTTTGTCGCGGTGAGACGAACGCAATTCTCTCGCACGAAACCGTCGTGAGTGCGTTGCCCATGTGGTGGTGAGTGGGCGCGAATGGCACTCACCATAAATCAGCTGGGCGGTTCGGACCAACACATGCCCAAACTTGACGGTCGCAAACTACCACACCGATAAGATCGCGCATGTGTGTGCGTTGACTTACTCACACCATGTCAAGTGGGACCAGCTGAGCGATTCTGCTCTGAGCCCTTCGCAAACAATCTCTCACCCTTCACACACCACCACCTCTCCTCACACAACCGACAAACCGTTGAAATCTACCTTCCTCTACCTACCTCACAGGTGATTCCGTTCCATTTCATCCGCTGATCGCTTTTTTGGGTTTTTCTTTTGTTTTCCTCTTTTCGCGAGCTAACTCCGCGGGGCGCAAGTGTTTGCTGTATCTGTGTGTGTGTGTGTGTGTGTGTGTGCCTGCCGCGAGGGGAATTCCTGCTAGTGGGTGACGGAATTCGCGCGCCGCAACGCTGGGCCTGATGGTTCTTTTTTTGTCCTTCTTTTTGAGGACACACACAATTGCGTTCTTTCGCTGCGAAGAGTTCGTCTTGCAGAAAACGTTCGGGAAAACCTTCTGTGTGCTATAGAACCCCTGCTGTAGAGGAGGGAGGAGGGTTTGACTTTGTTTGATGACGCGACGTTCGCCCTTGTTGCTGATACTACTAACCCTCCGCCATCCGTGCCAGTCTCCCATTTCCCCCCGCCCTTCGTGGTAGAAATGAGTACGAATGGTTTTGTAAGTTTTGGATTTAATCACGCAGAAACGTAAAATAAGTGATACCGAGCACGACACAAGCCCCGTTCCTTCATCGCATTGCAGGCAACTGACGTCGACGTGGAGTTTATGGTTAGCCAAGTTTTTGGTGTTGTCTTACGGATCCATAACAAAGAACACGACCTGCGGTTGGCGGAGTACGAGACAGAATTGGCATGATAATAGGATTACAATATGGCTCTTCTAAATCAAATAAATAAGTAGATACATGTCAATAAACATATTAACGTAAAGCTTCTCAAGCTTGCTTTGAAGGCCTTATAAACAATAAAAACTTGTACTAAAAAAAAACTAGGCTTTGTATTCGCAGCCGGTAGGATTCGAACCTACGCTCCCAGAGGGAATCTGATTTCTAGTCAGACGCCTTAACCGCTCGGCCACGACTGCTTCTCGGAAACGGTGGCGCGTGATGAAAACCAGCTTCTACGTGCGTTATTTTGCGAGCTGCCACCATCTCCCGCGCACCGCCAACGCCATGACGACCGTTGCACGCCATCGCACGTGATTCTCTTCTCCAGACGAAGGTTGTTTTCGACGACCTTTCCGCGAGCCGTGTGCGATTCGCGCCTCAACCAAACGATGACGGTTGGGGACAAAGTTATTGCGTCAACACGTCGACAAACACAAAGCATAAAAACTTTGGCGCTTGTGTGTATTAATTTGTTTTCGTTTTCGTAGTCGTTTTTTCGCTCGCTCGCTCACTCGACGACCAAAATGTCGACTTTGAAAGCATCTTTTGCATGCTTGTGCGCCTGTTTTGTAATTAAATTTCGATAACCAAAATAAGAGGGACACAAAAACATTCTCTTGCGTCGTCTAGGAGCAGTGTGGCGTGTTTTGTTTCCCTTGGTAAGGAATCTTTTAAATTGTCATTTCATTAGAAAACGTGATCATGACGTCGACATTTGGACAGGGAAATATTTGGGAAGTACGGTATGGCAAGGAAAAAGAAGGCATTTAACGAGCTCAGATGTGTCACCTTTTTGGAGTTTCCAGCTCTTCCAGTATGTCTCAAGGAAAATCTATTTTTCATCAATTTTTAGTTACGAACTAGAACTAACCCGTCGAGTATCGTATTACCATGGCATTAGTTGAATGCTGTTGAATTCAAAATTATATTTCTTTAACTGTTCATCACGATATAAAATTTCCTGTGGAACTTGTCATCGACAGAAATAAAACTTGCGATCTGACATTAAAAATATACATTGAGATTTTCCAAGCATATACTGACAACTGTTTAATGTAATGTTAATGCATGCTCAAAGGTTGACGTGTTTATGGGCCCTTCAAATTTTATTTACCAGCCTGAAACAATGGAAATCACAACCGAACGCAGAAAGGTAAAGGCAAAAGAAACGATGAGCAAGCAAGAGAACGCTTCAGCTGCCAATCCGGACGAAGGGAAAGTTTTCCACAACATAAAAAGCAGGCTTTGTTGCTCTTCCCCTCCGCGAATCCTCCCCGCCTGCTCTCCAACCCATGTTGGGATCGGCTGTCCAGCATATTGCCGCCATAGACCTCGGGCGGACGAGTACGGCACATCGTTATGCTCGGCAGAAGACCTTCCAACTCTGGGGTGTGTATGCGCGTCCAGTTTCCTGCAAACGAGAAGCAAAAACATAAAATTGCGGCCCGACCATCCTGCAAGCTCTCTCGGGTTTTACTAATTCGCCTCGTAATCGTCACGTCACAGCGTCGTCGCTTCATCAGGTGCAAGCGCGGCCTACAAACAACGGGAGCCCTGGACAACTGGCGCTTTCCACAAGCGCTGCGAAGGGCGGTGGAAAAGAAGCCAAGGGTGGAAGGTCTGAAGACGCACGCGAAAAGCCAGCGGCAGCGTGTTCGCCGGGTGTGTTTTCCTATTGCAATTAAATTCCAATAAAACACCACCAACGTTTGGCATGGCGCGCGCTACGGCATGGCGGTATGCGCCCCGTCTAGAGGGGGTGTGTGGTGTGTGTGAGGGGTCGGGAATGGCGGAATGTGTGAGCGAGAACTGTCAAACGGCGGGAAAAAAGCGGCGTTTTACTCTCCGACGACGAACTCTGAGGCCCGTGGCGCTTCGTAATGATTCTGTTACTCCTCGTCCCCGATGTATGCGGGCTCGCTCGGACATTTTGTATTGTACGGCCAAGAAGAAGGGCGCCAAGGCAAAATCGATTGGCTGATTGGGAGATGGTATTTGTGTTTCTTGTCGCCTTCAGTTGATAGACATAAACCCTCTACCCCCGAAACACGACACGCTCCGCGTACGCTTCGTAGAAAATGGTCCGTTTCTAGTGAAATGTTAATTGAAATGCGTAAGTAAAATATCGCCGTCATCGTCGTCGTCGGTGGCGACGTCTTCTCCGGTCCTGAAATGTGTGACGTTTCTACCTAGAAATTTTGAATTTATTGTCATAGTATTACGCACACACCGCCTTTCATTGCATCCAAGATAAAACTAGAATGAATAATCTGCGAAACTTTAACGAATTGATAAAGCAAAGACTGCTCTACTATTGAAAACATTGACTCATGCATGCCTCTATCATTCTTCGAGGGAAAACTTTATCGCAAAGCCATTTCGCTGGTAAAAGTTACATCCTGTTCGGTGGAGTCACATAAATTTGGTAGGTCACGTAATCATCAAACAAATGAGACAGAAATGAATGGAAGACGAAGCATGATGTGTGCCGCTTTATGGACACAAATTCCACCTTCTTGCTTGAGGGCAGCGAGTTTGCTTACCAGCTTTGCGTGCCATCACTGTATTTTGCAAAAACAAAACAAGCTGCGCCGTAGGAGTAAAAAAAAGACGAGGTAATAACGTGAAGAGAATGTGTAGTAATAAAAAAGATTTAAGAGAGTCCGCAGTCGGTAGGATTCGAACCTACGCTCCCAGAGGGAATCTGATTTCTAGTCAGACGCCTTAACCGCTCGGCCACGACTGCTGTTCGAAGGGAGGTTGTCTAAACGTGTATAAAAGCTACCGAGTTGACATCGTTGCCCGCTAACTGATGAAATTGTTTCTACATAATCTAATCCATATTCATCATAGTGTCACTAAGATATTGCCAAGGAACATTAGACTCTTTATGTACGAAATCGAAATTATGCTCACAAATCTATCATCTTTAGTTTTGCAGCCATTTGTCAATGCCTTATTTTTATAGTTTCCTGTAAATGTACTTCCTCAAGAAAAACACATTCAGGAGTTGGAGGAAGTACTGCGACGGGAAATAGTTCACTTACTTCAGGCGGTAAGCTACTCCTGGCGACGTAGGGCACGTCCGGTCGATGGCTACACCTCTCGGTACTCGCATCATGCTGACATACAGCAGGTTCCTTGGAGCAAGTGAGACAAACGAGACGTAAAACGCAACACGTACCTTTCAGTCTCCATGACCGTCGGAGGTACTTTTCCCATGCCGTCCCTTCAGCACTCAACCTAACCGGGTTTGTGCCGTGCGTTGAATCGAGACGAAAACTAGCAGCAAAACTAACGCACATGCTCACATACAGCTCTCGTAACATTGGCTACCAAAGGAAAGCATGGCAAACGCGAGGCCCAGGTTGTCGAATTCGTTCGCTTCTCTTCCTTCCCTCGCCCTCGGTTTGGTGTGGTGCGGTTGCCTTTGCGGGAGAAGGGGAGCCGGAAAGAAGCATCTCCGGCTACACCTTTGTGTCGACGGATGGCCGGGGACCTATCGGAAGGGAATTGACAGCAGCTGAGAGAGAGATCCACACTGCCGATCCGCGTGTAGGGCGTTGAACGGCGCTGGAGGGAACAGAGGGAACGGACGGTGGTGGGGTTCGGTAGTAAAATTGGAAGTGATTACGTTACGGTCACCCGAACGCCAGAGGCTTCTCCACTCTGTGGTTCATCAGTTGAAAGTAAAAAAGAAAGAAAATCTTATGAGAGTTTATGGTCAAAGGAGGAAAAGAAAATAATGGGAATCTGTTAAAGTGTGTGTGTGTGTGTGTATGTGTGCGTCAAAAAGGAACATTACAGAACAAGAACGAACGGAAGGTGGGCAGTAGACTGTTATACATGTTAGAATTATAGAAACGGAACCAGAACCAGTTCGGTATGTCTACAGAAAGAAGATTGCAAGAGCAATGATTTTTATGTCATAAATGGTACTTTGTGGCTTGTGTTAGCGTTGTAATTAATTTAAATTAAAAGTTGCATAAATCTACAAGTAAATATAACATTATGTTTAAATAATGATATCGTTAAACTTAACCATTTAGAATCAAAAGACTTTCTTATTTACGATACAATTCTTAAATCGATTGAAGCTTCATTTACAGGTTAAAACTTAACTTCTGTCGATATTTAAACCTACCAACGACACTGTACAATGTGTCACTAATTTATTCATCAGAGTGAATCAGCAAGCGACCATGCGACACCTTTTGAACCGGACCCGTCATTCTCCCCGCAGTCCATGAGTTAATCCGAGCGGTCTCGGGCGAACAACCTCATCACAGAACTCACCGACGGGGACCCCCGGTCGGGGTTAAAGAGTACTCGACAGCGGCGACATCGACACAGTGGCCGATGTCAGCGAGGTGTCCCGAATCCCGGCCTAAGCTCATTTTATTACATCTTTCCGTCCAACTTTTATCGCCCGCCACAACAACGCGGTGAGAGGCACTCACTCGAATCTAAATTATAAACGCCAAACAGATGATCCCCTCGCGGTAATCCGGCGTGTGAGCTAACGGCACGTTTACAATGCCTACGTGTCGTACGTCCTGGTCCGGTTTAAGTCTTTTTCCCAACCCAGCGGAAGAGCAGGGTTCGCGCGGGGGGAGGGTTGTAGCGGTTAATCGATAAACCGCTTATTGATTTTCATAAAGTTAATTTGATTTGAACTAGCGACCGAAAAATCGCGCGCTCCGAGTGATTGGTTTCGGTTGAGTTCTGCTTTGATTTTTCTTTCTCCATGAGAACGATTCCCGGCTTCCAGCCTTTTGAGCGCCACCGGCATCTCTTCCGAGGGTTTGAGAGGAAGACGATATGAAGCATTCCAGTAGGCGCCCTCTAATTTGAAGTAATTATTTGTATCATCCTCCTCGATGTTGCTTTTATGATCCCGCTGGTCGGTCGTATTCTCTTTTGTGCTTGCGGCTTCTTCCGGCCGGCGCCTTAATTGCTTTAGTTGTTGTTTGATTTTTTATTATCATTTTAAATCTTTCTCTTGTGCTCCACGCACTTGTTTTTAATTTGTTGAAACACTTAAATTATCTTCCCAGATTCTTTTACCATTCGAAAACTTCTATTAGCCCTTGTTACTGTTTTGTTTTACTTTTTATTCTAATTGATTTTCTATGTAAGAAAAGAAAACTGAAGAATCGTACTCAAATCCTTTGATTTTTATTTATTTCAGGTTTCAGAGCAATTGGAAATTGGGTTTGCTGTAGTTGAATAAGTTTTTAAATTGTTATCTTCAGTTTTAAAATCACTATTAGGCTTGGGATATCTTCGTAAAAGTTTTACTTATTAGTATCTCCGTTGTGTTGAATTTCATTTCATAATTCAACAACAATATTCTGATGTGTATAGCAGTTTCAATAACACGATTCGAACACCGCTTCATAATTCCCTCCACGGATCCCGATGAAAGGCAAAGGCACAGCCTACCACGACGAATGATGAACTTGTGCCAATCGCAACCAAACAGAAACGAGCAAAAATCGAACGAATGGCAGGAAACATAAGCCCGTCAAGAAGGACGCCTACGTCGTGCCGGCACCAAATTTTTTTTTTTTTTATTAATGGTCTAGCATGGCAATTTTTACGACGTTTTCGGCGTCGACAATGCCGCACACACCATCTCCTCTCCCACGGGTTTGAACATGGGCGGCAAAAGAGGCGAGTGTCGGTTGAGTTAATTTGATTTTCAATAAAAAGGTTGCTGCGCTGGGCGGTTTTCAATAAAGTTATTTGTTTCTCGTTGTCATAATTTGCGTGTCCGATGATATAAAAGTTCGTCATTTTGAACGATGTAGTATTATGTTATGTGAAAAACCAAGTTCCGCTCATCGTTTCGCTAATGCCGATTGTGCAGCAAACAGATTAGCTGCTTACGGCTTCAGTGTGTCGTGTTTCAAACAATTTTCTTGTTTTATTTGCAAAATCCTCTTGCTCATCCAAGAAGCGACTTAGTTTTTGCCAGCATTATCAAATGAATAGACGCGAGAAGCCGTGAAGAGTATCCGCCGGGGTTTGCTCTCCACACAATCGACCTCTCCAATGAGCTGGTGTGTTCCCTCTGTCGTCAGCTTTTCGAGTGGCCGTTTTCCATTCGCCGAAGCGTTTTGCAGTGGCGCTTTTCCGTTCTACGTGGAACATACAACGTGCCCATTCGGGAGTTTGCTGAACCTGGGGAGCATGAGGGTAGCTGGTCAGGAGGGTGGTTGCTTGGTAGCTGGCAAATGGAAACGTGTACCGACTGCAAATAAAGCCAACTTCACCGCTGGATGGAATATCACGTTTTAGGGGATGAGAAAGCAATGAACGAACGACCGAACGACCAAACGTTCGCTTCTCATCCTCATGCTCTTGCCTTCTCGCTCCGGTTTTATGCTTCACCATCTCGCTTTCGCGCGTATATCCTTTAACATACCCTCTTCCCCCTCGGTTCGATGGGGAGCCTTGTGATAGACGGCCCGGTGAGATGTGGTGAGATGCCCTGAGGGCGAAATATGATAGGAGCCGCTGCACAAACTTGGCGTCGCAAACGCGCTCCGTCGTTTCGCACACAACTTGACGATAGAACGGCGCAAAGAACGGCGTGTTCCTAAACACATTTTTCCCCGATCGAGCGAGAGAGGGAAGTAAATTCGTTGGAAGATTTTCATCAGATATCGGACCTCGGAGCGAGCTCCCGAGGTGAGCAAAAGGGAAGCAGACGTGTCCGAGGGGAAGAGTATGCGCAAAAGCATGATGATGGAACGTTGCTAAGAAGGGAACACCAGGCACCAGGAACCAGGAATGCCGGTTTGGGACGGTGCGGCGGTGCCTCGGATCCTCCCAGGAGCCGCCCTCCCCGTCCTTTACACTCGCGCTCACCGATTTTCCCTCCTCATTTCGCTAATGTTACGTTTTACTTCCTTTTTTTTCCTTCGTTGAGGTTATGTGCGAACGCGGAACGACGCGATGGTGGTTCGTTCGAACCTGACGTTCTCAGGGCCCGGTCTCAGGGCAGCAAGGGTGCTTTTTTCGGGTGTCTACTTTCCGGACGAAAGGACTCGGTAGCAGGTCCTGGTTTATTCGTCTACCTATACCTCCATCCCTACCTTGTCACGCATACAAGCGATGCACCGTCGACAGGTTCCGTTCAACTCTTGCGGCTCGGATTTTGCCTCTCCAGGTATTCCATCTCTTCCCAGTCCTCCGTCCACGTTCACCTGACGCTCTTCACACGCCGCGAGGCTCCGAGTTCGGGGACGATGGTGATTTGTGCATCATCCCGGCAGCATAACACACCGCACAGATTATCCCGATTATTCGTTGGCAGAGCCCGGTTTTCGCAGAGCTTTGTTGTTGTTCGGCGACAAGCTAACCACTTCATACACGTCTCATCTTCACGTGCAATCATCTTGTTCGCGTGCCAGGTAAAACGGAAGAAAGTGGTGCGAACAGTGAGCCGAACGGGGTTCACCGGGGGCCAGCTTCGACTAAGCTAATGAGCCTTCATTGTCTTTGTGTGTCGTCGGGAAATTATGATTTGCTGTTTGGGAAAGCATATCCAATTTGGCAGGAGGAAAGAACCAAATAGCTTTTTGTGGGTCAATCTGGATTGCCCAATTGTATTATCTTATTTAGAGACACTTTACAGTTGAATCAAAGTCTGGAGAATATGGATTTCACTCTAGATTATGTAACTGTAGCTTTTAAAGTTTAAGGTTGGCTTATTTCTGTCATTCAAGAAGTTATTTTCGTTTAACGCTACACGTTTTTGGAACTAAGAACACATCATCGGTTGCATTTACCTTATAAACTATTTTATTATGATAAAAATGTATGTAAAACAGAATTGCGTCAAATTATGTTGTTATTATCTTAAATAAGGTTTTGTATGTAACAAAATTAAGTTGTGGTTTTGATCATAAAATAAATAAATCTGATGAATCTTAGCTTACTTATCTCTATAATTCAGCTCATACGATTAAATTAAACTCATTTTCCAACCATAATGCCTATGCTAATGCCTTCATTAATCTATAGTTTTTCTAGAATATGGATTAAATCGCCAAATGGAATACTGTAGCGTTTTTTATTAATTGTTTTCGTTCGATCCAACCCGATCCAGGTGTCTTCTAAAATGTTTGTGCGTTTACCACCTCGTATATGGGTTTCAGAATTATTCCAAACCGTTATGCAGCATTAAAACTAAGAAACACTGCAGGGAAACCATATGTTGCTCCACGTGCCACGTCGCTTTCCCCTAAACAAGGGTTCCTTTCCCTTGCCTCGCCCACACCAAACTCGTACCTTTTGGGGCGGCAAAAAATGAACTGTCGCCTTGCAAGAGGTTTGTTTGATTTCCGGCCGTTTAAAAGGTTCTTTTTTTCTCCTTGGTTACATTTTTAACCGCGTTTTGAACAACGGTGAGTGGAGTGGAACCCGCAGACCTGCTGTTCAAACTTTGCACTGTGTTTCGGTTTGTTTGATTCTGTTTTGGAAGCTCTAGATCAGAAGGTTGAAGGAGATCTTTGTGGGTTTATGATATAACTTACTAGAGTTTGTGGTGGTCTGTGGATAGGTTTAGTGTTTTAGTTCGTATTGAGTTAATTAATCAAAAGATAGCGAGTACTTTAACGTAATCTTGCAGCAATTTACCGCAAAGCTTCAGTTGATACACAATTAATCATTACAGGCTTCTGCGTGAGCGAAAGGATTCAAAGGAACAAAAACTCAAACGTCTTGCAAACAAAATCTGATCCACGGCGTCGAAAGTTCATTCAACCGTTTAGCCCCGTTTGGAATCGCGATGATGGCGTTAAAAGACCCAACTCATGGCCGGATAAGTTATGATTTTTTCACCCGATTCGATTTATACAGTTTTTTTTTTGTTCCTCTTTCCGACGTTGGGCCCGATTGTCCCGTAAAGTTTTTATCCTGTGACTTAATTGAATTTAGCTTTTTGTTTTTTTTGTTTACTCGCTGGCTGGCGGTCCCCGGTCGATGTTCTTCGATGTTGTTCCCCCCGCTTAACCTGGAGTTTTATGAGGTGTACGAGGTGGGATGATTTCTCGAGCAGATGAAACCTGTTCCGGCGTGCAAAGTCAGGTTGAACTTCCCCGGGGCTGGCCCGGTTGCGGTGCGATCATCAATCAAGTCGGTCAGAGCCAACACCGGGACACGGCGACACCTACACGCACGCGAAAAAGCGGCTGGACTGTGGACGTCCGATTAACCGCGCCAGGGGGAAGCCAAAGGGAATAAAACAATATTTCCCAGCTGCAAAGGAGGTGGCTGTAAACGTGAAACGGAAAAATGGGAAACACAAAACGACAGCGGGCAAATAAATCCCTTTCTGCATCCTGCTTCTGGCCAAAACCGGATCCCGGGGGTCGTCGACGAAATCGACAGCAGCAATAAGAAGGGGTTCCTTTTATTACCATCACCACCACCAAAGGGTCTGGCGTAATGGTGGTGCGGTAAACGTGGAACATGGAATCACTTCTCGCTCACCAACCCAATGTGACGTAATTGGTCCCTCGACAGAAGGAACGCGGGGTGGCATCGCTTAAATGCAGGTATTGTAAAAAAGAAGCTCCTGGAGATACCGGGGATCGAACCCGGGGCCTTTCACATGCAAAGCGAACGCTCTACCACTGAGCTATATCCCCTGCGATGATCTGCCGGCAGATAATTGCCTACCGATGGCTTCGATGGCTGCGTCTGCTCCTCCAATTCCCTTCGTGAGGCATTTCTGGAGAACGACGGGCAATGCCTCACGAAACTGTACTCGAGTGCGTCAATAGGTGGGCAAAGAAGAAGTGTGTCGTTTTTAAGACGTATTACTTGCACCTAAGGAGAGCGAGTCGGGCGGAGAACTAATGAGAGAGGGAGAGAGAGAGAACTCCACTGGTGCAGGACGGACTGAGGCGTCATCGAATGACCCTCGCAGATGTTGTTGATCTTTTAACACAATTTTTTCCTGCCTGTTGCCCGTTCCATTTCGGCGTCAGCGTGCTCTGGGCTCCTTATACTGCTACGACGTTCATTGGCCTTCGATGGGGGGGGACCACAACACACCGTAGCTCCTTTTGCGCTGCCCTATCCCAGCGTACCTTGTCCTTGTCTGCCGTCGTGTCGAAACGGAACTGCTGCTGCTGCTACCTACTTCAGAATTATGATTTTTCAATGAGAACGGTAGGGGTTGGGGAAACGAAAGTCGGGGCTCAAAACGAGCCCAAAGTCCAATATCCTTGTGGCATTCGCATGCGCTTAATGTTTTGCTAATTTCCCATTATCTCCAAACAACATTATGTCACGCTCGGTCACGGAGCGCTCTAAAACCATTAATCCCATCGAGTCAAACATCATCGCTACTTGCTCCTCCCAGGTGGAATTATACCGCTCGGTCAACCCATAATCTGTCCCCGCTTTTCGGCGAAGGGTAAGGTTATCGGTTCAGCCGGAAATTCCTTCCATACCCGCATGCCTCTGGCGAGACGTCGAGACGAATCGACCGTGTGCCCTCGATGTGCCTCTCCGTATTCTTTTGCTGCAGTTTTGGGTTTTAGGGATTTCGATTTGAGTATGCGGTTTTCTTTGCGTCCCTTTTTCTTAACTGGAATACCATTTGAACACATTAGAACACGAGGTATCGTTGCATATATAGGGGCTGGTTGAATGTAATGTACTCAAATTGACCTCGTATGAGATCTTTCTGTTTTCTCTGCTCTGGACACGTTTCTTTTTCTGAACAATTTTGTCACTACTTCTTACTTACTTTTATTTCAACCAATTCTTTGCTTGCGAAAAATCGTAAATACATTGCCCCGTAGTGTGGAGGATGTCGAAGGGGGAAAAATGAACATTCTCTACGTATTAGTGAGGGTGAGAATTACAAAAACTTTCCTCACATTGCTCACTGCCGTATTCGGACGAAAAGAGATCTATTAAAAATAAAAACACAAAACAACGGTATAGAAAACACATTCCCTGTGGAAGATTACCTGCGCTTTGGTTGCTCGAACGAATGGGAAAAAAAACCGGCAAAGTCTCTCTCCCCCCGGATGGATCGAACGCATACAAGGCTAGGGTACGCCACGCAGGGTGCAGACCGCGCGCGCGCCTCCGGGGTGGAAGGACTCAAAAGGACGAGCAAAACAAGCGGCGGTAAAACCAGTAAACAAATAAACCTTCGGCATCCGTAAGCGCGCCGGGATGCCGGATTCGCGCTGTTATTGTGGGAAGAAGGGAGAGAGAGAGTGTGAAAAAACAACCGGCGTGCGAGTGAGCGAGAAGGAACTTGCCGAGCAAGCGGTTCCTCAGTTCCTTTTGCTGGTAAAGAGATAAGCCTGACAGCATAATTTAAATCACTTCTAACTTGCTGTTTACCCCTCGACGCGTTCCTCCTCTTCGGACGGGGAGAGACACCTGTGAGTGTAAGGGACTTCGATGAGATGAGTGCGATGGAACATACATGCTTTCTTTTTTCTTAGCGCAGCATAGACCCGGAATATCCTCCATAGGAGAAATTGATAAATATGACAAGAGGAAAGATGAATAACAACAAAATCATCGAGAATAACACCGTCGAATTGATGCACTTGCACACATATTTCCTTCGCTGTTGGTACGAGATCGATATGAGATAAAAATCAAGCAGAGAAAGGATCTAGAATGAGGGTTTCGGAAGAATTTCATAAGCGATGGGTGATTAAAAAAAAGGGAGGAAAAGGGAACGAATAGCTCAAAATCCCCAATACAAGACGACATCAGATATAGCTGTTTGTACATCCCGTACGTACTACTGGTTGATGCCTTCAAAACAAACCTCTTTAGTCGCGGCTCAGCACAGGCAAACAAACCACAACGGCTTGGTACCGGAATGCCACAAAATGTGTAGATAAGAGTGTGTCTACTATAGTTCGCGCGATGTGGTTAAACTCTGATTTTCAATCGAGCGAAAAGAGGGCTCGAACCGCGCTCGGTTGATAAGCCACAATGGAGTCAGAGACGCAAAACTCAGCTGCAGCTCGCGCCGCTGTTTATGATAAGCTCACAGTCTGTTTAACAAACATCTGAATTGACAGAAACGAATTGGTGAAGCAACTCAATAACCAAGACTTTTGTTAAGCTACTCCTTACAATGAAATATGCATGAAAAATACAACTTTCTTTGGAATAAACAAGTTATCTGACAATTTATCTGTTTTATTTTCCTTGCAGATGGAGCTGAACGGATAAAATACCTCGCCTGTCAACCGCGTCATTTTTCAAAAATTGCCCCCTACTATCAACTGTGACCGGACCCTCCCCTGTCCAAGAGGACTGACTATCCACGTACAACAGAGAATCAAGTCTCGTAAGCCCTTAACGGTGCAGGCATGACCAAGTGGTCGTTACGCCAAGAAGAAGTGTATCAACTGTAAATTAAACTTGCCACCATCAACAATCACCTCGTCTATCAACCAACCAATATCAAAGCATTGGAGAAAATAAAAATTGTCCAACTGGCTCACGCGGTAGGTTACTTGTTTCTCCCTTTCCTTATCACTCCACGCAAATCATCGCACCCCTGGGAAAAGCCAGTCCCAACCGTCGGCGAAAGACGGTTTTAATCTTTTTGTAGTACACTCTAACCATTGCACACACCATCGCGGGCTGAGGCGAAGTAGGCGAGGTGTTTATGCATTGTTTGTTTGTTTGTTTACCTTCTGCTGACTCTCTGGCCGCGATTTTCCACCACCGTGTGGCGTACTGCCATCTGTTTGCGCACAATTGACAAGCGTCGGAAGCGAGGTGCCATCCCTCCCGTGGCTTTAGCATACAGGGTAAGACACCTCCTTCATCGATCGATACGCGCCGTAAACAGGTGTCCAAGGATGGCTTCGTTGCTCTAGTGTATCTCTTCCTTTCGGCTCCTTTGGGGTATTATTTATGTACAGAACTTACGTATAACGTTATTTATCTTAATATTTCTTCTTTATTTTCTTCATTTGTATATTTTCTTTCTTTTACACGTCTTATGGTAAAATATGTTGCTCATTTTTCATGTTAATATTAGTTTTATTCAGTTTACTTAACTAAACAGTTTCTAAATTATTTTCTATAAATATTATTTTCTCCGAACAAAAGAACCTAAAATTAAGGCGATTTAGTTCACCAGCATTTGAAAGCAAAAAAAGGAACATGGCCTGTCGTTCGTTGCGTCGTGCAATAAATATAGCAAGCGTTTTTCGCTCGTTTGCGTTTTGCTGTGAAGTCAAGCATGTCACGTTTCGGGTTGTGTTATCTTTGTTCCAGTTTCAGTTTTGGTGCGAAGGGGTTTTTATGCTTGCCCCTATTAGAACTGTGGTGCCATGTGTTTCATAAAAAAAAATGGGTAAGTTCTATCGGTCTCTCTACTTGTCGGTGCTGTTTATCGCTAACGAATGGTATGTTAAGCGTTTATCCTTTATCAACTCAAGGCTTTTCAAGTGAGAGAAATGAGCATTGAAATTGTATGAGAACTTTTGTGACTTTCACGCACCTTTTCCGACTGATGAAAATCCAAAACTTTTTTATGCTGCAATATATTACTATTCAAATATATATTTATTGCTGCTTTCCACTAACCTTAACTGAAACATAAAGGTTTCGAACGGAAGAGAATCAAACCCAATGCAAAAGAAAGCACCGCCGTTTCTTCCTCAGAAAAGGACACTTTATTCTTTCATCCTGTGACATCTTGCTGTGTGTTTGTCCCTTGGTGAAAACTACCATAGCCCCCTCCCGGTACCGCAGCGTTTCCTTAAGAAAACCATCCTGGGTTTCGGTTAGCTCGGCTCGTTCAGCCGACGAAGTACGAACAGATGTTTTCTCATGTCCCCATGTGCGTGTATGAGTTTGCAGGACCACAGGCGATTAAGCATGTTCTGCATCGGGCTTGCCTGAGATATTTGTTGCACGTTGTTTTACAGGGGCCGGAGCTGCAGCAGGGAGATGGCGCTGCGTCGGTTACCTGTGTCCTGGAGGGGTAAATTATTAACTCCTGCCTTCCGTCTGCTTCGTCGTCCAGGCAGGACCATCTTTGGTTGTATGAGTGATTCTTGATGTGTTGTAGTTGTTTTTTTTTTCATTATAAACTTATCAGAATCGACACCAGGTGGTAACGGCCGGAGACAAGTACTGCGTTCTCTGATGAGAAATATCGTGACGGCCTTTTTTAAGGTGCCCTTGCGTTGTGGATGGGATTTCCCACTTTTCCGTCAAAGACTTCTTTAGGGAGGAATTCAAGGTAGAAATGCACAGGAATATCAGCGTAAGAATTCGACGGTGTCTCATAACATTTTTTGGAGTCGGTAGAGTTCTTTGCTTAGAGCAGAGAACGTGACTCTCGTGTTTTTATTTTAGATAAGCCGGTAACATCAACCTCACCGCAAGAGGAAACCAGGTCACGGTTAGAATATACCAAGAATGTGAGATATTCAGGGTGCCACCTTATCCCCATCGACACCTCACTTTCTTTCGACACATCTGACCTTCACCCATGAGGCTGGATGTAGGGATCCTGTGAAGAGCGAACCAATTTCCGCACCCCACTAGGTCCTGCAAAGTACTTTGGAGAAGCTCCATTTTTTTCTCGATTCGACGAAACGATCAAAGCCGAACGGATGCGGAGATCTCTGGTTACCGTTCGAGCTTCGAGATAATTCGAGCTTTTCAGAAGAAAAACAGCTTCACCCCCTGGGGGCGGGCGTGTACTTGTCTGCCCAGACAGCTTTTATGTAAGTGAGGCCCCGAGATGGGTTGACCTCAATATGGGTTTTGGGGGGAGCTTAAGCGAAAGAGAGAATCTTCTTCTGTTACGGAGGTAGGGGGTGGTAGGTTGGTTCCTCCATTGGGCGAGGTCACGTTTACGGCTCGCGGGTAGTTTGTTGAGAAGGTGTAGAAGAAGGTTCAGTTCGGTGTCTTTCGCCCCGGTGTATTTGGCCCTGGCACACTAACAAGGGTAATCTTTCGCACCGCCGTCTGGGCCGGGGCTGCGGGTGTGGGAGGATGTGTTTGTGTGTGTGTCACTCACTCACGTGCACACACTGTGGCCAAACCTCGAGGGCGAAACAATCGCCTCTTCATTCGCTCGCTCGACGTCGTCGTCGTCGTCGTCGTCGATTGAGCGTCAAGGACATATACCGTCCGTCGTTGCCCGCTGAACGGTGACGGCGACGTCGTCGCTATATGGATTGACCTTTTTTTCGGGGTGTTGAATGAACGAGAGCTAGAGATCAAAAGGAAAGAGACAGCAGCGTGTGGTCCGTTTACTTCGAACGAATGCTTGACTACTATGAGGGGGCAGTTCAATGCAGTTCATGTCGTGCAGCCTTCACCGCGTACACTCACTTCAAGCTCGCGCTTCCTCACCCTCTGAGAGGAGCGAGAGCAGGAGCGAGAGAAGGGAACTGTAGGTAAGAACGGGAGGAGATGATAATGGTGATAGGAGTCGCGGTGACAAAACTACACCGCCGCACATCCCCCCAACGGCGCCACCGTCGTTAAAACCGGAACCGACGAACACATTTGTCGATGAGGAGATGACCACGACATCGACCGACCTAGACCTGGAACGAGAAATACGAAAAAAAGGGTTGTTCTTTCCCTTTCCCAGGTGATGGCTTTGCGAACTCCATCACCTGTCACAGTGAAGCATCTTCTCCTATACTGAGACTTTCCGCTTTCAAATCTTGTGTCAGACCTCAAGGGACCAAACTCCTGAATTGCTCTATATCTGGGTTTCTCTAGGCTTCTGATACATCACTAGATCCTTGAAGTCTGTTGATCTTCTATGACGCGAATGTCTCACATCTCACGAGAAAACGATCCCGGATCCCGATCTCTTCAACATCTTAAAAACTGGGTCTATAACCTTCACTTTGTTCTCACATCTTTTTTTCTCACGCAATGAGGAGGGGAGTTCCCGTAATGTGGTTCCTCAGTTAGATTTGGTTTTAATTAACACAATCGACCAGAAGTGCTGGTCTACAGTGGCTTCAAGCCTCATTCGGGAGGTTGTTGCTTCGCGAAGGTATGCCTTATCATGGCGCGCTACGGGCGCCTTATCGGTCAACCATCATCACCACTGGGGAAGCGCGAAAAGATAAGCGAACGCGTCCGGACCGGCATAGAATGGCCGTGAAATGAAATCGGTCATCAGGGAATCGGTCAGCAGGAAAATCGCTTCGAAAGTTTTGCCTTCAGAGAGTTGGATTAGCGTCCGAATGGTTCTTTTTCAATGTCGCGGAACTCGCAACGCTATCCTGTTCAGCTCCCTTTGGAGACCTCAGTATAGTTCCCTAGTTTGTTCATCAATGATTATGGGTTCATTGGCGCAAAGCAGGGGTAGTGTTATCTACGGGAATTGAATTTAGAGTTATGTTCGTGTCAAAAACGTGTATTCGGAGCAGCTTATATCCCGGACTAAAGAGGCACAAAATACAACTAAGTCAAATTACCACCCATTTCAAAGCGTTGAATCATAAGTGAGATACAACTAAAATGTTCTTATTTAACTTTAATTTCAAGTTACCAGTTCCTTGATAGCGAATCTATAGGGATGATAATCACAAGGCTCTAAAGCTAATAAATATAATTAAAGAGCCTATATACTAAATAACTCGTAATGTTTTAGTTGCTTTAGTAAATAAGAATGAAAAATATTGAAGTGGTATGATACAAAGTTAGTATTATACACGAGTTTTTTTTCTTCATCAGTATTATACAAGAGTTGTCAGTCCAAGTTGTTTAATTGTTTTCTTACCATGAAAATATCATGGCGTTATCCTTTCGGAAGTCTGCCTTATGTTAAGAGGATTACATGGACTGGAGTGAACCGTTTTTAATCCATATGATATTCATATCCTTTAATTTACACTGTTGAAATGCTTTGATAGCAAGGTAATCCTGAGAGATGAGTGTGACGCGCGTGAGGACAACCGACCAACAGTGTGTGTGTGCGCTATGTGAGCAGTCCTCTCGATGCCTGCGGCCATCACCTTTCCATATGATGGCGATATAATGTGCGATGTTCCACTCTCGGCTGACCGCCGCTCGCTATCGTTCTCTTTCCCGTCCGCACGTCTCAAATGCTGGGCCGGATTTCTTCCTTGTCTCAGTGGCAGGAAAGTTTATTGGTCAGGGTGAAGGTCGCGCGCGTGCGAAAGCAAATAAAACGCCACTCACGATCTCGCGTTCGCGTACTCGCTGCTCACATATATCGTTCACACTTCTCACCCATCATCTCACCACGAGAGTCGTCAATTATCGCAAAGAAAATGTCTGTTTGTACCACTGGGGGAAAACCACATTTCTTTTCAGTTTTGCTTTCTTACCAAAGTATTATATGTTTGTCTTGATATACTGTAAAATGAAATAAATTTCTCAAATGGTGTGATATTTAATTTGGTAATTATTTCAATGAACTAATAGCGTCTCCAACATTTTTTAAGAAGAACCTTCCATTTCGTTTAGCTGTTTCTTTCATTTTCCCCTAAAATGATACATCCATTTTTCTGTTCCAACACAAACTCTCCTCAACATTTCCTTTATTTCACCGAGTACGATGGTAAACGCCTCATTCTTGCACAGCAGAAACAAAATCAGGTCAGACAGTCGTGTTGGGTTTGACGTTGTTTTCCGAATTTCGCATCGGACCCCAGCATACCGCTTGCGCTGTTGTTCTCTGCCCCGCTAAGCTGCTGATCTACTTTAACAACGCTGCAGTTTTTCCATCATTTTTTGTTTGGTTTGGTTTTTGTCCGGTTAATTTTTGCTTCCCTTGGATGGTAGTTCTCATGATGTTTCGTTTCGTTTTGTTTTGTTTTCTACATCCCTTCAGCATCACGGTCTTGGATCAAGTTGTTCTCTTCGAGGATTTCAATACTCTTATGAAATTAAAATCTTGTTTGTATTTGAAAGCATTTCCATTTGCCTAACTTCGAGTTTACAAAAATGGTAAGTTAATAAATGACCTATATCGCCTGGAGTGATTCGTTTGCCAAGCCACCCACACCGACCACCAAGCAAGTGTTGGTACAGACGGCGCTGCTGCCCTTCATCATTCGGCGTGACGTAATGGCACTGGCAAAGAGGCAAGTCGAAGAATCGGACCGGGCATGGCCCAGACGTTATCAGCC
Source organism: Anopheles coustani (assembly GCF_943734705.1). Classification (NCBI taxonomy): domain Eukaryota; kingdom Metazoa; phylum Arthropoda; class Insecta; order Diptera; family Culicidae; genus Anopheles; species Anopheles coustani. The sequence goes on along the minus strand of NC_071288.1, from coordinate 3,902,170 downwards.
GTGTTGTGTTACGTGTTGGCGTGGCGTGTTATATCGCGGTGAATTGTTCGACCGCTTCTCGTCCGACCTCAAACTCTGGCCTCCTCCTCCTGCCCTCGCTTACGAACCCACGAAGTTCGAGCGAAATGTTCGCATCCCTTGGCCAAACGGGGGCTCCCGGGGAAAACATAGGAGCAAGGCAACTTCACCAGCTGAGTTTGTGCCTACCTTGGCTTATTGCTACAATAAAGACTCCGCTCGTCAGCGCCCGTCAGGTGGCGTGTGGCGACCAAGAAACTGCTTCCGTCTCCTCGTCTTGTGGGCTTTCATTTCGGTTGGTTTGGTACGAAACTGGTTCGAAGCTGGCGCGACACCTTTATTCTGTCTTTCCCATTCCAGTGTTCGTTTGCTGGGCTGGGTTTGCTGCTCCTTCGGTCGGTCGTGAAAACATGGTCCTCACTTTAGCGAAACCCCTCTGAAACTCGCCCTCCCTTAGCCCTACCGTACCGATTTTTCGGTGAAGGGTTTAATTTGACGTCAAAGCCGGTACTTGACAACGGATTGTGGACACATTTTGGACAAAGGAAAACGCAAAATTATGGAAACTAGCGCCAATAGGTGGAGGAAGGGATGTGCGACGAGCGTTGGGTTGAGGAGATTCTTGTGAAAACTTAAACTTCTTTGCCCATTTGTGCTGAAGAAGAATGAAACTCTGGCGGAGTTTGTTTCAAAAACTAATTGTTGCACTTCAAAAACACACTGCACGATTTGCATGTCCTTGATGTTTTAATGTAAGTTTCCATCATTTACTTCCAATTCGAATTCATTTCACTGCAAAGGGGATGCGGGTTGTGGCTAGGCATTCGTGTAATTATATGATACTTACTTGCTGTTTTCCTTAAGTCACGTAAGCGAATGTTTCCGTAACAGGCGTTTTCTTTTCTTGCACAAAAAATAATAAGACACAACTTAATTGTGACGCTTACTTTAATTCGTTTTATTTATAATGTAACACGACTAAATGTAGATAATTCATTTCAGTTCATGTTAGATATTTGGTAAAAGTTAGTTCTCACTCCTCCTTTTGTTCGGCCTGTGGGTGAAGGAATGTTTGGTGGTTTAGTTTTTGATATTCGATTTTTACCCAGGCTTTCCATATATTCCGCTCTCTAGTTTAATGAATATCGCCTCTATATCCTGCTGTGCCCTGGCGATTTCGAGCCGGCTTTTACCGGCGTTTCGCAGCTTTTCACCAACATATTCCCCGTACACGGCGTATTCGTCCCGTTTTGGCGCAGCCTGCTTTGCTTTTGCCCACTGCATTCGTACTGCGGGCCCTGGAATAGGTTTGCGCGTTGCTCTTTGTTTCGCCGAACTGCTGCTGACGGTTGGAGTCGTATCGGCTTCAAGCTCCGGTTGCGATTCACTCGAGTCGGCATCCACGTCGATTACTGGAATTATTTTCGTTCCCTTGGCATCAACCTAGAATATATTGGGGCACCATTTGTTTGATTTGACCGAGTGAAAACTCGTTTAGCTTGTTTAGAACTTACCACACTCGACGCTATCATATCGTCAAAGTCGCCTTCCATTTCCCATGCATCTGCGTCGGAGAGGTCACTGAACGGGCCCTCGCTATTTGCATCTCCTCCCTCCACACCTTGCCAGTCGTCCTTCAGAAACAGCATCTTTTCGTATCCGTACCAGGAGCGCCTCGGAAGTGGGTCTTTGGTTTTCTTCAACTGCTCTTTATGCTCGCGCGTAAATTGCGACCTTAGGTTGTGAATCCGCTTCTCCATGACGGGTTCCTTAACACCGTATTTTTTGGCCAGAACCCTTAGATGCTTTAACCGTGTCTGGCGATGTTTGTACAGCGGATGCTTCTTGCTCCACAGGACCGGAAGCTTCCGGTAATCCTCGATCAGCTCCAGTGTCGTCTCCTTGCTAGCCATCGTAAAACTAATTCCTGTCCAACATCTCATACCTGAAAAAGTCCCGCGTCTTTTCAATGCGACTTTTCTGACACGAAACACATGTAGCGAGCTCTTTCTAACGCACTGAATGCCCCATCTTACAACCTCGCTCACAAATGTAGAGCGACAATCGTCGACCAATGTCGCGCGATATTAGCTCTCACAAACACAGAGTCAAATTTGTTGGTGTTGGTTTCATCATCGGTAAAATGACCTTGTGTGGACTACATTCGCAGAAAACGCCGAGTGCGCCGAATTGTGATTGTACAAGAAGTACGTTTCCAACGTTTGGTTCTATCGAATAGTATGATAATTCAATTGGTAATCAAATCACAATCGTTCTGTTTTACGAATTTTTCTACGTGCTAGTAAATTGAATGTTAGCTTTATTTTACAAACTGAAACATAATTACCTTATTCAGCGTTATTCTTAGGACTTTGATATCGGATTTCTCAAATCTCTCTACGATGTTCGCTACTTTTCTGATACATTTACTTGTTTTACCTCTGTTCTTTCTCTTGTGCACTTGATGTATTCTACTTTTATTGTTTCGAGTAAATAGTTTTAGTTTTTGTTTTTTATCTGTTGTTTTTTTTCAGTAAATGTTTGATCATTCTTGAGCGCAGTTCTCTGTTCCTTGATTCCGGTTAGTTCTGCTGTATTTTGATTGGGATAGAATTGACTTCTTATCATACCCTACTGTTGCTCTCGTACTTCCTTCGACAATGCTACACAACTGACGCGTTGAATTTAAACCCATTTTTTACTTGCTTGATTGTCGTTTTTGATGTTTTCCTTATGAAATTAACAACCGTTCTCTTTTCCGTGGAAGCAGGCAGAACAAAGTGTTTTCAAAAAAGTATCCATTGCTCATTGCAGCCACCTTTTCAACAATGTTGCTGCAAAACATTAAATTTAAATTTAAATTTAATGTCTTTCAATTCCCGATAGTGAAGTGTAATACATCAATCACTCGTGTTTACTTCCCCCCCCGAGAGAGGCTCATCCAAAACTGTGAAGTGAAGCATTAATAAAAATATTTATTACTCCACCGGATGACGACGACGGCGAGCCAAACTGCAATGTGTTTGCTTGCGCGTTCCGTTGTGTTGTACCCTTCCGTGAGGATTTTCCTGCGTTATTCAATGGATTTTCCTTCGCTTCCCGCGCGGGCTACCTGAGCCCATCCCTCGGCACCCTTCCGACCTGCAGCGAGACACAAAGCACTCCTTTGTTTTATATCTGGTTCCGTCTGCTCCGCCGTCCAAGTCCAAGTCGGTGTTGTTGGACCGCTGTTGGCGGCAAAAAGTGTGCGACGCGCGTGGTTGCGCGCGTTTTCCGCTGCTCCAATGCCCTTTCTCGCTCCTGCACATGAGCCCGCCTCGGTTCCGTCCCTCTTGCACCCGGTTGTTCCGTGTTCGAAGTTGCCTTCGATCCGATCTCCTCGAAGGCGGCAACGGCGCGATGGTGGTGTAGCCTTCGGTGATCGCGTTCGGTTTGCGCTTTGTGTGTCCGTCCCTCACCCCAGCCACGTCTCACGAGACTCCCGCAGTCCCCACCAGACCCTTCCCTTCTCTTGCGATCCTCCCCCTCCCATGCCCGTTGCTCGCAGATGCAGAACGCCGAATGCAGTTTGAAGCAAAAGGCAATCCGTTGCAACGGCTCCGACTGATCGCCGTTTGCCCAGAAGCGATGTCGGTGGAAGGGGCGGGTGGTGGAAGAAGTGCACACGAAAGCAAGCGCGTCCACAACGGTAAGAAACACCCCAGTGCGCGGAGGGGTGTTCGCGAAAACAACCCTCGCGGGGTTCGCGCTCCGAGAATCGAACGTCAACCGGTTTCTCTCTATCTTTCCCTTTTTCCTTCTCTCTCTCTCTCTCTCTCTCCCTCTCTTATGTTACCTCGCTCCCTCGCAAACGACCCGATGGAGCAGAGGGGGTGATTTTGGGGGTTTTTGTTGTGCCGTTTTCCATCACCTGACGGCGGCGAGTTCCGCGAGCGATTTGTGCTTGCGCCAAACCACACTTACGCGATCATTTCGCGCACTCACCCCCCCCCTCCCCCCCCTCCCCCCCCTCCCCCCCCCCCCCATGCGTTTTGGGTGGGGGTGTGGAAGGGCACACGTTGTTGTTGTTGTGCTCGTTGGGCGAGAGAGAGGTGAAGGGGAGAAGAGGGGTGGATCCCAGAGATGAACGCGACATGCAGCACGCGCCGCCGCTCACTTCCAACTCGTCGAAGGGCCAAGCCGAGAACGGGGTGGAGAAGGAGGGGCTGCGGGCGTCTTTGGAAAACGAGCAGCATGGGGGGAGCGGAGGGGAGATGGAAGTACGTGCGGCGAACGAAGAACGAAGCTCTCATGCAGGTTGGCGAGATGGCGTAATCTGCAGCCAATTGTCGCCCGGCTTCTTACCTTTTTCTCGAAGCAGGAGGAGGAGGTTAAACGGTTTGGTCAAGCAATTGAGACACTTTTCGCTTATTGAGAAGCTACCTGTTGTTAAACACTTGGTGCTAGGAGTTGATGGTTCTTTTTCGTTTTTTCCTTCATTCTAGATAGACAATTTTTGAAGAACTTAGCCAACAAAATGGCTATATTTATGATCATAAGAATATTAATTACAAATGGTCATTATTATGTGCTTTACATGTTTTCTGAATATATCTATTAAATTGTTTGCCATTAGCCTCTTAAGAGTTTATCGCATTTTTTTGCCAAAGGAACTACTTCGAGGGTCATTCGAATAAACACTTGAAATGAAATGAATCGTTCAATGAGTTTTACGATACAATGTGTTAAAGTGGGTTGAAGAGTGAAAAGAATTTACGACTTTCTCAAACGTAGATGACTTATTTTTTTCAGAAATGCGAATTTTGTAAGTTGATTATGTTCTTTTAGGTAAAAAAACAAATGTATCAACTTGGTAATGTTCAATCACACTTCATAAAAAAAACAACAAGATGGCTACCATGTTAAACAAATTTTATTCATTTTAGAAATCAATGATCTTTGGCTATCCTTAACCTTGACGATTTTGTTGTTGATAAGTTCGCGATTTCCTGAAGTGTTTCTGTTTTATCCTCTCTTTATATTCCGTATGTAGATTCCCCGATGTACGACTTCATCTAAAGCGCGAAACGCAATACCAAGGCGCCACACACGTGTATGCGGATGGAACGGGCGGAATAGTTAATTTTCCTTCGCCCAGTCCATATCCCATTCGTAGTTGTTTTTAAGCTGTCTGTTTTTTTACCTTCTTCGACGACTCTCGCGATTCGTCACGTGTCGCAAATCTTTCGCACGTTTCCCGATCACCGATGCGCGGCCACTTCGAAGTGCCGGGACAGTCACAGTCACCGCCGACGTCAAAGTGTTCTGGTCTCGTGCCATCCCCCCGGATTCCATGACCCTCCCGGAAACCGTGTTCGAACGCCTCCCACCAGAGGCACTACTCGTGCCTCATACACACATACAACAACCGCGAGGGGCGAAAGTGGACTTGTCATTTGGTCGTGTGGCTTTTTTTATTTTTCCGTCAACCAAACCCTCACATTGATCGTGTTTTCCGACCTCCCGTGCGGCCACGGTGAGGCTCCCTCCAACTTAGCTCGCACGGGAATCACGTGGAGCACGTGCAATTTTGGAAGCGCGAGCACACGCGGTTCGCGATTCGCGTTCACTTCCGTCCCCCCAACCTCCTCCGAGCACAAACCCTTGGCGTGATCGTGTTCGCGATGGCGGTGATGATGCCGATGCTGACGGAGTGTGGGTAGTAAGACACAAAAAAACAAGTGGCAGAAAAAAACCCAAGTAATGAGCGAACAACAAAACAACAATTCTCGCGTGAGGTGCACATCGTGCGTGCGTGCGTCCGTGCGGGTTGATGTTTTTGCACGGAACCGAGGTTAAGCCTTGCTTCAAGGGCGAAACGGATACGGGGTTCGATCTCTTGACGGGGTACGTTCGTTTCCTTCCTGACCGTGACACCGACTGGAGCGCCCGCTCGTACAAAGTACAAAAATTCCTTGTAGGTCATATTCTTCCATTGCGTTGTAACGATGCTGTGCAGATGTTTTCACAAAAAATGCTCGCAAAATAACGCGTAGTAAGTTTTCTTTTCGATTTCTCACTCTTGTTTCATTACTCCTCTAATTTGATGGTTTTAAATTGCCTGTGTTTTTTAAATTTTATCTTTTCAGACATTTTTGAATGTTACACTCGTTGCCATTTGACTTTATCTCGAAAGCAGGTCGTGCTGTCTCCTAGACATCTCTCTGTGAAATAGTTCATCAGTTTTTTTTACCAATTTTGTGTTCAAAGGTGCTTAGCGTCACTTGTTTTGTTTGTTTAGAAGCGTTGTCATATATTTTAAAATTTTAATCAACACCAACATTTGTGGGGAATTGGACATAATTTTCTTTTAGTTGGTTGTATAATTTTAACTGCGAAGAATATCTTTAATATTTTATGCTAAATAACCAACTTTTAACCGTTACAACAAACGTGGCGATGAATGTTTTTAAAAACAGCGTTGATCAAGATAACTCAATGAAATAAGTATGTGTTAAAAATGAAATATAACTCCTTAAGCAAACGTGGGCAGCTTTTGGAGACCTTCTTCATTGTTTCCATCGGTGAAGTTGTTCTTACAACGAAATATCATCTTCAGCATGAAATGAATCCGTGCAGCAAAAACGCGATAAATAATCCGCTCACTACCCCTTTTGTCGAGAGTTAAACTCGTACCCTTTCTCGAGACCCTCTCGAAGCATTGCGCCGGTTTGGCGTTTAACGGCTACATTTCATTCAATTCGATAAGTTATCTCTTGTTTTGTGTTCGTTTACGTTTCTTTTGTCGCCGCTTTCCACCCGCTACGGTTCCACAGTCCAGAGGGGGTCAGTTAGGAGCTAGTTTTGCTACCGAACGCGCTCACTTTGAAGCTTTTCGTCCAGTGTTGGTTGCGCCGTTCGAAATGTGTATAAATATTTTTTTTCGCCTCCACTGCGCGCAGCATAACACCAGAAGGCGGAACGCACACCCGTGCACGTGTCGCGACTCCCTGCAAACGGTGGAAAGGGGCATGGGAAGGGAGGTGTGCCGCTCGTTTAATTTGTTTACGCGTGCGCACCAACGACTGCGACGGCCAACACGATACACCACTGACAGTTTCGAAAGAACGTGATCTGTATACCGGGGTTGACTTTCGTATCAATTTCGCCACTGTGTTGGTGAGATGGTTGGTTTCAAGCGTGGTTGAGAGCGTTGCGTTCTAGCGATAGCTATAATCACCGAATGGGTTATGATCAACCGAGCAATTAGCAACTCGCGTGATTGAGATCGCGTTACCAACAGTGGGTGTCCTGATGGTAAAAAGTTTTTTCCGAAAAGTATCCAAACTCATCGTGCGGAGAGGGACGAGAAAAAAGTTTCGTCTCTCGCGCGATCCTGCCAGGAGTCGAACCTGGAATCTTCTGATCCGTAGTCAGACGCGTTATCCATTGCGCCACAGGACCCGGGTTGAAGGGCTGGCGATCGGTCGCGATCAGATCGTTTTGCCCTCTTCGATGTATCATCATCGTACCTAGGAAAACTGAGCGGCAAATGTATTTCTAACATTCTAATTGCTTTCTGAGGTTCTGCGGGTTGCCTTTTTTGCCGGTGATGATATTTCAAACCCTCGTGCGCATTGCGGATGCCAACCCGAGGCGCATCGTACCGACGCCGGAGAACGTCTTTAGAACGGTACTTTTCCCTTTCCCACTAATTACCTCGCTTAATGAGTGACTTCCCTCAGTCCTCAGTCTCCACACGGGTGTTGTCTCACGTTCTGGTCGCGATTGTTTTCGCCATCGTCGTGCGTGGTCTTGCTAGGACCAGGAGGCTATTAATTATCCGCGCGAAGAGACGAGCGAGTGTGGAATACTAAAGATAGTTGTCATACGCGCTTAATTGTTCGTTTTCTTAAAGGGCCACTTTATGTGTGGTGGTTATTTCTTAACCTCCCTTGACGGTGAATGTACAACAGGGGAAAAAAAAAGAAAAAGCGCGACCGAGAGTCAGTTAGCCACTTGGAGAAGATAATCGGTATCTTTTTAGAAAGGTATTCGGATCATCGTAACAAGCAAATTCCTTTTCCCTCGTCGTAAATCGTACCTTGCGGGGAGGGACAATACATTGCTTCCTAATCTCGCGTAAATATTTGCCCGTATCACTCTTGGTTCTGGTTTGTCTTAAGTCTTTTCCCCGCTTTCTCTCTCTTTAAACGAATCCTGTCCTTTTTGCCACCACTTTTAGAGCTGGTAAGGAAGGGATGTCGTGGCGAAAGTCTCTCAAAAACTTTGGAATTGATTTTCCTTTTTCCGCCGTAACGACCAATAAAACTTTGCTGCGCAGAATTACAGCGGATCGCGAAAAGGAGCAGAGAAGGACATACACACTGGACGCGCGCTTGTTCGTGTAAAAAGTTGTCCATGATCAGCCCGTAATTTCATCGCAAGATGCGAACGAAGACTCCTTGAAGTAGAAAAGTAACACCATAAATCACACATTCACCCCCTCTGGGTTTGTGTGTGTGCGTTTGTTTGCTGGTGAATCGGTTTTGGTCCTCCGAACCTCGACTTCTAGAATTTATGTCAATGTCAAATGATCCCTTAGCTTGAAGATGGGTTTAGATGGAACGCGACGCGGCCGAGCGCGGGAAAGGGAAACGATGAAGGATTGGATGAAGACGTGCGCTTCCTCCAAACGAACCTGAGCAACAAAAACGCCAGGCGGAAAATACGACATTAAATCAGTGGGTATTGATTTCTGGTCGAGGTCCTTTTTCAATTTTACCGTCATCTGTCTTCATCGATAGGGCACGTTTTCGGCCAGAAATGTTTCTGCATCGAGAACCGGTTGACGTGCTCGGGAAGGAAGATTAAGTTCGAGTAATCGTAACGTTAGTTTGACTTAAAATGAAAATAATTTGCTTAACAAATTGTTTATTTGCTTATGTGGTCTGTTTATGTACTGCTTCCTTATTACATTCTAATCGTGTGTGAACTTTAACGTTCTTTTACTGTCATTAAACATTGATAGAAAATTGCTCCAACATAGCTTCAGTCTTCACCTCGAAACAAACCGTTAAGGCACTGAAAATAGAAGCATTGATTGCATTCGCCGTTTGATGGCAGAACAATTATTTGCACACCTTGAAGGTTCCTGGTTGTCTTGGACAAATGGACTCCGACGGACGAAGAAACGAGAATCCAGTCAAGACCGTCTAGCTTCTCGAACGCCCACCGTCCCCCCCCCTTGTGCCGAAGGAAAATCGCCGGCGACACGAACCGTGAGGAAAATTTATGCAAATACATTCAATCTGCTTGCCCTCGCCCGAACACGGGAGTGGACGTGTGCATGTTCTTGGGCTGCACTTTCCTCCACCACCGCGCCTTCTTCAAAAAGGTCCCCGGCATGTTGTGTCCGTGTCGTTCTTCGGTTGGAACTGGTTCACAACGGGCGCGACTGCCTCCCGCTGCAAACAATTTTCCTATAGTTTCCAGTTGCCTTTCGAAAACTCTCGTCCCTTTATGCTTGTATATCGGAGGAAAGGAATGGGTCCATTCGGGTGTGTTGGAGTTTTCGGAGCTGGAGTAGCGTCTGCTTGACGAAACAAGCTGAGCCAATCTGGGCGACTGGTGGTCGGAAAAGCTTGCTGCAGCGGTTGGGGGCGGTGGGGAGGGGGTGGAGTTTTTCATTTTCCTTATTATAGGTTTTATTCAACCCTGGAAGCAGTGCTTTCCAGTGCCGCAACAGGCACTTGAGGGATTGAGAGTCAAATTAAGGAAGATGAATTGCAGCATCCTATTTCATCGAACAAGAGTCAAGCGAACAGGGCTGACTTTCATACCACCTGTCTCTGTGCGCGTGTGTGTTTGAAGAACTAGTTTAATGTAACACAAAATAGACATATTTCGCGTGAGAAAATTCGGGCAGCGCTCAAGTTTTTCTTTATTAGCACAACATAAACGGTGCGTGAATATTTATGCCAAACTCCGTTTGTAAACGAGAACGTTTTGGGATATAAAACGCTTTGTGAATGATAGCACCGGTAGGTAAAACCCGATTAAACAAACATGCTAAATGTTTTCGTGTAAAAAGAACGGCAAACTACTGCATTCGATTTCGCCAGCAAAGAGGAACAACGCTGGAAATGGCGCCCCGGAATAGGGAAGATTTAAAATAATGCCAATATTTGCGCAAACAACAGCAGCAGCATCATCAGCAGCAAAAAAAAAGTCATAAAAGGGATCCCGAGAATAGAAAAGTGGGAGGCAAGCGTCGAAGAAAGAAGAAAAATAATAGCCGACCGAAACCGCGAAGGTGCGCGCTTGGGGGCGGAAGGAAAACTCCTCCATTGTATGCAATTATAAGCCACGGCCGATTGTGTGTTCCCAGCGAGCGGGCAGCAGCTCCACCTTGGGCGCACCATCTGCCGCCGGTGGAGTCGAGACGATAACTTCCTTCCGACTAACGGTAACGGCCAAAAGGCTAGTGGTTTAAGTCAAGCTGGTGAAGCTAGAGGGCGCAAAGTGACGTTATTGGCGTACGTGAGCAGTACGTGCCCGCTCGGTCCAGCATTAATGCTACATTGTGTTGGAAGCTTTCATCGTGTGAAGTACTTTTTTGTTTCGTTGTTATTATGTTGGGGTTTTTTTTGTTGCTTCAGTTGCTCGTAGCGCTGATGGTCAATTTGATGCGTACGAAGGTTGTCCAGTTTGGACGCGGAAGCTGATAGTTTGGTAGGAAATCGGCCATCGCATAGGGAATAGGGAAAGATAACCGTTACGAAAGTGCGAATTTTTGACACTCGACAAGTTAGAAATACATGGAGTCAAAAGTTGTTGGAGTCTTTCAATCTTAGTTGGCGGCGGCACCGGATCGATCACCAAGACATAAAATAGTCTACAATGTGTACGAAATAAAAATTCTATCTGCCGTCTTTTGTAACGTTTTACTACCAACCAAAGCGGACTTCATAAAAGTTTTTCCCCAGCTCTTCACTGAGTGATTGCCAGGTTTAATTTCCATAGTCCTGCCAGATGACGCCCCCAAAAAGTGACTATAAATGCGGGGGACTTCTTGTCGTCTTGTCCTTTGCTACCCACCAGCCATTTGATGGCCGAGAGAAGGTGAGTTATTTTATGAGCCAATCATTCCTATCGGCTTCTTCAGCCCCCGTTCCATTTCCTCCAGGGGTGGATGGTTTATTTAATTGGAAATTTTAAAATTCCACCCATCCGGCGCCAATCTGTGCGCTGGACCCGGTGAGTGTAATTATGTTTCCCCAATGGCTCTATACACTGGACGCTATCAGTCTTGAGCGTCTTGTTTCAAAGGCAAAACGGCTCCAAAAAACGGCAGAAAACCCGAAACTTAGATTGACGCTGAATTAATAATGGCGAAATCAAACACAATCAATAAACCGAACTTCGACTTCGGAGGTGGAATAGTTGGTGGGGAGAAAGTTTTCCTTCCTTAAGCCGTAGCCGATTTTCCGTGCCGAAAAGCAAGTCATCCACTGCTTGGTTGGGGGGAAGAATTGAAGAATTTTCCCAGCCAAAGTTGGAACGGTTTTGCAAAGAAAGGGAAAGAAGGATGGAAAATGAATAGTTCCTTCTCGAAAGGAAATTTAAGGGTGGACGAAAAGTTCATCACCTTTACCCACTTTTCACGCCCGGAGACGACGCCCCCGGTAGGCCTGGGCCACCACACCAAGCTGTCGACGAGATGGGATCCTTCAATTTTTCTGCATTTCTAATTAACAAACTGGATGGAAAAGCGAAAGAAACGGTGTGTGAAAAATTACACTCAAAGGCTAGGAAAACCATCGCCCCAAAAGAAAAGGTCCCACACACACACACACGCACACACGCTTTCGGTGCCTAAGGGGAAGGAAAACATCCATTCGAGAAGACGAAAGAGTTTTCCCGCTGCTGCTGCCGGGAAATGCCGCTACTCTCTGGTAACTTCGTCATAAATGGCTCGTTTCCTTGACACTCCGGCAACTAGTTTTCCTCGAATTTATGTGAGGCCCAGTAGATGGAAATTTGTACGGGTGTGTGTGTGTGTGTATGTGTTTGAGTAATAGTATCCTTTCCTTTCTTTTTTTTTTACTTGTACTACGAATGAGTTCAGCTCGAGGTTCAGTTGATTAAATTCGTGCAATAAAGTGATAACTTATTCAGCGGTTAATAAAGCACCCTTCGTTGACAAAGGGGGCCACGTCTGAAACGCCACATATACTCACACACACCCTCCAACAGTGTCCAAACACTGGCGCGGTTGACGTTCAGTCCAAGTTTCCGTTTCCCTTGCGAACGAGCAACGGATGAATATATTGAGTGTGCAGGTTTTGCTCCATGCAAAAACCCTTCGATGTAAAAGGAAGCCGCCTTTGCGGAAAAGCTAATGTGCCTTCACCTCGTCCCATTTTATGGTGCTCCAACACACCCTCTCCCCTCTTCCCACGATGATCTTCCCAGTTTTCCTATTTTATCAACCGTTCTACCGAAGCCTTCTCGTGCCCTTTGTGTCGAAAGTTCGTGCGTTCGTTCGTTCGGTACGTTCGCTCGTTTGCTGGAGACATCCCGCGGGTGGGGGGAGGTGGGAATGTCCTCTGCCTCAACATAGGGAGCCGAGAGCATAAGCCCTTCCGAGTGGTGCATGCGCACCAGAACCATCTGTCGCGCGTTTGGCCGGCTTTCCACACGTTTTTACTCCGCTTTTGCGAGAGAGGCGCCCTGTGGAAAGCCGAAAGAGAGCCCAAGCCTATGTCCCGAACTTGGAGGCAAATCTTTATTATGCCCCCATCGAACCTTCAATATGTCAATTTGAACGGTATTTACCATTGTAATCGAGCAGCAGGGTTTTTGGCGTATGCTTGTCTCTTTGTCTAAACTAAGGCTGAGTATTCAAAACAGAAAGGCCTCACCATAAGAACTTTTGGTGTAGCGATATTCTCCCAAATTTTCAAATAAAATTTCCTCCTCGATCGCTTTTAACCGTCTGTTTGTTTATCATCCATATTTTCCAACCCCGGGGGCGAGACATTTTCCCGAGCGCCCATCGATCGATCGCGTTCCATTTAAATTTCGTCGCACTTTTTGGAGGAGCCTCTGTGGTGAACTCTCCCGAAGTCCGCAAGCTACTGCCCGCCGTCAAGTGACTTCTACAGGTTTGGGATCGATTAATTTCGAGGAGGATTTGAAGTTTTCTTTCTCTTTCCGGCGTTGGAAATTGGTTTCGTTTTGCTCCGGGTTGGATCTTATCGGAGGTGACGTGATGAACTTGTGGTAGCAACATTTCCCTCCAAACTGACATTAAATTCCACGGTTCTTTGATTCAACTATTAACCTCGTGGATAAGAATTAGGTTCAAAGACACTTTCCACCTTGATAACGAAACCGCCAAGGGATTCCTTTGTCATGGGAACTATTTCCAAATGAATATGATTTTTGATGGATCTCTTTCCGGCGAGAGATTGCACACAACCATTCAATTATGCTATCTGTTTGCATTATGCACCCTCCGCCGGATTAAGTTCTTAGTGTGCCCAGAATCTAAATGGTTCCTAATTATAATTAAACCTGAAAATAGAGTCTTCAGAGGGCGAGGGGAAAAAGGTTTCCGAGCCTAGCGAGACGGTTTTACAGCGCGCTTCGTTAACCCACCGGAACGGACCATCACCTACCGCAACATTACTTCCTGCTGCATCCTTCTCTTGTTCGCCCCATGTTTTGCCAATGCTATCGACAGCATTGATGCACCACGTGCGTTTCTCTCCAGTTGTTTGTACACCTTTGCTAGGTGTGCGCGAAGAGGAAAAACAATCTAAACGACGCCGTTAGTTCGCGGGTTGGTTCTGGCGGAAAACTCGCATCGCGCCTCGTTTGCCGCCGCCTTCGCTCCGTGTTGCTGGTTGCGGAGAGGGAATTGGGTTTTAATTACAGTTAATTATCGTACACCACTTGCTCTGTTGGGGTGTGTTTTCCTTCAGTGCAGCGAGAACGGGAAGGCAACGGGGAAAAGATAGAATCAGACCCAGACCCGAAGTCATTGACGCCGACGCCGTCTTGCGTCTTTCGCGTTGGTTGCGGAGGGCTTTTTGACATGCTACACGGAAAGACAGGAAGCCCGCGCAGACATTGACCGCCAAGGGAGTGGCCGAGGGTTGAAAAATAGGCTCCTTGCAGTCGTCGGCACTTGCAGGCTTCTCGAAAACGGTCTTTAACGGGTTCGGCGTTCGTTCGGGAGTTGCAGTTGTGATGCGCTAATGAGCGGTCAATGTCACCTTCTTAGAGCTGAGGATGGCAGTGCACTCTCCTCTTCTCGGGTCTAAGGGTCTGAGGTCGCGAGGGCGTATAATTAAGCAGAACAAATTTGTTCCATTTACGGTGTGCAAGAGGGCGCTTTCCTATCCTAGTCAAAGGACAAAGATGGGAATGTGTTTAACTTTACATTTGAAGCCCGCTTGAGGAACGGTATACTCTGCAAAAATGGGTTGGAATGACATGCAATCTAACCAGTGTTGACGCTGGAAGCAGGCGAGTTCGACGTTCGCGGGTTGTTTGCTTTACCGGCGGGCTACATAGTTTTCTGCAAATACGCCTGCAGCACCCGATGAAAATCAACACACTGAAACAATGGTACTGCAACCAATGAACTTGCCCGCGTCCATGAACTTTGCCGGCGACCGGAATGCTTCATTTTTGACTTTCAATTTTTGACCGTTTTTTGCGGGGTGCGTTGTGTTTTGCATCCAATTCAATGGTCTTTGCATGTATTTTTATGTTTTTTTAAATGGTTTTTATTAGTTTCCTGTTGGTTGTTCGGTTCTCTTTGCACGCCCATAATGCGTTTCTTGCGAGTTTCTTCCTGGAGAACAGGAAAAAATGCGTCAGAATTGGCGGATGCAAATGTCATTTGATCGATTGAAATTAAATTATCTGAGGGGGTTGAACATCATTTAATGAAAAGAGATACTGTTTTGCCAGAAGTAATTGATGTTCATTAGTGATTTGGTCACAGGTATGATTTGTTGTATGAAATACGTTACTTTTACATTGTTTTTAATGTTCATCCTGGCAGAATATTTTCTTGTTTTATGATGTCGAGGTCAAGTTTAATTAAAATTAACCGCTCGAAAACACAAACCATATTCTTTCCATACAAATTTAAGAAAACGCCTTGGCCTTAAATTAGACAATAAATTAATATATCGCTCCCACCTAGACACAACGAACAATAAACTGGATAAACTCATAAGATTATTATATCCACTGAACAACAGAAAATCAAAGCTCAATTCAAAAAACAAATTACTGTTATATAACACAATATTACATTCAATGATACTTTCAGCAAATTAGAGCATACAAAATCCTAATAATGATGTTAAATCTTCACTGGAGGACCCCTGCAAATCGTGTTCTGGAGCTTGCTGGAGTGGAACGAATCAACATTCAGTTGACCAATACAAATATATCAACAAGAGCTAAGCATGTCTCCTACCAATACATGAATTGATTCGTAACTTAGCTTCATAAATAAATAAACTAGTTTGAGATTAATGTAAGTAGCAATAAGTTGTAAAATGTTTTAAGCTTTAAAGCAACAAACAGTTCATTATACAATCTTTAAACCATCTCTTCAAGAGATGTAAGAAAATTCTTAGTAGCTGCCATTCTGTTAAAGAAAATTTTCAAGAAAGCTTCAATTTCCTTTAAAAAAAAGGTCAAGTTCATCCCGATGTGTTGTTTATTAGTATCGTCCTGACGAAAAGTTAGACAGGCTCGGCTCATCATCATTGTCATAATTCACCTCACCGATGGGCAATCGAGGAAGCAACAAAGCCCCACGGAAGCCACAAAGCATACAACACAGCTCGGAGGAGCTCCTCAAAGGTGAGACAGGTTCAAAGCTGGGGAGATAATTGTTCTCGCGAATCAAAACACCCGGCCTGAAGCGGTGTGGTGGTGGTTGAAGGGTTGACGGGAGTTGTGCATAGGGGTTGAATTTTCCCACTCCATTCCACCCCCCCGTCGCCTTTCTGCATCGATGGATGCGCGCGCGTGCACTTCGTTTCCTCGGCGCTCTGAAGGGTTTGGATGGCGATGGCGGAACGGAGGAAACTGTCATGTTGCGAAGGGCACAGGAGGGGAGGGGACGGACAGACGGGCGACCAACAAAGCGAGTAATATCGAACGTGCCCCAAACGGCGCTGGGTATCGTTTTCGTGCGGAACACAAAACCCAAACCCGACAAAGTGAATTAGCGAGAGCAGACCCCGGATTAGGGGAAGGACGGCGGAGGCGACGCGGGGCAGTGCAAGCGAGACTGATTGCTGCGAGGAAACCTTTTAAAACACACGATGGAAACACCGCGAATCCTGAACCTGTTCCTCTCGTTTGGGCGAATCATTTCCACCGTTCAATTCTCACCAGTTTGAAATATATGTTTTTAGTTATGTTTCTTTTTAGTTCAGGTGCAAAGTTTACTAATGTAACGATTTGTTTCTTACCTTACTGCTTTTTTTACAACATTTTCACGATGGAGAGATCCATATCAGATGGTTAATAATCAAAGTATCTGAAGGAGGAAAACGTGAAAATGCCGTGAAAAGTGGTTATGCGATCTGCTTCCCTCGGTTTTTGTTACATTGGAGATGCGATACTCGTAGTCGGACGCCACTTACCCATCTCCACATCTGACCTCTTTAGCGCCTCCCTCCCCTCTCACATCGTATGCTTCTCGTCACTCCCCATCTCCTCCTTACCCTCCTCCTCAACACGCTTTGGACCTGCGAGGTAGCAATTGTGTTTGTACGCGGTTGGTGAGTTTGTTTTCTCCTCGATCGCGTTTTGCTTTGTTTGTTGCCGACGCCGCCGCCGCCGCCGTCGTGCGTGGTGGATTGGACCTCTTCCCTTCGTTCGGGTAAAGCTAAGACCCCTCCACCCCCCTCTCTTCAATTCCATTCCCTCACCAAATGTTCGCTTTCCACTCCGGCCCGGGACATGTCCCACGAGAGGAGCGCGCGCTGTTCCGGCGGTGGAAATGATCTACTAACTGTCGACAACCGGGGTACGGGTGTGTGTTTACGCGATGCGGGAGATATGTTGCATCAATGATCAACCGTGAAGCAAGTCGGAGAGGGGGGAGAGAGACAGAGAGGGAAAGGGTTCGCTTTGGAAGGGAAAAGGGTGGCCACCAAAAAAACGGGGGTTTGTTGGGTGTGTGTTGTTGTTGTATGGTGGTGCAAGATTTTGGAAACAAAGCGAACGAAGTCGACAAACTACCGAAAACTCGCCGTCGCTTTTGTCGGAGTTTCGGATGGAGGCGTAAGAAAGGGGGCGAATGGATAGGGCGGCCAAAGGGGGGACGGCGAGGTCGTTATGAAAAACCTTATGACGGCGAGCAAAGAGGTAATCTGCTGTATAAGAATATCTGAACCTGTATTTGAGTTGTTGCGTATTCAGATTTTGGCTTAGTTCTACAAATGTGTGTAAAAACCAATTGAGTTTTTGAAGCTTATCGATTTCATTATGACAATTTTCAATATCATTGTTAAAAATGTCCAATCAAACATATTAAAAGTCTTGATTAATAAGACAACTTTGCATATTGTTTATCGTCAAAGCAGAAAGACAAGGTTCTTAAATATGTGACCGCGTAGGTCGTCGATACAAATCTCTGGCAAATTTTCCCTCCTTTATCTTCCGCAAAACAGGGTTCGGGAGAGAAAAAAAAGATTACAACAACCAGCAACAATCTGCCGAATCAGAAACGCCAAAGAATGAGGTTAGGAAGCAAAACCCGCGAAATCGTTAACTCCCTTCCAATTTCGCTCGTTCGCCGTGTGTTTTTTCGACTCCCGGACTCTCCTCGGGTGGTTCTTTGGAGCTGAGATCCGAGAACTTCCGCCACTACACACACACAACGTGCGACACCGTTCCACCTCCCCCTGCGGAGCTAAAAGAGCTGTCAGACAGGCGAGGATTTCCCGATGTGTGGAATATGCTGCTGGTGCTGCTGTTTTTTTTTATTTCGTTCTCCAACAACGGGAAAACGAATCGTTCGAATCGTTGCCGCTTCAAACGCCCTGCGAAACCCCAATTGAACCAGTTAAAACAAGACCAACCAGAAGGCACCCCCGACTCCCGTTCACGTCGATTGATCCCCTCCCGAGGGGAGGGATGTCCGTTGGGGTTACATCGCGGGGAGGGTGTTCGATCCGTTGCGCGATAAAGAATCCTCCTCCTGGGAGAAGATGTCCGTCGGGGGGGTGGTTGTGGAGGCGGCGGTGATTTACAACGGAGTGAGAAATCGTAAATTAATAAAATATTCAAACCACTACGACGGTCCACGCTCGAATGGCCTGGCTTAATATGCCGGATCGTGCCGTTCTGCCGGCGGGAATAGGCGGGGAGGTGGTGGAGATGGCAATGGTTTGGGTTTTAGGGAGTCGGTTCCGGACCTTCGGTTGTGATTTTGGCAGAACGTGTCGCTCTTTAAGGCATAAATTTGCCGAAGAGTAGGTAGAACTAGCAAATCGACACCAACACTGAAAAGTACAACTTTAGTTTCAACCAATTTGCTTATTGGTTCTATCTAGATTTTGATAATTCAGAATCACATTGATTAATCGGAGTAACACTTTAAAATAGAATCGGAACATTTGAACGAGGAGTTCTTGAAACATTAAAGATTCGTAAAGATTTTCCATGGTTTCGTTAATCTCCACACATTCACATTAATATGAGTTGGAAGATTTGTAGAAGTTGAAACGGAATGCAAAATTGAGTCGGTATTAGTTTTTTGCGTGTTTCCTCTAGTTCGGCAGTGCATCTTAGGAGATTCATGAATTTCAATCTTACATCTCAGAACGTAGGATCAATCTCACATGAAAGATTCTTATCTGTCAGACACGTCTGAACTTCTTACTAACATAGTTCTCTTCAATTGTGTTTTGATAGTAAAATTCCAAATATCTTTAAATGGAGATGGGACTTAAGTAAACAATCTTTGGAACTTTAGTCCTTATGCTTGATGATGTGCAATATTTGTTACTAATGTTTCGGAGAATACATTAAATCTCTGCCATTTTTTAACAGGTAAACACTGAAATCACCATGGAATACGCTTTCGTCTACACGAAACGAAAAAAAGTGACAACAAAATCGACATTTGTACGTGTATGTTCAGTCTTTTGCTCCTCGTGTAGACTAAGCATTAACGTTGTTTCCAATTAATGCTTCCAAAATGAAGAATGTTGTTTTTATCACACTTTCTTCTAACTTAACTGATCCTTGCAATTGATCGAAAATGGCTAGTATTTTTAAATGTCTTCAAATGGAAACATTATTGAACATTTCGCTAAATTCAAACATGAAACTGATTATTTAACGGCAAATCTAATGTTGTGTATTATAACAGCGGACAGACCGTTTTGACAGGAAATTTCTGAGAAAAGATGACCAACATCCACGTCTAATAAGGGTAATACGCAAGATTATTGTGCTGAACAAAGTTAGTCACATTTTAGGGCGACATCGATATTCACATTGAGATGGCAACATAATGCTCAAATCACACCTAATTAACATCGATTGACTGCTTATCTTTCGCCACATCCTACCCTCCCTCTTTCACCACTTTCCCCTGGATGCTGCCACCGGTAGCCACCCGTTACCAAGGGCCCCCCACCCACTCTCTTTCCCCACTCCACAACTCAGCGAGGAAGCAGCGTGGCATAATGTTTCTGGTAGAGCATTAATTTACTGCCGTTTGGTGTTTTTCCGCTGCCGAGACTTCGCAACCGGGGCCGGGAAGAAAGAAAAGCCATCGGAAGAAAACAATGTACGTACATGCTATGCTTTAACTCTCCCTTCCCTTCCCTCGAACCCTCCATCCGTCAACCGTCGTTCGGTCGCGGGGCAAAACAGACGAACGAAACCAACCAAGTGGTACTTTCTGGTTCGACTGTGTAAGTGTGAGAGAGAGAAAGGCAGCATCATGGCTGATGGAAGCTGGAGTGGGAAAGAGATGGAACAAAAACCCAGTCAGCGAAAGGGCAATGCATAACCATGAGCAGCGCGATTGTGTATTTGAGCCCGTTCAACCATCAAATGGAGCGTTGTTGGTGGTGTTGGGCTTATGTTCATGGGGTGTGTGTGTGTGTGCTTTTTTTTCTCCACGCCTCTTGCCCTCATCCCCAGCGGATGGACAAGCGTTCAGCATGTATGCGTGTCTCGAGTGCTTCGGTGGAGGGCAAGGGCTGGAAGGCGAGCGACGAACACCGGACGGTAAACCGGGGGGGGGAGAAGTAATCGGTATGATGAGAAGATTGAAATGGTGGAAAAAATAAAACAATAACAATACCGACCGAAACCTGTGACCCTCTTTTGCTCTTCCGCCTGTTCGGCGAGGTTGGTGAGATGTTTGTGTGTGTTTGCGTTTTTTTTGTGCTCCTGTCTCCTGTCTTACCGGGGAAGGAAAAGGACGAACCTTGCGGCCGGCGAACGGAACTGGATGCCGACGTGACCGGATCGGCCTTTTTTTCTTTCGTGAGACGTTGTGAGGCTCACTTTGGGCCGAAATTGATGAGAAGAGGCCGAGGGAAGGAGGGTACTGGACAAGCGGGCAGAATGGAACGACATCATGTTTTTAGAGGCGTATGATTTGAATTTACGTGTGCTTAAAAAGCAAACCCTCCGCCACGCACGCCACACCCCTATTTTCCCAACCCCCTTGTAAAGCAGCACTCTTTTTGCTATTCCTTTCCTTCTATTAGAACTAATAAAAAGTATTAAAAGGGTTGGTTTTTATGGTAATAAAATTAGCGTCAGCCTGTGCGCGCACACCCTGTTGCCGTTCGCGCGCGCGCCCGGTTTCCAGAACGGACATTTGTGAAAATGTTGCCGAAAGCCCGGGGTCGTTCGTTCGAAGAGGCGAAGTAAAAGGCGATAAAAGCTAAGAGCGTTGGGGGGAATGTAGAGCGTTTCTGTTTGTCTGGGATTTAAAATCGTCACGTTACTTCTTTTCTTCGATATCTGCGAGGTTCAACGAGAAAGAAAATACTGCTAGTCCGACACTTTGGTTTATAATTTTATTTTAAAGCAAAAACATATCTCTGATAAGTACCTCAAATGCAAAGAAGCGTTGTGTGCAAGCAATTAGGGACCGATTCCGAACGCAAGTACCGCCAGTTGAAGATTGGAACATCTGAAGGGATCTCCACACGAATGTTTGTCAAAATATCCCCCCCCTGGATCGGAAAAGAAACAAATAAATGCGACAGGACCAACATTGGTATGGTGTGCCTTCGACCACCTTCACCAGAGGGGGGTAAAAGGGTTCGAGAAGCAAGAGAGTGAGAGAAAAGTCTCACTCCACCGTGTAGCGTTTTCGTTTCACATTTCTCAGTTTCCGTTTCGTTCCGTATTTTGTTTGGGTGAGAAGCAAAGTGAAGATGGCTTGGTGGAAAATGGTACCGAATTTGTGGAAGGAGACCAAAAAAAAAAGGGAAAATAATGACGAAGACCGAGGACCGCCGATGGGAAGGATGGCAAAATACGTGCATTCCAAAGCCGCCACCCCGCTAGGGGTTTCGTTCGTATGGCTTCCTTCGTTTATGTTTGTGAAAATAGGATTTAAAAAAAACAGAAAAAAGGGAAAAGTTATAGAACATTTGAACAGTAGTACTTTGCTCGAGGTGGACTTGGACTTGGAAGACTTTGCATAATATTTGACGTCCATTACGATTGTCCTGATTATGTTTCGTGACATTATTCTACGTCATAAAGAATTAAAACTGACTATTCTACGTCATAAAGAATTAATACTTTTATTGTATTTAAACAATCAATTATAACAAAGATTTTCGATTATGAGAAGAATACAACATTTGAAAGATAGTTTACTCATCATTGAAGGTGAAGAAATAGTATTAAAATGCTTCAATATGGCAAGCCGGAACCTATAACAATAAACATCCAAGAAGGCTATGGTTCAGTAAAGAAATAAATACATAGCCTTTATAGTAACCGATTGAAATAAATTACCAATTCAATTTCAAATTTAAATTTTGGTAAAACCCATGTAAGTTCTGCAAATTGCAAGAGTAACTTCTGTTCATTAGCGCGAAAAACTCTTCAGCAGTCTGAGTCACAAACTAAATGAAAAATTCTTCTTCAACAAGCTTCCACGCTGTTCAATATCTCGTCAATACTTCAAGCTAAAATAATCAATATTTATGCTGAGTTTGCAGAATGCATGCAGTCATGATTTAATCGTATATGATACGATAGAACGGTTTGAGGGAAACCAGTGCCGCCAACTGCTTATCGCCAACTCTAAATACCCAAATACCCCGTTCGATTGCGTGACTTTTGGTTACAATGTACGCGTCCACGACTTCAGCCCATTCAGACCGACCCCCGAAGTAGCACAACCGGCGGTTCTGTGTCAAGCGAGTCTTCTGAGCGGTGGCGAGAACTTGGCGCGAGGGTGTTGTATTGGGTTGTAAAGCAAAGCACAGCGACGTGCCGTGGCGCTTTGGTGTAAATTACTTCAAATACGCACTCAATTTAGATGAAAATAGATATCTTCAGCGTGTTGAGCAGATAAAAGCGGGACAACGCCAGAGATGCCACAGCCGCCGCCGCGGGACAGATGAGTTTAGAGGTGCAGCCCTGCTCGTTCCGGGTCGTTTATCAGTTTGTGTTCTCTGCCTCTCTTTTCCCTTCTTTTCCTATGGTCTGAACTCCGGGTATTTGGAGAAGAAGCCGAAAGTTTGTTTGATTCCGTCCAGAGAATGTATGAGATGAATAAATACTTCCTCTAAATGTGCTCTCTTGAGGAATAACCCGCAAACTCCATACGAGTTTCCAGATCGTCGCCGGTCTTCATAGCTGTGTTTAAAGC
Organism: Anopheles coustani; assembly: GCF_943734705.1. Lineage (NCBI taxonomy): Eukaryota > Metazoa > Arthropoda > Insecta > Diptera > Culicidae > Anopheles > Anopheles coustani. The sequence goes on along the minus strand of NC_071288.1, from coordinate 3,879,258 downwards.
TTAGCAATTCGGCCTTTCAAATAAAAAGTTAATCGTTTTGAGCTGTACATAACCGATAAGGTGAAGTTTTCCAACGAGATATCGCAGTCGTACTCACCGAAGGGAAGTTTCTAACGCTCTTCATCCCTTTCCCACTTCTACTCGCGGCAACACAAAATCCACCGCACGGTTTTCGACGAACCATCTAATTGGTGATCCCGTTGGCGTTGGTCATTTCCACCGGCCACCTACCCCCTTTCCGCTACCGTATCAAAGCGTTCAAGCTCGACCCCAACCAACCAGCCGAAAGGTCCGGATTGTGGTTAAAACGCTCGGCTACCAACCGTCAGCCTTTTCCTCTCCCTGGCGTCACTTCCTTCCTGCTTCATCGCCATTGCATAAGCCTTGTCTCGATACGCGCTAAACGTCATAATACACCGTGGCAATAGTGTTCACTTGTCTGCCCGGGACAAGGGCCGAGGGAGGGAGGGAGGGAGGAGGGTACGGTTAACTCGGGTGGTAGCTAGCCTGCAACTGCTGCACTGTTGGCGAGGCAGAATGCAATTTACATCCGCATGCCTCGTCGCACCCCGACGGATCCCTTTTGCGGACGCTTGCATCGCTTCGAGTCGCGAGAAATCGCAACGGTAAACTCATGAAAGGCCGCGACACAGTGCTGCTCGTGACGTTTGCACTTTGATAAGGTACTCATGTAGGACAGGTTTTAAATATGATGGTCTATAAAAGACATCCGGTGTTGACATGAGGCATCAATATTTATCTCATCTCTTTATGTTTCAGTATTGAAAAACTCTGACAATAATGGTATTTGGGATGAAAATAATTATTTCAATAAAATCTAGTAACGTGTGACCTGTATGATACCAACAAACAAAGCAAGTGACAATCCGTTTATATCTCCATACGGTGCGGATGTTTAAATATCTAAAAGAAGAAATCGATGCACCTCAACTCCTGTCCATGTTACGTTTACATGTACCTTAGATTAAGCTTAAGATCTAACTATTCACTTCAAACTTAGAGATACAGCAGTTACTATGCAGCCAATGAGCCAATGGCCCGCAGCTTCAATCAGCATTACGCTCTAATTGATTTTAATGAGTCGTCACAAAGCATTAGCGTGGCTCTTCGTTTTAGTTTGTTAAAACTGTGTAAGACTACCCGTTAAAATTTAATCTATTGTATATTGTACCCACGTTTTTGTCCCGACTTGTGTAGCCCAATGTGGCGGACAAGTACCAACAAAATAAATAAACATGCAAAAGAAAAGTATTCGGAAAATCGGTGTAAAATACATGAAAGTAGGCACATTTCAAATTTTCATGATTTCGACTAGAGATAAAAGCAGATGACAATAAGGCAAATGGAGATGGTTTAAAAGCAAAACTAGATGCGTTATTTAGAAAATAGTGCCTTGGGGATAAGAATACCTGATTTCGAAACACAATTTGCTACCTAAAGCAGTTAGGTACACATGAGGGATTCAAATTTTTCTTTTATCGAACCTGCTGCAATCGTTACTCATTACTTTGGCCTTCAAGCATTCTGCAAAACCTCCGACTTGCACTGTGCCTTCCGTGCTACCGTTAAAAGCTCGTCATTGCCGAACAAATTGGTTCTCAACGGGGAGCTCCGATCTCTGCCGTGTTGGCTGTAAAATCATATTCTCTTTTTGTCGCTCGCGCGAATTAGAAAAAAAGCAACCCCCACCCAAAGGCGCTTTTGATCGTTTTCCAACCGCAAACGAAACATCTAGCGAACCGCATCGATTCTCAACTCCGGCCTGGCTGTGGAACCTGTGCGAACTCCCGAGCCACCCCGAGGCGGCACAACTGTCACTTGCGTTCCGTCTAGCTGTCATCGTACCGGTCCGGTAGCAGTTGGTCGTCATTAGACTGTCCTTTATTTTTATGCACTCCAGCTGGGGGAAAAAGGAAGAACCCGTTCGAAGGCTCGAGAATGGTTTTTGGGTAAAAAGGGACGCGAGACGGCCGAATGGCGAGACGCACGAAATGGGACACCATCGTCGCCGTGTGTGTTGTCTGCGAAATCGCTCGCTACAAAGTCCCGGGTTTTTGTGACCAGCTGGGCAAAGATTTTGCCTACCGACGCTGCTTTCCATTTGGCCATTTGGGCAGTGCTCAGCTGGTCACCTATTCGCACTCCGAACCGTGGAGGATCGTTTGATAAATTCCTCCACGGAAAAACTTGAACGCGTGAGACATTTTCGTGTGTCGAATGAACCGGGGTATGTTCGGTAGAATGTCATGCCCAGCCCATGTGCGTCGATGTCCTGTACAAACCTATTCGCCCACGGGAAAGGGTGTTTGTTGCGGAATGATCGGAATTCCATGTCCAATTTCATGAGAAACTAGTAGAATTACTCTTACGCGTTCTGGTCAGATGAGTCAAACTATCTGGAGCTATAAGATAATTGTATGATTCCTATCTACAAAGCATTTCCAAAGTCTGATTATCCTAGTTCTGGCACTGTTTCATCTCTCAACTTTGTCTTCCACCCCTGTGCTACTTTGCGAAAAAAGAATGGAACAATGGACTAGCTTTGTAAGGCTTAAGTGAAACTCCTCTCACCAACCGCGACTAGAACATCCTTTGCTGCCATCGTCAAACCCTCTCGACGCGGAACTTCCTACCAGAAGGCGAACCAACCATCGATTTGACACATTTCTTCCGGTGTCGTCTAGCACTCGATTACATTTTCTCAAGGCAACACTCACTCGGGTCGACCCTTTTTCGGAAGGAGCTCTGACCAACGAAGACGAAGCAGAAGAAAGGACATTATGCTTCGACCATCTCTCGTCTAGGGCTTCCGGCGATTTTTCCCCCGTTGTGGCTGGGAAATGCAACAGCACCATAATGGCTTGAGGCTAGACAAGAAAGAGCCTCTCTTTTCGCTTCGATTCGCCTGCTTACTTCCCTTCCCTCGGAGGAAATTATGATCAACAGTTGTAGGGAGGGGAAGGGGCGCGCCTTGTGATAGTTTTCCCTCGAATCAATGCCACCCCGCACGTGATCAAGCCATTTTCCCCCCGACCCCCCGGTTTTGGAACAAGAAAAGAAGGAAAAGGATGTCAATCGAATGTCCTTTCGTTCGGGTTCACCCTTCCGACGGTGGCGTTTACAGGATGTTTTATCCGTTACTGTCGGCGATAGGAGGGAAGTGATTTTTTTTCCGTTTGTTCCGTTCCCAATCTTTCGTCCACGACATAAAGCGTTGGCAACTTTCACAATCAATAATCGACGGTAAGTCGTTGGTGTACGTCACGGTACGTCACGTTGACGTTCGGTGACGGGAAAGACCTTGGGGAAGTCAGCAGGGAAGGACACCGCGGGAATCCAGGAACCCCAATGGCGAGACGTAGGATAACAACCACAAACACGTTGACCAACACACACATGTCCCGAGCCACATCTGAAGGTCTCTTCGCTATCCTTCCTCGGTGCAGATGTTCACCCGGGAGAAGAATCGAGAAATGCACCTCAAAAACCGAGCGTGAAGGGATGCACCGGATCGAAGGGACCGAAGACAAGAACAACACTCACGTGCGAGCGAAGAAATAAGAGAACCATCAACACCAACCAAGCACGAGGACACACAACACCGGACAAGGGCACAAATTATGGCCGACCATAAATATTAAAGCTTGAGGGGTAATAGAGAAATTGAGCCGGGCCAAGTCAATCCACTGCCGGACGTCAATTTTTACTGCTCGTTTGCCTTTTTCCCGATATGCTAGAGTAGCGGAGCTGCTGAGTTTCTGGGTTTTTTCCACTGTTGCCAGGTCTTTATCTATTTTTCCCTACGTCCGAATCTTCAGAAGCTTCTAAATACCAACAGATAATCGAGTTGCTCGGATCTTTACCGTCCCATAATCTCAAAGTAAATAATTATAATGTTTTTATTAGACTTTCTAGATTCAACAAAGTACTTTATTTCTGAAATAGAACTACATGAGATTTATTATAAAATAACGCAAGATAGCGTGATATAATTTCATTATTTAATATTCAATCGATACTTGAGATTTTCTCCCGTTTTATGATGAATGCTGCTTTTTCCACCTAATTTTCCCACCATCGACCGCGCCGACGGGTCTTTTCAACCTCATAATCCCCCCCCGCAATCTTATCTCGACAATTCCCTCCGGAGGAGAGAGAGAGAGAGATCGTTTCACCGCTCATAATAGTAATCTGCCCTATCAGCGTTTCGGGGTGGAGATAAAACCCCATTCCTCGTCCCATAACGTTTTGCATTCAGCAGCAGCCCCGAGTGTGAGCCTTTTTGCCCCGTCAACGTCAGTACAAACAACAATCTCTTGGTATTGCTTTTTTTCCGGCAAACTTCTTCGTTACGGTGGCCATAAAACGTTCCTACATCGAGGCGAGGCGAGGCTCAGGTCAGTGCAGAAGATTCAACCGAAGGAAGGGGGGAAAAAGAAGTTAACCAGCAGGATGCGTAAATCAGGCTGGTGCTTGGTTTGGTGAGCAAGACCCGGGAAAGGACTAAACATCATAACCGCAGCCGCAAGCACAAGGACACCGGGCCCCGACCACTCGAAGCCCAAACAAACCGTTTTGGAAAACCGAACTGTTTGGTGTTTCTCAGCCCGGAAAACAACGGAAAAATTGAAAATCAACAAACAGAAGAATGTTGTCCGATGTCCGGGACTGATGGTGGGTTGAAATTTAGTTACCAATGATTCCAAGGGTGCATCAGTTCTACTGTTTTTATTGTTTTTTCTTGTTTGCGCCTTGTTTAACACATAATGACTTGAAGGACAATAATTGACAATGTGTTAAGCAGTTAATATTGCTACAACTCTTTTTGAAGTAAAAACACTCATCTTCTGAATTATATTTTAAAAATGTTTCATAACACATGCAAAAGCTTAATTTTTTTGCGTTCATTTCGGTCTCTTGATTTCCATAAAAATATTCGATGATACTGAAAACGATGTGTGCTTAAATATTTAAATCTCTTTTTATGGGTCTAATATCTGAATGATACATATGTGTCAAATTGAATGCTCATTATTTTGCATGGTTAATATGAACTCAGTGAAAAGCAGCTTAGTCCGATTAAGATCTAAAACACATTTCTTATAACAATCCCTCAAATTGTTTTGACATGAAATCGTTTCTAATGCCTACATTTTCCCTTTGGCATGTAATCGATTATACTGTAACCGTATAGTTTTTAGAAAACACCGTGGCTTCTCATGTTTCCCAACAAATCTATCTCCACGTTTTACGTTAGTGATTAAGTTCTACGGATGGGACTGTTGTGTGTAGCCTTCACGGATGATGCATGCATTGCCTCGTGCTGTGGAAAAAAAAACGCCGTTTTCTCCATGTAGCTGAGAGAAATAAGCCACCACCACCGTGGCACCAACACACGCGAGGTGCTGCAATGCCGTCGGGTGCATAGAGCTGCAGCCGGCAGCAGCAGCAATCTGAGTCCACTCACCGTATAAGCGGGTTGGTTGTGGGTGCGGGTGCGGGCAGCTGTGTGCGGGAGGGTGGGTCCAGTGAACACACATTCTCAAATTGCAAGTCGATGCACCGCCGCCGCCACCGCACGGCCCAGAGGGAGAGAGGAGAAGGGAGAACGCCATCGATCCACTGCGGCTTCTTCTGCGGGAGAAGACGGTGCAGAAAGGAGCCGCACCCGAGACACGGAGAGTTACCAAGAAATGATCATAAATTAAGTTAATTTGTGTGTTTGTGTTTCTTCTGCACCGCGCTCGGTTCGGTCCAAGCCCCGGCCAGTGGTTGTTCGCTTCGGTATTTTCAATCTGCTTCTGCAAACCTCCGGAAGATTTGTTCAGTTTTGCTGAGCGTTTGCGGATTCGTCTTCGGTTCGTTTCGATTTGTGAGACTTTTCCGATAGCGGACACCTTTTGGGTTTTCGCGATTCCGCGACCCTCTAATTGGTTGACCATAGGCATCGGGTCAATTCCATCGATTTTGACTGTCGTTTCGCGAGGTATTTCTTTCTCCATCGGTTTTCTGGATCTGAACGTTCTGTCTGCCTTTGCTTCTTATCTTCTTTTAAATCGAAACGATCCGTAGCTCGGTAGTCCGGTGTTCGTTAATGCGTCTCCTTTCCGTGGTTTTCCATCACATGAGCGTACCGAACTTACACCGTACTGACACGCTGCTAAAGGTGCGTTAGAAAATGTGCAGTTATGCACTACGGTTTTTCCTTGCAAGCTGTTGCAGCAAGTGTGCAGTCGACTGAAGCCAACAACGACGACGACGACGACGAAGAAGACGATGGGTCTGAAACAAATGCACCTGGGATGGGATTCTGTTGCCGACTGCACACTTGCACGGTGTGCGCTCAGACAATCGGGCTGCGCGCGTGACTCGGTGCGTGAAATTCAATGAAATTTAACGCACCGCTCACGAACACAGTTGAATTTTCTATCCCCGGCCGATTTTCCGCCAACTTTAAGGCCGAACGGTTTCGGTTTTGTTCGCAGGGAAAAAGCCGTTGCAGGAAGAAAATGCATCATTCTTGGGCTTTGATATGTGGGTATAATTGGTTTTGAGATTTTCTTCATCCCTTTCCTAAACAAATGCTTTGAACAGTGGAATGCAAATGCAAATTAAATTTTTATAAAATAAAATGTTTTGTAAAAGAAAAAGTAAAAGATAAATAAACGTAAAAGATGAAAAGGGGAAGATAAATAGACTGTATTAAATCAGTATCATAACACAATGACAAACAAATAATAAAGCAAATTGATGTTTTTGGAAGAAAACAAATGTGAAATACAATTGTAACCATAACTTTAATAAATGCATGAAAGTAAAAGACAAATAAATGCTAGATAAACACAGACAGTTATATACCAGCATATTAGAAACAAACACGCTCAACATTACACTTCCAACTCGCAAACCGGAATCGGCCGGAATCGAAGCGAAAACTATCCCTTCCCTCCCTGCTTTACGTCCTTTTCTCTCTCCCTCCTCACCGGTGGCACTTCCGGTTGTGTCCATCTTCTAAGTCCGTCTGCGTCGTACGCCTCTCAATTTCCGTGTAATGGCGCTGTGTTATGTGCTTTATCCCATAAACTGCGCTTCGCCCGGCAAATGGCGTCGCGCCGGGGCCGGCGTCCATTCCGACCTTCCATCGAGAAATGGCCATCACGAACGAGACACACTGGACGACGGGGTTGCGTTGTTTGTTGCGCCCTCCCGCGGTGGAGTGGATAATTTCGTTATCGAAGCGCGCAAAGGGAAAGGTGAAGGACGCACAGGCGTTCGCATGAGTGTAAGTCGAGGAAGTTATCCTTGATTCGAGGCGATACTGTTTTGATGCAACGGGACGGGATACAAATCAGTATTGTAATGACTTTCAATAAAACAATCCTGACGAATTATATAAAAACGTCGTATACGAACAATTTTTCTTCTTAAATACTTAGACAACTCACCTGCAGTGAATTGTTGAATCGCAAACGAAAGGAAAAGTGGTGTCAGTAAGTTCCTTCGCGTGTAAAGCACGGCCTAAGCAATGAGGATGGAACTGAAGACGGTTTCCAGTGGCTCGCGAGGGAGAGAGTGAAAGCTTCCAATCAACCGACTAAACAGGGACGTCGGAATTCGCTTCGAAACGAAACGGCCAGCTGGGGAAGATGGTGTTGGGAAAGCAACACAGAAGAAAAGGTGCAATTGATACACACTAGAAAAGCACTCGATCCGTCGCCTATCAGTGCGTCATCATTATCGTCACATACGTCAACGCCAGTGACTCCATTTGTCACTTGAAGACGCGGAACGAGCACATGACAACAAGCCAGCATCTCGTGCCGCTCTGGTGTTGGAGTGCAGAATTTTATGGCCCCCTTGCAACCCCCCCACGATGGTGTGAATGGGCCTCAAAGGGAGGAAAAATGGGGAGGGCCCCATCGGCCAGGTTTCCGGTTTGAAGTGTGTCTCTTCCTGTGCGAGAAGACGTTCAATATTTTTGTTCTTTCCATTCCGGGATGAGAAGGAATCGAACCACTTAAAGTGATGATGAAGTGAGCTTTGACCGCTTCATTACCTGTTTGTATCTTTATACCCATTTAAACTCTTAGATAAGCGTTTTAATCAACAGAATACCTTAATTTTTACGTTCGTGTTCTATATCTACCGTAGTTTGAACTGCAAAGACAGCCTCTCACATGTTCCCTACTTGTATTTCCCTGTTACTAACCTCTTTTTCTCGGTTTGTGTGTGTGTTCGGTGCAATATAAAAGTACCCTCGAATCGTCATTCAAACGCCGTTAGCTCGCAGGGCCGCGTTCGTATAACTGTTTCGTTAGTTACACGTGACTGAACGCGGAGGAAAATGCACTGAACGAAGAAACCGACTTCATAATAGAAAAGACGGTCATCTCCAGTTGGATCAAGTGTTAGAGTAAACACTGTCTCGATGTTCATCAGCTTTAACCGTCGAATCTTTTCTATTCAATGGAAAAGTTCGGAAAATAGTATTTGATTTAACCTATTTTTGAATATCGAATCATATCAACTGGGACTTGATATTGTGTTAGTTGGGTGTGTTGGCTCTTAATCACACGAACACGTTTTCCTTTTCATCGGTAGAAAATCGATACTTTTCTAAAGATTTCGTCACATGACTGCACCTGATAATGCCTCCGAACGTTCGCCTCCGAAACTGGCGAAGAGCTGTGGGCTGCTGCTGCTAATGATGGGGCAATTTAATGAGCCAGGTGGTGCAATCGGGGCCAAACGGAGAAAGTGAGCAAAGTGTGGGAAAAAAGTAATTTGGATCGAGAAACTGTTTAGTCAACCGTCGAAACGAGCGAGAAAGTTAAATGCGTGCAGTTTATTTTTCATATCTCGGCGCGAAAGAAAAAGAAAACTTATAGAACGGTGTTGGTTACAGCTCGGTTGAGTAGAAACGGATCTAATCTGGTGCAGATCCTGCATAATAAATGATTTTTAGAACATCGTCTCTCTGTATAAGAATCTCCTACTTGCATATGATATAAGAAAAATTAAAAGCAAATGAGCCTTCAATCTCATGCAAATTATGGAGCTTCTACTCTCGCGTTCCTTCGGATGATCCTATTTTGGAGTTCCCTTGGGCGTCAGTGTTTTCTTCTTCGCCAGATTTGAGACGGTTGCATCTTCTGCCCCCCCGGTGGCCTTTCGTGCATTCTGTCCCGATGCAAACGCATCCATCACCGGCGATGTGTAGGCGTAAAACGTGAGCGCGCACTACCTTGAGGCACACGGACTCATGCTTAGCAGTGTGTTCCATTTTACATTTATTTCTTTTCAGGCTCCTCGGCGTCGATTATGAAACCGATGCCACCACTTGGGGCGCGCTTTTCCTCTTGGGTTTGTGGCTTCGAACGTGTAAGATCCCATTGGCTGTGAAGCTGTGTTGCGCTTCTTCGAGCCACCGTGAGGCTTTCACAATGCCAAGATGCCGGCCACAAGACAAGCGCGGACACGCGTTGAGATGCCAAGACCCACAGCAAGGGGTCGGCTTCGGGTGCTCCGAAGTGGTAGCAGCTAACAGCTCATCGAGGCACGTCGGGTCTCTTCTCCGCGCAACATTCACTTTTCCTTTAAAAAAAACTCCACCAGAGGAGCTCCATTCCACGTCTTCCGCCACCGTCCGCCGGTGCTTTCCCTGGGCACATAAATTTGCAACTCATTGACGCATCTTCGTTTTCGATTTTTCCCTCCCCCCGCATGCGGAACGCTTTCGAGCACGAGAGTCGGGTTGACGAGAAGATTGTGTGTGCACTTTTTTCCCTACTTATCTTTTCTTCTCCCTCCCCGACATCATCATCTCGTGGCTCGCGATTGATCCTTTCTTTCTCCCAGTCTCGAGCACAAAACGAACAGACACCGTGTTATCTGAAAGCAAAATATACGCGTTTGCGAATAGAAATAACAGACCCGCCGAGCAAAAGGCGGTCGGTCGGGTGGATAGAGACCCGGTGTGTTATGGAACATCTTCGCCGTTAGACGGTTTGGGTATTCTCTCCTTCAGAAAACGGGTTTTTTTGGCTAAATTTAGAGCCCGCCGCGGCGCTGCACTCGGGCGGGGACAGTTTTCACTTTTGCGCCGGTTTTTGCATTGACAATGTTTATCTATTTTTTTGCTCCTGTGTCAGCCGATGGGAACATAAATTTGATGCTGATTTAAATAGAAAGGGGTTAAAATGTCAAACATTACCGTATGACAACATGAGTGGATTGATTTTCTTTGGAGGGTTACAGTAAAATTTTCACTGAAAACAATCAAAACCCAACAACGATGTGAATGGGAAATGATGTATCAAGTAGTCTTAATATCTCCTTAATAGTCACTTGATAAGAGGCAGTTCAATTTTGCCGATCAGCTTTCATTTAATTGCTCCGTTTACCCCCTCCCCAATTCACGATCGCTTGAAGCTTTTCTTTCTTTCCACTTTTATCAACCGTTTTTTTTTCTTTCCATTCTTTATCATTTACATCCCCGTTCGCTCGCCAGGTGCATCGCTTCGGACCATCTTCGGGCAGTTGTTTCGCTTCTTAAGTTTCACCCCATTGATCATCTTCACGACTCACGGGGTTTTGATGAGTGACCAAATTCCGACCGGTAAAGCAGGAGGGGAGGAGGAGTTAAGGGCTTCGGTAGCAATCATCATATGGTAAGCAATCCGATCATCATGTTGCGTTCACCTTCGGCAGCATCTCGCGGACGCGGAATCGTTGCGTGCCGGATCGGCTCAGCTGCTCGGCGCGGGTAGTTCCGCGTACATCCGCATCTGACCTCGAGGCATTCACAAGTGGCAGAACACGCAGCACCGCGTGTGTGTGTGTGTGTCTAGCCTGCTCTTTTCCGACCCAGGAGGATGTACCCAGGTGTGGTACCATCGTATACTCTCGTGTGAGAGACACGACCATCGAGCACGAGAGTAGCTGGAGAGCAACGAGATCAGATTGCTGGCCCCAACGGCAACCAGCAGCAGCAGCTGTGTGGCGTGTGCGTTTGGCCACCAAAAGATGTGTGTTGCGCAACCGAAAGTAGCGCACCGACGCGACGCGCCGCCAGCGCGAAGGTGACAACACGGAGCTTGTGTGAGGGCTTGTTTTGGCTCGTGCCTTGTGCTGCTGGCTGGTGGGGCCTCCTGTACAGTGCCTGCCAGTTGTTGAATGGTAATCGCAGTCGATGCATTTTTTTTTTATTTTACCTTTTTGCACACTTCATCCTTTCCACGATCCATGGGTTTGCAAATCGCTCCGCCATCGAAGCACCGAAGCCGCGAGTGAGTGAGTGTAAAATCATTCGTCGAGGCCACGCGGCACGTAACATCCACCCTCCCCCGTTTGCTAGCTCTCGTGAACTTAGGCGATCACTTGTCTTCCTCTCGACCGTCTTGGCATTGTTCGGCGAAAAGAGATGCTGCCACCAGAAGCCGCGTTTCTTCGTTCCCTTTTTTCCCAAGCAAAAAAAAGAGGGAAATCGAAGGAGTAAGACAGAGCGCACCGTGAACGACACAAAAGAGTGACGATTTATTTATTTCTTGCTGATCTTGCGATCGTAATCGGAGCAAACCTACACCGCCCTGTTTTCTTAGCTTCGAGAGGTGTTCTTCCCTGCCATTGGCGTTCGTTTTTCATTGCGTGGTTTTGCTTTCCTTCTTTGTTTTTTTCTTCATGTTTTCTCCCTCAACTTCTGTTGACCACCGAGCGGTGATCGCGGTTCGTGTGCTGATCAAGTATGCGATCATTTTCTTTTCACCACGATGCATCTCTTGCTATTTCGCGTTGTCCCTTTTTGTTCGTTCGTTTCTCGCTAGCTTGCGCCTCGTGGATCTCTCAGGCGTTTCTCGGCGTTTCAACCTTCTTCAAATCGGATCAAGCGCCGATTTGCCGGTCCCGTGCGGTTTTTGCTTCAGCATCTTTTCTTTTATCGGTGTTTAGATACGGTATCGGTGTTCAAGAAAGCCCATTTGTACCCACACATACACACGCACGCAGCAGTGTCGGGAAGAGGGAGGCTTAAAATTAATCTTTTTTTGTCCTGCATTCTTCTTTCGCCCAGCAGTAGCGCTTCTTTGCAGGGTACTGTAATGCACTAGCTGTTTTAGTATTTGATAGATATCTACTGAAACGTTTGTCAGCCCGTTTGTGTCGGAGGTGGTTTGGAATCGCTTCGATTACCATTCAATCGAGAAACATCAAATAGAGTATTTCTTGGTCGTATGTTGTTTTTCTAAATGCATGATGCATTATGAATGCGGTAGTACAACTGTTCATCCTGTTTTAAATAACGGATGTTTTAATATGTTCATCACGGTTGAATGATATAGTTTTTCATGAACTGCTTGAATGCATTATGATGACATTCATTATTTCAAAACGATTATGCCAATAGTTAGGATGTCAATGATCGCTTAGTGTTGTTTCTTAATTTATTATAGGAAAATTATAAAAGAAAAAGAAACCCAGCTACTACTTAACTACTTGCCTTTTTTTAAAAAAAACAAGCTTCAAAATTTGAGTCGAATTCACTTTGATTCGCAGTCGGTAGGATTCGAACCTACGCTCCCAGAGGGAATCTGATTTCTAGTCAGACGCCTTAACCGCTCGGCCACGACTGCCTTCGAAAGGATAGTTTGTTGGTCCCTACTTGACGGAGAAAGGTTTTTCATTTTCATCTATTTTTACATCGCATTCGCTGCTTTCGAGAGTCGTTCCCTTTTAAAATCTCCTCAAAATGGAAAATTATTTATAGATAATTTAAGTTGATTTTAAAACTTATCGTTTATCTTATCGTTGTGTTGTGCATCAACCTGGGCTGAAATTTCAACCATAACATAGAGGTTATCATTGCAATCGCCAGGTTATCATTACAATCGTGTTGGGTGAAGGATTATGTTTTACGATAAAACTGTCTCAATAAACACTCTAGGGACTATCGCTGAACACATGTCAAAAAAGGAAATGAGGAATTTCACCCCACCCGTCGCAGTAGAGAGCATCATCTGTGTTTTCCGTACGTTTCCGTTTTTTCGTGCACCCATCATTTCCAGCCCCAAAACTGTTGTCTTTTTAGCTGGTGTTTGTTTTGCATCGTTTTCGGTCGGCCGTCGATTTTTCTTCTGTTCCTCTCTTGTTTCCTATCAGATCCAGTCCCCGTCCCGACTCGCGTTTGCTGCCCTTATTTCGACTAAACGCACGTTCGACCGGGCGAGATGGGGAAGGAATTTTCCGCACGAATGGCACGATTCCGTGAAATGGAAAGAAATCGAAAGCGAGCGCAGCGCGCATAGTTATGCTTTGCCACATACATACATCTTGCGACGAAGTGTTCCCCACCCAGGAGGCAGAAAATGTCACGTGTGACATAAAAATGTTGTATACCCCGCGCAATTAGCGCGCAATTGGCGCGCAATGTAACAGCTAATTGCGCGGGTCTGAGTTACCCTCGTGGGCGATTTTGCGCATGCGCATGGATCAGAAATGGCGGCCCCCGAGTACCCTGTATAGTGATGGTCATCATGCAAACATAAGTCCGCCAGTTCCGTAATATTTTTATCAACATATATATTTATTTCGGTTTATTTTTAATTACCTACACCGCTTAAGACTATTCTTAGTCATAAATTTCACTACATATCACTGCACTACACACAACACTTGTACACTAGAGAATATCTTCGGATTCGCATCCGAGCAGCGGAATCCAAAACAAGCTTCCGACGAAAGATGCTCTAGAAATGAAAATAGATAGGAAATTACTATTGATGTTTATACACAATCAATGATGGAATACTCATCTTTTTTTGTTTTTTATCGATGAATTCTGCGAGAACGGATCGGACGCCAGCAGCAGCAGTACCTCTCCGTGCGGAAGAGTAGCGATGTAAACAACACTATCTATCGATTAAATATGTCGTTTTCGGGCTGAATATAAGCAGCAAAGCAAGCCCACACACAATTTCTTCACTCTTATCCATAAAGATCACTAAAAAACACAGAAAACACCACTAATTTACCCACTTTATTTTCACTGCGCTCGACGCACTCCAAGCCGGTCCCGGCGGCTGCCATCACTGAACGCTCCCTTGACAGCTTGACTGTGAGCGTGGGTTTGAGACTATGGTGGCCAAAAATAAGTGTGATCGTTGAACAAAAATCGCGTGTGACGAAAGTTTATCTGTCCTAAATTTTTTTAAATTTGATAATATTTTTTTGTACATGGTTGAGGTTTCGCCTATTCAACAATTGCATGAAAAATCGGTGATAAAAATAATTTATCCACCCGCAATAAACTTTGTCCACAGGACAACCAAATCCCACAATAATGTAGGCGGTTTCGCTTGGCATTGAGTGATTAAAAATCTGGTCGAAGTGTGAATTTGATTTTCATTGTTATTTTCAAATACATGGACGTAAATCATATTGAAAATGATGGAATCGAACGCATAATTTCTTTTCTATGTTTATTTCCGTTGTAAAATGTGCTGAAATCATTTGAAGTGCATTATGGACATGCTTTTTAACTTTTTTATTCTGTATAGTTACGTACAAAAGTACAAATACGTTTGGAATTTGACAAATTTGTTGATCATTAATCAAATCGACGTTATTTATTTAAGTTTTGCAAAAATGAAAACGGTTTGAAAAATTGACTAAGTCCCAAAAGAGCGAGTACGAAAATTCGGGGTCGAAGGTGGGAGTAGGATGGCCTGCTGATTGTAGCAATTGACCGTTGACGATGTTGCACATCGTTTGAAAAGTGTGGGCCAATGAGGGGTGGAAACGGGTGGAGACGGGAGAGACGTAGACGTGACACGGAATTTTGAGTTACCGCTGCCAGCAGGGCACCAGAAAACGTACCGTCGTGCTCTCACTGGAAAGGGAGGTTTTGGAGGGGTGTGTGTTTGGGCCAAAGCACATCTATCATTTCTCTAAGTCCACGCCATCACGCTTTGGTTTCGGAGGGGAAGGAGGAAACGGATGGACGGGGATTGGAAGAAGATGTGAAACATTGAAGCACTCTACTGAACCAGATTTGCGGCAAAAGGCACACGAATGGCCGGCCGGAGTGAGAGTGTTTGCGGCAGTGTTTAGATTTACCAACACACACCTGCGTAGGCAACGGCAACGCAAACAAGCAGCGAGCGTTCGTCAGAGGGAGGCTCGTCGATTGAAAAGATGAAAAACGAAGTAAATAACCACACAGCGTAATGCAATGCGATCATACGCCTCTTGGTGCATTGGTGCTGAAAAGTGTAAGCTTTTTGACACTTCAAGCCAATCAATCAGCCACTCTCTAATCGATCAGTCGATCAATCTGTCAACCGTCAAGCCAGATGCAACTGCTTACGCACACTGCCACAATTGCATGGCTTCGTCTCGGAGGCCGACGGGTTACTTTTTACCGTCGGTTCAGTGCATGCCTTAGTAACGGGGTCCAATGCAGGGATCTTGTTAAAGCAAACTGTCTGCTACTAAACGTCACTGCGGTGACGGATGATAAGCCGGTTGCACAGGTGTATGCGTGTGGCGAGAAGCGAGAGAGAAAGTGATACTGCGCCGCGATCAGTTTCGCATAGAAAACAACAAAAGGAAACTCCTGACGCTCTCGCACACCATGGCATTATTCGATGGGACAGTGATAAGCGTCATCTGTTTACAACTTCGCACTACGGTGATGCTACTACGCGTCATCGGTGTGTTGACTTTGCAGTGACGACTTTACGCCTTTTTGTAATTTTAAGCTAGGAACATCGATTTGTTTCCGTTGGTAGTGAAATCGTGTTTTAATGTTAGTAGATGGAAAATATTTTGGTCAATTAAGTGTCTGCCAACAGGAAAAAATCTATTAACTATTGTGGGAAAATGTCATAGTACATTAAAAAGTTTATAGGTTTATATTTTTTACTTACTGAAGTGGCTTTGTACTTTGCGTACGGCATTCCTATCTACAACGTAGGTTTTTCACCACTTGGTTTTAATTAATTATATGAAGTTGGACAGTGCTTTGCAAGCTTTCGAAACTTTGCTCCCTCGGTATTGTACCGTTCTGCTTGTTATAAAAATTGCCTTTACATTCCGTTTGGATCTGGATTTTCCAAACATATCCTTGGTTAGGCGTGGGATTCCACTAATACTCGTGGGTTTTTCATATATATATTTTTTTTTCGCACAAAACACCACGTAGCCGGAAGCAGACGGAACCGGAAGCCGATCCCTGCGAAGAGGAGGACCACAAATGTGAAAGCATAAATGGGAAAATTATGCGAGGGCATAATTTGATTTCCCAACACACACACACGCACACATTCTAACACACTACACTACACAACTACATCGTGTGCTCGTATTATCGCAACCAGGGACAAAAGAATTTCATCGGAAACCCGGTCCGATCGACGGTCGTTTTCGACGGTCTCGTTCTGGAGAGGAGGGCGCTCGTTGCGGAGGCTTTTCTTATTTCTACCGGTCCCGGTGCCTTTTGCCTGTCTAACCCAAATCGACGTTTGTGGGTCAATTTGTTCTCCGAAGGGTCAGAGAGAGAGGAAGAAAAAAAAATCATAACCCCTCGCCCGGTGCCCAAAAGAAAACATCACCGGAATCGAACGTGTCTCGACGGGGGAAAAAGGGTGTTCAACCTTGGAAAAGCCGCCGGGGAGGTTTAGCAAATAAATAAAAAACGGTAAAGACAGCTCCCATTTTGGCCAATCAGTTCCGTTTTGTTACGGGGCCCTTTTTGCGTTCACCGCCTCATAATCATCGCCCTTTAAGCCAGTGCGAGAGTGGAACACGATAAGCCAAATTTGATGGCAGCAGCTTTTAGAGTTCGATGTTTTACGAACAGCACTTCCTCTAAAGGGCGCCCCTGGGGGTGGCGATGGGGTTTACGACGCGGGGAGGATGGGAAGTGGTTGGTCGAGCTTCGCGCTGAACGCTTCTTTCCACGATTCTTGATTCGATTCTAGATTAAGCGATTTTATTAGCCCATCGCTTTTGGATACTCGGCATGCCTCAATCATTGCGAAGGTCTTCTTATCGTTCGCCGCCCGCCACCCGCGAGTTGTCGCGGAAACAAATGAACCCCCTTTTGCGGGGAGTACACACTTATGAACCCTCCTACCTAAACACACATACACACACACACACTCAGTACCCGTCACAGAAATGGTACCACGGAGCGCCTGGCGTCGAAAAATGCGTGCTAACAAACAATTTAGCATCAGCTTTGGGCAATAAAGAGAGACAAAAATGCTTCATCGCTTGCAGCCGGCGGCCACCCACCCACCAACCCAGAACATAATCGGCCGCAGTCCCACCCTCGGTTTTCCATCCCAAGACCACCCCCTCTTCAGCACAACCCTGCGCCCGATGCGTCCTATGACACGGTTGACCGAGAGTATTGACCTACATACAAGCTGCCTGCCTCTTTCTCCCTTCGACCCCCCCCCCCCCCCCCCCTCCCACAAACACCAAAAACAAAACAAAAAATATACACGGCGTTTGCTCGCTCGCGCGCGCCATTCTCCATTCCATTCGCGTTTCCAGTTTCCAGCTTCGGTTCGAGGCCGCCAAAGCAGTCGCCGTCGCCGTCGCCGCCGCCGTCATCGTCCGCCGGAGAAGCATTCCGCGAGCCGGGGAGCGAATAATGCGCTAACGAAATACCTACATCGTGGGGTGAGAAGGGAGAGGAGGGCGGAAAAGGGGGAAGTCGTGGGGTGGCTTTTCCGCGTTCGGCCTTGCTTTTTCGTAGCTCTTGAGTGCTGTTAGGATTTCGGCTGGCATTTCGGATTGGTTCGGATCGGTGGTCCGACCGGTGAATCTCGGCGTCTGTTGATGTGGACTTGAATTTTTCGGGGGAAACGCTTTGACGCTTTTTACTCACAAGTCCGTATTCTTATGTGCGGCCTTAAATCATAATGGTTCACGAATATGATGGGACTCCTTGATTGATTTGAAAATGGAACACAATGTGCACGTTCAAAAAGCTATCATAAAAATTTCAGAAAGCAAATGAAGTATAAGCTAACAGTCTGATCATTTCATTTCTCAATACCTAGTCTTTGAAATCATGACAATTCTTGTGCAATTTTTGGTCAGACAATCCTCTTCGTTAGCTTCGTGGGAGGATGATAATCAAACTATGGAAGAATATTATCTAATTCGAAGTAAATATCTCAATCGCCTTTTACATCATCCCCAGCATCCCTTAATCCTGGTTTTTACACGTTCCAGCATGTCCTTTGTTTCTGGAGTCCCGAGATGGAGCATCGTTTGCATCGGGAAACACCCGCTACCAGGAAAATCGTTTCCCGAGTGTACACGTACGCAAATCTTCGTTCAACTCTCGCTACCTACAAAACCACCTGCACTTGGTATGTGTGTGTGTGTGTACGCCGTGGATAACTGTCCACCTTGTCCCAGCCATTACGTCATGGTACGGAGGTACGGAGGCACATGGATCCCGGCCTAGTTGGAAAGGTAGTTTTGAGGTTGTGTCCTCAAAATGCCGTACGGGGAGTGGTGTGAGAGAGAAAGTAATACAGAGCGCTGGCAAACGGGCCAAACACACTTGCCAACTTGGTGTGCGCACAGAAGTTTAACCGTCAGACGAGAGAAGGGAGGAGAAGGAAGTGAAAATTGGTGAAACAAAGTGAATTCACTTTCACAAAAGGGCCAAGATGATTATAAACCCACTGGCCGGGGTAGTACGTTGGGTAAGGAAGGGGGCGATACCCAGCACAAAAGCAATATGCACGCCCTCTACATGTTACGTGTTGTTTGCATTCGATAACACACAAGGTAGCAATAACATTCTGACGTAAAGTTTCCAATCGTTTATCGGAGGCGTTAAGCCAATTGAAGAATTGAGAATGGATCTTGCGGAGTTGGAAGAAAGTTTTCTTCAGTAAAAAAATATATACAAAATTATTTTAAATGTTTTTTTAATGTTTGTTTTCAATTGCTATTTGACTCAACTTAACGTACGATTTCTTACCCTTTAATCAATTTTGAATATTTTGACATATTCAAAAGCCTATCAAACTCATGGTTCTCTTCGGGTTTCTTTTTAAATCAGAAACTATTGTTTTCCTCTTTTCTTTTAGACGAGCTCCCGATGAGTTTTATAATTTTATTGGTTACCCTTAATTCCCATTGTTGTCGTGAGTTTCTTTTTTCTAGTTTATTAATTTTTCTTATTTTTGGAGAAAATGTTCCACTTGAAATCTTTGGTAATAGATAAATTACAGAAATATGTTTCAGTCATCTTAAGGAGCGTATCAACACCAATTAAATCCCTTAAATCATGCTTCCTTATCGAGAAAAGGACACAGCAGCTTCTTAGTACGTGTGACTCGCACACAGGCACTGGATGCATGACGTGTTTTCACTTGATCGAGCCGAGAGAGTGGTCAAATGCAAGAAGTAACCCAAGCGGCCAGTCAGCGCTTCGTGTTTTCACTTTCTCATCGCGACGCAAATCGCGGCGGAATTTGTTTTCCCTCCCAACCGTCCCAGGGGCGCGTGCGGGGAAGGTAATGTCGCATTCCATCTCCAAACTGGCGGCGTCGGCAACGAGACGCGACGACAGCTAAATCGTCGCCCGATCGATTGATCGTCCCAGCAGGAGGGGGAGGCGGACATATTTTAAATGACATTTGTCGCATGAGGAAGATGGAGAACGACGAGTCAGAAGCAACAGTGGAGAGCAACAACGACGTGTAATGGCATGCGTTCCGTCTTGATCTTCTGACTGGGGAAGGTTTTTACTATCTCTCGGGTTTGTCGTTGCTTCCGAGTTCATCATCCACAAACGCCATAAACAACCAACGTTACAACGGCCAATCCAGTCCGATATTATACACGCGCGCTCGAGACGTTAGACGTTTGTATGTTGCCACACAACATCTACCGAAGATGCGCCCCCTCCCGAGGTGTCTCGCCCTGCCCTGCCTTTCGGTGAGTCTTGTGGTTCTCAAGGCTTGGATGTTTGTTTGTATATTGGTGCCGGTTTGAAATTGTTATAGCTTCTCTCCCGCGCGCTCCCTTTCCCTTTTGCTCTCCTTGGTTAGCCATCAAAACGCAAGACGGGCGACAAAGAAACAAAACCGAAACTGGAATAACGAAATGGAATTGGAAGAAAACAGTATTTGATTTGTGTACCATCATCATCATTGCTCGGTTGCATACTTTCAAACCACTTCAAATGGTGGAGGTGTAGGAAGAGGCAAGAAGAAGGTGAATTTTAGGATTTGACCATTTGTGTGTGATGTGATTTGGTGCGTATTTATTCGTTAACAACAGTTTCACAATGATATGAAAAAATGTTCATATTTCTTATCATCGTCCTACTTGGGGAAATACTCGTACGTAAGAAATTTAATTTCTTGTTGAAAAAAGTGGATTTCCCCGAAACACGATCAATTCATCCAAAATACGTCACCGTTAGAATGGGTAGGTTTGACACTTTTCCAAATCATCGGATGCGATACATAACGCCCGAAAGCATCATGCGTCATCACCGATGCCTATGACGGAGTACAAAATTATCGGTTACACATTGCCCGCGTCACCCTACTTTCGTTCCGCCCCTCGTTTCAAATACGCCCAACCCTCGGACCAAACACTTGCAAAGATATGCCAATCATGTTCGATGTGCGTTCCATTCCGACCCAAGCAACCGAACCAGCGAACCCCTCGATTTTTGGGATAAGGAACCACTGTATATAAACTCCATTCTCACGCTCTTCCGAGCGAGCGGAAATCTTCCGTATACCCAACGAGTGAGCGTGACCGAATCTTTTTATTTTCTCACCTCGCTTACCTAACCGACTCACCGTGTGAGAAGATTTGCGTGGAGTCGCGAAAACTAGTGTTTCGTGTTTTATTTCCCTTCACAGAGGAAGCTAAGGAGTCGCCTAACGACGGGATGGACCTCTCCCTTCGTTGCAGTCCCTTATCACGGGCCTCCCTTCCCCACCAATCTCCCCAACCGTGACAAGCTGGCGGCTCATTTCTCACATCCGCATTTTTCCCTGATACTTGCCATCGCTATGGAAAGATTTACGTGCGATGCTGCGGCGTTCGCTTTTATTTTCCTCACACAACGCACACACACACACACACAACGTTCCAAATGCTGTGAGCGTTACCATGGCAATCCACCGCCACCCTTCGCCCGCCCGTCTCATCGTATTGCCCGAAGACGAGAGGCGGTTTGCGTTGAGTTTTTTTTTTCTCTTCTGTTTTCTTCTTCTGGCTCTCTCGCCGCCTCTTTGGCAATCTGTTGCCACTTATGAAATCGATTAAATTATTCATCGACTCCAATTGTGTAGCAGTACCCCGGTTCCGTCGTATGTTTGTTGGGATCAACGGCGCTCCAGTTGTCGGTCGGTTTTGAGGGAATGATGCGTTACTTCTAGCGTTGCTTCGTTCGCGATTTTCGAGGGAATCGACGCGAAGAAGGTTAGGACGCGCGCTCACTGCTACACTGCTTATCGCCGTGCACATCGTACGTACCACAGCGTCACACATTCGACGACTGTCAAATGGGAGGCAGCTCCCCAACGTCCCTCCCTCCGAACTCCTCTTCGTCCACCATCTTTCTTCTCGTCGCCGTCGCGCGTTCATTTGCATTAGAGCGCTGCTGCTGGGGTAAGATTTTACGCTAGATTAAACGCTCACGGAACGCTTACTTGCTGGCAGTTTCTGGGAAATGGAACGGACGGAGCGAGAGAGAGAAGCGGAAAAACGCCAGAGACACAGCACAGCACGAAAAACCCGGCGTTGGCGTTGGCGTTTCCAAACGCACACTCACAGCCACTTCATTACTGGTGGTGATTTACTCCGGTCCGTTAGACCCGGTCCCCCGCCCACCCGTAAATTGATATGGTTTAGAATAATTAAGCAAACATCCTGGGCCCTTGTTCGCACCGTGGCCAGCGGGACCATTAAACGGAAGTGATGCTTTTGTCGTGTGTGTGTGTGTGTGTGTGTGTGTGTGTGTGTGTGTGTGTGTGTGTGTGTGTGTGTGTGTGTGTGTGTGTGTGTGTGTGTGTGTGAGAGAGGGAAAGCGCTTTCCTTGTTCTTGAGCTGCTAAATTAGTGTTTTCATAAATTATGCTGGACCATTTTTAAGAGATTCGATTGGCATCAAAGTGAATCTGTGCCGCGCTCTTGATAACCAAAAATCAGAGATGGACTGGCTTTTGTTACAAGCTTTTGGACTAGCTTCATCTTGTATCGACTTTCCCAA
This sequence comes from Anopheles coustani, assembly GCF_943734705.1. Taxonomy (NCBI): domain Eukaryota; kingdom Metazoa; phylum Arthropoda; class Insecta; order Diptera; family Culicidae; genus Anopheles; species Anopheles coustani. Next base: position 3,856,977 of record NC_071288.1, on the reverse strand, counting down.
ATGTCTAAGATTTCATACCTCATTATCCCCAACGAAAAGGATTTGTAAAAGGAAAATTAACACCGCCTTTCGGGGAAAACGTCGGTTTCACTGACACTCTCGCCTTTTGGCCCTTCGCGCCCTAATTTTCATTTAAACGACGTCCGTCTGCTGAAACTAATTTTCTCTCGCATCAGCGCGACGCACCGGATCAAACTTAATTTTAATAGTCCCAGGGCCCGAAGGACTCCTGCTGAGGCAAGGCTCGGTAGATCGGTAGAATCCCTCCCTCGGGGACCTTGGTCGCTGGGCAAACATACGAATTTACATGAATAATCTTCGGCTAGGCCGAGGATGTCCCGGATGTTCTCGCTTATCGATGAATCATTTGATCCTTTTTAGGGATTAGTTTGCTGGTGTCGGCGGGAGGTCAGCGCCAGTTGACTCATCGGAATCGTTCACGCCCTAAGGCCCAAAGAAGGGGCCAAATGTTGACGCTCGTTATCATATCAGGATAGTGTTTAGCAGAATTCCCTGGAACGAAAGCCCACCCTCCGTGACCTGGGTTTGATTTTTGTCTTTATTTATCGATTCTCAGATGGTTTCATGAATGACACTTCGTACGGGGGAGTTAATTTGGTTGGTTCTTTGAAGTTCCTATTTGATCGAACATTAACTTTCAACGTTACGTGTCACGCCCCAAACCACACTCTCCCATGATTTGGATCTACATAACAAACATAAATGACATAAAATTGCTGCCGTTTCAAGCAGCTCCTTGTGCTCGAGAGAAACGCCACTTCTATCAAGAAATCTAGCCAAACCACAAGCGCTTCGAAAGCAGATTCAAATGTTTACCCTCTGCTCAACTCGACGGCGATCGTCGAGAAATCTTATCTCGGTTCGGGCTTTTCGGTTTTCGCAGCTGATAAGCACCCGCAGAGTCGCACCGCAGACTGCTTGGCAAAACAAGGGACCGAAGACGCTGTTTTCTGTTCGTTGAAACAAAAACTCTGACCTCGTCGCAATGGACGGCCGTTGCGTTCCTGCGAGCCGAAGTGAACGAACTGAGATTATTAACATTCACGCCATTGGGCTTGAACACAACTGGCTACAAAAATGGCTCAGACGAGTTTCTTTCCTTTACTTTTCACATGCCGCCATTTCACAACGTCTTCCATGGATTCTCGAGATTGGAAGAATACGCTTGAACCGATAAAACCAACTTCCATTAGTTGAGCGGTTCCACCATGGTTGTATGATTCATGTTTGTTGCTCGTTTGTACAGGATAATTCTATGATGAAGCATGTGCTAACATGAAACTATTTTCTAGTAGTTGACAGAGAAACGAAAATTTTCGTTGGTTCAAAAAGATGCAAAATTTACAATGCTCTTTGGAAGCCTTCAATAGGATAGGGAAGAAAAATAGAAATTATTTCAAGCTACAAACTTAACCGAATGAATAATTTCATAATAATTGAGAGATAATTGTAATGCTTTGATAATAACGTCAACGATCATTGGACAAACAGTTATTCCTTCATAGAACTCAACCAGCTTTAGATTTTCTCCACCGTTCGGTGGCCTAGTTTGTTTTGTTTTGAAGTCCCACGCTCACGGAATCGGTCTTCCTGCATTCCGGACAAACACAAAGATTTTTCGAAGTAAAGCTTATTAAATTCAGCCAACATTTCCTTTGATGGGCAACTCTCTCTTTCTTGCTCGCAGGAAAATCATCCTGAAACACGCGCACTGATCCTGGAGCCTCTTGTGGCCCGGTACGTTACTTTCCGGTTGGTGTTTATTTGCTTGCTTTTCGAAGTGTCAAACTACCGTCGTTGGCTGTTTTTTGTCATGCACGCAGACTCGAATTCAATCGTCGACAGCAAAACATGCCCCTATTCGGGCGAGAAGTCGTGTGTACACCACGTCCTGACCGGTGGCCGGCCGGTACATTCTACCAGGAGAGTGAAGCTGTTCGAAAGAGAGGAACGCTTTTAGAACGAAAGACAGAGAGTGAGAGAAATTGTCGCTTTAATTCGCGATAACGCGTCGTATTATCTCGCGCTTCGGCGTGACGCCATTCTTTTGTTTGCTGGCAATCAATGGTGAACCAGAGTGGGCTGAAGTATACCGCCAAGTGTCGTCACTGCGCTGTGGCTGCACAGATTTTGACAGGTGTGACGTCACACGTACACGACGCGTCACTCGAGGCGGCAAAACCGTGCTCTACGCTACACCTGATCGATCTACTCTTGGGTCGGATTGATTCCGTCTGTTTGTTGTTGTTATGTGACGGATTTGCGACTCGGACCGTATACAAGTCCACGCGTGGTACATTTGTTGTTTCCGGTATACGTAATACCACAAAAGTAAGGAGACGTTTGATATTGTATGAATGTTTTAAAATATGTAGAGTAGTGCTCTCGTTCATATTTTTCGGTTCAAGCACGTTTCAGTTTAGTTTGTGTCATCGATTCGCCTCTCTATTAGCATTTCTCCTACATTACCATAATCATACGAAACCTTCAGGTATAATGTTGAGGGGTTTTTTTTCTATTGTCAGTATGTTACTGAACCCCGATTGCGCTTAGGATAAAACGGGTAGCCTTTTTCTTGAAGGCACCTCTGACACATCATCCTTCACATGGCCTTTCCCTTCGTGTTTCTATCTTTCTCCCTCGTCCAAAGCAATTGATAAATATGGTACGGCCGGGTGTACGTGATCGTTGTCTTTTCTTCGATGGACGTTTGTTGCGCTTCTTTTTCTTTAGTCGTCTCTCTATCACTCTGGTAGCGGTTCAACATGCGGGATCCGCAAATCCTCATCTAACCGTCGACGACGTTGTCGTGAGACGTGGGTGAGTAAGCACTGTGACGCCGGCAGTGAGAACTGGTGACCAGGTTCCTTCTTCCTCGTTTGTGTCGGGTGCGTTTTTGTTCGAGCACGCCGGAAGATGATGTTTTACGGGCCGCTTCGTCAGGAAGAAAGAAATTACTCGTTCGGTTGGTATGTCGAGGTATCCAGTGTTTGGATTTCGTGAAGCAACGTGAACTGAGTACGCTGTGCTTTCCCTTGAGCGTTCGCTATGCGACCGATGGGGGTGGGAGGACAAGGTGGAGTGTGAGAATATTTTCTCCTTGCCATTTTTTCATCCTAGGAGCAACCATTCCGCTGAAACGACTTTGATAGTCGATGATGATGATAAAGAAGCCGATGCATATACCCTCTATTTTTCTGCTCATTCTAACTCTGGCAGTTAAAATTTTTAGCTACTTACAATTAAAATTAGCTTGCATGTAACTGGCCTATCTTATAATTCAATGCCGGTTTTAATTCTTTATAGTAACCGGAACAATTTGAGGTTATGGTTTTGCAAGATTTTATCAATTTAATTTCTTTAATTGAATTTCCAGTAGTTCAACTTGACGTCGATGTCAAGGTAAAGCACGGGAATGTTTTATTCTACTCGTAAAGGTTGTTGTACGAAACCTCTTTTACTGTAGTTCTTAGTTCCAAAAGCTATTGTGGCTGTTTTTGTTGTTGAACGTAACTATACCACCGTAAAACGGCACCTTCACCGTTAAATACAATCCAACCCTGGAGGCTTAGAGTTCCGCAAAACGAAATGATTCTGCAAATTTAAGAACCCAATGTATCCGGAAGGCCATTTCGGATGGCGCATTCGGAAAAGCAGGAACCGATTGCGGATCCGTTCCAAAACCTGCTGCAGTGGTTTGTGCTTCTTAAAAGATCATTACCACCACACATCCCTTCCCTACGGCAGTTCCATGTGCAGTGTGTTGCGTGTTCAGGAAGGAGCTGGTGGATAAATTTTTACGTGTTTATTTATTTATTTATTTGTTTAAAAAGTTGCACTCCACTACCTCTTGGGCGTGTTATAGGAGAGCACACGCTGGCACCGACAAGAGAAGGTCATTTGCCGGTTCGTTCGTTCGTACGGTCGTTGGTACGTTCATTCGTTCGTTCGTTCGTTCGTTCGTTCGTTGGTTCGTTCGCTCGTCTGGTCCGTCAGCATATGGAAAGGTGTTCACGTTCGCACACACATTCAGGTGCCACACGGTCGTACCGAACCGCACAATTAATCAATCCCTCCAGCTCAGCCACACGCCTGCATTCCGCCACATCTCCGCCAGGAGGGAGCTCGGTGCAAAATGGTAGCGAATGAACCCGTCCGTACAAGAACGAGCGAGTGAACAAGGCAAGGGCATGTGTTTTAAAGGCCGGAGCAACAAAGAGAGAGAGAGAGATAGAAGCTGCCGGTTCAAGGTCCATAAGGTGCAGTGCAGAAAAAAGGGTAGCGGAGATAAGCAAACAACGGTAGCGATGGGGTGGGTACAACAAAGTGACACCAGTCACCCAAAACCACTGGCCAAAGCTGTTGAAAAATGGTAGTTGAACCGTAGCCTCCATCAAATTTGAAAGAAAATGACTATAAGCAAAACCCTAACTCCTTTCTTTCTTCTACTCTTTCTTTAGGTTTGTGTTGAGCTATTCATGATTGCTCTAGTGCGACCAACAGACCCGACCAGCACCTAGTGGATTTCGGAGGGTGGTAAGTGTGGTAAAAAAGCATCTGTCTCCCCGACGGGGAATCGAACCCCGGTCTCCCGCGTGACAGGCGGGGATACTGACCACTATACTATCGAGGACTTGTGAAGATGGGTTTACTAATACCGTACCAATCTAGTTTGACGGGATTTGTAATTCAATACAGCTTCTATTCTAATTCCCAAATAGCGCCGTCGATTTGCGCACGCGACGGTTGGACCGTAGCAGCTTGCAAGCTACTGCTGTGAAGCTGTCACCGATTGTTTGGACGGTAAACATCAACATGTCGCGCCCGAAACGCCTCCACTAGATTGAAAAACGGTCTTAGGGTGGAGAGAAGTGATTATGTGGGAGGGGTGAGGGAGGGGTGTGGTTCTTTAAAAAGTGTAATGAAGTTAATACACAGGTTGTCTACCAAAGGGACCATTTCAAAGCGATGGGCAAAGCGCGATTGCGTTCGAGGCTAATTTTGTTGTTTTGTTCACAGTTTTAAACGCTCTCCTTGGGATTGCAAAGAAGTTATTAAACAATTATAACTTGATAATGAAAATATCATAGCGTCATGCGCCGTTGAAGATGTAAATTATAATTTGTTACATGAATCCACTATGTAATATGCATAAAACAAATCAATTAGAAGATGGCGCATCGAATGACCTTTCTACGCTGCAATCGACTCAAGGGAAATTAATGAAATGGTTGAAAAACCATGGCTTAGGTATAGGGCAATGAATCAATCCCCCAAAGATATGTTTCTGGTTACTTTTTCCATGTTTCTGGTGTTACCAAGTGCCTCCACGAAAAACCGTTAGGGGCCATCGTGTCACGATCGCGGAGCGCATAAGGAAAACACACCCAATGGAAAAACAGTAAAACGTAGAGCATGATGAAAAGAAATAACAACTACAGGAAGAAAAGCGGAACGCTAGGGAAGACTGTGACAAAATGATGGAGTTAAGCGTGGTTAGTGGACTCCATCGTTGGAGATCAACAGAAAAAAAACGTATCACACAGGGAAGGGGGGGGTAGAATCGGTGTTGAAACAGATAAAGCATATTAAATGGCTCAGCGAAGCCAAAAAGCTCATAAAATAAATTGTTTTCTCTGCCGCACGGTGCTGGTGGCATGTCTTTCTTTCACTCTTCCGCGCTGTTTGCGTCCCTTTTCTCATCATCGCTTTCTCTTTCTTTCCGTTTGAAACCTAATACTTGAAATGAAAATAAAATACTTTGCATCGCAAACCAATGAACGTAGGACAAAGTGAGACAACTCACGAGGCGGTGGCCCCAACCGCTAGTCGAACGGAACGAGAGCAAGCTGGTCAAACTGAGAGCAAAAGTGAACATATTAGCGCTCTCCGAATGGTTTCCATCGTTTCAAACGCTTCAAACAGCGTTGGCCAGTCGAACAGATTTCTAAAAGCACTGGGGGAAAAGTTGGTCCTCTTTGGGATATGTGATTCCAACAGCTACACTGGCCGATGTTTGTCGGTTAGACAGAAGAAGGCTTAAAAGATTCATCGAATGTGAATAAATCGCAGAAGGAAGCAAATTTCGAAGCTTTGATGTCTAGCACTGCATAGACCCCAAAACCAGCGCCACTTGAGGTAGCCAGGGAATTGGCAGGACAGGGTTCAAAACAACACAACCACAAAATGGTAGCCAATTTATGCTCCCCAAAGTTCGCCCCCCAAAACGGGAAGTATCGCATGAAAGGCCGAAGGCGTGTGTTTTTAGAACGTTCCGTCGTCAAAAGGAGAACGATGCGACAGAACTCGACTTGTGGCCAAATGCTAAACAGCATGGGCCTGCTAGGTCAAGTGGACGCATGTACGGGGAACGAATCGCGGCTTTGTTTCGTTAATATCCCGCGACACGCCACCGTTGTCTCATTGTTTCGTCGTCTTTCCCCCAGTCCGTACATTAACACATTTTCGCTACGGCTGTGCTAATCGAAGCTTACGCGTGTGGACATATTCATTCCGTTTCGACGTTTATGGGCTTACGCAGACCGTGGACTCCTCCCCGCTTTCGATGGCGCACTCATTTCGCCCGCAAAACCCTCCGTCCGCACAACGAATTCTCGAAACGAAAAGCGGGCCAATAAATGACGCGTTGACAGTTTAAGCACAAGCTGCCCCTCCTCGCTTCCGGTACCCATTAGAATCTTTGGGTCCGGTGATAGAAATGTATGTCTCTTATGCGGTATGCCATGTTACTGTAATAAAAGTTGAGACTGTAACTCTGGAAAATATTCTCAAACTACACCACACAAACTTTCCATAAAAAGCGAGATAACAACAAACTGACATACGAGTAATCATGGTAGTCACTGGTAAAATGTTACCAACAAACTGCCCGCGTAGAAGAAACATTCACCATTTTGCGAAAGCTTCTCACTTCGCAATGGAAGTTTCATCTCATGGAGGAACATCATCATTGAAGCCTACACCAACGACCAGTGACGGCGTTACCCACCCCGAACGGTAGTTGAATTGTGATGATTTATGAGCATGAGACTTGCATTTTCCCCGTCCCACCCGGATACTGTCCGGGTTGCCTCGAAAGCTGCATAACATACGCCGTCAACCTGTGTACGTTCGTAATGTAGGTCCGTGAGCATGTTAGCGAACGGCTCTCCATCGTATGCCACGCACAGTCATACGACCGATGATGGCCGATATTATTAATCACGATTACTTTCGTCTCTAATCAAGTAATGAATCCTGTCCGGGTTTTAGTGGCTCTAGGTTGCTTAGGCATTCGGACATAATGAATGTCATCCATGTGAGGAATGTGGAAGGGAAAATATGAATCTGGGAACTAGGAGTTAACCTCAATCCCGATCCTATGTAACTGCCAGAAATGTTGTGTCGAATGTAACATTTTAACTCCTATAGGATTCGTATTTGGGGGAGTTTTGCCATTTGTTTAAAACATCTTTCAAATGTAATACTGACATACGATGTTCTTTTGTGTTTTAACAAACTGAAAATGAAACCAAACAACAAATAATAAGGAACATCTTTATCTTCATTTGCAATTGCATTGCACGTGAAAAGCTAGCTGTAGAATGGGCCAGCAAAATAAGCATTAATTTCTCAACCTGTGTGGATAAGGGAAGGCTACTTCCCGAAGCAATGTCAGCAAAACTTGTCCTGGGACATCCTACGGTGGTATTGTTTCATTCGTTTGTTTTTCTCTGTTCCGCTAGACATAATTTTAAAAAAGGAAAGACTGGAAAAATTATCCGTTTCCAGTCTATGGTTTCAAAGAAAGTAAAATAACAAACGTAGAAAGGAGAATCGGACAACGAGAAGTATAGAACATCACGTGCAAGGACGTGGTGAAAAAAAGGCATCTATGTTGAATTTTTGTTTTGTGCACAGAAATATTAAAGCTCGGTATACAAAAGAAAACGATAAGTTTTTTCATCTTTGTGTTTAAATTTTTCGACTCGTTTGTTTGAATCCTATTATTGAATTATTATTATAATAGTTTTTAAGGTCATGAGAATCATTCTTTTGAATTCAATTTAATTTCCAATTTCAAGCGTGAAACAGTGTACTGTTTATTTGTGTATGCGTTGTTGAAATTGTCCCTAGCAAAACTGGCCGCGTAAGCTCAAACTCGTCAAAAAGCGCTACCAAAGGGGAAAACTCGATACAAAAGGAGTTAATTCGACAAGTGGCAAGATAATTTGAAAAGAAACCTATCAACTGACCCATCGCACCGGGACCATGCGGTTCTCCGTTTGGGGATTCGGAAAAATCAATAGCATGTGCGCACATTTACCAGTTCCATTTTCCCGCCGCCAGCCTGCACGTTTCATCAAAACGCGTCGTCCGGCGGCTCCACGATGACGAATGAATGATGGGTTGGTGGAAAATCGGGAAGCGAAAAGGAAACAACAACAAACCTACTGCACGACGACGACGAAGGTGGCGGCCGAACCCATCCCACGATCTTGCGATGGCAACTTTTCACGCTTTCCCGCATGGAGTCTGGTGTACGTGGTTCTGTCAACATACATGCACACCTGCGCTTTTGTATGCTTTCGCCCTGTGTTTCAAGTCGTTTTTTGTGGCCTGTGATGCAAAGTGTGCAGTTTGCAATGCACTTTATTATTTATTAAACACCTATCAATAATCAATCAGTTGTCGCTATTCGACAGAGGGGTTCGCATGCCGAAGGTACAATTTACAGGAAAAATAAGTTGTCCAGGTGAAAGCAAAATCAACTTTTAAGAAATAACTATTGAATAAGTCAAAAATGCATCACAATAACTGATATTTCTATCATAATGGAGGCATGTGAGCAGTGTTCTTGGTTTTGTCGCGTTTGTTACAGTTCCCTCTAGTGAATATTTTGCTTTATCGGAAATATACAATAAATGTTCGGTTGTTGAATTCAATCTATCGATTTACACACCGAAAGCAATAGAAAAAAGCATAAATGATAAATGCAAGCCGAATCAATGTGGAATTGACTATCAGTTATTTATTTTTTTAAATTACTTTTATTATTACGGACGTTTGCCGTATCGATCGAACATCCCTTTCTTGATTTTTATCGATTTACCAAACTCACCGAACGATTACTGCCCCCTGGGTTCAGAATGTTCTTCACGAATCTAGAGGCTAATACATTTTACTAGAGGTTAATCGCGACCGACCTTTCCTTTTTTCGTCGGTTCACTCTATTTGTCCTGTTGGTTCTTATCAGTGGAAAATAAATATTTAATATGCGAAACGAAATTATTAACCACTGTAGCCAAGATTGCGAATGTGTTCCACGACATTGGCATGATTTCAAATGAAGTAATGTGAAAACACAATAAAGCGAAAACCAAATCACTATGAGCGTTTTGTTTTAAATATTGATAAAATTCCGCTTGACAAGCAAATGCTTGGTTTTGTTCAGACAAACAAATGTCGCCCGGAGTGACATACCACAGCATTATCGCTTCATTGCTTTCCCGTTTCCTCCCTTTCGGTTCCTCATGCGTTCATTCCTTCTCCTTCCCTCTTTACGTTTATCATCGATCCTTCAGCTGACAGCCAGTCGAGATCGCTTGTTTTGCGCACTTTCAGGGGCTTATTTATTGCTCGCATTATGACTAGAACGAGTGGTGCGAATGGTGGCGAATGGAGCTTGAACTCGTTGTTGGGTGGACAGTTTCAACGCAGAGTGGGAACCGAGGCTCCCTGTGAGGGGAAAGCAGCATTGCATGCACTCCACACTGTGCTACGCTGTGCAACAGTGTAGTATTTTTTCTTTTCCAACCGTCGGTTGGAACCGAACGTGCACACGCTCGGTCTCGGCCAGTATAGTGGCCCGAAATCGTACAACCAGCTAGCGGTTTTTGCCACGAGTGAGTTTGCTTCTCCTGGGGAACCGCGGGCACGGTGTTGCATTGGTGCCGTGGTAGGCACTCGTAAAGTGGTGTTGGTAGCCATCGCACATACCATGCGGGTTGGAACCAGCGACGACGACGACGACGACGGGCTCAAAAGATGGTGATGTTGTGTTATGGTGCCGCAATTAAAAGAGGGTGCGTGCGCGTCCACTCTTCACTGTGTGCGAGAGCCTCGTGGGTCGGCGCCGTGAATGCATATCAACGTGGCTTAATTTTTTCATCGTATTGCATCAAAAGACGCACGTAATGCGCCCGTGGTTCATGATTGCGTTTTCGGATTGAGTCGAACACGGCGCATTCGTTCGTAAACAACGCCGCTCGTCATCAACGGGTCCTGTGGCGCAATGGATAACGCGTCTGACTACGGATCAGAAGATTCCAGGTTCGACTCCTGGCAGGATCGCGTATAATTTTTTTTTTTTTTTTGCAGTGAACTCTCTCCTTCGCCGTTTCACTGGTAGCTCGTTTCGTATAATTTTCGAACCAAGCACCATTACGATGACGATGGCTGACGCTCTAACGACCTTATTCAATTGTCTGCTTCACCTTCGCCTTCCGACGAGCAGCATCGGTATTGACGCGAAGGGAATGGAAGGGAAGATGTCCCGTGGGTTTCCCCTGGGGTAAACCAAGCGGACCATCCTCACGACGGCAGTGGCGTCGGACGGTTACGGCGGCTTACTTTTGTCGCGTTCATTATTCGCTTCTTTCGTTCGCTACCGTTGATTTAGTCGTCACAGCGATAGTGCTTCACACTGTGGGAGAGAATGAGCAAGAGGAGATAATAAAAGAGGGATAGAGAGAGAGAGAGCGAGAGAGAAAGAGAGAGTGAAATATGCTGATCGCGTTGAAATATCCGCCAACTACGACCTCCGTGTGTTGTAGTTCAGCTATAGTAGCAACAGTTCCTGCAGCTTCCTCCCCGTTTGACAGCGGCTTACGTCAAACCAAAGCAACAACAACACCTCCCGCGAAACTCGGCTCCTTCGTTCACACTTCTTCCATCTCGTTCGCATCTTGGACGTAGTCATAACCTGAAAAGCTTCATTTTGTTTGACATTGATCTACATATGCGAACGACGAACGCTACCATTTCGTGTTGTGTACCGCCAGCAGCCATTGACTGTTTCTTTCGCTTCTTCCCTTTTTGAACTCCGACCGCCCGCTTTGTTTTGCTTCTACCAACATCATCGTATTAGAGCCCAATGCTGTGGACGAGGGGGGATAAATATTGTTTGGTTAAGAATTCGAGGCACTTTTGGGAACGTTTTGGAATTATTTTCGTTGGACACTAGAGATTAGCTCTATATTCTGTTTCCTCTTTTTCATAGCAAGCATATTCACCATAATTTTGAATTCAATGCGTACTATTTAGCACTTGTGGTGTGGTTTGTTGCCTTAGGTTCCGGATGCGTTCCTTTTCTTTGCGAATGGTGTGAATTACTCCGCCGAATTTATTTATTGTCGTCCTTTTCTGCAAGCTCTAGTTTTTCCCTACGGAACATTACTCGCGAACATCGCCGGCCGACGATGTCAAGTTGAGAACGGCCTCCGACGAGTGTTTATTTTCCCCGCCGCCCTAATTTGCGTGTGCAAAACTGAGTCAAAAACACAAAGAAACGAATGCTGAAGAAAAAAGGATCGCTCACTCTCGACCACGTATAAAACGGACCCTTTTCGTGGTCGAACGTTTATAGAGCTGTGTGTTGGAATGGGTGGCCTTTCGAGGGCTTTGTGTGTGAGTGTTTGTGTATCGTCCCTTCTTCTCGTACCATCGACGACGAAAGGATATTCATTCTGGAATCGGCGTTAACACCGGAAAAGGAACATGAAACCGTTACACTGCGTTCAACTTGGGATGAGTGTGTATGCCTGTGGCGTCACATGCTCCCTCGTATTCCGTGGGAAAAGCGGAAAGCCACTCTCGCGCCCCACTGGTATAGTTTGGTTAATAGGCGTTTGATGGCCGCAATTTGATTGAAACCGATAAATTGACAACATTTCAGTGTTTGTTTTTTCGAGTTTGGCATGACCAACTGGCACCTGGCGAGTCTAGAACTAAAACTTTTCAAGACCTACAGGAAAAGGATTAAAAGAGAAGCAATCCCTTGCTGGAAAGGGACTGCATATGTCCATGGGTTTGTTCATTTAAAAGGAGCAATAAAAGAAACCGTTTGTGGTAAACAGATCGTCAATTAAGCTCAGTTTATTCTGCTTTTAAATGCTCCTGTATAAGAAGTTATTAATGCACGATTAATGGTAAAATAATCGGCTCCGTAGATGAAGACAAGGCGGCATTGTGAAGCTTCTCTATTTGGACTCTCTCAACCGTAATTACACCTTGGGTCACGTGGAGAATTATTCATATCGAATCGGATCGACACCCAGCGCGTTGCGTCCTGATTACAAATTCACAACCCGCCGGCCGATTGATGTCAAGCGGGAAATCTTACCTAGGGGGAAGCGCCACCAGGCAGGCGCCGTAGCGAAGGATGCGAAATAAGGAACGTGAGCAACGAAAAGTGAGAAATGAGAGTGAGAGTGAACCGCCCAACCGTCCAAATCCGGCCCACGGCAATGAGTGACGTGCGCATCGGGGTCGCGCGCATTAGTCACGGGCGCTAGAAATGTCCGTGTGTCAAAAGAACATCCTGGCGTCGAGTTGTGTGTGCTTTTGCTGGTGGTTGTGGTGGTGGTGTAAAAAAATCAACACGATCGTTCTGGCCCGATCGATGAATCATGAATGTTTTGTCGCGTCTTCTGACGACAAGATATAACTTGGTCGAGGGTGAGGGTGTTTTGAATATTATTGCCTCCTAGTGACGACCTCTGACTGACTGGGTTCTGAGTCATCAAAAAGGAGCCGAGAAGCGATCGGTTATTCCCCAGGTTTGATATTTTCACATCCAACGCCTGGAAAGTACGTCTTGATGTGCACACGTTGTTCAAGATTTTTCCCTTTCAGCTTTTAGAATACGACCCAGGAGTTCTCATCCGCTAGGGAATCGCAACAATATACCCCTATAAGTACTTAAACCCCGTGGCTGAAGGCGACCGGAAACCGGATTTGTTGTTACGTTTCGTTTGGTTTCCGATAATTTTTTACAATGCCATAACCACACTTACTCAAATTGATTTGATTGTCAATGAGTAGTGGGCGAGATTAGTTTTTGAGGTGGGCATCGACTGGTGAAATGAATTCCTAATAATTATGATTTTCCTATGTAACCTAGGTGCAAAAACACACAATTTCTTTGTCGATGGATAATCGAAACTTTTTCGGTTTTCGACACAAAAATAATCCATTCGGGAAGTGGTTATCCGATTGGCCACGCGAAACGAATCGCGAAGGATGAGAGGGACGAGCGAGAAACAGGCTAGCGGGAAACGTGAGCAAAATGTTTCGGTTACCAGGGCAACGCTAAGGTATGTGTGCTGGTGGATTCGATGATGGGTATATTATTGAACAAGAAAGAAAGAGAGGAAGAAAGTGAGAGAGAAAGAGAAAAATAGTGGAGAGCGCCGAGTGCTCGTGAGAGAACGTCCTCATCGGATCGGATCGGAAAGCGTATAAAACTCGATTTAATGCTGTATCACATTAGCTATATTAAGATTCTAATACCCATCTGTTAGCTAGGAATTAGAACCGGCAGGGAGCGGCAAGGAAGGGATCACAGCTCAGCGGTAGAGAGGAATAAAAGGAGAACACCGACAGTTAGCTGCGTGTGGATCATATTTTTGCCTTAATAACGATAATCGCACTTGGAGTCGGTTTGGTCTTGTCGACGTCGTCGTCGTCGTTTTCGAGTTTCACGGTGGGGTTTTTTCTGACCCTCACTTTTCTGCACTCTAGGTTTGTGGCAAGCATAATGTTTTTTTCAAACTTCTGTTACGGTACATGAGCTAGCCCTGCCACGATAGGGTTGTGGAGTACACTGATAAGTACACTGTTAGGAAACTGTAGGAAACTAAAATTTCGAGTAGTAAATGCAGTGTACTTTCGGGTTAGATTTTATTCGCGAAAGGTGGATTTTTAAAAACCATCCTAACAAAGAATGATGTCCGTTTTGAAATAATTTGTTTGAGTCTGATAATGAGGCTTTAGTTGGATAAACACATTATTTCTACCACTCTTGTTCAAGTTTATAAGTACATAGAGTTTCTTTTTTATCTAAGGAAGGAAAATAATCAATGAAAACAAATAAATAAAGTAAACATCCAGTTTTACTACTTTAAGTATAACGCACCCATCTCCCCACCACCCATCTCGCCTTCCATTTGTTGTTTTATTTCTTTGACGCTGATAAAAATGATAATGCAAGCTATAAAAACCGCGAGCGTGAGATAATGATCGTTGGGGCGGGTGAGATTTTTAACACTAAAAACCGAGGCAGGTTGTCGGATTCGCTTCAAACCAGCCCAGATGATGATTGCGTTCGGGAGGATGTCGTTTAGGCTGGGAGATATAAAGTGGTTTTTTGTTTGGCCTTTTCTCAAATCGAACAAAATCAAGAATGAATGCTTGGGTAACAGCGTAAAAAGGGTCTCGCTTTTCAGCCCGTACCTTTTCGGTTTGGTCGAATTGTTCATATCACATAATGTTTCGCTGTCTCCCTGTCGTATGCTGGCCCCCGTGGGTGTTGAATTGGAGAGAGGGCAGAACTGGTCACACTCGAGTGTGCGCGGCTGTGTTGTGTGTGTATGTAGGAAACACGTTTCGACGGACGAAAGCCAACATCGCCATCGAAGCAGTTGGCTCTCGTACGTGCCTGCGTGTACCACACGCGAGGTTGGATGCTTTTTTCCTCTCTTATTTGTGTGTTTTTCCCTTGCGTTCAACTTGCCTTACTTCGTGTGTCAAGTTATGCTGATAGCACATGACGGTACAAGAAAGGGCGGTGATGCGTGTCGCTTCGGTGGCAAAGCGAGCGAACCGTCCAAATAATGCATACGAACGGAAAGGCCCTCCAGGACAACCGAACGGCCACAGCGAGTCGGATGGGGCTAAAGTGTACGGTGGTGGTGTGATGTGGAAAATCCACTCCCCAATTGCAGGAGGAAGCGAAAATCATTGGACAGGGAGGGTGGAGAAGGAAACACGAATAGAAATGTATATTGTCAAGCAGTCGTCTTCCTTGGTCTGGCATACTGACTGACCTCATTTCCACCCGGCAAACAAGGCTCTGCTCGGGAAGGGTCCTGATTCTTAAAAAATAAGGAAGATTTTATGAATCAATTCCTTAGCGAAACATTTTGTTTTATCAACCGCGGCATTATAGCAGCCAAGCTATTTCATAATGTTGCTCACCCGTTCTTCATTTGAATTATGTTCAAATTCACTCCTATATTTGATATTCTTTTTAAATTACATTTCTTCTTTTAAAATAAAATACTATAAAAAAATAAAATATTACGATACCTGACGCGTGAATGGGGCACACTTTGTGACATTTAATCGCGTATGAGTTGTTAATGGGCCCCAATCGTCTCACTTAGGCAGCGAAATTAGACTACACGCTGCTGACACGGTGATAACAAATCATTAACATAAACGTACCAACACACACACACACGTGGATAGACATGTAAAATGTGTTCCCAGAAGCGCGTTCTGATGGAGTTGAATGAAAACCATCTCGCTCGGCACCATACCGTCCCAAGAGAACAGTGTGAGAAGTGAGAAACAGTGGAAAGGTGAGAAGAGTTGAGTACGATGCGAGCCGTGAGAACGATGACGGGCGTTGCGAGGCCCTTCGTGGTCCCAGAGAGCACAGTGGGTGTGCTGATGTGCAGGGGATGGAAAAACGAAAAGAATAAAAAAATAAATGAAAATCAGCCGGTGGTGGTGCGCCGCGTCGTCGGTAAGGGGTCGATGGTTACTTTTTCTATGCCTTATCGTCTTGGCGTTGCTTCCGTACCTACCCTGCATACTGCTTGTTATACCTTGTTGCTTTCTGTTGTTGGTTGCGCTCTGCTTCTGTGTGATTTGTTTTCTTGCTTGTTTTGTCTTGTTGTTTTTATATTTCGCCTTTCGAGGTTTCGCCTTCGATCGCCTTTCGTCTGCCCCAGACAGTTACCGACCAGCTGTTCGATGGTATCCTGTTTGGGACATTAAAAGAGACAAAAAAAACGAATCATACCCAGAAAAGACGAAAAGTAAATTACGCTTGAGGGAAACAAAAAGAAAAGTATAAAAACAAGGGGTGTGGGGAGGAGGGAGAATGAGACGAATGGAAAGAATGAAAGACCCAACGATAAAGGAACTGGAAAGATACTGGAAAGATTCGATGAACATGAGGTTAAATTAGACAAGTTGGACTTTTGGGTATTGGAATTATTCAAACATTGCATTAACGTTGAATCGCAATAAACGCTAATTAATTCATACTTGAAATAAAAATTTATAAGTTGTTTGTCAGTCATTGGCAATCTCTCCATCTTATGCTAACTTAGTAGAAGATGAATTCCTTTTCATCGCTTTTCGTGTACGTGTGCTGATTTTCTGAAACAAGTGCCACGGATCACTTTGAAACTGGCTGCTCAAGATAATTTAGGGAATGCGTGCACGAATGGTGTCGTGGAAAAGACAACGACATCGGTGGGAAGGGCGAGAAAAAGGGTCGGCGTAACGCGCGCACGGCACGCTATTTTCGTGTAGGTACGTGCAAATCTATCCCTCCTTCATAAATTACCGACCATATAGCCTCACTTGGCTGATGATCTTCTCATCCCAGCTTACTCATCTCATCGTTTCACGAACAGACAAGTTGCTCGTCCCGTGTCGCTGTCGTTGCTGGCTACCCGTTAGGTGAGCTAGGTGTACGAGTGTACATTGTGGATTTCCCTCGATTCGATGCTTTTAATATCTGCCTTTCCCATTCGCTCACAGCTACATCCGTACGCTTGCCATCTCTCTCTCTCTCGTTCCTTCTCTTTGACTCTTCTTTACCCTATTCCATCCAACGGCAGCATCCAATTTCGAGCAAAGCTGGTGATTACTGCTTTTTGTACATCACACACAGAATCGGCATCCTTCAGAGCTCTCTCGTGCGGTTCAGTTTGTAAAGTTCGACTGTTGCTGCACTCCGTAGGTCGAAATAACGGACGAGACTGCAAAGCGATGGGGGTTTGAATTTGGTTGAGTTTTTACCATGGTCTATTTTTCACTTTATGAACTAACTTCCACCATAAGGTTTTCCTCGATAGTTTTTTGTGAACCGATAGAGGCAAACTCCCTATCCGATGGGTAAGGAAAAGCCAGAAAACTTAAGGTGCGAAGGAAAGGGACCGGGTAAGGTGATGGTGCATAGAGTTTACGGCAGGGCACGGAAATTGAAACCACTTCTCCTGAGTTCCGGTCTCATCGGGCGTTATTTCAAAGCCCGACAATCACTGTCGTCGCGTTGGCAAAAGGAGATAGAGCATGCCAGGGGAAAATGTGACGAAACGAAATAGAAAATCTAGCAAAGGGTCCGAGTATGAGTGAGGGTGATAGAAAGAGAAAAGCTGAGCGAGATGACGAAAAAGCCAGCGAAAAACCCTCAATCGCGCATATCGCGCATTATAACGTTCGAGTGAACAACGTACGATGTGTGATAGACCCGCACTCATGTTCGAATCCCCCAACAGCACATTTTTTTACATAATAAAGAAACAAAAGACTCGACTGTCTCGTGCGTGAGTACGAATGGACACCACCACACTCTCTCACTCTCTCTCTCTCTCTATCCACTCATCCTCCCATCAAACCGCGCCTCCAGCTTCAAACACCTTACCTTTTAAGTCGGCCCATTGATACCATACGACCGAACAGTGCACAGCTGATTTCGAATACCGTTGTACGTGCATCTCGTACCGTATACGCACGGTACGCGTATTTCAAACCCATACATTCACATCGGACGTCGGGTGCACGGGAGCGTTGAGTGGCTCGTGTAAACGATTTCATTCGTTTACACGCTACACTGTAAACGACATAGAATGGAAGAATCGCCAACTAAACGTTTCGCTGTCAAACGTGTACGAGAGATGAGTTCCTCTCGAATGAAGTCGTGGTTTACTCATTCTCACTCACAATACAGGCCGAACAATCGACGCAGTGTTTGGGATGAGTTTGGGGGAGACTTATTGGGACCTAATTTCAGTAGATACTTTCCCCTCTTCGGTAATTCTAACCCTTGTTTGAAGGTATAAGGTGACCGACGTTGATTCTTGTGGTAAAATTGAAGGTAGTTTATCAAACAACACCGTTTTGGTCCACTGTGATAAATCGAGATTGACGCAATCATCTGGTCTACTTGCTTACGGTAATTGGTAAATTGTTGTTGCTACTACCTTCAGCGAATGGATGCGGATCGACCCTTTTCTGTTAAATTTCAAACGCATTTCGCACATTGTACGCGTTGCACTCACTCACGCGCCGTCTCTCGCGCGAATCCTTTTCTCGCGGCTGAGAATGAGCGGATGCTGAGTACCCCGTGGACGCTTGGGAGAGATTCGCACCGCTAAAGCTGCGCCACAAAGGCAACAAGCAGAGCAGTATCGCGTCGACGGCCGCGCGGCGACGGCGTGAGTGCGATGACGGCGCCGTCTCTCGCTCGCTCGCTCGCTCGCTCGCTTGCCTACTCGCTGGGAAGCCCGAAACGCGTGTGTCGAAGGGCGCAGACGGGATCGGCGTTGCTGCAGGCTCGCATTCGGACCGCGACCGACGAACGGACCGTGTGGCGTTTGTCTCGTCTCGTCAGTTTCGGATTGGCGCTCGAGCGTGCAGCACGCGAAACGGAAAAGCTTGAGCCAAACACTTAGCCTGTGGAAACTGGGAAGAGCCATCGAAGCCAGCAACAAGCCGCAATAGTAGTGCCCTTTATTCATCAAACGGTGTGTGCGTGTGTGTGTGTTGGGAACGAGGGTCCTTTAATCAATTTGGCCAACAGGATCAATTGGAGACATTTCTCCTACAAGTGGGAAAAAACAACTAACCCAAGGTTTATGATATGTCCGACTGCGTTCCAAGTGGATCCGGTGGTAGACCGCAAGTGCTTGTGAAAACATTGTATGACGTGCTGCGTGAGGTGAAGTGATCTAAGAAACAACCAAACCAAGTGCTTCGAATCGAAGGTCCATTTACTACTCGAACGTCCTCAATCGAGGTCGCGTGTCAATTCATTACCGTTTTTCCTTCCTTGGTCGATTGAGGAGGGCAGGGGAAAAAACCACCCATCGAACCATCGAACCGTTCGGTCCAGTGACGTTCCGGTAAAAAACTTTCGGTTTTCATTTCTCCCCACCGAGTGCGCGAGTTTTGTGGGCCATCACCATCGACCCCTCCCCGCGCCCCCTGGTCCGAACATTCCAGTTCGTGTCATTGGTGTCGATCGTCGAGGAAAGCATATTCCATAGCTAAACACACCATTCTCCGACCCTTTTGTGGAGTCAATTGAGCTGCGATCCACGTGCGAGTTTTCTATTGTTTTACGGCGGACCCGGAGTGTTACACTGGAACCTGGAGACTCGCGGAACGAAAGACACACGAGGAAACGCGAAAGTGAGAGAGTCAAGTGGAGGAAAAGCTACAAGCAGCAATTCATTCATCCTTTGCCGTGCGTGCACGAGGAAAGTGTTCGACGTGCGCATGAGAAGTGAAATGTGATATGTGTGACGAACGGAGGCGAATTTAAATGCCATCAAAGGAAGCTGTGTTAAACGCTTCTCGAAGAAAAACGGGTGAATCGGAATAGGTTATTCGTCACTGTTGTTGGATTAATCGTTTCCTGCTCTCCAGGTAGTGAAGGAAATTTTCCCAACGTTACTAAAAGCAAGGAAAGTAAAAATAAAATACAGAGAGACTGTGTCAAGTGCGAGGGTGTGTGCCCGCTGCTGGTAGACGGGAGATATCAAATCTCGTTTTATTTGAACCACCACCTAACGGCCTACCTAACGGGGCAAGGTCGACGTCGTCGAGGCCGGGTGATCGGATAAAGACAAACGGGTTTCGACAGACCACGGTTCGTGTACATGTGTGTGTGTGCGTTTTTGGTGGCGAAATCATCGACGGTACGCTACAAACCACGAGAAGCCAATCAAGGGAGTGGGAACAGTGCAACAAATTAAACTAGTACAGCCTCCGATTGTATCAGTTGTTGGAAGTAATCAAAATTGCTCGGTAAAGTCTTGAACTTGTGCAATAACCATATCATAACATCCTTACCCTCCAGTGGAAAGACGGGAGCAAAGGAGAAAAGTTAATTTACCGTGTGACGTGTGAAAGTGGGATTACAAGGAATTCTGCACGTACTTGACGTCGTTGATCAGCGACATTCGGTTCCGTTACCTGTGTGTGCTCGAAAAAAAAAAGACTGCACTGTGAGACAAGTGAGAAGTGATCTTCTCACCGGTAGCATCCGAGATTGCGCGACGGACTCACTACAGTTCGAAGTGAGTTCAAAGTCCAAAGAAGAGGAACGTAAGAGGAGTGAGCTCACCAAGGCTGTTAAAGCTCACGAAGGGAAAGAGGGTGTAAAGACGGTTCAGCCATGACCCTGCCAACGAACAGCACTTCGACGGTGGCGGAGGACGACTCGGACATGTTTGGGCCGCCGCACTCGTCGCCACCGATCCGCCGCAACCGCCCGAAGGTGCCGATGATCTCGCCCCAGCTGAAGCAGCGCGAGGTGCGCAAGCGGATCCTGCAGCTGTGCGTGCACAAGCTGGAGCGGATCAAGGACTCGGAGCGGAATCTGCGTCGCTCGGTGTGCATCAACAACACGTACTCGCGGCTGACCGACGATATTCGGCGCGAGAAGCAGCACAAGCTGCTGATGCTCTCCAATCTCGCCAAGTAAGTGTCGCATACTCGTTTCGATACAGTGTTATTTTAATTTGTGTGTCGTCAGGTATCATCATAAGAAGGACGCAAACCACCGAACCATTTAACGGTTCAATTAGGGTTTTTAAACCGGCCCATAGGACGCGGATAGAAGAAGGAGAAAGAGAGAGGAGAGAAGGAAGAAGCCGAGCGGGGGGAAGGTGAGAGGGATTTTCTCGCACGCTTCTCGCGGAGGCACGCGTTTTGTTCGCGTGTGTATTATGTTGGTTTCGTGTTTTCCCACTTGACACGGCGAGACGCGTTTATGACCGTGCGTCGATTTCCTCGCGAGGAAGCTCGTGTGGAAGAGGGGTGTGTGTATTGTGATTTGCTAACATCTTCTCCCAACGGAGGTTGCTTTTTATTCGCTTCGAATTTTCTCTTCCGTGTTTAAACCTCTCTTTGTCTCACTCTGTGCCACGCGACGAACCACGCCAAGGGCGAGTGAGGTGGCGTGGACAGAAAAAAAAACACAAGAATAAGAGTTTGCGATGCGATGAGAGTGGCTGCGGTGGAGATTTAAAAATAGTCCTCGCACAAACATTCACAAACACACGAGCATACGCACCTGAAAAGGAGCAAGTGTAAATTTTCTTATTATGTGTATCATATACAGTTGAAACTTTTACGCGAAGAAGAAAAGCTAACACAGCTGGGTTGGAATCTTAATAGGAGAGGAAGGGTGAGGGGTTCGGTTGTTAATTTTAGACTGTCACGGGTGGAGGAAAGGAAGCTGCTGCTGAAACCGATACCTTCCCGATATCGAGTGGATAAAGATACCCGCTCTTGGGTAATACTGCAAACCCAAAAATGGGTACTCTTAAAGGGAGCGGAGCGTGGGTAATGGCGGGGGGAAAAACTAGAAGGCAAAAACTAAACCGTTAAAATGCATAAAGAAATCCTTCATAAGAACGTCAAAACCACCGCTATAGTTCGAATGATGCACTTTTCTCACTATGTGTGGGGATATATGCGTGTGTGTGTGTTTGTTAAAGATACCATCAACCTGCTAACAACAGTTGGTTTTTGTAGTAACCAAGCAATAACTAAAAAAGGAAACCTCGAGGATCTTACCTGGTCATCGAAGCAGCCTACGCTTGCCGGACGTCGTCACCTACGTCATTAGCGTGAAACGTCATCGTGGAGGTCAACAAAAACAACGTTTGACGCTCGACGGTCGGAGATTAATCGATTTACTTGCAGTGCTTTGAGTTTTTGCTTGCATCGGGTGTCGTGGGAATGAAATAGGGAGTTATAGATTGAATTGAAAGGTGTATGAGAGTGTTACATTATTTTATTTTTAGTAATCGTTGTTTTTTGTTTTTATAAAAAGTGTTTTACTTATTTTTTTTTTCTGTCCTACGTGCTCGTTGCAGGTCAACTGACAGCAGCAGAAAAGAGTCGGAGGAAGACGATCCGTCTGCGGACGATTGTATCAATAACAACATTACCAATGCCAACAACAACAACAGCAACAACACCAACGGTAGCAGCAACAACCACCACCATCACCTGCATCCGCACCACCACCACCATGGCGAGCACGGCGAGTTCGTGCATAACAATGAAAACATGAACAACAACTGTCAGTTGCAGCATAACCATAATCTAGCCTCGCACCAACACCACCACCACCATCTCCACCACCACCTCATCCACCAACGATTGCCTCATCCCCACTCCGCGCCCCATACGGACTGCAATGGAACGTCGAGCTCCTCAGACTCCTCCTCCTCCTCATCCTCCTGCTCGGAGCTGCTGACGTCCACGACGATGACGACCAATGGCTCGACGGAGGCGAGCGACTGCAGCAAGCCCTCCGGTGCCACGGTGCCATCGTCCCGGAAGTCGTCCTCCGAGGTGGAGACGGACCTGGAAACGCTTGACCGGGAGCTGTGCGCGCTGGACGCCGCCATGCCGCTGGTCGATCCGGAAATCACGCAGGGCGCGGAACAGCTTGAACAGGCGATGGTGTCCCGCAAGCGCAAGTTTGCCTCCATCGACGACGACGACAGTGACCGGTTGGTGCGGGAGGCCCTCTCGCAGATCTACTTTCCCAGTGCGGGCCGTCTCCTTACCGGCATCGACGATTGTCCGCCGACCACGACGACGGACGGTGGCGCAGAGGGTGGCGCGGTCGAAGATCAGCAGTCGAAGGTGACGAGCGTGAGCGAAACCATCGGTGACCTGTCTCCCAAGCGACCAAAGATCGGTGATCTCCTCGAACACCATCACCACCACCACCACCATCACCACTACCAACTGCATCCGTTCTCGCACCCGTTCCTGCATCCGTTCCATCCACTGCCGGATCTGAGCGGCTTCGACTACCAGGTGGCGCACCATCACCAGAAGGAGTTCGAGGTGATCATGGACGCGTTGCGGCTCGGGGTGAGCAATGGTGGTGCGATGGCAGCCGTGGTGGCGGCCAAATCGGCCGGGGCGGTCGCAGCCGCCGCAGCAGCAGCCGCCGCCGCCACCGGAAATGCCACCGGAACGGCGATGGGTTGCGGTGTCGGTGGAGCAGCAGCCGGAAACGGTCACGGGCAGCCGGTGGCCAGCTGCAATACGGCGGGAGGTGCCAACTCCATCGCTCCCACCCCTACCACCACCATCGATTCCTGCGGCCAGGCCGCCATGCTGATGGGCTCCGACGGCGGTGCGAGCGTGTTCCATAATCTCGTCGTTACGTCGCTGGAAACTTGAAAGTAGGCCGCCAACCAACTTCTTCTCCCCCTCCTCCTGTTGCTGCGTCAACAATGCGCTGCCCCGACAGACAAGAGACGCCGATGGACATGACACACCACACTAGGTTAATGATGAAGCCTCCTGTATGTGTGTGTGTTTGTGCGGGGGTGGTGCCATTTGTGTGCCGCTAATGTAATTCTTAATTTATTTGCCCTTAAACAATGTACCAACACCAATATACACACACACACACCCACACCGACGAAGGTGAAGAAGGTGGATCGCCTAACAACGCTCGAAAGGAGAAACGAGTCGGGAAGGGGTGGGGAAATTGATTTCACTTTTCCCTTGAGATAAGCAGCGGCGGGTACGCACACGGTTCGAGTTCCAAAGGCGTCACAAAGTTTTCCACCGGTCCCCGGTGTGTACCGCTCGCCTCTGAGTCTAGGTTTTTTTCTGTGGAAAAACCATGCAAAAGAAAACAAGGAAAAAAACCCACTTAATACTCCACACAGATTAGGAGGAAAATACGAAGAGAGATGATAGACGTTGAGTTAGACAATTTTATTTCGAGACACCTCGATTGTTGTTCGGAGGGGGTTTTCTTATTCCTCTTCTTCACTCCACCGTTTCGTTTTCGCCTTCGGTTTTGGCGTTTGGTTGTTTTTTTTTCTCGTCTTTAGGAAATTTTAGTTCTAATAATGTTTGCCCAAAAAACATACACACACACAAACCGTACGCACCGTACATTCGCCCTAGGGTTAGTTAGGGAATCGTATCCGCTTAGGTAATTAACTAATGCTTACTCCTTATTAATTTTATTGTAATTATTTTATTTTTATTACCATTAGTTTGTTAACCATGAGTCAGGGGGCCGTTTTTCTGCTACATCATTTCGCAAAAGAAAACTCTGCCATCTCATGCCCTCAAAAAACACGGGGGCCCCACATTCAGCTTTTTGACCAAGGGAAGGGGAAGGAAAATAACGTGCATTAATGGATGGGTACGTGGAACATGTGAAGGTGTCTAGTGATATTGAGAAGTGGTCGCGGACACAAGTTATGTGCTAATAATGATGTGCAACAGGTCGGAAAAAGGGGAAAAACGGTATTTGCTCCTTTTGATGTTCCTTCAATGGCCCCAAGGAAGCGCAATGGAAATGAAAAAAGGAAGGAAGAATGGTGTATCCAAGGGAAGGAGGAAGTTTACATCAAACTTTGCAGAGAAATACTTGTGGTTTAGTGCCAAAAGTTGCGAATGGAAAACTCAGCAACAAACTCCACGGTAGGGTTTTAAGGAAATCACAGGGAAACAAGTGTCGTGCACTAGTTTGACGATTGGCGAGCGGAGGAAGGGAGGAACGGCGTAGAAACACCCATCCGTCGGTAATAGTGGAACCCCGGTTTCCGGCAAGGGTGATGTGTTTTTCTTTTCTTTTCGTTTCGTGGCGAGTTCGTTTCGAGATCGTCTAACGGTCAGCCGCGCACCGAAACCATTTTTCGCTCGCCCGCAGGTGCCTCCCTGCACACGCCAAGAGCCCACCCTATAAGCTCGCTGTGTGTGATGAGATGTGAAATAAGTGAAAGTGCGCGGCGGCAGGCCTACACTAAAGACGCGGAGCAGGAAAACAGACAGAGGAAGAAAAACATTTAAATCGCACAACGCGCGGCGGTGTGTCTCGCTGGCTCTGGTTCGTTTGCGTTCGCTTGGCCAGGGTTTTGCGATTATGAGTCTGACGACAACCAACGCGACCACGTTGGTGGAGGTCTCCAAAAGCACCCAGCATAACACCAAAACATCCACCCGTCCTCCCAGCAAGCTGTGGAACAGGGGTCTTCATATCGCTTTTAAATAATTTTGTTCATTTCATTCTATCGACAACCATACGATGGTTGAAATATTCTTTGTAAAAAGCTTAAAGTTCATGCCCCAGGAAAATGACAAAAAAAAAACATAAATTATCTGTCAACAAAAAATAGGTTGCCTACCCCTGCCCTAGAGCGCTTGACGTCGCACTTGGTTGGCTACGGCTACTACGATTACTTATTAACCAACCTTTTGCGTCTTTTCGCCCCCCCCCCACGAAAGCAGAGCTTTATCCGTGGCACACTTTAGCGAAAACGGTACCGGATAGCTAGCGAGGGGATGGAAAGGGGGGAAATAGGAGGAGAGAGTATTAGTGTTGGGGTCTCGCGAGCTGAGAAGAGCCTCCGGAAAGGTTGGTGCCACACTGGGCATTTCAATACGGATGGGATGTTTGATTTTCTTTTTCTCTTTCCGTCTGTCTGCCACCCCTACCTGGAATTGGAGTTTTCATGTCGGTTTTCCTATTCAATCATCCTTCATCCCCCCCTCCCGCTGGTGTTTCTGAATAGTTTTTCCAAACGACTATGATGTGCGTTAGCGGATTAAAATCGTTCGCCAGTAGAGCGATCGGGTTCGCAAATTCTTTACCACGTTTTTCACTTCACGTGTTGCACCGCGGAGTTCGGAGTTGGGGTTCCTCGGTTTCCCCCCCAAGCACCAGGTTTCTTTCTTGCTGTGACTCCCAAAGCTCACTATATCGCGACTTCTATTGTGCTGCCGCGCTGGAAAACTGTTTCGCCGTTAGGTCTCGTGTTTCGCGTTTCCTAGCGAAGGAAGCAAAGAAAAGAAAAACTTCAAGTGTCTGTTGGTCGTTGGGGGGGGAGGAGCGAGTGGAAAAGCAACCTGAAGAGCTGTAGTTTGCGAGGAAGGGTGACGATAATATACCGTTGCTTCGGTATCGTTGTATCTGTGTGGCTAGGTGTATCTTGCTGGTGCATTTTTCGTAACGTTTCGAATTTTCCTGCGCCCTTCTTCAACGACGCCTGTCAAAAGAAAAAAAACACACAGCGGAGTTTTTCCACCCCTTTCCCCTCTCTACCTTTCGACTGTTTAAACTCTCCCTTCCCCACGTTACAGTAGTTACCTGCCCTCGCTTGTGCCGTAGCTACGATGGCAAGCCATTCCTCGATTGATTTCCCATTCACCACCACCTTTTCTTTTTCCTTTCGCTTTTTTTCCGATCGTTGTGAGATGTGCGCACGTAAGCTATTGTTCTTGCGAGTTCGAATGTGTTGTAGTAGAGCAAGAGCGAGAGAGAGGAAGACAAAACAAAAATCTAGTTCCAATTTTCCTTTTAAGTTTTCCCGTCTGTACGAATTTGATTCGCATTTCAAAGTTTTGTGGCCAAAAAAAAAAGAGGAAACCCCTGTTGGAGTTAATCGAAATCGAAAAATCAAAGTGACAAATCGGACGAACCGGAATGCGGTTCGCAAAACTACAGTTGTTGTAGCTAAGATGTGTAATACCAAAACGAATCACGGGGCAGCAGAGAGTAGTTACGGTGGAAGACAGTGCTAATACCAATTGAAAAGAAAAAGTAATAACGTGAAACCCAAATCCCAAATGGGAAACCCCAAATTTAGCTGTTGAAGATTTATAGAAAAAAAAACTACGAGGAAAAATTGAACCCAAATCATGTGCCGATGGACTCTGTTTCCTTTTAAATTTGTCGAACAAAGAAAACTACACAAAAAAAAAATATGACAAGAAAATTGAAATACAAAGAAAGAAGTGGTGAACTGTAATGTAATATCTAGCGTAGGTGAACAAACACACTCGTTAACACTCGCGGGCTCAAATGTTCCGTAAAGAGAAAGGGAAAGTAATGTATATGCATAAATCAAAACTACCCAAGCACACAAATAATGTAGAACGAGTAGAACTGATTATAGAAGAAGAAATGGTAATCGCAAACTAAATGCACACATCAACAAACACAAAGATGAAACATCAGGAACAAACAACTCTCTTTACAAGAATAGCGTGGCAACAGCGTGAGACGGTGGTTATTGGAGGAGGAAAGATGTTTAAAGTTTTGGTACAAGTGCATTCGCATCTAGAAGTGGCCTCTTTCCTACAATTGCATCCTATTCATACATTTACGGTGTCGTTCCCCATTTCACCGCGTTCCCAACGGAAAAAAATTGAGGCAAAACTTACTTCATCGAGTACTCGCGTCAAGAGATACCTAAAGCTTAATTTCCGTTGGTGGAACGACCGGTGCAAAAAGGGGGAGCATGGAATCGGGATGTAAACAATTCAACACAATGACAACTTAAGAACAACAACTAAAACAGCAACAACAACAATGGGGAGGGAAATAAGAAATGAAAGTAAACAAAGTCTGTGATATTAGCAGTTAAGAGTGAGGGTTATGCGGGAAACAACTCTACTACAAAATGACGTAAGACAAGTGAAAAACCCAGATGTTTGTAAAAGAAACGAGAAACAAGACAGAGGGAAAGAGTGAGGGGCTGCAAAAAAAAAAGGGAACCAATAGTCGGCAAGGAAAAGGGAACTATGAAGGCATTAAAAGTGGAGAATGTTGTTTTGCTAAGAGAGAATGAGAGGAACCACAGAATGATGTACTGCATTAAAATATAGAGAGCAACAAAACCATTAATCTAAACAAAGGAATAAAACTGCGCCACAAGCGCTGGAAAGAACGGAGCAAGTGAAATAAATGGACATAAGTATATTATACATCAGTTAAATTACTATATTGATAATGACGTACAAGTTGCGCAAATGAAAAATCAAAAGAAAACAAAAAAAATTCAAAAAACGAAAACTTTGACAAAGATTTAATAAATAAAATGAATAAAAAAAACATACACAAAAATGAACGAGTGGAGTTAACGCGCGTTAAAGTGTGGATGCAGAAGGAAAGCTGAGAAAGAACAAAAAGAACCGAGTATTGACGAGTAAAGAGATAAGAGAACACAAAATTTACACTTTAAAAAGGCTTTCCTTCTATGCTTCTTTACTTACAATAGCGTACGACGTTTGTATTTAATCGTAGGAACAATAGGTTTTCCTCAGTTTTTTGAAAGTAGAGCATTCATCCACAAAGTGTATAAACTCCTTTGACTTATAATAATGAAATAGAGAAAAATATGGAAAAAACAAACTATGATTTATTTTATTCAAACGGGGAATAATGCAATCTATCCGAAAAACATACGAATATGACATCAAAAGGGTTCTACAAATATGTTGCTAAATTTATAAGATGTAGATAGCGGAAACGGAAGTTTTTATTACTATGCTTGAGATAACAGTCGGTGTTAGCTCTGTTTGTGCAACGGAAACAACCTTAAAACTCTTAGAAGCATACGGGCAACATTTTCCGCACATCTGGAAACTAGCACTTATGAGCAAGATTATGAAGCGGTGATTGGAAAAACAATCTTTATTTAGATCTACCGATACATCAAACAAGAATTTGCAAGTGGTGGGAGATTCTAAAAATAGAACTATGTTTTCGTGATTTATTACGCTGATGAAACAAAAAAACGTAGAACGAAAAAGGAAGTTCCCTTTTTGTATTTCAGTGTCTTCTCCAGTCGCGTGGATGACGATGAAGCTTGGTAGATTGACGATGAAGATCTAAACTGAGGAATACTAAATTGTTGATTATGAATAAGTTAAGCTGGCTATTGTTTTGATTAATTTGTAGTAATCAAAAATAGATTAAAACGTAATTAAACAAATTCGAGTTTTGAATTCGAGAAACAGTGTTGCCAGTTATAACCGTATCATTTCCAAAACAAAATCTGACGTTTGACGTTCTTAAATTGCGATCTAGTGGTGTTACAAATATTGGGGAATAACTTGACAGTGAGTGGAACTGGAGTTTTTTATCTAATTGATACAATGCTTTTTGTCCATGTAAGTTAGAAAACTAAATGATTGTGTAATAGACAAACGTACACATTTTGTGTCACACTTTTAATAAGGTTTAAACATTATTTCTGATAGTTTTGCAGCAATTTCTGTTTCATGGTTCTATCGCTTGGAACGCTGCGAACCTACTCAGTCGCAGATTGAAACTTTTGACAGCTGTCCACCTCTAGTGACTATTAGCGTCGAGAAATAACACGTCAGACGAATCGAACGGTGATTGTGGTTGGACATGCTGGCCTTTCTTCGGGATTGACCACTTTTTCTGAGCCGTGCCGTAAAAAGGCCACGCAATTGTCACTCGGCCATCGAATTGTAAAGACTCAAGCGAACGCTTCTACAGCTGGTGAGTGTATTTAAATCATCTGTTTCATAGAGATCTAGCAAAAGCCACCGTACGTTTTACCGGCCATACGTTGGCAGTGTGATAGCAACAAACGAGTTCGTGCCGGAAGAATAAAACTAACGGTTGTTGGGGGGTGTAAAAGGTAGCAACCCGTTGCTTGCCGTAAACGTTCCGGATGGTGCTTGGAAGGTGCCTTTCCTTCAACATTCCTCCATAATGGAATTTGTTTCATCACTTTTTCAGGTCCAGCGAAATGGTTGGTACACGTCACCGGTTAGTCGGTGGGGGGAGGGCACTGCTGCTCGGTTTGGTGGTGCTGGCCACGTTCGCCGCGGTGGCACAGGGAGCCGCTGTCATGTCGGTCGATTTGGGCAGCGAGTGGATGAAGGTTGGTGTAGTGTCACCCGGCGTACCGATGGAAATTGCCCTGAACAAGGAATCGAAACGGAAAACGCCGACAACCATCGCCTTCCGCAACGGAGACCGGGTGTTTGGCGAGGATGCACAAACACTGGGAGTCCGTTTCCCGGCCAACAGCTATGGCTACTTGGTCGACCTGTTGGGAAAAACGATCGATAATCCAATGGTCGATTTGTACCGGTGAGTTGAAGTGTAGATATCGGCACCCTGACATGGTTTTACATTTTGTTTTTCAAATTTTAAGCAAACGGTTCCCATACTACGACATTGTGGAAGATCCTGTCCGTAAGACGGTCGTGTTTCGGGCGGGCGAAGAGCAGTTCACCATCGAGGAGCTCATCGCACAACTGCTGCAGGTTGCCAAAGGGTACGCGGAAGATTCGACCGGTCAGATAATCACTGAGTGCGTACTGATTGTGCCCGGATTTTTCGGCCAGGCCGAACGTACGGCCCTGCTGTCTGCGGCGAAGCTCGCTAACCTCAAAGTGCTACAGCTCATCAACGACTACACGGCCGTCGCGCTCAACTATGGCATTTTCCGACGAAAAGAAATCAACGAGACGGCACAGTACTTCCTGTTCTACGATATGGGAGCGTACAAAACGTCCGCGGCGGTAGTAAGCTATCAGCTGGTGAAGGATAAGGCCACCCGCGAGACACACCCCGTGGTGCAGGTGCTCGGTGTTGGATTCGATCGGACGCTTGGTGGGTTGGAGATGCAGGTGCGCCTCCGCGATTTCCTCGGCAAAGAGTTCAACAAGATGGGCAAAACGAAGACGGACGTTTTCGGTAATCCGCGTGCGATGGCGAAGCTGTTCAAGGAGGCGGGCCGGCTAAAGAACGTACTCAGTGCCAACACGGAACATTACGCCCAGATCGAGGGTCTGCTGGACGAGCAGGACTTCCGGCTGCTGGTGACGCGCGAACAGTTCGAAACGCTCTGCAAGGATCTGTACGAGCGGGTGACGGCCCCGCTGGACAAAGCACTGACCGCGTCGGGGCTATCGCTGGACGTTATCAATCAGGTGGTGCTGTTCGGAGGAAACACCCGCGTTCCGAAGGTGCAGGATATTCTGCGCGCGCACATCGGCCAGGAGCTGGCGAAGAATCTGAACGCGGACGAAGCCGCTTGCATGGGAGCCGTGTACCGGGCGGCCGATCTCGCCACCGGATTCAAGGTGAAGAAGTTCATCACGAAGGATGCCGTCCTGTTCCCCATCCAAGTTGTGTTCGATCGGGAGGGTGAGAGTGGCAACCTGCGTCAGGTCCGGAGAACGCTATTCGGTGCGATGAATTCCTACCCGCAGAAGAAAGTGATCACGTTCAACAAACACACGGACGATTTCCAGTTCGCGGTGCAGTACGCCGAGCTGGAGTCGGTGCTAGGAGCCGAGGCCAACACACTGGGCTCGCACGAACTCGCCCGGGTCGAGCTGAGCGAGGTGGCGAAGAAACTGAAGGCCGGTGTTGTGGAAAATGTCGAGTCGAAGGGTATCAAGGCGCACTTTGTGCTGGACGATTCCGGTATCTTCTCGCTGGCCAACGTTGAGCTGGTGTTGGAGCGCACGGTCACGAAGGAGGAGGAGGAGGCCGACGAGACCACTTTTCAGAAGATTGGCAATACCATAAGCAAGCTGTTCTCGGGAGACTCCAACGACAAGCCGTCGGAGAAGGCACCGGAAGGCACGGAAGAAAAGTCGGAAGAGGAACCAGCTGAGAAGGAAACCAGCTCGAATGACAAGGAAGAGCAAAAGTCGACCAAGGATAAGGAAGACGGAAGCGATACGAAGGAAGGAGCCAAAACCGAGAATGGTACATCGGCGACGGGTGAGGAGAAGAAGCTTGAGGAAGGAGCGGAAGCCAAAAACGAGACGGTGAAACCAAAGATCGTAACGGTAAAGGAGAAGATTCCGTCGAAGGTGGAGCTAACGTACGTATCGCCACTGGAGGGTGATCTGTTCGAGGCGTCGGCGAAACGCTTGAGCGCCCTGGACGAAGTTGACAATGCCAAGAAACGTCGCGAAACGGCCCTCAACGCGCTGGAAAGCTTCGTGATCGACGCTCAGGTGAAGCTGGACGAGGAAGAGTACGCTTCGTGCGGCACGTCGGAAGAGATCGAAACAATCCGTAAACGCTGCAGCGAAATCTCCGAGTGGCTGTACGAGGACGGTTCCGATGCGGACGCTGAAACGTACGAGCGCAAGCTGGAGGATCTGCGAACGGTAGCCAACGAGGTGTACGCCCGCCACTGGGAGCACCGGGAGCGTCCGGACGCCCTGAATGCGCTCAAGCAGATGATCAACGGTTCCGAGGCTTTCCTGCACAGCGCGAAGAACCTCACGAAGGACACCAACCCCGAGAAGGACGTGTTTACACCGGTGGAAATAGAAACGCTCGAAAAAGCGATCCGCGGCACGATCGAGTGGCGCGACACGGAGGTGGAGGAGCAGAACAAACTGGCACGCAATGCGCCGGTCCGACTGACCGTGAAGGACATCACCGATCGTATGGCGATGCTCGACCGGGAGGTGAAGTATCTCGTCAACAAGCTGAAGCTGTGGCGTCCGAAGGTCAAACCAACACCATCGCCGAAGGTAGAGAAGACGGTCGTTGATGAGGAAAGTGGGAAGAAAGATGACGACAAGGATAGTAACGAGGAGCGAACGGAGCAAGGAGAGGATAAACCTGAGGAGGTCCTAGAGCAAACGCCCGAAATGGAAGAATCAGCTTCTTCGGAGACGAAGAGTTCGGAAGAGATCGATCCGACGAAGACTCAAAAAAGCAAGCCGGAAGTGGACGAGGAGCATACGGAGCTGTAGGTGGAAGGGGCACACTGGACACACGTAGGATGCTTAGCACAATTGAGACACACGTCTACTTCACCTATCCACCCATCCACCCCCTTTCTCTCCACTCACCCTTTCATCGCATCGGCATTGATGTAATTTAGTTCACTACAAAGTAACCCATTAGTCTCTTAGCTGTTCACAAAAACCTAGAAGTATCCAATTCGATATCCAGCAACAAGCAGGTGAAGGTGTCGAACTAGACGTGCGAGCGAGAGAAAGTCGTAAAGTCGTGTTATTTATTTCCCCTTCCGTAGGCAAACCAATCCTCCATCCATACTTCCCCTCTTTCTCAACCATCACCGCCTGATTTCATCCATTCCTTAGCGATCGAATTTACTCGATCTCTTTCTCGCCCTCTCTCTCTCTCTCCAAGGACCTTACGAAAGATGCGATCGGGAAAACCCCTTCGTGAGACCAAACGATTTTAAAAGGGTTCGCATGAGGAGGGGGGAAACGGTAGTTTTTCAGCAACCGGGAAAACGGACTTCAGATATGAACTGATATGAGCGAGGACTGAGTTGTGCTTGGAACGTGTCGGTGGGCGCGTTGTGATTCACCAGGAGAGAGGCTGCCTTCGTGTATTTTTCGTTTTGTTTATGGTTCGTTTTGTTTTGCAAAGCTCTCGTCGGTGATCACGTTTTGAACAAGGCAGAAGAGAAGGCACAGCTTCTTGGCAGCAGTTTGCAGTTGCATCCCTGTGCAAAAACCCGTTTTAAAGGGCAACGCTGCAAATGATAGAGAAAAGACGAGAAAAAAACTATAAACCTTAAGTATAAGTGGAACGTGTGGAAGTAATAAACAATCGGTGATACACTATGGAAACAAGGAAGAAAATATTTTGTGTAAAAATATCGTGTGAAAGAAAAAATCGATCTCCAAAAAAGATTCATAAAGGCCTTTATTATATTCTGTACCGATATGTAAAAAAAACTTAACTAGTTAGCCTCTTATCGATGGGCGGTAAAAGTAGATACAGTAGATAGTAGTCGGTCCTTATCGTTCTAGTTTTAAATTGACTTTCCTTATTTCCAGCGATTGATGGACTGCTGGAAAAGATCGAAAAATGGAACCTGGAACAACTTTTATGCCACAAAAATGCTTTCTTTAGCATGGTGAAGCGAATCCTATCGGGATTGGATTAAAAACCAAAGTGTCAAACTATTTTGAGCTTTTCCGGGGTATCAATTTTAGAGAGGGAAGGAACGAACAATCGAACGGAATTGGAAACAGGCAGTTTGTGGTGATGTGCCCGTTTTTCCAAAAGCGAAACCTATCAAACGGCCGAGTTGGAAAAGTAGAGGCTATTAGAAACTCCCCGTCCTATGGTGTGTAACGTATGTGTGTCCTTGTGTCGGGTCCGTTTCTGGGGATCGGAAAGGGAAGAGGGGATTCTATTTCGACATAATTCATCGTTAAACTTTTACCATTACACAGCGAATGAAGTGCGTCGTCCGTTTGATTAATGGCGTGTCGCTCCGTTTCGACCGGAGCAGTTCCCCCGGTGTCATCATTTTTAAGCCCGGGTTGACAGCTTGCTTGCCGTATGGGAGACGTCTCCCCCGGTCCGGGACTCGATGCGACATGATGCATGCGAGCGAAATCACTGCTTAATGGTTTTAATTCATTTCTTGCGGGTGTCATAAAGATATTAGCAGGCAACTTTGGCCCGCATGGAGCAACAATTTGTTATTGCCGGTTGTTTCCCGGGGCCATCTTGTGTCACCACTGGCTGCCATGCGTTTGATGATCTATGGGACGTATGTTTTTCGGGTGAGATGAAATTGATTCTAGAACGGCACACCTCTTCTATTATTATTATTTATGGGGTCGTTAGCATATGTTCGTGTCGTATTTATTTAAATGTTTCATTAACCTTAAATGTTTACTACCTTGTTAATTGTAAGCTCTAGAGATGAACATCAGGAAGAGTAACCTCCAACAGTCCGTCCACATCCGCAAGGTTACTTACAAGCTGCAACCTCTTTATGGAAGTGTATTGCTGAAATAAAAAATCAAATAGGAATACGATTGGTTGCAAGAAATACTCACGTTTCATCAAAATCAGCAGTATTGAAAACGCAAAAGACTTGCTAACACCTTTTTTGAACTCTTTTATTACAGGTAATAGTTACGTTCTTCTTCCGTTGCCTAGAAATTAAGAAGCAGTAGCAATGATTAATAGAGACTTTGAGCCGTTTCGCCTCTTTGGTCCAGAAAGTAAGACCAGTTATACTCGCCCTTTTATCATCTTATTCACGTGCCTTTTTATCACCGTTCTTCGTGACAAAACATTAGTAATGGTCTCCATTGCATGTTAGAATCTCTAGCACACCAAAATTTGTTGTGTTTCAGTTATGTTATGTAATATAAATTTGTAATGCCATGGAATATGAATTCGTTTTGAAATCTGCAACACGGGCTTTTCAATGTGGCTGTTCTTCGTAACGAATCGAGATCGACTTTGTTGGCTCTGTTGAGTAAAATTAAGTATAAAGTTTGTCCTTATCAAACACCATAATGTATATCTTACTGTTCTAAAACAAACGAAAGCGATAAGTGTTCGAAGAATCGTTGGCAGCTTCATTCAGCTCGTACCATCGTCCGTATTGAATCGATCCCGCAATGATGTGGAAGTTTGTTTGATCGCGTTCGATAAACAAGTCTTTCGGTATATCTTTGTGGACCTCTGTTCCACGCCGACGTGTTATACTCACACCAAACAATACGTGAGTCACTAACGCGGTGGTTGTTTGGAATCGATTCGCGACGAGCTCACTCAACTTTATGGACACATTTTGCGTTAACTAAATAATAAATAATTCCCAAACATACCAAAGTAGCACACTCTAAAGAACTCAAAAACATACAGAGATCATTCCAGCAACACAAGTCTCCATGAACGTAATGTACGTTTTGTATTTCCAATTTCCTTTCCAAACATAAGCAAAGAAGGTAGGTTAATTGATTTTACGAACTTTTGGTGCTTCATTAAAAACTTTCTCTTTGAATTTCTATTTTTATCTGGATTCATAACTTGTTTAATTTTGTATCATGAACAAGTTTGTAGGAAAAGTTATTAAATCCGTAGTGTCGATGGCAGTGCAAAGATCGAAGTCAAAGTGTTTTTCGTTTTATTAGAAAAACCTCGTACTTAGCCTTCATAAAATATTAACACGGATCAAACATATTTCTCATTTTGTATGCAAACATTTTTACATCGTCTCGTAGCTGAAACTATTAGTTTAAATTTACGGAACATTGTTATGATGTGCAAACACTAAATCAACAAGTGAAAAACTGAAAACTGTTTGGCGTTTTCCCTCCTTTAAGGTGTGAAAAGCTTTCGGTAAGAAAATAGAGTTGAAAGGTAAGGGAGTAGGTTTCACTCGCGTTGGGTGGCGATTAGTACGCTTGAGATGGGATTCCGGGGGCGGATATTTTACAACAAAGAGATTTTCCCATAATTTTCCTAGCACGCTTTTTTTTTTTGCTGAGGCTTTATTCTGTGGTGCGCAACTAAACACGCCAGCGTCCTTCAAGGCACAACAGCGGCAAAGTTGAAAGTCTTCCATAAACAATGCGCCCGATCCGTATCAAGACTGGCCGGAGAGTGCTCCGGGACTGGTTTGCGATCCTTTAAAAACACCCGAACGGCGGAAGTAGCGCTGAATCAGCAGTTTCCCGCTGGAAGGAAGTTTGGATGCGGTGCTCATCACGTCCGTCCGGAAAAAGGGTGCCGGTGGTGTTGGTGCGATGGTACGGCATGTAAAGTATTTTCACTGGAGAACGTTTTCCAGCTTACTTCGTAGCGAATGAGAAACTGTGTGCAAGGTTTGTGCGTGGGAAATGAAAAGCGGATTTTTTTTCCTGGAACGCACGCGGCATGTTCTGTTCCGGCCGAGGGTTGGTTTTGTTGCACATTTCGGTGTTTGGTGTTGGGAGCTCGTGAACTTCCACTTCCATGTTACGAACGTCAGTTGGGCCGGGAAAAGAATCCTTTAGTCCAAAGGCAAAACCGGTGGGAACTGCTATCCAAAGCGAATTTCTCTTCAAAAAAAAGAAAACAAGAAGAGAGAGAGTGAGAATGGTGAAGAAAAATTAAAAGAGAATGGGAAAAAGAATCGAAGGAACGCGTGGGGTAAAGTAAAACAACGCAAGCGAAGGCAAATCCCGCGAGGATTAATACATTATGTTTTATGATGTTAAATAAACGGATCAGCATAAATTATTTCCATTACGGGCGTTTTCCGTGGGCGCCCCTCCTCGGCTCATCCGTGGCGTACCAGGACAGGCTGGAAAAGATTAAGATCAAATCGCAAAACGATGCTCACAGATGAATTGAAGCATTAAAGGGCGAAAGGTCGACCATTGTCGGGGATCTTGGGAAGGGAGTCTGGCTTGAGGTAGGTTAGCAGCGCGATTTACCGTCCCTAAGCCATGCAAGACAGCGTCAATTGGGGGACGCTTTCTTTAAAATCGTAAAGCTAAAATTTTAAAGCGTCAATTATTTATTTTTACTGAAATTTACCTGGAAATTACACCTGAATTGTTGGCCAACATAACAAAACTTTCCCTTGAAAGAAAATGGTTCATAGGAACGATTTGAAAATGAAAAATTCATTGCATTAAGCAAACGGCACAATCTTTGAAAATAAGTTAGCACTAAGAGAACATATTGTAAGAGGAGAAGACGGCTTTGCCCGCGGACTGGGGGTACAATGTCCGGTACGTGTTTCGAATGCGCCATCAACCTCTAGTGCTCATTTCGTTACGCTTCAAGAAGCAAAACAACCCACATCGGAAGAACTGAAACAAATGCAATACGATTTGGAAAACGTTGTTGTTTTGTGAGGCGAAGTTTTCCAACCGTGAGGTTTGTTTATCTCTTTTTTTTAAGTTTTATTTTCCTTTTGGCTGCACGTTTTCCACCGCAAGGACATTGTTTCTCTCACGGGAGACAGTTTGTCCCAGGCGTTCCAGTCCTCCCCCACCTGGAAAAAGCCGAAACGAGACGTCGCCCGGCGATGACGTTCTAATGAAGTCTATTGAAGCAATTTAGGAAGTTTCTGGTTGGTTTTATGTGCTTCTCTGAATCGGTTCCTTTGCGTACCCAACGAGGAAATGTCTTCCTTCGGTTCGGCCGGACAGTAACTAAATAACAATTAATACAACCGATAGTTTGATAAAATATTTAACGTTTTGCCACATTTTATGGAGCTCAGGAGTCGACGCGGGATGCGTCGGTATACACGTATGTACAGGCGCCAACTTTCCCGAGCAAGAACACTTCTCCAGCAAGCAGACGTATCAAGTTGGGTAAAAGTTTCCACCTTCCTTCTTGCGCTCATGTTTTCCCGGACGCCAGCCGTTCGATGTCGCGTGGAACTCTCCGGTGGATAGCACAAGTCCCACGGTGTCCGAACACCTTCCGCTCCCTCGTTCTCACTCCCTACCCGCGGCCGGGGAAAATCAAGAGCTGCCCAAAGTCCACGCAGGCCAAATTGGCCCGCAACCGGTTGGTGGTAAAGTTTTAAAATTTAATTAACTTGACTTGAAGTTCTTCCCAGCTCTCGGTTCGGCAGCTTGTCACACTCTACCCGGTGCAAAACGCTGGACAATTTCCATCAGCTAGCGGGCCGTCGGAGACGACGGTAGAAAGCTTCCTTTCCTTTCCATTCCGGGCCGGGCCGGGTTCAGCTCGGTCCGGCGACGACACGTTGTCGGTGTCCAAAAGCCGCCCAAATTATCGACGCGCAATTCCATTCCAGTCACCGAAATGTGGTTAGGAAAAGTTTGCCAATTGCTTGCTTGCTTGTGACGGACCCGGAGGAGATCTAATGAGGATCAACTTTTGCACCAACGCAAGTACTGAGCGCCGCGAGCGCCGCGTAGCCTTACGCACTCGCTGTTCGGGTGTCGGTGCTGGCGTACCTTGAATTGAAATAAATGGCAAGGGTGCCACACATTGGGAGGGAGGTGGAGCGGCTGAGAAAGTGTTTGGGAAATCGAATCAGATTTTGGGAAATGCAGTTTAGGGCATGTTGTACACGTCAATCATCAGCCTAATGATGATGGAAACTTTTGACGAAAATTTCGGCGATGAGTTTTAGTTTTCCGTTTAATGATATGAGGTTAACCAAGGTGTTGTTGAGTCGTAGCGATTTGCTTCTGTCTTTCTGAAAATGCTCATTAAATGGAAAATTAGTGTATGAATTTTTGAAAACAAAATTGTTTTTACCGATTCGTTTTGAGAAGTCGATGCTTACAAAAAGCTCAATATTGTCATGACAACGAGGGTACATTTCTTATGTATGTTCAAGCGATGTTTTGATGTTTATGCCAACGATAAGAAAAGTAAATTGAATATACCAAACATTGGTTCAACTGATATCACCATCCATCATTTTACCAGTTAAACCTTTCCGACTAAGCTAGACTAAATCCATGGAATCAGAAGCTTTCGACGAATGGTTTGATTTTCGCACAAAACCACAATCAGAAAATTTGTTTTCTTTCGAGGAATAGGAAATAGGGTTCGAGCTGGAAAGATACAGTTTTAAATAAATTTACGAAATTGAAACCTTACCATCCAACTGATTCATCGAACCCTGATGGACTGTTGCTCGGGGAAGTTATCGCGAATATTGAGGGACTTTTCCGTATCTTTTATGGTAAGGAGAGTAAATACATCACATGCGAATGTTTGCCAACAGCGATGAATTGGAAACGACATGTTTGATATTCTGGTTTTCTTGAATTCCGATTCGACGAGGGAAGTGTTCTCAGTAGGCGTATGTTAACAAATATTTCAGTTAATTTAAGTGGAAAACAGTTTTTATAAAGAATGTTACAAGAATGTTTGACCTATGAGATATTCATGGGTTTTGGCAAGTCCTGTAATTTGTTTCCAGTGTCTTAGGCGGGTCGGATGGAGGTGGAAAATGTACTGTTAGCTACTTCTTTATTGGGGTCGTTCCAAGTTTCTGTTAATTTATCACCTTCAAGAGTCAGGACCAGCAATGAAAAAAAAACGTTGACACACACACATAAATGAGGCGTACAACATAACGGAAAAAAGTAAACTCGCTGAGGTGCTTAGGCAATTAATTGACTTCTTCCTTTCCAGGTCAGTGTTGGCTTGGTTGTTCACGCCGTTTACGTCACAGAAAACATCAGGAAAGGATAAGATAAAAGAGAAGTTGGTATCACGAGGAAAAATAAGTGATTACTCGCTATTTCCTGTACAAATGGGATATTTAATTGGCAGCATTAATCATCCACATGGTGCGTTCGGTAGGTTAAGCTATTTCATTTCGCTTTTATTTAGTAACGGGTTGTGTGGAAACCGAGTTTCTCGGGGTTTAAAATTCGAAAGACGATCACTCATTATGAATTCAAGCTCTTACGCGTGCTTCAACGTGCTCCGCTTGAATCCAACTTGATGCTTCGATGTTGTAAAATCTCCATTCTGGAAACGTGTGCTCACAACTCTCGTTGGTGGTGCAGATGTTATTTTAAATGATTTACGTCCTCCGCCCTAACGTTCGAGATGCTTCACGTCATTTCTCCTCGAGAGGTGTTGAAGTGAGCTGCTTTGCGCCCGGAATTTTCCTTCGCGTTCAGATTGAGGTGAATTTCTTTTAACGATTTTGCAACCCTCAGAATGCAGGGATGAGAAGAACCCGGTGTGCGATGCTGCCTCGAAAATGCTATCAGATGCAAACGGGTTGCACGTGACGATTAGCAGTGAGGACAAAACTGCTGCTCCAATCTCGGAATGGCTGCCATTACTGACTGTTGACGTTTCGAATCGTGTACTTAGGACTGTGGAGAGCTTTCCCACGAGTAAGCAGCAGGTCATTGACAATTGCGTTTAAATTGCTTTCGGGAACGGTTGGTGGTGATCATGCAATTGGTTTGTACGGTTATTTCTCATCCACTCAACACTTTTCTGGAAATGATTAATTTTACGTTATTGCAAGCAACATGTTTTGCTTTAAATTGTCCATCCCTCATTTCATGTTACCAAACCTCCACTTCACGTAATCGCGAAAGGAAAATCGGTATTTAACATAGATTTTTCACCTTAAAAACGGCTGCATAACCCACGCGCAATTGTTCGCTAATGATGTGGGCATGTTTCATCGTCCCGTGGGAGGGAAAAACGGCATCAAACGGTCACCGGGAACCTCTCGGGGTGAGGAGTGAGGGCTGGAGTTCTCTTACCTGGCAACCAGTTTTCTTTTCTTTAGATTTCCGATACACCATTTTTTGCGCATGTTGCCCTCCGGGTGAGGGTTTTGCCTCTCCTTGGGGGCATCTTTTGGCGTTTTCGATTACGGAACGGAAATTTTCACGTAAAAGCGTGCAATGAGGCGGGGGAGAGGGTTCGTGGAGGCAGGTGGAAACGCCGCTCGTGCCTGGATCCTGACGTGGTCGTGATGGCTAATCTTCGATTCGGGCACAATTTCCGCCCAATCAATGGCCTCGCCATGGTTCCATTGAAACGGTTTTACAATTCGCGTTTTCTTTCTCCTTTTTTTTTTGGTTGATGGTATTTGTCGGGGGTTTGGTGTATTTTTTAAAACTCCTTCAACTGTATGTATGTGTGTGTGTGGGTGTTGTTGTTGCACTCGCCGCGTAGAAAGGCTTTATTTTTATTTCATTTTTTCACTGGCTTTGAAAAAGATCGTTAGAATAATCCTTCCGATGGCGTAGGGATGGAGGGGAGAAAGGGGCGTGCGAAAGGAATTGTCGGTTGCGATAAGCAGGGTTTTCCTTTGATCCAGATGCTTTTCTTCCCGACGGCGCACCGCTGGCAGCGACAAGTTCGGGGAATTTTTGCACCTTTGCCTCGGGAGCGCCGTGTTCCATTTTGTGCAATCCATGTAAATAAGCAAGTAGTAGCAGTTCGCAATCAGGATGAGATAGACTTCTTCCAGCATGTCCCCGTTCCCTTCGACGAATCCTTCGATGTCGAACGATAAAAGACGGATTTTTAAGCGGTGAAGAGGACTCCCGCTGTTGCGCGCTGGAGGATTTTTCCGAGAGCACCGAAAATAAGTCCAATGGAGTAAAGAACGAAACGGAAAAAAAGACGAACATTAAATTGTTCCCCCGTGCCGCCGAGACCTTGTCGAGCCCCGGGGGTGGCGACGGGCCACCAGGCAGGATAATGATGCCGTGAAAGTAATCACCGGTTGACAATCGATTCGTGGATCGTTTCGCGATTCTTTCAAGTTTCCTGCCGTTGGAAGGCGCCACCGCTTTGCCATTCCTTTTCCCCACCGGCAGAAATGATAAAATCGCGAAAAACGAATTGGTATAATCTTTTTGCTCCCCCCCCCCACCCCCTACGCACACCCCCGCACACACCCTTTTGTGGGATAATTTATCGCACCGGGAAGCCGGGAAAAAGATCATCGTAATCGAAATCTACTCCGGTTCAATCGGGTTTTCTTTAACACTCGATGGAAGAAACGGAGAGAGAAAGGGAGTCTGTCCGGGGGGTAAAGTCATCATTTTGCGGTTTTATTCTTTGAATATGGTAAAGGGCGGAGATAGAGTTGCGGTGATTAGTGATTCGATATTGATGTGTTCGTTCGTCGGTGGATGGTTCATGACACTTTTTTCAACTGTCAACACAGTGGATTAGAGTTTGGGAATGAGTAGAGTTGATAAAAAATCTATAATCCATAGGATCTGAATACAGAATCCGGATCAGATCTCTAGAGTTCCTTATCAATAGTCTAGGCTTAGATCCCTTGGCATCCTGATTCAGATTCTAAATGGAGATCTCGTGGGATCTCTCATCATTACGTTTGGAATGCAAATATGCCATTGCGAAATTTATGTCATATTCGCGATCCTCAGAATCCGATTCCAGAACTCCACTTCACTTTCAGTTTGGGGATCCAGATCCAAAGTCTGAATTAAAACCTTTTGGGCTCTAGAATACCATGTCCGGTATTTTCTTCGGACTTGGATCATTCCACGATCGGTCACGAATTGGATCTGATATGGGATTCGAAGTTTCTCATCGCTTCTGTAGATTTTATGACAAATCTTTGAAAAATTATACTACATGCTCGATTCTTCTCCCTATTTTTATACTTTAAAAAATACGATGACACAATTATTCAGATTCCACGCATAGCTTCAGGGTAAAATCATAATCACAAGAAGGTATGTAAAATATGGCACAAGAAAATCAAAGCAAAATACCAAAAGCGTAAAAAAAAAGGAGAGCAAGGTAAAGCGGGCTCTCCCAACCGCAACACATGCACATACGCCGCATAAATAGATTCATAAACCGTCGCCGACAATGCCGAGCGGAGCGGCGTAAAAGAATGTAAAATTATGCAAATTCAATCACAATCATCAGAAAATCGGCAGCTACAAGCAGAAATTGATAATGACTTTGCGGTGGACTCGATCGTCGAGTGGGAAGGTGTGTTGGGAATGGTGTCCGCCGGTACGCCGCCACCGAACGCGCTGCACCTTGGGGCGTGAGGCGTTGAATAAATTTCCCTTTTTCTCGCTTGATTTTTTTTGCCCCATTCGACGTCATTCACGTGGCGGGATGATGTGTTGGTGCTTTTTTCTTCTTCGTACCGAAGAGAAGTGCTCGTGACGTGAAGTAAGTTTCTTTGAGGCATGAAAGCATAACTTGATGACAAAGTGGCCGTGTGCCGAGTGGGCTTGCTTTACCGATGGGAGAGGGGGGTCGATTAGGCAGACACACACACACTCATACACATCCAGTAGCTTTGATGCTTACCTTACCTGCATGTGTCCTTCGTTTCGAATGATCCTCACGGTGGGGTAATAGACCCTCGAGGGATGCGGGAAATAAATAATCCTTCCACGAGAACCGGCCGTGGGATAGGTCCGAGGAAGCAAGGGTTGATTTATTGACAGTTCTGGGGGCAGAAGACTTTTTTTCTATCGCTCGTAGCGTTCACGTCCCATTCGTTTACTAGTGGGACCGCTTTTTTTTCTGCCCTCTACTTCGTCATGTTCTTTGCCCGTTGACGTCGGCTGGCTGCTCCTTACTTTGTTCTTGCCGTACTTTGAAGAGCTTCCGAAGGGGTCAAGTGCACTCAGACATTCTGCGTCGCTTAGCATGGGGTGCGAAGGAGCGAGCATAAGGTGACGCCCGGCGAATGAGAGAATGGCCCTCGAAGGCGTCAATGTTGCGGAATGTGGCAGGTGATACTTTGGCGCAAAACGAGATGTCGTTACCAGTTATCACGATGACTTCCAAAAGGGGAAAAGTGTGGAAAAAGGATTAATCTATTTATACAATAGTCTTAATCACTCGATTTTCGGACGGAAATTGTTTACCAACAATTTTAATATTAATATAAATACCAAAATAAAGTAAGCTAAGTTACCTGAGTACATCTTGTGTTTTTTTAATTTATTTTAAATCCATGTGCCCAATGGAGGCGCCTGGTGGTTTGTACCAACAATTAAGGGTAAAAATATGTCCATCCGTTACCGTAATTCCATTGACATTGAATCGCTTATATCAAAGTAAAAATAAATCATATCCTCCCAAGCCTTGTGTTGGCCGAAATAGGGCGAGAAATGGATATGTAAGGCCTACGATTGAATTCGATTTCTTCCAAAAAAAAAAAACGTCAAGCAGTTGAAGACCATCGCCTGGCAGCAAATTGAGGGAGGTTAAGACTTTCGGAAAACTTCTCCTCCCTAGTTCATGCTCTGATTCTGAGAATTCCGTATACCTTTCAAGTTCCCCTCACCCGCGAGGGGAGTTTTATTTTGCTT
The DNA here is from genome assembly GCF_943734705.1 of Anopheles coustani. Classification (NCBI taxonomy): domain Eukaryota; kingdom Metazoa; phylum Arthropoda; class Insecta; order Diptera; family Culicidae; genus Anopheles; species Anopheles coustani. The sequence goes on along the minus strand of NC_071288.1, from coordinate 3,812,277 downwards.
TTAGCTGATCAATCGCGACCTAGAATTCTGCACGGCATCGTACGATCGATACATTGACCCTTCTTCCTATCCACCTTCTTCTGACCCCCGAGTGAATTCGCCATTCTTCCGGAGGAGGGAACTTCCTTCTCTGGAGTTTGTGTGTCTATCTTTTTTTTTCTTTCGTCCAAAAGTGGTTACCGATTTACTGATGGTAGCCGTTTTCCACAACCCTTACCTTGGGATTGATTCCGTACGGCAGCGTTTCCTTGCCGAGCAACAAGCGATTTAAAGCACGAACAATCCTTCGCTTTACACCCTGCTGTAGTTCCCCCTTTTTTTCTCTCTTACCCCTGGCCCCTCACCGGGGGGAAAAATAAATAAATTCAAAGCGTCACAAATCACACACCGAAAGCGATGTCTGCGCTCGACAACAAATCCCCATTCCCGCATTTCCCGGAGACCACCAGTGGCGGCGCAAACCGGTTGGCGATGACAGAAAAGAAAATGCACGGAATGGGGCGAGGAAACACGGAAACACCGAAAAGGATTCGGAGGATTTTTTTCCCAAACGCGTGACGAACGCCTCGCCAGCGTTTGGGCATGCGTGGACCACGAACACGTTTTCCGTCGTTCCGATCGAAACACGAAAATGTGAATCGGTTTTCGTGCCACAATACCGGTTCGGAATCGGTAGAGCTTTTCGGCCGCCTTTGGAGCTTTTCTTTCGCACTGAAAATCGTAGGGAAAGTCGTGGATGGCTGTGGACCGTTTCAAAACCCTCATCTTGGACGCACCCACTTGCATTCACTCGAGCAGCTCGGCCCGGTTTCGGTTTCGATTCGGACTCGGTTCCCTTTTGGCAGTGACCTCGATTTGAGCGTTGGAGGAAGAAAAAAGGGAACGGGGAGGTGCTGTGCGCTGTGCCAGCCGGTGTACGGTGGAAATTCGAAAGATAGGTTAGGAATGCCTTCGAGCAGGACAGTGTCGACGCTGGAACCGGTTGATGGACGACTAGCAACTGCACTAGGGGACGTTTCGGGAGGGGCGAAAAGGTGAGGATCGGAACAAAGGGCAGTGGCGGGGAAGGTAGTTTGGAAAAAAGGCTGTTGCTCTTGCCTTTTCACAGCACTTTCGATGAATAGGAAATGCAATGTAAATGGAGCAAACGAGCGAACGATTGAGTGGATTGCATGAGGAAAACCACCGGCGAGCGGGAAGCGAGGGAGGGGGTGGTGGGATGAAGTGTTGAATGTGGGGTTGACAAAAAAAAAAAACCTAGCTTCCCCTTGTTTTTGCCGGGTCCGGGACATTTTTTCCCATTCCCAACGTCCTGCGGTGCTGTGCGAACAACACGCACTTGGGAGTTGGACTCTCGAGCTCGGGCCCTTTTTCCTGCGTGTTCATGCCGCTTTTCCGCGTGGAGTGTATTATTTTTGCCAGCAGCAGGCCCGAACAATTGCGACGAAACGAACGGGTAGGAGGAAAGTGCCGTTTGTTGGCATTATTCCTGGTGGTGGTGGATTACTTATTCATGGTACAATTTACTTACCAACTATTTTCCCTGCCAAGTCGAGTGTTGGTAGTTGTTGTCGCTACTTTAAGTATATGCATCCGAGAGCCGGTTTGAAGCACGCGCGCATGGGTTGGCTTTTTCTGCCTCCATTGATGGCGCTATTGGATGTCCACTTTTAGACCTGCTTTTCTTTCGAAATGAGGGAGAATTAAAGTCACTCAATGCGTCATTGTCTTTAACGTGCATTCGTGAATTTGTGTGTGAATGAAGTACGAGCTACGAGTTTGAATAAGGCGAATAACGTTTGGAAGATAATCAAACTGACCTAAAATAAGCGGCTTGATGTTACTTAATTCATTCTCCGTGGAATAACTGAATATAGAAAATATTTTTAAGGCAAAACTTATTCAGAGAATAGCACAAATAGTTAGAGCTGGAATAAAACATGAACTTGACGTGAACCCATGTAAGATTCGGGTTCCACAAATGTCTGTGGAACATTACTGTAGGGATTGAGCCGAGCTAGATGAATAATTAGAAAAATAGTAATAATGAACGAATTGATAAACGAATGAATTTTGAATGCGAGGCAACGAAAAATTAAAAATGAAATCATTCGCTAGATAGTTGGCAACGAAAATTAGTAGAGCGATGGCCTACTACTGAACCGAGATGGATCTGCAGATAGAAAAAGATGGAACAAAGTAGACATTGAAAAACGGAAAGGGTTGTACCATTAGTCTTGTGATTGAATTTGACGAGAGTGGATAGTGAAAATGAAACAAGTAGTTGAATTTGGAAGTTGAAATATATTGAAATAGATAAATAATCCGTGAGATCACGACAATTACTTGTTCCATTCTTGTTTCAATTCACATAAATATACGCATACAACATCTTTAATGTACTTTGTTTTTCTAAATTATTATTTGTAGATATTTGTATAGCAATTAAGCTTCCATTTTAAGATGTAAAGAAAGAGGGAGAAATAAGTGATTTCCTTTTCTTCAAATTTAAATATTCCTTAAAATTTGACGAATGTATCAAAGATGGTTGTAAATTCATAAAAAAGATTTAAATGACAACGCAAGGTAGTAGATGGCATGAGAACAACATGGAATTATCCTCCATTGTTACGGAAAATTCTACCGTGGTCAGTGCCTTCGGATAAGTCGTGGGAAATATTTAAATTTAACTATAAAACAATTTTCCCACTGTCGTCATTCGAACCCTTATCGGAAAGCTGTGTGGAGCATTTCAACAAGTATCTTTTTACAAGCTGCTTAACCACCCACCGGGGAAGTTACATGCAAACTTTGTCATCATCCAAGCGTCATGCGGATGACAGTTTATTCTGGAGAGGTGGAGGTGGTTTTTTTTTTCGTTCGTTATCAAACTTGCCACTTACTTTTGTACCTTTCTGCTGACCCGGGCAGAAGGCAATCCGAGAGCTTCGGTTAAATGAAACTAATAGGAGCAAATGGGCTCATCCGGGCTTTCGCCTTCGGGGGGGCTCAGTTTGTTCGATCGGGAAAGAAAGTTGTGTGCAACATGACTCGGCACAAGCGGGGTGAACGAAAGAAACGGAAGAAACGGGCGGGTGACTCACGGACCTTCCGGACGATGGGCGTCAGGTGAGATCAAAACAGTTTTGCGCTGCAATCTCATCTCCCGGCCAATTGCCACCGTAATCAGTGAGTTCCATTAGCCTGTCAATCGTTGGGAAAAGCATGGTGGGGAGAGGCAAACTGTCCAGTTTTTCCTTGGACGAAAGGCCCTTAAAAGCTCCGGGACCGCCATCAGACCGCCATCAAAAGCACTTAAAATCCCGACCACCGGCCCTGGTCGGGGTGGGCCAACCCCCGGCGAGCAGCAGGGAAAACAAATCGGAAGCAGAAGTTTCCAGGCGTGTCCCCTTTCTTTTGCCTCTCCCTCCAACCTTCGGGTTTCCCACCATTTACGTGTAGGAGTGGGTGCGGTCCGTTCCGGAGCAGCGGAAACTGTCCCATCAAAAGAAAACAGGTTTTGAAAGAGGTCCTGTGGAGATTTTCCACTAGCTTTTTCCTTCGGACCGCTTACCGAACGGCTCCGGAGGTTCCGGAATGCATTGCATCCGTTGGAATGGGAAAGGAAAACATCGGAGGAGGGAAGCAGATAGAAAAAAAACAGAACCTGTTGAGAGTTGAAGCTGCTGGAAACTCCTTTCCCCGATGAAGGTGCCCCGGAAAGCCGCTTGGAAAACTTGCAGATCAACAAAGCTTTCTTGGTATCCGATGTTTCCCAGGCTCACGATACGGTGTAGGTGTGAAAAAAGAAATCCTGAACAAACAACCAAGCCGAAAGGGCATTTTTTATCCTTTTTTTTTAGTTCGTTTTATTGAGGAAAGATAATCTATTTTTCTGCTTTAGATTTTTAACTAACTGAAGTTATTTTAAACGGAGCGTTGTTGGATACCAAAGAGTGTTCTTGTTACGATTTGCTTAGTGCTTAATTTTTTCATTAAAATTTTGTCAATTTTCCACTTCCCAAAGCAAGGTGTAAGGTGTGTGAAAAGAACTGTGAACAACAATGAGAAAAGTGCTAGTATCACGATTCTGCTGACACACACACCCACACACACACATACAACTGTCAGGCAGTCAGTCAGAAATGGAAAGCTCAGCACCGGGGCTTATTTTCCGGGCACTAAAATCAGCAAGTGAGAGAAGCAAGATAAATAAACACCTAACGAACCGTAATTCGTAATGGGGGTTTTTCATTTCGGTCGCAACCGTCCTCGGGAAATCGTCCCACCGATAATGTGGGTTTTCGTGCGAAGGAGGTGCGATGGTAACCCACACCGCGCACCGGGAAGTGCTGTTCTGTGAAGCATAAATTTTCTTGAGTGATGCAAGAGACTTTCCATTTCCACCTTCGCCGGCCCCTCCCACCAGCCAAACCCTGGGTGATGGGTTTTCCCGGATGGGGAGTGTAACTTTTTCGCCCATGATCCTTGATCCTGCAGTGACTGCTCGAATGACGCAGGCGGCAGGAAGGGCTGGATGAGGGGGGGCGCGGGATGTGCTCGTGCGAGCGCGAGAAAAGTTTGTTGAGCATAAGTTTTGCGAGTGAGTTACGTATGGGAAGTGCGTGCGTGGCCACGGCCACGATGTGACTGGCAAGATAGATTTCTTTCCAAGAAAGCTTTCCTCGGTGAAGCTTAAGTTTAAAATGTAATAATGATACAAGAAAAGAGAGATAAGGCTCGAATGGGAACCGAACGAGGTTTTTGATTTGAGTTGTAGAAGATTTTCAACATGGCTTAGAGTCTCAAAAAGACTATTAAGGTTTGGATACATGAAAGTAGTAAAAAAAATAAACGCAGATTTAGTCTTTGAAATAAATAGAATAGCATTATTTATGCAGCACCAATGGATGTAGAGAATGATGTTAGATATCTGTTCATACTATTTCTGAACTATGAAGAGTGAGGTGCAGTCAAACCCTTTTTTTCAATCAACTATTATCCCGCATTGAAGAACTTCCAAAACTCCACGTCCCAAAATAAACACTGTTTTAAACCTACAAAAAGCTGGTGAGGTAAAATAATTGCGTAAATATAAAACATAATCAATCAAAACAAAGCGTTTTCATATGATTTGTTTTCATACCAGAGATGATCACTATCAATAGGGAACGATTGTAGTGAGTTTAGAAGGCAAAATATGCGCCATTGCGATTTGTTTTGATTAGCTGTCATATTATTTCGCCATTGTTTGCGTGCCGCAAGCTGGTTCGTTTTGCTTCTGGCTATTTTCGGTTTGTTTTCCAATAATAAGCTTCTGTGGTTGGGTGTAAATTATGCTATATTGTTTGTTTAATGATCAATTCAAATATTTGATATTAGTTGCTTGGTTTTATATACCCATTAGAATACAATTTCTAATTTCTTCCATGATTGGTTTACCGCTTGGTTTATTGATTTCCTGATCTGACACGAAATTACCTCATTTCTGATAATGAACTAAACTACCCGCATGATCTCACGTTGCTGCCATTGAATGATATATTTAATTTAGCACATTCCTGTATGACGCGGTACATTTTCTTACGACACATGCTCTCTCGATTGTGTGCTGCGCTTCGGCTTCGGCTTCTTCCTTCCGGGTAATCGAATCAGGCAAACACGAGTTTTATTTTACTTCACCGTAACTCGAACGTAGGCGCCCGTCCCGGGCGCTTATCAGACGAACCGTGCATGTGCAGAAGTTTATATTCAATTTACTTTCCAGTGCGAAGCCAATTCAAAGTCGCGCTAACTTCGGTTCAATTTCATTTAATTCGTATCACCTTTCCGTGTGCTCCAACACTGGCGCACTGGCGGGGGAAACCTCCCGGGAGCTGGGCTGAGTGATGTTTTTCCTTTTTCGCTTCTTGCACTTGTTTTTTTTTTTTGGTCATATTCCAGCTCATAACAGAACATAATTCTTTCACCGTGACAGTCTCATTCTTGCTGTGGAAAAAGGTTCCCTTTCCCACCCGCACACATTAAAACACATACAAATTTCGTTCCTCACTTAGTCCCCGCACGGGTTTCGTGTTCGTTTCCATCTTCATTTTGGTCCTCCCCAACGCCCGACAGCCAAGGCTGAGCGTTGTTCTGACGGTAAATGAATACGAAAAGCAGTGAGAGCGGGGGCAACAAAATCCCGACAGAACACACCAGCGCAGCGCATAGAATTACGACAGTTCGGTATCGCCGACCCTGGCCCGGCGTCCCTAAAGCACTGCTGCCAGCGCCAACGAATGACACTCGAAGCACTCATAAAGCGTAGTGTGATTCGGTCGCCGAAATAAACTTCTCTCGGCGCGAAAATGTGAAGTCTTTCGGGCCGTTCTGCTGCCCGCGAGGAAGCCGAAGGTCGAGGGGAGCGTGTGGGGCATAAACAAGCTCCAAGAAAAACTCTCACATGGTTGGGTGGAGGGGGGGGGGGGAGGGGTGGAGGATGTGGAAAACAAACGGGACACGTTATTTCCCTTTAGGGCTGCGGCTGCTGGCTTGACTCGAGTGTCTGCGCTCATCGTGGCGGGAAAGGTGGTGACACTTTCGCACTTCCACCAAGCTTAAGGCGGGAAAGGGCGTGGGGGTCAGCGGGTTGCCAACGCCAAGGCCCTGGGAAACGCAGCTTGTCGCATGATGCCCTTCCAGTTGGTTTTTGGTTGTCATTCCCTTCTTCGTTCGTGGGGAACTACTGCAAGAAATTGTTCCCCCGGGCCAGGACTAATCGAATATGGTAACGAGGGGCCCGCTGGTCAGCGTAGCGTGTGTTCGTGTGGGTGTTTGGAGGAGCGGGGCATAACGCGGTAACCGCCGGCGGGTGGTAGAGGAAGTGGTACAACAATCTGCAATTTGGTCTCCACTACCTACGGCTGCATGCCCGAAGCATGTGAAGAGGATACACACCCTCGGTGGTGCACTTGTTTGTGGGCGATAGTAGTGAACCGCACAGGTAAGGGTGTGTGGTTGTGTGTTCCCGCAGGAAAACCCAGGAGTCCGTTACAGGAGTTTACAGAATAAAAGAGGATGCGCTTTAAGCGTAAAGATTTCCCCGTTAACGGCACAAAACAAAAAATTGCGTCCCCCCGGGGATCATGATGATGATTCTTCGTAAAGGCAACCCGAGCCAAACGGGCTTTGGTACGAAAAGTTGCATAAATCCCTCACCAAAGGTAGCAATTTTCCGAAAAACCAGGTGGAAAAAGGCCACCGAGTGATGGTCAAAAGTCAGCAAATGAAACCTTTCCGGCAGGAGTCGAGGCTAAAATACTGCTGGTGTTGCATTAATATGAGTTATGAGACCCGGTGACGATGTGGACGCGAACACCAACGCGCCCGAAACGACAGCATGATGGAAGTAGCGCCACATTCGTCCTCGCTTCCCCAGGATCCCTTCCTCCCGGCCGCCTAGTGGCTGCGGTAAATTTTACGTGCTACAGGGTTGGCGTTTTTCTTTTCGCTTTTCTTTCGACTCAGCCCCGCCTTCCACGGCCACGGCGACATCGCGCTCGGAAGGAAGGATTTTTTCACCGGTCTCTGCAGCGAGCCGAACGAGCGAATGTCGTAAAAAAGAAGCGTTATGATTTAATATGAGTGAAAAAGAATGCTTATATTTTCATTTTCCCTGCCATTGCGGGTCCACAAACCGCACGATCCTCATCCACCCACCGGCGGATACACGTGACCCGTTTGTTACTTCCGGCACTTTTCCGGCTCGAAACGACAGCGGGGGCCAATACGGGAGGGATGACTTGGTTGAGCTTCGCTCATTTCGATCCGTTTGTTCGTCATAGTGCAGGTGGATCAAGAAAAATCCCAAACCGTGTGTGTGTGTCTTGGTGACGGGGAAGAAAATCCTTCGTGCCATCGCCTTAGCGACGGGCCTTCCTCGACATCGACCTCTCCGTAATCCGGACGTATGGATTTTTTACGCTTACCATCATCATGTGCGATGTTTGATATTTTATTATGATTTGGAACCATCCAGTTTTCAGATTTTTATCAACTCCTTTCGGGAACCTCCCTTGGGTATGCTTTATTCCGTGTTTTGTAAAGTTGATCTGAAATTTTGTAGGAAAGTTTTCCACAGCCTTCCCACGCGACGGACGCGCGTTCATTGGCGTGCAGGAAAACTTGGCGTCCATTGACAATGCTCTCGCTTCGCACGTTTATGTTTTGTGTCAGCTGTTTTTTTTTTTCGGATGTTGGCTTTTAACCGCGTGCGCGAGCGAGCGAGCGAACGGCACGTGCGTTTCCAACGAAACCGAAACATTAATGCTTTCATTGAGGGATCGCCCGAAGTTTCCTTGGGCCGCCCTTAAGGGCTTTTGCGCTCCGTCAAAAATTTGCGGTAGGCGATTCGCTGGAATTTTGTTTTTATTTAAGCAAATTAGATGCATATTTTCGATGATGTTATGATCGCCTGTTAAAGCCACCTAATGCTGTCTTAAAATTCGGTAATTCATGACCTTTCGGTTTCCATCTGCTGTGGCAATTTTATTCTCTTTATTACGCCTTCGGAAGCTAATAATTCCAAACGCAAAAGCTTTCGGTCTGATTGATGATGGCACATTGTGGACCTTGGCAGCTTAGGCGAGCTACTCTTGGCCAACTTCTAAAGCCTACCGAACAAAAATGAAAGAAAAAAGCGGCCTTGTCCACCGGTGTGGGGAGAAGGTTGGTGGTTTTATGATGCATGTTTATTAAATTTTATACCCATGTTTCCCTCGGTGCGATGTGTGTCCATAAAGTGTACGAGTTTGGACGTGTGCGGTTTTCGCTCTTGAAGAGGGGTGGGGGAGAGAAAGGTCGAGGGGTGAAATTGAATGGGATATGGGGTCAATATATAAAATAGCTCTCCTTTCTCTACCCCACCACCCATCCACCCACCCTGGTGGTGTTTATGTGGCGGTGTGTTTTCTTGGCTCGTTTCTTCGGGGCGCCTTTTTTCAATTTAACCATCATAACTTTGCAATGAGCGCCGGCCATTCGAAGGGATTCGAAAAGTTTAACAAACTGTGTGGGATTTTTCCTTCTTCTTAAGGGGTGTGCGTGTGTGTTGGAGCCTCCTTTTATGAGCCATATCGGGGCGTGAAACCCGCGGAAAGTGCCTCCGAGATGACCACCAAAGTTCGGGCAGGGGGAGAAAAATGAAACTTTATTAGAACCGAAAGGTATGCACCGGATCATCCTTTGGGTAGCCAATTTGTGCGGCCTATCGGCCTTGTTTGCGCAAAAGGAGATGGCCCACCAAGGGGTGGTCAATTGAGATGCCCGGTCCGACACCCATCCGAAGCAAAAGCAAACAATCTTAACGAAGACTTCGTTCGCCTTTATGATGGGTTCCACCTGCATGTATCTGGTGCCGGGGGGTTTTTTTCCCTTACTCTTCATGGCGGATGAGACGTTCTTGTGGTGAGTTTTATTGTTCCGACACACACGCGGACAACCCCCATAGTTTAGGAGCTGTGAATGGAAAGCCGAAAAACACACACATTGTGGCTGGGCCCAGGGTAATCGTTCCAGGCATGTGTTGTGAGAAGGAAAAAAAAGAATCCGATTCTTTTCACAATGGGCGGACGAAGAATTCACTTTTAAAAATAGATAAATTGTAAGGAACCGTGTACCGGAGGGGGTGAAAACTTTCGATCCCAAAAAAAGAAGAAATACACTAGCTCGTACAAAGTGGAAGAAAGCCGGGTCGGAAAAGCTTTTATTTGTTCTGCAGCTTAGCGAAAGGCGGCCGATCACCCCCGGTCCCACTCGATCGTCCCCGCGGTGACTAAATGATGAACCTAGGGTTGGATTTTTTAGGGTTTTCAAATCCTACATCATCCTCGCGTGCGTGTGTGTGTGTGTGTGTCTTCCCTCCTTCGCCTTTGACGTTGAGCGAGTAAAAGAAGGGCGAAGAAAATACCGGAACGATGCGAAAAACTCCACATCAGGGTCGGCTTAGGGGAAAGTTATTTTTCACACATGTTTTTCTTGGTTCGCCCGATTTTATCGTCGGCCCGCATGATCACCTCGCTTCGACCGCGTGCTCCGTGGGTCGGAACTGGGCATTAGGATACAACGGTTGGTGGTTTGCAGCTTCTTTTTCTTCTCTTGCCCGATATCATGCTGATGGGTGTTTCGTATCTGCAAAGAATTGGGCGTGTTATGGGTGTTGCACAATTTGCTAGGGCTTTATTTTTTGGCAATGTTCCTGACACCTCCGGCGGGGGAGGGGGTTCGCATGACTGGTTGACTGGAAAGTTTCTTGTCGCCGCCTTCGCAGAGAGAAAGCGCCCACGCCCGCGTCTCCGAAGGAGTTGTGTAATAAAACCGACCCCCCGCCAGTGCGTGCGAATGGAGCAAATTTGGTAAACAGATCGCGCTGTGTTTTACGTGAATGTTTTAACGGCCACCTACGGGGGGGAAAAAAAAGCAATCGCATATCAATGTCACGCCGGTGTTGGGTAATCGGTCGGTCAGCGCGGGAAAGAAATGCTCGTTACGGGGGTTGATTAAAGCGTCTTGTGAATTAAGTATAGTTTATCGTACGGTTCCTCCTACGAACGGAATAACTCAACCAAGCAAGAACGCAAGAGAACGGTGCGCCTTTGGCATGAACATTCCTCGCTCTCACCCAGGGAAGTTGCAATCCGACGGTGGAAGGCGTCCGACAAAAATAATTCCACCCACTGCTGTAGTTGTGGTAGTATTTATTCGGGATTTATTTCCGCCAAAAATTAGGTATCTCATGCCGGCAGCAGCGACCTCCACCTGCTTTACCGTCACCGGTTTTTCGGGGAACGGCGGAAGGAAAGTCAGCATTTTGAAGAAGACAAACTTTCCGACTGAGGGTTTTAGGGGTTACTCAAAATATTTGCTTGTGAGAAAGGGAGAGCGAGAGAGAGGGACGAAGTAGTGTAAAGTAAGCGCGAATACTGCGGGGCATCGGAAAGGAAAATAAACCATTTTAAGTAGCACCGAACAGATACAGATAGTACAACTAATAAACAAACTTTCTTTGCCTGCCGGTCCATTTCTTCTCTGCCAGGTGGGGTTGAGAAATTCTGGCCACCAAAAGCTTCGCTGGTCGCAAAATCGCAAGAAACGGAACTACCGGAAAATTTCAAGCGAAGGAGGGAAGGTGTTCGACCCGGGAGAAAAGCTGGTGGGATACAAAAAGGTGAGCAAATACACCTCTTAAAAACCACCTCCGGCAACACACTCATCGTCTTTGGGGTTTCGGGAAAAATACGGGAGTAATGGAAAGTTCTTCCTTGTTCAACCCTCACCCACCCTCCCCGGATGACGCCTGGGTTTCCCTCCCCAATGGGGAAATGGTTCCCTTTTTTAGCGCAACATCATCCGCACTGGGTAGCCCTTTTCACGGGCATGGGAGAAAATCCAGCAAAGGACCTTTCATTTGTGCTCGTCTTGTTGCGAATCAGGGGTTTTCCGCCCGAATGACGAGCGGGCGCGTTGCTCCCGGAGGGGTTTCGGTATTTTCCCGGAAAGCCCTCCCCGGTTCATGACGGGAAATCATTTATTTGGCGGTGCGCACTGGCGTTTTTCCCTTGGGGTGCCGAGGGATTCAAGGAATTGTGAAGTGAAGAACTGGCCATCCTACGAAGAAGGAGCGTCGACTATTTTCACAGTAGACAGCAGTCGAGTTTTTGGGAAGAAATGCCCAATTAAACCGGGTTACTAGCGGCGAGTTCATCCGAGGTCAGTTCGAAAAACATCCGGGAAGTGTAAAAGCTACTTTCGTGTGAAATCAACCGGACTCCCAGCAGACGCGCATCGATCAAAATTAGACGTCAACGGGCAAGCTCAAGTCAGTTGAAATTTCCCATCATGCCTTCAACAGATGATCTTCAGACAGCGAAGTGTTTCGTCCCTTTTTCCTCGAACAAGAAGCGGCTCGAAAAGCCATTCCCATGGACCTGCCTTACCGGACTTCAGGGCGAGCCCTTTTCGGGTTTTCGAGAAAGTGATGGCTCTTTGCTACATTGGCCTTGGCGCGACGTGCGCTCCCTTGATTGACGCACTTTTAATGATGACACAACTATGATGGATGGGTCTACCTATTTGTGTCCGACTGTCCGTTCCGTGTATTGACCAAGACACCGACGGTAGAAGTCGACCGATCTCGGATGGTCCGAGCAAAAACGCGAACAATTTTCACCCCTTTCGATTGAGTCTCTTTCGCTTTCCCTGTTACTCGCTCGTTCCTTCGTTTTCCCAACGAGGACATTGGTTGGTACTGTCGGCCAACCTGCAGAACTCCACAAATGACATTTGTCGGTTTAGTTTTGCCGTTATGGAGCGGAATGATTAATGTGTTGAGGTAATTTTAGTGAATTTTTCATTGCCAGCCGGGAAAGTGTAGTGGAGCGCTAGAAATGGGTGTCGTACAGTGCAATAAGCAAATGATAAATTGTTCTAGTTTCTAGGGAATGCATTGTTCGTGTTACCTTTTCCAAACCCGATCGTGTAAAAGAAGTCTTTAGAAACTAGTAAAAATATTAGAAATGGCTTTGAGGTTAGGTATTGGATGTGTAAAAAAAAGTAAAATAAAATCATGAAGCTGTTATCATATCTTTAAAATTAACATACCACCGTGATTTAACACTAGACTACTTCACAATACAAACAATAAACTAAAATAGAAATGCATTACAAGAAAAATTAAATAACGAGCAACAGAACTCCATCAGAGCACTAATTAATAATTTTAGGTAAAAGAGTATTTAGTAATAGCTGCTCAGAAGTTCAGATTATAGATGAATAACTGTTAATAGTCTTATTTTTTTTATAACCTAGGGTTTTAAAAAGTTTTTCTTGGAATCGTAATAATACAAACAAAAGCATACGAAAAATAGCAACAAAAAATGCCAAACTGTAAACGAACTGATCAAAATCACAGAGAAAAACACTAACTGAAGTATAATATGTAACGAAATTAGTAAACCAGGAAATAGATAATAGTAATAACAAATTGGTGTGCATCCTCAACAAACACAAGTGTTGCATTAGTTCAGCCGCTGATGATTGCGTTTCACACCTTTGCGGCAGCGAACGAAACCTGTTAAAAAGATGCAACGAAAAAGGTGGAAATCAAAGTGGTAGCAAAAACGAAAGATAAAACAAAGAACAAAACACCATAAGTTACAAACAGGTCAGCCCAAGACGGCGTGAATCTTGGCGCGCGCGCGTTTTGCTTTTTTGTTTTTCCTCGTAAACTTTTACGAGACCAGCATTCGTTAATAATAAATGTGTATGAAGTGTTAATTTTATTTACGACCGTGCCGTAAAACTTATCTCTTCTCGCTCTCTCTGTCTCTCCTGCACCGTGGGCGTGTATGTATGTATGTATGTGTGTAAGTTCGTGAAGGAGTGGATTGGTGACTCTAGGCCTGGTTTCATTACCGGAAGAGCCGAACTGGGCGGGCTAGATGCTACCCCGAAAAGCGAAAAGCACAACTCGAGCGAAGCTGACCACCGGAGCCGATTGACCGACGCGGTGCTTACCGAAAGGGTAGGTGGAAAATGCCACCCTTATCGCGGGAAGGAACCCTTAAATCAGGTTAAAGCATCCAGCAAAGGTCCTTTGCTACCACCGTAGGGCTCATAATGGATGCGTCCCCAGACTTTGAAGGAAAGGGTGTGGCGAAAAAAGCACTCTCCGGGTGTGTGTGTGTACTCTCCGAGGATGTGTGTGTGTGTGTGTTTCGAGAGGCCTTGTTGGGGGAAAGTACATGTACGTTACATTAGCCTTCGACGGAACACTTTGGCGTTTGGGGTTGGAGTCGGGTTGAGAAAAGCTAGCACTTTTCCACGAAACGAGGGACCGAAAAGGGTAGGCCGAAAGGAGGCCACGGTCCGTGTGATGACCGGACACGGGCCAATTTCCACATCACGGAGCTTTCACAGCGCGGAGCCAAGAGCGGACATCATGTCTGTCCGGCCGGCGGATAGGATTTATGGTTTGGCGTGGTCTGCTGCTGGCTTAGCTTGCTGGCTTGCCGCGTTCCGCCATGGGAATGCTAATGCTGCCGCCGCCTGCGATGCTGCGAAAGGTTCCTTTTGCCGGGCACGACGTTCCGCATTCCGGGGCGTCATGCGACATGGCAGCTCGAAAGGTTCGCGCACGAGCAGCGCGTTCCGTCCTTCCTCCAGAAGGGCCGAAGTTTTCGGTTGTTAGCCGTCAGATTAAAGGTGCGGTTTTTTCCGCCCCCTCTCTTCTAGCAGAACAAATCCTTACGAGGCGACAATATGATGGCCGTACGGAACCGGGTTTTTCCGGCCAGCCAGCCGCGACCGAAGCCGCCTGTCGATGGATTTGGCGAGAGATTTAACTTTTCAAGCGAACAAATTCGAAGAAATTTGCGCTCGCCAGCTAGTTTTTGTGCGAGTCGAAAAACTCGTTCGTATTTTTCTTTTCCACCTCCGGTTTTTGCGTCGTTGGCGGCACACAGGCACTTTTACAGTTTGCTTCAAAACTTGATCACCGGAAATATTGGCCAGCAAAACTGGCCCGCTTCGTTCGAAGAAACTTGCGGGAAAAAGTGCAACCATTGCGATGAGTTGGCGTTAACAAAACTTTACTCATTATGGAAATGATTGGATAGGAAATTTTGTTCGGATAAGGGAAAAAAGGAAGGGGGGAAACGCTGCATGTAAGTGTAGGAAGATGGCATTCGATGAAAAATCTAAGTGGCACAATGACAATGCAAAAGCTGACGCTTTCGCTTACATCAGCTCTATTGGAGTTCTTTTGATGGAACTCTATTTCGGTGGGTTGGCTTTTGGCGAAAAGGACAAAAAAGAAGTTCCAAGTCTCTGAGCATTGGGAAAAAGAGCATCAGCCAGTTTTTGGCAATTAATTGAACAGTTGATTTTATTAACGGTAGGCGTTTTTTGCCTTTTGCTTCACCATGGAATGTTACTTTTGGGCTTTGCGAAATAGGACGATAAGGGTTTTGATGCGAATAATTAATCAAATAAATGAGGTGGATTAACTTGAGGAAAAGCGTTCAAATAGAGGTGAGCCAATTCCTAAGCCGATCAGTTTTTTTTAACTCTCTAAGAATTATGTTGAAACCAATCATTGAAGAACTAAAACGTATAAAAAACGAAGTGAAATATTTGTTAACCACTGTGTTGGAATGGTTGCCATTAGGGTCTGTTTAATTACTTCAATGAGTGAGCACATCCTGCGCTGAGGCATAGTTTTCTTTTCTTGTTTTTTCAATCACTCTGCATTACTCCCGGTGCTCTATTATCAGCATAGAGTTACTTTTATTTCATTTCACATTCCGGTGTGACGGTTGATAACCACCGCTACGACGCTATGCAAAGCGCTGGAACAACTTAACAACTAATTAAAAAGTGCTTAAACTTTTGCTACTGCGGATTGGCAAAAACCTCCAACCCGGCGAGCCGGACCCGCCTCGAAGCGAGTACTCGGGAGATCGAGAGAGATTTTTATTCCATTTTCCAACTGACCGAAGGAATTTGTTCAAACAGGAAAAGTTTTATCCACAATGCTATTTGAAGGCGACGGTGTGGTGATGGTTTGAAATGTATTTATGTAACGAAGAATGATCTGTGGAGCGACTGGGATTGTAGCTATTCAAACAGAACTAACCGACGAATCAGTTATAAATGTCGAACCGGTAAAACAAATTGATTGATTTTAATTGTAATTCCATTTACGTTTTTCAAACAACTTCTTTTGTACAAAACATAGAAAAAGATTTTAAAAATAATTCCAACTAACTCTCGTTGAAAATAAAAAGAAGAGAAATGAAACCATCTTCCAGAAACAAAAACAGCAAGCACCGGATGAGCTTAATGGCTTAAATATTTTGTAATAGCGGTGTGACGGTGTGCCCCCTCTTGGGCATAAGAAAGAATAATGTGCTAGGTTGCGTCAACCGAGCTGTGAGTAATGAAGGACATCTCGTCATGAAACATTTATGATCAAATCGCTCGTTCCTATGCAGGCGACCGGGAAACCCTAGCACGGAAACGGAATCTCCGGTGTACTGGAATCGAAAGGTTGGCCACGAAGAAGGAGATGATCTTACAAAAGGAAACGAAAGGACATCGGAAGGATTTGGACATGGTGGATTTAGTTTTATTGAAGTGAAAACTGAACGTGAAAGAAGATGAAGTAAAGCGAGTTGATGAAAGTAATCTCGCAAGAAAAAGGTAGAATGTGGGAATCGGACAAAGTAACGCTTCAATAAGAACAGCAAAATAAAGAATCGGCCTATAATTATTCTTTGCTTTGGTAAAACGGGGTAAAAGTCAAAGTATTAAATAAATTTGTAGCCTAACTATTTTGGGACATAAGTTTTGAAACAGACAGAGTACGAAGGAAAGATGAGTAGTAGGGCACCGCTACATCAACTGTTCATTAAACATTCCTCGCCAGTAGTCGGCGTCATGTAGTCAGCGCCAAAAAACAAAAAATAAATAAAAAAATGCTGGAAAAGAAAGAAAATACCTGCTGGAAGCAGGTGAAACACACAGAAGCATAGATGTAGGATGGTGAGATAAGGTAGTGACAGACGTTTTTTGTTTATTTTTGGAGTCACCCGAGGCTAGTGGAGCGCGTCCTTCGTGCTGGCAGTTAGTTGATGGTTGAAGGCGTGATGCGCGAGTTTTGAGACCGACTTCCTGAGGATGACAGAGTCTACGGCTACGTTGGTTTCGAGTTCATGGGGTTCAGGAGTGTCAAACTTTGTTTTTATAATGAACTTTCTTTATAAAAACATATATAAGCTTATTATTAAGCTGCTCATTATGTCTTTGTTTTCAATAGTTTCAACATTTAAATTATTGTATATAAATACACTCTACTTCATACTTAGACATCCCTGACAACGGTCAGGCTACCGGTAAAGTGTTGGCAATATTTTTTCCATTTTACTTTTGACGATCGCTTCGCGATCAACCACAGCGTCAAAGATCTCTTGCCTCTTGCCGCCGGCGAGCGATTTTAGTGGAATAAATTTAGATGAATTTAAATATTTTATCTTCATCACAGTTTAATCTCAAATGGAAATCTGCGGGAATGAAGGCATGAATTATTCAATCTTACCGCCGAGCTCATTAAGCTGTCCTTTGGGTCGAAACGAAAAGTAGAGACAAGTGGAAAAAGCGAGAAAAAAAAGCGCAAAAACTGGGAAACCAGAAAGTAAAAAGATTAAAAGGAAGTGAATCGTGAAGTACCGCAGCAAAAGAAGGGAACGTGAGAAACCAGAATATCCTGAACGGGTGGAAGGATTGAGTTAGTAAAAAGGGACCGGGTGGTGTCATCTGTTATATAATGGATGTGAAATGAAAGATATTTTTCTAAGAGATTCATTCCAGACGGTTCTTTAAGATATGGGTCCGAAAACATGTAGCTTATACGAAATTTGTATATCAACTATCACAAGCCTTTTGTAATGGGTGAAGGACTGTATCAGAGAAAAAGAACACTTGTTTGAGGGTATCGTGTTGTTGGATCTTTTCTGGAAAACCCACCATGGGGACATCGGCACCGATTCCAACTAACACCACTGCACACACGGTTCCGGTCGAGTGGCATTTTCTCCGCTTACCGTCGGATTATTGGGCGGATTATTGTTTAGCTTACCATTAAGAAAATATGACCCTAGGTGGAGCGTCGGGGAAGCATGCGGGAAAATCGCAGAAAGGAGTTGCAAAAACAAAGACGACGAAAAAATGGCAAACATAAAGTGTCAGCTTAATTTCAATCCTCCCCCCCGCCGCACTGCTTAATCCTTTGGTTATACTTCGGCTTGGGTTTCCCCCGTTTTTCGGTCACTCCTGGCGGGAACTTATTATTAGTTTTTCGAGAGCGCACCCGCAATCCCAATAACCATTTATTCCAGTGTTAGCCATTTTGTGGTGCTTGAATGGGGAACTTGCGCGGGGTAATTGGGAAAATCAAATGAATTATTCAATCGTGTTTGGGCAATTATTTCGCTCTCTGGGAAAAAATGTTGCACGAGCTGGGAAATAGTTTGGAACCCGTGTGGACGTCTTGGCTCTCCCGCATCTTGGAGCTGGGAAAGAATTTACAAATTTGTCACTCAGTGAGCGCTTCGAGCATAAATCGAATCAAACAATTTCGTCGAACAACCGCTATCGCCAGATCAGAGAAAGGAGATGGAATAAAAATAAAACCTTCGACGCTCCCCGACTTCTCGAGCGTAGCAATTGGAAATGGTGGACAGAAAATCGAAAAATGATTTTAATATTTGATTTTGTTATTATTTCGGATTTGTACACCAACCGAACGGGCGACATCGATCGAGGGGTCGTGGGCGAAAGCGATCGGGCAATAAGCCGGCCGGCTGGCCATCGTCGCGCGCAGGACGATTGTTATCCCCAATATTCAATTATGAAACGTCTTGACTCGGTGGTTTTTGACGACGATAAGACTAAACTCAAACATGCCATTACGCGACTCCTGGTTTCTTTTCAGTTTGATTGGTACGAGAGGGTAGGAGGTGGCTGTTCAGTTGGGCTGGGATTTGAAATAAAGTTGTTTTACGATTGTTCCCCGTTCTGCGGACCGAAAAGTATTGCAATAGCTTACGAAGCGGCTAGAAGTCGACATCGCGCTTAGGAACTGATGCGACGTTACCATGAATTATAGGTCGATAGGTCTCAAGGGAACGATTGTGAATCTTTGAGCGATTGGGAGTTTTGTTTTCCTGTTTCAATTTTTGTTTTCATTCGCTCGAGGTTAAATGAACTGTCTGAAAAGCTCGCCGCAAGGGAAGTTTGTCGGCTCGTTAACGGGTTCTGTCTGTCAAAACAGGAATAAATCAAAGTATTATGAAGTTTTCTATGAAGTTTGACTCAACGCACGACAGCGAAGAGAAAATAATAACAACCAGGATACATTTATTTCAAGTGCAAGCAATTTGGACCGTTATGTTCCCGAACTTTATCCGGTCTTCAGCGATAAATTTTGTTTAAACACAGAAAACACGTCCAACATCGATGGGAGGCTTACAGGATGCCGTACAAGTTCAAGGTTGGCGGCATCGTTTTTATGCTGGGAGGTTTTCATTTTTTCCTCCTCGAAAAACTCATCCACCCCAACGTGCTACTTGCACGCGTTGTGTGAAAACTTTGGTAATTAAAGATTATTATTGGGCCAAAAATCCCCCCCCCCCCCCCCCCCCCCCCAAATGCCAGTGCATTTTCGAGCCCGGTGCCAACCGCCAACCGGGAAAACCTTGGCAGCAGTGTGTATGTGTGAAGTCCTACGGAAAAATAAAACCAACGGTAAGAAAAGAAAAAAAAGAAAGATGCCACGAAGGCGTGTGGAAATGCTGGCTGGGTGAAGGATATTGTAGTCCAGCAAAAGTTACAACTTGTTTGTGGGTTTGCAAAACTTTGCCCTTTTTTCTCTCGGAGCGCTAAGGGCTCGCTGTTGACAGAGCGACAAAAAAGATACAGCTGGTGGAAGGACAAGTACAGCACAGCAGCACAAGGAGCCGGTTTTTAGTTTTCCAGTTAAATCAGTTTGTTTTATGAGTATTGGCAAATCGCATGTCACGCGGAGGTTACGACCAACGTAAACCGTTTCATGGTCTTTTTTTCATTTTCGCTTCAGCGCAGACTGTTTTATGTTTGACTGCTAACTGGTTTGTTTTGCACGGGATTGTTGTAGTTCGATTTTAGTTTGCTCCACTGCTTGTTTTTTGTCGAAATGCCAACAAGTTTTGACCAACGTGTGTTTTACAATAAACCGAAAACTCCCCCAGCATTTCCACGTCATCGTTTGGATTGGGATTGAGTTTCGTTGGTTTTTGCGACGTATTACCTGGACTTGGGACGTGTTTTTCTCCACTCCGGCGATCAGAATCGACTATTTATAGCTATTTACTTTGTATTGTTGGACGGATCTTGAGCCGTCCCGCCAGCTGCTACACGCTGTTTGCAGAGGGAATTGTTTTTAAATTGTGTTTGTTGAACGGCTCTCTTTGGTGGACAAATCCGGGAAAGGACATTTCATCTCACGAAACAACGGTGCGGTTTTCTTACGGGAAAGCACCGGATGGTTTCAGCGAAGCTTTACGTCGGTCTCCCCGCGATCGGAGGAGGTAACTGTCTTCGGTGTCGTTGTGTGGTGGAATTTTTAAGTAGGATATAATTTACCTTCCCGAAAAATAGCCTGCTGGGGGAAAAGCCATTAAGAACGGTTCAGCAAACATAATCTTGGCTCGGGTTTTTTTTTTTTATCTTTTTAATGCCATTTCCATTGCGCACCATTATCAACGCAATCGTGGCCGTTGGATACCGCGGATGACCTTTGCCGAGAATCGTAGTAAAAGTGTTTGTGTGTGTGTGTGTGTGGCGATGTCGTTTTGCACACCCGAAAATGCCCAGCGCAAGTAGAACCTTAAGCTTCCCCTTCCGATTTACATCCGGTGGTCAAGCGAGGGGTACACAGGCGAGGGGGTAAGGGATGGAAGGGGTCGGAAAAGATTGGCTTACAGTCAAACGGGTGTCCCTTTTAAAACCGTATATTCCCCCCCGGTAAATCCTCCGCCATATCATGCCACCAAAGCTTGGATTAAATGAGTCGAAACCGGACCGGAAGCGAAGGGACGAATCGTCGTTCCGTCGCCGTTTGCCGGAAGTCACGTTGCAAAACGGGTAAATTTGCCGAAATGCGTTACGGTCAAGTGACATTGAAAGAGCTGCGAATGGTCGCGGGAAGCTCACCCCTCCCTGGCTCTTTCCTCTCGGGCGTCCAATCCCATTAAGGTACTTGTTGCAAATGGTGTGCGGAAGGAAGGGATTAATTTTGGACCTTTAGCCACCCGATTTCCAACGAACGGAGGGAGGATGGGCTTTTAAATAGTTTGTTTTAGCATGATGTTCGCGTAATGATGAAGCATTCAACGGAAAACTTTAATTAAATTGTTTGTTATAGGAGTTAACATCAGTTTATTTGTCGTATCGACTCGAGCAACTTGGGATTCTCTTAAATGATGATTGGATTAAATTAAACAGAATAGAACATCACAATAAGAATAATAAACAGTTTCAATATGTTATGTAAACTTTCCTGTTTGATCCTTCTCAAAACCCTTCACTTTAATTGTTTCACTGATTTGACAAAATTATTAAAATGGAATGGAAATTAATATTAATCTATTTGGTCTCTAGTGAAAGTTAGGAGTGAATCGTGTCCATTTTAAGACAAACTTTGGATGAAAGGAAAACGAATAAATCTTGAAATGAAGTACAGTTTCGTCACACTGTTTCGCTTTTTCGCCGTTGCAGCTCTTCCAAAACCCGATGGGAATTGATTCCACAATTTCCAAGGATGCTTTAATGTCGCTTATGGTTGATTGCTATGAAAGAACAGAAAGTTGAACAACGCGAAAACTTATAAATAGACCTGGGTTGGGTCAAACCATCTATAAAGTCTTGCGATACCTCGCATGCAGCCAGCTCGATGGCGGGTAATTAAAGTGACATTCAATTATGGTAATGTCCCTGTAAGCGATGTGCAAATTAATTCCGATAATAACGAATCGTCGGCAAAACAGCAGCAATGGCCAACGAGTTCGCTTTAACGCTTGCTAGAACAGAAAAACAGAAAAGGGGTTGGCCTCAGTTCTTGGACTAAGTAACTAAAGGAGAGGGTTGATAGGGTTTATCGCTAGTTGGTAAAATGGATAGTTTAGGTCGTTTCCACAATATCTATGGTTTTCTGAATAAGATGGAATATTCAGACATTCGTGATCGGGATAAAAACAGCGAAACGATTCCAATGCTTTTCTTGTTTATCTTCGATTTCGCAAGTTATTTTGAGAACCTGAAGAGACAGAGAAACCTGTCTATTAGCGCAGTAAGAAGTCCAATTGGAAAACTCCTCAACTCACATGGTTACAAACTTTGGTTCGGTACATCAAAAGCGTGCAGCTTCGCATAACAAGTGTTGGACAAGTACAGACACATGTTCGTCTTATCTGCATTCTGTTACCGACAATGCGACCAAGTTAATGTCGAACCGAGTTGAACGTGAGCCGCTGGAAACAGGAAGCACGTGCACCAGGAAAGTGCTTAGTAGAATTCCGCGAATTGAAGAATGGGATCGAAAAGTTATTGGCGTCGTACGAGTTCGAGCGTCGGCAAGCGGTCATAGACGGAGTTGGGTGGATTGCCTTGGATCGTTCGCGTCCGGGGTTAGACTGTGATGACACATCCGTATGTTTCGAAGCCACCGAGCAGCGCAAGAAAACTGGTCAAACAAAAGAAATCAATCTCACAAAGCCAATCGTGTTGAGTAGGGCCCTGCGAAACGGAGGAAGTTGGTATCGCTGTTATTACATTTCGTCTTCAGCCACAGCATCCAAATGTGAGTGAGTTGCGCTCAGCAGGAGTATGTCGTAATGCGCGCGGATGCAACCATCCGGAACCGGGGTTGGCGAGTAAAAACCATTCCCCCCCCCCCCCCCCGCTACGGCCCTCTTCCCCTGGTGTGCATTCTCTTCGCAAGCGGTGGAAAAACATACGGTACACATGTTTCCCTCAGTCGACGTCGACAATGGGAAGCAAAAACAGCATTCCTCGAGGGGGAAAGAAATAAACTACAAGTAACATTACGGCGCATTACACCGAGTGCAACATATTGTTTTTTGATGCTAACCATCCCGCCCCAATCCTTCACATCCCTTCCCAAACCCCCGATGGGAACGTCGATGATGATGTAAAGTCGTTTTTCGACAGACGGTGACAGTTTGTGACTACATCCGGCGGTCCCTGTTGGAGCCACATCGACATCGACAAATCGAACCCTTCCCCAGCACGACTTTGAAAACAGGTTGTTTTCCACATGTGAGCGTGGGGAGTGGGGGGTTGGGTACTAGGAGGAAGATAAATAGGAATTCGAAACATTGGCACACGGCATTCCCGAGAGGTTCGTTGTGCATCGTTGAGGTGGAAGTTGCGTGGCAAACGCTGGAAAATAAGTTCCAGTTCACGGAACGGAGGTGAAAAGGAACAAACTTGGATCTTCGGCGCTGCCACCCGATAACGGCAGTTGATAACAACAGTTTTCCACTATCTTGGTTGGTGTTTTGCATTCGGTGCGCAATGTTGGTCCTTTGTTGAACGAGACAAAAATAATGGCACTTTCGGAATTGTGTCGCGCTGCGACAAGCGAACCGATGGGTTATATTGGCATGTCAAAGAACATGTCGACAACCCATTTGCTTGCTTGCTGATTCGCGATCATTACCCACTTGAAAGACACATACAGACCTTTGTGAGGTTGGGCGAAGGAAATAGTAGTTGGTATTGATGTGCGAAGAATTTTCCCTTGCTCGCTTCGTCAAACTGCATTGTCGAGCGAGGGCAACACGGGTCATCGCATCGTAGTACAACTGCAACCATTAATGATGTATCTTCCCACTTCTGAAGCCTGTTCTCGGAATGAATTACCTTGTACCGATGATGAAGTTTCCGCTGCATCGGAGCATGACAAATCGGTTCGAAAAGGACAGTCGGTGTGCGGGGAGGAAAAGCGGAAAACAACCAGCAATGCAGCATTGCAACGAGTGTTTTGCCACGGAAAATGGCAGAATGCCGATCCTTATGGTAGCGAAGCATCCCAGAGGATGATTCCTTTAGTGCGGTTTTTAGCACAGTTTAACGAGCAAATTACTGTTCGCTTGGTTAACGGCGGTTGGTACCAGCGCTAAACCCAACCCCCCGAGAGGTAAGTTGTTTACAAAAGAGCTGTAGCTGCGTATTTTCGCCAAGCACAAGCTTGTATCGATTGATGCGAATCCGGAGAAAATCCTCGCACTCGATATCGAGTGAACGCAGCTCGATACTTCAACTGTCAAGGTCTCGTTGTTTCTGCCCGTTGGAAAGGGGTTATTTCTTTTCATAAATCAATGTGCAACCATGAATAAAATAACCCAATCTATAAACATAAAAATTCAGATAAATGTATTAAACGCCACACGGAAAAAAAGGCGAACTGCCAGAGCGTCGGAAATAGTGGCCCACGATGCGTATCGAAGGTGGTGGCCGGGAGGAAATAAATATTTCATAAGCCACTCCGGGGCAAGATTGTACTGGTTTCATATTTCAGAAAGCTCCCTTCACCTCCCCCTTCCCCCTGGTAGGAAGCTGCTCTCCCCCGGGGGTGATGGGTTTTGTGCTCGGAGCAGCTTATGAATCGGTGTTTTTTCCTCGGGCTGGAAGAAATTCATCGAAGAAAATCCTGACATTTGCTTGGTGTTCCGCACGGAATGTATGCTCGCATGTTCATAACCCTACACGATGCAGTGAAGTTTCCGAGTTCCGACGTTCGAGTAGAGTACTTCGAGGGAAATCTTGCGAATGAATGTGGGATTGTTTGAAAGGTGATGCGAACGCAGACGAAAGTCGAACGGTCGTCGAGGAGGGATTTTTCTGGTGAATATTTTCTAACCGATTTTGCTTCAATGTGTGTGTGGGGGAAAATACTTTTTCGCGATCGGTAATCAATGTCGGTGGGTGAGTTTGATTTTCCTTTGCTACAATGTTTCAAAATAGAAAATCATTCCGGATGCATGACAATTTGTTTCTTTTTAAAAGGCTTAAAATAAACCCCGTGCCTGGCACTTTAAGGGTAGTAGAGTCCTTCACGTACATTTTGGTTTAAATTGTAGGAAAAGAGAAAAAACGCCCAATTCTATTTTATTTCCAAACATGAAATGCACCAACAGTATGGTCCGGAAAAGTGGAACATACGGGGAAACCGTAGCTGATTCGGATGTTGCCATGATTCATATCCTCTGGCGAGCAGGCAATAGAAATCAACCCCGGCGCAGAACGGCACGGGCCCCGAACTACCACATTGTCCGCGGCGACCGGAAACGATAGCAGCGACCAGCGAGCGACTCGAAAGAGGAAAAGTCAACGTTAGCTTCCCGAGCATCGGAACCGAACGGAAGCAACTCGTCGCGACCAGCATAAGGCGATTTGGGGGCAACTTTTATTTATATTCTCGACCCTTCGTACCGTACCCCCGTTTTTTTCGAACGGGAGGTCGCAGCGGGGGGAGGGTTGTCCCGGACTCTCTGCCGAACCGGAACCTCCGAGTATGGAGGATAATATTTTTCGTTTATGTCTATATATTGGACATGATTTATCGTGCTGACAGATATCGTGCCGGAGAGTTGGATCGAAACCGGGGTTCCTTCACGAGGTGTCGTTGTCGGCCAACTTTCCCCGGGAGTATGTATCTGTGTGTGTGTGTGTGTGTAGTGATTGAATTAATGAGTAATCACCTCCAACGCCCAGCTTCCGCACGTTTGTCGTGAACACAATTGTCGGTCGTAATCAGACTCACGTCAAACTTTTCGACCCGGAGACACACGCGCTCACACACACAGCGGTCGCCATTTGTCTGCCTTTGGATTTGACAAATTCGGCCACTTTTCTGCCGACGCCGGATGTGGAGGCGGGGCCCGGGTGTGTGTTTCGTGTCAGCACGAACGGCTTGCGTTGGCCGGCGCCGAAATGGAATGTGTCAATCAGTGTGTGGTAATGAAATTTGCAGCTACAGATAGGTTTCGAGCGAAGTAATCGAAGACGACGGGTTCGCGTGGGTCGCCGAACCAGGGGACACGTGGGGTGAAACATGTCTCCTGTGCCTGTTCTTGGGATGAGTTATCTAATTTGTCACACATTGCATTGTGTATGTATTGCAGGTATCTCAATGACGGGGAATGTTTTCTTTTGGTGAATGCCATGAAGTTTTTTACTTCGTTTTATTTGGCCATTGCGTGTGTAGAACCATCAAGGAAAAAAAAAGGGAAAATCACTTGCACTAAAATGCTCTAAGAATGTGGCCGTTTGTTTTCGGGTGTGTTTTATTCATTTCGGTATGCTATCGCTTCAATCTTGTATCTGATTCTTCGGCGGTTCCGAAGCAGCACGCGAACCAATCTATGCTACTGTTATCCTTTTGTTTTCCTTTCGACTGCACATTTCAGAGAAATAAAAATGCTGCTACGCCCTCCTTAAACGGTAATTGATGGGCAAATGCTTTTAAGACAATGTCTGGATTTCGGTTGAATCGACATCGTTGAGTGCGGAGATTCCTGTGTTGAGAGGAATTTATAGTTTAAGCGGCATTTTTAGACATTCCGAACGTTTTCAAATATCGTTTATGTCTTTAACCTGAACTCGTTTTGGAGATTATAACACACCGAGAGATATTTTGAAGAATAGGTTGCACAAGAAGAACTATATAGAACAGCATTCCAAACCTCAGTTATTGAAAAGTTATTGAATTTGGGAATTTGTAGAGGAAACTAATTGACTTTTTCACGTGTTCAGTGTTATTCCTCATCGCTGGAAAGTTCAAAAGCTTGGTCCAGTCCACAAAATGACGTTGATACCTGTGAAACCGTGCTCATGTTGTAAAAAATGGCAGAAAACTGTTACTATGACAAAGCAGCTGCCCGGATAGTCATAAAGTTTAACGAGCGCACTCCATCGCTCGGCAGGTTGTGGTCGTAATCACGGTGACAGAACAATTTCTCCCAAAAGACCTGTGCGATTGTGGTGGATTTTGTTGTTTACGTTCACTTGGGGTACCGTTTCCCGGATAGTTTTGATCTAATTTAGACCGCACCAAATTGAGGGGAGTCCTACTTGAGCTTGAAATGAAAATTTTGCAGATGGTTTTAAGGGAAACATTTTAGTATCAGGTTTTTTTGCTGGAGCTAGAGGAGTTTTGAGTTCTTTGCTGGAGCTAGAAGTAAGGAAATTGTAAGGATTTAATAAAAGTTGTGCATTTGTGCTCCTACTTGAACTACTCTCCAAAAAACCCTGACAACGTGGGAGAGCGAGGATAGAGTGGTTAAATCAGCTTTTCCAGCAAAATCAGCCCCTTGCTGCGGAAAAGCCACCGAGAGAAGGTGATGGCCACGATGTGGGCACTGTAATAAATTTTGATGAGTACTTAGCGCTGTGCCAGTGTAAAGCATCCCCGCCGCCATGTCGCCTGTGCTCGGGGTCGGGGCCATTTTCATAAATTTGAATTATTTAGAGCTAATTAGCGCTGTTTGTGTTGTATTCCTTTATTTTTACTTTCGGCTTGGGGAAAAAGAATGCAGAGGGTGGCCGGTGGATCATGGGTGAAGCCACGTAAAAAGAAAAGCGTGTCCCGGCGCTTGGCTACACGGTTGGTTAACAACATTGTTACAAGAAAAAGGTTAGAAGTGGCCAGGAGGAGTCACATAAATCTTCAAAGGTGGTGAAAGATTAATTACTGCCTCCGTTTCCGAAACCTGCGAAGGAGCACTCGCTGTAAAAATTTTAGCAAGACGATGAAAGTATAAGAACAGATTTATTTTCCAATCTCCTAAGATTTTATTATGTGGTTACAAATTAACGGAAAGACTGTTCTCAAAATTGTTAAGATGTTGGAACCACACACGGCAACAGACCACGTGCTGTGGCAAAAATACTGCCGATGTCATTCCGTGGCAAACGGAAACATATGGTAATGATTGCAACGTGGCGACATCGAACATCGTTGTTCAATCACGCGGCGTCGGAACGGCACGGAAGGCTTGGGGACGAGTTCCGCTGCAAAAGTGGCTGGTAATTGTGAGCCCGAAAGGAGCTTACTTTCGTATTCTAGCTCGTCCGCCGACCGAGGGCGTCCTTGCGGCTGGCATACGATGATGAATTGTTTCCCAGCAGCACCAGCACCAGCAGCGCGCCGAGTGATAAAGTGTTGAAACATCAGGCGCAAAATGGCGAAGAAATGATTGCAGTGAACTTCACCTCGGCGCCTTCGGAGTGGAGCAGGACCTCTCTTCCACGGGGGAGGGTGGGTGACAGGCGTGACACGCGCGTCCAGGGGGATAATTTCGCCAAAGAGACGCAAAACCGATGTAGCACCGACTCCGTCCGACGCCGTGCCGACCAGGCGTACCAGGCATTCCAACATTAGAAACATCACGTGAGGGCGTGGAAAGCCAGGAAATGTGGAGGTGGAGATGTGGAGTGCTTACGTGTCTTATGATTTATGGCATTTTTCGCATTCTCGTACTTCAGCCTCGTTGAGGCGACGTTCGGGGCTGGGATGGGAAGGCAAACGGGAGTCCACGCTCCGGAACACCGAAAAGACTTTGATGCTGAAAATATGTTTCTCCGTGCATCAAACTCCGCATGGCATGTGTCGAAAGGTGGTGTCGTTGAGGGCGGTTCCTCTGCGCACCGTAGAAAGGGCCAGGAAAGGGTCGGAAACTATTCTCAAGGGGTTCAGCAGAGAGTGGTATGTAGAAATTAGAAAGTAAGCAGAATCTTGAATATGTTCTTACTACCAAAAGATAGGAAAGGATTAAAGCGACCAACGATTTCTTTAATAACATCTTAAATTCTACCAACATTTCAGTTAGTTTTTTAATAAGAAATTGATCAGTCCTATGCTACTTATACACAGCAATCTTTCGTTAAAAAGAAACACGCAATGTAGCACAATATACTTTGATTTATGTTCGCTTCGATATTCTGGCAATCAGCTAGATATCTGGAACGTCCCTCGCAAAGGGTCTCTCGTGTTGAGCAGACAAAAAAAGGGAACGAGTTCGGTCGAAGGAAAAGTGAATTTGCGCTCCCGCAACGTGCTTCATATTTCTACACGTACACCGTGTCCACGGTTGCAGGTTCAGGTGCCTTTTTTTCCTTCCACTTTTTGGAACGATGCACAAGGACACATTCGAAGGCGAAATAGAAAGGAAAGAAACTGCAATGTAGAACCCGCCGTCTATGTTTTGGCCCGTGTCTTTGGGCAAAAGGGAACGTGGGTGAAATAAGGTGCAAAATCTGGCTCCCATGGGGCGAGCGATGGGAGTTTAATGAATAATGAAAAGAAATCGTGACCATGTTTCGGGGAACGTCGGTGGCCCTAGGGAGTTTCCCAGGGGTTTGAACCGAAAACGAGCAGGTCAGGCTACTCAACGGGGTGTTTGATTTATGATGTATTTACAGCAGGAAACTGTCCGACAGTTGAGCCGTCGCTTCGTTCGTCGTAATCAAGTTATCGTTTGTCCTAAAGAAGGGTTTAATTAGAAATCGAAACGTGAGGCGTTTCAAGCTGTTATGAAGAATTAATAAATCCATCAGTGCTGCTCCTTTTATAGACGGAATACAATGTGTCTTCGTATTCCTTTCATTACTTATCACCGCATTTGTTCGAAGGATGTCGTTTAGATTAGTTTGAGTTTGGCTTTTAGATATTTTCTGTGTCAAATTCTCAGAAAATGAAAACCAGAGAACCTTCAAAGTTCATGATTATATCGTTAATTGTGAGCAGGCTTTCGTTATTTGGACTTCTGTGTGTAGTGGAATCCAACATCTTATTTTACGCAATCACCCATTTAGGTTCACAATGATACATTGCTTCCAATTTTGAGCACAAGTTGTGAGTTCTTTTTTATATTTACAAAAGGCTTTCTTAGTGACTTTTCTTTTACACAGTTTTCCTTTTAGTTTCGAATAAACGGTTTATGTTCGCTTGTGGAATGTTTTCGCTTCAATCGTTGCTTTAAACAAAGACTCATTTTGACCACAAGCATTTCCACTGTGTGCCGGATTTCAAAACCCTAAGCTGGATGAGCTGTTGCGACCGAACGAATTCGTATTTCTCGTGCCTCGAAGCTGTTCCGATGCTGATTTGCCTGTCGAGATAATTTCCTTTGAAAACAAACTCTCCGTCCCCCTCCCCCCACCCGGTGGACAAGTTCAATCACCGCACGGTTAGATGGTTTTCTCCCCGGCAAGATAGGCCTATGCTAACTGTTCATCATGTGTTTGTGGGTTTGCTGCCCTTTTTGCAGCCCCCACCCTTACCGCAATCCCGGACCAAATTCGTTTTCCACGTCGTTAACGTCGTGTCTCAAGGTCTGATTTCTATTAGCAACGATATCTTACGGGTTGCCTTAGGTGTAAGGAAGGGGAATGGGGGGGTGAGGGAAATGTTTTCAGGGAAAATTAATTTGAACTTCAAAGGAAAAACATTTATCTTTTGAATCAATAAAAGGTACATGCTCACTTCTGCCTTGGCACTGTGCGTCAGCATGCGTCCTTCCTTTCGGGCTTCCTTTCTCTCGTTTACTTGAGTTCGTTTCCTGCCCTGCTCCTTTTGAGAAGGCGACAAGTTCTGTCAGTGATGCTGAGAAGGGTTGCCTACGTGGTCGAGTGTGTATTCGTAACACAAGTATAAAAGATCGCTTCGGCCAAAGGGTTGCACTTTGAAATGTATCCTATTCTATTTAAGATCTTTGCAATCGTTTTATTCGACGGACATACATTTTAGTATAAGCAAGCTTTTAAATGAACAAGCCAGGTTTCGGATTACAAAACACACGTGAGTTTGATAGAAGGAACTCCACGGTACGCATCGTCGCCATCGATCGACGACATCGAACGCTCCGGCCCGATGATATTGAGCCAGGTGTTTCGAAAAGGCTTCGGTCAAGCGACTACCGATTTGCGTCGCAAAACACGCAGTACAAGTGCGGAACATGCTGCGGAAGGAAAATTCATGTTCCCCGTAGCCCAAGATTACCCGTTAGAGACAGCCGGTGGCGCGCTCGGTTGGGCCGAAGAACATGCGGTCCGATGGGTCCATTAATTTTCTCCGAACACGAAACCGGCGCGGGAAACTTCCTGCGCTTTAAGCTGCCTCCGGCGACTTCACTCATTCCTTCAGGAAGTCCACGCTCCGTGGGGCGGCGAAGGGGCGATGAGAGGGACAGTGAACCAGTTTGCGGTGCGTGCGATGAACGCCCGAACCCAACGATGGTTCGAAGAGTTTCCGCCAGTTTTCCGACCCATGCTGCAGAAGAGGTTGCATTTGCAGCAGCAATAGCATGCTTACGATGCGACCGCATAAATTATTCCCACAAAATACATTGCAATTAAGGCACAGTTCATGTATTAAATATATTATTCAGCATGATCTTATACCATGGCAGCCATGGTGCAATAATTTATTGCAATAAATTTTTAATTACTTATAGTTGCACTGATGGCCGCGTGCCGGAAAAGGACTAACGATGGCTAGAGCGTGACAAAGAGTGAACAAGGAAGAGAACTGAGAAGTGACAGCATGGAGTGCTGAAATTATAAAGATAGAAGTATTGTATTCTTCACTCGTGCTGTTGACAGGTTGTCCAAATAGTTGTATTTTCTATAAAACACTTTGTTTTGTTTTTATCACCGCTTTAGAATGTCGTGTATGTTTTAACTTATTACCATCATATTGAGCTGCATTGAAATGAGTTTTTATTCATTTGTTTGATTGCAAATACCAGACCTTTGCTGTAATTGTTTTGTTTTCATCTACGTTTTCATTGCCAGTCAACGTTTAGGCTCTTTAGAGAATGTTTAGTAGGATAAGAATTTCTTATCCATGGCTGTCAATACTATTCATTGTCGTGAGCTACCATTAAGTATAAAAAGACATATTCTAATTTCCTTACTTTTGATTTTTGTTACTTACATAAATGACTGTAAAGCTGTAACAGGAATGTTTAAATATACAAACCTTCAAAATAAAAACATTGTATTAAATAAACTCCAGTTGGCATCGGTGCGCATCGTCAAAGAAAAGTATGCAAATGATATAAGACTACAAAAAAAATGAGCAGTTGGATGCTTTCAACGAAACCCTCGACGAAGTCACCTTGGAAGGCAGACAAACGGAGGCCTGTACGGACGAAGATGAGTTGATATTGTGATCGCGATGAGCCGAAAGTTGTTGTTGATGATGCAGATGACTACAACGATGGAAAGAAGAATAATGGTGATGATGCTGTTATCATTGATATGAAAAGCATGTTGCACAAGGGTGGGTTCTGTCTTGTTTGCGTCACTCCTCGTCGTCGTCGACCTGCTTGGCGAAGGAAAGTGATGTTGGGGGGTAATTTTTTGTAAATTAAGACCCTCTTCCTCTGCTTTTCTTCTTTTTCGTAGCGCGTGTTACACGCAAACGATCGTTGGAAAGCATTTTATGCATACCGAGGGAAGGGAAAAGTGATTGGTCGATCGGCCAAATGAACAAAAAGATAGCAAAAAAAAAACAACAAGGTTAGAAAAACAGAAGAGGACTCTTTCGGTGTTGCGCTATCTGAACAGCTATCTCAGGGCTGCAGCGCACGAAACAATAGTGGTGTGTTAGTGGTGGTTCGCAGTTTGAAAAATGTGTGCGTGAAAACATCTTTCTCGGGTGCATTATGCAAAACAGCGAAAGCCCGTTGGAATACATTTTCGGGGCAGAACGAAACGATTTTTTCCCAGCATGAGTGGTGGGTTTACGAGAGAACGCGTGCAAAATGAAAACCTTGGCCTCGTGAATGAAAAGTTTCTCGCACGTCAAGAGCCGCGCAGAAAGGCATGGAACGAGAAGGATTCATTCGCAACATGAATGTGCACTTTCCCCGCGCAATCATTGCTGTTCGCATTTAATATATTTTGTAGTTTCACTCGTTCTTTTCTAGCGATGGAGAATGCAGTTTGGAATGTGTTTCGGCTGTACTGGACGAATTGGGCAGTTTGTTCCAACTGAAAACACTCTTGCCGCTGAGTTCCATGATTAAAACCGTAGCTTTTGGGTGGTACTTCAAATAGAATGATCTTTCAAATACAGACTCTGGAAAACATTGGATCGAATTAGACCCTTTAGCCTTGATATATTTTGGCAGATGTTTTACCATACTTCACAGTTTTACTTATTGTAATTTCTTCGAAATGTTGGAACTTTTTAGGAAAGGGGTTTACCTAAATGCTAGTTTTATTTCCGTTGACGTAACATCCCAATCCAAGTTATGGCTCTAAACAGAGGTTCCAAAGAGGAAATCTGAAAAGGACAAGTCTTTCAAGTGGATGCATTCGATGCACCCTTCTGCTGCATTTTCGCAGTGCACCAGAAGTGCACCACTTAGCTGCAGCAATTACAACTACTTTCTGCTCTGCGAAGGAGCACCGTGCTCGTGTCATTGGTTGAGTGGAAGAAACTACGTTTATCCCTGAGCCTACGGGTTTGGTTTGTTTGCCATTCTCGGTGAATCGGGTGAGAAAATGACAAACTTAGAACGTTGTCGCACAAAGTGGCGCTTTTCAGGACCATTTGCGAGTTCAAGCGCAGGTTTTTGACGAAGCAAAAACCTTCGCGACAAATTGGGAAACAATCGGCACCCAAGCAGGCGTTTCAAGTAATTTATTTGCTTGCTTTTCGCGGTTCTTTTCTCAACGATGCTTCAGTTTGACTTTCTTAATTGAATGAAATTTATTTCATCCAAAAGCGACCGTTTGTGCTGTGGTGCTTGAGTTAAAAAACCATCCATTTGTTAATGCGTGGTACCAATGGACAGTTTCTGCTGCATGTAGGAGCTTCTTTGTAAAAGGTGTCAATGAGTGCTGTTCTAGTTGAAGCGTTCCCTTCTGTTGGCGTTTTTCCTTGGTGTCCTTTAAGTTTATGGAAAATAGGTAGCTATTAGCTAACAAATGCTGGTTCAGGTTGCGAAAAAAAGAGATACTTTAGAGAGATATTCTTTGTTTGTAAATAAACATGCCCTTGGGTAAATTAACTCCAAGTTCACGTCTAAGTCTACACTATGCTTTTCATTCCTTTCATTTTCTCTTGAGCCACAGAGAAATGGCGGTACTATATGACACGTGCCAAAGGAGGTGCGTGATGAGAATCGTGATAATTATGTTCTTCACTTCCTATACCTCCCCCTTTGACTCGATCGCTCGTGGGTGGTAAAAGCACATTTAATTACAATTTAAAGAGACGGTAAAGTTGGCCGCTTTGCAACTTGCTTTTGCTTCTACTATTGCTTGTTCCGAGACTACGTCGACATTACGACAATTAGTGCAGCTTACGTCGTCATCCCGTTGGTCAAGTGGTCTTAGATGGGCCTCGTTTTCTGAAAATTGTACCTCTTTGAATGGCGGCGGGAGTGTGGTTTGCCGGTGAGTTTTCTCGTTTCTTATTTTCCCTCAAAGCGGAAAAAAGGAGAACAAGTGCTTTTTTGCCTCCCGCCCAGGTCGGTTGTTTCTTTTTGAAAGCTGATGCGGAAAACGGTTTTTCCGCTGCCCTTTTGCCATTAGTGTTTGCATCAAACGGTTTTCAGGCCGGCACATTCTCGGTGCATTGCCTCCGGTTTGTATTAAACACATTTTTTGTTGCCGCTCCCCGTCCCCCGGTTGTGTGTTGTGGCCGTGTTCCCGAGAAACGACCGGTCGTGAGGTTAGCCATTGCGCATTTGCTACCGGTAGGCGTGGAAAAGGCAAGTGAAAACACTTTTCCCTGGCCATTTCACCGCCGTCTAATGATCGCCACTCGCGCGCTATGATAAATTCCGCCCTAATGTTGCCGATCCCGATGGCGGATGTTCGTGCGGCAATGGTCAAAACTGCATTCGAGCAGGCAATCGAGGAGAAAATAGTATGCGGAAGTAAGTGGAAAACGCCTTCCGGGCGATGTTCGATGTGGAGCTGTTTTTTAGGAAAATCGGGTGTGCAGATTTTCCATTCTCTTTTTTTCATCTTTGAAATCATTAAAACCGTGTTCTGGGAATGTTCCTGGAGCAACTTGTTCGCTGTTCGCAACTTCGGTTTGTTTCGGTGTTATTACGCAACTGTTGAGTAAACGAAAAGCTGAAGAAAAATTAGAACAATGGTTTGGGCAGTTAATTTAATTAAAAAGACTCAAAAATCGTGTTTTGGATGTTTTACTAAAACATATTTTAGTCGATTCTTTGTGCCATTTGGTAGTTAGCTCACCTTAAACTGTTGTAAATAAATCTCGCGCATTCATCTCCCATTCTTCGAGCAAATATTAAATTTTCATTCTGCCATCAAATTAGTGTCGGTTGAAATTTCATCCCAGAGGAAACGATGCCCAACTTTTGACGGATTTTAGCGGATGAAAAAGGCACAACGTTATTTATGAAGTTATATCAATTTGAAATTCTTTCCCGGGGTAGACCCTTCCGACATTTCTTTGAGGAATATTTTGCTTTCGCGCTTCCCGTGCTTGGACATGTTTTGGACCACTTCATCATCTCGTGCTTTTGCTGTCTTGTTTTAGCTAGCCACTTTCGGATTTTAATGTTCTGAGGGAGTAGCTTTTCTTCAAACGGACTTTTCCTGTTATGCTGTAAAGGAAAGAACAAGCAGCTTCATTACCCAATCAGTGTTTTTAAGCATTGCAAACCAAAGCAAGCCTTGTCCCAGGTTAGACAGTGTTTCGCTTTCGGTTTGTTTTTACGTCAAAGCGCTTCCCTAAATCAGCTTCTCGATCTTGTTCAATTTATAAAATCAACTTCTAACCGATCACCAATGAGGGAGGAAGCGTAGACTTCCTTTCCACCCACAGGCAAATTTATGTACCGGTTTCTCGAAGACATTGATCGGACCAGATTAGCGAATCGAGCTGAACATCGTGGAACGCTCTTTGAAACCCAATCGGGAGGTCGGGGGGGAGTTATTTTTGTAATCGCGAACTTGTTTAGGAGTTTTCCCTGCAGAACGATAACTTCGGCGAGTGGTGTCTTGAAGAGGAACGTTCCGAGAAAGATTTATGATTTGCCTTCTCAAGTTGCAACAACGTTGGCATACTGTTGTTAGAAGTGCTTCAGTAATTGTACGACACGAATTCTCGGATTTCAACAAATATTCTGGAAATTAGCTCTTCTGACGGTAAGTAACATCGTGTGAAGATTATTTATGATCTATGGGGAGCTTTATTTGAAACTTTGCTTCTTTGTAAATATGTCTAGAAAATTGTTTGATTGTTTGAATTGGATAATCATTAGTTCACTTGCTCTAGAATTATGAAACAATGGGCCTTAGTTCAGTTTTTATTGAACTAGCGTTTATTGGTTGACAATCATCGAGTTCATTCGTTTACATTAAATTTAACAGATAAAAATTAAGCGTAAGCGGTAATGTGGAAACGATTGTATTCATGTGACAGGTGATTAATTATCACTGTCAAAAGAAAAGAACAATGAATAGTTGCTTGTAAAACACGGAAACCTCAATTGCTCTAACGAAATCAACTGCGAGAGATAAATCATATCCTCAATTACAAAGGTTTCCAGCATTCGTAATTGACATATGCAAGGCGCACATCAATCATCGTGCAATGTACGTTTGATTTTATCCAATATACTATCGAAGACGGTTAAATGAATCCGCAAATGATGGATCATATAATCCGAGGCAAAGGTGTCAGGATTTGCGTCCATTTTGTGCTTCATATAACAACCAAAAGGTAAGCGATGTACAGAGGAAAAACGAGCTGATTTAAAGAAAGAGCTGTCAGAGGATAAATTTTACTCGGTTAGTCACACAAATGAATGGTAAGAGTTAAATTTTGCTTGATTTTGTGAGGCAAGAGTGGGCGAGGGAGTTCCGGTGGAGGCGCCTGGTGCTTTATTAATCAGAACAGTAAAAAAAAAATGCCACTGGAACGGGCGAGCTCCCGGTGCGACATGTCGCAGATCCGATGGTCGGAAAAGATAATGACAAATCATCCCCGTCAGTAGCACCGTATGGTCGGAATCGACTTCGCTCCGTAACCTTTCCCTTGTCTCGCGAGAAAGGCAGCGGCATCGCGAGTTAAAGCAGATGAAATGACGATGAGTGAATAAAATCACCGAACAACGGCGAGTCTCTCGGAGGAAAGATCTACAGATCAAAAAAAAAACCGTCGCAACGCTGGTTACGGCGTTTGTCATTTGTCTCGTCTCGTGCCAGAGCTTCGTTCGCGTTGCGTATCCAATTTCATCAGCCACGCCCGAATGGTTGCGCGGGGCGCAAAGACTAGAAAAAAAAGGTTCACATTTGTCGTTCGATGCTGGGAAATTTACGATGTTAGGGGAAATTTATGCACACATTTTTCATATCTAAATTGACTTTTACATTTGACACTGTGGCAGCGCGCTTGCGATGGGACCCGTTCGTTGCTTCTTTTCGACATCTGCTGCACATGATTGCAACATTTGGGCCAGAGTATTAGAAGCTGAATCTGCGCTGACTGATGACTCTAGGCGATGTGTTTGGATGGCGTGAAGAATATGTCAAACATTGGAAGGAGCTGTTTTTTTTTTATTTAATCCGCTTTGCATTGCTTTTCTTCTTTTTCGTTTTAAGCAGCTTTTTGATCTTGACCTGAAGGATTGAAGGAAAAATTATAATTAAAAGAAAAGAATTGGTGAATCAAACTGTTTTGTTTTGTTATAGAATGGAAGAAACTTAAATTGGCTTGTTTACCAAAATAAGTAACAAAGTGTAGCAATATTTTTAAACAACTGCTTTTCGTGCTGCATCCTTGAAGTTGTACAAAATGTTTAATCAATAACCTAGATGGCCCAGTTGTTTAATATCCAATGTATTCATATGGTGACTAGAAAGAGGTTGACCCACTTGTTTGAACATAGTGTTTTAATTATGATTGGTCCTAATGGCCTAACCGATTCAGCTCCGTTTCCTGGAACTTTTTGAGAGTATGATTTTTTATTTTAAATTCATGTACTTGCATGCAGAAAACCTGCTAAACCAATTTCAATTTGCCTTAAGAGCAAATCTAAAATCCAACCTTAAGTGTGGTTTGGTGGTCTTTTATTTCATTTGTTAAGCTAAGATTACAAATCACACCCACATCCTTTCCCCAAAATCCGAGCGTACGTGTTTGCGGGTCTGTATGCAACCGGGGTTGCATATTATTTGGAAAAGAAACTTTGCTTTCCCTCCCCTCGCCAGAAGTGCTGTTTCGAGAGTCGTGTTTGCTTAACATTCGCCACTGGCGGCAGTGTTCGTAAATTCTAAAATTAATTTACATGTTTTCGTTTCTTCCCTATCTATCCGAATGCCTTTCGGTTCCCGGGAGTCCCGTTCAGTGTCTTTTGGCAGAAGGTGTAGGAATAATCCTTAATACCTCCTTCGTTCCAGAACCCGTTGAGAAACGATGTTTTCTTACCTGGAAACTGGTGAACGCAGGAAAAACGATCCTAGGCCAAGACGGGGGAAGTAGGTGCTTACTTTTGGCCCCTTGTGATGCCAAAAACAACATAAACAAACACTCAATATTGTCCTTTGCTACAAGGGTCTATTGTGGCTCCGTTTGGTCGGAGGCGAGGTTTTCTGAGAGCACCGGCTGACCATCGTTTGCATTCCCACCACTTGTTCGAACCCATTTGCTTGCACTGCCCCAAATCGGTTTAACATTCAACTCCAGCATCTACTGAATTGTCGCACTTTACATTTTCTTGCTTTGCGAAACGAAGTGTAGTTGTTTACGTCTTTCTTCGTCCGATATCCTGCGCATGGTGCGAGGGTTCTGCTAAATGGTTGTCCGAAGAGCAGTTTTCCAACCGAATACGCCCTGAAAAATGTTACGAAATTGTTCGAAGCAGTACAGCACAGTGTTGTTCGCAAGTTATGAGTTACAATATTACATTTATTATTTTAGAAAATCAAACTTAAAAAAATCGGAATTTATAACAACATATTCTCCTTAGCAAGTGTACTTTTATATTTCTAATGGTCAAAAAAGTGATTCCGTATCGATGTCCTTGTGAACTGTTCTTGAATCGAATCATAGGCATGTGTTTTTAATGCCTTCCCTTGCAGTTGAGAGTATTCCGGTCGAGTCCTGATTGTGTAAATGAAGGCTTGGGTCTGCCTGCATCCAAAGAAAACATGGGCACGCATTGCTTCTGCTATTTCCCCTTTTGTCCCACCCCCCTCCCTTTTTTCCACAGTCGTTTTCGGGAAGGCACCGGAGGAAGTTGTAAGGTATTTTATCATCTGTGAAAATATTTATGTTGTAGCCTTTTAATGATTTACTTGCGTGCTTTTTCACTCGCTTCGTCGTTCGTATCGTGCACATGCAGCCAGTTCTGCTCGAAGGATCCACACTGCAGTCAGTAAATTTGCCGTCCTTCTGCTGATGTTGGTGGGTGTGCATGGGTGTGTGTTTGTCTATGCTGGCTTGCTCGAGGGACGGGTTGCTTGAAGCTCGGTGTCGTGTCGATCGTCTTCCTAGTTTTTCAGGTAGTTACTCAGGCTAGGGTCCTTCAAAGAACCGTCGGCATGATGGAACAGAGCACCAACACTCTTGCAGGAAGGATACTGTCCTTTTGAAACTACGAGCAGGACGGGCTGGCCGATGCAGTGCTTTAAGTTTTCCTGCCAGTAACAAAATAATTATATTTTCTCCAGTATTTATATATCATTATTTCGGGTTTGTCTAATGAATTTAAATGGAGTCCACTCCAACCCGGTTGTTTTTGCTCTTGGGGGGGTGGACCTCTTCTCTTCTGGTGGTCGGTAGAACCGTTTGCATCTATGGGATGCATCTTGTTGGTTTGTCCTTGTGAGTACGATTGTCTGTTGGCTGTTTTCCATGTTGCTTCCGACACACACACCCCACATAGTGTTGAACATGTTTGTATCGTTTTTTTTACTTTGCTTCCCAGCTGCATGTGTTTTTCTGCACGTCTTCAACGAGAAGCTGCCGGAGGAGATTCGTTCCTTCGAAAACCACCACATCTTACTTACGAAATGCAGTGCGGGCGTTGTAACCCTCCATCGTCCTCGGTTTGGGTAAGTTTATTGCAAATAATTTGTTTGTTGTTTGGCATTTACCGTACAGTTATCGGTGTAGGGTAGGAATCTCGGTGGGTTGGGCCCCGGTCCCGCCCGCCCGCCCGCGTCGTTCGGTGCTGATTGGAAAGTGAGCTTTTTGCCCTTTGAAACTGCAACTGAAACCCCTCGCCCGAAGAGTGTGGCGAGCGAGTGGGTTGTGTTATGTTTTTCGGTACTTTTGTGGTGAATTAAGAGTAATTGTTTGTTGTTCTGCCCCAACACGGTGGAAGGTGGACAAGTAGGTTAAATAAGGATCGCTTTCACCTTCCCGTTTGCGATCCAAAAGATGGATGTTGCGGCAATGCACGAAGGTACACAACGTGGTAGGAAGGTGAGCAAGGAAAGCTGATTCCCAGAAAACATTAAATAAACTCCTGAAGAAATGTGTGCGAATGCGTTTGGAAAGGGGGCACAAATGACAATTCAGGTATGGGTTTTCCAAGCTGGATCGTGTTGCAAATTGATGTTGCTGGTTTTGTTTTGTTATTTCATACAAAAAGATGCCGACACTAAGTAGCACGAAATGTAAATGTGCACCAATCTGGTAACATGAGAGCAAGTGGTTTGAATAAATATATTTCAAAACATTTGTTAGCAGTTAGTTTTCCAATGAAACAGTGGTTGATAAAGTTTTCCGTGTCTAAATCAAGCCAAATTAGTGATAACTATCTGATGATCATTACTCATCGCTAGACAACATTTCGAACGGTAGTTTTTTCATCTTTAAACTTCTGCTTTTGGTGCGGGAAAACCTTGAATTTACTGTGCACGCCTCGTTGACTTTTCCCCGTTCATTTTTCCCGTAGCATCCGTTGCAACTTGGTGCTCGATTGCCTGCACTCTTACTTTGTGCTGCTCTCCATTTGGAGTTCTTATCTTTGAGTGTGGTTTTTGGCACACCAATAATGGGCACCGACCGTCGGCAAAATGGGTTGGCTCAAACATCTCCCCCCTCTCCACTTTCGAATGGCCTCAGATCGAGATTAAATATTAATATTTATAAGTGAGCAACATTTATAAACTTTGCGCGTAATTTATGGAATACCGAAAGCCGGCAGAAATTTTATAACCGAAAGTGAAACGGGCCGAATGTATCGCAACACACACACACACACACACAGGCACACATACACATGCACACATGCTATAAATAAAATGCTGCTATTCTACTTTCCGCTCGCTTTTCCGAACCGGGTGAAGTTCATGGTGAGTATGTGTGTCCGTGAGCCGACTTTGGCTGTATTGCGAATGATGTCATTTTTTCCGCTTTTTTGCAAGGACCAAGTCTTTTCTATTATCGCACACGGTGGTGCAGCTAGCCTTGGTGCATCTTTGGTGCGCTGGAATACCGTGCATGTGGTGTGCTCGGGACAGGTTTTCGGGGTCGTTTGTGGGAGTTTGTTATCGTATCGCTGAATCCCGAAGTTGGCTTGGGTCGTTTGCTGTGTATTGCTTCGAACACGCTCGCTTCCGAGTGCGAGCGAAGGAGCCAACAGACGGTTCCGGGTGGTGCCTGATGCTCTTGCCGAGGCCTAACTTTCAACGAGGACGCTCTGCTCTGCCAGTAAAGCTACGGACCAGGATGCACTAAATTGTGACGATGGTCGGGAGAAGCTGGGGTCGAAGTGGGGCAAAAAAAAAAGGGAACACACACTAATCGAGGATTCGGTGAAAATATGACTGGAGAAAGGCACCTCGGATTTCGGGGGTACGGAATATGCGCCCGGGAAGCAGCCGACAGCGTGGACATAAAAATAACAAGCTTATCCCTCTGGTCTCTGTACTCTGAAGCAGCATTCTCCACCGAAAGTCAGATGAGGAATAGTTCCACCTGTAATCCTGAGTGTCGCCGTGGGAGATAAACTTCGAATATTTGCATTAAAGCCCGGTTCGGGATGTTTCCCTCCCGGAAATGGCCAACGGGGGCAGGGAGACGCATGGAGAAAGGTGGGGAATCGCTGGGCATGTGGCATAAATTAACGACGACGTCGACATCCATGGGCAAAGGCTGAAACTTTCGGGCAGGAAAATGCGACAAGGCGATACTTTCTGCATTCTACCAACTCAGCATGATATCTTTTTTACCCGTGGATGATTATTCACCGTTTGGGCTTGTTTTTGAAATGGACACTTTTGTATTCAAGCGTGGAAAGGTTCGTGTGTTTTCAGGAAAAACATTGTATGCTAAAGGGCGGGTACCAACATTTGCTCATTACAGTGAAAGCCGTATCGGATGTTTACAATAATGATGATGCGTCCAATAATGTCCTCCTTCGTGTAAAAACAAACACCATTGCGCTCACCTGGTCGAGAATTAAAGTTTTTTCCCCTAATTTCCCTCCGAAACAGGCTAAAACAAATGAAAACATCGCAAGCTACGTCATTATCCTGTCATCATCTGCCGTATTCCGAGGAAGTTCGCCTCAAGGAACCTTTTTGTTCTGCTCACAAACGGCCCTGAAGTCTGACCACTTATGCTCGCAAAGACCAACAACAAACGGGAGATCATTTCCGGGGAACGAGGCTCGCTAATGGGAACCGATGGAACACAACGTCTTCGAACACGCCAGCCGTTCGTTCGGATGGAAACACATGTTAACGGACGAGTCGGGCCAATAGCGACGGCTAGCATGTGTGAAAG
Source organism: Anopheles coustani (assembly GCF_943734705.1). NCBI lineage: Eukaryota > Metazoa > Arthropoda > Insecta > Diptera > Culicidae > Anopheles > Anopheles coustani. Next base: position 3,769,883 of record NC_071288.1, on the reverse strand, counting down.
TGTTTTTGCCGTAGCTCATTTCGTTTTCACTTACAAAACACGCCATTACTCAGGGTGGCATCATTTTCCCGTTCCGGCTGAAACAAAGAAAGAATGAAAAAAGACACGCCAAGAGGGTTTGGGTGTGGGTGAAGGCGATAATGAACGAGCATCGAACAGTTACAGCGAGGAGTCCCATGACGGAATGCTACTTTGTGTTTGTGGGGAGGAAAAAAAAGCCAGTGGGGCTGAGGATCATCGACAAATGATAGCTCGAACATGTTGGACATTGGGGGAGCATCAAGGATGGTTGTTTAGTTTGGTTTTGCTTCTAATGTTCCGCAGTAGAACTTTCGCCCGTTAGAGTTATAGCAGCTATTTTGAAGAGAAGTGTGGATATTTATTTTAATGGCCACCTTGAACAGGGACTGATGAAATTAATACCTCTTGTATCGTGTCTATGTAAGGGCCTTCCTAACAGTTTGGTCATAATTACTTTATTTCTCACGAGTAACTGTCCATTCAAATTATTTTTCTGGAGGAAAGCAGGTAGCTCAACGACCATGAGGTATTTACGAACTAGCGACCGCTATAGTAACTGTTTATATGAATTTTAATTGTGCTAAAACATAAAGATATGAAGGTTTTGAGTCGAGAGAATCAAGTCTCGAACGGGGGAGTCTTAAGCATTACTGTAACTGTTTTATTGACTCATTTACTTTTGACATTTGAAATCCTTTAGTCGATTAGTAACATTCTAGTGACTCACAGATTTTTGGATATGGACAATCAAAAGTGCAAGAAAGTTCTTATAACAAACTCAACGCACGTTGAAAAAACCCTCGCTTCATTTGTCTGCTTCAGAGTCAAAAAAAACCTCTTCCTTCTTAGAGCCCTCTTTTATTTGGGAATCACAGATTCATATCCCAAACCGGGATTCAATTCTGTCTGCGGTGACGATTTACTTAATTAATTATTTATTTACTGGTATCAAATTTATTTCAATCTCAAAAGAGTGAATGATTAAGTAAAAGAGTTGCTGATGTGATGTGATGTGATGTGATGATTGCTAAAAGTGATCTCTTTTTGGGATTGAGATTCGTGTTTGGGATGTATCTGAAACATGGATTGGCATCTCAAACTAGAGTAAAATAATTTTAATTCAATTAGTAACTGTTTTAGTGATTTATCTACTATTGTAACTTGAATCCTATTTTGAACGTCAAATTCCTACTTGGGATTCGAATCATTAAAAAAACAAACAAAACAAATGTCGCGATGAGATAAACATTTCGGTTGATTAAAAAAATTCTCTTAAATCAATGATACCCTGTCAGTACATCGTTAGTACGATAGTTCTTCGATAGTTGAATACGACAGCCGATGGCTTTATGACTTCTATCAATTTGTTTCTCTATTGCTTGCTGCAATATCTTAGATTGGCTTCGTTTTATCATAATAAACAACGTTCAACCGTCCGCCATTCAATAAACGACCGATTAATAAAGGTTACGGTAATGATGAATACATCATCAAACTGCATCGACCGATAAGAGACTGCATACATTTGGAACCCCTCGCACGACGTGCGCTGCACAACGTGGACACTGTGCATGATTCTATGCTTCTTTCTCCATTAATCTCCGGCGCGGGTGGGGGCGGAGGAGCGCGGTTAATGTAGTTGCGCAAACTGGGCTTCGAGGGCGTGGTGCATGTGTGTGTGGGATTATAATGGCGCCGCATAACAAATCAATCGCGTTTCCCACTAATCATCGGTAGGATAATGAGCGTTATCATATGCTTATGCTGGACGCAGCAGCGCGACGATGTCGATGTTCAACTGCGTCGCATACATTACACCTTCACGATACTACCCGGGCCATGTTCGCACTCCGTTTGGCGCTCCACGCATAATCCTCCGTGCGTTTGGGAAAGTGTTGAGCTCGCATGAATCATGGCATGAGATTGTTCCCGGCTGCGTCCATTATCCAACGCTTTGGAAATAGGTACCTTCCTCCCTACAACGGCACACATAAATCGCTAATCGATCGAGAGCAAGCGTGAGGGTCAGCTTTTATGCTTGACACCTCTTGAGCCGTGGAAAATTTAGCATCACACAACCGCCACCATTTTCCACCCGTTCGGCTGCGTGGGATGGATGATCAATTCGATGTTCTTTCGCTTTCGGTTTTATTCTAGCACCACCATTCCACCAACGGACGGGTGGGAAATTTATTGGTAATTTAATTTGGCTGATTATGGGAACGTGAAACATCTTGATTAATTACCGGCTGTAGATCAATCGTGATTAGTTAGGCCAATTCACGGCTTCTGGTGGTTATCGCTATCGGAGAAGCAGGTGCTTCACCGAGCGGAAGTACAAAACGTTTGAGCAGACCATTTTAATGAGGGGGTGGTGTTTAATTTTACTCTGTCTTGCTAAGAATTAAACCGATAGATTACTTTAGCGTACGCAGCATCCACAATGAACCGGAAATGTTTGGTCCAAGGGTTTCAGATAATATAAATATTCTTCCCACCCGGTTTAGATAAATATCCTCCAAAAGAGGTGCGTATGAGTAATGTCACAAATCGATCATCGTCACGTTTTTCGGGTTGCGAATCAAGAATTATTCCACCCAGGGAGCTTCCCCCATGAGGCTTCGTTCCTTCCGTCAACCGGAACGGCGTGCCCCACTCCGGCGGGTAGTTGTAATTAAATTTACCGATGATAAGTGAGCAGATTGTACGTGCATTGTTGCCGGCCAAATGATACTACTGCCCCCCCCCCCCCGCCCCCCCCCTGGGTTCAGGTCAATCAGACCTCGGGCAGTCCGAAAACGAACACCTAGAGGGGATCATCCCGCAAAGGAATAAAGGATGAAAGAACCTCTCCCATTGGTACGTGAGGTATTTGCGCCGCTACGTGGTGTCGATAAATAAAAGTCAATTAAATGAGCTCCACGGCGACCGTTTCTCATCCGTGTGTATGTGTGTGTGTGTGAGTTTTGTGGGGTTTCTTTTCCGAAGCCTTAGCGAAATGATAACTTTTTCCACCGTTGAACAAGAAGACTAATGAAGTTGAGTTGAATTCGATGGCGATTTGTGGAAGGGGTAGAAAAGTTTTCCTATCACAACGCTATATTGTGTATCGGCTGGCTGCGAAAAAGTGGGTATATAAAGAGTTTACTCATCATAAGAATACCTTATAAAGCCTTCTCCAAAAGCTTGATAGGATATGAATCCTGTAACATTCCTTGCTGGATTCATTCCAGGGCTTTTGGCGTAGAGTTTCAATTCCATATAACTATGTTCATTGACTGATTGTTCTTATAATGTCTAATACTTGGAATACTTAAACGAAACTGGTTTCGTTTCCTTTCGGTGCCTCCAATTTTCTGACTTTTGTTGAATTTTCTTCCCAAGATAAGAACTTCCCTATGTCCTGAGGCTGACGGTGAAACTGTCCAGGGTACCAAACCGATGCCTGCAGGCCACGAGCTGAGGGTATGAATTAATGAATGTTTCATGGCGGTGGTGTTATGCTCGAAGCTAAACTTCTCAATCTCACCCCTCCTCTGCGGGCGGCACCTTTTTTGGGTGCACAGCCTTATGTTGGTGCTGCTGATGCTTTTCTCATCAGAGCTGAACATCGGCTGTGCTGTGTACATCGTAAAAGCGAGAATACCAGCGCAAATATGCTTTAGTTTTTAAAACTTCCTTTATTAAGCCCCAAAAGATTTATGTCATTTCAAGCCAAACGATGCTGGCCGCTGGAGAAGGGTGGATGGGTGGGTGCGGGCAAAACCTCATGTCACACAGCTGGTTCCACCGATTCATGCAGTGTGCAGTGTGCAGTTTGCTCATGCAGTTGCCTGTAATCTGTTGCCAACCGCCGAAAACCCTCGGAACCCAAAAGTTTCGTACATCCTTTCAGTGTCCCTAATGCGTGACAGGATCTCTCTCTCTCTCTCTCCCTCTCATACTGTCTCTCTCCACCAACGTTAGGAAGTCGTTCTTCTTAAGTCCTCAACGGCCATTCCCCAAACCCCACGCATCCAAACACATCATGCACCCGTTTTCCCGAGCGTCGCCCCGAGGACACATATTTTATTCGGATATTTTATCCGTTGCATGTTGGGTATGAATAAGTGATTACTGTCAGGAGACAATTTATCATGATGCACACACACGCGAACACACGTATAAAAATACACACTCTTCGATCGAACACAGGATAATCTATGGGATACTGGGAAAACTGTCTGGGATGATGGGGTTAGGTCTAGTGTGAATTTCCCGAGCCCGAAGAGCTTGGAAACAGATATTATTGAATAAAACATGCACACACATAGCTGGGAAATGTCGTTTCTGTACAGCCCAGGAACATTTTCTATGAGATAATGTGGATGCGAGGTCCTTTTCTAGTTATAGTGTAATCACTTCGCTTTCGCAGAAGTTGTTAAGTCGATTCTCGGTAAAAAAAAACGCTACATTTCCCCGTAAAGACTTGATTGCGATGTAAATCCAACTCGCAACAGAGAGCTGCATTTGTCTCGCGCTTGCAGAAAAGAAAACCTTTTGTGCTAATGGTAAATTAACTTCAACTCTCTTGCAGTGGACCGGAAACGCGACTTAACATAATTGCGGTGGAATTTCGATTGTTCCCGGTTTCGCATGCTCGTTGCCCTTCCTCGGAAAGGGAAATTGGAAAACGTAGCTCGGGAAACATGGAAACGCCTTTTTGAAATTTATATCGCTCGACATCGGTTCGGCGGAAAACATGGTCGCAATGGGCACCTTCCCATAGGCGTGTCGCGAATTTCCGACGATAGATGGTATGACCCGCTCGAACATGTGCTGTCGTGAGTGGAAAGCTTGACTACATTGGGATTCAACATTGAGAAAATCATCGCCCCATTTCGGGGTGGAACCGTGAGAACGGTTCAATTTGTAACATCTTAAAATTCGGTCGTGTTTTTAGACTCTACCGTCTTACAGGGAACGCGAACGGAAGCTGGTTTCTCGGAACGAAGAGAAGCTATATTGATGGTGAATGGGGATTTTTACATCTTAAAACGGTACTTCACAGTTCAATGGTTTCTTTTTACAGTTTATGTTTCTATGTTCTCGAGTAGAGATTAGATCGTTCGTCTACAAACAAGGAGCATTGGTTGATGGAAGGTCCTGGAAATTGTTATAGGATCATCGTTAGTTGATGACTCAATTTATTTCATATTTGAGAAGGGAATAAATCACCTACTGCAAATCGGCGCTCAGTTAGGCATATACTCGTACAGCTTTGCTCCTGTTTGAGGGATTTATTTGACCAATACCGGAAACTCTCTAAGCTTACCGTATAAACCTCTTGCCGTCTTCAGCACTCTACTTGATCCCAACTACAAATTGAGCGCCGGCAAACATCTAATGAGTTTGCAAATGTCGTCGTCCCGGTCGTCTCTACGCCAATCGAGTGAAGTGGACGGATTTTGTGCACACGGCTTCCGCTCGAATCGATCGATTTTGTGCCGATTCGTCGGCCTGCGGGATCGTTTAAGGCACTGCAGCTCGTTGACCTTCTCCATTCGCTTGGCCGCTGGAACCAAACATGGGAGTAGGGGTCGTGCACGTGGACAAACATCGAGAAAGTCATTCGACGATTGGAGAAAAATAGACCTGAAGCTTTTCCCGTATCCGGAAAAGGGTGAAGGAGTGTCGAGTTTCCAGCTTCCTCTCACGGAGAACCTCGCCAACTCGGATTGGGGTTGGCTGTATGTAAAGTGGAAAACGGAAACAAAATCCACTCGACAACTCCAGCGCAGTCTACTTCAGACTGGTGTTGCTGTGCAACTGCAACCGGGTGTGAGTGAGTGGAAGTTTTGTGGAAATGAGCTCGCCTTTGATTCCATCCGATATCTGGCCGACGTTCGAAGGTCCTTTCAATTACTTGCACACAGTCGCCGGATTACAGTTGACCCTTCGGTAGGGATTCTGTAATTGAAAAGCTACCGATGTGCCGATGAGCGTACCGAGCCGCTTTGAGCATCATTTCATTCGGATCACTTAATTAAAATTTATTGTTCAAAAATACAATCACGATAGCGATTACGGCGGGGAGCGGGATGACTCCTTCAAGCCTCACACGTAAGGCTTAAGCGTATCGTACTACCCAAATGGTACAACCGGGTTTCGTATTTCTATCACATGGATGTTTGACGAATGAATTGAGACTTATAGCCTCTTGAAAGCTCTACCTTGATTGGTTTGGATGCAACAGAACATCCTCTAATCTTCTCAACAAACATTGGAAATAGAAACCGTAATCTTTTTCCAACTGACAGGGTTTCATAATATGGAGTAATTGCCCTCTATTTATATGTGTTTATTTTGTCTGATCTATGCAATCTGGAGTCAGCAAACTGTTCCCGAAACCCTAGATGAAATTGAAACATTTTTGAAGCCAAAAAATTGCAACAATGCTATAAGCGATGATAATCACTTTGCGTTTTACCATCCGAATTTCTACTTATTTATTCTAATTTGTTAAGTCAAATACGTCTCCTTTGGAATCATTTGACCATAACAAGGATATTTTTGTTTCTATCTTTTATGAAATCACACTTTGAATGGTATGATCAGTTGTGGTTTACATCGAGAAGCATTTGAAAAACAAAACTGGTTTGTTATGATAGAATTTGACACTATCACTCTATTTGAGAGTGGTTCTGCATAGAAGCAATGTTTTCATATAAGGTTTTTTTTACATGGATGTAATGAATGCTAATTTTCATATCCATTATTTGTATAACATGGTCGTGGATCGATTTTAAATTAGCTGTTTTTTCATTGTTGTGAGTTCTACTATTTGTAAAAAGTTAGACTTTGCAAATCTATGTATTAAACAAAAAAGAGTTAAAAATCATGTGCTTGCAATAAGGTCTTTAGCCTGACGCAAGAAAATATGACCGAATGTATAATTATTTACGTTGCTGTATAAATGATTCTCAAGTTGGGTTTCCTTGGAACGGTTTTTGGTAAGTTCACGTGGGTAGGAAAATCAATCCTATCAAACTTCTATTTTCGACGGTAGAAAAGGCATCCCCGGCCGAAGTATAAGCTTGTGGTGCTCACGCCTACACATATATCGTTTGCTTCCAAGAACCTATGCTTTCATAGTCATCACTATATCTAATACGATCACATTTCAGCATTTCCGACGTGCTCGCTGCATGATCAGACTAAACGCAATCACGCCGAAATCGTAGGTGGATACATCATACGACGGAGATTCTCTTGGAAGTTGCCGTCACTTTGGCAACCCATCGTCTTCGATGGCATGGGACGTCGAAAGCTACTCCGTTTCTCACCCACTCCCTGCCTCACTGTTCGTGGAAGCATCCAACAGCATCAAAACATATCCAATTTGCATTCTTTTCAGAGATTTTCGCTCTGATTCCCACACCGGAGGCGCACCGGGGTTTTTCACCAACGCCCAAGGATCGCTTGCGGTTGTGTATGTGTGTGTGTGTGTGTGTTGTAAAACAGTGAAAAATCCCGCTGCGTTTGCCACCAACACCCGCCGCGGAGCTTCCATGCTGATGAGCCTGTGAACACACGCCACGCTGCGAAAGGCGAAGAATATTTCCGTTTTTCCTTTACTGCTTTTCTGGTGGCTACCGATGCGTGGTTACGTACGCCACGCCTGGCTTTTCCGCAGAATACCTTGCGGCTACGCGTCACTCGGGGGTTGACGGGAAGTGGAAGCTCGGGGTGTGAGAAAGTCACTGCCGAATTGAAAATGAAGACGTTCTCATAGAGTGGAAGTGGAGACAAGCACGGTGTTTGCTCAAACACACACACACGCAGCATATGGAAGGATTTATGGAGTGATGATACCGAAGAAAACTTGTTCTACCATCAATTCAATAAATCGAGTGACGCATGATTTATATGGCGTAGCCGTGATATTGCTTCTAAGAGAAGCAAACTCGCAGAGAATTTTCACAAAATAGAAATAACAAAATAGCTCGTGCTTCGTGTACAAAATAAATAATTTCACGTTTTATTTGAGTAATGTGAATTTTGGTGGATAGTTTTTATTTTGTACAAAGAAAGAAATAGAAAAGAGATAGATTTGAAACTGATTACTTACTTCCTTTTATCGTGTTAAATAATCTTCCCCTTGTGTATCGACTTTAAAGTTAATGTTTGGTCTTTCAATAGGTGAAATTAGATATCTTAAAACCTTAAATAAAAGAACCATACATGTACTGGTATGTACCGTAGAAGATGCTTATGATTCCTCCTGCGGAACCGCACATTAACAGCCGGGAAAATCTCGTGCACGCGAAAAGCACGGTCGTTTGTCGGTCGCTTTTGTCAAAGCTGTTTATCTTCCCCCCCCCCTCCCGATTCAACCTCCCATTTCTTTCGCTTTGTCGACGTCTTTCTTCCCATTACCCGCGCGTGGTAAGTTTGCTTCTCTGGCGGTTAATAAATTTACATATCCCTATTGTGCCACACGGTAGTCTTCCACACAATAGACGAAGAGAAAAGCCCGGTGTGAGCGGTGTGCAGCGGAAGAAAAACTTCTAGACGAGTTTTCTCGTTGTGAAACATTTTTAAAAGAGAGTAATGCACACACGGTACGACCCGAGTCAAGGCAAAGCCGTGGTGGAAAATTCGGATTCAGATTTTCCTTTCCAGCACCATTTTCGGAAAACACATTCCGCGCGCTGGATACGAGCGGCTCGCGTGATGGGACGCAGTGTGGTGGGATTCGTGTTTTCCTCCCTCGGTTTTCTTTTTGAATCCCTTCCCTCCCACTCAATCCCCCTTGCACACACTCCTGGGGGTGGGGAAAAGCAATGGAAAATGCACGCAGGTCGCCGGATGTGGCTACAGAATGCGAGCGCGAACAGCATTCATTGCAGGAACACACGCAAACCGTGTTTTTCTTCACCGTCGTGAAGAGCCGGATGTCTGCCCGGTTGTGTACGAGTGGTGGGAGGCGGAAAGCGAGAGCGGGATGAGAAAATTTGAAAGAAAACGCAACGATCCACCCACACACGATGTGCAGGAAGCGGTCTAGGAGGGAACTCCGGGTAGCTCCAACGCTCGATGATTTCTAAAGAGCCGTGGTCTCGAAATGAGCGGAAAAGTGCAGCGGGACGGTATTGAGGTGTAGTGGAAAATCTTTTGTTTCAACCTAAAATGACGTACCGCGCGTGGAAATTGGGAAATATGGCAGCTTCTTCCCCGGTGAAGAGAAGGCAGGACTCGTCGTCAGGATTTTTGTTCGGTGATTTGACTCAATCTTCACCTCCACCCTGCCCAACCGCTAACGTTCCTCCGAGTAAAATTGGTTTGAAAGGGAAATTGTTCCTTACGCTAGCACAATCTCACGGGAAATCGAAACACAAAGGCCACGGCACCAACGGAAACTAGCCGGAACAGGTGTTGCCAGCGGGTTTGGGACGTAAGATACGTGGCGAAAAGATGTAGGCATAACATGACGGGGGAGGGGAGGGGAGGTCACATCGTTGTGCCTTTATTTCCGTCGCACGAGATCCCAGCCAATGTGAAGTCGTAATCAATGTAATAACATTGTTCGGTTGTGTAAATGTCACGTTAGTCATTAATTACCGCCGTCGGGTATCGGAAGTCAGGAGCACGCGGCATAAGCCTGATTGATTGTTGATAGGGAATGGATGAAGGGAGGGGGTGCATCGGGTGGAGAGACAAAGGAAAAAGGGAGCTGCAGATTTTGTGTTTGCGTGCGACGGGGGAGAGAGAGAGGAAGAGAGAGGGAGACGGTTGGTCGATCAGTGCGATTGATTGGAAATTCAATCAAGCATGTTAATACGGAATATTCAATTACGATTGACTTACAAACACATTCACGCGCACGACACACACACACTGTCCAATTCCGTGGAAACCCACGTTTTGTATGGCGCATTTTCCTTGGATCGGATTGGCGTGCGTGCGTGCGAACAACACACTTCCACACGGTATGTTTGAATTCGTATCGATAAAGTGAAAAGTCCAAGGTCAGCGTGAATTTTCATCCCACTTTCCTTCGACGACGGAAAAGTTTTCGAGATTAGCTCATAGGGTTCACGGTGCGGCGCAAGTCGAGTTTGCGAATTATGTTGTTTATGTATCCACGACTCGGCGAGGTCCTTGCACCGACTTCTATTCTTTTTTGCGATTCCCATCGAAGCAAAGGTGAGTCTCTCGCAACCTTTCGCGTGTAATATTGATGACTTCGGGGCGCCACCATCCACCATTCACCAGGCCGGTCGGTGAAGTCGTCGGGCACGCAACTCCAATTCTTTCAAACGGCAATGGTGGCCACTGTTCCGTGCCGAGCGTCTATAATTTGGCCAATAAATGATGCTTCATCCGGCGGCAAACACGCGCGCAATCAATAATTGTCCGAGGCGGGTGATGAAAGAGTTGTTAATGCTACAAATGAGCGCAAAGGATACGTCAAGCGGCAAGCTTTGGAGGGTTGTTTGTTCAAATTGGTCAATTAGCTCATGAATTTGGAGGAAAAACTGTATTGACTTATTTAAACTATGAAATTATGTGTTTATTTGTTTATATCTCACTCTTTACTCCACTTTGTAAAAAAAGTTCGAACGAACAAGGACGGTCAACGTTGTTCGATTAAATTGTTGGTATACCATTAATTTGTTTCAATTGCGTTCTCTAAAATCCCGTCAATTATGCATCGAGTATCCGCTTTAGCCAGTTTATGGCCTGTGTATCGGCATTTCATTTGCAAAACAATGGATAAGATAACATTTAATTTTGCGGTCGTACTCTTTTTATATCGTTAAACCATTTCAATCGAGTCAAACACGATGCATTTATCGCCTCTCCTCGGCCCATCGAAGGGAATGGAGTGTCTAAACAGGCTCGCAACGCAGCTGTGACTCCGGAACGTCCCGGATCGTGTTCCCGGGGGTCAATTTCCGGTTCATGTGAATTTGTGGCTTTGTGCCGAGCTTGTTGTGGCGGCAATGCGGATCGGCATTGAGGTTTCGATTGGGGAAACAATTATTTAAATTGTCATTCATAAATTGAAGCATTTTGATTACAGACACTGGAAATTCCGTTTCATCTCATCTGTTTTTAGTGGCATTGGCGGTGGTTTTCCGCCAGCCTCTCTCTCTGGGCAACATTGTGTTGTTCCATATTCGGAGGGTTGCGTGGGATTGATTCTCCCGTCGGTTTGCGGATTCCGATCGGAACGGCGCCTTGGCAACGGCCGGAAATGGCGGAATGCTAGGCAGGTTGTGTGCCTTTTGGGTCACCGCCGGAAACGATTCGGGCGCTCAAGGCCCACACCCTCCCCCCCCGCGGGTTAGGGTCTTAACTCCAGAACCGGGATCGTTCCCGCCGATATGAAAATAATAGTTGGCATATAATCGTAACAATAATGGCACCGAAACCCGAAACCGGGCGCACAAATGAAACGAAATGAGCACTCTGACCAACGCTTGGGAAACCTGAAGCTGGAGTGTACGCTTTCGGCTTGTTTTAGGCAAAACGGAACCGGAACGGGGGAAGTAATTCCCGACGGACCGGTATGCGCGGGAAACGCCACGCGGCCAACTCCGATGCCCTCGAGAAGGTTTGAAGCAGCGAAGGGGAAGTGTTGTTCCACCGGGAGGCGGGTTGCGGAACTTTTAATTAAAATTATATTAAATCTAAAACATTCGACTAGAATGAACGAAATGAGCTTGCTCGCAAGTGGGTAAGAGGGGCGCACTGCAAAGGGCGGAAACGGAGACACACTTCCGTTTTGCAGCGGTTTGGGTCACATTTTGGTTTCCGTATCCACCCGCATAGGTGGGGAGACATGCAACCCGAAGAGCAGAAGAGCTAGAAACGGAAAGGTATATAGTAGACCGCTTACCCTGTTTCTCTTATATTCGAGCTGTAACGCTCTGGCGTTATGTTTGCAGCGTGTAATAGTTGACCATAAAGTAGTCTGGTCGCTTACGGTGGTTTGGTTGGACTACAATGCGATGCATTGAACCTGGTTGTTGCAACCATGTTTGGCTGTGTCGGAATCTGGGGCTGTGTGTCAGTATTTGATAATAGAAAGCGACGAAGAAATTACCACAGTGTAAATCAATGCGTTTCCCTTTTTGCGCACCCAGGTTCGGTTTGTTATCACTCACAAATAGGACTAGTATATGATCCGATGGAATTAAAAACGTTGGTCACCAGTTTTACTTTAGGAGACTACCAAGGAGGAGACTACCAAGGTTGAAATCAGTGAAATATAAAACCCTCCAAAGGAATAAATGATTGTCGCCTTACTTTTCCACATTTGCGCCTAAAGGTCTGCAATGTTTGACACATGAAATTATTTTCGAGTATTGTGAATTGTTGCGTTTGCTTTGTAAGATCTAAACGATATGAACTAATCAAAACTTGCAGTGAAGGTTTGAACACAGGCTAGTGGACATCCTTTTTCTGAGTAACGCCTACACTATTCCGGATAATAAGGACATTACGTAATTGAACGTAGTTTGTGTCTGTAAGAGGTACTACAGATTCAGGGGCAAAAACCACTCGCCCGGCTCTTTCCTTCGACCCTTTATTACGATCCACGTTTCAAGCCCTCCCACTATATCCATCTTCAGGTACAAGCATTCAACATAATGATGATTCCTGCCGATGGGCGATTAGAGAGCCGATGAAAGTGAATGAACACAAAACCGGCCCCACCACGGTGCGCACGGTGAGCGATTATAATTACGGACTAATTAGATATGTGCCATCGATAATGGCCGACAGCGTGTATCCAGGGACGCAACACGCACCGGGAACGATAAAAAGCAAAGGTATTCGAAGGCTGCTGGAAATTCTACTACGGGTAAGGGGAGGAACCCCGGTGTCGGTGGATTGGAAGCGGGAGGTTCCGGTTCCGGCAGCCGTACACGCACACGTAACTACCGTAGCATAAACATGGCTAATGAAGCGTGCGCCAGTGAAGAAATTGACTCGTTTTTTTTTCATTCTATATATCCAGCTCTCGCTACCATGCCTCGAATCGATCGACAGAAGACGCGCTTTTCCTTTGCGAGATGTTTCATTAAACCAACTCGAGCTCGTTGTGATGAATTATTCATTGGCCGGATGCTCAGTGGAAGGAGTGCCATGGATTCTGACGTTCCGAATCGTCACTGTGTGTTATCATGAGCCTTTTTGCTGGCATCAATCTTCGCAACTTAAATGGATAACCTATGAGTTGGTCACTTTGAAGCTCGGATTGATTTTCCTATAATGTACTGAACCCGGGTTTGTCTTTGTCCCGTGACACAGTAGTGTACGATGGAGGTTACTAAGTGCTCGTTCGGTACGAACTCCGAGTGCAAAGCGGAAACCATAAATGGTACCGATTGAAGCGAAAATCACTCAACACGACGAGACACAGGTTGAGCGCGATATAAAACACTTGCTCGTCCCGAGAACCTCGTTCGCCGGATGTGACTTCCGGTGTCGAGAAGCTACGCCACTCCCTCGCCCAGTGGATCTCTGTTAACGGATCATCACGTCCGGAGGGGGAAAGCGCCACGGGAGGTCCTGGGCAAGTTCCACCTCCACACCGGTGGTCACGTATCTACATTTCTGAGATCATAAAAAAGAACCCCCTTCCCCCATTCACCACGTGAAACTGCGGCTCGGAGCTGGAAAGCTCGTCAGTTTGCCGACGCACGCACACATCAGCTCGTACTCCTCTTTCACTCCACCGCCGTGCTCCACGATGCCTCGGACCTACCGCGAGCTCCAGAAATCGCTAACGAACGGGTCTCGGGTTCCTGGCGAAAGTGTAAAACTATTCAGATTCATTGATTTATAAGGATCGTGTTACGCGCACGGAATAAAACATTCCTCCGGTCACTCCGGTCGGCGTTCGGTCAGAAGTTGGTGATGGCCAACATGTTCGCATGCAGGCACAAAGCTCTCGGTTGACCTAAGTGAGAGCACGGTCGGTCGAGGGGTCCGTGCTTTGCGCCGGAAGTGAAGTTCTGTTCAGCGTGGGAGTTAGGGGGAAACTGAGTTCACACGTCCCCGTACCGAGACGAACCGATCTCTGTGGTAGTCGGAATGGTGGAGCTCAGCCTCAACTTTTTCCTCCACCTAAAACCTTACGTCACGGAACTACAATGGGCCCGCTAATAATGTTTCTTTGATTTCTCTAATGGAGTCGCGCGTGACTCGTTCCGACACCGTCGCCCTTCGTTGGAATTCAATGATTGAAGACCACGAAAAGACCATTTCGTCCCTTCCCGAGGGGGATTGAAACTATCCTTTCCACTGGTCAAACAACCAGTCCGAGTCACTGGTTGTCCTTTTGCAAGGAACGCCGGTTCCTGCTGGTGGGATTTCTCGGTACGGTTCGGTTGTAAATAGCTCACGTATTAACTGGAACCTCTCGTAGATCAATGGCATTTAAATGGGACTTTGTACACACCCACACTGGGCTACGAGCTCCAGGAGTTCGGAGTTGGATCGAGTGCGAAAGAGGCTCCATCCCTCGTGATTGGCATCGGTTGCGGACTTCCTAAACGGGATTCTCGTATCTCGCAAAATTGGTAGGCAGCCGATACGAGAATTGATGGGATTCTCTTTGATTTTCGACCCAAAGGGTGAAGGCTGTGGGGCCGTTGTATGCCTTGGGTGGGTGTAGGACTCATCTCCAGCTGTGGGTGTGGGATGTTCACCGTTGCCTAATGAACTTCGATCAGGTGAGATTTTATTCGGCTGGGGTGGGTTGAATGTGAAATCATCATACAAGCTCTTTGAAGCCCTTCTCCCCCGGTTTGGGTGTTGATTTGTGTTTGGTTCAATCAATTATAAATCATTGCCAAACTGTAGTACATTTCTTTCCGGAGGGTTACCATATGCTAAACATATTTCCAAGGCGTTCAATTTGCGTAATACATCTACTCTTCCCCTATGTTTCCTTTTTTTTTGAGCAAAACGAAAACATCGTAAAAAGTAGGTATCACGAAAGAGGTCCATTAATGGCGTCCATTTCTTGCACGAGGAATCATAAAATGTACCGGTACGTGCCACGTTTGAGATGCGTTTCATGGCCCCGAATGTTACCAACACCAACGTTACGGGGAAAGAAAACGTGCGTCGGCGGTTGCTGCTAGTTCGAAATTGCCCAGAATTTATGCACTTATCAGGCGTAATTTATCGAAGTTTTGCTACAAGTTCACCTCATTTGCCTAGAGGCCTTGGTTGCATATGTGCATGCAAATGAGTTCCTTTCATCTGGGATGGGCTAGGATTATTACCACCGCCATTGCCGGGGGGGAGCGAAAGAGTAGGCCGTTTCTTTTTCCCCTTGCTAGCATTTCAATTTCGTCCGACGAGGCAATAATGATTTAACCTACCAAGGATTAAGACTTAAGAGTGCCCTTTCGCAATCACGACTGGCCTCGGGGGGAAGCAATGAGGAAAAGGTTTAGCATGGAAACTAGGGGAGAAAAAGAACTCAAACTGTTCGAAACCCCCGGCGGTAATCATAAATTCTCCTATCTTCCATTAACCGAAGGGCGAAAGCGGTGAAAGAAAAACCGGGCAAAAGCCCATCCGTAAGACGCTCCTCCACCTCAACTGACCTTGGGCCTCGAGGAGTGCGGAATCCCGGAAAGGAGGAAGGAGGGTGTGTAAAAGTTTTCCCGTTCTTCAACCACTTTATCGCACTGAAACGGAACGGTTCCCCGGGACCAGCTCTTTCTTCCGCCGGCCGGATCCGATTTTCACTCCACCACCCTCCGCTTGTATCTTTGTTTGTGTCCGTTGAGTCGGGTTTTCCGGTTCCGGCACGGTGAGAAAAGTTTCACCTCCTTATCCGAACTTTCCCCGTCCCACTCAAAGACTTTGTTTTACATTTCCTGCCGCTTTGCGGGGTCAAGACTCAATCAATTTATCGAAAGTCGAAGCTAATGTCTGATCATTGGGTTGTTAGATGCGGGGGAAGCAGACGTGGTCTAACCCCGATGAAATGGGGGGCTGAAAGGGACGCCGGAAGATTACGGAAATGTAGTGTTTTGTTCTTTCCAAACCAACCAACATCTTCTCCTCCGGGACCGCTCGGTGGCTGGCTGGCTTTCCCTTGGTGAATTGATTCACGGGCAAGCAAGAGCTTCTTAGGGAAGTTCTTTGAGAGCAAGTTCTCGAGGGAGGGTTTTTGCTTCTGGCTGACTGAATAGGATATTGATCGAAGAATAATTTCATTGGCTCGGCGGAAACCGTGGAAGGAAACGTGGGATCCTGCTGGTAAAATTGGTGCAGGCTACATCTGATTGATCGATGTTGCTATCGGTTTACTTAATATTTGATGTTTCAATTAATCGTTGGTAGATTTTGTTAAGATTACTGCGGGGTTGGTTTTTCACTTCATAGGCTAGTAGTGTATTGAACGTCTAGGTGAGGAGTTATTCTTGACATTGATAAAATATCTCCTGCTGAGCCTAAGATCTTCTCTACCAATGAAGTGTTGTAGTGAGTACCGTATTAGTTTTCCTAAACACTGAAATCAATTTTGAAAGATCTGGAACTACGGAAACAAAACCTTTAAGGTACTGAAACTAAAGTTTCAATGCAAGTCCCTGCATGTTGATTCGATTTGTTTGATGACCCTCCGGGATGCTGAACGAGAGGTGATTGGATTGAGCTTCCACGCTATCCCCGAAAGCCCGCAATGTTTTGCGTTCGTCCAAATCAAAATGTCGAACTGATGGATTAGAAATTCAATTGCGCTTTACGCGGTGATATAGAAGGTAGGGCGGGAGGGAGGTGGAAAAATATGCACACGGACGAAAAGGCACACGCCATAGTGCACACCACTGCTCAGACTTCGATGCAGTTTCGCGTTCAAATTCAATCACGAGCAAACCAGCGAAATGTTTGCTTTCCAGTTTCCAGTTTCGGCTGATGCAGTGTCTGATCTCGGGCGGGCCTCAAACGCTTGCATGATAGTGTGTAGCTTTACACCAGCGTCGAGAGATAAAAAAAAAATGTCCGGAGTCCTCCACTGGCGGAGAAGGAGGGAAAAGAAGAGGTTATAGTTGGAGTGCTCCATGTTGTCCCATTAGAGGTTCTCCCGAGTTTTGATGGAACACACACACTTTTTGCATGCCATGTCCTTTTTCCCGTTGTCATCCTTTGGGTTCATCTTGTTCGCTTGTGTGGTTTCTTTCTTGCTTTGTGTGTGTATGTATGTGTGTGTTGAATGAGTGAACCTGGATGCAGATTTGCGTCCGTACGCTAGTTTTAGGTGGCTTTTAATGGCCTCCAGCATCATGCAAAACAACCATCACACACATGCAATCGACACACACACACACACACACACACACACACACACACACACACACACACACACACACACTTTAGTAGGGCGTGAATCTTCAGCCGGACATCCGAAGCTGTTGCCCTGGCTTCCTGGGGCAATTTGGGATGGTTTCGGATTCTTTCTACCAAATCGAGAGCGGGAAAAAATGGATTGCAATACAGGAGACTAGGGAAAAAAGGCACTACTGCAGATCTCTCCACCCGACCCCCCCGTTTTCCGGTATGCGTTTCCCGGTTCGTTTTCCACTCCGCTTCGTTCCGATGGTTGATTTCCGGGCCTGCCGGTAGCCGATTCGCCGATCGCTGAGCTGTGCGCACCATCGGTGGTAACATGAAAAATCGAAAACGACCGAATAATCTGCATATGGTGCCGCGTGTTGTTGTTCAAGTCGTTCGGAACACTAGAAGTGTTTGGACTTGTGCCTTTTTTTTTTTGCCGTACACCAACGATCGGTGCCCACCTTCCCCCCGGGGGGGGGGAGGTGAAATGAAGGACCGTGTGCTGACCGTCGGTCTGCGGGATTTGAAACGGTTGAGTGCCCAATCCAGGGCTTGGAACCGGCTCCCCCGGGAGGAGGGGGAAGGGGCCGGTTGGGGGACGGGACGGGACCGGAAACGAGCATTTGTGAACCGTGGAAATAACATCCCAGCAGCCGGCGGCCACTCGACACCTGTAGTGGCCCTCGCCAGCCTCGGTGGTTTCACTTTGCTTGGTGTCGGAATTAGCCATCGGCTTTCGGTTAGTGGATCGAGCGGGAGGATGGTGCGGAAGCAACGGAAGGGTGCGTCGAGCATATGTGGGAGCATGATGAGCGAAACCCGGCCAACCACTTTTTGGGGATTCACTTTAATGTTTCCTTTTTTACGCAGTGGCCGTTAAGAGCGCTTTTTTCATCGTGGACCAATCCTTGGTTTTCCATCGTAAAGCAATATCCCATCATTCAGAATGAGTCGTTTTTAGATGAGACATGTTTTTTTTCGTTTTAACCAAAACTAAAACATTCAGATGAAAAATTGGTTTGTCAAGATTATTAAACCATAAAACTTAAGGTTTACAAATAATTAACAAATAATCAAAAATCGAGAAAACGACAATCTGCCTGTTAAAATTAGCAATATTTGCTTCTATTATCAACAATTACCCTCTGCCGCTTGTTGGATTTTATGTTATCTGATATGTCTGTCATCAAATTCCATGTCATATTTTACGGAATTTATGATTTCCCAGTGCCTTACATTTTTCTCCTCGTTGTGAATTTTACCTTCAACGGTTCTGCTTGGCAAACGCAGTTGCTCGTCTAATTACTTTAACGAGCGAGTTGGGGATTTATGCAAACTTTAATTATTTGCACGACAGTGGTTCCCTATACAAAGGGAGAGGGAGAGGGTTTTCTTGAGATATTAAAAAAACAAAAAAACGGTTGGTACAATTTTAGCGCGTACACCGTCGCGAACATATAATAATAATTGGGATTTTTTTTATGTCGGAAAAATCAGTAGCTTTCCAGGCGGCATTTGTGCAGCCTGTGAAATGCACCTTTTCCGTGAGTTTCATTTTGTTTTTGATTGTGCGATAAAGTACGGTACGCTCTCCCATTTTAACTCTACCTCTGCCTCACGTTGTTATTTCATCATTAAAACCTTAAACAAACCCATCATCGCCACGCTCGCGACCAAATTCAACTGCGCGTTCTATTTATGCGAATGCGAAAAGTAGGGCATGTATGGCTGGTATGGTTTCCCTTCTCCGCTTCCCCTTGCGTTTCGTAGCTGCAACGGACCGTGCTTCTAGTGCAGCAAAGTCGAGGATTCTGGCAGCTAAAGCACTGAAACACATGAAAGCTGCACCTGAAGCATAAAATCGTTCCAATTTCGGGCGCGTGTTTGCACGAGACAGATTGCGTTCCGGCTTTCTTCTTTCATCTGCGTTTTCGCGCGTCCAACCCTCGATTCCCCCTTCCCCCTCCCCCCTCTCAAGTGAAGCTTTATTTTTCGCTTTTCAGAAGGACATTTTTCACTCCAGCGCTTGGCGCGTCGTACGAAACCCCTTTGCCGGCGGGAAGCAGCGAGTGTTTGTATTTTCTATTCGCATTTTCTCTATTTCCCCTCCCCACCTTAGGGGCGATCCAGTGTGGGTGGGTGTGGTATTTTTCCCTTTTTTTCCTTTTTTGTTATCAGCACGACAGTCAACGCGTCGCTGATAGGAACCGGAACCGGGAAGTGGAGAAATACGATCGCATCGAAAACCGGTCCAGTCCAAGCGTTCCCTTTCGGTGAACGGGGATTTTGTCGGATACAAAGACGGCGAAATTATCAAACTGAAGAAGCCAAGCTAAACAAGATTGGATTCCTACGTAGCAAACCGAGTTCGCAGCGGCAAAGCCAACCCTTTTTCCCGGAGCGTTCCCGATGCGATGCGGAAGTCCTCGTCCGAAACACTCGTCCGGAAGCAACTCGGCTCTGACAAAACGAGAAAGAGGGGAGGGGGGGGGCCTGAGGCGGCAGCTTCGAGGCTTCTTTGGACACAAAATTCACCATTAATTTGTAGGGACAGTGTGTAGGGAGGAGCAGGGAGTTTTGGGCGGTCCGGGGTGAAAGCTCGACAGGGGAAAACAAGCACTTTTCTCGATGTTCTGTACTGGTCATGAGGCGAAACGATGGCACCGGATCCAAACATGCCACTATTTGCCGATGCTATCAACACATATGATATGTTCACTTCCCTCTTCCGCTCGCCCTTTTCCACCCTGTTGCACGCCCCCCTCCCCCCCCCCCCTCAGCTCCATCCTGAACCTTGCCCGTGTCGGGAATATCGGCCCCCCAAAGGGGAGCATTTTCATTTGCGTCGGGTGGAAAAATTCCATTCCGAAAAACAAGAGTTTGCTTTCATTCGGGCTTTTGGCCTCCGAAAGCTGCTGCCGAATGTTTGCGAATGCAAATTGGTGGGAAAGTTTTTCGAGTGTAATTAAAAATTTCCCTACACTTCCTTCGGGCATCCTTTACCCCCTTTGACCGATCGGGGCTTCTTCTCGGGGGGCGTTTTTTGGCTGGGCTCGCTTGCTGGCTCGGCTTTTCCGCGGGCCGAAGCGCTTGTTAACTCGTGCAGATTTTCTATCGCTCCTTTCCACTTGCCACGTACTAGCTGGGCCAGAAAGAGGATTTTCCGTCTTCCGTTGGCACGAGAAATTGCAAATTCTTTCAGATTTTTTGATGATGTTTTGTTTGGCCGTTTGGCTTCGTATCAGCGGTGGGGACGGACTATTCGCAAGAAAAGCTTCCCATTTTTATAGCTTTCCCGCTTGATCTGGATAAGGAGAGATTTTCCGTGCTTGTGCAATCGAGTGACCTGTATCTTTGCTTTATTTTTGTGATATTTTGCTTGTTGTGTGAATAAAAACAGGATGATCGAATCCTCTTGTAGTGCGAATTGAAGTTTTAACAACATGATCAATAAACAAGAAACAAGATAAGTAAATTCACTAGTGCAGTTTCAACATTTGCAAAAAAATTATCGTAACGATTCGATTCCAATATGCATTGATTGTTTAGGTAGTTTTTATTCCAACCAATAAAACCAATGAACCACATAATTCGTGGTGTTCATGCCGATAAATAAGTTAATTAGCAATTACAATAAAAGCGGGTCCTCTTTTCGAAGCATCATCAATTTGAAGGTGGTTTAATCTGGCGGTTTATCGTTGGCGCGTTTACACGCTCACATAGTTGGCGTGGGATAATAATTCAGCTACGTGTTGTGGATGGCCGCGCGTTAGAATGATGATAATGGCGTAAGTAATTTATCCCGCCAGTGCTTTCGCTTCGGCACGTTTTGGCTGCAGGGGCGGCGGAAAATGTTGATGCGTGAAATGTCACATCGTTTTCACACCCACCTGTGTCAAGTATTTTTTTGTCGAAGTCCTCTGAAGTCGGTCCTGTGAGTGTTTGTGATGCAACGAAGCACAGCTGACCACAAAAACCAAACAAACAAAACCTAACCGAGTATTGTAACATTGTAAAAGTGAAAATATAAGCCGTAAACATTGGTTGATCGATTGGTAACAAACGTTTGACATACCTTTACCTATTCCATGATATTAACTGAAACAGTAATATGTTCATCTTTTGATTTCCTCTACTATGTACCATTGCCACATAAAAAGAACTTAAAAAAAGTTTAAAATAGAGTTTCGTAGAGATCGGAAGTCCCTTGGCGATTTATGAAAAAGTTGACTTTAATCGCCCTTTTTCGTTGCAGTCAGTTTATGGCTTTGATCTGCATCTGGAAACCTCCTTTATTGAGCTCTAATCATGAGGAGTGTGATTTTCTGGTTTAGAAACTGTAGGAAAGCTGAGAAGATGATTTAAATTCGTCGCACAGCACGAAAGCAAACGGGTTGGAGTATGAGGAGATTAGTTTCCAGCTCAGGTTTCCATGAGAGAACGAGACGCTGGGTAAGCTTGCCTTTTATTTCGAAAGGAAGACCCACATCGAAGGTTAAAACTCGTTCTTTCGTGTGTTGGTAGAATCAAAGCGCACGAACGTAGTCAGTTTTGGGTCATGCACCAAGGGGGCGAATTCAAAAGCCCCTCCTCCCACCACAGCCGAGTCTCGTCTGCTCGGAAAAGTCAACCATAGTCTTCGTCGTTCGTCGTTCGGAGGGTTGGCTCTTGCGAGACGGCCAACTTTTGCTTACCGGAGAGCTCATCCATGATGCAAACGACCGACGAATGCGACGACCCGTTGCGTAGGCATTTATATGTGTCTGCTTGGTGTATGTCCGTGTGTGTTGGAAGATCCAATCGTTGTTGAAACCGACATATTTTCTCGAATAACATATTCTTCACTTTTGGCCGGCAGACATAGAGAAAGCGATGCGCTGGCGAGCCTTGGGTAATACTGAGTCCGTGGGAAAACGGTAGAGGTTTCTTCGTGGTGAACGGGAACGTTATGGCAATCGATGTCGTTGTTCAGCGTTAGACTTTTGATGCCGCAATGCCTGGCGAAGGGAAGATAATTATTGCTGGCAATGTTTCAATCAATGTTAAATTCTGGAGTTGGTTTATTGCTCCGATACAAGTGCTACAGCCGTTGCCGCCAATGTTTGGTCTCAAACGCATACATATTTCCTTCGTAGTCAACTCAATTTGACACACAGTTGGTAAACTAAGGTTAGTTGTATTCGCATCAAGATTATTGTTTGATAACTTCAAAATTTACATAACAAGCGGGCTACAAAAGGAATATTATAGAAAATTTAAGTTTGATATAGACAAAAACGTCAAAAATTCATAAAATATTCAAAACTTGCAAATTTTTCATTAAAATACGCAGCTTTCAGAACACTTCTAGGGACAAAAATTCGTGGCTGCAAAACAAAACTGAATACGTTAGAGACAGACATCGTTGCCTTAGAGGCTAAATTGATTGATATAAGTGTAGTTTAGTATTATCAATAATTTTTAAATTATTTTCCACTGTAAAAATCGGCAGTGATGTAATTCTACAAAATATCAAGAATATTGGAATCGATTAAAATAGTCGCAAATCTCAAGCGAAGCTCTAATCGCAATGCAGGAGGCTGTATATACGTTCCAGGAATATGGTCCTGCCACTTGTCGACGCGTTATCTTGTTCCGCACCGGGAACAATGGACCTTACGCAAGCCA
Organism: Anopheles coustani; assembly: GCF_943734705.1. Classification (NCBI taxonomy): domain Eukaryota; kingdom Metazoa; phylum Arthropoda; class Insecta; order Diptera; family Culicidae; genus Anopheles; species Anopheles coustani. Next base: position 3,746,840 of record NC_071288.1, on the reverse strand, counting down.
GAGAGACACCCCGAGCAGCGTTGAAAGGTTGTTCGTAGAGTGTTGCTGCTTGAAGATAGTGGTCTGTGGATGGCTTATCGGATCGGAGAGCATAGGTCATATGGCCGGAAGAAACCCAACATGCATGCACAAGCGGAGGAAGAGAGTGGTTGAAAATCCAGCCACATGCAGAAATGCTTTCCTCTCAGACTGCACAACGTTGTCGATGATGATGCCGATGATGATGATGATAGTGCAAACGAAAACGAAAGAAAGGAACGATTTCTCTGAAACACTCGTTTCGTTGCGGAGCGCCGATAGCAATTGAAGGGCCCTGGGTTCGGTTGTAGGCGAATGGTAGATACAATTATCGGATGGGTTCTTGTGCGCACCGCCGGGAAAGTGGACAAAAATGCATGATCTTGCAGCCAGCCAGCAACCGGTAGTGGTCATCTGCAGTGCAGTTGAAGTTGAAGATTTATGTACGGCTCGACCCATACACACACACACACGTTCGAAGTGGATGGGCTGAAAACTATGGTAATTTTGTATCTTTCGTTAAAAGTCTCGTGTGTGTGAATGTGTGTGGCACCCGTGTGCCAGGTGGTCGATGGAGATCGGTTTCTGTCGGTGGGGGCCTTGATATTAGACGGTTTGGATAATGGGTCCGGGGTTTCCGACTCTCGTATCTGCTACGGAATGTGGTGAACCGCAGGTATTGGCGAGCATGATAATAAGCATAAGATTGCACTGCTCTCGTACCTGGTGCTGGGGCTGACTGGTCACGTACCAAAACCGGGCCATGGGCACGAAATGGGTGGTGGGTGGGGACGGAAAAGGCACTCACAGAAGGTGGTCGTTAGATGTGTTTGTAGGTCTTTTTTCCGTCCTAAACTTTCAACGTTCCTGGTTGTCGGAACTTGCTAGCCTCGTAACGAGCGGTTCGGCAACAAAATACCAGCGGCATCGGGAAAGGTGGCATTGGGGGGGGGGGGGGGGGGGGTTGGTTAGGCGTGGAAAAAGAATAAAGGATGGACCGGCAAACAACGGTGCAAAAACGAACGCACCTTAGGAGGAGAGCAGGAAAAATGCTTCATAAACGTCGAATTATTTCTGATAAACTTTTTGATCGCCCCCGGGACGCCTTTGGGTAACTCGCCCGGTTCGCAAGGGCGAACAATCGCGCACAATTTTTCGCGCTGTGCAAAACTCCCTCCTCCCCCTCCTCCTACTCTTCCCTATTCTTCCTCCATCGTTCAAGCCCGCCATTCCCCGGGTTTGTAACGGATCCGGCACTTTCGGGGGAGAAAATTACACGACACGACGAAAGAGCGTCGGGGAGGCGAGGTGGGATTTCGGTAGGTGAAGGCGCTCAGGAACATCCTATTTTCCCTCCCTTTTTGTGTGTGGGTGTGCGGGGGGTGGGTAATTGTGTTTTCCTGTTTCGCAGTAACCGGTAACCCGCTCGCTCACTCGCTCAAACACAGCTCACATTCTCCCGAGTCGTTTCCGGATTCCGGTCCGTGCCAACCATCATCTCCCTTGCATCCCACCCTCCTCTGCCGGGGCACGTTTGATGCATGAATGATGTGAAAATTATTTACGTTTAAATATTCCTCGCTGCGGGCGGCAAAAATACATTTCAACTTTGGCGGAGGGTTTCGGAACTTTCTTCCTATTTTTCTGGGATGTGTCTGCGCTGGTTTTTTTCCCTCTTTTTCAATATTTTCCTTCTGTCACGCGACTGGCTCGGACGGAGGTAGCATTTTTCTGCTAGCGGAACGCTCCCTCGTTGGTCTGCGTTCGTTCCGCCCAACACCGGCACATACCGGAAGTTGTGCGAGAATGCAAACTGTGTGAGAATTTTTGTGTGAGTGCTATCGGATTTGAGAAAGCAAGATGTTTCCGGGAAAATAACACAAGGGTAGCATTAGTTTGAATGATGTATGTGATTCTCTTTGTTGCATAAACTTGGTTTGTTGAAAGAAGTAGTTTTAAATTCATTACAGTTGAGTCATGTCAAGCCTTTGGAATCATTTATGGTTTTTCAAATATGGTTTTAAAATCAAAAAATATTTTCTTGAATTTTAATTCAATTTTCATTCAATACATTTTTTGGGAAAAGTTGAAAAGATGAAAATGGAGGCGCCAGGTCTTCTACGGGGGCGTCAGGTCTTCGATGGAGGCGCCAGGTCTTCGATGGAGGCGCCTTGCCGTTCATCTATTTTCCCTAAGCTTCCATCAAAAACTCAAAGCTGAAACCACAAACCACAAATAATTTGCAGATTGATCAAACAAAACTGCAGCGGAGGTATTTGTGTTGCATTTGAAATGTGCTTGTCTTCATTGCCGAAGGGAATGGAATCCTCAAGTGTGGTTTCCGAACTAAAGCAACGGCTATGATTGCTTTAAAAACTCTGTGGTTGGCGTACTGCAGTGTTCGTTCTTGAATAAATACTTCAGAAATTTTCTGAGCATTCGACAATGGATACAACTTGTCTCTATGTAAAACATATGCACTCGATAATCGGTAAAATCACTTAAAAATCTCTTCTTCGACCCGCATAACAACCGCAATAATTGCTCGAATTGCCTTCTTCATGAGCGAAAGAAACTTATTCTTCCTGTCCGAACAATTTCCCCATTGAATGGAACTAGTAGAACCACACACATATGCCTAGGTCAAACCACTTACACCAACCTTCCCCCGCAATGGTTCGTTCTTGATTTCTGTTGCCCGTTTTTCTGCCAAATCCTGTAAAACGAAACATACAACGAACAAATCTTCTTCGATAGTTTTCCACACCGTACTTTTTTGGCAACAAAAAACCAGGGGGGAAGTTGTCCCTTCGGAGAGGCTGGTGCGCTGCTTCGGTCTTGTACCCGGGCCATTATTTGCTGTGGAAAAACGATGAGCTGAGCTGGGAAGTTAGGAGGAATGGCATGATTTCGGGTGGTGGGGGGGTTGGAGCAAGTTCGCTTCGCAACGAGACGCCGGAAGCGATGGTAGAACTATGTGCAAAACTAATTTTCATCCACAATGTTTAAGTTTTAGACAAAAACCATAAAACTGAAATATCTTAATGAGAAATTGTTCGACAAAAGTTACCTCCGTCGGGTGGCCAACGGGCGGGGTGGCCGTTGCGGTTTTTCCCTTTATCCTCCCTAGCGGCTATGGTCGCGTCGCTTACATGGTGTGTGTGTGTGCGTGTGTTGTGTGTGAAAGGGTCTAAGAAAGGGGCGAAATGTGCTTAGTGCTGCGTAGGTCGATGCATGGGCGCCGAAATAGTGTAAGGGAGCTACCATTCCTGGTCCGATTCCAGCTCGTGGGAAAACGGGGCCCTTTCCTCGACGCAAAAAGGATCTACGAGCGGGCGAAGAAAGGACCTCGCTGAAAGGATGTTGCCATCAGGAAGATAGCAAAGTTTAATGGATTCTTGCCTGCGTAGTGTAGACTGACTTTCACGCTAAGAGGGCTCTCTGGTGTAAAACCCCTTTCGAAGTGAAACCGTTTCGTATGTGTGTGTGTGTGGGTGATTTCTTGTGTGAAAATCGTTCCACGTGGCGTGCTTTTTTGGTGGGATGGAAAAGAAAGGCGAGCCAAATACGATCCCACGTGGAACGGTACGTGAAAAGGCACGAAAATAGTCATCCATTGGCGTACTTTAACGGATGGTCGCTTTTCCTTACCCTCAAAGCAGAATAATTGTTTCCTTGGGTGGAAACTTTTTGATGGAATTATTGTGCTGCTGATGGCTGGGTTGCTGAAAAATGAACCTGCTACCTCCCCCCTCCCGTATCCCACTCCCATCTCCAACCCCCCAAACCCATCAGGCCGAGAATTTGGAACGAATACAGAAGGCCGCCGAACGGTAGTAAACATTTCATTCGCAAACCCTTCCATCAAGCTACCGTGATTATTTACATGTTTTCCATGTTTTTTTTTCGAGGTAGACGGCTTCTACCGTGGCTGAAAGGAATCGGAACCGGAAGGATTTACCAACTGGTCATTCGAAATGGAAATGGATCGGAAGTTTCCTCCGTCGTAAACTTTCCCCCTCCCTTCCGACGACGGTGTACGCGTGTATATGCGCGCGCGTGGCTGCGGAACTCGTAAATAACGAGACCTAATTAAATAAATTCCACCACCGGCTCCACCGGGGTAAACAATTAGGAAAAACGTGCAACCGACGGACGGACGGACGGATCGATGAAAAATGGCAACCGAATACGGTGCCGGAGGAGCTACGATAATGAGGAGTTCGGAGAGACCTCGCCACAGAGTTTACACAACTTTCATCTTGCGTCAAGCGCGGGAACGCCGCCAATATTGGAATGCATTCGCGAGCCTTCAAACGGGCGGAAACCGGTTCGTTCGTTAGCGGTCCCGGCAGTTATTTCACCATCACCCCCCGCCGCCCTTTCTCCCCCGTTCCGTGAGGTAGATTTTTAATTGAATTTATTTGTTTGTTTGGCTTGTGGCTCGGCCATCCATCCGGGCTACCGGGTTGTTACGGCGGAATTTTCCGCGGCGGGGTGAAAAATTGAATTTTCAAAGTTCTTACGTCAGGTAATTGATATTTACGATCGTCGCATCGATTTCAGCCCGACAGGAGTGGAGTGTTGTTTTTGTTCTGCCGGAGGGTTTTCACCTGGCCTGTATGGGGAAAAACATGTTTTGTCGAGTATGGTTGGATGAAAGCAGTTTTCTATATGGGTGAATCAAAGTCACCACCCCAAAATGAACTACTTTGAGAGTTTGTAACTAGTTTAGTTTTGGAGAGATTATTACGTCCATCAGAGGAGTTGTAAAACAAACTTCTTATCCTCTTTTAAGTGTTAAATTTCATAAACATTCCCAACTAACAAGTTTAGTTGAGCTGTAAGCCCTGAAGCGAATTTTGTTGACCACTGAAGAAACCTCATTTGAAAAGTGAATATTACGATCTAGAGGGTTTCTAAAATTAATTTAATTCCTCTGGTTGTTTCATATACGACACAGGAACCCACCTTGCCTTTCTAGCCGTTGGTTTTCATCCTCTAATTTTTGTACCATCGAAACTCGCAAGCCGACGCTGAAAGCGAACTCATACTGTAATGCACTTAATGATACCGAGCCAGCATCAAACCAGAAGCGTACGAACAAAAGCTGCAGTTACGATCATGTCGCCTGGTTTAACTCCCGATCGAGACCGGCTCGACGGTATGGGCGTTTCATGGACATGGGTTCACATCATCATCAAAGCTAATTGAAGGGAGCGTTGCGTCCGGCTTCCGAGTGGCATGCAAGTGCTCCCAACAAACCAACGCAACGGGAGCTCGTACCAATTATGGATTAGCAGCGGAACATCGGTGCGCTTTAGCGAGCGAGTAAGTTGTTCCCGAAAAGGACATACGTATACGAGTTGAACAAGAAAGAGGGAAAGAAATTGATGACAAAAAAAAAAAACGCGGCAACCCACAAACCCGGAACCTCTTCCGAACATTCTGACATTCGGGCACTGGCATGGTCGAGTGTTGCAGAAAATCAAATTTGGATCAAGCACCGCTGCATCGGTGGCCATTTGGCTGACCTTTCGATCCAAGTCCCGGATCCAGCTGCACGGTGTGCATCGTGTGCGCTTTTTCGCTGATTGGATTAACGGTGGCCGAACGGAGGGAAGCCCGTGCTGCTTGAAGTGTCGAACACGCTGACGATCGTATCGATTGGGCGGAATTACGTTTAAGTGGTGGTTTGGTAATTAATTCCATTTGTGCGAAGTTTAGGAATGCGGCTGGTGGTCGACGCCATGAAGAGCAGGCATCTAGAGTGCATGTATATTTCTACAGAGAATGAAAAATGAGAAGAGAAAAGGAACGTGTCTATACACATAACACGATTTAAACCATGGTTTCTTTTAGGACTTTCTTTTACTTTACTCATTTCCAAAAATCTTTCACTTTGTGTAGTTTTTATTCTGGAAGGAAAACTATCCCAAACATGTCGGTTTTGTAATGGCAGTGAGTTTTTGTCGTTATTTATGGCCAGCTCGCTATCAGCCTGTCGGTGCCGGTGTCGTTTGGAACAGATCAGTCCCATTTGTTTGTTATCGTGCGCCAAGCCCGGCATTCCATTTTCCGCAGCAGAGGAAAAGGTGGACAACAGGTGCCACAGGAACCACTGATGGATGGGGCGAAAGAATACCACCGTCCCCGGTACCGGTCGCTCGATTCATGCGATGCACGTGTGGTGGACGCTCGGTAAACCACCGAGCGGGAAACGAAGAGGCCCGCTGGTGGAAAAGTTCATCCCGATGCTCCGATCACCCGGTGGGGTGCGGGAGCAAAAACCACCAAGCCACATACCATTCCCAGACCGCCAGGTTCTGGCACTTGACGGTGACAACGTTCGGTCGGATGGTCAGCTCACTTCCGTGACTTCTTGCTTCGGCTGCCCGACGGACCCAACTTTGTGCTGCTGAAATGAAAGCGAAGCGCTCGTCCAGCTCCGGTCGAATGTGTTCGGTCTCAGATTGCTATCGTTCAATCCTTCCGCGTTTCGTTCAGGTGGAGCAAACGGGGGCAGGAGGGAATGCAGGATTGGGAAACTATGTTACTGAATAATCATGCATTTCGAGCTGGCCGAAGACATTGGCTGCCCGTATTTCCCTTCGAGTGACGGTATCGCAACGCGAGGGTGAATGATAGCGCAAAAGAGCAATTAAAGTCAGAGTCGGATGTATTTAGCCGGACGTTTCCATTGGGATTTTCAACCTGGTGTGCGCTAGCACACCCGATCCCATGGGTGTTAATTAGTGACGTGGGATCGGCTAACGAGGTAGTCGGATGCATACAAAATGGCGTTTTTAATGTGAAACAAAACGAACACAACTCATGATAATATGTTGATCATCTGAAATCGTTGCTTTATACCGGAGAGGTAGCGAAGCTAACCTTAATCATAACGTAATAGAACGCTGTTGTGTGGTCTTGAGAAGGAAAAATACATCATCAGCAGTTCGGAAAAGAATGTCATAACGAAGTTCGTGACGTAACAGCTGCACGACAAAACAGATTACCTTTTTCTCCGGCATGAGTTTTATTTTCGTTTTGACCCCTCGTTTGGAATTGTATAAGAAACCGCACCAGAGCACGAACAGCAAAAATCTCGATAGCCATCCATGTCCCAACGGCAGCTTCCGTTCCCACAGTACAAAACACATCCACCACCGGCTGATGATCGTCGCTGACTTCCCTTGTGTCGCAAAAAGAAAAGAAAACCAAGTACCATTAAGCTACGTTTTCTGTGTTTCCTTCCCCGTTGGATAAACCATTATCGATGACATCTCGGGGCGATATGAAGACACAGGGCAAAAAAACGAGAAACAAAAAGCGTACATCGGACGTGCTGGCGCACCAACACACCATTAGCAGCCGTTGCCCTCGCGAGTACAAACTATCGAACGGTGTTGGTTATTGGTTTGATTATTATCTGCTTTTATGTTTCACCGCGTACGATGTGTTTAATATAATGGACACATTATCGTCAGGTGTTGCTGTCTGTTGGCTTCTGAAGTTTGTTCGGAGACATTTTGTCCCCGATCAGGTTTCTTCACGCTTCATAAAATGTTCCTTAAAACAGAGGGACTTTTAGTTTTTCTTCTTCCACCTTTCATTCTATTAAAGTAGTGAACTAAGCTACTTATTTTGAATTCTTAAAAGAGACCAAAACGTGTCCTGAAAGTATTCCAAAACAACTAGGAGCCGTTGACGATTACCGCACGCCTCAAAGTATGCAACAGGATTCACAAGACTAACCATTGAGGGTATTATGATCCAGTTCCGCGTTATTGCTCGAAAGTTTCCGCATATTTGCTCGAATAGCAACCTGGGTATTTATACAAGTATTTCAAGGTATATAAATATATAGTTTTTAACAAGTTTCGAGCACTTTGATTTTTAATCAATTTTCAAAACGATCGAGTTATTGGTGTGTTTTATACTATGTCAAAGTGACTTGTCAAAACACAAAGTTGATATGAAAAGTTCATCCTGAATTGTCATATTCTTGGTAAATACCAAGATCTATAGAAGCCACATATGCCTCGGAAACATACGGTCTATAGAGATCCATCGACCAGGAGGTGCTTGAAACTGCTCGACGATAACGACGCGCGTCGTTTCGTATCCGCGCATCGTCTCGACACGCAGGTGGCGTCGTTTTGGATCGTCGAGACGCCCAGCCATTTTTTCGCTTTTTTCAAAGTGTTGTTTACCTTTTGTATGGGCCAGCGTCGAGAAGTTTATCGTTTCCGCGCTCCCAATCATAATACCCTCACATATTTGATTTAAACGCAACGTTAAAAAGTTCCATGTTCCGAAGTTGATTGTATAATAACTAGGAGTTTACGGGTGTATGTGTGCGCCCTGGCCGACTATCGGGGAAGTATTTCCTATTCCTCAAATACCGCAAGAATCGTTTAACGGACAGCTTCCGACAAAAAAAAACTTCCATAAAACAGTCTTTAGCGACCTTTCGACCTGCGGGAAGCGCTGCGGCGCCCCGACAGGGTGCATTTGTGCCGAACAAATAATGCCGACAAGATGTGACAGTGGCGTGGTGTGATGTGGTTCCAATCGCAAAACTTCCACTGGCTCTCCTGCCGGTTAGGCTGACAGGGGCTGCGAGAAAAGTTAATGCCAAAATCAGGTCAACTCAGCTTGAGACTTGAGCCCCGATCCGTTCGCTCTTGCTGCTCCTACCATCGGACTCTCTTCTGTTCGCGCAATTTAATTTGATTCCACTCCGGCGGCATATGCAAATTTTTGGCCAGTTTTTCCCCGACTCAAGCCACTCGCGCTTTTTATTTGCAATACCCACCTCCTCGAGCCGTTCGCAGGAAACACTCGACACGACAAGCACACTAACTAGCAGCGGGACTGTGGCGGTTGTGGTGGGAAAGTTTTTTAATTGAAACCCCCCCCAAACACCTCGCCTCGCCTTTGTCGGGGGTCCGTTCTGTCACTGTCGGGGAGATTTTTTGGGGTTTCGTAGGGATTTGTTCGTCTCCGGCCACGGGGACAGCGTTGATGGCCCCCGTTTGACTGGGTGATGGATTGTGCAAACGGTAACATCGCTGCACGGCTCCGCTGGACGGAGCAGGGCGAAGAACGATCGACCCAACGGCTGCAATTCGGCAATCCCTAAAACAAAAAACAAACACTCCGAAAGCACACAAACAATTGCATGTTGTTGTAGGTCCGAGAGCGCGAACGAAGGGATGCAAAAAGTTGAGCAAACAGAGACAGAAAAGAAACAAATATGGCCGTGTTTGCCGAATGGAGATTGCATGTATGTCTAGTTTTGTGTGTGTGTGAAAAAGATTCAAAGCTAAAGTAACAAAAACATCAGCGACAACAGAACAAGTACATGCATCGATCGAGTGAATAAGTAAATGTAGTTGGCATGTTGTTTATGTTCTGTGATGTTTAGCGTAACGAGCTAGTCTCGGTTGGTTTTACTACGTTTACATCCATTATTTATTTTTTATCCCTTAAAACGTTTTAGCATCGTATAATGTGTTCAAAACAATTTATTTCGAACTTGCCAGTAAATGTTGTTCTATTTGGAACTAGATAAAACTGCCAGTATAACACCACCTTTTTGATCCACGATTATTGTTTCGAAAAGAAAGGATGGTGTTATGTACGGAAATCAATCTTCTTGTTGCCACTTTTAATTCCTTACAATCCTTTATGTTGCAACTTGTCTCAAATACCATTCATCAACAAGTTTTACAAACTACTCAAATCAATTGTCAAAGAATTTAAGACAATTTAGAATCAGAATCTCATTCGAATATGAAGATTTTGTAAATTGTAATTTGACGGAAAATAATGTTTGCCTTAAACTTGTGTACTGAGTTCATGTTATGCAAGTATAATGAAATGTACTAATCAACAAACACAATGTTAATTTTGATAGCACAACGTGTTGAAAGATAATGTTCATAATTTTGTGAAGTGTATTTCGCAATCCATCAGGATTCATTTTGGATTGATGAAAAAGTGATAAATGCTAAACTTCAACAGTCTGACGGGCCTTGGTTTCGACTTTTACCATAGAAAAGTGCAGTTTAAAAAAAGAAGGCAAGCAGCAAAAGTTGGCCCGGCGATTAGAGAGTAAATCCTTGCCCCGAGGATCATCAAGTCGCGGGGTGATGCTGGGATCGAAGCCGGAGGAGAGAAGATTATTGGTTAAATTTTTCACACTTTTGCTTGGCGAAGAGTTTTTTTCCTTCCTAACGATGGTGACCGATAGTGGATGGCGTCATCGCCCCCTTCCTCCTTTGATCAATTTCGAACGATTACCGCCGGCGACGACTTCCGGAAGTGTCAGGATTAGGGCTGGAACTTTATCCACCCCATCTATCGCCATCTATTTCCCGAGCGCTGGGTTCTACATAGATTTTCATTTTCATCCACAAGAATGCTGGCGTGGCCTCGTTTGCTGAAAAATCCGGCGGCCGAAAAATCTGCTTCGAACTAAAGAAACATCGATCCATTTCCGGTCGAATGGACGCGGGACGAGAGACGGAACGAAACGCCAGCGAGTCAATGATTGAGGTTCAAAGGCTAATCATGGTGGCTCGCCCTAAGTGGGATCCGATCCCGGAAGCTTAGCTCGCACTCGCTTTCTCGGCCGCCCATAACCGCAGATAGGACGGGTTTGCTCCTTAATCCTGATTGATGCTTGACTTAATGGCCTTTCGGCGGGTCCGTTGTCACTCGGTTTTATTTTGACTCTCACCATCAGCGACACAGCCTCGGTTGTTCCCGCCCGCGTTCGCAAGAGCTCCGTTCCAAATTCCGCAAACATGCCGCGAAAGTCGCTCGGTCGCCTCGGGAGGGTAAATAAAATATGCCCGAAGTTGGTCTCCGGTGCTAGATCGTAATAATTTAATTTTCACCATCAACGGACGCGAGAGATTCCGAGAAGAGGCTATTCCGAGTATGGCTATTCGAGAGGACACACAACGCATCCTTGTGCCGTTGGCTTTAAAGACAGAGGCCTGTTCAAACAATGTATGCTGACTGCATGTTTTTGTAGCATTTTCCTCGTTGGTCTTTAGTGAAGTAAAATTTAGAACCATTTTATTCACCTGGATCACAAGTTAAAAATCTCCAAGTCCCCATTGCACTCACACAGCACAACGCCTCGGGGTGTCAACGGGAATTGTACCAAAACTAACCGCAGAAGATAGGAACATCAAACCTCGGGGCAGTTGCAGCTCAAATGCACAACTTCTCCCGGTGCCAACATGGCACTACTCCACTGCGCGTCGTCGTAGGTGACGTGTGACCACATCCAGCAGGATTGGGACGCACGAACGGTGCAGGGTCGGTGGTCTTTGGTGTGATAATTTAATCATGAAAGTACACCATCCATCGCTTCGGGCATTCGTTTCAGCAGTCACGCAGAGTTCACTCCGACGTCGTTCCGGTAGCTGCCGGAAGGTTTCTGGGAAGCATGGGAGGACCTGGGACGACCTGATAGAATTATTGCTGTTTTCGGTCAAAACCTACCCGCTGACGTTTGATTGGAGGAGCGACTGCCTTTTTCTACCCGGTTTCTTTTGTTTTTATTTCTGCTGTTCTGTCGTCCCGATAGTGTTGAGATAATAATTTATTTCAAAAACAGCCGACGGGACAGAGAGAGAGAAGGAGAGGGAGTCGTTGTCGCTCGCTGCGAAACTAAAAAACGAAACCAGCAAGAAAACGGTGAACGAATTTCGGCTGATATAGTGTTAGTAGCACCGGTTGGGACATGGCACCAAAGGAAAGAACAAAAAACACGTAAACCGAAACAAAAATGGTGGCCCTCCACCAAGATTATTAATTTTTAATTTCACAATCAATCTTCGTGCCGTTTGTCACGGCTCATTCCGGGGCCGCCCGGTGGAGGGACAGTGCCAAAGAGGGTGTGGTCGTGTGTCGTGTGCCGTTCTGTTTTGGTGTTGTGGAGTGCATAATGGCCACCGGCAGCGGCATTTTTGATGTGGGTGCCGGGAAAATCTGATTTCCCGTGAGTGCCGTCGGTGCACGAGTGGCAAAAAAGTTTGTCTTCTGCGGACACGGAGTCGGTTGCTCCGGGGGGTTTTCACGAATTTTCATCAGTTTTCACACAGAGGACTTGTCCTAAAACATTCTGCGAATCGGTCCTGATTGTGCATGGTTTACGTGTAAATGAGAAAATAATTAAATGTTAGTTGGATCGTTAGGAAGAGTGGGTTTGTAAATCAACGATAGCACAGTTTTACTTCTATAAAAGGATAGATTAAGGTGGATGGATCAGTTGCATTTAAATTTGTATGGTTTGGAATAGTTTTCCTAGGTTTCCAAGGGTCCTATTTTATATCACACATTTTTGGTATGTCACACTTTTCCCAAACAATTTTCAATATTTTAAACGAATTTTTAAGGTTCCCCAGTCAAAGTAAAATTCTACGGCCTGCTCTCGTTGGTTTAAGTTTCCCTCTAGTTGATCCCTTGGCAAAGCGAAAAGGCGCCCGACTTTAGTATAATCGCTAAATCCACATGCAAAACGATGTCCTTTAGGGTTTCCCGAATCGCGTCGTTCCGTTCGCCGGAATCTCGTCGGGACAAAACTTCCCCCATCTTTTTGTTTAACTTCAGCCTCTCAGTGTCCGAGGTTCAGAATGGAACGTAGCGTCGATGCTGATCCGAATCGTAAATAGAGCCAAGCAGGCGAAGGTTGGCCCGTATCTCGTTTGGGCGTGTATTATTTTTTGTTTAGGACCGCGGCCCGCTTAGTGGAGCAACATATGAAATATGGAAGAAAAAGCGTATGGATAAAATTGTTCCCGTTGCGCCGCTGGCCACTCTCGGGGACCGCACACGGAATTCAAACAACTTGCACCGCACTCGTTTCAGTTTTTCGATAATCGAAATCGGGCGGAAAAACTTTTCCCTACCCCCCAAAACTCTCGTTCGCTTCTACGCTTTCCCGTCCGGCCATAAAACTCTGTTCCATTTTTGCGAATGAGCCGATTTGGGTGTTTTTTTTCCTTTTCTTTTCTGTCTCTGATTTATGCACCCTTCGCCCTTTGCCTCAATGGCATCAAGCGATTGGGAAAGGGAGTTGGTGAGGGTGGAGGAGCACAAGCCAGCTGTTTTTTTTTGCTATAGTGGCGCTGGTTGGTTCCTAAAGTTGCCTCGGGCGTACATTAAAGATCAGCTGGATGAAAACTTTGCCATGGACGAAATTGCCGTTCGACAAATCCTCTCGGTACTCGATTACGTTTTCTAGTTTTTCCTTTCCTCTTTTTGTTGTTTTTCTTTTATTTGATTCGAACTCTGCCCTCGCGAGTGCGTTCGAGAGCCGGAAGCCGAAGAATAAACTCCGCTTCGTGCCCGGGCCCGCCCAATGGTGGATTTTTATTGCCCGCGCCACAGAAGGCAGAGGCGGATTAAAAGTGGTATTAATCTTTAATATAGAAAATGCCTTTTTTTCATGCCTCTCCTTGCATTGGATTTTTCCATTAGTTTATTTTACTCCTTCCTATGTTCGATCGAAACGTGTCCGGGTTGCGTTTTAAAAATTAAACATGTGCGAAATGATAGTGGGCCTCGCGAACTAAAATGCTGCTAAAATTCCATAAATGTTTGTGAATAATGCAATACAATTGTAAAAACCAATCGCATGTGGGAATGTTGTACACCATTCGTAAAAGCTTTCATCCGGCACTTCGATTGTTCAACCCAAACCTTATTTAAATTGTCCAATTGCAATAAGGGAAGAAAAATATGCACGAGGTTCCCGGTAAGCTGCTCGTGATAGATTCACTAAATTTGCATAGTGAAAAGGGAAAAAACAACATCGTGACACGCACCACTCCACGATGGAGTGTGAATGTGATGCAGAGGTCCCAAATTCACACGAAGCGATCGCAGGCGGGCGGGCGGGCGACAGTTTGTGCAAATCAATTAAATAAATTAAATTTTAAATTAATTTTTTTATCAACACACACACATTTGCATGCATATAGCGCGTGGAGCTCCCGCTCGGGTGGAGAATGGAGTCCTTAGGGAGTTGCAGTTGCAGTTGCAGTCCATGATATGCACGTTAGTTCCCGGCGTTAGTTTGAATTTTTCCTCTTCCATTCAACTCCTTTTGTCATCCGTTTTGGCGCGCTGCATGGGTTTCTATTTTCCGCCGTGGAAAAAGGGACAATTGGTGCGAGAGCGTTGAAATTTATTGCGTACGTGTCCTGGCACGTCGCACTTTGGCTCGTTTGGTTCGTAATGGTGTGTCATCACGCAAAGTTGACGTGCTCTAAACAGTGCGCACTGTTGTTTGCAAGTGGATTAATGCGTTCGATGATAAATACATCGGAACAAGGTTCGCATTTCGACACTGATTTCTACCATGTCCACTATTTCGTTCCCTTTTTCAACATGATTGTTCAACCATTTCCCAACCGTTTAGTGAATCTGCACTTTAAGTACACTATTTAAAAATATTCCCCTGGCCGGACAGCATATTTCTTCTCAATCGCTCTCTTCCGGGCGTCAAGTTTCTAGCACTTGTCATGTACAGTCTTAGGGGGCGCGGTCGAGTTTCATTCGAGTGTCTCGCATGCCGGAAAATTCTGAGTTAATACCGGCGGATTGGAATAATTTCCTTTCGTTCCCCAGCGTAAGCCATTAGAAGTGGTAGCCGGGGTGGTTCGGTCCGGATAGAAGATGCATTAACATAGAAGTGAAATAAATTTATCTAACCACCACCAGGGCCGGCGCGCCGAGGATGCGAGGACGATAAAGTAAGCAGATATCCCATCGGAGTTGGACGGAGAATGGGGCATAATATTTATGGCAAACGAGTGTGAATCGTCCCCTTCTATTGGAAAATGTTTCAAAAAAACGAGTCGCTCCAAATGATGATAGTGGTCGTAAAAGTTAAATAAAACACCGACAAAAACCGAGTGAGGTGGAGGGAAATGAAGTTAAAAGGGAGAAAAAATCTACCAACGTACCACCCCTTTTTCCCACTGGAAACACCCACTTCTGCACGATCTCGAAGATCTTTGCTACACTATCTGGCACTTCATTTCAATATGCGGCGGTGAATGGTGAATATTTGGGAAGCAAAAAAAAGGAAAACGCCTTCCCTCTAGGACGCATAATCAAGTTTCACCGGAGCGAGCGGGTGTGTCGGGATTTTCCAAGGGAAAACTCCTGTGTGTTTGCTTGAAGCCATGAAACGATCGTTTTACTAGACATTGGGAGCCAGAAGTCGCGCTGGAACGATATTCACTCGGCTTCAATCGACATTCACACTCGCCCCCGAGGGGGTGGGGGGGAAAGAAGTTCCGGTGGGGGAGGAAGAAGAGGAGAGTTGAGTTCGCCTGTGTCATTTGCTTAAAATTGTCGTTAGCCGCCGCTTTCGGACCGCCAAAGGGCGGCTAAGGGTGGGAAATTGAACAATGCAAAAGTTGTTTCCCATCAAACTAACACACCCACTCGCTAACCCACAAAGACACACACACACACACACACACAAACACACACACATACTGAACGGTAACCCTTCTCGTCCTCTTGGGTGTAAAATTTCGAGGCGGATTCTTTGGGAAAAACGGTGTCCCGGGGACACTTCGGGGACCAACTTTCTCGTGTTGTGGTTTTGTCGTTCAAGAGCCAGCCTTCCCGTTCTGAAGGAAGGAAAAAGCTTCTCCCGGGCAGAGGGTTTGGGGAAAACCTTCCGGAATGAAGAAGCCTTTTTTGCGCCTTGCTTTGCTTTGCTGCCCCAGACTTCGTTTGTTTCTCGTAAAACCGATGATGCTCGGCCGTTTTGGCGAGATGTTGATGGCGACATCTGATGGTGGAGGACTTCCGTTGCTTCGGCTGCTAGTTTTACTTTTTTTCGCACTTTATTTGCCTGAGAAGCATTTTTAGTCTCATTCTGTTTCCTGTCCGGGGTGTTGGGTGTTTTAATAAGACAACTAAACTCCTTCCCTCGGTTAGCTTGAACAGCGTGAGGGAGGGAGGGAGTGCTTGAATGGCGACGTGTGAAAAAGGGGAGAATATTAAATGTTGCAAACATTTTCTTGGGGATCACATAATTTGTTTCTCTCCGCTGTCGGCGAGGCGGTGAAAGTCCTTCCGGTTTGGTTGGTCACTTTTCTCCACCTTTTATCTATAACCACCCACAACTCCTCCGGAGCGTAATTTATATGTTTGCATTGCTTTTCCATCCCGCACTCACGCACATCGAAGCGATAAGAAAGTGAAAGAGAGCGCCATCCCCGAACGCTTCTTTTACGAACGAACGAAGAGTAAATTTTCCTCTTCAAAGAATCCTCTCTGCGTTGTAGGAAAAGTGTTCATGCGAGGCGAACGAAAGAGGCTGGCATAGAGGGCAGGGTTAGTCGAAGAGATTTATTGAGGTTTTAAAAGCATGATTTGGGACAATTTTCAGCTTCCGAGCACAAACGAAGCAACGAGCCGAGAGTGCGAAGGAAGGATAGTCGTCTAACTTGTAGCACAGGGGAATTAAGTGATGGCGGAATGGATTAAGAATGATTATTATTGCGACCGAATGTGTCGAGCGGGTCAGATCTACGAGCTGGTCATTAAAATTGACATACATGCATTAAATACAGTCGAGGTTGTTAGTAATCAAATCGAGATAAAATCGTATTTAAAATATCATAGGATGTCAAGCACTGGGAAAAGTGGAATATTAATAATACTATAGTATTTTTTAAATTCACTTTTCAATTTTATCGTACAATTGAATAAGTGTTTGTGGTTTTATAGGAGACACGAAAATACTTGCACAACATGTGCTTAATTTGAGAAAAATTTACAATTTCGACTTTCGCCACTATTTGTTCAAATTGTTGAAGTTTTGGAAAACCCGCTGTAGCAAACATTAAAATCTCTACTTCCTTCATGTACATGAATGGAAAAGGACAACTTTATAACCATAATTATTTACACTTAGATGTGTCTTTTAATTACAAAATATTCACCATATACAAGGAAGCAGTTTAGCTTCTTCAGATACTCTTCGCACGAACAAATTAATAGATTCCAAAATGTTGATGTACGTATAAACCTATGCTGCTTCACATACGGTAGGTTTCCATGTAACTTACAGAAAACGGAACGTCTAATGCGATGCATTGTCTTCCCCAAGGAAAACTTTCTCCTCAACGGAGAGTTTCCAGAGTTTCAGGATGAAAATGTAATTTTCGACAAGATCACGTAAGGCGCGCTCGATGCGGATGGTGCTATTTTCGATAATGGCTTCGGTGGTTTGCGGAAAACCTTCGTCCTTCATTTGTCGTAACTGTGAGAGATGCACGCTACTTGCAGCATGTATTGGATGATGTGATGAAAAGTTCTAAACTGTTGAAGAAGCGCAAGATCGCTTCTCGCGGCTTGGTATAGAAAACGTTAACCGGTTTGTTTTCACTGCTTGCTACATCGGTTATGTACCACAAATAAGCGTGTAACCCGTCGTAAAATGTGTTAAATAGCTGCGTGAACTAATCGTTCATTATCAGTGTTTTGGGAAACCTTTCTCGAAGAGAGCCGTTCCTATCATCAGCTCGAGCTACTGATCTTGGTTTCATGTACCGAAACCAACTAGTGTGGTTGAAGCGTTCGAGATGCATTCTTTATTTATTATCCCGGTTATCCAACAAACAGTCCGTAAAATTGTCGTTTCATTCGACGCTGAAATTAAGAGCCAAACGATCACAGACAAACGGCCGCTCCGATGGATCCCTGATGGTGGAAAAACAGCACTCATACAGCGGTGATGATGATAATCGTTATTCCGTGTGGTTGCTCTGCTCTGCTTCGAATGCATCACCACTTCGTACGGTGAAGTTTTGATAGCATTTGAATGCAACAATTGCTCGCAGTGAAGCGTCGAGATATGCGTCGTTAACTGTCATGATGGACATTCCGCTTTTTTGTACTGTAACGTACGCCGTTTTGCAGTTCATGATGGTTGTTTGAGTTTACGATCCATCCATTTACGAACGTTCGGAAAAGGTTATGGTTTAAAAGTGGAAAATAAATTAAACATGTTTTAAGTGATACAATTATGAGTCAAACCCTAAGATTGGTTTTAAAACCCTCTCCCTTAACGATTCATTTACTCTAATCGGTAGGAACACCTGTACTAGGAGTTACGCATGAATGAAGCCCACATTGCACATGGATTCGAACTACTTGCCAAGGATCCAAAAGAACGCGAGTTTGAGTGCGAACGAACTTGGCGATGTAACCATTTGTTTTCGCAAGACAGATATCTTTCATCAAACAATTTCATTAGAGGTGTTGGTCACGGTTATCTGTTTTCCTGCCTACACCTTCCGCGTGAAAAGCGGGCGGAGGAGCAATAACCCCATTGATACGCGAACCGAACGCGTGAAGAAAAGCATTAAAAGAAAACGACCGGCAAGATACGCTCGCGTGCCTTGAAAGGTGCCGGACTCGAACGGATGCGGAAAAGGGTGGGTTCGCAAAAAGGGCTCCATCATCACGCCACCTCTCAGACCCGTGATCCATTGCGTAAGCCTCTCGAACTGGGGCCCATTTTTCACTTTTTCGTTTTACCTTTTCCACAACGCCCAGAGTTTGGCGATGTCGGACGAAAGGACACGTCCGTGTGGCGTCGGTCGCCTTGCTCACTCCATTCTTTATTTATGTTTCAATATAAATTTCGCCCAACGACTGGGAGGATGCTCACCTGCCACTTGTCTCGCATTTTCCACCTCGAAGACAACCGTCGGAAAACCCTTCGGTCGGTCTTTCGAAAGATGGCGAGGCGAACGAAGCAGTCATCTATTTTGCATGATGCGGTAGGACACTACTTCCGGATGTGGCTGTGCATGGGTATGGCTGTGTTCGTGTTGCGATGCTGGATGCTCGATATCGGGGTTGGATGAATTGAACCAAAAGGAAAACCGTTTCGGGGAAGCGGTGTCACTCGACGGAGCTCCGAAGAAGCTCCCGTTCAAGTGAGCGGACGAGGTAAGGGTGCTATCTGGTCGGATGTGGCCGAGGAATGGTGGAAGCAAACAGCGAAATTGAGCGAAGACAAATTATTCTACCTGCGCACGCGATAGAAAGAGAGTGGAAGGAGCCACGATGGAAAAGTTACACTTGGATAAAATGAAGCGATACATCTTAATTTCTCAAGCCCTCCCGAAGGCTGCCGTCATGGATCGCTATCGAGTTTCTTGGAATTGACTAAACAAAAAACCACCAGGAAGAGAGAAAAACATTCCACAACTCCTTTGATGACGCCTTCGATAAACATTTGTTGCAATCTCCACTTTCGGATGTCATTAAATGTTACCAATCCGCGAGGAACACACAATAAAACGAAGGGATATTTAAATAAGAACATGCGCGCACTCAGAATGTCCAGCATGTTAATTATGCTGTTAACATAGACCACTGGGCGTGAAACGGGCAATGGTCGTTTCACAATGGAAAACATTTTATATCCTGCTGGACGCAAGTGGTGGAAAACAAGGAAAACAAACCGACGATCGTTGAAGTAAAATGGAGCTTAAAGGAGAAAGAACAAAATAAAACTCACAATATCGTTAATAATGAACCATTTATGTTTGCATACAGGAATTGTTACAGTATATATCAAATATTAATTGCAGGGAGTAATATTCAATAAGCTTTGTATAAACCGAGTTTGATTTAATACACTTTTGTTGTTCTTCTTTTTAATTTAAAATTTCACTTCTTTCATTAAACTGATTTCAATATTTACATAAACACTGATCTAGTTCAGTTTTATATTTTCAACAACCGTTTCTTTGTTTTTTTATTTTATTTTGATACTATTTTTTGTCCATCCAAACCTGATTGTACTTTTGGGAACTGTTGTTTAATTTAGTTCAATTACGCCCCGTTCCGGTGGATGGCGCTCGCAAATTCTGGCACCTGAAAAAGGTTCCGTGTTTGTGCGTGATTGGAAGTTCCCCGTGCACCGGAGTGCACCGAAATGGCGGCTGAGTGCACCAGGAGGGAATTGGGTTGGACACGTGGCATCGAGGGGCAGGTTATTACAGCATCCTCCCCGTTCAACCGGGGGGTGGGGACCCTTTTGGGTCATTCGTGAATGTTTAATAGCTCCGATGGTGATGACGCCCTGAGTTGGGAGTTGCGGCCCGGGGTGAGGGGGAGGGTCGGTAATATCGACGTGTTACATGATAACAGCATGTCACTGCATGTTCGGGTGCATGCACTGCACTGCACACACGGTTTGCCCCCAAAGAACGCACACACGGAAGGTGAATGTCAGCTGGACTGTGCGTCTGGGTTGGATGTCAAGAGGAATTGTTAACGCATGTCCATTGGGGCGTTTCCGGTGGGTCGGACTCCGGTATGTTAGACAAAGTTCCGTATTGGAGTACCGCCCGTTTCGGGGTCCGCAAGGACTTCATAAGTTCCGCCTCAACCCCAAACCTTACAGCGTACTCTGAAAGGGGGGAACCACCAAATATTATTATTGAACCAAATCGTTCGGACGTTTTGGACAGTTTTGCACTTAGGGAGCGTTTGGCAGCTGAAGTATTAGGTAGTCACATTTCACTGCGTTCTCCCAGATCGAACCTCCGCTTTTCGGAGGACCGGCGCGGAAAGTAATTAGCATTTAATTGTGTTCCGGTGCGCTGTACTCGACAGTTTCGAATTAGTTTTAACTGTGAAGTACCGGTTGGGCGCTCGGGCTCGAGCGGTCGGTTCGCTGAAGCCTCTGAGGCCGAGTCTCCGGGGAAATTTCGTCAATTTCGACGGAATCGTGATCGCTCTCCTTTTGTGTGGTTTTGTTTCCGGAACAATTAAAATAGAATCGTTTAAATGCGACGTGAGGACACAGTTTGACCATTTTGTACGAATGTATTGATCAATACAAATCAACCATGGTTGAATCTGTTCTGGAGTGATTATTTTATTATATATACATTAGGAAATGTGTACAGTGTCTATATCAATATTTGGTGTCGAAGTAGGAACAGGTACTCGTCCTAATATGTTTATCGAACACTGTGGACTTCCTCTTTTCATTTGACAGATGTAAATCTCCAACCGCTCGAGAAGCAGCTACCACATCCACTTTTAAAGAGATTTCGGTTTCGCCTTTTCGTTTTGCAATGCCGTTCCGAAGAAGTTCAACTTCTTATCAGTTCCCGAATGGGCAGAGAAAAACCTACACTGAACAACTTTTGAGGAGCACACAGTCGATAAGAATAGACTGTTAATTTCAGCTTATATTTTCTGCTGTTGAATGTCAGCTGCCTGTTTCATTTCTTTCTTTTTCCGTCTTAGGTTGCTGAGGACACCTATCCAGGAACTTCGTATCAGCTCAAGGGGAGCGTGAGATTCGGAATGTCTTCACCAAAGTATAGCTCCACTGGAAGAGAGATCTTGCGTTATTTTCTTTTATTGTGCAATTAAAGGACGCATCCGAGCGGAGATAGTTTTATTAAACCACCGGACAGCGTAAAAACGGCTGGTGGTGGTGGTGAACGAATTAAGCACGCACACAAGTGCTTTATTTTTGAGTCATTTAACAGCAAATGGTGCGCTGAAAGTGTGAATATTCTAATTTCGGACCGAGAAGCCATTATTGCTTAATAGCTGACCCATTAGGAATTACAGAACAACAACGATTTTGCAGGACGATCTCGGCGTCGTTCATTGCGCTGCCTGGAAATGAAAAGACATTCGCTTGTTGAGCCTCAACGAGAGTCTAATGGGTCAGAGGGTACGAAAGAATCACTTACCACCGGACTCTTTTTGGGATACTCGAGTGTATCACCAATAGCGTATGGATCGTGTCCTCTAATAATTATGAAAATTTTAAGCACGTTCTCTTTCTTGAACTTGGGTTCTCCCACCGAGTTTTGTGATGAACGTAGGAGGCCAGGCTGTGGAAACATGGATGAAAAATAACTTATAGCTTCAATGGACAGCCTTGCCGACCGTTCTGCCGCAGTCGAAAAACATGTTCAACAGCTATTCTTTAAGTCTTGTTTCAAAATTTAAGAAGCTCAGAAGATATCTTTTCTCGCTACTGGAAGAACGAACCAACGCAGAAATGGAGAAAGAACCAAAGAGCTAGAATGAAAAACGTAATTGGTGCAAGCTGATGACTCGGACAGAGAGTAAAAAGTGAAAAATGGTACTCTAGAGACCGTTGGACGACATGTTCGAGCGTCGAGTTTATGCTCGGTGTGTTCGGATGAAAATGAAAGCAACTCGCCGGAAGATGGAAGAGCCTCCATCCGCTCGGCGGAATCGACCCCCACCGGGGTCGTGTAAAGTCATAATTACCAACCCCCCTCGCCGAAAGTCAATGCCTCCCCATCGGATTCCGATGAGCCCGGACAGTGTGCCGAGGTGTCCAGGGTTTCCGGTGTCGGGTCGTTTCTGTCATTCCCGCAGGCAATTATCGGAGGGTAAAAAGGTCCCGGACATCATCTACTCACTGGCGCTGGATCCGGTGTGCCGGAGCTACCTGCCGGCCCGACTGCATGGTCCTTTTGCCATCATAATTACTGTCAACATCATCCGGATCGGGCGCCATCGGGAGGAGGAGAAGGACGCTGGTCGTAGCGACGTGTGGAGGGGATGTATGGGTTTTCACACTTTCACAGTAAGCCTTTTGATTGTATCACCTCATGGGGTTGATTTTCCCAAAACCGGAAAATGGAACCCCCTCGGCAAAAGGACAATGGACGAGCGCGCCGGAGAAAGAAAGTGTGTGTGCTTGCGTGCGTGCGTGTAGAAATCGCCTCCCAGGCACTACAAATGGGTTCCCACTACGGACCGAGAGGTTTTCCACAAGTGCCTTTGGGGAAATTCCGTCCGACACAAGGGTTATTAAAACGAGAGCCGATCCGTGGCTGGCGGCCGAAGGATTTGTGAGCAAATTGGAGCTGACTTTCATTGATTGGAAGCATAATTGGAAAACGTCTTGCGAGGCGCGGGCCTCTTGTCCACGGGTGGAAAATTAATTTGCCCACCCTTTTCTGGGGGTCGCGGGGGACGATTGGAGGAGTCCGGGGGCACGATTGGTATCCGTTTGATGGGACCCACCTCTTCGTTTTCGCGCGAGCGCGCGGGGTACCTTTTGTCGAGGTGTAGTGAAGTGATCAATCGGTGCCAAAGTGATTTGATTCCGGCGGCTCAAAAGCGCTTCGCATCGATCTCGCTACAAAACGATACAGAAACGAGCTGGAGGAGCAATTTCTTCGCCTAAAATCAATCTCCGGAACACGTCAGCGGGGGCTTTCAAATTCATTCCCCGCGGGAGATAATGACACAAACTCCAATGCCAGAAGCAAGGATATCATACTGCACGATGGTGGATGCCAAAGGAGATTCTCCTACTTCCATAGTTCCACGCAAATAGTTCGCCAATCTAACGGGACTTAGCAACGGAAGCTTGTGCGCCGCACGAAAGTCAGGTGAAACTATTTGTCGTATTAAACTATTTCCAGCGCCGCAAGCACATTAGCTTCCGATGAAGTCCTTGCCGTTGCTACGCCCCTAGAGAAAGTTTGATACACCTCGGAACCTCAAAGTTCTTGCCGGTGGGTTATGTAAATTGACAGTTTGTTAAAGAAGTTGCGGTCCTTTCGGGGATGGGATACCTTGTAGGAAAGCTTCCAGCAAGTTTCGGGAGCATGATCTGAGCGATTGAAGGGATAATTCGTCACCGCACACGCGAACCGGAGGAATCAATCGTGGGGTTCGTCGGATTCAATAAAGGACAAATTTTCGAGCACGTACTCAAATCTTGGTCCTCGCGCATCGTCAGGCTGACCGGAGTCTTTGGCAGCTTTGTATAATTAATTAAACTTTCAGGAAATATACTCCAGAAGCCGAGGTTGGGACTTGAGCACATATACACACACACTCCCAAATACATACACGCATACAAACTCCAACCGTCAAAGTTATCCCATCGAAGTCTAAAATATTGAAACGTGTTTGGCTAAATAATTGATGCGGACAGAAAGTTCTCGCCGAAGTCAGATGCTCCGCTCAGCTGCTTGGGAACTGTGCACACGCGTGTCTCGGTAGGAGATTTCTTTGGTTGAAAATGATGTCCGCTAGAGATGGACCATCGGGTCTTTAATTTGATCCTCTCGTGTTGTCTTTCCGAGTTTATTTCTGGGCCAACCGACGCCTTGGTAGCAGCAGCGGCTCGTGTGAACATAATTATGTGACCTTAACCCTGTCCCTATCTTGGCCGGGGTCGGTGTTGGTTGGTAATGAGGGGTCGGAGCAAAAACGAGATTTTCGCTATCAGCTGGGAGGGTATACAAAGGATGTACTGCTTTGACTTCCACCGAGTTCGTTCATTCTTGGAACAGAGTCACCGAAACGAGAGGCGAAGAATAAGGTTATCGCTTGGAGGAGAAATTTCTGAAGAGTAGCGGATTGATAAGTAGGGAGCCTCCGTGTGTGACCCACAATTTGAGTTGTAGGCTTATGGTTCTTTTGTCCATGCGATTGCCGATTCTTTCCTCGACTTTTAAATTTAAAACATCAACGGTGAGTGCTGTTTCTACGCGATTGAAGGTCATAAAAGAAACGATAGTCAGAATAAATTCATTTTTCATTTTTTTAAATCAAATATTATTATTTTAGAGTTCGGAATCCCTATGGAGGTCAAGAAATAAGGACTAACTCATGACTGATTCACGTCTGGAATAGAAGTGCAAGCACTTGGAGGGTTAACGAAAATTAAAAACACGTCCCTCTTTTCGTAGAATCCAGCTAAACTCCCATTAATGCGGGGATGTACCGAATTTATTGAAACTGGCTTCCGAACTCCAGATCGGGCTCTGTTAGCCCTTAATCAGTTGTCGGTAATGTAAACATCCGATAAAAGCACCGGTCGAAGACCATCCACTCGAGGGCTTATCTCCGGCAAAGATGCCGCTGAACGAACGTGTTTGCAGCAGTGCTACATTAACGCAGCATCAGCCAGAAGAGCGTTAGGAGTAAAATAAGAAATTTTGCAGTAATAACTCACAGTGAAATCTATCGGCAGGTGACCTCTTGAGTCCGAATATATTCTTTAACGAGCCTTTATTCCATCGGTTGTGATATACAAGAATGAAGCAATCACGGCTAGTAAAGGGGCATTTGGTCAATGCCGAGAGCTCATGAATGGTACGTTCCGTTAGCAGGAATGTGTTGAAAGAGAAAGAAATAAGAAGAACTGGTTGCAAGAACAGTTTTAGATTGTAGACATAATAACAATCCTGCTGCCGTTGCTTCTCCAAGAGATAAGCAAATTGAATTGGGCTTTTCAAGGACAAGTTAAGCCGGTTCATCAAAGAGAACTAAGCAGATTCATCCTTAAACTTTAACATCAAAGCAAGATCGATCAGTCAATCCAGAAAGCCCTTTTCGTTCGGTTCCTTATCTCCTACCATCGCTATCGAGAAACCGGCACCTATTTCAGCTTGGGTAGAACAAACTTTGACTTGGTAAGATCAATGACCGCCGGAGAAACGCAAACAAACCAGTTTGCTCTATCTGTCGTTATGTTTTCCGTCCCACACTCGCGTTCGTCATGCTCCCCGAAGCTTGCTTTAGTCCCAAGTGTAATTCTCGTCTTATCGCCCTGGCTTGGCGATTGTAGACGCGGTGCTGGAATGAAGTGAAAAGCGCCCTTCCATTCGAGCGCAAATCAACGAAAATGGTAGACGAAAATTAAAAACCCCTGCCGGACGAAATATTGCAACCGCTCATTATGGAAATCAAACTTCAGCAACAGAGATTTTCAGCTCAATCAATCAAGCGGGAGGACAGTTTATTTTCTTCTCCTCCAAATGACCAGCGTCTAGTCCTCCCGAGAGGGTAGAAAAGAATGTGTCGGTGTTGGTTGAATTTTCCTTTCAAGTTTTGACCGCCTGTACGCCCGCTTGCTTCGATCGGGGACGTGAAGTTTAGTCGGATAAACGATAAAATAAATGGTTTCTCGATGCGCCCGTAACCCAATCCGAGCGGGGAGCGCTGAGTAACCGAGCAATTGATTAATGAATCGGATGTAATTTAATACGGGATTTAATGTCAATCACTCAATCCTTGGTCCAGTACTTCATGAAGTGCGTCTTTGGCATCGGAGAAAGGGAGGGTTTGCTCAAACATCCCAGTCCTTTCCAGTCCTTCGGAAAACCCAGCGCAAGGAGTTTCATATCACGCACAAGTCGCTCGACTCTAGGTTGTTGTTTCTAGTAATGTAATTAATTTAAATGGTCCAACAGGGACGACCGTTTTGCTACAAAATGATACGGTATTAACGAGCCCGGTTTGTCTAGCAGCCAACTTCATCCTCACACAGATTGAGTTGTTTTACTGTACAGAAAAAAAAAGTAGATGAGGAGAGAAGAAAAAGAAAGGCCCATTGTGACACATTGGAGGATTGATGAAGTGGTTTCCGTTGGAGAAGGGTTTAGAAGCATACATCAAATGACGCACCTCATCGAAACATCAATCTTCTTTAAAGGCAATACTTAACTCGTCAAGGATGCTAGTTTTTACTAGATTAAAATGTAATTACTTGTCTATATTAAATGGAATTGCTTCTAAGAGAAATCTAAACTAATTCCTGCATCTATGCAAACAATAAGAAAGGCACCTTCGTCAACGTCAGCAGAGAACGAAACAGAAAATCGTATTTGCTCTAAAACAAGATTAATACTAGACAAATCAACTCACGCATCGGCTATCATCTTCGTTGAACCGGTCACGCCGTAATCGTGCCAGGCGCTTAACTGCCTTTGTTCTCCGGCTGAGTAGCTTGGACCTTGTCCCAGCTCGCCGTCTAATGCTTGCGCAGGCACAAATCACCGTTTCCAATTACGAAGCACATCAAATTGAGCTCGGGTTTTCTCCCTCAGCTTGACTCAGCTCCTTAGCCGGAACTGTTCGAAAGGTGGCTGCAAGCTAGGCCGGAGAGCAATCGATCGATCGATCACCTTCCCGGTTTCGGGGTAAAGGGCCGCAGATGGCGGTGGCGATATCCGTGTCCGGGTTGAAGGAGAAACTTTTCCGGCCCTCGGCTTCTTCCCGTGCACTGGGCGCTTATCGCGCCTAACCACCAGGATCTTTTCATGTTTTCATTTTGGGTCTGTTGATCATCTTCATTTTGTTTGTATTCGCGCGTTAGTTTCGGACGGTGATTACGGCCGCTTATCGTGAGCGCGTATCAACGTGCAAGTGCAAACACTGCAACCCTCTGGTCAATCACTAGGGCCCGGGACCCGGCACCAATACCAGCAGCTCACGATGGAACTGGACGGGCTTGTTTGCACCGCCGTCCAGGGATCCCAAATTGAATCGTTTCCTCGTTCCCCTCGCTGAAGAGGAGGACGCGAACGGGATCAGCGGTGCTACAGCGAGATGCTAGTGTTGGTACGCGATGCTCCGAACTCCGGAGTCGGTGGCGATCGTCGGCCAAAAACGTTATCAGTCACCAGTGGCTTATGTGTAGTGCTCATCCGCATCCAACATGATCGTGTGTATGTGTGCACGTGCGTACGTGTGCCCCGGGAGAAATTCTATAAAATCAGGCAACCCTGGCCGTGGTCCGTTATTCCCGTCCTGAGGCCCGCCCGGGATCGCCGGTGACACAAACGATCGAGTGACTGTGACTGCGTACGTGAAACCGTGAAAGTGAACCGTCTCTCGCCGGACGGACTTTCATCTTCACCCCCCCGAGTGCTATCCAGTGGATGTTTGGACGAGTTCCGCCGAGTTCGAGCTCTAGTGCGTGTGTTGCGTGAGTGCTCGTGCGTGAAAGTGCACGATCTAACGGCCCGCAAGATGTGGGTCTCGAGCGGACGGAGCCTGCTTTGGGGCTTCCTGGTGTCGCTAGTGCTGTTCCAAAGTGTTTTTGCAGGTATGTGAAAGATTCGTGACCAACTGCCTCGGGTCGGGACTTTGAAGCTAGCCCACCTTTTACCAAACGGGCGACCAATGTACTCAGAGGGTGGCGCGGAAAGTGCGAGGAAAAAACAATTTGAAATAATTTAGACAATAAATTTTAATGGACGGTTTCTCGATGCGTTCACTCCGACGCCTGTGACGAGCTCAAGGAACACTTTGCCCGAAATGTACATACGAAGGGAAGATAGAAAAAGAGCAGTAAGCTTAGCATCGGTTCGCCCTCGGAGTACTGAGATGATTAACGAAATGGTTAATTTCACCCGCATGAAATCACAGTGAAACGTTGTTCACCGCAAACTTTTCTCGTCCAACTGACAGACAAAACAACCAAATCACGCTCCACTCTTGCAGGTCACTTAATTAAGATTGACAGGGCTTTGTTTTCATGCATATCAATGAATTGAATTAACGGTCCGATAAGTTGTGTTTGTCGGCAGGTCCGTGAATACCATGGGAAGCATTTCTAAGTCGGTGAGAAACTAAATTGAGTCACTCCACGATCCATCGAACTTTCTAGAGAAGGCAATAACGCGATCTTTGCCTACTTTGACTTATTGCCTTTTATGCGTCAATTCAGAATTCACAAATATTTTGCATTTGCCAGTTAAATAAATATTTTTAAAAGATTTATAAAACATGTGATAGATTGCTTACAGTTTCACGTTTTAACAACATTCACTAGACTCACAACAGCTTTGCAGCTTCCATTTGATCTATAGGTCAAATTAAGGCTGGAACTGTTTACTAGATAGGTCAATTCTAGAGAATTCCATTCGAACTTCGCTCTCCGTATAATCTGCTGATAACGATCAAATTTATAAACACTTTTAGATTTTCAGATAGTTCACATATCAATGACGAATGAACTGTACTAACATTTTCAATTTAAAAAATTTGCTTTACTTACACACTCTGTTGTTCAATTTGAATGTTGGAAGTACATTAAACTAAATTACAGGCTAAAAATAACAGGATAGATTTGGCAATCATAGAGAACTGAAGGATGATAGCCAAAGTGCAAAAGGTCCATAAGAGGCTGGCATGCTGGATGTTAGCTTGAGTACAATCAACGGCATACGGTGAATGACTGATAACAACCGGCTCGCCCTCTCTTAGGACCTGGTTGGTACTGTTTTTGTTCAATGTCAAGTTCAGGATCGTGAGGTTCAGTGAGAGTGTCGCTCCATGCTTTGAACGTTGGCTTCCGAGAACGGGAATGGACAGGCTTAGCGTCAGCTATCAGCAAAAACGTCAGGGCTGGGCCCGATGCTGAGTGTGCACTTTACCTAATCTATGTAGGCGCCGATGACCTTTCCAACGATCGTGGCAGGGAGTTCAAAAATAATAACAGATAGCACATGGTAGTAGGAGCTGTGTGTGGCAATACACACTCCGATGTGTAAGGAACCGTGGTTGGCAGCTGGCTAATTATATAACACAAATGAAGCGATAACCTAAGACCTGCTAATGTTTTCCGTCTCTCGTCTTTCGTTCTTCTTGCAACAGCTTCGTGCAAATCCGGCTGCCCGACACGTAAGTATTAAAGAGGATGATGAAATAGAGTTTAAACTTTATCACTGACGTGGCACCGTTGCCTTTTTTCTGATTTTGCTTTTAGCGAACAAATCTACCAAGTACAGCTTCAAGCCCGGCACCGTGTACAGCTACGATGTGGACAGCTTCGTGCAGATTCAGCAAGCGGACAAGGCCGCCGACAAGCAGACAACGCTCAAGGTAGAAGGCAAGGTTGAGCTGTACGCCGGAGACAACTGCCAGTACACTCTGAAGGTGGTCTCGCTGACGTCCTTTGCTCCGGATGGCAAGAAAACTGCTTTCGGTGCGGAGATCAGCAAACCGGTTCGGTTCACCCTGTCCAACGATGAACTCCTGCCGGAGATCTGTACCGAGGCGGACGACACCGACTTCTCGGTGAACGTGAAGCGTGGTTTGATCTCGCTGTTCCAATCGGCCCAGGAGAAGAGCACCGAGACGGACGTGTTTGGCGTATGCCAGACGTCTTTCTCAAGCTACACGGCTGACGGTGCAACCGTTGTGGACAAGAGCCGCGACCTTAGCAACTGCGCGTACCGTGAGTCACTGTCGAACAGCTTCGTGACACGCATTGTCAACAGCAAGGCTGGCATTAAGACTACTCCACTGCTGCAGAGCTTCTACAACAACCAGCAGACGTTCAAGGATGGCCTGCTCAACTCGGTCAAGCTGGGTGAGGAGTACCAGTACCTACCCTACCTGAAGGATAAGGTCGGAGTGACGGCCAAGGTAACGACGAAGCTGACACTGAAGGGCAGCAAAGCTGGCGCCGCACCGGCTGCCGGCAACGAGCCGCGTTCGATCATTTTCGAAAATCCGGACCAACAGCCAACGAGCAACTTGGCCAACATCAAGCAGGAACTCCGCCAGACCGTCGAGTCGTACACCAATGGAAATGTGGGCAAGAAAACGGCCAACTTGTTCGTCGAGTTGATCCAGCTGATGCGTTACTCGAAGAAGGAGGATCTGTTGGCGCTGTACAACCAGGTCAAGGCTGGTAGCGTCCACTCGAACAAGGATTTGACCCGCAAGGTCTACCTGGACTCGCTGTTCCGCGTAGGAACTGGCGATGCCGTCGAGGCTATCACGCAGCTGTACAAGAACAAGGAAATCACCGACGCACAGGAGGTGAAGTTGGCCTTCGTATCGCTCAATCTGGTTGACTCGATGACGCACAGTGCCTTGAAGGCCGTGAACAAGCTGCTGGAAGGTAACCCACCGCGTGAGGCCTACCTGAGTGTGGGTTCGCTGGTGAGTAAGTACTGCCAGAAGCACGGATGCCAGTCGGCGGACGTGAAGGAAATTTCGAACAAGTTTGCCTCCAAACTGGGCAAGTGCCAAGCAGGCACGCGTTCCCAAGAGGACGTGCTCGTAGCCGTGCTTAAGGGTGTACGCAACTCGAACAATTTGGTTGCACCTCTGCTGGATAAGGTTGTTCAGTGCACGGGTCCGGAAGCCTCGTCTCGAGTGCGTGTTGCGGCTCTCCAGGCATTGCCGGCTGCTTCCTGCAACAAGAAGGTGGTCAACTCGGCTCTCGCCACTCTAAAGAACACGAACGAGGACTCGGAAATCCGCATTCACGCTTACCTGTCGCTGGTGGAGTGCCCGTCGGCCAACGTAGCCAACGAGTTCAAGACCCTGCTGGACAGCGAGAAGGTGTACCAGGTTGGTTCGTTCATCACGTCGCATCTGGCCAGCCTGCGCTCTTCGGTTGATCCGACGCGTGAAGCAGCACGGCAACACTTTGGCAAGATTCGTACCTCCAACAAGTTCCCCTTCGATGTGCGCCGATACTCGTTCAACCGTGAGTTATCTTACGCCGTCGAGTCACTTGGCGTCGGTGCTAGTGCGGATACTAGCGTGATCTTCTCGCAGAAGAGCTTCCTGCCGAAATCGGTGGCAGTGAACTTTACGGCCGAGGTGTTCGGAAATGGAGTGAACGTGTTCGAGCTGGAGGGTCGTCAGGACAACCTGGAGCGCCTGGTCGAGCACTACTTTGGCCCGAAGGGATTTTTCACCGGCATGGACCTGCAAACGGCATACGACACCTTGTTCCAGCAGTACCAGAAGATGTCGGAAAGTGCTAAGGCACGCTTCCGCCGTGGCATCCGCGAGGATGTTCGTGCACTGGCGAGGAATGTCAACTTGCACAACGATGCACTGCAGGACTTCAACTTCGATCTGACGGTGAAGGTCTTCGGATCGGAGCTGTTCTTCTTGAGCACGGGTGAGAATCTGCCTACCAATCCGGAACAGTTCCTCGAGAAGGCGCTGGAGCTGTTCGATAAGCTGGTTGAGGGCGCAAAGAAGTTCGAGCGTACGTTCGAGCACCATGCTCTGTTCTTGGATACCGATCTCGTTTACACCACTGCTGTCGGTTTGCCACTAAAACTGTCGGCCCAGGGTGCAGCTGTAGCCCGTCTTGATGCCGCCGTCGAGGTTGACCTGAAGGCGTTGGTCCAGGACTACACCAATGCCAAGTTCAACGTGAAGCTGCAACCCAGCGGTAGCTTCGAAGTGACGGGAACTCTTAGCGTCGATGCGTTCAACGTGCTGACCGGTATGCAGGTGGCCGCTTCGGGTCATTCCTCTGCCGGAGCAGCGGTCAAGTTCGCTCTTCACGGAGCTACCGCTTACGACCTGACCGTGGACTCGCTTCAAACCAAGCAGGAACTGGTTTCTGTCACCTTCCGCGAAGTGATTATCACCCGCGAGCGTGGCAACCCACTCATCGTCCTCCCCGCCAAGCGCAACGACGCTGGAACCAAATTCAGCGAATGCTTCGACAACCTTTACAACGTCATCGGTGTGACCGTTTGTGCGGCTCACAAAGTCCAAGGCCAGGAGGAAGTCTTCGAGGCTTACCTGGAAGTTGAACCGAAGTTCCAGTTCTCCGGAAAGTTTGACAACTCCAACCCCCGTCATGTGACGCTGCAGATGAGCTTCGATACCCCCGGAACGCAAACGAAGCGCGCGACAAGCCTCCTCTTGGAGGGAGTGACCGGCGGTGATCTGTATGTTAAGGCGACGCTCGATTCGCCGTTCCGCAAGCTTGACTTCCAGCTGGGAGCCAACTACAACGACAAAGAAGTGGCCCTGTACGCTCTGGCGCACAATGGCATGGAAGAGTACCTGGCTAAGGTTGGCTTCGAGCGGGGCTCAAAGGGTGGCCGTGAAGAGTACGTACCGATCTTCACCATCCGCTCGCCGAGTGGTGACGCTCAGGTTTCCAAGTTGGTTCAGACGACGGGTAAAATTGTGGTCGAAACCTTGGGTGGCGACAAGCGCAAGTACCTTCTGCAGAACATTGAATGGAACAGTCCGTACGCCCCGAAGACCACCATCAATGGGCACGTCGTATCGAACGGTGAGCGTAGCTACGACGCTGACGTCGACGTGACCGTCGGTGACACGAAGAACAACGTGCTGGGTCACCTGGACTTTGATCTGAAGCATGTCAAGCTGGACCTTGAGAAGAAGACTCCCAGCGATGCCAACAAAAACTTCAAGGTGAACCTGGAGCTTGCGTACACGGAAAATTCCTTCAAGAACCTCTTCTCGTTCGCGAGCGGAAAGGATTTCAACAATCCCTCGAACAAGTACGAACTGAGCCAGCTGGCCGAGTTTACCCTCAAGCCGGAAGCCAAGGGACTGGAGTCGTTGAAGTTGTACAACAAGCTGCAGCTACCGAAGCAGCTGGTCCGACTGGACTTTGCCACGAACAAGAATAAGTTCTTCCTGGACGGAGAGTACGGCTATGATAAGTACAAGATTGCCGCCAATGTGGACGCGAAGTACAACGAAAAATCGGCCGGAGACTACGATGTGCAGGTGGGAGCATCGCTGAACAAGCATTTCTTCAAGGTCTTCTCGAAGCGAGTGGTGGAGCAGAACAAGAGTCGCTTCAGCAACCGCCTGACTGCCAGCACTGGAACCAAGCTTGAATTGAACGGTGCCGTCACGAACCGCTTCTCGACCCAGGATGGCGAGCTCAACTTGGACGGAACATTGGTTGCTGTTGAGAAGGCTTCACCATACAAGTAAGTCAACCTGATGAGGTGTTAAAGTGGATGATCTATAACACACATTTTCTACAATAGGCTCTCTCTGACGGTTCAGTTCTCTGCCGCAAACGTCGTCTCGAATGCCAAGGTTTTGGTTGATAAGGCCGAGTTCGCGACCTACGACTTCAAGCTGGAGCGTGGAAACGATCCCAACGGCAAGTTCTCGGTAGGTGAAAGAAGAAACGGACCATCCGTCACAAATATTTCAATGTAAAATGACAACTTTTCTTTTTCAGTTTGTGGTGAAAGACTTTTTCGATGGAAACGGTGAACTGAAGTCCACCAAGGGCCAGGGTGAACTGTTTGCGGTGGTCAACTTCCAGAAGCAGGACCGGAAGGTGAAGCTCGACACCAAGTTCAAGGTCAGCGCTCCGGTGTATGACGTTTCGGTCGACTTGTACTACGACTTTGAGAAGGACAATAGCAAGAAGGTTCACTTCGAAACCAAGAACAAGGCTACGCAGACCAGCTTCGACAGCAAGAATAAGGTGGAGGTGTTCTCGGAGAAGTACGAGTTCAATGTGCAAGGCCAGGGTAACCCGAAACCGGTCGATGGTACGTTCACTACCAAGTTCAACCTGGTGCTCCCAACCGGACGTCAGTTCGGCGGTGACTTCAAGCGTGACGTTTCGACGAAAGACGAGAAGAAGTTCGGCAAGATGGTGGCCAACGTGTTCGACAAGCAGCCGGGTGGCAAGCAACGTACGGTTGCGTACACCGGCGAGCTTAAGGATGGCAACTTCAAGGCTAAGCTTTTCGACGCTACTCACAACGTGAAGTACACCGATCTTGACGGAAAGACGCTGCTGTTGGACGTTGGACTGAAGCATGTCCCGGCTGGAAGCTACCGCTCGGCCGCTGGTTCTTTGAAGGTATCCGGAAGCCTGCTGCCGCAGGTGGCCGAGGTAGCTGTGGTCGTCGATGAGTACTGCGAACACCATGCCAAGTACCACGTGGACAGCAAGTATGGTGCGGACTTTGGGCTGAACCTTGTCGGAGGATACCACACTGGAGGACACGGTAAGCCGGCTAGCCATGAGCTGAAGGTGGACGTGACCGCTCCTTCGGTAAAGTTGGGTGCTGTATCGAACGGCAAGTACCTCCAACCGGAGACCGACGATGGTGTGTACGATTTCGAGTACAACGGTTCCCTAGATTACAATGGACAAAAGGCGTCGGTTGCAACCCAGGCCAAGGGTAACTTCAACCGCGGTAACGGCAAACTTAACCTGAACTTCCCGAACGTGGATCCGATCGCCGCCGAAGGCTCATACACCTACGATGGCAAGGAAGATGGCCCATTCTCTGCCAACGGCGCGCTGAAGGTGGCGTACGGTCAGGGCAAGAACTTTGAGTTCACCGGTTCCGCGAAGGCTCCGTCGTCGGATGATGTGCAGGTGCATGTTACACTGAAATCGGACTTTGAGAATGTGCGTAGCGTAGATGTTACCTTCAAGCACGCCAAGTCGGCCGTTAGCGCATACAACACCAAGCTCCAGGTGACGGCTGATGGCAAGAAGTTCAGCGTGGAGAACGCCGTCGTCTTGAGCGAGTCGAACCCATCGGTGGACTTTACGCTCGCATACCCAGATAAGACGGTGAAGGTTTCCGGCAGCTACAAGACTCTCGGCCACAGCGCGTTCAAGGCTGACGCAAAGGTTCAGAACCTGGCGAACTTTGACATGGAAGCAAACGTGGAGGCCAACTTTGACAGCTATCAGACGTTCTACTTTAAGCTGTACGGTGACGCACCGATGCTGAAAACGAACAAGTTCTCGGTGGAGGTGAACGCCAAGCCGGGCTCGAACGGAAAGGGTGTCAACTTCCGCGCCTCGGAAGGTGGCAAGGACATTCTAAGTGGATACGCCGATTACTCGGTGAAGGAACAGGGCAAGGCAACCGTCATCGAAGGCCAGGGTAACGTGAAGCTGTACGACAAGCAGCAGACCGCCACGTTCAAGCTGGTTCGCGAGAAGCTTGCGGACTCCGGATTCTCGGGATCGCTAACGGCGTCCGTTGGTAAGATTTCGGCAACTCATGAGGTACGTGTCCAGCCAAATGACTTCAGGCTCAAGACGAGCGTGTGTGATGAGAAGAAAAAGTGTACCAAACTGGAGATCCTTTCGAAGTTGGAACGTAACGCGGGAGCCTTCAACCATGAGGCTCTTGTTTCGGTCGAAGTACAACAGTACGAGCACGAGTTTGGCCTGTCTGCAAAGACCAGCGCGAATGGATTCAAGTTTGACCACACGACCGACGTGCAGCTGAAGGAAAAGAATCAGCCCAAGTACCAGTACCTGTTCTACGTGCATCCGACATCGGCTGGTGCCAGTTTGATCCTGCCAACGCGAACCATTGCCGTGGAGGGTTTGCTGACGCTACCCAAGGAGAAGTTCGGTCTGTTCGATGGTAGTGTCTCGGTTTACCTGGACAAGAAGAACGAACCGAACAACAAGGCCACGTTTGCGATGCGCGGTGAGACCAAGATGCTCGGATCGGCTGGAGTTTCGGCCGACGGTGCGCTGACGTTCTCGCATCCGACCATCAAGGGACTGGCGATCCGTGCCAAGGGTAGCCTGGACGGTGACAAGCAGACGGCTGATGGATCCGTCGAGTTTGACGTGTTCAAGAAGGCGGCCGATAAGCTGGTTGCCAGCGTGCGTTACGCCAACAGCGACCTGTCGTACAAGGGCTTCAACATCACGACCGATGCAAGCGTGAGCAGCAAGGGTCTGGGATTGAACTGTGGCTTCAACGGTCACTACGCACTGTCTCTTGCCAATCGCCAAGCAAGCGCTGCTGGATCGCTGACGCTGCCCTTCCAGGGATACACCTTCGGAAGCTACTTCTTCGGCAGCCCGGAGGCATTCGATTTCCTGCTGACGCGCTTCGGAGATGACTTTGTCCGTGCCCACGGATCGTACGACGCGAAGAAGTACCGCGGAGATTTCACTTCCACGTTCAAGTTTGTGCCAAACCGTCCGGTCGTGTTCGAGTCGCAGCTGAACGGACTTTCGTCGGCTAAGTTCTCGTTCAAGCAGGATCAGTTCTTCAGCGCCGATGGTACTTTCGGAGTGGACAAGGCCGTCGTGCTGAACGTTGTCGGAGAAGGCAAGCCGCTGCTGAACGCTAAGGTGACCCTCGATGCGAGCCACTTCCTGTCCACCGAGTACAAGGTTGATGAAGCGAACGCTAAACTGTTCCTGCAGTCT
Source organism: Anopheles coustani (assembly GCF_943734705.1). Classification (NCBI taxonomy): domain Eukaryota; kingdom Metazoa; phylum Arthropoda; class Insecta; order Diptera; family Culicidae; genus Anopheles; species Anopheles coustani. Next base: position 3,710,017 of record NC_071288.1, on the reverse strand, counting down.
CTGAACAAGCAACTGCAGGCGGACTTTGCCGTGGTGAAGGATGACGTGACTCAGCGCTATGGCAAGCTCACGCAGGATGTGTCTACACTTTCGTCGAAGGTGGTAGACGCACTGCCCGACTTTGGCAAGTTCCAGCAAAGCTATGCCGCACAGTTGCAGAAGCTCCAGCAGGACGTCATGAGTGACCCGACGTTGGCAGAGTTTGTCAACCAGGTTGCGAAGGTGTTCCAAGCGTTGAGCGAAGTGTTCGGTCAACTTTCGCAAGTGTACATCGAGACGCTCCGCAAGGTGACGGCCATCGTAACGGATGTGTTTGGACAGCTGATGGAAACTTTCAACACGAAGGTGCTGCCGGCGTTGCAGGAACTGTCGACGAAGGTGGAGGCCATCTTCTTCAACATCTACGAGGAAACCGTGAAGCTGCTGATGGCTGTGTTCGAGCGTACCGTCAAGGCGCTGAAGGTGTTCGAGGAGGACTTCAACAAGATCGCCAACAACGTTTCGGAGCTATTCAAGACGTTCGCACAAACCTTCAGCAAGGCTGTCCAGGTGCTCGAGAAGGAGCTCAAGGATCTGTACAAGCTGGTCCAAGAGTACTTCGAGTCGTTCGACGAGTTCAAGGTGGTCAAGGAAATGTTCCAGGAATACTTCGATGGTGCCGATCGGTACGCGTACCAGCTTCTGAGGGAACTGCTGACGCTGGTCGAGGCACTGTACCCGGTGCCGGAGGTGCAGGAGTTGACCACGGCCATCAACCAGTACGTGAGCAACAAGCTCGAAAACAAGCCTGTCAACGATGTCGAAGAGCTGAAGAAGCTGTTCGTGAGCTTCGTGAAGGTGCTGCACCAGGCGGTGGAGCGACTCATCTCGAATGTGAACCTGCAGCTGGCCGAGCCAACGCTAGGCAGCGAGAGCTTTACGTCCTTCTTCACCTTCAAGTTCCTACCGTACGTGTCGAGCGTTCAGTTCAGCCCGTGGAACTTCTTCAAGAACGAGAAGTTCTACTCGGTGCGCGATCTCATCCACCAGCTGCGCCTGTATGCGTTCAATCCGTTCGCCAATGTCCCGCTGTTCCACATGCACGGCCAGCTTGCCGACGGTGGACACTTCTTCACGTTCGACGACAAACACTTCACGTTCCCGGGCAGCTGCTCGTACCTGTTGGCGTCGGACTTTGTCGATGGCAACTTCAGCATCGTCGCAGACATGGACAAGGGCCGCCTGAAGTCGGTGACTCTCGTGGACAAGGACTCGACGGTCGAGCTGACCAGCAAGGCCGTGGTCAAGTACAACGGCAAGGAATCGGACCTCCCGCTTTACCAGAAGGACGTGTACGTCTTCCGCAGGTACTACACCGTCACCGTGGGTACGAAGTACGGAGCGCAGGTCATGTGTACCACCGACCTGAAGCTGTGTCACTTCTTCGTGTCCGGCTTCTACCTTGGACGTCTGCGCGGTCTGCTCGGCAACGGCAACTACGAGCCGTACGACGATCTAGCCCTTCCGGACGGCAAGATTACGACCGTTTCCACCGACTTTGCCAACACCTACAAGACGAGCCAAGCGTGCGCAGCCGTTGCCGATCACGGTCACGATTCGCACGAACATTCCAACCCGACCTGTGCCAAGTTCTTCGGTTCGGAATCGTCCCTGAAGATGTGCTCGTACCTGCGCGACCAAACCGGCTACAAGGAGGCTTGTAACCATGCCGCTCACGATGCCGGAGAGAAGGCTGACGAGGCCGCTTGCGGCATCGCTCGGTTGTACGTGTCTGGCTGCCGGCTGTATGGCATCCCGACCGCCCTGCCAAGCCAGTGCGAGAAGTGCGTCGGTGATGGTGGCAACCAGGTCGACGTTGGTGACTGGTTCTCGGTGAAGGCTCCGCAGAAGAAGGCCGATGTGGTGTTCGTTGTCGATACGGCCCTCGGCACGCTGCTCGGTGAGCTGGTGCAGGCTACGATCAATGACCTGCGCAAGGAACTGAAGGCAACCGGTGTGACCGACGTCAACATCGCCGTCATTGGCTACAGCAAGACGAACAAGTACACCAGCCTGTTCTCGAACGGTGGCAAACTGGACTACACTGGAAAGTTGGGTCAGGTGGACGTCAGCAGTGGACCGAAGCAGTGCAAGGCGCTGGTCACCGGGTTCCCGGATGTCGATGCCATCCTGGAGCAGCTGCACGTCGCCGGGGAAGTTGCCAAGGAAAACCTGGGCACGACCACCGAGGTGTACGCTCTCCGTCGTGCCTTCACCTATCCGTTCCGTGCCACGGCCAGCAAGTCCGTGCTGCTCTTCCGTTCTGAAGCGTTCGAGGATGCACGACCGGTATGTAGGAGTTGATGATGTAAGTGGTTCCTCCTAGTGATGCTAACGTGTTCTTGTTTTTGTCTACAGGGAACTGCTATCAGTGCCGCGCTGGGATTGGCAAACGTTAAGGCCCGCGGCATCCTGTTCAACATTGTAGCGCCGCTGAAGAATGTCGGCCTTTCGAACACCAAGGACCAGTCGAAGGTTAAATCGATTGTCGGTAAGTTGAGACTGTTCACCGCGAGATTTTCCTCTCTTTCTAACCACCTCTCGGCTCTCGTTTGATAGGCTTTAACGAACGAGTTGTGTATCACACGAACGACAAGAAGCGCACCGTCGGTTCGGCGGAAATGAAGAAGTCGCTCAAGTACGACGACGTCGTCGGTGTGACCGGAGTGGAGCGTGCCGGAGGAAACTTCTTCGTGCTGCAGAACTACTCGCAGCAGAAGGCGGGCAAGGAGAAGAAGCAGTTCATCTCGATCGTGGCCGCCGTGCTGGCCGATCAGTTCTCGCGAACCGAGACGACGAACGATTGCGTCTGCTACCTGCGCAGTGGTCTGCACCCGGAGACGGTTTGCTCTGCCAGCGATGTTCAGTTGCTGCCACCATCGGTAAGGATTGGCGCTTTGTTCGCATTTCACTTCAAGTCCTCGTCTAATGATCACTTTTTCTTTTCTCTTCGGTACAGAAAAAAGCGGGTGGCGCAAAGGGATAAACGCACGCTCTAGTGACATTCGGAGAGGTTATTTATTAAGGTGCCAGTAAGAACTTCCAGAACTCCATCGTTCCTCGGAAACGGAAAACCTACATCACTATTCAACATGGGGTGGAGCGGCCAAGTCTTTATCTTGCGGAAGCAAGACGTACCAAGACAACGGGAACACACAGATTGGACGAGATATGTTTTTGTTTAATCTGTTAAGCACAAGACTTGATTGATTTAAATAAATATTGTGACAAGCTAAAACTATAAAGATCGGGGTCCTATTTAAATGAGCACACAAAATCGAATTCATTCCCAATACACCGAAAGTTAAGTGCCATTGTCCGCTTTCGAGTGCTTCAAAGAGAGCCAATCGTACCGGATCGTCTTTTTAATCGAAACTAATGAAATGGACCTCACCCTGCGTTCTATTATCCTTGGTTAGGTCCTGGCTGGCCGAGCCTAATCCGCATGCCGGAATAAAATAGCTTTAAATATGGTCCCGGTGGGAATTTCCGTTTCCGTTCGACCAAACGCGCGCGCTAGCTTTCGATTCGATTCGATCGGCTAATTGAATATTGAAATAAATTTCTTCAATACTGGTAAATGGTGTTTATCCACCGCGCGGTCTCTGGTCGATTTGCGTTCATGATGGGAGGTGTCCCCTCCCTTCCCAGCCCTTCCAATGTGGTGGTTTTTGTGCTGTTTGTTTTGCCGCCGTGTGACCAAAAAGTAAAGCCGTGTGCCGGGGAACACGGGGACGGAGGGCATTCTGTTTGTCGCAACATAATTTAAACAGTTCATTTTCTTCTCACGTTCACTTGTTGAGTGGACATGGGGAGCGTCGATTGTCACCGTGTTCGGGACGCGCATATGATTAATGTTCCTGAACCCTCGGGCGCTTTGTTCCCCCGGTGGGCAAGGTCATTCACACACCCACACCAGCCGCACATTCGGCTTCACGGCTCAATCGACCGTATGCGGGATCGATTCGGTTTTTCAGGGCCGTATCAGAGGTTCCACCGGTTTTTTGTTTTTTGTTTTGTCAATTAGGGCTGGCGCGAAACACGTCATCATTGTTGTTGACGCGAATTAATTATGTATGTTGAATCTGTTAATTTATTTAATACACATTTTAATGATTATTTGCATTCGTGTCGACACGAGCCCCCTTTGTTGGGTAGTCGAAGGTGTCTGGGTCCATTATGATGGGATGCGTGTCAACGTCCGTTGCGGTTTCTGCGTTTGATGGTTTTCCTATTCAAGGGTTGCTCTGATACTTTCTCTCGTAAGTTGACGTTTAACTTCTATTTCTAATTACAAGAAAATCAAAGAAGTGTAGTATGGCATATCAGATTTTATGTAACTTAACCAAACAAGTAAGATTCTACAAAACTATACTCTAAACTCATTCTGCATTTAATTCTATCGCATATCAGCTAATGGAATCGAAACAAAGTTGAAATCGAATGAATGAACCATTCAATTCTAAATTAAATAATCATTCTACCCTAAGAGCGCACCACCTTTAACGGGACGCAAAATTAAACTATCCCTTCATGGTGGCATTAAACTGGCCCCCTCCATCCGTAACGAATGAAGAAAGTAGCCAAAGCGGTTCCGGAGCTGCATGGAGTAAGCTGCATAATTAATCAGATTGCAAATGGTTTAATGCATTATTGATAACATTGAACCGATTATGTGCACCTGACGGAATCGGCAGGCCGGCAATGACCAGGCCTGCTTAGCTGCGCCCTTCGTGGAGGTGTCGGGAAAAAGTCGCCGCTCCACACGGAGAGTTCTTTGGAAGCTGGAAAATCCTTCGCCCGGTAAGCCTCGTAGCATCGGGAAAATTAACAGTCCCATCCCACCGTCTCCCACCCGATGGTGGGGCGATCGGGGGGCTTAGGATATAAAAATCTGCCCAAATCCCAGATTAGGCCGTCTTCCGATAAACGGGCTCGCCTTATTTCCAAATACTAAATCGCTTGCATCTAATCTAGTCAATTGTTTGTTTTGTCCAGCGTTGGAAAGCGGCCGTGTTTCGTTTTTCGCAGCATTCGCCGGCTGGCGCTTGAGTGGATTAAGGACTTTTCGACAAAAGGCTCGCACATGCATGGGAATGGTTGAAAGTTTGTGATCGTAAAAAGGCAAAGACTTGCATGCATGCCGTAATCGGCTCCGGTTTCGTGATGGGAGTCGTAGGTTTTTGGCTGAGTTCCGCACTCCACTCCAAAGGATTATCGATAGTTTGGCCCATGAGCAGACTAAACATGGTCCATCCCAAAATCCGACGTTGCAACACAACATGCAAACCCTTTTGCATTTAATGCAACCGATGCAACTCTTCATGGCAGGGACTCATAGATAAAAGATGGCGAACGAGGCAGGGGAGGCAAATGGCTCAGAAAGATTGAACATAATCAGGATGGACAATGGCCATATTGTGGGCTCTCGAAGGTGTGGGTGCCGTCGTTCGTTCGTTCGGTGGTCCTGAGAAAACCGGGTCTGTCCCCGGGATCTGGCTCTTATCGTCGCTCCATCGATCCCGTGAAGGCTTGTTGTACACAATTTTAAATTAATTTTCATAAATCCTCGCCCCAGCTTGCGTCCCGAGAAGTAGGAGTAATGCACACGAGCGCGTGGGCACGCTTCTAATTGAAATTCTGCACCCGAATGGTCGGTCACAACACACGTCGACAGCGAACCCGGGGAGTCACGGTTGGATGGGCACAAATTGAATCTGGGTATCAGTTTTAGGGCCCTCGGCCCCCAGACGAGATGGAAGCCGCGTCGCCCGTGACTATTCTTGGAACAAATGAGGCTTTTTTACTACACGCCTGCCTCGAGAGAGAACGAGAGAGAGAGAGTCCTCCCGGGTGCCAATGGTCGCTCGGTTCTAATCAAACGTAATTGGGTATTAGTCGGGCGCCCGTTATGCGGGCGTTTGTCTGACGTTCGGGCGAGCTTTATGCACGGGGAAGCACGGGGACTCGGGAGGTCATATCATGTCAATTGGTTGATAAACCACAACGTATCGCTGGATCGCTGGATCCTGGCTGGGATCATACGAGGAACCGCGACTCCGGTAATGGCGCAGCAGTTCTTCGGGTTTTCGGAGTTCCTGCGGACCAGCGCTGAGAAGAACGCCCCATACGAGAGCATGCATTAAATCTGATTTACCTCCTAGGGGCCGTAAAAGATGAAATATGCTGGCGTGCGCGATAATTGAAACGCTCCCTCCCGACGGTTCGGTTCGGGATGAGTGGGCCGCCGAGTAGGCAAAAGACATCAAATGTTGTGCCCCCCCTGAGGGTCTAGATATCGGGACATGGGACCCCCACCACCGCCGATCGGTAACGACCGGCATCAGCAGGTTGGCGCAGTACGTTTAATGGCAGGCTTTACGGGTTTACGATAGTCCATCAACTTTTCGCGGGGTGGAAGCCTAATTTAAACGTGGCCTTGTTCTCGCGGATCTCGTCGCGAAGCGAGGGGAAATAAAGAAGCACGAGACTCGAACTCCTTGTCCCCTTCGCAAATTCTGGCGCAACAATTCCTGGCCCCGTTGTTGTTGACCAGGCGACGAGGCAGATAAGTGACGTTAAATTTAACTGCCAACAACATGGCCAACGGGGACCGATTCGCGGTGGAGGGCACTTGTTTTTTACGAACGACGCTAAAGATGCATCAAGCACAAGCGTGTGGTGTGCGATCGACATAACGACGTCGGCATAAAATTTGGCCAAACAAATACGTGCTGGTGGGGTGGGGTTGAGGGAGGTGGAAATCGAAGATTAAACGATCGTCTTGTACGGTTTAATGAACCTGTTTGTGTTGCGTACTAAAAAAACGCAACAAAGGAAACATTCTTCCAGCTATTTAATTACGCGGCATCTTAAGAATTGGTGCTAAAACCCTCATAAATGGGCTGTTTGTTGTGGCATAAAATGAAAAAGGTGAACCACAACTGTTGCAAACTTCCATACGGTAGCGAAAGTGATTGTTTATTGAATACTTTCGTATTTGAACCATTTTGAACAGTCAAATTTTGTTAACAATCGACAATGCTTCATACGTTTCGCGAGGAAACTCATTAGCTTTCAGTGGAAAACATTGCTCGACATCATTTTTCATTTCCATTTCACGGAGAGTGCGTCCATTTACAGAACACATTCATTTCATAGTATGAAAACGTACCACTACATTACCCGATTTGGCATTCAAAATTATATTTCCATTAGCTTGTACATTTTCTTCCGTGTTTTAGCTCTACCCCACATTCCTCCCTTATTTTAGGCCTCGCGTTGTTATGTTTCTAGCTCTATGCCAAAATTCAGTGCACCATATTTAGCCTTCCTTCGCGATGTCATCGGTTGTAATGAATTTTCCGAGCTTACAACACAAATTACGACCGCCTACTGTGTTGTTCCACAATACTCGAGCCATGTTACGATATAACGATTGCGTTAATGGAGCATAATTAACGTTCTTAATTATCGATTTCCCTCTTGTCGATTTAATTTACGGTTTGTGATGGTAACCGAACAGCTTCAGCATTGGACAAGCGTACGGCGCTGTAAAGTGTTCCCTTTACGCGACACAAATTACGTTTGAAAAGAATCTCCTTCCGAACGAAGAAACGGAGGGAAAATAAAATTTCAATTCGCTCAACCCCCGGGAAAAACGGAAACGGATTCACACTGCATAAATCCACTTTTTATTTATGAGCCGTACACTTAGCCACTCGTTCAGATCGGAGTCAGTCAAATGACTAATCAAGTCACTTGATTGTAGCTGTAAATGTTATTTTCACTGCCGACACAGCTCGTACGTGCTTTTGAATCCGCCGGCCAGCTTTGCTAGTCTCACTTCCACGCGTTCCATCTTTGCTCGTCGAGGGTTACTGACGGCGGTAGTAGTAGTAGTAGTAGTACGTTATATTTCCACTTCAATTAGTTCCTCCAACGTTTCTCTTTTGTTTGTAAAGTCAACGCGTTTTTATCATTTCATTTTCCACGAGATGCACGGTCGGTCCGGTTTGGCTGGCGGGGATTTTTCCGACCGGACCGGACGGCGCGCGGTCGAGGCAGTGGAGGTGGAAAAGCGAGCTGGGCACGTAGTGAGAATCGATTATAAAATCTCTCCGGGCAGTTATGTCTCACTGGTTGTCGCTGGCTCGAGGCTCGGTGCACTTGTTTTCCCAACCGTGTTCTGTCGCTTTGCTCTCCCATGAGTTTCCCGCTTTCCTCCCCTCCCCCATTCCACACTGTGACAGGGTGGTCGGCAAAGGATCAAGCGACACCCGACTGCGAGGGAGAACCGTCCCGGAATCGTCGAGGACGACGGTGCCAATCAAAAATTAAATTTTATAAATATTCATGCAAATGCTAACATGCAATTGTGGCTTTCTGGGTATTACACACTTAATTAATTTTTATGCTCTCGTGCTGATGGCTGCCGGGCCTCTCTCCAGTAGTAGGAAGTCCCGGCTCAGGTATTGGGGTGTGGCACTATCTTTCGAGTGTGTTGTGTTTGGGAAATGTAGGAGGAGATGCTGGGAGGATGAAAGGAAGAACCAGAAGGACCAGAAGGATGTCGAATGGAAATGAGCACGCATCGCAGGCTAGTGTCGTATGTGGGTGTGTGTTTGCTCAATTGAAGGTGTTGTCATTGACGTGGAACAGTTTATCAAGGTCCTACTTCACAAAATGGGAAGCGGAGTAACGACGTTTCCCATCCCTTCATTTTGACCGAATTGGTAAACACCTCTTCCGTTTAATGTTACTTTCGGTAAACATAGTTCTCGTAAAAATAATTCACAACAAAAATCGATTTGCAGTTTGTTTAACATGCGAACCAATCAAATTGACGCTCAACTCTCCGAACGTTTCTTTTTTCTTGCTCAAACACACGGGAGTTGAGTTACACGTTCGTTCTAATTAAATTATGGCATCGCAACTCGTTGACCCCGTGGAAAGTCAAACCGACGGCGGGCTTGGGTTATCGATTCGCTTGGCGTCGAAAAGTGTTTGTGGACATTTCGAAGCGGCCCGAAGTCTTCGCCCAGACCAACCGACGCTTCCTTTGCCCGACGGAAAATTGGAATCAATTTTCCCCGCCCCCCAGATACCACCATCGTGCGCGCTCGAGTGAAAATGTGAGTCCTCCCTGGAGTCCCGAGTTGCATCCGCATATGTCACCAACACATGGACACTTCCCCCGCCCGTCCCTCCCGCCCACCAGGAACCAGAGCTTTGGTCGAGCGTAATGATTGAAATTGATACCTCTGCAGCGAGCGGATCGGAACGTTCCGGCTGGAGTTTTTCCCGGGTGCGAGGTTTTCCGGAAGAGACATTGCGGTTTCGGTTTTCGACCGACCGAGTTGGGAAGATGCCCGGGTCGAAAGCAGATCCTCACGATTTATCTCTTGATGATCTCATCCCGACATCGAGCCCAAGGGAGAGAGGGAGAGAGAGAGAGAGAGAGATTGTGGGGACGGTTTTCCGAAATGGCTGGCATATTTCTTCCTCGGTTTCCTTCCGGGTTTGCGGTTAGTAATTGAATTTCGTTGACCAACCCACGGCGGAGAGGAAGGGAGGTCACCCCGGGCTCGAGAGGGTGATGCTTCAAACGAGCCTTCGGGCCACTACATGTGTTTGAGTGCAACCTGGTTTGTGCCTGCTCTTCCCACTTTTCCGGTCACATTTCACATTCGTCGCGATGGTTGAATTTGGGCGATTTAAAAAAAAAACAACCTCAAGTGACGGCGTGCCAAGGAACCTTTCGGTCGGCTTTTCCGAGGAAAATCGATCGATGAAACCAAAGGACGATTTCTCCCCAGCCCTTTTCCTTTTCGTTCCGTACTACTTGGGAATGGAAACGAAAGGCCGTGAAAAATCGACCTGAGGGCCGCCGAAAAACTCCCCACCGGCGGCTGAAAGAAAAACGCGCCGGGAAAAATAACGGAGGTTAAGAAAACGACGGGGAGGGAAAAGTATCAGTGGAGCCTGTTTGCGGATTTCGTGCAGGTACAGTGACTTGTAATCTATCTCTTTATCTAGTGGAGCGCGTCTACGGCTACCATTTATCTTGTCCCCGGGTCCGTGGTGTACGCCTGCTTCCACCCTCCCACCCTTCGGCGGGATTTCCATTCCGATCCGAAGAAGGATTGTCGGATCTTTGGTGAAAAATCTTCCCGGCGTCGGAGCAAACATTCGGCATTCCTCAGCCACGATCGATTTGTTTCAAAACCCGGATCGACAGCTTCGTCCACCGCTGACGACCGGACGATCGGCGCGTGCTCTTATCAGTTTTCAGGGAAATAGAAAACGTGAGCAGAACGTTGCCGGTGGCGGGCTGGAGATTATCCATAATCCATCACCGGTTATTAGCTGAGTGGCGTAGTAGTGTTGCCTCCTCACGGAATCGCTACTCCGAATCCGCCCAACTGGTTTGGTGTTCGATGAAAGGTTCGAGTTTTACCGGACTTTTTTCCGGTGCTTGATGGAACGTATTGTGCACTGTCCGGTCCGGATTCCTCCTCCGGATCAGTTTCTATTTTTTAGGTTTTTAGTTTTTGTTTGTCGAGAGCAAGAGAATTTAATTCCACTATGGCAAGAAACGGAACGCTTCGCATTGCCGCGTCGACTGGCAACATGGGCTAATGGGAAAGAACCATTCATCAAACTAATCCGGCAACGTCGGATGTTTTGGTTCGGTTTAAGTGCTGGCGAAATGGTTTGCGAACCTGTAACCGTCGTTGCTTGGTGCTTCAAATGACGGCCAAGCTCCAGTTTGCCCGGCACGAGTCTGATGCAGTGACCCACTTCGAAAGCGATCGGTTTTATCGCATCCGAACGATGATGTAGTGTCCGGCGAATGGATGCGATGGCTAACTGTCGGATTAAGGGGGTTTTAGAGTTTGATTGAGGAATCTTTGTGGGTGCGCTTTTTTGCTTCATTACTATTTTCTTTCGTCGTTGTAACAAACATAGAAGGCTGTGGCAAGGATGGTTCATTGGAACACAAAGTTTCTTTATGCTTTTGCGAAATAACTAAGAAGGTAATTACAATACGGTACAATGACACGCTTTGCATCTTAAATACACCCCGAACCTAACGAAACCCTGTTTTGGAGAAGACATCGAACCGCTGGTTTAACCGCTTCTATCAATATTTGCATTGGAGCAGCTATATTCCTGTGTTTGCTGAGACAATTCAGTTTGGAAAAATCCTACCAGCAAAGAGATGATATTCTCAATTATTTGCCTTCCTCCGCACTACTGGCCTGTCGCTTTTCAATTAATTAAGGGCAAACCCAAGCCTCCCTGCAGATGTCTCCCACCGAGGGATATTGATCCTTTCTTCGCTTCGCACGAAACCAAACGACCCTCGTCTGTGTCGTACTTTTTCTTTTCTCTCATCATTTCCACCAACCGGTTTATTAATAATGACATTGGCGAAAAGGGGTTTTCTAAGGATGTGCTTTAAGGGCACACGGTTGTGCGCGACTTAATCGTCAGCTTGACAGTGGCTTCCACTGCGCAACAAATTGCAACCGAGCTCTCTCTCTCTCTCTCACTCTCTGTTTGTTGTAACTCAAAATTTTAACTCGTTTCGTGTGGAACGAGGAAGAGTAAATAAATCAAGAGCGTATTAATTAAACATGAATTAATTAATTATCTGCCAGGGAACCGTGCCCGACCTCTCAACGTTTCGAGTTGGAAAGCCGAACAATCTATCGATAATGATGCTAGTTCGTTGTTTTTTTAAGTTCGTCAAATGAAAACGTGACGAGGAAGTTTGTGCGGCTCGATCGTTGCTCGAAATGATGCTCGTGGGCGAAAAGGGTTCAATCATGCTTTGCGTTGCCATGGCTATCATCCCCTTTATGTTTTTAGTACATATTTTAAGTACAGTTAATGTGGATAAAATTTGTTTAGAAAACTTATTAAGCCAACTGTTTTCGAAAACCAAGTAAACACTAACCTTCCCAAAGGACAGGACAACATGTAATTAGTATGGTCTACTGCAGCGTGTATAAGTGCTCTTCTATAACTCTTACAAAACCCAGGGAAACGGGTGACATGGTAGTGGACGTGTTAAATAATGTTTCCAACTTGAAATCCCGTTATATACTATGTTAAAATGACGACAAATTGAATGAAATATTTACAGTACAACGATGTATCATTCAAATTTTTCCACTTATTTTTGCCACGTCCTAATAAATTTTTAAGCATTCCATAAATCGTCAATTTTAAATCAATTTCAAAAGTAACGGAAGACTGTATCCAGATAGCAAAGGTAGCAAAAATAGTAAAATAATGATGTCACAATCATTAATTTCCATGCTTCATTGAACCGTTCTACTGAGCGGCGCAAATGTGGCCGGAAGGAAATGGTACGAAATATTGCTCGGGAGCGCCGAACGCGAAACCCACATACAGCGACTCAGCTCTCCATCGGAGCCCGTTGACATGAACATACGCGGGTTTTGGGAAAGTTCCACCTTCTCGAACTTGCCCCGAGTCTCGGCTCGGTCGGCGTACCGACTGTACGGTATGAAATTTATTGTTCCACGTGCGTTGAGAAGTTTCCATCCACATGAAGGTCGATGGCGGTGCCGACAAGTGGACATTCTGGATCGGTTACACCCGGAAGGAGGGAGACGACTAGGTCACAGGAGTAGTTGGCCCTTTTTACGGCGTGTGCCCATGGTTTCGGGGCTCCAAAGGCGTAGTCGAAAAACATGAAAAGGGGCCGTAATAAAATTAAATTAAAATAAATTTACCGCCCATTAGCCGTTTCATGTGGCTTCCCATTTTTCAGGGGGATGGTTTAGGTTACAGGAAGGGCTAGTGGTGGTGGTGAAATAAACGACAATTTAAAGACAGCAGCTTTTGGCTGTGGATTGTCGCAAGATTTGTGTTTCACCGCAAGAAGTAAGTTTGGGAAGGCAGAAGGCGAGGAGACCGGAAGCGTTACTGATACTAGACGTAGGTCGTGTTTTCCCGAGCATATGTGGGAAAGCCTGGGCCAATTTGGAGTTGCCGTGAGAACTGGTGTAATTATTGAACACAGCAGTTGATCCTGTTTTACGAAATCGCTGAGGTATGAACACAAATATGTGGTTTTAGTGCACAAATGGACTTTAAATTAAAGATATATAATTAATTCCTATACCTTGGCAATTTTTCATTCATTTCCGTACGGTTATAGATGGGAAACAGATGCATCGTGCATATGACAGCAATTTGAGATAATTCGTCGCACTAAACTGTTGAGTGCTGAGGTCATCTTCCGGGCAACTATCGATGACGTCGACGATGGCGTTATGGAAGCGTGCCAACGTGTTCCTCATCATGTCATTCATCTGCAGCTGTCTTCTCTTCCTCCTCCGCAAAAAAACCCTAACGAAGGCTCATTGTTGACGTCGGTGGATAAGAAGCCAAACGACTTTCGGGATGAAAGTTTTCGGGGCAGGGAAAATAGTGAACGGCAGTCGTGCCGTACCGTACCGTAGCTGTGAATGATGAGTGAAGGCCAGTAGAAAGCTGCCACGAGCGTCGCATAAATTCATTAATAGCGATTTCTATCGGCTACGAGCGAAGACCAACCCACCGAGGAGGAAGCCCTGGAAGTGAATGAAACAAGCAAGCAGGCAAGTGAGATCGATCAACAAGGCATACTGATGGCTCCGAAGGGGGGGAACACACGGGAGTGGACAGAGGACTGACTAAACTTGTTTCGGCAGAATGATGATAGAAGGTACCGTCTCTCCGGATACGTCGGGAAAAGGAAGCAGAAAAGGATGGATGGAAAACTCAAACACGAGTGAGGGAACATTCCTAGTGCACGAAACAACGGGAAAGTCACTGCGTTTGAAGGCCAAACGTTTGGAAAAACTGCCACTGGGTGGGGGGAGGCGGAAAAGCTGTGTAGCCCTCGGAAAAGTGTACACAGCAATAATTGATGATTTATTTACCATCGCTCTATTGAATGTGTTGAAAAATGTCATAACGTTCAATCAATCATTTAAAATCTATATAAACACAGGACGTGACTGGAGAAGGGTAAGGGGGAGGTATTGGCAGGTAGGAGACGGAAGTTTTAAACTCGAACGACCGCTTTTTCACAGGGGGAACAGTGGATAGAGCTTGCCAACATCATAACGATAGCGAGGGGGAAATTTGGTACGGAACAAGTAAAACAAGCAAAAAGTTTCGATTAATGTTTTATGCCTTTTGTTCTTTAAGCGCAAAGGTTGGAAAGTAATGCTGGTTGTTGCGAAAAATATCGCTTAATGATTTACCTAAAGTTTAAAAAGCAATCAGTAAGTTTATCTGATTATAATTTCAATCTGATTTTCCAGCCATGAAGGAAGCTTCAAAGCTGATTTAAATTCTGCTAGTGTTTAAAATTATTTTAAATCAAACGATCGGATCTATCAAAAGAAAATCAAAGAGAAAACAATGTGCTCAATTCAAACACGAACATACTGTAGAATAATAGAAATGGAGACGTAATATTGGTTACTTCAAAAAGAGAAGGATGATGGAGAAAGCTGATCAATAAATATACTCCAAAACTAAAATGTAATAGTTGTTAAAATTGTTTAAATTAAATCGTTTAGACTTATCTGAAGAAATTTATAGTGAAAACGTATTGCTCAATTCGAATCCCAGAATAAACAAAACGAAGAATAATCACTTTAAAAAGATCAGTTTTAAAGCCAACGATTTGAAGATGAAGTTTCAATACGCATCATTCTTCTTCCGATAGGTTGACCAAGTGGCCAGCAATGCTTCAACTCCATCAACCGGCCGGTCATTCGGAATTGAAAGAATGATGGAAACGTAATAGAATTCCATCCTCAACGATGAAACGCTTTGCTTCGATTAATTCTTATTTCCAACTTCCAAAACCCCGGGAAGAAGGAGTGGAAAAAGGGGCAGTTGCGTCAGTAAAAACGAACGGAAATAACCGGAACTCGGACGTGAATGACCGACTCCGGTCGGGGTTTTGATGAGCAGAAAGAAATATTTCCGGCCAAAGTCAGTTGGGGGTTTTTTCCCACTTTTTGAGCCCACTTTCGGGTTCTCCACTGGAAATTTGAAACGATCAAAAAAGCGTACAAAGACAACCGAATCAATGTTTATGTTGCTTGTTGCTTTTTCGAAATGGGGAAAACTTAATTTTTGCTCTTGAATTTTTGCTTTATCAAGCAGTTCCGCCGTTGGAAACAACGACACAGAGCCCGGACATTCTCCTGGCCAATATTTGTTTTTGCGCCTTTGTTGGATTCTTCGAGCGGGTTCATTCCTTTGTTACGGTAGATAATTTTCTCCGAGCACTAGAAACCCTTTCCTATCCCTTATTATAGGTTTACTTAGAGCCCACATTGAACACATTTCTTGAACCACAGACAATTTTCGTTTTGTTTCACTGTTGGTGGTTTCGGGGGTTCTAAGGGTTTGGTTTGGTTTCGGTGACAATACACATTTCATCCCTTCGCTGTTTTAGACATCAAACATTGTTTTGTTTCATTTCTACATGCATAGAAGAAGCTTTTGCTGAAATTATATTTTTTCTGAGTGAATTGTTTTTTCCTTTTTTCACTCCAAAAATTTGTGAAACATACCTTGCGGAATGTCAAAATAATGTTACACCCGAATGTGGTTAGGAAAAATCTCCGATTATTTACAAATTACCATCACTTTGGGGATGTTCTCGATGGCCCAAACTTTTTACGGCCTAATTTTCCGCCCGTCGCCAGGTTGCTTTTCCCCGTGGCGCAGGTAGCGCTGGGTTGGGAAATAAATGACGACGAAAATCGAAACGAAAGCGAGCGGACAAGAGAAATACAATTCCCAAAACAATTACCTCCTATCAAGAAGGAGGCAACCGCACGCTGGAATCGCTTTTCGTCCCGCCAAGTGAAACTGTTGGGCTTTTCCCAGACGCGGCCCCGGGGAGCCGCGTTGGCCCCGTTGGAGCGTAAAAACGGCGCACTTTGCAATCCGAAAGCCGTATCAATGACCCGGTGTTCTGCATGGCCGACGTTTGTCACAGATGAGCAAAGGCGCGCGAAAGACGAACAACTTTCCCTTGGTTTGCTGCAGCGCCCCCCCAGCCGGGTCGTCCAGAGAGTGGGTGGCTGGAAAACTTTTCCAATCGTCCCGACCGCACCGATGCGGTACTTCACCTCCCTCCCACAATGTTGGTACTCCCTCAGGTGATCGCCGGTGGTGACGATTCCCGACAACATTCCGACAACTTCCGCCCTCTCCGTTGAATTTTCCCGCGCCTCCACTTCCCCGGTGACTCGCACAGCAAAGTTGCGTTGTAATGATTCAAATGGAAATATTTCTCCACTCCGTATACATTCGGCGCCGTTCCGTGCGCCGTCCCTGCGTTTGCGTCTCAATTTCCACCGCGTTTCCCCCAGCCCTCCGAGTGATCCGTCACGTCCTCCGCGTCGTCGTTTGGCCACCGGCAAACGTTGCTCACGACGTCCGGCCGGTGGGCCGAAAATTTACATAAAATTTATTGATCAATTATGCAAATTTTATGTGTATCACTTTTATTGATAACAGTCAACTCGGAAGACACCCGAAGGAGCCGCTCCGAATGGAATGGGAGACCGAGGAACGAACGCGCAGAGGAGCAGAAGAAAAAAGAAACACAAGCGGAGAGGAGGAATACGACACGTGGACAGGCCTGGAGGGGCCAATAAAAGAGAGCATTCCTTCATTCTCCCCTCCCCCCCACTGAAAACGAGGACGCGAACAGTGGAGCAGCATAAGTTTGAGTGGCTTTTTCGGCCACCGAAACGAACGTGAGGAAGAAAAGCTGTCGTTGGTTTTTTCCTCCAGTCACATTTTCATCGTCCCTACTTCACTTCCGTTCTACTCGTTCGTACTGGTTTTTGGCCCCGTTTGTGCGAGGAAAAAGTTGCACAGGGTGATGCTTAGTTTCCCTTTTGGTAGCCATTGACAAAACGTCGGACCCGGGACGATGCAGCACGCAGGAAAAGCGGGTGCGATGCGATGGAAAATATGCATAAAATGCGTGTGCATATGTACGCTGCACGTGAGGTGATGGTGGGGGTGTGTATGTACAAGGGTGGTTTTTTCCCCTCCCCCACCCAAAGTGAAGGAAGTGTCGACTGCTACGCGAATGGCGCAACGCCGGATCGATGGCAGAAGTCGATAAGCAAAACTGCACACGAGACACCATGCGCCTCCATTCCCGTAGCGGTATGTGTGTCCCATACACAACCTCCCCACGAAAGCGTCGGCACACGGACACAGGCACGGCGTGACAAGTTGTTGGCCCGTAGTGCTCGGTAGTCGTTATCATAATTTTATGGCTCTTTTTTAAATGTTTAATAGACAGCAGTTTCCGGAACAAATTTTGCTGCCATTCGAAATTTGTTGCTCTGAAGCATCCTCAGCCCGAGCCGGGGTTGTGCACGCTCGCGAGTGTTTGTATATTTTATCTTCACATGCAGTCGTCGAGGTCGAGCCGAGAGGGCACCGTTTCCGGGGCTTTCCGCAAACTTTTTAGCAAAATTGGCCCGTTGCGGGGTGATGAGCGACATGATATTACCGCTGAAAGAGCATTTATTTGAACGTATGTTTCACTGGCTCGGCACTTTAAACTGCTCGAGTTTGAGTGAATTATATTCTGACCATGTGCGGTACACTCAAACCTTTCTTTTAATAATAATAAGTCAGTTTGAAAATTTGAAAACAATAGTATATACCGTAAATTAACTTAAGTTCTTCCCAAACAACAAGCTAAAGTGTTTTCAGTAAAGTGTTAAATGTCCACTAGACAGGTAGACGAGCCGTAATCCCTTCGGAACGTTAGCCACTTCCTCGTCTAGCCAGTTAAGGTGCTTAGCTGCGTTTTCCGCCCCGATGGCTTAACAACATATGTGTGTGTGTATGTGTGATCCTGCACACTTTTCCAGACGTTTGCGGTTGAGGGCGCTTCTGTTGCAATGGAACAGAATTCCTCCGTCTTCTCAGCCGTCTGTATTAACACACACGGTGCGTTCCGTGGGAGCTCAAGGGGCTTTTCCGAAGGTACGATTGTAAGCATAAACATCGCATTGTACGGGGGTTTCTCCCCCCCGGTTCCTCGCCGACCTTCTCGTCTTACCAAGCGCTTCATCGCAAGATTGTCGTCGGGAAAACTTGAACTCCAGTGAGCTTCGTCAGCTCGTTTGGCGTTGTGCGAGGTACTGCAGCTGGCGGGGTTTCGTTCAACCGTTGCACCAACACGTGGAAGTGGTTCGCATCTTCGGGCGCTGTAAGGCCGTAAGCCGTATAAATTAATTACCTCAAATTACACTAAGTACTAAAACTCAAACATTACGTTAATTGCGTCTGTTTTGCAGGAATAATTTATAGGTCTTCCATCAGTCTGCCCTCGGGTGAGTGTGTGTGAATGTGCGTTTATGTAGCCGCTCATCTGTTCACATCCAGTGGTGCATTGTACTTTGCTGCGGAAAAGCCATCGACAGGCCGTGGGTCGATGGGAGAAGAGGTTATTATTCCTGAGAATTGTTAAGTTGGTTGGCATTGGCTCAAAGTTGCTTGAACATGAATGATCAATATGAATTATGTATAATTTGTTGATACTACTTACTCAAGCATTGAATGGAAGTAATTTTTTAAATACATTTGATGTTATCAAATAGACTGCAGTTGGTGGTTAACCAGTTTATTCAGCACACGAATCACAGTATTCAAATGATTATATTGTAAGTCATCACATTTTCAAGACTTGCTAAAATTAGTTAGCATATTAATAGTATCTACTAAAGAAAAAGAAAAGTGTGAGAAAAAATATGCTTTCATCAAGCATTTAGTAGTTTAAACTCATAGCTACAAGTCAATCGATTCAAGATTCGGGACAAGATTCTTGATGAGTTCTTATGTTTTTAAAACAGCTGACAGAAAGAAAAAAAATAATTCTTCACACTATAAAAACGCTCAAAAAGAATAAGCATGACAGTTAGAACAAGAGTAACAAATAGAAACTATTCTCCAAATAGTTCGCAATGTATTCTGAAGAATTACAAGAAGGGCGACAGAAAGAAAAAGAAAAAGATAGTTTGATTGGAGTTGATGCGATGCACACAGATAAACAAATCAATAAAAATGAATCACAACGAAAGAAAGATAGATTTTGGAGACATGTTTTGAGTAGATCACGACAGATTTCGCATGATTATAAATACCCATGTGACATAAATCAGTAATTTCAACCCGATCATTTAATCAATCGATGAGGACCGAACGAACAATTCCTTTAACGGTAAGTCTAGACGCCAGCTTTCCACTTCAACACCGATTTAGAATTTTTCTCAAATGACCATCAGAAATAGTGCCAAACATCGGGGCGAACAGTTAGCTATATAAGTGAGTTCCACTCGTCACCCCATGCCGACCAACATTCACACACATTCAGGCATTCAAGCAACGAGACGGCCGAGGGAATTAAATTCCTTAACGATGACGAAGGTTTTCCCGATGCGGATCGACACGTTTCGTCATCGTTTTCATTTCAACATTCTCTCGATGGCGGTCGGGAAAGCCGGTGCCCGGTTTTCCTTTCGGCACGCGTCCGTCCCGCGAAACCGAAGCGGAATTTTATATTGACCCCACCTGATGATGGGTGGGTAAGTCTGCGTTTGGTGCTCCCTTCCCTGCCTTGCCGGTTTACGGTAACGAGTTGAGAAAATTCGTTCAGCGGTTCAGAGTGGATATAAATTAAAGATGAGATTCCGCCGTGTAACAATTTGAAGTGGCCCTTTTTTAAATTTGATAGCATCTTTAAGGATGTTTGGCGAAGTATTTCGCTGGCTTCGTGTGTGGGTGTGTGCGAGAGTGTGTGTGTGTGTGTTCGAGTGAGAGTTCGAGAGGAGAAGAAGTTCGAGTGTTTCCCGCTATTAGTTAGCCGGCTGCCTCCCAGGAGCTGCTTCCTTCCTGCCAAATTGGCTTGATCATTGGAATGAATAATAAATAATGCCGGCTGCTTTTTCGACCAAACTAACCCGTGGCCCTTTTCTCCGCGGGTCGGCGGAGGCTTCGGAAGGGGTGGAAGCAGGGAAGGGAAGGCGAGTGAAGATGGAATGATTCACCTACATTCTCTGTCACTCGTCATCGTGCTCGCTCGGTGTCGCTCTCTCACCAGTCACCTCGTTAGTGAAGGAAGCACTTTTCCACTTTTCCACCCCTTCCCCATGTCCCTTTTTCCCCCCACCCACCCACGGAACAACCCGTCCAACAGTTGGAACGCCCGCTTGTTTGCTGACCAGACGCAGCGGAAGGTTGTGTGTTCGCCCCGAAAACACGAAAGGGAATGTAAATACACGTCAAAGTTATTCGATTCGAAATGCTCCATAATTAATGCTTGCCACTTGTCGGCCCACCCCTTGCTTCCCTTCGACGGCTTTCCCCTCGGACTGGTCGCAGAGCAGGTCAGAAGGGCGAGTCTGAGAATCGATTCCGCGCCACTCGAACACTCTTCTTCGAGCTGTTTAGGGTATCTGATTCTAAGTTCAAATTGAAAACTTCCGTTCATTCCGTGATCGAAGAGGGAAAACCGGTGCAGGATTACTTCCTAGAATCGGCGGAAAAGGGAATCTGTTGGAAGTAAAGTAAACAACCGACAGCAAACTATCAATCCGGTTGGTTATCGATGCTTTTCTCCAAACGTGCATGAGTTTTCCTCTTTTTCGGTGTGAAATTATGTAACTATTGATTTATAGGCTTTTAATAGGACTTGTACTTTCCATTTATGTTAAAATAAAATGGGTTACTCCACAGTCCAATAAACTTCATAATGCAAACGACTTGAAATTCCCAACCGGTTGATTACCGGGAAATTTTCCCGACATAATCCACTGATGTAAGCATCGTTCATCGTTTTTAATTTATTACGCAAATAATGAGGGGCGGCATTAACACACACACACACATACAGAGGCAGCTTGTGAGGAATATAACATTCAATAGGACCCGACGCAACCAAATATGTTAAAAGGGATTTAATGCGTAACGAGGCACGTTGCGACGGAATCAACAGAACGGAGGCACTTGAAAAAAGATTTCCTATTTTTTCCCCTCCCGCTCCACGAAGCTTTTACATTTTCGTTTCATTATTCATGTTCAGTTAGGTTGCGTGAAGTGGTTGTGGGCGAGGGCGGTCGTTTGAAATAAGAATTGCCCTTATTAACCTCCCCCCCCCATCCCCCCGAGGGGCCGCAGCCGAGAGCCGAAGAAAAACCGCATCACTCACTCCACAAGCGCGCGTTGTCCTTGCGAGCTGACACAACTTTTAACATATTTTTTGGCATGCGCTCATCTTCCTCCCAGCAGAAACTTCTACGCAAATCTTGTACACCCCCTTTGGGCGTATGCGTCCCATGCATCGCGTGTTTTGGGGGTGCGAAAGGGTTGTGTTCTGTTCTGTTTTTTTTTTCACACGCAATTTTTGTGCGCGCACAGGGGAAACTTTTTAATTTCATTCATTTATCATTCCGCTGGTCTTTGGGGTTAATGAAGATTAACTTCGGCAAGCGGTTCCAGGGTGGTGGTGGTGGTGATGGTGGTGGGGGGAGGGGCCTCCTCCAGACCGGGAACGTTGCGGGAAAACCATCGGTCCCGGTACCGCAAGAAAAGTAAAATTGTCATGCATGCATATGTAACGAGGGACGAAAAGAATGATTAAGCCCTTCAATCTAGTCAGAGAAAAACAGCACACGCGGTGCGTTCACCCCAAGTTTTTTTTGTGTACGTCGAGGTTTTCCAGCGCGTACATTTTCCGCGCGCCGGAGTTGATTTGGTTCGCTCGTGTGGTTTGCGGTGGAACTTTCTCCCGGCATTTTAGGCATCGTTGCGATGGAAAGCATTCATTAGAATAACAGAAACGTTGGGTAATTTTTTCACCGTTTTATTCCCGCGGTGGGAAAACGGGTCATTCCGGGAAAAAGGCTTTCCATAGCACCCGGTTCGTGATTGTCATGTTGGAACGGAAAATGTTTCCGTGTGTTTATGAGTACAAAGTCATGAGCTGCGCAAATTAATCTATTCAAAGGCATGTTGAAGGATTATTTCCAATACAGCGTCAAATCTAGTTCGAGGAAAACCCAGCTTCACCCACAAGCCAAATAATTAATATTGCCATAAATTCATCAGAATTATAACTCAATGAACCGTGGCGCCTTTTCTGGTGAAATCGGGTCGAGTTATTGAATTTCCATACCATGCGTCCATTTCAAGCCCCCCTCCAGGTACTCAGAATCTTCTTCCACTCGGACTTTCCCTAACCAAATGTTTGCCAGAGGCTTCGAAATATTTACTATCGAGGAATCGCGTTTGAATCGCGTCCAGGTCAGTGATTTCTTGTTGCATTTCCAACCAAACCGACCCTGTTGGGCGCGACTTACTGCGAAACTGAGGCACCTGGCGTATCCTCCGGAAGCAAAAGCTGGGGAAAACCGGCCACCGAGTGAGATGGAATACTACCGGCAAGCATGTTGGAGGACGGCGCAAGCGCCGCCCCGGTGCCGATTTGAATGAAGCCGCCACTCCAAACCGAAAGGGTGTGAGCTTTTCGAACCGGTTATCGGTTGTGGACCGGTTCGGGAAACGGTTGGCCGCCACAAATCCTGAAGCAACCCTGCCCTGCGTGGCGGTCCTTTGACAGTTTCCATCCCCATTCACGAGCAATGAAGAAACGCGATTTGCGAGGCTGACCCGAACCAGTTGGGAAAACCGCTTTTCCGAAGCCGACCGGGACCCGAGGCCGAGCGAGCGTGTCGTTTTCCACCCTTGAACCGCGGAAACGTCGCAGCGCGCCGCGGGACGACGAAGAGGACGACGACGACGACGACAACGAAGTTTCGGGCGTGGACGTGGTGCAATGTCAGTGTGTTGACGACCGTCAGTAGCGTTTCGATTACCGTCGTGGAAACAATGTGAAAATTGGGTACGCGTTTTGCTTTGCTTTACCGAATGAGCGAAAGCATTTTTTCCAACCATTTCCTTGTTTCGGGATTCCCTTTTTCTTCTTCATTCGGTCCGTTTCCTTCCTGCGTCCCGAACCATGTGGTCCGTGTGGTTGTATTGCTCGTCCTCTAGTGCCACCTCCTTGCGCTCCCTTTGAGGGTCCTTGGTTTCATTCGACCTTACGGGGAATCGAAAAGCCTGCGGAAAACTGTTTCGATTAGCTTAGTGGAAAAGAGTGTTGAATGTATCGTACCAAACCAAACGGTGATCAAGTGATCGTTGTGACCAAAAAGCATGTGAATTCGATTCAAGTTCATGAACGAAGCTAATGTCACCGACATTCCGTGAACGAAACTAATCCGTCGCCATCCAGCTGACGCGATTTCAAGCGCCATTCCACACAACAAATCCTGGTATTTGGCGCGTTGCGGCGATGACAACTCCCCCGGACGTGAGTGTCACAGCAGTCAATCGCGGTCGTCGATGGAAAATGTGCATTGCAAAATCGGTGGTGCTTACACAAACGCAGATTAGTCGCAGTGCGGCGCAACTCGCAGGGAAACTCACCGGGAAACGTTGGTGGCAATCAACCACTCGGGTGGGAATTGGGTTTCAGTTACGTTTCGGTTGGATTGAAATCTGATTATCGGCGAAGAGAAGCCAACTCGTTTCGTTGCGGTCAATCGGTGTAATTCCACAGTGCATTGTGATACTGTTTGCTCAGTTCTGTTCATTATGTTTGATCATTTCAACGGTTTATTCGGAATTCAACGAAATAAATATTCGATACTATGGATGCGTGTGTGTGTGTGTGTGGGTGTTTGTTTTAAAAATAGGTCTCCAAAATTAATGCGAGAAATCATACAAGTGATAATTGTAATTGGATGGAAAATTTTTTCCCACCACCACCGTTTCGCAGGATATGGAAATGTGTTACGGAAGCCATATCCTTCTGGACGTGATGAATTAATTGTTCCTGAAAAACTCTGTGTTAAAATATGAAAATGGTTATTACGAACCTGGTTCCTGGCTCAGCTTTGTACGGCAGCGTTCAAAATGTAAACATTTGAACTCAATCAATTTATCAGTTTTTCTTTTCCGATTTTCCATGTGCATGTTCTTCTCAGCAAAGAATTCAATTACCAACGGCACGGAAAGGGTTTTGCAGGTTGAAGAGTATATTTCATTTTTTGTTATATTCCATAGATTAATTCGTTCGATGGTTAATGATCCATTATGTGTAGCATGTTATTATTTATCCATACAAAAAATCTTCAATTACAATTAACGAAATGATGCAGCAAAACATTTTCGTATCGATTACACTGTACTTTGCCGTTCCAACACCAATTAAGAAGTTAATTAAAAACTAATGGACAAAAAACATCGTTTGAAATTAATGACGAACTTTTTATATTAGTTAAGGTAATGAAAAGCTTTTGTTATCAACTTATCTTGTTGGCTATTTGAAAATATTTGAATATTAATGGACAAACTTTGACATTTATTTTCGATTACTTTTTTGTTACATTCCAATTGATTATTTCTGAAGAGGAAAATTTTAATAGAAACGAAAAAACAGAAGTTGTTTTAGAAAAGTTTCAAAACGACGCATTTTCGTTTGCAGGTTGCTTTCATGCTGTTTAACTGCTACTAATAATGATTATTTTTATATCACGACGTGGAACAAATGTGGCATCAAAAATTTAGTCTACACTTGGTGTTTCTCACAAACCAATTCATTGTTGACACAAACCGACGGTTCCCTTACGTTTTCCTTCTGGTTGTTTAGAGGCAAGATTGTCGTTCCCTCGCGGGACACGTGTCTTTCGTTCATCCGCCTTCGCGAAGATGAAAGACAAGCCCCGACGAGTTTGGAGCCCGAGCGTGGCATTGTTTGCGCACCGTTTACAGTGACAATCATTGTTCAACTCATTAGGGGGATGTAAAGAGAGATTTATATTTATACTGGTTAGCGGGAATTGTTTGCTCGCCACCAGCAGCGTTGTGTTAGCATTTTAGCAGTGGGAGAGAAATAAAGTAGCCAAAAGTTGCGGAGGGAGAAGATTTGTTTCCCATCTGTCAATAGCAGAAGAGAAAAAACCCACGCACTGCTTTACAAATGTTTATCATAAACTCCTGAGTTTTTTATCATTAAGGCGCTTCAAATACAAAACAACTGTGGCATTTAAATCAAAGTTTTAAGCCCACACTTTAAAAGTGAAAATCAATGGAAAATTTAGCAAAATACACACGTTCAGTTTACATTACAAGTTCGGCAGAATGCTTTTAATTTTACACAATTTTCCGTTGTCGTATTCATGTATTTCCTACAGCTTCCTTTTATCCTAAAATCGTCCCTCACACCAGCGCCATTTTTTGGATTTTGGATTTCCGTTTTCTGGAAAACCGCCCTCACAGCAAACACAGCTCCAAATGTGGGCCATCAAAACGGGTGGGTGTGGCATGTACACACATTGGAGTACGTATTAACCGCACCCGTAATTGGATTATATCCATATCTTGTTCCGGTTCCCAGGCGCTCTGCATCGGCTGGTGGGAAATGAGCCTGGCGAAAGGCGAATGTGGGATGAAATGTGAACTGTGAATAATTTATTTGTCTGCTCATTTGAAGCCCGAGCACGCGGCCCGAGTGCGGGGTGTGTGTGTGTGTGTACGTGCCTCTAATTTGGTTACATATTTTGCTAATTTTGTTATCTGCCACTTCTGGATTCTGGGCTCGTTTGCGTTCACTCAAGAGAAAAAAGGCTCCACGCTTTTCCACGGCGGCGCTTTCCACTTTCTCGCACATTTTGGCACGCGAAACGATTTAGTCCGTCATGCGACACCGCTTTCCGAACTGCATTAGCCCATTTTTCACGGCACGGCTAGCGCTTTTCCTGAAACTGGCAGAACTTCCGTTCGCTTCCGAAGAGCGCTATCGGCGTCGAAGTGGAAAAGAATTGTGAGTAACAATTTGAGTGACGTGTGAGTGGAATAAATATCTAAACAAGGTTAAGCCACCAGCGCCCGTTTCCGCTCCGTTTTCCCTTTGGGGCGCGGTGTTTTCCCTTCGTCAACGCCACCGTGGCCTTGATTTTGAACCGAATGCTGTATGCCGTACGTACGTCTTGAAAATTTCAGACAACATATTCCAGTCCGACGTCACGTGCTCTCGGGAGCACCGGATGGAAATTCGGGGGCCAAATGGAACGAGGCCTTTGCCAGGCCACCGACTTTTCCACCCATTGCCCCATTACGGTAAGGAAGCGTTGGAATGCTGTGTTGGGAGGACTGTTTATGAAAATTTAAATTTCACTACATGAAAATCATCCCTCCAGCAGTGTTTCCCTCTGCGTGTATTCGTACACTTGCCCACCATTCCTCGATTCAATTTCCACACAGAACGCTGGCGTGGCCTTCGTCGAGCGGAAAATCATGTTCCTTTGCCTTTTCCTCCGACGATACGGTCGTGGAGTGTGTGTATGCGAGTGTGTTTTCTCGCCCTTTTTCAGACTCTTGTTGACTGAAAATTGCTTCGCAATTGCTTTCCGCTACTTGCTTTCGCCCGGCGCCCGACGGTACGCCATTTTTCCGAACCCGAACACTTCGCCTCACTTTCAGCGGAAGGTTTTGCAAAATAGGGAGGTTGGTTTTTTGCACAATACATGATGTTGTGACTGGAAGAATGCGATCGAAATCGTGCCATTGGGGATGGTTATCGTTTTCCCTGGCCGGCCTGTTCACAACCTACATTAAACAAAGCTTTAACCTGGAAAAAACCAAAGACTTTCGAGATATTCTTAGCTGAATTGACTTATTTAACTTTCAATTTAAAATATTCTTCCACCCAAGATGATCAATTCCATGTTCTTGGCATAAAACTGTTGGTTCAATTTCAAACGAGCTAAAGAGAGGGTATGTTTTCAGACCAGAATTTTAATGTGTTGATTCCCAGAAAAGATTACTTGTAACTGAACGACCGTTTTTCAACGAAATGTCGTCCTTGCGCTCGGAAAACTCACTCGAAACGGTAACACCAGCAACTAACCGCAATGCCACAAGTCCTAGGTATCGGAGTTCTGTATTATGAAGAAGTATTTCCCCTTCACTCTCCGTCGAAAGGCCTCCCACACGTTGTTCCTCGAAAACTCTTCGAACGAACAGTCGGGTTGTTACCAGCATTAGGAACAACATTCTTCGGTACCACCCGAAGACCGAAGCTTTCCGCTCGTTTTCCACGCAGCCCGAGCGTAGGAGCAGCAGTAAAAATAAGACCAGCGAGCAAAGTTTCTATCTTAATTGGTAGTTTGAATTAATTTCGAACAGTTTCGGGTCACCGGAAAGGGTTTCCAAACCGAGCGAAGGTTCTACGATTTACCTACCGACCGAGGGAAAATGCAGATGCAGAAAAGGGGGCCCCGGCCGGAGTGGAGGTGGTTGTGGTCGTATCATCGAAAGTTTCCTTATCTTACCACCGCAATCAGCTCTTGCATGTCAATTATTGTCATGCTTCAAGTGCGGAGCGATCCACTTTCTCTGTGTGGATTCCCCGACAGAGCAACATTCCGGTTCTGAAGCATTCTGTTGAACCCGAGTGAACAAACGTACCTTGTGGCGTGTGATATCAGAACCCTTGACAAAGGGTTGGGAAAATAAGAGGGCAACCCGATGATGTTATGGTGAACAAACAAGGTAAGGCTCGGAAAAGGGGGGGGGGGGGAGGGGGGGCTCCTTCTGCCGTAGCATTAAAGGCGAAGGATGTTGACTTGGAACCGTTTTGCTGTAAAACAATTTGGTAACATGAGTTATCTGAGTAACAAACGTCTATGCTCTTGGAAGGGTTGCCTCGTTTCGAGCGCTGACAACCAAAGGGAAAATTAATTTATCGCATTGCAAGCAGCCCAATTAAAGCGAATTCCAAGTGACATTCGCAGAGTGGACGATCACCGCCTCGGGATGCCGATGCTGGCGTTAACTAGCGACTCAGATACTGGGACGATAGCGCTAATGGTGTCAGTTAGCTGGATGAGGGTTCTGTCGACATGACACGAGCAGCGGGACGAAAGTAAAGGACCGCTTCGGGACGCTTGGGGAGAAAAGTTGGCAACCTTTTAATGAAAGTTCATTGCAAGTAAAATTTGTTTCACTTTTTTTCCCACAGCCCGAACTGTTTGGACTTTCCGAAAGGGTGAAACTTTAATCATTCAATTAAGTTTTTTAAATGAGAAGCTTCAACCCGTCCTGATGCAGGCGAAAGGTGAACTTGTCGTCGGTTGAATATCTTTTAATTTTTTCAATTTTACTCTCATGCGCTGCAGTTGATTGGTTATTTTCCGTCGAGGAAAAGAATTTATAAAATTCCAAAACTTAATCAATTTTAGTTGCAAGGCATCGACCGATCAGATGCTTTTATTTTTGTTCTGTTTTATCTAAAATAAAACGATTTGAGATGCTTTGAACAACGCTGTCGATAATCAAACGCTTTTCTTTAATCCCATTCAATATGAAAAAAAAAAACAGGATTCGTTTGAAGTCTCACTGACATCACTGATTATGCAAAAATATGCTAAAGGATGTCAAGAGCCTTAGCGTGGCGTTTTTACACTCAAAGCATTCTGAAGAGTTCATATCGTTAAGCATTTTAATGAAGATTTTTTTTTCTTTGTGGTTTGCATGAACATCAATCAAATTATTGTTGCTTTCAAATGTTTTTGAAGATTTGACCACGTAATGTGTTTTCAAGAGAATTCTTGCCTGGGTTTCTTCTCCCTGCAGTCAATATTGTCTCGTGAAACAAGGCACACCGTTTTTATGGAAACACTCGCCTACATCTTTGAGTCTACAGAGTCATTAACACAACTGGCACAAGGAAACAACAAACTGGCCCGCTTTTCCAACAGCTGTCACAAATCAATTAGAATGTCTTGGCAAGCACCTTCCGACAAGCGACCGCCCCACAAACAGCGCCCTCTAATGCCATCGCTCATGCCGGGGAATTGTTTCATTCGCTTGCCTTTCTGACAGATTATGTTGTCTGTGAAAATAATTCGGGCCGGATTGGAGGAAAGCCGAAAGAGGAATGAATTAATAGAACGAACGCTGCAGGATCGAAAAGTACGATAAATAAAAGAAATAAAACGAAGAAAGAATGCCACTGCCAACTCGCTGCCGAATGATAAAAAGCTATTAAGTGCCGCGGATTTGCTTCCAAAGGGCAGTTTTTCTTTTCGCGCAATTCCCATCGCGAGATGTTGTTTTACATCCAGCGCCGAAGGAAGAAGCTACCGAGCCTGCGACCCCTGGAGGAAATTGCAGCATTTGCCGTATTTCGTGAATGCCTGTGTGTATGTACCGGCGCTTGTTTTGTCGACATTTTCTCCGCCCTCTGCACGCCATAAGTCATGTCGTGTTGTGTGTGTGCGCACGCCGGGAGGAAGCTGAAAATAATGTGAAGAACTCGACAGAAAGTGGGAAAGTGCTTCTCGGGCCTCGGGCCTGGTCCGTCTGGCAGGATGTCTAGAGTGGCCGTGGGGTCAGCCCGAGTTGGCCGTACATTTTGCTGATGGTTGTGACGCCGCCCCTCCATCCCCACCCCTCGGTGGAGTCGCCCTTGGGGAGTGGCCGGATGGCAAACATATTTGAATAAACATGTTGTTCCATCTTCATGCTCGGGCGGTCGGACGATTCTTCCCCCGGAGCGACTCTTCGCTCGAAGCGTGAGCTTGAAAAATAGCACTTTCATCTTGAAATGAAAATTTATTTCATTCCATTTTCCCCGCTCGTACGAATCGCCGTTGAAATCATTAATTTTCCCTCTGATTTGTGCCGTTTGTCAGTGCCGCGCGGATGGTTCGTCTTCGTCGCCGGAGAAAAATAAAACAATGGCTAAAACATCGCATCCCTCGGGGGGGAGCGCGAGATAAGGAAAAGAAAAACAAGCACACACACACACTCCCAAAGCCAGTACAATGTCGAAAGCTCCAACCAAACCACGAGGCCGAGGCCGAAGCAAAGTGGAAAAATCGTGCCTTAGGTCATTATGCGAAACAAAACCATTCCACGTGGCCCGTGAAAATGGCTGCCATGGAAACGACCTGCCTTTTTTCTCACCGGGTGGACGTGATGGATGAAAATGGCAAGGTTCACGCTTTTCAACAACGAATGAAAAACGCGAACAATCGGCCGCCCGTGTTGCGGACAATAGGGTTTTCTGGGAAGAATACTCTTTTGCAGGGCTGGAAGCAGAAAAAGAATCTTGACAATAGCAATATGAACTAAAAATAAAGTAACACGGGAAAAAATACTCAAGAAAATTGAAATTGTGGAAGGGAAAGTCGAGAGTGACCTACGGTACATATCCGACCGTCGTATAGGAGGAGAACGAGGAATTAAGGCAGAAATTAAATATGAATGAAACGCATTCGATTTGCCTGCTTTCGAATGGCGAGGGAAAGCGCGATGTTTTCCAAGGTCCTTTTTTCGTTTTCCGCCACGGTGGGGTGACGGCCGGCCCTCTGGGCGCGTTTCTGATTGCGAATAACTTTCTACTAAAATCTAATAAATTATACAAATTAATTCCAAATGAAACAAGCGAGTCAGCGAATCTAAAACGGAAAAAACGAAACCTAAATCCACTACCGGGAGACTACAAAGTACAGCGCCCAAAATCCACCATTCGGAGAAAAAATGCTGACGCGTGGGAAAACGCGAACGACCACTTGGGGAAAATCTGTGCCCCTTCGGCACAGGAAGTCGGTTGGAAAAAGTAACGTGCCCAGCCACAGCATAATAATCTTTCATAAAAATGGTCTTCTCCTTCCACCCGGGCAGAAATCATTACAAGCTCATTTGCCTCTAAATGGCTGGGGCCATTTTTCTTTCCTCCCGCTCTTTGTTTTCCAGCACAAAACGACGGTAATCCTTGACGGTGGCCTTGAACTCGGCCGCAAACTGATCACTGGTGAAAGCGCGATGAAAATGAATGAAAAATCGGAGGCCAGTGTAGGAATTGAGCCGAGCTAGATGAATATATAGAATAATGATAATAATAAGGAACGGATGAATCGAAATTATAAACGAATGAATTTTGAATGCGAGGCAACGAAGAATTAAAAATGAAATCATTTGCTAGATAGTTGGCAATGAAAATTGGAAGAGCGATGGCTTACTACTGAACCGAGATGGATCTGCAGATAGAAAAAGATGGAACAAAGTAAGCATTGAAAAACGAAAAGGGTTGAACCATCAGTCTTGTGATTGAATTTGACGAGAGTGGATAGTAAAAATGAAACTAGGAGTTGAATTTGAAAGTTGAATTATATTGAAATAAGGAAATAATTCGTGAAATCACGACAGGCAGGTTCTGTTTTTTCCAGAAATCTTTTCCAGATCCAAGATGCTTAAACCTTTCTCCCAATACTGGTGAAAGGGTTGTTGGAAGCACGTACCAAAAACAAAAAACAAACGAGAAAATCTCTGCTAAACGTATGTGTTGTAACGCGCGGACAGTATAAACTATATCATAAACGGAAAAAGTAACACCCGAGCGACAAACACCTCGTACGCTGACGTGCTCTTAATTGACTCGGTCGAGGTCGTCCGTCTTTTAGGTTCCGCTCCGCACTGGGGAGGGAAAAATAAAAGAATTACATCCCAGCAACACATTCCCGGACGGCAGCAGCATGTTCTTTTCCGTTCGCCTCTAATGTTGTAGCAATTTTTCTCTACAGTTTTCTCCCTTTCCCCCGCGCCTTGGTCACCTTTTTCTTCGTGTTTTGTACATTTAATAAAGCGTTCATGATTATTTATGAGCGGTCAGATTGTATCCGCCAGTAATTAGATTTGCCTTTTTCGACGAGGATTTTCCTCGTTAGGTGGTGGTGGTGGTGGTGGTGTGCGTGCGTGCGAGCTGGTGCCTGTGTGTACGTGCTTCGTAATATGACCACGGATCCGTGCTCCTCCTTTGCTGGTAGCAATTACCAAGGCGGACAAACTTTCGGCGAACTCCTACAGTTTTTATTTTTCCTTGTACTTCTCTTTTGGTGCTCTCTCCTTCGCCCGTTGTTCAACTTTGGTAGACATTTTTGCTGAATTCAATTACTTCATATCGCCACATGGAACATGACAATTTACTTGTTAAAGCGAAAGCATTGTTAAAATGAAGTGAACGAAAATATTCCGATCGTTTTTCGGTACAAAGATGATCGTCTGGTTTGGCACAAATCTTCGCCGGTCCTACCACATTTTCGGTAGCAGAAACAAAAATTACGACGGATCACGCCATGAAAACGTGAGTCGAATGATTTTTCTTCCCGCCTGCATTGGTGGCATGGGACTTTTGCGAACACAACTTGTGTGGACTCAACGAAAAGGAGTCCCAGAGAGCTTTTTGGAATGTGTTTTCATATGCTTACCATCGGTGTGGTTCCATATTTCGATGGTTGAGCTACTTTGATACGTTCAGCTCAATGTTAAAGCAATCAAAACTTTCTCTTTCATCCGTGACGCCTTGTTTAATTATCTTCCAAACACTCACGTTCACTTTAATTTGCTTTTTTTATTTTTAGTTGAGTTTTGTTTCAAACGAGGCACAAAGTGCAACACTCCTATTGAAAGTGCAATCGGAAAATATCAACCTGCATTGAAACCCATCGGTCAAGGGGACAAAAATAATCCTTCGAATCCAGACCAAGAAGGGGAGCTAAACGGAATGGGAAACGTCAAATAAAAAAGCTATCTAAACACGCATTTCCATCCAGACAACTGCTAACAATGCAGTCGGAAACGGTTCGTTGGAGTGCGCCGTTAACTCTAAACTGACGCAATTGATGGCCGCAGAAATCGTGTGGATTTGAATGGCAGCCGCGGCGTGGCGATTAACGACTCGTTGGGTTTTTCCCCCGTTCCCCAACTCAACCCACTTTTCGTCATCCGACGTCATCCGACGCCCAATTCAACCCAACGCCGTGCTAATTGGGTGCCCGGTTGGGAAAAGGTGGGCCAACTCCAAGGGAAGGTGCCACTCCAGCGAAGGGTTTGCGTTTTCCAGCACCATCGAAATTTCCCCTGCGAAAAACGATTCCGCTTTGTGCGGCATTTGTTCTGCCGTTTTGAACCACCGACTGTTGACATTGGATGGACACGCTTCCGAAATCGAACGGCGGGAAAATAGACTGTTGAAAGCGGGGATCAAAATGAACCGGTTAGTCGCGAGCCACGAATGAACTGAAGTTGAGTGAGGTCGTTTTTCTCGCTCCTGAAACATTCAACATTAATTGAAGCAACAAAACACCCCGGGGGGAGGAACACGTCATAATGGATCACGGTGGACTAACCACCGGTGCGATACGATTCGAGGAAAAACGAAACGAAAAATCAGACCATTATCAAATAGAAAGAATTTTCCGAACGCGGATAAAGTTGAAACAAACCGAAAATAAAACGTTCAACATGCAATCGATTTTCCTCCGCCGTCGACGAGGCCGTTGAGGACAACGAACTGTGCATGAAAAAGCGTTGACCAAAAAGCGTTTCCACTACGAGGTGTGGAGGTGAATCTTTTTTCATGCCGGTAACTCTTTCATCTGCCATTGTTCACGTGTTCGTGGGCGTGTGTGTGTGTGTGTTTGTAGATTTTGACGGCCATGATCTATTCTTTTCAGCCGGATGCGTGCGAATGGAGTTCGAATCGGGTGTCGCTGCTGCGAACGGATCGTGGAAACAACGAGTTCCGTGTATTGGGCTCCAGCGTGAAGTGATTCTAACCTTTGAAAGGTGATTGCGAGAAAACGAGTGAATAAAATTTTAATAAATTGCTAAGCAGGATGTGGTGCGCGAGTGTGGTGAATTGCATCACCGGTTCTGTATAGCGAGTGCGTGAAAATTGTGCGTGGAAAAATCGCCCGAAGAAGAGTCCTTTTGTGGTGAGGCAGAGAGTGAATGATTGACCCCGGTGACGGACACTTGGGGCGGTGCAAAAGGTTCCAGTGAGTGAGTGGAATCGAGTGAGGATAGTTTTCCGTCGTGGTTAATTTTCAACGCCGTTGAACGCCGAAAGCCCGAAACCGATCAACCGTAGAGTGTTTCATGATGGAATTGCGACAAAACTGCGTCACTCTGCTGCTCATGCTGCTCGTCGGTGGTGGAAAATGGGCTCACGTGCGGAGCGAAGGATTCAAAGCAGGTAGGAAAAATTAACCGACCCCATTTGGATGGTCAATTACAGTAAACATATATTTTTTCGGTTACGCTCCGAGGTATGTGATGGAAGTTTGAAAAGTGGCAATTCAAACATTTTCCTGTTTCGACTCAAACTAGAAGTAATTAATCTTTGCAAATTTAAAGAGATTTATTTCACACACAGTTAGACATTTGTAAATTCACAACAACCCTACACTCTGCTTCCACGAGTTGTGAAATCCACGCACACTCGAACTTCCATCCACCAACAGTTGTGCGAAATGAAAGCAAATTTGCAACCAGTGCTCCATTTCCCTAATGGCCAGTCATTTGCCAGCCATTTTTCTTCCCGCTGGTTTTTACATCCATTCCGGGGGCATCTCACAGTTCGCCACCGACAACTGCGCTGGAACTCGTATTGATAGATTGGCCCACCAAACGGTTCACAACAAAGCAGCTGCCAGCTTGTGTTTGTTGTTGCGAACGGTCGTGGCTTTGACGTGGCGCAAAAGAAGCGCCAGAAATGGCACGAAACACG
The DNA here is from genome assembly GCF_943734705.1 of Anopheles coustani. NCBI lineage: Eukaryota > Metazoa > Arthropoda > Insecta > Diptera > Culicidae > Anopheles > Anopheles coustani. The sequence continues at coordinate 3,675,252 of NC_071288.1, read as the reverse complement.
CTTGCTTGGCTTCTGGTCTCGTGGTGCGGAAAAACTCTCCCCCGGGGAAGGTTTCCCTTCGCCCTGTCGTCGTCGTCGTCGCCGTCGAGTGCTTTTTATCGATGACATTTATCGCCGAAGGTTTTTCCTCTCCATTCCACTCTCCAGCTGATCCGTTTCCTGTGCGTTTTTCTCTCTATTTCTGTTCGCCATCCACAGTTCATCCCGGGTGTCGGGGGAAGGTTCATCGCCGTAAGCGGGTCGTAATAAAGCCGTTATGAATATTAAAATGCTCGGCATCCGCTGACCCAAAAGCCACAGACGAGGACCGAAAACCGTGATTATGATACAAAACGGTACTGGGGTTGTTAGAAGTTAGAGACTGACCGGATTTACGGCGGGGGCCGATGGATGAAAATGACAAATCGTTCCGGGACGGATTTCGGATTGGCAGCGGGTTTTCTTTTTCCGCACATTGCGTGAAAATAAGAAACGAGTGGTGAAGGCTAACTTTCAATTTTCCACAATGTTAAGACTGAAAAGAATGCTCGATTTTGCCATCAAACAATCATTTCCTTCCAAGATTTTCCTGAGCAAAAAACCTTGATTTGGATTCTTTCCATTTCTTCATCGCCTTTAATGTCCTTTCTGTTTACCGAACTCGTGTCTCGTATCACTTTCCCCGGCATTTTCCTTCAGATATACAAGCGGAGTCTGGAAATACGCGCGCGCGCCGAAAACGGCAAATGCAAACAAATTCCGAACTCGATAAACAAAACTTTTCCTCCTTGACTGATCCCGACGCGGTGACCTCATGAATAACTCCCTTTTTCTTGTTTCTTTCTCTCTCCTTCGCTCCTGTTGGTGGGTTGAGCTATTCTATCCGCGTCGGGTCGATAATTGATTTCGATAAGCGAAATTGATATTTTTCTTGCCCGTTATTGACATTCACGTCAATGGAGGAAACGGAGGAAAACGAAACGGCGTTTGACGACATTGACGATGACGATGGCATTTTATGGGATTGGTTATATTTTGGAGTAGAAGTGGAAAAAAGGCCGCGAGGCTTTTCGCGCTGGTGTTGATGAAGCTGTTTGGTTAACAAATTGGATGATCGTATATTTTTTTCCCCGAAGAGTCCTTCGAGAATCTCACCACGAATCGTTTGTTAAACATATTTGTGAATATGAAAGAGATTTCGAGGAGCGTTTGATGAAAGAATCGAAACCCCCAATGGAGGCGCCTGGTACTTTGTGTTCAGCGCCATTTCGGGACTCATTTCCCTTTCTATCGTGATCGCTTATCCGATTTCTTTGAAGCTAATCCCTTCCAGAAGAGTGAAATTTGGATCCGATGAAAAACAAGCCCCAGCGCGGGAAAACCGTCCGGCCCCTGCAGCACCCGACAGCGCGGTGGAAAAGTTTATGCAACCAAAACGGGGGGGCCTCTTAGTGCATGCGCTTCGCCTTTCAACATCGCCTCGGTGAACAAACAAATCCAGATCAAAGCGGCGTCCCGTGGTCCGGAAATCGCTCAAACATTCCGTTCCGCTGTTTGGACAGTTGCCCGCCGTCGGCCGTTTTCGCCGAGCGCGCTGGTTTGTTTTCCACCGAGTCGCAAAGCTTTTCTTCTGCCGAAACCTAGCGAGCGTGTGTAAAGGTACCACGTCGCTGACGTCGTCCCCTCGAGGGGGTACTTGTTGTTTCGGTGATTGTATGGCAGTCGAGTGTGAGAGTTAGCTCTTGCTTAAGAGGAGGTGTGTTTGCTTTTTCCCGTGCCGTAGGGCTTTCACAACGCATCGGGAGCGAGCATATCTGTTCCGGGAAAATCCCTCGTCCACCACAATCACGGTACCCCCCCCCGAAGGCTCGTGTTGTTTTTGTAGGATTGACTTTAGAAAGACTCCACTTCCGCCAGAGGGTTCGCTGGCGGGTTTATAATGTATGCGTTGACTTTGAGCCCGAGACGGCTCCTTGTCGAAGTATTTGAACGTCCTCCGGTCTGCAGTTCGTTCTCCATGCATGGATACACATTTCCCGATGTTCTTCTTTAGTCACCTACCTGACGGAAGGGCAATCGGTCCATTCCTCAACTGTGATCACGTGACGAAGGGCATTTATCCGTTACAGCAATCGTTTTGCTGCAGGTTAGAGTTTCAATTTTCATCCCATCGATTTCGTTGCATCGAGTGGCAGTTGACACGAGCTGTTTGGGAGCGGGAAAACAAATGCGATCCACTTCATGGCCCGGTTGTCCCTTCGACACGACACCCGATTTTTTCGCATGAAGAACGAGGTTGCCGTCTCGAATTTCCACCGAATGTCGGACAAATCCACCAGTCGTCCTCGTTGCGAGACGTTGGTGTGATTCAAGAATCGTGTGCAAATGGTGCACGTACTCGAAGTGAACATTTTCCTTTACTTACCCGAGAACCAAACACGCAGTGGGTGTGAAAATCTGGAAACGGCACAAGTGCAACCCGAGTCGAGCCCTAACGGGGTCGATTTCCACCCGACACGAACGGACCAAACGGAACAAGTGTGAGAACTATAAACCGTTGGCAGAGTGTACAAGTCATGCACTTAGGTTCAATGTCTCCTTAACGCCATCGTAAACACGTCCCACACTCGCACACGAACGAGTGACGAAAGAGGTTGCTTGGGAATGTGGTCTCCGGATCTCCGGATGCAGCACGGCGCAGCAGAACAGAGAAAAGGACTGACATAAGCGTTCAATTAGGTAAGCACGGTTGTAAATGAAGCTTATTATCATAAGCAACCCTTCGTACGGTTCGCGTGATCCTTCAAGGGGAAGAAAAACGGTGATGCGGTGCCTGTCAACCGTTGTCAGCAAACACGCATCGGGCAAGTGCGAACAAAAAAGCCTCCGTACATCATAACACGTCGCCAGCTTGTGCTGGAATTTTTTCCTCGGTCCTCCCCCCCGAATACCACATAGCAAGATGTTGGAGGAAAAAAAGTGCTACCTCATCAGAGACAACGAACCGGCAAAGTGAAAGAAGTGAGTCGACGACCAAACGGCTTAGGAATAGAATGGAACATGGCCGATAACGCCGTGGCTTGGGAACGAACGACCGACACACACGAGATCAGGGGGAGGGGTCCGCTATCGCATTCAACAGAGCGTCGCGTGTTGGTGCCTGAGGGGACGAAACCGTAACGAAGAAAAAAAGGATGCTTGGGAAGACGGGGAGAAACCGAATGCATACGGGGAGAGCCTTGGGTGTCCTTTGGGTGGCCGTTTCAAGATAAACATTTTATGGACCCACGGGCGATCCTTTCGTCCGTCGTTGGACGTTGGAGGTGGAGTGTGTTTGATGTTGATATTTTTTTCATGTCATCGAATGGGCAATAGAGCTGGCATAAAAAAAAAACGTCGGGAATGGAGCGAAAGATAGAACGGCATCCAACGTCCGGCGACGGAAAAAGAAAACATAACATAACATTCCCCAAAAACTAAAACGTCAAAAGACGTAGCTCCTCAAGATGTCGCCCAAGAAGACATTAAAAGAGGAAAAGGAGAGGTAAAAAAATGGCTCTCATAAGCAATGTTTATGTTTGGCTTCTACTTTGGCCCCTCGCCGTCCACGTCTCGAGTGGCGCACACTTCCTTTGATGTATTCCCGTATCCTTGGGCGGACGTAGTCCCCACCCTCTTCCCTTCCGGGCCACACGTCCTTTGCGCCGTGGAAAAACTATGGACCTTGAAGCGGCGTAACATTTGGTGGCCGTGTTGGCTTATCGCCTGTTGTTTTTACTTTCGGTGACCCTTGTCGACCGAACGGAAGTGTGCGCACTTTCCCTTTCATCGCCTTCCCTTCGTTCGAAAACTTCCTTTTTTATGTCTGTTTTTTGGTGGCGGGAACGCTTTTCCACATGAATTTTTCCACACGTGACGTTTGACTCCGGCAACAACGGGGAGCAAGTTGGAACCCCAAAAACGTGGTTCCGTTCCTCGACCGAATGAGAGCTGGTGGATGGAAAAAGATTAATATCGAATTTGTTATACATTTATGACGACCTTCCCCATCCCGATCTTATACCCCTCGTCTTATTGGGAAAAGGCGATGATATTCGCATAAACTTTCTTCGCCCCGGTCGAACGAATGTGACTAATGGCCTTTTTTACTGCTTCTTCGGTCGTCGGTCACAAATGAGCGGTTTGTGGCCCGAACGGCAAAAGATAAAGGGAAAGTTCAATCGAGGGAAATTACTTCGTTAGACATGTACGCCATGTGGTGGAAACGCTTTGTTGTAACCGAAACCCTGTTATTATGAGGATTTTGTTCCTCTCTTTTCTCGTCTCTCATTGTCGTTCGCAAGCAAACACCCCTTTTTTGATGTTTACTTTTGCTCGGTTTAAATTACCATTTATGTCGATTGAATGATGGTGGTTCAGACTAATCGACCGATGATCGTAGGGTTTATGATACCATCTAATTTAGCCGTATGAAATTTTCATTCCTTACTTTGCTTTTATGTCGACTAGTTTAATTGACAAATTAATTTTTAAGTGAATTTTATATATACTCTCTTCTACTGATGTTTTTCGTAGAACATGAATTAACGACAAAAAAAACTCCAACATTGCGGAAATCATTTGATCGGTTTAATTTGCCGACGAGCGAGCCTTTTTTTGCGGAAAATTTGAGGTAAATAACGAAACGCGTTACGGAAGGAAAAGTTGAATATTGATTTTCCTACGCTCTCGTTTCCTCGTCGAGAACGAACGGTAGAACCATTCACTACCACTAACGCGCCATCGACGCGAACGTTTCCGTCTTTCCAAACACCGGGCTTTCCCTCCTGTCCTACACACACACAAACAACGGACGGTGCCGAGGGACCTCTTTCGGGGTTCGGGGTCGGTAGAATAATTTATTTGAACATTGTCGGACCCGACTCAGGCCGGGCCAGAGGCTCGGGAGAGTCTGATAGATGATTGAGCTGCGACGTCAACCTGCCGATGGCCCGCCATCGACGGAAAAACGACCTGGAGCGGGAGGGGGGAGGAGGGGGAACGCATATTTTCCTACGTTTTATCCGCACTCAGGTGGAAATTGAAAGCAAACAACATTTTTCCACTTCGCGAACGTTCCGTTACGTTCGTTAATGTTGATCCGACCGACGCCAGGATGAAGCGTAATAAGAAGGGGAGGAAGAGGCGGTAGGCCAGCCTGAGGGGCGGGGTGGAGGGTTAAGTTTGCGTCGGATGTTGGAAAGAGAAAGAGAGAGAGTGAGAAATGGGAAAGCAGCGGATGTACGAAGGTCGTTCCATCGGAAAATCTACATCGTTTCCAGCCTTTTGCGTTTCCCAATGGAAAGGGGGAGCTTTCCGAGATCAGCCCTTTTGACACGCTTTTCCAAAATTAGAACCGAGCAGCTCGGGATGGAAATGGCACCGTTAAGAATCGATAATGGGATGCGTCCCCTCAACGTGAAGGAAGTGATCCGTCGAATGTCCTTTTCCCGCGAGATGAATAATGAACGGAGAGAAGGTTTGTTTTCCCCCGCTTTGTTCGCTACTTCCGGTAAAGGGTACGATTTCAGAGATGTCGGCGATGACTTGGGTATTTTCCCCCTCGGCGAAGATTATTCCGCTCATAACCTTTTGCGGACGAAAGATGAGCCGACCGTCTTCAAATCAAAGGCCACCGAATTATCATATCGTTCTTGCGTTGCGTCTCGATCGGAACTTAAGCCTGGCCGTGATTAAATTATGTCACCACCGGGACGGAACGGGCGGAACGGCCTTGAAGTGTCACGCGATGATTCGTTGAGGAAATTTAACGAAGCGCAAATTCGTCACCCAATTTACCTTCGCTTGCGCCGAAAAGCGGCTCATGATTAAATTAACGATTAACGAACGGACCTCGGAGGTGGCGGTCGATGAAAGGTTTCCAGCTCGCAAAGCAGCCAATTCGTTTGACGAGGTGGAAAATTGATTCGTACGTCATTTGAAATTCGTTTTCCACCAAACCGACGACCGACAGATACCGAGTGAACGGTGGAAAGGTTGCAGAAAGCGATGTGCAGTTAAATTTCCCTCCCCGGGTTTTCCGAACACCTTCGCACACTTTCAACCAGGACCCGGGTTGTGGTCGTTAATTTTTATTCGATTTGAAATGCGTTCGTCTTGGGGTTTTCGTGATTTTCTTTCCCCCGATCGCACTTTGATTGCGTTTCGCTGCGGTTGATTGCGTCCGGTTGCGGAGCAAGGAAATGAACCTTGACGATGGCAGCTGCGCCGGTTCCGGAATCTCCCGTACAAAGCGCTCTCATTAGCGCACATTTCCGTGCGGACTTTTCCGACCGACCCGCTCGCCCGGATGCAGTCGCATTTGTGTTTATTCATTGCTTCCGCCATAAGCGCAGATTAAACATCCGCTGCGAGGCGATGAATTAGAATAATTTCGAGCAAACGCCCGGTGGACGCCGGTTTTCCTCCGTTCGCAGCACCTTCATGATCGAATGTTCCGCCAGGATCGGGAACGGTTTTATTTTTCCTTTCACATACTCACCGAACACAGAACTCCCTTCCAGAACCTCGACTCCGTTAGAAGACAATAATTTATTTAAATATCCGCTTAACACCAACAGCACCGCACAGGCCACCCAGTTTCCCAAAAGGCTGCCGTGGATTTTCCCGGGAAAATTGTCCCACTTCCCGGTGGGCAGTGGTGGAAAACCGCAGCGGTGCGTCAGTCGGTGGTTATATAATTATTTACCCAGCCCCGGCGCGCTTCCCTTGGCAAACGGGTGTCGGGAGTAGGGGGAGGTGGGGTGGGTGAGAGGTGTCTCAAGGCATAACTCGACGCCTCGCCATCGCTTGACGTTCCGCAGGGGTAGCAGCTGGTGCTAAATTGAAGCTCATTATTTTCATTCACTTGAAGGAGCATTCTAATTTCCACCACTTCGCCGACCGGAAAAGCGACCGGATTTCCACAATCACACAGCAATATGTGGCCAGGGAGGCGTACGTGTGTGTGTGAGTGGGTGGGTGTGTGTCTTTGGCGTTATGCACACCTTGCCACTCTGATCAAACTCCGCCAACAACGAGTGACTCTCGTCAGGTGCCTTCGCATTTCCTCGTCGCACGCCTGACAAATGAAGATTGGACCGACCCTTTTGTGCACGCGGTTGGAATGTGTGTATGTTCTGCGAAGGTCGGGAAGGTGAGGGAAAGAGGGGAGGAGTTGCATGTTCCTTGCAGATAGGCGTATTAAGGGAGTGTTCAGTGTGCGCTCGTTTGAATATCTCACCACTTCTCAACGGAAAACGCCAAGTGAACGCGGAACAATCGAGGCTCTAACCCTGTGCGGTGGTATTAGTGCGCCCTCCCGGCCTTTCGCTATCTTCGCGTGACGCACTGCACCAACCCCGAAAGCGGCGGCAAGCGTGACTTTTGCTGCTGGTTAATATTTAATTTCTAATACATTTAAAATTCCGCACGTTGTCGTCGTCGTCGTCGTCGTCGTCGTCCTTGTCGATCCGGGGCCGCCATTACACACCACCGTGCCCAATTTGGGCCCCATTTGCCACCGTTTTTCTCCCGAGACCGTCGCGCACCCTCCCCTCAGCTCCTCCCCTCCGATGGAGAAAAGTTTGTACCGCCAAACTCCGAGGACGAAACTCTGTTTATCGTCGGTTTGGGTTCCGGCACCGAAACTGGTTTAACGGGACCGGCCTTCTTTCCCGACAGTCGCTCCCTGGAGGTCTCCGCCTCTCCGGTAGACGGTTGGCCGAAACCGAAACACAAGACAAGCGGCCCGAGTCGGCCGGAATGCGACTCACCCCCTCAGGGGAGGCTTCCACTAAACCGTTCCACGGCCAGGAGCCGGGAAAGTGTTTAACAATTCAACGAACATCGTATCTTCATTATCAGCCCGTCCGTCGGTGTTCAACTCCTTGGGGAGAGAAAAAGAGAGCTTGACTAGAACGTCCTAGGACCGACACGGCCTCGTTTGCCGCACGACAAGACACGCGCACCGGAACCCGGGCAAATAAATCAAAAACTTTTGATACACTACACTTTTCAGCAACTTCCCGGCCCCCCCGGAAAGGCCTCACGAGTGCATGAGATGAGATGATGGATAGAGAACGCAAAAGTCCCGTCCCGGGGGGGGGGGGGGGGGGGGGGGGGGGGGGGGGGCTGAAGAAGCTGAAGAATGTGAACCTCGGTGGAGACGGCAGTAGTTTACCACGTTGTCTGAGGAGTTTGTTTAATCTCGTCAAGATTTTTGGCCAAAGATTTGAGCAATCCCGTGAGCTCGCGCGCTAGAGGGTCTCGAATTTTGAGGGAGCTCAGATCCCTCCAAGGCATGCCAAAGGACGTTCGCAAATTCCTACGTCTTCTTAAATGTTGAGGATAGTTTCGACCGGTTGGAGGATTGTGTCTCGGAAACTTTCCGGACACGAGACGAAACAGAAAAACTACCGTTGATGAGCTGATTTGGGAAGCTCCAGGACTTCTAAACAAGCCTTGTTAGTATGTCTGTGGAACTCGTCTAAATCTGTTGGTATGCAAACTATTTTCAAGCTCATCGGACGCATCAATTGCAATGATGAAAATGCAAATTGAATTGCAAAAAGAAAGTAGTCTACAGTGTTTCTTTCAGTAGCTTGATTAGCTTTTTGTGAATCATTTGTTGAAAGCGGCTAGAAAGCGAACCTTGTTTTACAGGCTTTGCCAGCCAACTTTGCCTCGAAAGCGAGTGATTTTGTCTCTAACACACGTTATTTTGAAATAGCTCATCAACTGTTTTCTCTAAAGCAACTGGTATTGAAATAGCTCATAACTGATGCCTCTAACTCATCTCATTTTGTCTCTAACGCATTTGGGTTTGTCTCAAGCCGAAAACTAGGGAATTTACAAAGTAATTGTGGTTATGATACGTTGTAGAACTCCTAGAACAATAAACATTATTATTTTTGTATGCTTTGAAGTCATTCTTATGTATTTTTGAACAATTTTGCGTGTGCTTTTCACTCGTGCTCGCATACGTATGTCAACTAAAGCAACCCGTAGACGTTGCGAACTTGTACGCGCGAACAATTTGACAACCAGGCATTGCCTATGTTAAGGAAAGGAAAGGAAGATTTCCTCTTATATCTTCCTTTCCTTTCCTTAACATAGGCAATGCCTGGTTGTCAAATTGTTCGCGCGTACAAGTTCGCAACGTCTACGGGTTGCTTAAGAAGGCTGCATCGTGGTGTTTAACCTGGTGGCATAAACGCACTATCTTAACTGTCAAGTGACATACATTGGTCCAAGCAAGTACGTTTATGCCACCGGATTAAACACCACAATGCAAGCTTCTTAGTTGATACGTATGCAGGCACGTATAAAAATTAACTGCAAAATTGTTGAAAAACATATAAGAAATCCTTAAAACCATACAACAATAATAATGTCTATTGTTCGTGGAATTTTACAATGTATCATAACCACAAATACTTTGTTTATTCCCTAGTTTTCGGCTTGAGGCAACCCAGAAGATGCGTTAGAGATATAGTCAGATGAGTTAGAGACAAAATGAGATGAGTTAGAGGCAACTGTTAACGAGCTGCGTCAAACCAATTGCTTTAGAGACAACAGTTGATGAGCTATTTCAATCATCGCTGGGTTAGAGCTGAACATAGGTGGCAAACCCCGTATTTGCACTTTGAAGAACTTGTATCAGAACATAAGAGCATGTTTATTTCTATGCTCCGTCATAAGTTTTCCATCAATCCCGTTTAAAGTGATTGCAACTTTCATTTATTGTTTGTTGTCGTTCCGAATATTGAGAAGCAACGTTAAGTACTTTTAAGTCGAGAGCAACAAAAATAGTTTAAAGTTACCTATCGATTCATTCGAAATTCATGTGTGATACCTTCCATAAAAGATTCAGTGGAAACCATCAACTGTCGTACGCCCTCATAGTAGATGAGGTAAAAATGTGCTGAAAAAGAACCAAACATAAAGTGGAAAGGACTCGCGGCCTGTAATCCAAACGCACTCCTGCACCAAAGATCACAGCTAGACACCTGGGTTGGAAAGCGGGAACGACACGTTGTTTTCCTTTTTTCTTCCCGTCGTTCAACTGCTTCAAATAGGTCGCGTCTTTCCGGGGCTCGTTCCGGGTCGATAAAAACGACCCACATTCGAACGTACCCTTCCCGGAACTGATATGGCTTCCCGTTTCCTCGCCGGAAAGGTCCGAGGAGACAGATGGAAGAAAAACACACGTGTGAAGGAAAAGCGACGCTGTTTTTTTGTCGATTCGACAACCAAAACCGGACCGAAACGCGGCGGTTCGGCGGTGGGCGAACACTTTCAAACAATTTTCCCATGCAATGTTAATGGCGGTACGGGCATTACGGACTGCTCGCTTTCCCAATGATTTTCCCCCCACTGTTCGTTTCCTACGACTTTTGGCATCGTTTTCCGGGGCTTTGCGAACCGCAGAAGTGTGCAGAACCGCTTTTGTGGCACCGAAAAGCAAACCAACCTGGGGGAGGTGGATTAGTTTCGGCATCTGTTCCGTCCTCACCTTTCCTGTGTTTTTTTTTTGGTGCTGGGGGTGGGTTTTCCCGCCCGATTGGTGGTGTGAACTTTCGCTCGCTATCACTGGCGCATCTCCCCGAGGCACCGGACTGGATTGGATGGTGTCCTCTCCCTAGGATCACGTGATTTCGATTTCCGAAAATCCACTGCCCTGCTGGAAGTCGACATCCGGTACGGTGTATGGAAAAGAGGGCCTACGGTAGGAGGCTAAAGATAACCTACACATGGTTTTACACGGGTGAAAAGTGCATCGTGCAATAAAAAAGTGGTCCCCGGTGGGCGATAAATGTATCTTTCTGCCTAAAGGAAACGTTCGGAAGCGCTACGGCATGGAAAAACCCTCCCGATGGAGCGTTGAAAAACCATAGTTAGAACAAAAGAGTGACCTGTTATTCCACACCCGTGTGTGTGTGTGTGTCCTTCCATCCATGTGGGAGATTGAACTGGCTTTGAACTATTTTTACACAACACCACACTGGGAAAACTGGGCCTGGATGATCAATGGAAATTTGCACGACGACGACTCCGACGGGGGGCGACATGTGAACGATTAATTTTCCTTTCCCTCGTTTGCTTCATCGTCGTGCCCGTTCGTTATCCCATCGTTTGCTCGCAAACAGCTGTCGGATAAAAGGCCCCATCGGCCAGTTTCTCGGGGTGAGAAAAACTCGACTCCGGGTGGACGGAAGGTCGCTTGTAATTACACCAAAACGCCGGACGCTGGCGACGACGACGACGACCGAAAGGACAACGAACGACGAACGGGTAGATTTAGAGCCTGGCCCGGTATCAACAGGGTTGATCTGCCGGGGATGGGCCGGGCAAACGGATGGATTGGGGTTAAAGGCCGCCAGATTAGTGTCGCCTCGGAGCAGATTGTGTGCCGGAAAAGATTTGTCACGTAGCTCATATAAAATAATTAACTTTTTTATGACCGCACTGTCTTTCCCCGGCGCGGTGCCAAACGCGGGTGGTTGTGAAATTGCGGCCAGCCTAAGAATGCGCAGCCCTTTTCCGAAGCCAGCTGCTTCTCTCGGGGGTTTGGTGACAGATGGCGAGAATGTACTGCTATGAAGTGCCATCCCTCCGAAGGTCGGATACTGCCGGGACGTGATGGATGCCAGCAGGCGGATAATCCCCGACAATCGGAGCGACTGTTTGTCTAAGAAAACCGAATTGACCGACCTCGCAAGAACTCGAGGCTTCGTGGACGTTTTCCGCAAGGAGTGGGCCAGGGATTCGTTTAGGATAAACTCGATATGAAAAACGTACGTGGAATGGTGCCCAATTAGGATAAATTATGCAGCAGACCTTCTCGCCCATTAGATTAGGTTCGTTTCTTTCTTTCGGGAAAGGATGAGCCTTCGTTTTGCATAAGAAACAGATAACGTTTTGAAGCACATGTTGAATGCGAATGCAGCATGAATAGTTTAAGAGCTAATCGAAGTTCTATTGAGTCTTTGTTTGCAAAATGTCGACAGCTTCTGGAATTGATTAGCATTTCATTTGCCCGGACGAGCACCGACCGAATGCAATTTTCCAAGACACCTGTCATCGTCATCGTCGGATGATGGTTGGCTTACGAAAAATCCTTTGATTTTGATTTCAAAGTTTTCTTCCCTTCTTCTCTACAACTGTTTCCAATTTGAGAGCCAGCCTCAATCTCAACCTTGTTTGAAAGCGCGCAATTGAAACGAATCAATTTGTGCCTCTTCAGTAGCACTTCATTTTTAACTTCGCCGACGTGGAAAATTGCCCGCCGGCTTGTTTGTGGGCAACTAATCGGTTTTTATCGACCGAAAACTGTAGTTGTTTCTTCAAATACACCTGATTGACGTTCTGTCGTGTGCGTGTCTGACAGGCCCGGCGGGAACCAGCTCGAGGAAAATTGCACCCAATTATCGCATTAATGAGCGAACTTTCGCCCGCGGGGTGGGAAAACTACGGCCGGCTTTAAGGGGAAAAAAAAGGTAATTTCTCGGTAGATACCGGTTCTTGCCGGAAGGCTGGGTTTTCCATCTGGGATGATGGAACGTTGAGTGCCCATCGACCGAACAAAAAAAAAAGAGGTGGAAACACTGGAACCAGTCTGACCTCCAGCAGGAAAAGTCATGAACATTTCCGTGCGAATGAAGGAAAGAAGTCAAAGAATCGCAATCGCTTCGGCCAGTGTGTTTGTGTATGGCCGGAATGAAAGCACTTCAAAATGGCACCCTCATATGGCGATGGGGAGGGAAAAAAAAGAGTGCCCACTTCCGTTCACCGGTGTGCCGGTCCGATTTTCCCGATAACGGGCGAACGGGACAGGCTTTTCGACAAATGAAAAACCATTCCGCCTCGAGCTTCGGGTATGTTGCGGCAAGATCGGTCGTGAATCATTCGGGAAAACGTGTTGCTTGGTTTTTGCTACCAGCCCCTTTTTTTCCCCGTAGGTGGAAAATGTATGTGAATGTGTTTTTTTGCGTCAAGAAAAAAGCTCCAGCGGCTTCCAGCGGATTGAGTTGATTGAGGAAAGATCGATACCCTTGGAGCTGAAGTGTTGCCACGGGGGAAGAAAAACACTCCACTACTCGAGTCTATGAAGTTCCTTCGGACGAAGTTGGTTTTTCGGAACGGACGATGTACGGTAAAAACGCTAGAAATGCATCCTTTCCTCGGTTAGGGGTTCTAGGTAGCTGGGTGTGTGTGTGTGTGTTCAAGTGTGATTTTCTTTTTTCACACTCCAACGTGTTGTTTTCGCTGGCAGCAATTAGAAACACTTATTTTCCACCCGTTTACCTTCAGCGGCCCAACGATCGACGGGAAAAGACTAGGAAAAGCGCTAGTGCATTTTTATTCCCCTACTCCCCCTTCCACTACCCCCTTTTCTTTAGTAGCCCCCGCCAAGTGCCAGCCCATATGGTGTTTGGATAGAGGAGGCCATCGTGAAACAAGTTCTTGCAGTAAAAGTTGCACCGTTAACCGTTTCTGACATGCAATAAATTATCGGAGCCCGGAGCTGGACTGGCGCGCGTTGGCTGGCTTTGGGGCGAAGAAAGTTGGCTTTCCCGAAGCTATCCGCGTGGGAATCGAGCGAAAGTTCGAGCGCCCAAACACTCCACAATATCTCGAGAAAAGTACTTACCCCCTGCCCGAGGAAAAACATATTGTCGAAGAGCTAACGTTGAGGAGGGGCGGGATGAGGAGAGCAGGGGGTTGGTTGAGGTTGCGACGAGCAGCTGTTGCAATTATGTTACTACACTTTTCTTTCCCCCCCGTCCCGCGAGCGAGAGCCGGCTGCACAATTATGGCTTATATTAATAATGGCCACCCGTTACGAGGGGGTTTTCCCTAGCGTGGAAAGTGCCGGGGAAAAAGCTCCTTGGCTGGCTTTATGGAGCGAGGCGGATTTTAAGTATTAACTACAAACAGAAAATAAATACACCACATATGGACAGCCCATTTTTCTTCGCCCGGACTGCGCTCGGCTGGAAGTTTGGACTACGCTCTCTCGGAAGAAACCTCACTCTTGCACAAAAAGGAAAGCAACATTTGCTATTGCTGCAAACGGTACACCCAAGCTTTTTCCGGCACCCGGAATAACGAGTCCTAGGTTTCGTTTTCTTCTTGCATTAGCACCATGCGCCCACTTTAAATGAACTTTTCCCTGGCGTACGGGACCGTAAAACCTTAGGAGAGGAAAACAAAATACACACACGAGTCACAGTTAATCTTATTTTTTCTTAAGGAATGGAGTAGCTTTTCGCCAGTCACAAATACTTTCCCCATTGCTTTGCTTTAGTTCTTTAATTGTTTTCACTCTGGATTCAACTGTAATGTTCTAATAGAAATCTATGCCATACTGCTTTGTGGGTATTTTGAACATAATATTTAACAGGAACAAGTACCAAATGACTTCTATATAAATCATTTTCTTCTCAGGTACTAGAGCTATTTTTGTTTTAAGTGCTCTCTCTTAAATTGATTTGGTTCTTGGTAAAAATTGACGACGATTCTGCTGATTTTGATTTTTCATACAAAGTCGAAAAATGTTCTAAGGCTCAAGTGGAAACTTGACTGATTGATTAGCTTACAGCATTCTTGTGTTGGACACATTGCTTTGCGAAGCCTGTCCCGGTTTTAGGGACGCAAAAAGTCAAGTTGCTTTTATGTCACACTAAGGCCAGTATTCTACCTATTATGGAAATGCAACTAACCATAAATCGGTGCACAAATTTTCAAGTGCTAATTATGACATACCCGCTTTATAATTTTTTATTCCATGGATTCAAAAGTAGTACGCCATGAGAACACCTTAAAACTGTTTCCAACTTCACCATGAACGCACCCTGTCAATTTAAACAGTCAACACTAACGAGCCTTTCAATGCAATCAGAGCGTGATCTGAACCGGCAGGTTCTAGCCCCCATGCTGTGCCACTCACACACTCTTCAGGTGCCTCTAAATAAGCCTTCTTTGAACAGTAAAACTTCACGCGTCGAAACTGTTAGCACGGTGGAAGTGTAGTCACGAATCGCAGGGCCGAATGTTTGCGGTCGGGACGCACACCCTCGCACGCTATTGTACGGTTTTCCACGATCGACTGCAATCGAACCAATTTTCAGACGAGACAAGAATGAAGCAGAAAGCAGCTGAAAACAATAAACCCCATTGGAGGTTCCCCGATTAAACCGACCCGTTTGGCAGGCAGTGCGAAGACGAACCTCACCACTTTCCCGGAAGGAGGGGAGGAAGGAGAGTAAGGGGGAAAACTTCTTCTTCCTCCACCGGTGAGATCCCAGGCTCAATCGGGTCAATTTGACGCAACGTAGTGTTGCAAAGTAGTTGCACAAAAGCCGACGATATCAGCCGATGCGTGTTTTTCTGGGGCACCGCTTCATACCGGAAAAGTGTGCAAACAGGGCCTTCAAATAGGTCTAAGGCTCACCCCTGATGTACTATATGTGCCTGTGTGTTTGGTCCTCGTCTTGACGGAAAGCGATTGCACGCTAAGCAGGCAACAACACGATGCAGTCGTTCCGTCAACGAAGATACACCGTTTCGCGCTTTTCCGTGGCGCTTTTCCTCGGCACCGTCGATGCACCTAATGCATGAATAAACGACTGCAGCCTGAAGGTGTGTGTGTGTGTGTGTGTGAGTGTGAGGGATAGTGTGATGGCAGCGACGGGCAGTCAACTGAGCGACTTCCGAGGCTCCCAACGGCGGGTGCTTTTTACGAAGTACATTTCAATTCCACTTGACGTTCAACACGGCAACAACATTCTACCCCCCCCCCCCCCCATGGGTAGGAAAATCGCATGGAAAAACCCCCCTCCCCCTTTTATAAACCCCCATTCACTTCTTTTCGTCCAAAGGAAAGCTTCCCATTGCATTTTGTTTTTGTTTTTGGCCTCTCGGGGAAGGCCCAAAGGTGGTTTGGGACGTTAGCGGTCGATTTGGATGAACCAAGTCAGCAATCGTTTCTTTTGCTGTTGTTTTCGAGGATCCGCAAGCCATTCGATGTAGTTTTTTTTCCTCCCGTTGCACTCTATTTCACTTCCATTGCGGACTCGTACTTTTTTTGTTTTTGTTTATTTTATGTTGATTCCTCGTTTCGAATGCAAGAACAAAACAGTCGGACGAAAGGACGAGACGCTTGATTGCGATAATCCTGCGGGGGGAGGGAAAAGCGGTGGAAAATGATAGCACGACAGCCGTGTTCGCATGTACCAGTGTGTGGGTGGGTTTTCCCATTTTCTCTGTCACGATGCACGGTGGCAGTTTTCCGCAAAACCCGATCCAAACTTCCTTCGTGCTTCGCCCCAAACTGGCCTTCACTTCGCCGGCGAGTAAATTGATGTCTTTTAAGCCACCTAGACTGAATGCGACTCATCCCCTACCCTTCCGTTTCAGAGGGGAAGGGCAAGGAAGCCGTGACGGAACTCGTCGGTTAACATCCGCCGCAATCAAGCTGACTGTAAATCAAATTTGGCAAGAAGAATGATTGCAGTTCGCTACGCGTGCACAAATGCGGCACCGGGCTGGAAGGAACGTACTCGTCTTGCTTTCAATTCCCGTTCTGAAACCCTTTTGGGAAGACAGTGTTGCCAGAAAGAGAGTATATAATCAGCGGGTCCCGACGTGCCAAGCCGTTCCCGTGTTCTCAAACTGACGGGCGCCGGTATGCGCTTTAAAAATGCATTAATCTTTGGTTCTGCAGGAAAGAACGGAACCAAAATTTATCCAAAGACAGACTCAGAATGTCTTTAGATCGGAGCATTTGTGGACGATACCTCTGTTGTTCCTTGTCCTTAGTGCAGGAAAAGGATGATCACTCTTTGGCCACAAGTGTCTTACAAGTCAAGAATACTCTCCCACCATCGGAGTGAGTATTTTTAAGGAAGACAAATGACTTCCAGACACATATTCTACATATGGTCCTTTCGAAACTGGAAATCGGGTTTCTTGTGGAATATTTACTTGTTTGATGCAGTGGAAAATAATTTCGGCAAAAAAGACTATACATTTTTCATTTTATTTGAATACTTATTCGTAATATATCTTTTTTCATTCTCCGCCCTTCTTTAACTTAACCAAAATCGTTTCCTCGCTTTAATGAAATATTTTGTACAATAATTCTGGATGAATTTTAAACATTTCAACATGTTCTAACAGCAAAAAGGTACACCCATTTGCGGTCACGTTAAGACATATCCTTCATTCCGCTTTCTGGCATACTTTTTCGTTTGTTTCTGTGTTTCGTTCCTTTTTCTTCTTCGGATTAAATGTTCATGCTGCATGCCTGGTACACATTTTTCAGTGCACCACATAAATTCTCAAATTGTATGGCTAGAGTTTCCCATTTCATTTCGCTCGGACAGTTCCGCCCGTCCTCGTTCCGCCAACAAACCGCGCCATTATCATCCGGTTTTAGCCACTCCGCGTCCGCAAGGCATGCAGGGAATTTCTTGGAAAACCTCCAGCGGGGGTGTAGTGTTCGCACACGGCGGTTTTTCCAAACACAGAGTGTGTGTGTGTGCTGTTCTCACACGCATACACGCCACAATGGCAAAGGAAGGAAGCCACTTGTCTGGCTGAAGCTGAGCGAAGGCACAAACAAAAGCATAGAGATCTGTGTTATCCTGTCGAGGAAAATGAGTAAAGCGAACTGAACGAAGAGAAGGAAGGTGAGGCACACTTGGAAAAAATCGTAGGGTAACGTGGGAAAACAAAAGGAAGTTAGCGACATAGTTTTTCCACATTATTTGGTAACTATCGGGATCTTCTTTAGCGCAAAGGGATTCGAAAAACTGTGACGTACTGCAATTTCGAGGATCGATGTACACATCTTACAGGTAACCTCGATATTTTTAAGCCAAACAGAAGCTAAAAGGTTCGTTAAAGATCCACTTTGTGATAGTTTTCTCAAGCATTTATTGAAAACACCTTTCAATTGTTGGAAGCTTAGTGCGTTGTGTGAAAAATTTCTTTTTACTAGCAATCCAAGAGGAAGTTGTAATGAAGAAGAAATGACAGGACAGCGCAATCGCCTTGTAGCTGTTATTCCGAACACAAGGTTTTGTGAAAGGTTTTTCGGAAGAAAAAGTCTTCCTACCGTAAGCAAAGCCGAACAAACGCTCCCCTTATTCCCAAGGAGCCTTCGTTTCGCTCATGACTTGCCATTGCGAGTCTCGTTTTTGGAGAATCCCGCTTTTTGTGTGTGACCACTATTGCGCCATTGTTGTGCTGGTTCCTTTTTCCTGCGCTGCTCGTCTGTTGTAGACACGGCGTACGATAAGAGCGAAAATGCTTCATCTTTTTCGGCCCCTTCCTACCCAAAGCCGAAGCTGGAAGGATCCACGGGCCGTTTGCGCCACAAAAGAACATGAAGTTTAGCCGTAGACCGCAAACTACGACCACCGAATCGGCCCTAAGCGGATGGTCGGAACCCTCGGGTTTTGGAGCAGGGAGTCCCAACGTGACACTATCGCCCCACAGGCGACGCTGGTGATTGGTGTTTGGCCGGTAACGACGCTCTTTCGGTACCGTGCAGCTTCCAGTGCCAGGCCTCAATGGGAAGAATTGCAGCGATCGGGGGTTTTTCGTTCCCTTTTTTTCTCCTCTTCCGGACACATTCCGCAAAAGAGCTGGGCGTCGGAAAGTGGAACGATTTTTCTCTCCATTGCTGTCGGTGTCATGATTTTTCGGCTAGTTAGCTGCTGCTTTTGTGCGCCCCGGAATCGCTTAGGACTGCACTTCATCATTTTGTTGTGTGCAAGTCGCTTTGAAGGCATGTTGCTGAGTCATTTTAAAGTAAATATGAAGTTGGTTTGATCCTTATTAACCAGCGCATTAAATTTAAAATCTGCCAGTCTTTTAAAGTTCCCCAACGAAACGAAACTGTTGACGATTTAGACAAACTCGTTTGACGCCTTTTCTATCTTTGAAGCGAATTTAAATGATTTTAAAAATCATGGAAACCTTTCGCTCCGGAAATAATCCAATTCTACACAAACCCAGCTCTGGATGTTTTTTTTTTTTTGCTTACTGTTAGCAATTTCCTCGCCCCGGACTTAAGGAACCATGGCAACCGCCCGCTTTGAAGGCGGTTAATGGAAATGCTTAAGGATTCCGAATGCGATCTCGAAAAGCGGAGCGACCGCGTCAACCGACCGGATATGCCACGACATGGATGGAAAGGAAATTGAAGATAAATTTTGAATCAAGGAAGTCACGGTAGAGTTGCGGCGTCTTCGTTCTCATCGTCGTCGTCGTTGTTGTCGTTGTCGGGCTTTCTGTCCGCCTTGGACTCGGGTACCGATTGCTATCGAGATGGTAAGATTTGAAACACCCAGGAATGCAAGGGGCAGCCGTGGACGAAATGGAGGGAACAGAGTCAACAAAGTATTAGATAATTTCCTCCTACGTTCGGACCCGGTTCAGTGTTTCCTCCCTTTTTTTTAAGTATATTTTCACCATATCGTTTCCCGGCATCTGGCTTTAACGGGAGCGCCAGGCTAAAGCGCTTTGAAACGTCCCGCGCGCGCATTGCGATCGGACGATGGATATCCTTTTTTTGTGCTCCTTTTCCGGGTTTCCATGGAGGAATTATTACAGAACACAAATATTTAATCATCTTTCTTGTCAGCCATCTTTTCCTCTTCTCTGTGCTGGTTTTTTGATCGCTTGGGGTGTATTTTAATCGCGTCTTTAATCAAAACGTTACCAGGTCTGACTTTGACACCAAAGTTGGGGAGGTTTTTCCTCGGTTTGGTTTTTTTATGGATCACTTTACTTTCTTCTCTAGAGTCATTGCGGTAGCTTTAGTTAATTTCTCTATTAAGTTTATTTCTTTTATTAAAGGTGATGGATTTTAACAACCTGGTTATTTGTATGCAACTAAACTTAACACTCACATTGTTTTCGTTCTGAAAACAACCGGCCGTTCGTTTCATTTAGTACTGTTTGATCAAATTAAAAACTCCCGATAGAACAAATCGCACACATCAAACTCCCTTGAGCTGCCGAATCAATTTAGCGATTGATGAAAATGAAAACTTTTCCAGCGCTTTCGTTCTCTTCGATACGCCAAGAAAAGCGCCATTCCAACGGGAAAACCCGACAAAGTTCGCCACCTTTCTCGGGCTATCGGTGAAAGTTAATCTCGCAATTCTCGAGAAGAAAAACGGTTCGGAAAAAAGAACCTCCGACACAATCGGGAGTAAAGTTAACGAATCAATGACGCCGGCTTTTCCTCGTTCGGAAGTGGACAGGCAACCGTCCTTAAGCCGAGAATTGCTGGCTTCCTTGCGCTTTCCATTACCTTAATCCGTTTTGCCGAAGGAACGCCGCCGGCCATCGACACTCCTGCCTGGCACCCTCCGAGAGGATCCTTTTGTTTATAAATCATTTTTTCCACCCATCCCGGAGGGTCCGGTCTGGGGAAAAAAAATGTGCCGAGCAGAATCCGCATGATTTTTCCGACATCATGATTCTTCCATTCGGCGCTTCCTTCGACAGAACCGGGACGCTCGTAAGCCCTTCCTGATGTGCTCGGAAGAACGGCAACGGAGCGTACACATACTGGGAGGAAATGTTTTTCGCAATCGGGAAGAAAAATCAATCGTGTGCCCCAGATAAGCACGAGCGCAAAGTCCTGGCCAATTTCCGGCCCGGTCCTGCAGAATGGTGCAGGGAAAAAGTATTTCAGTTTTACTTTGGCGTCTCCCGAGCCAAATCGTAGCTTCGGAGAGCTGCAATTTTCAACACACGGCAATGCTGACTCGGTTGGCTTCAGAGGATTGAACATTCCAGCTCTTCTCTTTTCCACCATTTTCCTTTGCTGATTTACGCTTGTTAGATGCGAGTGAAGCATTATCCCTTGGCGTGCCATCGTCGGGTGGAGGGATGAAACAGAAAAGGATACACGAAAACACCAGACTGGACTCCATCCGACCGGACGCTGACTGAATGGTGGTGGGGTTTTTTTTAAGGTGGAAAACTTCCTCACAAAAAAAAACGAAATGGGAAAAAGGATGCCCGTTTACGGTAAGGCAACGCGGGCGCGGGCTGATAATGGAGATGAAATATTAATACCGGCAGAATACTGAAAGAATGCGGTTTTTTCCTCGACCGCAGCGATGATGATGGACGGTGGTGCGGCTTTATTTTTCTCCGGTTTTGTTTTTTTCCCAGCTCCATGCCGAGGGAAAAAAAGGATGTTCTCCTTCATCGGTTGTAACTGATCGGGACGTGGACTCTCCCTCTCTCTCAAGCAACATCAGCTTCGGCGCGTCCGCATCGTCAATCTAGGGGAAGGGTTTTAGCGGCTTATGTCCTTTCGCATTTCTTCCCTCGGTTTGGCGCCGGAACCGGAAACCCCGTAACGTGTCCGGGCGGCGCTCGGAAGCTTAGTCCAGATTGATTGGCACAGGGATTTGAGTGGCGCTGCTGGCCAATTTCGGTAACGGGCTCGAAAT
The DNA here is from genome assembly GCF_943734705.1 of Anopheles coustani. Taxonomy (NCBI): domain Eukaryota; kingdom Metazoa; phylum Arthropoda; class Insecta; order Diptera; family Culicidae; genus Anopheles; species Anopheles coustani. Next base: position 3,653,746 of record NC_071288.1, on the reverse strand, counting down.
TGGGCCACCCGGGCCACCGCCGGAAGCGCGAATCGTTTTCCCTTTTTTTCCGCTTGCTCGGGAAAACCTCGAGAAAGCTCAAACATCGCTCGCATGGTGGAACTCATTTTCCGTCGGTAAATTTTTAATGCCATTCCGCAACGAACTTGCTGGACGAAAACGTGAGCGAAGATTGATTATGATTTCCATTTGTCCAGCAAACGGTCGCAGGGGTTTCGGAAAGCTAGGGTAGAATGGAATCGTTTGGACGTGCTGACTTTGGTTTTCGTCCGTTTATCTCTTTTTTTCTTCACAAGATCAATGAGACAAGAGGTTTTTTACTGATATCGAAGAATCCTTGTAATAAAATATGTACAAAAGAAACATGACTGGACGAGAGCAGTTAGTCTACCCACAATATTGAATTTAGAATGTGCCAATCTTATAAGATTACCGCTAGTGGAAAATTATTCCCTAACAACAGGTTGCACGGTATGAATTAAAAACGCTTATGATGTCAGTAATATACAAGGACGCGTCAACAACCATTATTGAAATGGCTTAATTTGACGCGTCAGTTCACCTGCACGAAGTCTTCCAAACGCAAAGAAACAAAGCAGGCCTCGGTTTCGCCTCCTTTGGCTCCGAATTCATACCTTTTACCGCTTCATAATAAACATCATTCAACTTTTCCACGCACGAACAACCTCTCTATGATCCCTTAATGAATGGAGAATCCTTCTCGTCGGCCGACAAGCAGTTGTTGGGTCACGGATTTACGAGAGCATATTACATCGCCATCAAATCTCAACGCTGGTTCCGCGCACTACTTCCGCCCCGTGGCTTCCGGTGGAACCTGGTCGACTCCTCTCATGAAGGTGTTCGCAAACCGGCACAAACATACGATTTTGGATGAATCGTTTGCCACTTCGGCGCAGACGAGGGGCGGTGGGGACAGAGCGGCTTCTGTGGTACATAAAAATCATAATTTATGAGTCTTTACGAGTTTTATTATCATCCTCGGTGGGGAAATCCCGGGACAGGCCCCGGGAAGCATACGCACAAAATGGCACAGATTTACGACCCGACCTGGATAATGTTTTGCCACCCAGAAGAGGCTCGGAAGGGGTTTCCCACCCGCCCTTCGCGGGGTGTTCAAGACGAGCCAATCATGTCCCTGTCGAGTTCGAACCGGCAAACCGGAGTTTGTCCTCCTCCATCATCGGCCGTTCCTTCGTCACCTTCCCTGGACGACTTCCTATCTGCCAGATCCGCCGGTGCGAGATCAGGCAAATGATTAAGGGATAATAATACCTCAATTTATATTATAATTAAATTCTGTTCGTCTTTATTATTTTCAATTTAGTCGTTTGAAAGGAAGAGGCACCGACTCGACGCGTCCCACACCGTTATCCTACGTCCATTTTAAGCCATCCTGGGGCAACTTCGACCGGACGGTTACTGCTGCTGCTGCTGCTCGCCGCTTTCGCTACCTTCGGGCGAAATAAATAAGCATCATAATCGACGAAGCGAGTTTCTGTAATGAAGTTTTCCTCAGCCTCTCGGTCCCTCTTTTCCCGGCGTTCAGGGTGGGGGGTCTTTTGTTAGGTTCCGTTTTTCGCACCTTCCTTAAAACGACCTCACCGGCGTTTCCATGGGAGTCGAGCCGAGCGTCCCGGTATTGTTCTCGGCCGTTCCATCCTTCCAAGTCGGCCGGTTCCTTTCCTGGGCCAACATCATTTAACGGTGCGGCACACGAAAAAAGAGGGCAACGACGTGGTTGATGCTCATGAAAATGATGCGTCCGAACGATGGGTCGCCCCGGGAAACGCTGAGCTGTACAAGTGTGGGTGTGTGTGTGTATGTGTAATGTACCTGCCAGTGTAAATGGGCATTGCATTGACAGCATTATGGAGCGCTGCATCAGAACACTACGTTGCAGCATGATGTTGGGGAGTACTGCATCCAGTGTTGCTCGCTTGGGACGGATGGAAGTAATTTAATTTTTTAATTAATTTCTCACCAACGTGTCACTTTTGTCGGTCTTGACTCTTGAGGCCGCATAAAGGACCGGCTGACTATCGCTCGGAAGGATTCTTCAAGGGAGAAACAGTGGCGATTTCAAAAGAATACTTTTAAAATTAACCCCTTTGCTAGCTTGTTAGTGCAAAAATGTAATTTTTCCTTTATAAAGCTACTCATTAAAATTTTACATTCTACCGGCCCTTTTACAGATGATTTGTTTTTTTTTTTTCAATTGTAATACAAAAGCAACGAAAACCTCGTGAATCACCATCCAATTAAGATATGGAGCACTTTTTGTATTGTACGTCGGAATAATCTTTTCAAATCATGTAGTGTTCGCACTTAAGAAGGTCCTGCTTCTCCAACAGCGGAGGCCTCCTTTACGTAACCCTTTTTTCCCGTAACCCCTTATGCGCCGGGGGTACAGTTGGTCTGCACACCACGATAAAACAAAAAAGAGAAGGTGAAACAATGATCTAGGAAAATCAGCCAAGAATAAGCTTATAGAAAGGTGCACATGAAACATAAATGAGCAAAGACCATCTTAACGCATGCAACAAAAAATGTAATTAACCTCTTCACCGAACTGGCTTTTCATTGGCGTTGCTGAAAGATGCATGGTTTTCCAACGAAAACCCAAAGGCTAGAAGGTCTGAATAGAACTATCTTTCTTTGTTGCTTTTGTTTCGCTCTTCGGCCTCATCCTTCCGATGGTTGAAGACAAAGTTTTAACCGATCTTTAGCCAAAAGCCATCAACATGCACATTTCGTCGGCTCTCCATTATAACGATGATCCTTTTAATTATCCTCATCATCCCCCGAATCAACTTCTTTCACCGACCTCCATTGTATATTTTTCTTTGTTTAGCGATGTTCTGATTTTGTTTAGAAATGTAGACAGTTCATATTCAAATTATTTTGTCGTATCTTGCCAAGTACACATACTTTCTTTGTAACAAAGAAAACCCTTGGAAGATCAAACCAATTTCTTTTGCGTGATTGAGGTTTCACAGTAGGACACTTGAATGGAACTCATGACAGTTTACGATTACTAAACGTCAGTCAATCTTTGAGCGGATCAGAACCTTCCCAACAATTTCCCCGGGAGTAATCGAATTGGCAGCAATTCGAATCAAAACAGACGGAAAAAGGATTCCAATCCTGATGGGCGCCAGGTGGAACAGAGGCGACGGCAATCAGACGGTGTTGGTCAAAGTGCTAAATGAACCGGCTCAATCACCTCATGTGTAAATTTCAATATTCATCACAAAAACTGACCCATCCAAACGAAGCACGCTTTCTCCGCATCGAAATGCCTCCGGTTTTGGTGGGCTGCTGGTTGAGGGAGGGGTTGGGGTGGAGGTTTTCCGGAGGTTGATTTACCACACCGACACAAAGTTGGGGCTCCGAAACCAAATCAAAATCGAGCCATGCCAATCCATGCCGTCGGTTGGGAAACTGTGAAACAATATGTAATCAATCCCGGGCTCATTCCGAAGGCGCCGTTGGACGAACGCACACCAATGCCCACACCCACACACCCACTTTCCGAGGACGATTGATTGATTTCGATCCCTTTCTCTGGCCCGATCCTTACAGACAATCAATTTGTTTCTGTATGAATGAATGCGCTTCACGTCGGGTTTGGGTTGGAACCTTAGAGGCTGCTGAAATCAATTGTCCCCAACGGAAGGAACTCCCAGCTCTTCCGAGCTCGGGAAAGGAAACACATTCTGGGAAAGGGTCGCCCATTGTTCAACAAACCTCCCAAAACAGGCAGCATCCCGACTCGAATGGTATCACATTTTAAGAAAACCTTCCCTTCGAAAGAACTCAGAATTGACACCGATTGTTGGGCATCCCCCGGTTCGATGCGTGTTTTCCTGGCGCATGGGAAAACAGGACCCCGACAGCGAAACCGATACCTTCGGCATTCATTGATTATTTATGGAGCAGAAGACATCAATCTTCGTCGGCCCATGAATCAACTCGAGTGAGCGGCTGCCGGGTTTTTTTGCTCTCGTCCTTTCTCGTCCGCCCTCGTGGTGGTCAGTTCGACGATGGCCGTGTTATGTCCGCTTTGATTTGGATCGCAGTGGAAATTTTCTACTCCCAACTCAATTCGCTTTGATTTGATGAAGTGCAACCGAAATGACGTTGTTTATGTAGCGATAAATTTTACAACCAACTCACAGTAAACCCATTTTTATTTCATCAACGAGCACAGGAGAGGATTTTAAAATCAAATTCGGCTTATGTTTCTCCCTAAATCTAATTATTTTTCAATTTCTGTTCGAAAGGGTAAATTTATTTATTATGTTAAACTTACATATAAATTTCAAAGATGCAGGCTTTCAAAATTCAAATTTTAACATTAACAAGAAAAGGTGTAAACCATCTTACTTTCCAAGGTAACTATTTTAAAATCTCCATCTCATTAAAAGTGGTCGGAAAATACATCCAAAGCCATTATTAAATGGAAAAGGTGTCGCCTGAATGGTGTGCTAAAAATGTGTCAAGCACAATTTGTGAAGCGAACGCTCGCGCGCGTTGAACCATCGTCGACTGGAACTGCACTGCCTTTTTTCCCAAACACGTTAAAAGGATCGTCTTTTCACTTCGTCACACCATTGAGTCTGTTTTTGGTCCAACTTTTCTTCGAATTCTTTTTCCCACACCCCCCACCCTGCGCAGACAATCATGCTAATGAAGCTGGAAAATTTGTTACCCGCAAGTCTCCGTGGGGACTTTTCCGCATGGCGTACCAAAAATGCTCCCATCCGGCACATCGATCCTTTCCGCCAGAAGTTTTCCATCCACCGAGATCCAAGGCCAGACGGTGGAAGGAGGAGGACGCCGGCGAGCACCTGCTGGGAAAAGCTGGCTTTAGGGTTCGATTCGAAATCAATATGGAAATGCGAGAGCGATCCTTCATCGGGCCCCCAAAGGGAAGGCACCGTCCGTTCGGCAAGGTTCCACGCACACGGGTTCCTTTTTGTATTATCAGCGTGCCGTTGGGAATTTTCCGCTTCTTCGTACAACTTGTTTCTCGAAGACGGACGTAGTGGAAAGAAAAAGGAAACCCCCGGGGACCTTTTCCCGGTATTTGTAGATGGCCAACATCACCATCAGCGACGCTGAAGAGACGCTCGAATGGAAACGGGCAACGAGCTGGAAAAACTGCTTCACCTTTCGCCAGCGACGAGCTGGAAGTAATCCTTGCCTTTGAGGTCGTTTTCCCATGCGTTAAGCCGGTTACATTTGGTCAACATTTCCCACCCCCGTCCGCACGCACTTTTTTCCGAACCGACGCCAGCTGTCTCACGTCCTCTCACTTCACTTGACGCATTTAGTGAAGTCAAGAGAGACGTCGTTGGATCGAACCGTCGAACGATGCAAAGCCGGTTGGAAAACCCCCGGTCCAAGGAAGGAATTGTTGACTTAGAGCAGGGATGCGGTTGTTTTCCAACGATACATCCGCTTGCTCCGGAATACGAGCACGTTTTGTTCCATTTCCGATTAGGGCTTAGCCCCCCAAAACCCGTCGCTATCGATTCTCGGAAGAAAACTCCACTGAAACGAGCGTTTTGAATACAAACAATTCGTAAAAAGAGATCGATACTTCTAGGCAGGGCGGAATATCAGGTTGAAAAACGACATAAACCTGCATCAAAAACAGAACAAATTCGATGTCAGCCTTATTGTCGATAAAATCTGATTCTGATGTCTGGGGGAAAGCAAACGGGAAAACCTTTCCCCGGACAATAGATTGTGTTGCAAAATAAAAAAAGCAATCCAACCTAGCTGCACTTCGTTTTTATCGCAGCCGGGTTTTAGTATAAATATTTAGTCAAATGGGAAAATCAGATTCGTGGATTTGCAACATGCAACAACTTCGATATGAGATTGGATTGGGAAATCGAAACAGAGCTTAGAACGAAGGATTTATAGATGATACCATCGTTCGTGATGCGAATGACACGATGTTCTAGGTTTGTTCTATTTTTGTACGTGTTATTTGATATTTATATTCATTTATTCATTGTTCAGAAATGTCATAAAAATTTCTAAAAACATTGTGGATTGGTTAAAAGTTGATAAGTCCTGTGCGGAAGGCGTTAACAAATGTTAAAACAGTTTATTAACCCCATATTTAAGAAAACAAAATAAACCATTTGAGTAGGTCAATCAAATACTGTGATATGTTTCTCAAAAACAAGTTTAATTATTTACTCATTCGCTTTAAAATTGGAACGATTGAACTTTCCAAGGTTGTCCATTGCGTTTACGAATCATCCAAACCATGGCAAACATTTGACAACCATTGCACAGCTCGGTGAATATACGAACGAACCCACACTTGTTTTCCCACTTACCTCTACTCTCCCACCCGACCGCCCTCTATTTCATACCACTGGTGCAAGATGAAAGCAACAAGTAAATGCAGTTCCACACCACAATCGATTCGCACGAAACTGAAATTGAGCAGCATCAAAGCCCTGGGTTGTGGTTTTCCCCGCCCTTTACCCGTTCTATTTTCCAAATCCGTGCTGCAAAGTGGAAGGGTTGACCATAGCATTCACTCGTGAAATTCCCAATTGATTTCCATCTAAAACTCTGTCCGGCTCCATCCTCCGTCGGTGCCTTTGTAACACGAGACTTTCCGCTCGGATCGTCACCTGTGCCACAAAGCTCGGAAAAAGGGGTCGGTGGGTTGAAGAATTTAGCACATCTCTCCACCGGCCAGTTCATTTATGGAGTCCCGACGTTGAGAAACTGGACCGCACTCGGTTCGGTAACGTAGAAAAAAAGGGAAAACCCCCGAAGGCCGGCTCAAATTCCGAATGAGAAATGGATAAAGTTTAGCACTCACTTTATACGCGCCATGGGAAAACGATCCTGTGGTGCCTCGGTCGTGTGGACACTGGGGCCAATGGAAAAGTTCGATATGTGCTACGATAATGGTAAAACGGGATTTTAGTTCGCAATCTCGTGTGACCCAAACCCGACCGTGTGGTGGAAAATGAAAGCGTCTTCCGGGTTCCGCCCACACTTTCTCCGTTTGTTTGAAGAAGCAGCAGAAGAGGTAAAAAAACGGGCGGTTGGATTTATTTCCACCACGTGCAAACTCCGGTGAGAGTAATTCTTAACTATTTCCCGGCCAATGCAACGTTTGAGGAAACGAAAGCAAACGTCTTCAGGATTTCTTTTGGAACAAGGTAAAAACAGTCAAACACCGAACTGGAGAAAAAGTGAAACAAAATCGACAATAAACAACGAGCCGGCGAGTTGCGGAAAACGAAAATTCAAGGTGCAAACGAACGTGCGAGCACAAAAATATACTTCCCATCGACGAGGAAAAACTCCCCCCGTTGACTGGGGAGAGTAAATAAATCCTTCGCTCAATGCGCTTTCCCAAGGGAAAGATAGCAACTAAGCGGCGAATAATCTTTCACCCTGCGATTTTGGGCCAACCGAGGGAAAAGCGGAAAAAAGAACAGGTCCTAGGAAATCAAGCCGAAGAAAGTGGAGAAGCTTTTCATCTTTTTCGCAAACTCTTCTAGTTTTTTTTCTAGTTTTCCAACTTGTTGTACAAGTTTGTTTTTATTTTCCCCTCGGATGCTCGAACAACGGAAAATACGAACACCAGTGTTTGAAGCGAAGTGAAAAGACCAGACGAGACTTTTCCTTCCGCCGGACGCCGGATTGTGAATGAGTTTGAAATAAACGTTTTGCTGTTTTCCACACCACAACAACCGACGTTCGCACCGGAAGAGGCGCACACAAAGGTAGTGACAATTTTTCACGTACCCGCGAGGACTGAAAAGGAAAAACTTCCCCGAGCTCGCTTCCCTCGCCCATCCACCAGGCTAGTTATAGAAAGAAAAATTGCAGTTTGAATTAATATTTCAGAAACTTTGCTTGCCCTACCCCGAGCCGGGAAAGTGGACGCGTTCGTAAATGGCAACTGTTTAACAAACAAACATTGGCTCGCATTTCACCATCGCTCCGAAGGTGATGCTGGCGTATTTTTCATGCTCCCCACCCCTCCCCCGCCCAAAAACCAGTCAACGTCTTTTTTAAGAGGATGCCGGTTTTCTTGCGGTGGCCATTTGCCCGCCAATGTCCCGCCACGGCCGAGCTGAAGCGGGGAGAAAAACGAGCGACCTAAAATACGACCTCGTATTCGCGCCGGACGCTTTGCTAAGCAGTCACCGCAATGCTGGCCGCTCGGCCGCTAATGGAAAAGGCGAATTTCGGCAGGCCCATTAGCAAATTGGAAGAAACATTAGAGGCATTATTTGTGCCTGCGTTCACCCTGCGGAGCGGGGAGAAAACGAGGCCGCAAAACGCCGGTTCCTTCCGTTCGCTAAAAAACAGCGCCAGACTCCATGACCCTTCGCAACTAATGCAGATACATGGGGGAGGGCCGAGCGCTGGGAAAAAGTTTAAGTTATTTAAAATGTTACCACCGCGGCGCCGGCTTCTTGGTACTTTAATTAAATATTACCGTAAGCGGGAGTAAACAAGCTGGTGTCCGCTTCGCAGAACAACTTTACTCGGCCTGCCTTCGTCCTTGAAACGAAACGCTCGTTGTCGTGTGTCTGTACTTGGTTGGAAGGATCCGGGGGAAAGTTTTGTAGGCCAGTCAGGCCTGAGTGCTTCGAGCTCGATAAGAGAGGCATCTTTTAAATCCACTTTTAAAGAGACACACGAAGTTGAATGCTTGTAAGAATCTTTAATTACGATAAGACAAATGTGTCCAATTTCGTAGTTTGCACCGATATAAATGAAACTTTATACTATCTATAAACATAGTGTTGTTTACTTTTCAAATTCAAAAGTAATAAGTTATGTGCTATACAAATTGTATATTTTTCTAGTAAAAATAATCCAATACAACTTCATCACTTAGTATAACAGTACATCATAATGATTGACAGGTATAGCTAAATATGGTTTGATTGTTGTAGTTCTACTACTTAAAAAGTTCTTTGATTTAAAAAACACTATTTACCTTCCGTATGTTCAGTTTTGCTGAGGTTCATTGAGAAAACAGAATCTGATCTAGTTCAAACCTGCCTTTTGCTCCATTTGAAATGTTTAGACAATAGTTATACTTTGTATGAAACCTTTCGGTGGTCCCAAAAACTGGTTGAATTTTATATGTTTCTACTAACTACAACTACAAGTGGTACAAAACTCACAGCAAATTTAAAGCTCATGTAAAACATACCTCCACTTACCGAAGTACTAAAAGTGTTACTCATCCGTAAATTGGTGACAACTGTTACTTCAAACATATATCCCAGACGAGATTCAATTTTCAATAACTGTGGCATATATGGCAGCTGAGCAGGTAATGGTACCTAAAGATTGTCTGCTAAGCGTCCAAGTTTATCCAAAAAAGAGGATGGTTTCAGCAGAAAAAGTCTTAAAATTCCGTCACGAGACCACGACACAAAGAGCTAACATTACAATCCAACGTACCTCGCACGGTTTCCGAGCCCGAACTAAGAGTCAAAACTGTCCGCGCTGGATTATCACCTTTACGGTTCGCTTGGCCGCGCATGAAGGTATTTGCCGGGTGCCGTTAAATCTTGCAGGCTTCCTAGGGCGAACCATTTTCGCCGAGCGTTTTAATGAGCTCCGGAAGCAAACAGCGGAAAGCCGAATTCGCCTACATCGAAGCCGATTGTTCGGTTCACCCTATGGGGTCCTTTCTCTAACAAGACTATCCGTTGTTTGGAACCGTTGTTGTCCACCCGGCAATCAACTGCACCCGAGCAAACAATCCCCCCCTTTGCGCCATATCATCGGATTTGACCAGCGTCTACAACGCGTGGACAAGCTGTTCCGTTTCCAGTCTTATGCGGGAGCCCGGGAAAAGGTCCATGGAGGATCCGGTGTCAGGAATTTCCCAGAACCGACGTACGATACAGGCCCGATGAAAATGGTACTGGAAAATGGTAATGCTCCAGAATACGCAGCATCTATCTCTAGATTCTTGGCCAGATCAAGGTGTGCTGCGTTCGGTACCCTGTGGCGATGTGTGTGTGTGTGTATGTGCCCGTGTTTGTGTCCATCGGCTATGCGCATAATTACTACGGTCGCTGAGGTTTTACGGGAAACAAATAAGATTCAAATTTAATTATTTCGAATTAGCATATAATCTTATTGCCACAATAATGCCAGAGCCGGATTATACTCCCTCCCTAACCGGTCCTTTTCCGCCCGCCCTTCTCCGTCCGGGAGTTGGAAGGATCGGGGTGGGATTTAGAACGTCACGTGAAGCTGCTCCATGAAGCAAGCCATGGTTTGTAACATGGAAGTAAACGGTCCCCGTCTTGGGCTGGGAAAACACACACACACACACGCACACAAACCAACACACAGCCGGTTTGATGGGTGGAGATATTTGCGGACGAAGTTTCGCTGCCACTTCGCCCCCCGTCGAGGCCGGAATTCAACGTGGTTTGCTGGTCGAACGATTGAAATGCCATTTTTCCGGGGCAAACAGTGAACCAAACCAAACCAAACCCCAAAGGTTCCATCGAATCCGTCGCTTTTCGGGATGATGCTGGCGCTGGTGTTGGTGACCGCAGCCAGTTGAACGGAGTTCATGAAACCCTTTTGCGAGCGGGAAGACGTTGATGACAGGATCGTGCGGGCGGCCGTGCGAATATTTAAGACATTTCAATAACACAGCTCGGCAACGAGAAGGCAAGGAAGCGGTAGGGTGGGGGTTTCCGGTGGCGTCATTAGAATCTCGCTGTCCTTTTGAGGCGAACGTTCGAATCGCAGGCGTAGATTTGTTGGTAGAACGTCTGCGAATGTTCAAGGGGAGAGGGCCACCCTGCGGTTGATTGTATAAATAATCCTTACCGAGGTGATTGCCGACGCTTTAGCAGTGGAAACAGGCAGCCAACGATGGAAAATCGATGCACAGCCTACGATAGCTGCTAACTGGGCGGTGCACGATGGAGCGAAGCCGGGATAAAAATCAAAAATTCATTTTTGGATTTCAGAAAAAAGAGACATGTTTTCTTAAACTACAAGATGAAACTAAGAAATGACCCAAAAACTAGAGCCTCTGCTCTTCCAGGTTCTGAGAAACAGCCTCTCAAAGTCAAGATTTGTGAAAATATTGCGTGAAAAATTGAAAAAAATCCATCAACTTTGAAGGTCTGTAACTCCTATAATAATGGTCGGAATCGGATTCCAAGCACAGTTTTGGAAAGGTTTATTATCAAGCTTTAAAATTATTGACAGTTTAAGCTAATTGAAATTGAATGTCACAAAATATTAAGCATTGTTTCGCAAAACTCCCGGAAAATTTTTCAATTTTCTGTTTTTAACCTTATGCCATCGCTAAGGATTGCGAAAGATTGTAATATGATGCATACCCACTTATAGCCTAGAATGTTTTGTAACAATAAATGATAGTTTTTTTTGCGCATACGCGCGCATCTTTACGTTATTCTGTACTTTAGATGTGAAGCTTATAGTTTATCAGCTACTAGGCGCCTCCATCATGCCATATGCAGCATCATGTGTGGTAAGAAATATGAATTCTCATTCAATGCATTCCAATTTGAAATTCTCATTCAATGAAAAATGTGAAGCAGGGTAGTGATTGAACATCACATAAAAGGGGAAAGACAAGCCAAGTCACTGGCAAAGAATGAAACTTGGTTTGGTTTGCTTTGAATGTATCAGGTCGCTTTTACTTGTTCTACAGCTCACAAAACCCATTTTTTTATACCCAAAATTCCTCGGAATAATGTACCCTACACTAAAATAATAAATAATAATAAATGTACCCTACACTAACACTTTGTTCTGTTTGTACCCTTACCTGTAAAAGCCGTGAATTTTGGGTAGATATACCTGTCACTCTTTTTCTACCCTAATGGTAAAACGCCGCTAATTGTGGGTGGATAACTCATAGAAGTGAACACAAATATTTGATAATATTTGCTTTTGAAAACAATATACCCTAACCATACAGTAACAGCTAAGGTAGATGTTAAAATTTTGACCTTCGAACGGCATACCATAGCGGTATGCATTTGAAAAGATACATATATAACATACGTTCGTTTATAAAAACATCATTCAAGCTTTACCTTGAACAGCATAAACACCAATTGTCAGAAAGCTCCTTGGAGAACGAACAACGTTTTTTTAGTTTTCAAGTAAATAATCTATCTGAGATTGATTTAATAATTTCACGATGGGTTCCTTTATAATCAATGATATCATAAACGTTTTGAAAAACAATGCTTCTTGCAAGGAAAACATTGGGTATGCTTTACAGTTCATTGAAAGTAAAGTAAGCATCAAACCGTGTGATAAATTGAAAGTGACTAATAAGTTGATTATACTGGAAAAAAGTTTCAAGGCTAGATTGAAGAAATGTGCTAGAAACTCGAAGAATTTTCAAAAGGATTCGAAAATCTGGTTGAACAAACCATTTGACATTAGTGCCTATACGGAAAACAAAAGTCGTGGACGGCCAAAAAAAGAGTTTAATGATCTCTGCGTGAGGAATAAACGTCGAAGTGTGGCCAAAGAGACAGATATCAACGGCAATCTCGAAAAGGAATTATACTCAGTGAGGTTGTTAGCTTTTAAAGAAAAGCAGTTAAGGCTGATGAGTATGATAGACATGTTTTTGAAAAATCCTTCAAGTGTTATGCCAATGACAACCAAAAGTGATGTTTTAGTATCTGCCGAAGAAGCGTTGGCATGTTTTATAGACAATAGTTTCTCAAAATCCCAGTATAATGATTTGCATAAAGTATCAAAAAAAGTTTTTCCGTCATATTACCAAATCAACAAACTTAAAAAAACCTGCGCACCAAGTGAAGATTTTATTTCTATTAGTGAAACAAAAGCTGAAGTTAATCTACAAGAGTTGGTGAATCACACTGCGTGTAGAATAATTGAAATACAAAAGGCAGAAATCTTGCGACACCTTTCATCTTCTTTGTGTGATTCACTAAGCGTCGTATTATTGTGCTCGTGGGGCATTGACGGATCTAGTGGACACAGCATTTACAATCAACCGCTTCATGGTTCCGGAGAAAATACTGCATCAGACAGTGATTTATTAGTATCGGCATTAACGCCTATCCGTCTTTCGTTCATCAGTGACGATTCAGATATCATCTGGATAAACTTGATGCCTCAAAGTGTTAGGTTTTGCAGGCCAATTGTGATCGAGTTTGCGAAAGAGTCAAAAGAAAAAGTTTTACAAACAGTAGACGAAATCAAAAGCCAAATAACCAGGTTAGTTCCTTATACAATTCAGCTAAATGAAACAAGTAATGTGACGGTAAACTATTCATTTTACATGAGTTTAATTGATGGAAAAATTTTGGCATATTTAACCGACACTCTATCTATGCAAACATGTTGTATATGTGGTGCAAAACCAACCGAAATGAACAGTGTAGAGCACTTAGAAAATGGATTTATTCCAACTCCTGAGAATTTATCTTATGGAATATCTCCACTGCACTGTTGGATCAGATTTTTCGAATGCTTGCTTCACATTTCGTACAGAATTGAATTTAAAAAATGGAAGGTTACTAAAAATTTTAAAAGCATGTACAATGATCGAAAAAAAATTGTATTGGAAAAGATGTACAAGGAATTTGGTGTAAAAGTAGATGAACCAAGGCAAATGGGTGGAAATAGTACGACGGGAAATGTTTGTCGTCGGGCTTTTTCAAACATAGAAAAATTGAGCGATATTTTGCAAATAGAAACAGAACTCATAGAAAGGTTTCGAAATATTTTAATAGCCATCAACTGTTCACAGCCTTTAAATCCAAAAACTATTAGTCTATATTGCAAAGATACATACAAGTTTTACATACATCATTACAATTGGTACAAAATGCCTTCCACTGTCCATAAAGTTCTTGCGCATGTAGGTGAAATCATTGTAAATGCCCCAGCTCCATTGGGATCCTTAGGAGAGGAAGCAGCAGAAGGTAGAAATAAAATATACAGAAGGGATAGAAGAGAACACGCCCGTAAAATGTCACGAGAATTCAATATTAAAGACATTTTTATGAGAGCATTACAATCATCCGATCCATACATTTCAACAATATCTCTGGCTAAATCGTTGAAAAATAAAAAACAAATTCCATACCCAGACGCAGTAAAAACATTCTTCGTAGATTACAGCTCCTCAAATAGTAACAGTCCCTTGCCAATTCAAACCCAAGAAGATGATGGTACAAGTTCAGAATATTCAGATAGTAGCTCTTCGTTAGGAGACGTTATGTCCGCGTTAGATGCTTTGAATATCAATTATATTCCAGATGACAATATTTTGAATGGAAGTTTGTAGTAAATTTAGTTTGTTTTATATCAAACTTTAAAAAATCTTTAAGTTAGTATAAAAAAAAAAATTAAAAAATAATGCACCCATAGAAAATTCCAAAAATATGAGGTTTTTGCAGCGCCACCTGGCGGGATTGTCCCGAAACATCATAATTTCGTGTAATATAATAGTATTACACGATATTACAATGAAAAAATTGCAAAACATTTGATTCTGAATTTTATCCCGGCAATTTGCTCTTTTCGCTCCATAGTGCGGTGTGGGTTTAGAAGTCCGACTGTTCCAGCTGAATCTCAGCGTGGCGTCTCGAGAAAGGGCCGGGTTGGAAGCAAACCAAACGAACGCCGACCGGGTCTAATGAATGTCTGGAATGTTGGTCGTACTCTCGTACTTCCGAAAGGGAAAACTCGACTAGAGCTGTGGCAAGGGGGTTGAGGAAAGCGAGAGGCACACGATTAGACGGGATCAACGTTTTGCCGTCCGTCGCTCGGGGTGATTACTTACCATTATCTTGTAAAGCGGAGCCGGCAATGATTAGACTGTCTCGAGAGCTGAAGCGCAAGGAATGTGACCAGGTTAATCTCGTTCTCCAACAACGATAGGGTTAGGGCTTCAGGAAAGGGTTAATACGACTTTGAACTATGCAGGAAAAATCGAACACATATGTATGCAATGTTTAAACCTTATTATATTGATACATTTTTCCACCTTCCAAATTCAATGGGAAAACTTACAGCTGATTCAAATCAAACTCAATTATAAAGATGCTATCCACCATTGAAAACTGATGTCGACTCATAAAACAATGAGCATAATGTTTATTTTTTTCAATCCTCACATGCTAATCCTATAAGCTTCTTCCATATTGTATAGATCTGCTATAAGCATCAGCTTATTTTGTACTGCTTCTCTACTGCTTTGCATTTTTCAATTTTATGTGCAGTTTCCTAATCGTTCACAAACGTTGCATTTAGGGTCATCCACCATGCCATGTTTCTAATTAATTTCTTGAGAGTAGACCCTTTCATTTACTATAAAATGGAGAATTCTGAATATAAACTCTTTTAATTTATGATTCTCAAAACGCTATTCCCTTTTAGTGAACTATGCTTGCACCAACAGACCAATTGAATTCACTATAGAATTATTAGTTTGTTTTTGTTGTGGGTGTTTTTGGTTTTCATTGTTGTCAAACACTAATGGATATAGTGAAGGTATATTTGCGACTTTTGTGGGTGGTCCAAGTTGGTCAACTCCTTGCTATAAAGGATATATTCTACTTCTTGCAAGTGTCTGTTTATAAGCAGTCAAAAGATTGAGGCTTTCTTTTCCTTTGAGTGGTGCTAGTTGAACGATTGTCAGCTTTACTTTGCTTTTCGAGCATATAAACCTGTCTTTCTAACACAGTTTTGATGTTTAACACATTTCATTACAATGTTTTGATACGTTTTTCCACTTCCCAAATACAATGGGAAAACCAACAGCTGATTCTAATCAAACTCAATTAAAAAGATACAATCCACCATGAAAAACTGACTTGTAGGTGGAGTCAAAAAAACAATAACCATAATGGTAATTAGTGCCGGCATTGTACCCACGATTTTCCCCTTTTCCGTACAAAGTAAATTTGAATTTTCAATGAGTTCCACTCCAAAAGGAAAATAGATCTTTTAAATAATTGATTAATAATTATTCAAAGCGCACAGCCACGGGGCGCACATACGGCATGGAGGGTCCTAACGTTCAGACCCAACACCCCTTTCCTCTTTCACCCTGCACCAGTGTCGATTAGTGTAGCGCTTGGTAGAAAGTAAATTGAAACAATCTTTCTCTCGACGGCAATAAAAACCATCAGCATCAGTTCTCTGGGCGCACAATAAAATATGATGCAATTAAGGGTAGCAAGTGCTGGGTGGGTTTTCCCTTTTTCTCGCCCCTCATTGGCAACCCCGTCGGTTATGGTGCATGTTCTTTTCGTTGTTCGGTGGTATTATACCACCAGCAACATGCCAATCTCGGTGCCGAAGTGTTTTCCAACTGCAGCAACTCGGCGCACGCCTCATCCATCCTATGGCCTGCCTTGGATCTGGCTGATGTTGTCCGCATCGACATCGAAGGTTTCGGATGGTTGTCCTTTTCGTCTAGTGGAAAGCGTTCCAACAAAGGTTGCGAAAGGCAGCCGTAGTAGCAGCAGTAGCATCGCTTTATTTTCTCCATGAAAATACATTATTTAACACATCGTTGAGCAAAATTAATTGAATGTAGAATTGATTAGACTTTATGCTCGACGCTAGTGCTCGGCGGGAAACCCAGGACTCTGCAAACCTTGGTGATGTGGTGTCGGGGCGGACAATTTAGGTTCGTGTAACATATATCCCGTCTTCCTTCTCGGGGCTGTGGGGGTTTCGGTGCAGAATAACAAGGGATGGATTAAAGCTCGAAGAGGCCGTAAGAAAACACAACCCCCAAGGGGAGGCCAAATATCTCGCTATCAGTGCAAAATCAGATGAAGAAAACTGCTGCACTAGGGCTACCCTTATCTGAATCGCTGCAGTGGATAGATATTACATTCCGAAGCAATTGCTAAAAGAATGGAACATCCAATAGACAGGACAAAAACAACCAGACACTCCGAGACCATTTCCAGGCGGGTAGGAAAGGGGGGAGTGGGTAGAAGAACGCATCCATCCCATCAGCTCTCGATGTGGTCGATGAGCCGGAAGAAATAAAGACCAACAGCGAACGACGTGCCCGCAAGGGTAGGATAATAATGTGCCAACGCTTCCCCTACTCACTGTCCATTTCCATTATCGTTCCGGTTCCGGTTCCGATCGAGTGATCATCGACGCCGAGGCCGACGGAACAAACTCCCAGCAATCCACCCTACCGGACGGAAGTCCCGGGGATAAACGGAAACGGCTGGAAAATTGAAAGTCCTCGGACTCCGGTGTCACATAATTTTTCAAATGAGAAAATGAATTCATTACCCAATAATGGATGGCTCATTTTCATCGTACGACAGGACCGGGAGAATAATGGGCTTCTCAGACCAGGCGAAACACGAACGGTTCGCGAAACAAAAAGAGATGCCAGGCACGAGTAGAATATCAAATTAGTTAGCGATTTTATTTTCTACTATATATTCTTTTCTTTTTTTTTGGTGTGGGTGTTCTTACAATTTATTTCACCTTCCCAACTGTGTCTTTTACGTGTCCATTAGAGCGTGGTGGACGGTAATAAAAACCTAAGAGACGCAAAATAAAATACAACAGGGTTCCCCAAAGCAACGGCACGTTTGGAATACGTAACTACAAATCGAGTGAGTTTGGATGAAATTATCATAGAAAATGGACACTTTTCTTGTTTTTCGTGTCGATTAAATATGCCACGGAAAGCGTTTATACGTGCTACTAACATTCCCATTTAGAGTTCAAACGAATCATCCTAAAGTCCTGCACTCTATCTCTAATCGAGTTTCAAATCTGCAAAGCCCGCATCGAGCGGGTTCGCGTCTATCGCGATTAATTAAACCAAATATCAAACAAAACCATGAAGCTGCTCATTATTGGCTAGCATTGTCAAACTCCACGGCGATCGTATCGTCGTCGTCCGGTAATCGAGAGCTTCCCCTCGAAACTGCTGACTCAAACTGGTGGCTTTTTGCTTCCGATTTCAAAAGCCTTCCAGGCTTTCAATTCGTGCCTCGCGAAAGCGCGTCGTCGTTGGGATAAAAAGCGTGGATCATCAAAGCTTACGCGGTGTAGGAAAGAGGGGGGAGTAGGGGGAAGGGATGACGATTCCAGCGAAAGGGATGATTGCTTATTTCATTTCCCGAACGTGCACATAAATCACGCCGACGACATCGAGGTCTGAGTCCAAACTCCGGCAGCAAAGCGTATCCTTCGGCCACCGGTTCCGGAAATCGCCCGGAAGGATCATCCGACCCCGACACTGATTCTTGCTCAATCAGCAAAACCCTCTGCCTGTGTGGAGAGAGGTAGAGAAAGAGAGAGAGAGAGAGGGTTTCCCACTGCAGAGGAAACTCACTTTAAAAGATCAAACATAATTACTTTGCTAATTGAAGGCAAACAAGCGGTGGGTTGCCGGGCTTTGTGAGGCGCAAATTGTTGTGCGAAAGCTCCACCCGGTGCGTGGATCTGTGCTGTAATCAGCCGAGGCTGGCGTAAGAGATACCACGAGGAGCCCCAGCCGAGCCTGGTTGACAATTTGATGCGCAAAATTAAATTGTGATCAATTTATCACCATCGAGAGTGAGTGATTGCGTCGAGGAAACGGAACCTTACGGTCTTGGTGTATGGATGGGAGGGAGGGGGGAGGGGAAGGACGGAATTGACACAAGTATCATCATCACCCACGAGTTGGCCTCGAGCCCTCACACCAATATCCGGTATCGCATGACGAATGACGGCAATGGCGTCTCGAGCGCTTGCGGGAGGGAAAAACACACTTCTTCAAACAAGCGCTCCTTTTGTCCGCTTGGTGGGAAAAGAGGGAAAAATGGAATCGGTACCGAAATAGAACCACAGGAAAGGATTAAGGATTAAGCAAAAAGTGTAGCGCCTCGGGCTCGGGGACGGGTCGAAAGACGTCACGCGAAAGACACGCCCGGAGAATCCGCGCGCGTACGCAGCCACTTCCGCTTGACTGTTGACATTTAATTTATACAAAGCTATTTATCATAATACGTGCTTCGCAAGAGCTGCCTCTCTCTTGTCCCCCGAAGCCTTGGTTCACCTCTCGTGGGTAGTGGTGAAGATTTTCCGGCCTGTTGACAGATCTACTAGGGCCCGCCATCCTGTTCGGCCCCGCTGTAGAATTGATGACAGCAACTAACCGAATGACAAATATTAGCAATCTATTTCGAAGAAGGTTTACACAGTGAAAATACCTGGTGAAAATTGCTTTCATCCTGCCCGGCCCTGGGTTCCCACATTCCTTCGTTTTCCGAACATGGGAGGAGAGAGGGTGGGGAGGAACTATTTCCACCAGCACTATTTTTCCGACTACCCTAATGGATGGCAATTTTGCGTGTAATTTCGGCATTTTCCTAGCTGAACAGATAAAGAGATTCCTACGTGCCGCCAACGTGTCGATTGATGTCGTCACCGTCGTTTGTGGGCGCGCTTTGAAGATAGAAAATGTTGACAGCGCGCAAACAAAACGCCGTCTCTAATGGGTGGCCGAGGGGAAAACCACACTGGCTTCCCTGGCCTGCCACATCAAAGCGCTATTTACAGCGATCGTTTTTAATTGTGGGTAGGTCTTTAACATTGTTTTACGAGGGAAATATGGAAGAAACTTTCACCGGAATTTCACTCATTTCGCCCACCTGGAGGCGATTCACCTGAACGAACGTGAAATATGAAGAGCCGCCCACCAGTTCGAGGAAGAGAACTCAAATTTAAGGCATCCAACGGCGTTCCTGAAATGTTTTCCAGTTCATTCCAAAGGTTGAGAATATCTTATATCAGCTCTTGTCGCACGGTTGAATTCGGATCTAAACACGTCCACGTCACAATAAACCTTTATCAGGCTTTAAAAAAAAATCAACCACGTTTTCAAGCTAGAGTCCGTCCATGAAACTCAAACCACAGCGTGATTTATTTTCCCCCAAAATTCCCCCACGTCAAGCGCAAACCTTCAGCCCAAATCCCTTCAAACCCGCAAAAGGATTACGGTCCGGCGTTCTCCTTCCTCACCGGTGGGCGAGACTTAAACCTCGGTGGAATCGGGAAGGGCAGAGCATACCGGGGGTAACAATCAACACCTGCCAACGTTGGGATTACCGCCGGCGGGCAGGCTAACACCTTGCCAAGCAATTGCTATTGCCCCCGTTAATCCAATCACCAGATGGGTGGCAGTGATTATCTAGACGCTCCCTTACGGAAAGAAATAACTCCACCGGTTCGGAAGGTTTCCTTGCCTTGACAGGTAAAAGCCCCTGCCTTTCGCAATCCGGGAGCGGCCACCACTTCTCCATTTGGCCCTCGATTAGATGCAGCCCATGGGCACTGTTGCGCAATGATATTTATTGTTATTAGATATAAGTCACTTCCGGGCTTCCGGGATTGTAGCGGCCACATCTGGTAGCAGGTAGACTCGGTGTTCGCAGCAGCTGGAGTTCGTTCGACATCACCCAGAATACAAAATGGACAGCGTGGAGTACGGCTGTCGGTGCCAGATAGGACCAATCCTGGCTTTCAGTCTTTTGTGGCCAGTTCAAGCCCAAGGCTCCTACCAACTTGTTCTCCGTAGTCAGTTCATGACGCTGTTCTGGAGGCAGAAGATGTGGAAAAAAACAGACGAACATTGTCCCCATTGACTAACTGCTGTTACTTTGTATCTTGTCTCTTGTCCTATCCCCACACCCAACTCCCCAACACCACCCGATTGCGGATAACCTGCTTTTCCCAGGGACACGAATCGAGGACAGGGGCTCATATTTCATCGCCAACATCATACTGCAGCACGAATTAACGTCTTGACGTTGTAATCTACCGGTCGGTGTGCCAGCCAAATTGCCAACTCAGGGTTGGGCGCTTTCTTCTCCTTCTTCGCTCGAGGTTCTAGGACAATGTGTTCAACTTTTTCGGAGCGAACGCGCGAACGACGGGACCGGTTGGCCCGTTTATGATAAATTTGTTACATTTCTCTTCCTTCCCCAAACCCCATCGCGTGGAAGACCAACAAGGACTCGGTGTAACGATGGATGGTTTTTAGGTGGAAACCCCCGGGGGGCGAACTCGGTGGTTCATTATTTTGTGGGCGGGTTTTTTTTTTCTTTCGCCTTTTTTTTCAATGGATTCAGTTTAATTCTATCATCAATGGCATTTGTCAGACATTTTTCGCTTTTTCTGGGTAGGGTTTCATTAGTTTTTGGCCAGGCTCGTAATTTATTTGTTACTGCGCTTCAGATAATAAAAGCTGAAAATAAAAAAACTCACCTTCATGAAATTACAAATTGTTACACTGGATACGTAGACACCAACAAATGTTTTAAAAACGTTCAAATGATCATAAGAAATCTGAAATTCAATTGGTTTTTCTTTAACTCTTTTGAGGCGAAATCTTTTTCAGAAAGAAGAAATTAACCGATTTATTGATTTTATACTAGCCACCAGACTGTTATTTATCCCTACTTGAACTTGCATTTTGTTTATCCAGTAAACTTCGTGGTTTTTTAATTCTTAATAGTGTTTGCTAGAAAGCAATTGTTCAGTTACTTGAATTTATCAAAATATCTCTTTCTCTTCTTTCCACTTCCAGACGTTCCGACGCACATCGAGAAAGTTCTGGCGAACGAGACGGCCCAAATTAAATGTGACGTATCGTCCAACCTAACCAACGACCGCATCCTACTGGTGGTTTGGTACAAGGATAACGTTCCCATCTACAGGTAAGTTGACAGTGTGTGCGATGCTTCGCAAGCGTTTTACATAGTTTAAATTGAAAAAAGGTACCTAAACGGTTGATGAAGCGATTTTTGAAAAGCATTAGAAATCGATGTGGTTAGTTCAAAAAGGTACTTCAATTCCACTCGATCGAAAGCCTCGTATAAACGTCGCCGTCAACGCGCAGGAAAATTTATCGCCCAAATGAACCATCACGCTTCATCGGAATGCTCATTTCGAATGCATCAAACGCTCGCCGACGACGAGCAGTCGGAAATGACTTAACTAATCTCGTTGCACCGGAAGTGACACTGCAGCGGAAGCGTTTGCTCGTTTAAACCGTACCTTGCCAGACCTGCGCTGCATCCCCTGGATTTCCCCGCCCCACCCCGTTCGCCGGATCTGCGCGTTCCAAACGATGCCATGAATATATTTTCATTTTCGATTCCCTTCCCGTCCTATCGGTGGCTCTTGTCTTCCGTTTGGCCAATTCGTGAATTTATCGTTCGTTGACACAGTTCCACCGTTCCATACCCCACTCACCGGCCCTCGTTGTGATCTTTACCTGGTCCCTTGCGAAAGCGAAGTGTATTTTCTTTCCTAGAGTTTCGCTTTTCCCTCTTTCGTTTGCTTCCGAACCTCCTTTTTTTATGTTGGTTTTTAGTTCAGATGGGTTGGTGACGAAACGATCGTAAAATATTCAAACCATCAATCTTCTCGCCTTACACGACCCAATAACGTACGTGGTGAACCGTGGAGTTCCCATTTTTACCGAAGGAAGACGCGTGTCTAGGAACGTTTTACCGGCGGCCTGCCTTGCCATGGAGCCGTTTTCCAGCACTCAACATGATCCGATGCTATAGCACACAGTGTAGGCACAAAAAAAACACTCCGGGTAATCTTAACGCGTCCAAAACCGGAGTGCTTGGCTGGTGAACGTCGGTGGATGTGGATTGAAAAAAATAATTTACATATCGATAACTTTATCGCATGCATCGTTTCGCCCTCGGATCTTGTTTTTTTTTAAACGTATCTTAGTCCGCTCGTGACAAAGTCGTAGCAAACTGTCTCTCTGCTGTTTGAAGAGGGAGGAGGAGACGGGGAACCTTTGAGGGGAGGCAAATCCGGCGCAATGTTATCGAATCGCTACAACTCGATGGAAAACAATTTTCAATCTAACTACCATTACCTGCCTTTCACAGTCGCTTCGATAACGTCCTTAACACACCACGTTGTATGTTTACGTTGCATGTTCCCACCGGAAAACCAGCGCTCGAAAGAGAGAGAGAGAGAGATAGTGAGGGAGAGGAAATAAATCGCTTCACTTTTCACTTCCGTTCCCGAGGCAGCCGGCGTGCCTCCGTTTTTGTGTACATAATTTTCCCGGACGATGTGGTTCCATCTTCAGCATAAACATATCGTCTATTTTCGTAATAATATTGAGTGAGCGAAACACCTTCCATCCGATATAAAGCGCTTGCTGAGCTGAGGTGGTACGGCTTGCACTGAAGCTTCCAGGAGAGAGAGAGAGAGAGCGAAAGAAAAACTGACACGGATCCAGTATGGCTTGGTTTTTCCATCGCCAGTGCAATTTTTCCTTTCCCTCCCCTCCAGCTGGCCGCCAAAAAGGAATACGAATACTGCAGTGAAGGTTGAATTCCCCGGTGAACCTTAATTGGATTGGATATGTGATGAGGATCGCAAACGAGATGCCATTCATAGGCTTTGAGGAAGGTTTCTTCGTTTCCGACTGGAAACGTAGCGAAGAAAAAGAAAGCGGTCCCATTCAAAGCGCCCTCCGTTCTGTGTGTGTGTGTTTCTTTTCCATTCCCAAAAACCCACACACACACACACACACAGAGAGAGCAGTCGTAGTCGGGTGTAATACTTGTGTATTCATAAGTGATGTCTTGGCACAGAATATTTCACTCTAAACCACCACAGCCCATCGGGAAAAACGAGTATCCCGGACCTCGTACAAGCACGGCAGGCTTGGGGGAAAATCAAGGTGGGAAGCGCCAAAGGCTGTCGGAAGCCGGGGTCAGGTTGATGTATGTATGCATATCGCATATTTAGCATAAAAATACAGGGCATTTTTCAAACCGACGGGTGGCATCCATTCCATGTTACGATCCGATCCGTTCCAATCTGTTCTTTCTCGCTCTATCTCTCTCTATCTCACACCGTTCGCTGTCAGTTTCATTCGCGTTCACGCACCCCAAAATGGATCATCAACCTTTTTTTCCCTTCCGATTTCCACGACAGACAACAGCGCCCCGGAGAAGGGGAACTCAAATCCACCTATCAGTCTTTCCTGGCGTTGGTTGGTGTTCCCCAAAATCAAGCTGGTTGTGTTTAAACAGTTTTTGCCAAAAAGTAAACCTGTTGTTCGTGTTCGCGCGGAGAGGCTGAGATTTTAAAAATGTTTATACGCTGAATTGCTTCAAAAGTGCAGAACGCCGGAACAGCATACGCGGACGAGCGCACTTAATCCCACAACATCCCAGGGTATAAATTTCCAGCTCAACCGGCTGGTGGAAATGGCGAAGAAAGAAAAAAAAACGCACACACACCACATCTCCGAGGCCGTCGTGCGTCGTTTGTAACATCCAGCTCGAAAAAGGGAAGAAGGGTCGAAAACGCCTTCTGGTTGTGGTTTTGTCCCGCATCGGAACGATTCCGAGCCGAAAGCCAACGTAAATGATAGTGGTGGTACCGAGGTACGGGGCCTCCCAAGGAAAAAGCTCTTAGCTGACACCGAAAGGCGGCTTCCGTACGTACGTACTTACGTGCGACATTTTCCTCCCCCCGCTCGCGTTCCCCACCGCGGGAACGGGCTTTTGATCGATGACGAAAACACGACGAGTTCCTGAATAAATGGATTTGTCCGCCGCTTGCGTGTGTACGTGCAGCAACATCGCACCGTGTCCCGCACGATTTGAATATGTTTATCATGCGGAAGGAAGCCCCGGTTCGGGGCGGAGAAACCGACAAACGACGTTAGCCGCGGAAGAAAAGTGACGAAGTGGATTTTTCCAACGATGGTTGCCTTCTTTTTTTGCAGCAGCTTTTTTACATCTTCACGAACCGGCCCGCCCCGGCTCTTGATTATAACAATGAACTTCGGCCCGGCCCACGTGCAAAAGGAAAAATAAACACACACACACACACATAGGAAGTTTTCGGAGGGATCCTCCAGCCAGATCAGACCGATCACCGAATCGTATAATGATGCGGAATAATAGTCCGGAATACGTTGTCAATCACGTTGATTAATAGGCAAACTCTCTGCCATTCGGAAGGGACCGCTCCACTAGCCGGTCTTTTCTCAAGAGCTTCTTCCTTCGCACCAACCAAACCTGGAAGGTTTTCCCCACCCCACACTGCCAGTGACAAACGAAGGGAGAAAAGTTCGACAGATTATGACTAACTTAGCGGCTGACTTTGAAGAGACGCGTTCGCGTACAGGGGTTGTGCGGAAAACTTTTCTTAAAGTCGTAGGATACCTTCGCACGGGGCGACACGGATGGCGTCCGGAAAACTTTACCTTTTGTGTGGTGTGACACGGTTCGGATACGGTTGGTTTGCGCTGGCGCAAAGTAAACTATTTGTTTATGATTGATGATAATCATGGCGGTAACGGCAAACCGGGAATTGATTGACTTTCTAAGTTTTCTTCAAACGGAAAGCAAACGCTCGTTACCTTTTGTTGGCTCGATAAACTTAAAATATTCATCAACTTTTTCGGCATCAAAATATTTAAGACAGCTGGGTAATGCAAGACGGATGAAAGCTTTATTCATTATTCTGTTTGTAGAAGAGCAATCAAAGTACTTTGTCTGATACGCTTACAAAGCATTTCGCTTGCAATAGTGGTTTGAACAAGGCGTTGGCCGCCTTCCCGCCTCAAATACTAAACTCCGGGAACCCGCAAAGTCTTAACGAACCCCGCCTATCAGCAAATGTGGTTCTGTAATTCATTTATGACCATCCTCTCGAACCGCTCAACGACTTTGCAAGCTCAAATTTCTAATGAATCCACATGCACACACACACACACACTTCACCCGCCGCTTCGGGAAAACTCTCCCTCAAGCATGGTATATCTGATATCGATACCGACCACCCGGTGGAACCTGTGGCAGTGTGGCCGCTCTTGGGAGGACCACTCGAGCGCGCAACTACGCTACAAATTTCCAAGAAGTTGCCAACCACTCGAGACGCAACATCATCGTAAGAGATGGCCGTAAGAAGCTGTCAAACCACTCCGATCGGCTCGTTGCCGGCCGGTTCGATTGTAGCTATCCGGCTCGGGTTTCCCCGCCCGGGATTACCCGGGGCCGTCTGCCAGCCGCATCCACAAAACGCCAGACACTTCACACACAAGCTGGCAAGCGAAATTCAATATTGTCTTAAGTACTAACGTTGCAAACGTCTCCGCCCACCGGTTCGGTTCGTTTGTGGAAAACTCCGGGCCGTGGTTGTTGCAATCCACAGGTCGCAGGGGGTTAGGAGGCTGTTTGCGGTGGGGAAGGCCAACGCAAATTCGAATCCGATATCGATACCCTCGACTAAACTATTCAAATAAGGTCAAGACCTCGCAAGATTTCTACCGGCACCGAAGAAATCCTCGACAAAGCTTCCATCCCCCGCAGCCGATGGTAAATATGGCAAAGGCGCGCACTCACCCCATCCCCCGCCGAGTCGGATTATTGACAAAACTCGAACTCGGCCTCCCGGGCGCCTCGTTGCAGCAGGTAAACAAAGCTTTCCATCGATTCCCCGGCTTGTTGCTGCAGCGCGTTTCGCCACCCTGGAATTTGATTTTCCTTTGGCTGCATGACAAACAAACCGGTTCCGTTCGTCGAGTCTTTTTATGTACGCTCTTGACAACTCGGTGTAGATTGCATCCCGTAGAGAGAGAGAGCTGGCGCAAATAACAACTAGGTTGAATGTTAATTGAATGGAACTATTCCAACCCCAAGAGATGTAAGCGAACGGGGGTAAAAGATGTTTGCTTTCACATCTCTTCCTTGGAAAATCGTTCAGGAGAAGATAGATGCTTCTGGATATTCTTCCTTATTTGAGACCTTAAACATTCAGGTGAAGTATCATATAACGTACCGCCTAGAGATGGCAAACTTGGTCTTGGACTGTTTGCCAGAAAACTCTTAGATTTCTATATCTTCTCAATCCTAATCAAAGTTGCTGCATAAAGGGAATCCATCGTCGTTATATCTTTTCCCCAGCCACCCCAGGTGTTCTACTTCCTAACGGTTTATTTTTAGAAAAGAGTTCCTCCTTACCGTCAGTTCTATATTCACCATCACCGGAACGAGCTTGTGCCGGACGAGCAAACAATTTCCGAAACTTTTCGTTTCGTCCGTTCCACCGGTCCCTATCCTCACAGGTGTGTGAATAGATATCCAAAGTCAGCAGGCAAGAGGTAACCAAATATGGTAAAAGTACCTACCCGAGGTGTAGGTTTTCCCTCGTACGTATCGATTCAAAATCTAACTCACACCTGAAAACCCGGTCCTAAAGGTCCTGAATCACAGCTAGGTGGGAGTTTAACAATTCCTCCCCAAATCAGAAAATCACAAAGAACATTACGGTGAGTGTGAGTAGTCTTTCATTCCGGGAAGCTATGGAAATAGTGCCATCCCCTGGAGTACTTCGAGCCCTGGAGCTCAATTGCCGAACAAACATCGGATGTCTGTCACATGAAATTATTCCGATATGTGCACGATATTCGTTGGCCCTTGTTCGGGTCTCTAGCCCTTTTCCGGACGCTTCCTGGGCATTTGCACAATCGAAAAAGTCATTCGATTCCAGCATTTCGACACAATGTCAACTCCCTTCTCCGTACTCTCTCCCTCTCTCGATTTCGACTCGCCTGATATTTAAACACGGTTTTGATAGTGTGAACTGACAGTATTCCTCTCTTTTTTTCGCCATCTTTCCACAGCTTTGACACACGTGGTCCACACGTCAATTCACCTTCGCACTGGAAGGATGTCGCCATCCTGGAGGATCGTGCCAACTTCAAGACGACACGAGAGCAGAGCCGGGCGGTGCTGGTCATCAGTCCTGTTCAGGTAAGCTTAACTTGTTGAAAGTAACGTCCTTGAAGTCCTGAGAAAACTTACCAGCTTTAGTTTTCAATACAATTGTGCAATCATTTCGTTGACTCAGCATAGGATATTCTTATCCTTCACTCCCTTACTCCCATCGATTCATAAAAGCCAATCATCTTTTCTCGTTATTTTCTCTATCAATCATTCAAAAACAAACCAAGCTAGACTTATGCAGGAATGCTATCTTTTCACTTTGCTGCTCCTTTGCCCCAGTAAACTGGCAAATCCTGGTCCAGCTTATTGCTTTTCCAATTTGAAATGAATTTTCCAACGCCAATCGTCTCGGACGGATCAGTGGAATCCTATGCAATGGAATGAAAACGGGCGCGATTCGAGAAGGAATGCGAATTGTCGTGCCATTTTCCAGCCATCAGCGTTTCCCAATGGAATTATTGGTCGCGAATTCTACTGGTGGCCTTGGTGAAGCAATGCGAAGCCGTTTTACACAAATTAGATTCTTCCCAACGACAAACGCGCCAAAAGAAGAAAAAAAGGAAAGCTATACTGGCCACGACACGGGCTTGCTTAATTTCACAATCCGTATCCTTCGAGCCTGACGGCCTTTGACCAGCCAGATTCCCCAGCGTAGGGTACGATTTCCATTGCTTTTCCTATCTTGAAACCTGCCACTCAATCAAGTCAGGCGTCAGTGATTTTCCTTCATCGCGTCGCAAATTTCTGGACTTGCGGATGGAGGCTTTTTGAATTCGAAATTCCATTTTCCCGGTCCTGCACTCGCGACCGTTTATTTTGTTTAAAATCGAAAGCAGGAATAGAAGGGAATTACAACGCTCTCCAGAGGTGATGAGAAGAATCAATTTACATTTCAGATCACCACCGCCCGAGTGACGTCCGTTTTCCATCCTTTTTTCCGAACGTTA
This sequence comes from Anopheles coustani, assembly GCF_943734705.1. Lineage (NCBI taxonomy): Eukaryota > Metazoa > Arthropoda > Insecta > Diptera > Culicidae > Anopheles > Anopheles coustani. The sequence continues at coordinate 3,624,948 of NC_071288.1, read as the reverse complement.
CACAGTCCCCAGTGAAGCAAACGAAACCTGAAAAGAAATATGTGTTCCTTCACTGCAATGCTGGTATTTTTATGGCTTTCGGCAAGCCAAGATTGAAATATATTTTAAAAGACGCCCCAAGAAGGGAGTTTGGCAAATGATTTCAACGATAATTTCGCATTTTCATTCAAATCAATTGGTTTCCGTTTTATCGGGCGATTAATTGATGCATCTATTGGAGGGAAGCTGAATGCGATCAATGGGAAGGAAGCAAGAGGAACATTCCTAAACCCCATCCTTTTCCGTCCCCCCCGGACCTCCTTGGAATGTTCGGTGGGTTTCAAAAGCTGGTCGCTAAAATTGAAACGCTCCAACGCTTATCATTCCCGACCGAGTGTCCTTCCTTGGCGTGGTTAAATCGTAGCTTGGAATTCAACGGGTTCAAGCGAAACTCGTTCGGATACCCGCTCTGCTTGATGGGACGGAACGAAAATATATTACGATCATTAGGGATTTGCCATTCAACCGTGCAAATGCCATCCAATTTGAATAACCGATCCTAGCAGAAGAATTCAATTGGCCCTGCCAGAGGTCGTTTGTTTTACAAAAAGCTGAAGTCTTTCGCGTTGATCTACCACGACTCAAATTAGATTTGGAGGAGCCAAAAATGTGAAATTGAAGGATATTTCATCTAAATAAAAAAGCAGGTAGAAGTAGTAGAATACTGCGAGTAATTTTATAGTTACTTCATGTATTATGAAGGCAAACCCAAAAATTGTACATAAAATGTTACGCAAATCATTTGGATTGGTATAATTGCATATTCTCATGGTATTGAACAGCATTTACTTTTTTCTTACTCTACTAGCAAAAACGCAAAACGATCGTTTATTTACTCCTTTTCCCCGACATCCATTTGAGTACAATGTGCTTTTGAATTGAACTCATTTTATTCTTTTTTGGACCACGTTCTATGCATAGCATTTTACCAACTTCCGCTTCCTATGAACCATTGCAAACTAACAACCCTTTTCACGCAAATACCGCTCTGTTTCTTTTCCTTTCCATTGCAGAAAAAAGACGCCGGAATCTTTCGATGTCGTGTAGATTTTTTGCTATCACCTACTAAAAACAGTAATGTAAATCTAGAAATAGTGGGTAAGTATAATTCACCGGTTGAAATGTGTGCCGGAAGCGGCACGAGCAATCCGGCCACCACCGGTATTTACAGCATGCTCGAGAAAAGTATTTCCCCCTTTCGTTTCGTTGAACTCGCTCGCTTTTCCGTTTCTTTGTAACGTCGTGCCGGGTGGAAATCTTTGTTTTCCTTCTTCGCCTGGCGGTCAATCAACCCAAGCGCCCACACATCCTGCAGGAGGAAACGCCGTAACGAGGAAAAATGCCACAGCCCTAGAAAAACGCATCCATTGTTCGGGGGAAAAAGAAACAAAAAATGTGCAAACATACAATACACTCTTCACCGACGAAATCATGCGAGGGAAAATTGAACACATAGCAACGAAGGTGCTGGGGATGGCGTTGATCAGGATTGTTTAACCCACCAGAACATGCTTCCGGTACGGAAAGGGGTTTCCTTCAACCTCTCGTCGAACGATGAAAAGAGTCTTTTCTTGTCGCAAATTGGAGAAAACTGTTTTCTCGACACAAAAGCGCAGAGTAATTGTTGTTTCCACTTTAACAGTTTCAAATTTGTATACGGTCCTTTGCATTTATCTTAAGAACAAAACCCGGAATTGTATTTTACATACAATATGAAGTGTTTCTCAAAGTCAAAAGTATAATATCGACGGTGCAATGAACTTGTAAGAAGGTTTAACAGCAGTTTGTTTCATACATTCAGCTAAGAATATTTGCATGTTCTTCGACTGTGGTTTGAAGAGTTCGTTGTTCATATTCAACGAGCGTGCTTATTTTGCGTGAAAGTAATCGTTAAAAAAACTCATCGCATAATTACGGGACTTCTGAATGATTGTCCCTTCCCAAAAATACATCCATTATCAACGCTCCGAATCGTAAAAGAACATGCTCCTCACGCTCATCTGTTGAGCGACACTCAACGCTCGCACATTAAAATGATGCACTGATGAAAGCCGGCCTGTTGCGATGTTGTCATTAAAAAAAGAAAAGGAAAACATAGCCAACAAAATAAGAAAAGCATTAAATCAGACAAACACACATACCAGACCCTTCTCCCGAACATCAAACGAACGCACACACATCGCGACGTTAACCGTGGCGGGATGATTCCGTGAGTGCGTCGTGTTCGCAGTTTCATAGCCTCTTCGTGGCCATCATCAACGAAATTGCTTTCCTGCACCTCCCACCCACTCGAACGCCACCCATCAACATCATCATCATCGAGCCGCCCTCGGTGGGGGAAAACGGCAGCATCCTTTCTCACGCAACTTTCCACCAAGCGTTTGCGATTGCAGCACTTACGTGGTCGTCGTTCGCGAGACGAGCACACTCTTTATTTCTCCGCCGCCCCACCCACCGCCAACAACAGGGAACACCTCGCAACACATCATTACGGCGCGTGATTCGACAGCTCAAGGCTTAAATTATGCAAATGCAGCACCATCCAGGTGCAGTACTTTCAGTAATTGCAAACAATAAACCACAACACCATGCGCTCACCTGTTGGCTTGGAGCAGCTTTTTCTCTCCCCTTTGTGTGTGTAGACATCGTCCCTAAGTGCAACCCTTCAGTAAACCCTTCACCCATTCTTGTGTCTTTTCTGCAGGCAGTTACTTTATTCAACGAAACCAGAGCTGGTGGCTTTCTTTCAAATTTATTTATTCACATACATCACCTTTTATCTAAATTTGGTAGAACACCTTAGCAGCTTTCTCGCTTTGTCCGGGATTTGATCAAATGAGGAAGTCCCCTTCAATTCTGGAAGTAGGAAAATGGAATGATGAGTGTCCTACAAACTCCATGCGAATCCATGCCACTGACGCCTTACCTCTTCGAGTAGATACCCAAACGATCCCTTGCGCCCAAACCTGCGAGGCAGACCGGAGAGTCCAAGATTGTGAGACATTTCGTGCCGGTGATCGGGTTGGCCGGGTCTAGGGATGCCGTAAACAAGGTCACAGCGTACTCGTGGCTGCATCGGATCGCCTCTGTAGGAGAAATAGGCAGAAAAGGGCTTTACGCGAACTCAAGAACCTCGATGACTTCGGGTGTCACTCACTGATTGTGCCTGACAGTGTAAAATCCGTGGTTCGGCACGGTGCTTGCGGATGGTAGCCTCTGTTGGGCAGGAAGTTCTGATGTCCAACCAATGGTCCCATGCCAATGGCGTACCGGGAAGTGGCGAGTACTTGCACGTACTTAGCGTCGGTTTTCGCAAGCCGACGCAGTTTACCCACATCGAAGGGATGCGTGAACAGTGGACCGGCCGGATCCAGTGCGTAGATGGCTCCGACACGTCCCAGCATGGACTTGCCGGCCAACCCCACGATCTGACCTCCCATGCTGAATCCGATCAGCGTGACGCTGTCCATCGGGAAGTAGAGCACGCTCAGATTTTGCAGAAATCCAAACAACAGCTGCGCAACCAGTGGAACTCCCTTGCGGGCCGCTTGCATGTAGTCAAACGCGGCGTAAGGCCTCCAGTCCAGCAGGCAGTAGTTGACGTCCGGCACATACTGCCGATACCTCGAGGACAAGCTGTTGTACTGCGTTAGGTTGGTGTTTTCTGTCCAACCGTGCACAACGATCGTGATCGGACGCGTAAAGTTGATCTTCTGGTTGAGCGAAACCTCTGCCCAGAAAATCTCTTCGTAGAAGCTCGAGCCTGGTTTGGCGCAATGCAGACGAACATTGTCCTGCGGCACGAGGGTATCGAACCCGATGGTTCGCGGCGGTGGCTGAATGCTGGCATCCAACACGGCGGCCAACGGAGCTTCCGCCACGTAGGCCAGCAGATCGACCATCTGCCCTCGCGACGCGAGAACGCAACTAAGTGCGAGCGCAAAGCAGAGTGCCTTTCGAACAACGGACATTTGGCACGCAAATTATTGCCCCCTTAAGGCAACTGGGTATCACTACGAACCGAACGATTTCCAACTCGTGTTGCCCGGCTTTTGTACAAATTACAACTGGCGAAGCTTCCGAGTTCGATGAAACGCTCGCATTGTGGCCCGGAAGGTTGCCGGGACCGTGCCGAAACTTCGGTACAACAAACAAACCCATCAGCTGAATCAATTGCACGGCGATGGCTCGTGCGTACGTTTAGAACAGCACTACACTTCATGTAGCTATTTTCATACGAGGGGGAAAACATATCAACGGCAAATAAAATCCTCTTCTAGAACGTGTTTTCGCATTCGATAAACGAACCATGTCTGTGTTCCACTGTTTGCCAGACAGTTCCCGAAATCGATTCAACCGGTACAGCGCCAAGAAGTGTATCAACTCAAGTGTTTGGCCTCGCCAACAATTTTGCCGGATTAGCACAGTAGAAAGCTGTTGTTCGGCTGAAGCTGTTGTAAACAACGTACTATTTTTGGTAACTCATATAACAAAATGAACATACGCTCGGTACAGTTCTAAGCATTGTATTTCGTTTGGATTAGTTTCAAATTGCAGGACATTAGCCTTCCCAAAACCCCCTTATTTACGGTTTGTTTAACCTAATTAGAGATTGCTTACGAACATAATGAAACATTTCGTCTATAATGATGAGGTTGTGAACGTTTCTGACGAAGAAAAAACGCAAAAAAACTGTAGTTAACAGATCAATTCACAGCTTTGTCAATATTTGTCTACGTTTCTCACGAGGTTGTTTTGATCAAAAATCCTAATACGTGTTTTAGTGGCGTTAGGTTTTTCAAACGTGTTCCAAAACGATCCATTACATTGTTCATCAGAGAGTTTACCAACTGTGTTGACAAAAAGGCGAACAGGCGATCGATCTGGGTAGGAAAATAGTTCATGGCAGCTATTTAGGCAGAATTCGAATTATACATTATTCACAAGATAGCCCTTGCAGATAGTGAACGTTCTAAGCCCACGTTCTTACACCGTTACCCTAATTGTCTGGACATTAGGACAGGAACACGGCTGTCACGGCCGCTCTTTATCGCTCGAGCCGATCAACAAGCACCATTTTCGCACATCGGAAGGATAATTATTGGCCCCACAAAGGCTTTTCCCTAGCGGGAAAATACATACAACAACCATCATCCGCACGCGTCCAGTACCTTTCCGGCTCGGGGGGGGGGGTCAGGGTCAACCCCGAACGGGTAGAAGGGGAAGGACGGTTTTACGATTCACCCCCCATTACGGATCCCATGATTAGGGATGATCGGCGCATGTTTCGACCGGAGATAAGCCGTTGGTTACATTTACATCCCCTTTTTCTGATCCGTTGCTCTATTTTTAAACTCTCCCGGGAGGTCCTTTTTTTTGTGCCTTTGCGACAACTCATTACTTTTCCGCTTCAAGCCGGATGTTCCGAACCGAACCACCTAATCGTTGTGTCTGTTTCATTCTCTCGTTCCCTACCCTTTTTTCCAGTACCACCCGACGTACCGAAAATCCATAACGAAGCAGGAGTGGTGCTTCCATCCCACGCCGGACCCTACGAGGAGGGTGGCGATCTGGTGCTGATATGTGTCGTCACTGGAGGTACGTATTTAAAGATGTGTGTGTATGTGGTTGACTGTGTGTTTCTACTTTAACGTCAAACGAACCAGGACATTATTTCGTCCGTAACACCGCCATTTCCTGAAAAGGAGAGGAAAAGTTTCGCAGAACCATTCCATCGACCGGAAAGGTCACTTCCAGTGCGGCATACGACGTACGACGAGGGTGTACGGGTGCATGAGTGTTGGGAAGGGCGGGCATGCCGGGGGGGAAATGGGACGAAAAAAGAAGTTACAGAATTGCGCTCTACCATGGCGTTCACGAGGGACTTGCGTTACATAGTTTTCAGTTGTTTGCGGAGTAAAAATGTAAATAAGTTCCATCATTCCGTTCCACCGGATGCGCGTTTCGGTTTCTGTTGGTTCGACACACCACCCCGTCCGTCCGTCCACCCCCTCTCTTCGCCTGCTGGACAATGGAGCACCGAAGCGTAACCTTAACCCTTATCATTCAACGAATTTTAATTCTCGACAGCATATTTTTTCGCTTTCGTTTGTCGTCTCGTTCCACCGGGTTTTGGGTTGGTTTGGCGGATGGTGACGCGGGGGGTGGGAAAAAGGTGAGACCAAAAGCCAAAACCGTCGTCAAGCGGGAAGGACACACGGGCGTTCCGAGGAATGGTTTGTTTTTATTTTCACTTAAAATATGTACACAAACGCTTGCAGGAATGTGAGCGTCGTCGGCTAAATCGTGTTTTCCACGGCCTGGTGACGCCATTTGCTTATTTTTTAACTGTCCTTTTCCGTCCTCTTTTTCCTGTTTCCCCAGCCCCCGTTTACCAGTGGTAGATGTTTTTCCTTCGCTGTTCATGACCAGTGTCCGGGAAACAAGATTGGATTCGTAGATTTTTCTGCTTCCCTCAGTCGGTAGCAAATTCATTTTTGTGCTGCTGGATGAAAACTTTTCCACAAGAGTGGTACCTTGTTTCCTACTACGGATTAGTGATTTCGATGATTTCATTCTCTAACGAGGAGTTTTTACCCCCAGTTTTATTCCTATTTAAATAGTAATTCAATTTGAAATATAGAAGAAATATGTTTTAAACATTCTTAGTTCTAAGTTAATGGCAGTGGAAAATGAATCAATTTCCCGAAAGCGCCCTCTCCGGGTAATGCTTTTCAAGTGCCGTTCTAGAGGCGATTAAATCACACAAAATTTCCACCTGAAGGTCCGTATTTGGCCCTCAACCTCTAGCTTCACCAGCAGCGAAACCAGCATCGCTGTCCACCGAAGATAGTTAATTAATTTTCCACCAACCCCCGACCCCCCGAGAAGCACCCGAACCCATCGATTGCCCGGTACTAGGTTCAACACTCGGCGTGGCTTGCAGCCTGCCGACCTTGAAGCAAGCTGGGCGCCCCAATTTCGCCCAACCTAACGCGTCAAAATTGAATCCTAAACCACCGGAAAAACCACCGCAGTGGCGAAGAAAAGCCACCACCACCGCCGACGGCACGAGCCCGACGCAAAACTGTTATGATGCCGGTCATTAGCATTACGGCCGTGGCGAAGCCGGGAAAATGCGCTCTCGTTCGAAACAATTTCACAGCCTCGGAAAAGCTCCCTTCACTCGCTCCCTGAGACGGCGTTTGGACGCATAATTACATCTTCATTTGTTTGCCGTTCTGATTATCTAACCCACCTACCTCACCGAACCCGGGGGGGGCTGTTTTTCCTCGGCATAAAACGCCAACGCGTTTTCTTTTCAAACGTAATGAGATTTTCACAAACAGCCTCGCCGGCCATTTATCGGACAAAAAACGAACATCGGCCGAGCTTTTGCGGGGTGTGAACGTAAGAAATGGCTTTCGCGGAGAAGTTGACAATTGAAAATTGTTGCATTTCATTATCGCTGCACTGACAACGCTGGGGGAGGGGGTTTTCTTGCCTCCATAAAATCATGGGATTAGACGTGAATAAAGATACTTTATGTTTCCAATCTTCGGACGCGAAGGCTTGCTGTTAAACAAGAAGCGAACAAAACAACCATTTTATCTTCGAACGCAATGCGTCAATTGTTATCCATGAAAGCGAGGTTAAAATCACCAAAGCTCTCATCAAAAGGTTTCTTTCCATTCTCAAGCCAAAAGCGTGAAAAGCATCAGGAATACTACAACATGAAGCCAAAAAACGAATCTAAAAGGGCAGCAATTCCCATTACAAGACTGGTGCAACATTACCCCGAAGTTGTTTGCCAAATCGCGCTCAAAGTCGCCTCAAATTCACACCTTCAAGGTGAACTCGGTGAAAATGGCATCACGGTGCGTATCGGAATTCCCCAAACTTCTTTCCTTGCGAGCACAAACGACTCCCACCCGGGAGGCTCTCAAAGAAAATGGATCATAAAAATGGGAAGAAAAGAGGAACCGAACATACCGAAGAAGGTCCGCGTTCGCATTCGATGTTGCTCTGCATCAAGCGAAACGGTGAACCCATGCCATGCCCGCACTCATGAAGCGAATTCAATTAGTATCTAATGAAGGCTTACATCTTTAATGGCTGATTAATTAAGCGATTAGTTCGAGTAAATGCTCCGTTCGCGCTCCGAAAAGTCGGCCTGCGAAAAGTCGTCCGTTCATTCCCTTCGGGTCGGATTCGGTTAAGGTGGTTCGGTTTTATGGGCCTGACTTTAGCGACAAAAGGGGCCTCCCGGCGGGGGTTAAACGAACCAATTCCATCAACCTTCAACCTCCGTCCCCCCTCTCTCGCTCCCTCTCTCTCTCTCTCCTACCCCTTCGAGGTGATCGTTTTCTGGAGCATAAAAATTGAACTGTCTGTCGACGAGCCGGGCCTAACGAAACCTGCAGGCCCTCGCCCTTTTTGCGCACACTGCGGATAAAACCATTACCGGCGCTCTCTTTCCGAGTAGGTTAACTGAAATCGATTTGTGCCGTGCCCGGTGACCGGTGGGAGGAAGGAAAAATCGAATTATTTGCCCACTTGTTCCTTTGAGACCATTGCGAGACACGGACGATGGTGGAAATAACTAAATCTCCAACGAAAAAGGGGAAACACCGCTCGGTACAGGGTGTTTAAATGCTGATGAAAAATGGAAACGAAAGACAGCTCAAAAACCCTCGGAACCCTAGACGCCGCAACGCGCTTTTCCATCCGTTTCCCACGATCGGTTTTCCCTAAATACCAAAGGATCAAATGTCTTGACGCCCAATGCTCGCCCGCTCGAAGCTTTGGAGAAGTGAAACAGAAGGAAATTGGATCTACTGTGTGCACTTTAAAAAAGGTTCCATACCTGACACCCGTTCACCGTTCGACCTTACGTTACCTTCCTCATTAGCTTCACCCTGCCTCTTCCTGGACATTTCGACCTTTCGAGGGCCTGAAAACAATGTATCGGTGTCTTTGTTTTGTTATACTGTCTTTTGTTTTTTTTCCCTTTCCTTCGAAAGTGTATTATGTTGCAATGTTAACCCTTCTTACGAACAATGCCCAAGGATGAGAATTTTTTTGAAAAACCCTCACAACCGAGAAGGTAACCAAGTTAAAATGGGATTTGATGCTCATATTTAAAAAAAAAGCGGTCTTTGCGGGACAGTAGCTAAGCTTTAGGCGAAGGAGTAAATTTCCAAAGGAATAAAAATCTAAATTTTTTTAAAATGACCAAAAGTTACTTCTTTATAGAACCATGTAACTTAATCATAAAAATATCTAATTTTTTCAAATCAACCTTAAATTTTTCGTAAAGCAATCAAGACAAGAATTCACTTTTACTACGTTCGTATCGTGAGTATAAATTGAAAAGAATCGTACACACGATACACAACACAACACAATGGAATGACTAATGATGTGTTTCATTTGTCATTGTAATGAGTACTAAAGTGAACAATTTCACCGTAGACGATGGAGAAAAAAAAACTACAGAAAACTGCTAAACGAACTATTGCGCATTCTTGGAAAAGTACGCAACCACATTCGAGAGCTGTGAACAACCGGGCGCCTCCATCGTCTCCATTCGAGTGACGGAAACTAAGCAAACAACCACCAACACTACCATCAACAATCGGCTCGTAATTATTCCCATCGAGGTCGAGCAGCAAAATCACCATTTTAGGGCCCGCTTTTGCGACTCCGCCATTCGAGCGCGCTCCGTGAAGGGAATCGAAAAATGTCATCTATCCTCGAGCACGGGTCGTTAGTTCGTCGGGCTGTGCGGCGCTGGTGTTTGACTTATCCTGCTCACATGTGCCACTTTCTGCGAAACCATAGCCACATTTCGTTTCATTTCATTCCGTCGGTAATCCTGCCTTTCGTTACGGTCGTCTCCGCCGGCCCCAGAATCGACTTAATGTCCCGTACCGTACTTTCTCTTCATTCTCGCGCGCCTTCCGGTGTGTGTGGGTAAGGGGCAGCTATTAGCGAGACCGGAAAGGAACATACACACACACACACACACACACACTACCACACATGCATGGGACTCTTTTGTGTCCAGCGGTAGCGGTACAATCCGGCAAATCGGAGCTCTTCATCACCATCAGCAGCAGAAAACCGACGAATTCCGGGACAGATGCAAGAAACGGAAGTGAGAAAGAATATGCCCGGCTAAAAAGGGGAAGGGAAGGGCGATGGGGCAAAAGGTGAATGAGACGTGCGTAAGCCGCAGTGTAATGTCACCACGATAATTAAGATTAAATGATGCATGATGAGCTTCGGATGCTGGTCGGTCGCACGACGCAAAAGAGGAACGTATGAACGACGAATGGTCGAACAAAAATGGCGCACCACCAGCGTGGGGTGGGACGGCGGAAGAAGCTCGGGAGCTGGGACGAACTAACGAATGGACAGTTAAGATTATTCGAGGGGCCGTCGAACAAAGGCGTCCCCTGAAAGGAAGTCGAGTCGAGGCCAGTCATTTTACGATTTAATTAATTTCGCCTCATTCATTTTCGCTCCGATGTGACGTTCGTTTACTCATTTGATTTCCTTCGGTGGGCACGATCCTCTGGGGGAAAAAGGTCCGTGGGGAAGCTCCGGTTCCGGTTCGGGCGAAGGAATGAAATCATTAGAGGATACGATGTGGAAAAGATTTCTTCGGCGGCGTTTCATTTCTGCGCTAGGTTTTCAGCGCGTTCGGAAAAAAGGGGGGAGAAAAAAAACCGTTGGGACCAAAATAGACAAGCTGGAAAGTAATCCTGCACTTCTGGCTCGTGCTCCTCACCCAACCAGACACTCCCTTCCATCCTCCCCACCCATCTTTTCAGACTTCAGATTTCACGCCAATGAGAAGATCTTAATTGAAGATTGGAACTGTTTGCGGAAGTTAAGTGCCTGAACGGATTTCTAATGGAAACGACTCGCCCTTCCTTCCGAAAGGAAGGGGGAATGGGGGGATATTGTCGAACGAGTGAAGCGACGGTCTGCCTGGGGTGGGAAAAGCGGCTTTTCATTTCCATCCCGTATGCAGACAATGATGGTGCTCGAAGTGTTTGCCTTTCTATATGAATTTTGAGAGAATTTATTAGGCTCTTCTAAGCCTCGTCGAGTTGGAAACAAATTGTGAGTATTTGGATACAAACCGGCATGAAGGTCTATCCAAAACATTCACCTACAACGTGGTGGGAAAAACGTCAGAACCAATTCTATCGATTTTCACCGATTTTCCATGCCTTGCGGCAATGAAGGACGCGAGTGCTTTCTACATCACCACTCCGTTCTGATTTCGTCTGTAGCCGTCCCTTCCTTTATGCCGTTTTGGTAAAAGGACGATGGCTATGGTGGATGATTGAGCGCCAGCCCAGTGCCTGGAATGCCAATGCCGTAAAATAACCACATACCGTCGGGAAAAAAAAGGGAAAAGGAAAAAGAAACCGGACTCGACCGACGTGCCGTGTGAAAGGTCAGTCCGAGAGGTCGATATTTAGTACGGCAATGGGTATAAAGTCGCAAACGAACGACGGGCGAAAGGTAAACCACTCCCCGGGCCAGGCAGTCGGGGTCCAGATACCGAGTTCCAGCGCACAACCTTTTGCCGAAACTCCGAAACCACGGCGGCTAAGCTTACGGGAACCGGCAGCCCGCTTTCCCTTAGGTGATCAATAAAAATTGGCCTTTTCCTTTTCCACTGCGGTTATTTCTGCGTCCGCCTGGGCCGGGTTTATGGATTTCGCCGCGTTCGGTTTTTCCACCCCGCCCCGCGGGGGAGTAGTAAAATGGATGAAAACCGAGGGCCCGCACCACAGGCCGAAGCCAAAACGGTGCCGGTGATTTTACTGGGCCTCGGCGTTGGCTTTTCATTCCTGAACTGGTTTCTGACCATCGTGTTTCATTTTTTTTCTCTCTGTCTTTTCTTCTGGCTTTTTGTAAGTGTTGCTTTTGGGGTTTTCTTTCACCAATTTTCACCAACACCTTCGCCGGGCGCTTGAAACGTCTCCCACCCCTTCGTCCTATCGACTCAAGCTGCTTTACGACACCCGAAACTCGATAAAAGCGGCCCGACACATAAAACTGTGAACTTTAACACGCAATCAATTTTGTTTACAATATTTCTTCATTCAATTACTGGCCTCCCGGGGCGTGCGTGGGGAAAACCACCATCGCTTAAGTTTTCCTTCTTATCGAATCGTTCATGGCCAGATTTCCAAGAATATGTCCGCTGATTGGCGATTGATTTGAGACAGCTTACTTCTTTTTAGTTTCAACGAAAAGTGGTATTGTTTCGGAGCAGCTAAATTATTGGATTTTCAACATATCGTTAGGATTTGCCATATTTTTATTTTATGTATCGTTTTCTTTTAAATTCACCTGTCTTTAGTCCAAAATATATGAGAGCAGCTTTGACCAATGGGACATTTTTAAGCATCTTTGTTGCACTTGACAAAAAGGTTCTTAATGATGTTTTTTACGTAAACTTTTACAGTAAATTGTCCTAATTTAATTTCAATTCAACTCAAACATATTATTTTCAATTTTTATCAAAGTAACAAACATAAGCAGTACGGCCTGCCCGTTATTCCTGAAAAAAATAAAAAACTTCGAACAAAACACAAGCTTTAGAATAAAACAATTTTTATAATGATTACGAATGAATGAATGAATAAATAAATTATTGTTTGTGGAGCTTGGAAATCTAATGTTTCAGAGATTAATCAATCATTAACCAATTATGGGTATTAAATTACTTAAATCTGGTGTAAGTCGTTCAAAAGTGCTTGTTTGAGGTTTAGAAAGCGTTCAACAGTTGACTATTAGTAAACTTAGTAATCGTTCAAATCTATCTTTAGACTAGGTTTTATTAAGATTTTAATCTAAACAACTAGCAATAATAGAACCTTCTTTAGACAAGCGTTTGCTTTTCACTCCCTTTCAGCGTATCGTCCTATTGTCAGCTACTTGCAGGTATTGAAACATCTCCAATTTCCCTCGGCTTAATCTGAGCTATTGAACAATTCAAGAACTGACGCCTTACATTGACGCCCGTTTCACCATTGTTTGGTTGCAACCTTGTATAAACCCTGGAAAGCAGGATCATCTGTAAATTATCCTATTTATCAGACGCTACACCATAACTCTGGCGAACGTACACAGGTCCCCAAGGAGAGCAGGCAGTTCGCAGGCTTTTCCTCTTCATTTCACCAACTCTCTCGAACGATTTCAGTCAACTAAACGACGGTGACAACCGCCAGCACTCGACGTAGCCTAACCTCAAACGACCGACCTGAGCGCGTGTGTCAATTCCCAATTCTCATCAGCCAGAGTTCATCAGAACGGCACAGAGAACACGGTATGGGAAACACCACCCCCCCCCCAGATGGAGAAGATATTCTTCTCTCTCGTGCACTTAACCCCACTCGACCCCGTTCCACAAGCGCTGGCTGGTTGACTTTTCATGGCCCTCGAGGTATATTTTCCACATTTCGTAGAAATATACATTTCAATAAACATGATCTAATAAAGAAGCCCCGGTGGTGGCGCCACTCACATGCTACTGGAAACTCAACCCAACGACATCCATCCATGTTCGATTTTCGGTCATATCTCTCTTCCTGTTTTGCGCCTCGACAAGCTTGCACGTGGGTTTGACTGCCTTGAGGCGTAAGAGGCGTTCGAGCCTGTCTAGAGTTTCCACTCCCTTGGCAACAAAGCAGAAGAAATAGATTCTCCCGCCGGTGGCAGTCGCAACGGTGAGGGTTTTCCATCAGTTTCCCTGCATGGCATGGTGACAAAGATGAAGCCTATTTACCTACTGGAATCCTTCTCTTTCCCTCGCACTCGCTTCGCTCGATGGGGCCTTAGGCGAAATCCTTTCAACTGCGTTCGCTGAATCTGAAAGGGAGGACTCTTGAATCAAAGCGCGTTTGAAAGAGTAGAAAGTAGATGTTGACTTTAGCACAACAAAGATTTATAAATTAAAACCTTCATACTTTTTTTCAGTTCATCGTGACACGCAGACTTATATATTTTAATTGACATTATTTAGATCGTTCATTTATTATATAAAATATGAATTCTAATAAGAGGCCTACTTACTTCCTTACCACGCAAAATATAAATTTCGTTTGTTGAAAAACAGTTATTTTATCTTAATTTGTTAACATCAAGTCGATTCACTGTTAAATCCGGGAAACATTGGAATTCATTCCTCTCATTTGATCGTTGATCCACGACATGTAGGAGCTTGTCTTCAGAAATACATGTGGATATTGTGTCCGGTTTTTGGGCCGGATATTCACATTGCGCGAGGCAATTCCTACTAGAAACAAATGCCCACCCTCGTCGTGGCGAGTGCAAACCATTCCCGAACCCAGGGCATGTTCACATCCAATTCCGCAGTACAAACCACTCGAATAGTTTGCACATAGTAAATCCTTTCGAAGAATTGTATTAACCGAACTCAAACTCCTTGAAGCGATACATTCGTCTCTGGAGACAAGATCTACTTCAATGTTTAGTAAGCGATTGGAGCCTATCTTTGACGGCGCATGACTCCAACCAGTAACGTAGCAGGTTAAATTTGATTCAAAAGTTTCTTTCGCCGGTCAAGCAAACACGGTTGGAAGTTGGTCCGATGCGTGCAGGTTCACTCAGGAATACGAGAGCAATACTATCTTGATGAATCGTTGGGTCGTAGTTGTCGTGGACTTTCACATCTTTTATTTGAATTTTTTGAAAAAGAACCGATAGAGATTAGGTACTTGAACGACTGGTTTTGTAGAGTCTTCTATCCACCTGCATGAAAGGCTCTCGAGAGCGTGAGATATCCAAACGACCGATGTGGACATTTAATGTCGATCGATTATGCTGAAGAACGCAAGCGGCTGACGTCATCACCACCTGATCGTCGATCAACGTACCTCCGCATACGAATACCTCAAACTGTAGATCGAACATATAGCTGACAGCATACAACGCTACAGACCACGGAGACGTGTAGGGTTTTTCTACTGCATCTTGTTCACCGGATTGTTTACGCCACTCTAGATTCTCTTCCTTCTCTTCCGCGATTGTTGTAGTAGTGATCATCAAAACACCAGCATTGGCGTTCCCGGTCACGCATAATTCCTTTGGGACACAAAACTCGTTGATTGCCGATACTTTCCCTATAACCAGCACAAACACAAGAAGGAAACACTTTGATTTGTCCATATTGGAAAGTTTGGATTTTCAATGCTTAATTCGACTGTTAATTATTGCTTTGTGCCTTCTTAAACCCAAACTTTACAGTATGATGCTAACAAGTAAACTCACCACAACGTTCTCCAGACTGGCTGATTAGCACAAAACATTCTCACACTCTGATTACGAGCAGTGACATGGCATACTGAGCTCTGCACGTCTTATCTGCTACTCCAATGTTACAGGCCAAGAGATCAAAGTAACACTCAAAAAAGTTTGTTCTAAAGAACCGTTCAATCAGCACGTTCCACTTGACAATGCTCACGAAAGCTTTTGCCAGATCGAGAAACAATTTACGCGTCGCGAAGATTTCCTCCCGATCTCTCCACCGCCTTCCACCAATCCGTGTCCTCGTCTCACCATTTCCGGCTAACTCCACGAAACCGCAACCAATAAATCTGAATTTCATCGAATAAACCTGTTATTATGAATTATCTCCCGACGCTGTTGCTCTTGCTGCTGCCGCCGCCTCACGAACAAGCGATCTGTCCAATCGGACCCGCCACACCCTGCGCTACTCTCCCTCTCTCTCCCCTCCCTCCCACCACGGCTTGGCTAATCTAATTGGTTCTGGTTTTACGACCGACCATTTGTCGCACGCGCCGCCATCGGCCACCATTTAACCGTTCGCTGTCTTTTGGCAACGACGACGCCGGGTCGTTCGGAAAATCGGAGCGCAAACGAGCGACCGAGCGTCTTCTCGGAATCGGCCCATCGAACCAGAACAAATTGTACCATCATTAGCGCTTCTCCGTCGACCCAACCGCGGGACCCGGCTTGCGTTTGGTTTTGGGATGTAATTGATTTAATGTTAACATTCAGGCAAATATTTACGCTACCGAAGGATTGCGCCATGGGAAGGGTAGGGAAGAAAACTCATTGTCACGGTTCGGGAAGTTTTTCTTACGAACAGCCGTGTGTTTCATTTGTCGAGCAGAGTCGTTAAACTACATTCGAATATCCTTTCCTTTTCCCCGTTGCAGGAATTCCAACGCCAAAGATTACCTGGTCCAGCAATGGCAAGACGCTGCCGAGCGCGATGATCGATTATGCGCACGAGTCCACGCTCAGCAGCCGGCTCGTGGTGAGGAATCTGTCCCGGGCCCATCAGCACAGCGTCTACAGCTGCCAGGCGAGCAATTTCTACCGGAAAAACGTCACCGCCAACGTGACGATAGAACTGCGATGTAAGTATCGCCTGCTGTGTTGCGGAATGCAGACATCAAAAAACTCTATAACCGTTGCTTCTGCTTGTCGCATGTCCTTTTAGTGCGACCTCTGGCGGTGGAAATCGTTAACGGGAGTGGACCACTGTCCGCCGACCGACGCTACATCGTGCAGTGTCAGTCGGTGGGATCCCGACCGCCTGCCAAGATAACCTGGTGGATGGGTGGCGTGCAGTTAACAGCTACGAACCAAACGGTAAGGAGCCCCCATTTAATGAAACAACCCACTTCCTTCGAAAGGTTCCATAATTAAATACTCTCAGTGTAACGACGAGACCTTCATTCGCTGGTTCGTCCTCCATTTACCTTCCAATGTTTTTGACCGGGATTTTGTTCCATTTTGTTTGGCTAAGTAAAACGTTAAATCTTGAGTAAAAATTGAAGATCCACCCTACCCTCGTTTCATCCACCGTTCCCCAAAAAGAAGAACACTCCAGCGCCAAAAAACGGTTGGGCTGCTCGTGGCAATTTTAACTTTTTAACCTAAAACCCTCTCAGTTGGGTGTGGTTTAATGTTATCGTTATTGCTATTCCACATCCTCCCGGCAGCTGGTGCGCTAATTCGGGCCCATCAACTCCTCCCCTCCCCAACACACACTCGATGATCTTCCGCTCCGGCGTGCAACATGCGAGTTTTTCCGGGTGCGGAAAGTGAAATGGGAAAAACGGGCCCTGGCGTGCCTTTTTACCTCCAACAACACTCCAAGCGGGAGGGCGAGGAAAAGAAATCAACTTGGGCCCCAATTTACCGAGGCGGCAAAAAGATTGTTAATGGAGTCGTGAGTGGAGTAAAGTGGCCCATTTAGAGTCGCGCTGCCGAACGCTTCGCATGTGCAACTCTCGGCACCCTCACGAGCGTTTCCGGAATGAGCTGCCTGTCTTCTGTTTTTTCTACATGTCCCATAAGGAAGTACCCTCGAAAAAGGATACGATTGAAGTATCCGCGCAACGATTCTTCCCACCCGAGTCCATTAGGGAAGCGATTTGTATCGAGTAGCTGGGAACCTGCCGTTTTTAGGCACTACCCACTATCAAAAGCCTAAACACCCTTTTCACCATCGGTACGGACGGTCCCCATTAGTAAACGATGAACGTAATGGTCATGAGCTAAGCCAGCTGGTTCGGCCTAGTAGAGGAAAATTTCGAAGTTAATTGGTGCTTTCGAACTCACGGTTCATCTTCGCCTCACCTAATGCTACTGACGAAAATAACCTGTAATGGGCTCCCGTGGGTCTCGAGAAATGTCTTAAGAAATTCCCCTCGGGGGAGGGAACAACGTTTTGTGTTTCATTTATAAAATGGAAAACATCCTTTTGTACCGCGAATAAATCACTTGTTACATCATTCATAAGCTCAACCCAACGGTCACATGATTGACGGAGCAATTGTAGGCGGAACGGACATAAGGATAGAAGAAAATGTGAGTAAAAACTCTTCACTCCGGGTTTTCCACGGCGCCCATCCTTGGACAATGGGATGAACGGACGACGGATTTGGCCAGCAAAGCTATCGTTCTTGCGTTCCAGCATGAATCCTTTTAGCATTTTAATTTATGGCGCCCATTTTTCCAACCGAGAAAACTGACCAAACGACAAACACGAAACCCGGCCAAACGGACGGCAAAAACTCCAACCCGAGACGAGCGCCACAGCATAATGCAGGAGGCGATATTCATTACAAGGAAAAATGAAAGGATTATTAAAATTATCCTTCAACAAAGTCACTTCGTGCACACTGTTCGTGCCGGTTTTTGGTATGTTTTTTTATCTGTGTGTGTGCGCCTTTTCGGACTCATTCATTTTTTATTCCAAAGCCGTTTGTATAACCTGTTTTTCCGCCCGCAGAATATCCGCCGGACAAACAATGGACAGATAAACACAAAAAAGAAAAAAGAAACAACCAGCATAATTTGAGACACCAAATTCATCCTCATCACGAAACACAATGTCGTCCGTTTTGTCCGCAAAATTTTGGTCCTATTTGATGGGGAACGCTGTTTACTTTCTGCACACAGCTGGTTTTTGTGTCGAGTTGCAAATGGAAAGGGTACCAGATTGTGCCCGCCGGGTATTGCCAGAGGCAGTTTCGGTAGACGGTCACCTTTGTGTGTATGTTTTGTGTTTGTTGTATGATGTACGTGAACATACAACCAACTTGTTTGAGGTATACTGTTGGTATCGTATTGGAAAATCTCTCATTTAACAGTTTTAACATATATTTATTTCATTTCATATGATATTTAACGGACATATTAACTAGAATCGATTAGTTCTAATGTTTATCTCAAGAGGAAATGTAAACTTTTATTTTAATAGAAATAACATATTGGTATGTGTGTAAGGCCATTGCTGATATCAATAAAAAAGTGGCCTTTAAAAGGCGTTAAGTTTTTGATATTTTACTTTTATCCTTATGTAAAGCGAGTCACTTCTTGAACGCTATAATCCATGAACAAGTCGTTCCATTATCTTTAAGTATTCGGTACTGTTCTGATTATGGACTGAACAGTAAAGTATTTAATCAAAAAGACTTCTCCAACATCTTACTCAAATTCAATCATGTCTGAAACAATTTAAACTTAAATTTTTTTAATCAGTTCTTTCTGTAGAAAAGATTGTAATATTGATGTGGTTGATTTGTTTCTTTTGTATTTTCATTTCCCACAGACGTCCGAGGATGGCAATAGCACGCTGGCATCCCTCAGCTTTACACCAACACGCGAGGACCACGGGAAAACGTTAACGTGTCGAGCTACCAACGAGCTGGTGAAACGGGGGACCAAGGAGACAGCGATGAAATTAAACGTCTTCTGTAAGTTTCCTACCTTTGCTTCCTTCAATGCAGTTTTTCTTTTCCTCCATACAAAACTAAATTTAATTGTACGGAGATTGTTCGGAGACTATGCTCGTTTCGCGCGCCACTGAACACCCGCGCACAGGAGTTTTCCAGATTCTTCCAAGGCTTCAAGAGGCTGTTCTAAATCGCGCTCGGCCCTTGATCCAGATTCAAATGCAAATGAGTCGTTTAATTTTATGCTTTATCAACGAACATCCCACCGTGTGACCTTTACGTCCACGAGAAACTCCCGTCGACGGCCTCCGCACGTGGAGCTTAAGGTAAATGAGATTAAAGGAAATGGCCGACAATTTCACCGACGCAGAAGGAACGCAACGAAACGGAACCGAAAAAAAATTTCGGAAAAGGTCATTCCGTTCGCCGACGCAAAACATTAAACGGACTATTTATTCCAAACAATTGTCACCTGCCGACGGCCGACGGGTTTGCGATGTTTGTACTTTCCCCCCGGTCCGTCCTTTATCTTTCATTTCGTATTCGACCTCAAATTCGGGCGAATATAAACACAGCGAACCAAGATGTTCATTTGCCGGAGAACAAAAACAACAAAAAACCAACCTTTTTTACTTCGTTTTCACTCCTTGACTTTTCCGCCAACGTAGGAAAAGCGCCCAGAAAACTCATCACTTCGCTGTTTAGAGTTCCTCCTAACGCCAGAATCTTTCTCTTATTTGCGTTGGTCAACGATTCGGGCGTGTGTCCCAGTAACGGGACAGCGCTCCGGGGGGAAAAGTGGAAAAACTGGCAAATGGCGATGATGGGGTGTCCTTCGCTACAACCTCCGCAGCTTGATTTCTTTCTCGAATAAATTAAAAGGGGTTTCCGAACGGGTAAACATTAGAAAACCCGGAAACAAAAAGAACTTCAAGAGCGTGGGTCGGCGAACTAGCGAGCTCCAGGGGAGAAAAATGGCCATCCAAAATGAAGGGTATGGAAACTCGACGAATGCGAAAAGAGCAATAGTGAAAATTGCAACGCTTGAGTAGGTTTAAAGGGGGCCCGAAAAGACTCGTTTACCGGTCGGAAAACCTTTTCCCCAAACGCAAACTAGCTCGATCCTTTCGTGTCCCCAATACTGCAGGGACCGTTTTCAATGGAGACCAAAATTTTCACCATCCCACAGCGTCGACGGCCGATAAAATGACACCGAAACCGCAAACTTAACCATACTAAACCGACCGAGCAGGGTTTTTGGGCGAACTTTTCCCAGACACTATTTTTCTGTCACCTCGCCGGATTTTGCTGTTGAGAAGAATTCGGTGATGAGTGTGGGAAGGATTTTTCTGGTTGGGTAAAAAGCAGATAAATCGAGCACCCAAAGTTGGTTAGCCTCATATCAAAGACAATGAATCGTAGTCGAGCGACATGTTGATAACTTTTCCATTACTTCAACGCTGCTCCTTTTTTCACTGATGACTGCAGTATATCGAACAGATGTTAGTGATTGATAGTTAAGGTTCATGTATCAAATTTAACGAGAAAAAATCACGACACGTGATTTAAAAATATAAGAATCTTTTACTCAATCTTACGCGTTGAGAAATAGTATAGTATATTCTATGAAAAAATAAAATAGTTAGAATGTTGCATAACATTCACAGAAAGGATGTAGATGAAATGAAACAAGGTTTGTTCAACAACGTTTGGAAAATTTAGGCTCATTTTCAGCGTTTTTGTTTACATTTGAAACCTTGGTACAAATTCTTCAACTACTTCACTTTTCAACCAACGGTAAAAGCTTCGATTTAGAAAAGCTCTCTAACGGTGTTCCGGGAAATGATTAAGGAAAAATTAATTAGTCTATTTAAACAACGATTAATCGCTATCGCTGACCCGCTGAGGGGGTCTTCGGACCAAGCGTTTTCTCTTCCTCCGACTCCAAGCGGACGCTGTTCACACCTCGCATGCTAGCAGTCATTAAAATTAAATCGGATTTCATTAGATTTATACGCTCCCGGCTCATTATGAATGTGTTCCGGTGAACGAACCCCCGGTTTTCCTCCCGCATTTCCATCATACTTCCGGGGAGCATACACAACCGTGCACTTGACATGGGGTGTCAGTAAGCCTGCTGGCATCGTCCTGCCAGCAAACACTCACACTCGCTGACAGGCACACACACACACACACATACGCACACATGTATACAACCTCCGTTCGTTCTAATTGTGGCAGAGAAGGAAACGGAAGCAGCACAACCACATCAATGGCGATGGAAAGTGTGCGATACGAGAGAAAAAGCGGAACCTCAATTTGCATGGGCCCTCGTTTCGCCAACACCCACACACACACACACGCACACATACCGCACACCAGGGTCAGGATATTCCGTCTGCGAATGGCACTTTTTGACACTTTGCTTCCGCAGCAACCTTTAGCAGCAATTCCCAGCGTTTAGCGTTCCCAACGCGTGCCTTGTGGGAATTTTCGAAAAACAAAACAAAACCAACACTCACAATCTTTTTTTTTTGTCTTACTTATGGTGTGTATCGTACGCAGCACCAACGCTCGAGCTTCTTTTCGGCCTCGGATACGAGATTGCAACACACATTTTGTGGGGAAATCATTTGCATCTGGGGAAATTAAGATAGCGTTACAGCTCCTAAATGGTTTATTTAAAAATGATTTGTTCCTCGGTGATAAGGCTGCCGGAAGGACGCATTTTACGGCCCCAACGTCCTGTAGCCAACTGCAACAGCTTTAGTTTTTTCGACTTTTGACATTCAAAATATGCTAACAAAGCGAGGATTCTCAAACAGATTTCTTTTTAAGCGTTAACTGAGTACGGATAAATTGAGATGTCGGGATATAAATAGTATAGTTTTCTTCTCCTAAAGCCTGAACAATGATTTTATTTACAAAATAAAAACCATACAATGTTATTTAAAGTCGATAAATTTGACAGAGTTACTAAACGAAATAGTTGAAATATTGTGACATTAAGTCCTTCAAAAGATATGAAAGACCAACGAGCATTGATATTCTAATTTCTACGAACCACAAACAACTCAACTTTGCAACAACGTAGGTCCCATTTGACGTACAAAGCTCCTTTCGAATAACACTCGTGTAATTTGTCGAGCAGAAAGAAAAGTTCGACATTACGAGCGTCCTCCCAGATGCCATTAGACGCACCCCGGGGTTTGTGGCTTTGCGATCTTTCACGCCGCCGTTTTCCTGTTTATCATTAACACACTGACACTTAAAAGCCCCAACCTCTTGTTCTAACAAACGAACAGGGTCCGCACAAAAAAGGGGTACCATAAAGGGTGGTTCCCAAGGGTGTGTGTCCTCCACTTTCCAACCCCCTTTTCGGCGGCCTGCTCCTCTCCGGTTCCCTCGAAGTCAGGAAAACGAACAGAGCAAACGCATATCAACACTTTGGCTAACGCAGCGCCGGTCGATCCCTTTTTCCCGGGGACGAATGTGTGAACGACACTTGAAAAGAACTCGAAATGCTCTGCCACCGTACGTACGTACATACATTTTACATTAATTTATGCGTCGGTGCCGGGTTTTCCCCGGTTGCCATTATTGCACATCGTGTGGCAAGATGAAACGGCCACTTTCTGCCGCACCGACGATGACGATCTCCCGCGGGATCCGTGGAATTACAAGGGTTTGCAATGGGAGGGGGGAGGGAATGGGTGGATGCTCGAGCATATTTCATAACTATGTGCCGGGACCCCGTATGCTTGACATTGCACGGATGGTTTGTGCCGGTTTTCATTTACGGCAGCAGTTTTTGTTCAAGGGTTTCCATGGCGTTATTACCGAACTTTTGTGTGTTTGTTTTAATGTATAAAGTAAAGTACTTTTTTGAATTAAATTTCATATGTGAAAAATATTTCAATGGATTTTGAAGTGATGTAGGATCAAACAACGATTCATTCGATTTGCTAAACAAATTGGAAGTATTTTCAATCGAACCTTTAGATTTTCTCTCGTAGGAGCGAGTCGTTCCATACACAACTGTTCAATAGTTCAATGTTCAAGGGAGGATGTTCAAACGGAGGATAAAAACGAACGTTCGCGTTCATTGATTCATTCGCCGGATCGATTCACGAAAAGTGGCGTAATTGTCTACCGTGTTCCAGCCTGCTTTCGAACTGGCATTGCAATCGCCATGCAACGCTAAGAAATGCACTCTCCGTCTCTCTGTCCCTCTCGAACCGATGATGCATCGGCGTCGGGGATACGCATTCGACCGGAACGAAGCTTTCACGGTGGCGTCCCATTCATGCCGTCAGTGTGGAGACCGCAAACATGAATTTGATTACGGCACCATGCCGCCCCCCCGGTTCATGTTCCCTTCTGCTCCCTTCGGTAACAACGCTGGCAACATAATGAGCGCACACCCGACCCATGCCGAAGCGGAAATTCGGCGATGCGTCCCGTGGCGCTGCGGCTCCGGAATGAGGTAACCGGATACAGTTTGTTCAATTAGTGGTAAATTTGTGCCACTACGCCAAGGCCACCGTCGGCTCGGTTGGAAGCTCTCGGTCTCGGGCGATGGCCAGCCGGACGAGATCGGGTCAGTTAATTGATTTTGTCAGCCTCGGACTGATGTCATTCGATCGGCCACTCAATCCCGCCGCAACACGCAAAACCGTTAGATCGTCGACCCGGCATGTCGATTGCAGCCGGGATGCGGGCTCCTGCGGTGGTGAGTTAATTTTGCATCAATCCGGCCCCATCGTGGACTCGGTTCAATCAGGAATCACGAACCCCACGCTCCGTTCACTTCGGATCGCACCGTGGAATCTCTTTGGATTAATATCCGGTTGCTTGTCGATGGAAGAGGATTACCGATATCGATTCTCTTCCATCGGAACGATGAACCAACCCGCTCCATCATATTTTCCAACTGATCATTCAGGTTATAAATAACAGCTTGTAACTCTAGATTTCAGTACAGTACTACTTTTAGTACTTGAAACAGACCAGACTTCTGTTGTTGAAAATGTGTTTCGAATAATTTTTCGTTTACTTACTTTTATCAGAGCATACTTTAATCTTGTTGAGTTCTAGCTAAAATTAAAGATTGATGATGATACTTGGTCCGGTTGCTTTTTCCACCCTCGCATCCACTTATGCATGTTGATAGAGTGCAAATAGAGACCGAATAAGAACCCGAAACCAAACTCCGCCGTGGTGAGACATCCACAGACCAGTTGAAGGCGAAACGGTGGAAAGTTTTCTTCCACCGTGACTGCACTTTCATTTTGCTCCGGTGAGCTTTTGTGCGATTCGGAGTATCGCCTTCTTTCATTTCTGGAAAAAAAAAGAATCTGCGCAAAGTGGAAGGAAAATCCCATACGTAACCTCTAACTTTCTTGTCGGCCTTGGTCGTTCTAGTACGTTTCGTCGGGTTTTTTTTTCCCCGAGGTTCATCCTCGATGCCATTTCGCTTCTAATCTCATTCCGTTCCGTACCATTCAAGTATCATCATCATCCCCGTCATCATGGAGTTGGGGGGGTTGGATTTTTTCTTTCCCGTTTTTGTTTACCTTGCCCAATGTTTTCCCGCACGTGGAAAACAAATCCACGGGCAGCACACAAAACCGGAGGAGGATGAGTGAATTTTCCCTGAGTGCGACGGACCGGAAACTTAGTACGTATTCAACGACTTTTTTTATCGGCAGAACTTTTCCACCGCCGCGTTCTATTTTTCCCATCCATCCTTTGATGCACCTTTTCCGTTCGGTTTTCCCGGTACGATCGCATATGTTTCGGAGCGGCGGTTATCCTGCGGTTGAAGATAAACACGGCGATGCTCCTACGTTCCGGTGTCTTCTTCAATCGGAGAAATTTTCCGGACACCCGCCCCTGTAGCGCGTCGTGTCTTATGCGCTGACGGCAGCTGGACAAAGTTGACAAGCACTGGCTTGAACGCACATCCTGGTTCGACTTTTCGCTTCGTGCAACTCCCCTTGAATGTATCTGGGTGTGGTGAGCTAGAACCGACTGCGCAGTTGGGATGGAAAAATACCGAAAAGGAAGTCAACCGTAGTATTAGAAATCTCAGCCACTCCGACAGCACATGAGGTGCGCTGCGAACACGAACGCATTGTGGAAAGTTGGAGAGGGTTTCCACCTCCCACCATCCGGGCTGGCAAGTAGCAAGGAAGTAGGAAGATGGAAAAGTTTGACTCTCTAAAAAGTTTTCCTATTTTCCCTGGCCACACGGTATTGCGCAACCTTTTTCAGCGGGCCCTGACGCCGTGACGGGGGAAAACTCGCGTAGAACATGTTTCAAACACATGCGAGAAGACAGAATGTGCCCAATCTAATCGCAACGAGCAAAAGAAAAAGCGTGGAGACACTATCGAGTTCTTACCACTAAGGAGCGTTCAGCTGGTGTTAAGGTGGTCTACACCCGTCAATCTCGCGTCGATAGCAGAATTTAATACGACCGTTAACATTCATGGAATGTTCCAGAAAAAGGTGGCAACGAGGTGATAAATTTATCACCGAAATCTCCACTATGTTAAAACAATTACTATAATAACAATAACAAACTATATTATGTAGATTTTAGCAATGATACGTTAGGCAAATCATGTTTTTGAATAGTTGTTAACATTCTCAAATAGTCTTCAATATTGACAAAAATCTTCAAAGTTCTTTAACACGTCGACAAGTTTTTGTCCCATAAATAAATGAAAATGCGACATAAAAATTATAGTAATATTTAATATCAATTTTTTGGGAAGCTAAGTTTTTGCTTAGGCTTCAAAAATCGAAAGGGTTTAACAAATGGTATGAACAAATTTTACTGAAAAAGATTGTTCTTAAAAAGTGTGGTTAAACCCTTGGCAGTCAACGTGTTAATTGCCTTAATTCTATCAAACTTTATTGCCTTGAATCCCGCTTGTTATTCCTTTCAAGAACATGTCCACAATGTTTTATAGCAATTACACACGGAAATGTTCATATTTCAATTTCATCCCAATTTACACCTTTTATTTTTTTAAGGCACATTTTAGTATTACATTAATACTTCTCCTCTTTTCAGTTACCTTGTTTGGTTGAAAATGTTAACTTAAAGCGGTTCTTTGCTTGTTCAATCGAGACTATTTTGAATCCTTTATGTAAAACATGTTTCCCTTGAGCAAATTGCGTTGAAAGCATTTCCAATCCGCGCGTGCAATATCACCGAGCGCCAAGCGTCATTAGAGTCATGGCCACACTTTACACATGCTACTCGAGTTCGCACCTTTCAAGGAAGCCAACAGGCGAACCAACAAACTATCACACGTATGAGCGAAGCCATCACGTAGATAATGCCTGATGACGCCGACGCCATGTCACGAGTCGTTGAGAACCGTGTTGTGGAAAATTGAAATTAATCTTGCCACTCTGCCATTGTGTGTGAGAGCGCAAACACCAACGACGTTTCACGGCGAAGAGGGTGTGCGAAAGGGCGAAAGAAAACATTATTGGGCCCATAACTCTTTCTTGTCCGGGAAGAGCGAAGAGGAATGCAAGGTGAGTGTACTTTTCCACTCGCTTTACAAGTACCGCCGGGATGAGAGTTTTCCCACTCGCTCGGAAAGGAAGGTCCTTCGTGTCGTTCGTTACAAAAATTACACCCAAGCGCAGCGATGCGACAACGTAAATCGACAGATACCGTCCGGGAGAGCTCGCCCGGCTCGTCCTTAACCGGTTGAACAGGTTCTCACGTGTCTTCCTGTTCGCACCATCTTCTGGTGTTTTTTCTACATGTATCGTGTCGTCGGTGTGTGAAGTAAAAGAATGTTAAACCTCGCACAACAAGGACGCTCTGATGCTGGAGCTACGCTAATCGACACGCACCGAAAGCGTCCTTCCGTTCGGGTTCCTTAATTCCGGCCACCTGCACACGGATGTCTATTAGGATGCCGTGATCCGGCTCCGGCTTCGACTCTAAGCGGAAGGGATTTGCCAGACGATTGGAAATGGCTAGTTGTAGCTTTCGATGAGGATTTCCCTCTGTCTCTCTCCGGTCCGACGTTCCGTCAATGAAGCTGCACGCAAAAACGGACTACTTTACAAACAATCCTACCTCGACAAATCCTCGCAAAGCTGGAGGCCACTGAAAAGTTGCTAATGATAAAGTTGACAGCCACCGATGGGAAAAGTGCAGTTTTTCCAAATCCCGATATCCAGAGTAAGGAAGTATTGTCACGCCTTGCTCGACATCACCGCCGCGCTGTCCGTATTTGACAAAGAAGTGACTTTTTACCGAGAGTGTGTCACTCGCGCCATCCTTCTTCGATGTTTTTCCTTGCTCGCAGCACTAGAAAACCTCGCCCTCAATTGTCGAGCGTGCTCTGCATTGACTCGAAACATACTGGTGATGGAAAACCTAAGGCTGAGGGTGGAAAGTCAGTGCAAAACCGTTTGGCGAAAAGCTGACACAATCATCCGCAGTTTACCGTCATGCCTTGGGAAAATGGGGACGGTAGCAAAAAAGAAAAAAAAAACCCCCTAAACAAACGCACGGGAAAACTCCGCATCGAACGGCAATTCTCGGAGCTCGGAGGAAAATCGAACACCGGCACAACAACCGGAAAGTGGAGTGAAATAATCCCACACTACCGTACCGGAGGATCGTTAACTTGGCCGTGAGCGGAATGCAGATTGACGGCAGAGGTCTGTCTTTGGCAGCTTTTTCTCCCCGACCCAAGGGAAAGAGAGAGGAGGAAGGGGGGCAAAGGGATTCCGGCGACGTTTATGCGGTTTTCATGTGACGTGCGAATGGGATGTGGTAGAAAAAAAACGGCAGAAGCTGTGTTCCGTGTTTTCAATCGGAACAATTTCCATCGACATCGCCGCACATTAGGAGTAGTTTTTCTTTTTTTTTGCAATTCCTTCGTTTTTCTTCCGACGAGAAGACAAAGATTTCGTTAGATATAGTTGATATAGCTGATCTGTTGAAAATTACTTATTGATCTGGTCACTAAAGGGAAAAGAATTTGAACACATTTCTCTTTGGTGTATCAACATCACATTCTTGTTCGGAATGGAATGCAAATCGAATTCTTGCAGATCCATTTAACCCGATTTGTAGAGATCCATATGCCATGCGTCTATACTTTCTAGGAAATGTCCTTAATCCTACTGACATCTAGCTCAATTCTTCGCAGCCAATTCATCGCTTTCCACACAATCCGGAGCCGTTTCGGACGCAAAAACATTTCCCTAATAAATTGGTAATTTTATGCCTTCCCGGAGTGGGTTTGGTCGGCTCGGAAAAATTTATCATTTTGTCACATTTCCTCCAACCCTCCTCCCCACCCTCAAACCGACGCCAGAACCAATGCCAACACGTGGCTCTACGCAAATCGAAAAGGGTTCAGCGATGGCGTCCTTCTCGTGGTTGCCTGCCTTCAGCTGGGAGTTCTTTTCCAGGAAGTTGGGACCAGGCCAGGGATTTTCGTCCACTTGGCGATCGGAATGGAAAGTGGTCATCCGCTTCTATGCAACAGTTCGGCCGGCCCAAAGGCCGAAATCAGAAACCGAAAAATTTATTCTTCAAATTCCTCAATTATCGTCCCTTTTCTGGTTGCGGCAGAAACCCGAACGCTTTCGGACACTCCGTTCCGGAAGGAACGGAAGGATGGATGACTTTGGGTAGTGCATAAG
The DNA here is from genome assembly GCF_943734705.1 of Anopheles coustani. Classification (NCBI taxonomy): domain Eukaryota; kingdom Metazoa; phylum Arthropoda; class Insecta; order Diptera; family Culicidae; genus Anopheles; species Anopheles coustani. The sequence continues at coordinate 3,595,948 of NC_071288.1, read as the reverse complement.
AACAGGCAAACCGGAACTGGGAAAGGGTTGTACGGACCCCGAAAGGGGTCGAGAAAGGAACAATATTTTATCATATTTATGACCACAATAAAACCGACAGAAATCATGCAAAACAACGATAAATATTCCACCATCGCAAAAGCGGACACACTCGCACGGAGCATGTGTGCGTGGAGCGGGTTTTACGAGTTTTATGCTCGTTGCGACACCGAATGTCGCCCGCGATTGCTGATCAACCCTGCCGTTAGTGACACATTGCATGACACTTTCATGCGGTCGGGCGAAACGTCACCCCTCGGATGCGGCGGGAGGTCAAGAACTCTTGGGAAAGTCTTCACGCCTCGGTGAAGCGGAAGATACTTCTTTTGGACCATCCCACCGTTGATAGCCTCCGGGGAAGAAAAGCGTGGCAGTTCCGCCCACTAATGCTATTGTTCACTTGTTTCGAACATACTTTTGAGGTTCACTTCGTAACGTGGGAGTTAAGCGATCATGCTTCGATCCAAAATAGCTTTGAAACGCCTTCCATCTAGAGTTTCCCAAAATTTTGATTATTAAACCAAGATTTTTGATGAACTATTTTTATTTTTAGATTCAAGTAAAAGTGAAACCAAAAAAACAACTTTGATTCTCTACAACAATGCTTAAAATGTAGCCCAATAGTCTTAATGAAATAATGTTGATAGTACTCTGCCATATGTGATTGAGGATAAGTACATTTAAGTGAGATGGAGATGAATTGAAGAGAAAGCAGGGAAGTGCTTAAGAAGGTTGCATACCGTGTATAGAGAAACAATGTTTACAAACTTCTAGCTCAGTTGATACAAAGATATTGGATTTAATGGAAAGTCTAAAGTTTATTCAATTTATTTTGGCTTCAAGAATCATAATTTCATTCCCAAAAATTTAACATTCACGTAGTAAACTCATAAACTGTGAACGAACAGGATCGATAAACAACCGTAAATAATCCAAATTCATATCACAATTTTAGACTACTTAATCATTTCTAGTTTAAGGAATATCCACGTCGCCGTTATTCTCTTACGAGGTACAAAAAGAATTTCTATAGAATTGGAATTGAAGATCAACTGTGGCTATCGGTACCGGTTACCGTAGCAAGTTTTAATATCGCTCTAATTGAGGCGGCCCTTTTCACATTTCTCTTGTGCTCTCATCCATTCCACAGATCTGCCCATCCTGAAGCTCGAGCTCGGCACCAACATGAACCCGGAGGACATCGAGGAAGGCGACGACGTGTACTTTGAATGTAAAGTGAATGCAAATCCGTCTGCATACAAAGTGGTCTGGAAGCATAACGTGAGTATATACAGATATCCGTCCCCTCTGCGTACCGTTCATTTATTCTAACCGGTTGGAAAAACCCTCCCGAGACACCAGGCAAGGGATCGCGCCAGCTGTGTGGGGTTAGCGGTCCTGTGTTTCCGGATGCTGCTGCATCTTCTGGCTGCCCCAGCCTGCGATTGCAGCGCAAGATTGAGTCGGGTTTCCCCGGGATGTGGGTTTGTTTCTGGTGAAGAATTTGCTGAAAACTGCAACCAGAACCACCGGAGGTTCTGGGCAGAAATGGTGATTTCATTCCTCGGTTACGGGAAGCACTGCAGTTCGCAGTGCGTTGCTCGAAGGGGAGGTGAGTTGGTTGGTTGGTTAGTGACCACATGTTGGTGAGGCAATCGAATTTCGGCCCGGATCCGTAAAAACCACCAACGCCGGGATTGCATTCCAACGCCGGCCAACCCATCATGCATATGGATGGAGGCGAACCGAGCGCCCCTCGCTCAAACCGGATAAAACGGATGAACCTTTTGTAACACGCAATGGAAAAGTTCATCGAAACGAACGGCGGAGCGGCTTCGCAAGGAGGATCGTTCCCTTCGTTGGTATAGAAACCGAAACCGAAAACGAAATAATCCTGTTCAAGCAAACCCCTTTTGAGAAGCGACGGAGTATGAAAGACGGAAGCAAAAAAGGAGGGAAAAGAAACGTCAGATGGAATATTCTCGAAGCAGATCGCGTTGCATCTGCATTCACCGGATCCCCAAGAATGACATCTTTCACCACAGTTCTTTCTCTTGGCGGATCTTGGCAAAAGAAAGCCCCGAACCGAATCGGATATCGTAGACTGAATTCTTAAAAATTTCCTTAAACTCGTTTCGAGCTCGCTCTGCTCTGGCTTCGGTGCAGCTGTTTAGAATGCCCGGCCGCGGTTGAATCCTGTTAAAGGATGGCGCCCCGACCGTGAAGGCTGCATCTGCAGCCAAAGACAGCACACAGGATCGTTTCGGATGCAATGCGGTTTCCATTTCGTGATATCTTATTTACATATGTCTCCTTCGCTACTCCGCCTTTGTTTCCGTCGTCAAGGGGGGGAATTTTGGCGCAGCGTTGTCTTATCACCACCACTGCCACAAGTCGATTCCGACAACGAGATTCACAAGAGCGGATGCACAATTTCTGCACGATCCACGAACTGACTTTCCGGGGCGCTTTTCGGTACGACTCAATTCCGGTTCGATCTCGATTTACTTTCGTCAGGACGAGCGGTTTTCCCGGACCGCCTCACGTCAATCTGGATGGCGACTCGATAGCATCTCGCTCGACAACGAATCCCGTTGACGGTAAGGTGATTCTAAGTTGCGGCGCGGACTGAATTATGTCCCATCGCACATTTCGCGTTTCGAAATTGGACAGATGACAATTTTGGGCTATCGGAAAGCATGTCGAACGTCAGCCACAGGAAGGCGTAACCAAGTTCTATTCAAGACAGGACATGACACATAGTTACTACGAAAAGCAAAGACGCTTTCGTTGGTTTGGCAATGGCAAGTCATTGGTATCTGAAATGCTTCAATATCATCATACATTCAATTGAGATCCCTTAATTAAATCCTTTCTAGAAATCAAGAGAAAACTTACAAAGGCTTCAAGTAAAAGGTTAGATACCTTCCTTCTTTTAAGTACCTAGTTGTTGGAGAGAGTTTAAATAATCCATCACTCTTAAAGGCATAATGGGAGACAGTTTTCCCCAAATTTAAGGAGCGCAATAGAAGTATTTCTTTCCATAAAACTCTCAAATCACATATCGAGATTCCATAACTCAAACTCACTAAGAGCTCGAACAAGACAATCATCTTGTTCTCGGGATGTTTCCCAACGGTTTACGTTACAATATCACACACATCCACACCGATCGAACGAGCCGAACACATGGTGCCAGGACGACGTCGGAACGACCGACACCGACACATTTCCCGCTTTATTCCTTTTCGCGGTGGGGCGTTTAGTGCTTTACATCGTTTTTCCCCCCGGGCGGGTTTGCTCGTTCGCCGCTGCGGAGTTTGCTTCACTCCAGCATTCAAACATTTCAGTCACGTCCGACGAAACCAGTCCAGCGAGCCCCGGCCAGCCAAGAGTAAAGGATCAAGTCCATCCCATGCGATATGCATATTGAAGACGTTAAAATAATAAATTCCGCCCGTCCCGCTCGGTCGGGTTTTTCGGTCGGAGGCGATTGATACACGTCATTGCGAGGGAAACGTGGGGGGGGAGGGGGGCAGTGGTGCAGGAATTCCTGCGCATCCGCATTCTCACACGGTCACACTCCGGTGCGGGGCTGGATTCTGCAGGGTGAACGTCCCCACCCCCCGAGGCCCCGAAGAAGGGATTCACTTTAATGGCCACCCGTGCGCAACCCGGTGTGATGTTTAGGATAACCGCAAGGGGACGCGGGAAGCTTTGGGAAGGGTAAAAACTCATAAGAGCTCGGGAAAAATTCCAACCCCAAAATATGTGGCAATGTGAATCGACCAGAAAATATCCAATATTCGACAGCTCTCTCTCGCTCTTCCTCTCTCGGTCCGCACTGCGCCATCCTCCATCCTCCCATCCACGGCTTGGCTGACCGAAGCCCATTTTCCCGCCCGGTCGGAAAGGAAATGACTACGGCTGGACTAGGGAGGATGAGCCCTGGATCGAGGTCATAAAGTTATTCCGGCGCTCGGAGTCTTCGCTTCGATTCTTTTTCGCTTTCCCTTCGTTCTTTAAACTTTCCACGGGACGGGAAGGACGGGGAGGACAATCTTGCCCATTCTGTGACCTGCTCCTAATCCTGATTGCGTCCGATCAGGTCGGACCATTCACTCGGACATCCTTTCGGCCCGCAGCCTTTGCGGTTATCGGTTATCGACCCGAGGCTCCAAAAACTTCACTGCTTCTCGTTTTTATTTTCCTTGCAGCCACGCGCCAGAGTTGCTAGAAAAAGTTGTTGGGGATGACTTTAGATGTTATCTAAATATCTTCCCTATTCTCCGGAGGACGGGACGTGCCATAACGATACGTGTTTATATTTCCCTGATTTATGACACCTCAGATTTTATCCGGCTTTTATTATGGACTGTCAAAGAACTCTCCCTACAAACATATCGATTTCAATATTAAAAAGAAACATTCAAAGTAACAAACCACTTCGCTCAAAATAGTAAAAGTTGACATTTCAACAACACAACTTAATCGTTTCGATGCCGATGTTGGGCCCATGAAACTCTAATAATAGTACAAAATTAAATCAAGCTCGATAATAAAAGTAATGACGCTGTTCGTTACATCGAGTGTCCGCCCTCCAGTCCTCAAAAAGCGGTTTTATTTTTTACTCTAAAATGGTAAACGTTTTCCTTTTTTTTTGCTCCACAAAAGATCGCAACCAACCACTGGAAAATAAACGAACCGTGGTGTTGGTACAAGGTCTCCCCGTAATGATAATCATCCGAGCCGTGAACGGAATGTCCGCAGTTCACGATATTAACCACAGGCCAGCAAACACACACAGACATACACCGGCCCACATTGACGAGCGCTTTGGACATGAAAGTCCTGGTGAGCGGACAAAAAATCCTGGCCACAAAGTTTGAAGACAACAAAAAAGCCATGCACACACACACACACACACACTCACATAAAAGAACCGTGACCATGTTTGACTTGATTGCGGTTGTAGGCCGACTGACATTGTGCCTGTAACGGACCCGGTGGCAACAGCTGTCCTGTCTCCTTGATTAAGGTTGGCATTTTTCCCATTTTCCACAATGTGGTATTTTCCATTTTTCCATCATTTTCTTGCCGAGGCGTTTTTTTCTTTCTCTTACGCTTGTCGTAGTGCTTCTTTGTGCGCGCACAGTGTCCCTTGTTTTTGAGGCACAACTTTTTTTTCTGTTGCTTCCCTTGCTCGCCGTCATTCTTTCTTGCCTTATCTTGTTTTCACTTTATTAACCTTTTTTTTCTTCCCCGTTGATCTTCTTCTACTTCTTGTACTTCCGCTAGTCGGGCCGGTGGAAATTTGTTCCTCATTTGTGCCCGCCCCGAACTCCCCCGAGCCCTCGTCAATGCGGCAGACAATTGCTTTTTATGTATTTTACGCATGAACGACCGCAAATTGTATACAAAAGAAAACGCCAATTTTAAAACGATCAAAATTCTAGCCCCGCCGCGATGACAATGGTGGACATGAACTGCAAGCGCTTTCGCTTTTTGTGTTTGTCATTTTCATTAAATAATCATGAGCTAACTGTTGGAGAATTATGCTTCAAGTCAAAGATTTATGCTCGTCCCGAAAAAAAAGAAGCATCCGGTTGGGGAATAACAAGTAGCTTGGTTCGTGGAATAAAAAGAACCAAAATGTAGACTTTACTTTTTTAACTCGATGAAAGATACAAGCTTGCTAAAAGTAACAGAAACATCGGAGAATCAAAATGACCAAAGGTTCATTAAATTAAGTTACGTTTCCATCATCAACAATTTTGAAGTTGATGAAATAATAATCCGTCGGCCATTCCGGCTTTCCACTGGTAGCTACTCTAGTAATTCGTTTAATCGACATCTTTTTATGCACTCCCTTCCGAGGGTCATCGAAAAACCGGATGATCAAAAGCAGCGCCTTTCAGCGCTGGCTAACCGAAAACATTCGCAAGTTCTCGCGCTTCCCGAAAAGGAAACACGGGAAAAGTTGCCTTTTAGCTGGTGGATTAATAATTATCTCAAACTAGCCTCGGACAAGGACAACTCCTGAACCGTTGAAGTTCATCGTGGTAAGGCTGCATTTGGCTGACCTCGTCACGTGGCGCATCACTGCTCGCTTTCAAACATTCGACACTTTACCCCGGCTCGCCGGGAGTTTTCTGCTCACGGACGGCTTTTCATCGGCCCCCGAAACCGGGTAAAGACAATAACGACACGAGTGGAACACAAAAGCAATAGCATCGGGCGGCAAACGGTAGAGGCAACGAAAAAGTGTGCGCTTTCGGAAAAGATGAAAATGAGCCACCCTTGTCGGAAAAGTTTTGCCTTAACGAACTGGCCCACGTGCACCTCCTTCGTATTCTTCTTTTCTACAAGTCCTTGCTACTTCTAGCTCACCAAAAAAAAAAGGCCAAAAACTGACAAAAGTTTTCCTCCCCGTTTTGAAGCTTCCATATTACTGACCAGGACAAACTCCGTGCTCCGAGGCAAAATTAAATTTTCAACTCAACGGAGATGAACCTTCATGAGGAAAACTCTTTCGTGTCCGTCGCGCTTTGAGCAACTCGATCCGCCACTCGGCCTGGCTCGGCAGCGCAACGCCACTTGGCGACGAGTTTTCCCGCGATTGAACGCTGAAATGAGTTGTTGCGAAACCACTTTTGGATGAGTTCGGGGAGAGAAAAAAAAACATGAACTCTTATGTATAGATAAAAAGTTCAGTGACACGATGAACGGCTCGTTCCGTCCGTTCGCTTCGAGTTCCAGCAACACAAATACTTTTACTGTGCTATGTTACAGGACGGTACCCATTCATGCTTCATGAACTGAGTCTATAGAAATTCCAAAAACATCTTCATTAAAGATTTTGCAGACGAAATAAAAGTGGATCCACTGGGACTAGACAAGCCCGCTCAGTTTTGGAAGAATGCAGGCAAAGAATATTATGAAGAAACTTTTTGGGCAACCCTTATTTTTCGACGGAACAAATTTTGAAGTTGCTACCATAATAAAACTCCACTTGACTTATCATGCCAAGTATACAAAATCGTACATATTGCAATGGGATTAATTTTTCATACATACTACCCATTTCATACAATTTTAATCAATTCATGGTCAGTAATAATCAAGTTTTAAAAGAAATGGCACAACGGCACACTTTAAAGTTGTTTCATTTTGTGACTCGTCCATTTAAAGCCATCCCATCCGTCACTCTATGCATACTCCCACAACAACCATGTGAAAATCCCCAACCCAAAGCGAACCCAAACAATCCCTCTTTCCACCCTTCCCCCCTGCCCTACAAAACTCATCGTTCCATTCGACGTTTCGTTGCTTCGAACTTGCTCGTAAATGTTATGTAAATTTTTTATTTCCGCTTCTCACATTCGACCATCCGGTTGGCCTCACAAATGTGTGCTCACCCATTGTACTACCCCTGCAATCCCGTGTGTGTGTGTGTGTGTGTGCCGGGATCGGGATTTCCTTCCAGCGACCCGAACGGCCGAAATCTCAATCGGACCGCCAATAACTCAAACACTTTTCCCATGTAAACTCGGTCCCATAAAACGGTCGTAAAACAGGATAATAATAAATGCATAAATTTACACACTAGCCGCAACCGTGTCTAGGGGGGTTTTCGCACAGTTACTCACATGAATCTGGAGCGTAACAACATGTAAATCAGAGATGCGACTTGAAATGTGGGGAAAAAAAATGGCAAATTTCGAGCAAAAATCTATCTGATGGGCGGTTTTCTACTATTTCAAGACGTTGAAATTGACTTTAAGAACCATTAAAAAGTTGTTTTTGATTTGTAGGAAACGTAATAAATTTAGTTTTGGTTGTCAGTTTGCTAATATGTAACATTGGTTTGAAGAAACGACGCAGATACCAATAAGCAATCATTGTCCTTCCCGTTGTTGCAAGTCCGATCAACTTTATGGGATTTCTATCCATGTTTGGACAGGCTGTGCGAGGTAATCTTCAAGACAATCTTCGCCTTCCCCTCGCTTTCCTCGACCAACTGCCAACCGATGCTCCGTTGACAAACTTTTAATACTTTCCAGCAACTGGATTTCATTTTCGCCAGTTTTCGCTTCCCGTTCCGTTGCTCTTTGTTTTTCCACGACGCCGCATTTTACTCGGCACAGATTGTTTCATTGTTTTTTTTTCTCCGGCCTCGCTTCCGGCAAGACGGACACGAGTGGCGAGCGCAATGGGTGGGCAATAAAATTTTACATTGCTTGCAAAACCATTCGGAAATGGAATCCGCGCCGTCGGATGTCGCTTCCTTTGACACACAGCCTGGACAAATGTGAACATGGGCTCCGCCGGAAGACGTTTGCGCCTCGCGGACCGCACGACGAAGGAAATGGCAGGGAAAATTCAATCGATTTGCACCACTGCGCCATAAACCGCAGGGCGCGCCGGGAACGGAACGGAGCCAGTGGACGAAAGGTCACGTTTGCACAATTTTCCCGCCCGTCGTCCGATTTTTCCGATCGAGCATGTTGTGCATCCGGTGGTGGGCTACCATAATCTACGCTTTCGGCTTCTGAGTTTGCTGAAAATCAGACGAATGGGGCCCCCCAAAACATACGCCACAAGCAATTCATACTTGACCACCGGTGGCCGGAACGAAAGGCGACATTTTGATAACATTTTATTGCCTACATCGATTTTACTGCTTATTGGAATTCACTTCCTCGAATGCACCCTCCGAAAGGCGGGCGGGTGGGCAAACGGAAATTTAAAATCCGCACCATAAAAACTACCACCAGAAGGCAAGCGAAGGAAACCGAAGGAAATCGTTTCCTATTCTTCACCCCAACTTTCAGCATTATTGGAATCAAGATATTCCAGCGGGCCAAGAAAGAAACGGAAACCAAGAATGACCGCTTCCGATAGTTTTAGGACTATTGACCAATTGCCAGAGGGCGAATAAATAAAATCGCTGCTCTTGCGCCAACTTTTAACTTCGTCACGAGATTCCTACAACTTGGTGGCATTAAAGTAAATCAACGGAACTTTTTCGCGCTAATAAGATCCTCAGAAAATGGTCAGAAAAAAACTTTCACAATTGTTTATTGGCTTGCATACTTTGAACTTTGTTCATTAAGACGTTCCCAAAGAACGCCACTCTTTGCAAAAAAGTCAGAAATCAGTATTCATAATCCAAATGCGAACATTAAAGATCCATCTTACAATCTTAATGCCTCTTCCATTTTTTTCATATTCTAAAAGTTGTGTGTTTCTTCCGGGACAAACAAAACTCCGGTATTCTACCAAACCGCAGAACAGAATGCAAACGCCAATGAACTCGTCGGGAAAAAAGCTGTCTGCGTGAAGGGAGAGCCGCGGCACGGGTTGGAATCAATTAAAAAAGTACGGAAGAGCAATTTGATTGGAAAAGTTCTGCACCATCGATTGTCGAGTAGTTTTTCAATTAAATTTAATTTATCTCCATTCCTACGCGCCAATTTTATTCGCGATATTTTCTCCTCTCGTCACACAAACTGCCGTTTTGTGGTTGTGGGGCGTTTCACCTTTTATACTATGCGCAGCTTTTGGACCAGCGTCTCCACCTTCGATGTAAACTCATTGTGAAGAAGCTTTCGTTGGGGAAAGAGAGTTTTTCCCTTTTCTTTACTACAACTCTTTGCCGTCCGCTTTTGCTTTGCGGTTGTGCAGAGAATGCTCCGTTTGGAGAGCTAGAAACGGAAGTTTTTATCTGTTTACCCAGGACTTAAACCGTTCCTCTGAACGTAGCTATATGGTTTCTCAAAACCTATGGATTGCTTTTCTTCGATCAGAGTTTGTTCTAATTTTTAAGTAAAGTGCATACAATTTCTCGTTCGAAAACTTTCTGCATGCCCAAAGAATAGGTTTTTTATATTTATCTGCTCTTACAAATAATTGAAGCAACAGTTTTGGATTATACGCATTAATGTCACTAAAGGTACAGAATATTAAATTCAACTTATACCTTGTTGCGTTAAATATCAAAGATGTATCCATTTCATAGTTTTAATTTAAATATGTTTTAAGCTTTTCAAAAACTCCTTCATAAATACGAGTAACAACAAACTCTTACTCATAGCATTTATTTCGTGTTAAAATCAAACAGAGAAACAGACCTGCCAACCATTGTAATGAACTTCGGTACAGTTTATTGATGCACAAACATTGCGTCCGATACTGTTGTGCTGGTTTTCCGTTCGACTGCTCCGAACTAATCATTGCGCCAGGATCAAACGGAAAATGCTACCATTCGCCTCTCGAAAACCCCTGGTCAGCCTGCCACGAACGCAACGCTACTGCATCATCGAAATGGCGTTCCGGGAAAGCGCTTTTAGGTTCAGCGCAGGTGGTATTTTATTTAAGTACAAATTTTAATTAGACACATGCCACTGTAATAACACTGAATGGCCTGCCACGGGACGAGGCGTAAATGGGTAGAACGAGGGGGAGGGGGGAAGAGTGTAGAGCAGCAGTGTTGCCAGCAGCGTTCGCGATCTTCCCACGGTTTCACAAATCGACGTTTAAAATGTATTTCTAATTGGCAACTGTTCCGATCACCGACGGTCGAACGGTCGTTGTGGAAGGTTGTTTTTAGAAGCTTACAGTGCTATTTTCACCGGAAAATTCTAAAATTGTTCTCGTACTCTACTCCTGCGAAGGATGGGAATGGTTCGTCCCCGGGCAGGAAGGATGGATGCGCGGACGCTATGCAGCACTGCAGTCGTATTATTTCCAGGAATTTCGCTTCAATTATCGCCGACTTTCCGCTAGTTGAAATTTAATTTCATCGCCATTCGACATCGCTGTTCAAGCGATGGAAGTGAACGATAGGGATTCACTATGAACAAAAGTTTGTAAGTGACCTTTAAGTTGCAAGGTTGTTTTATATAAAATATAGAAAAACCTTGATAATCTTTGAAAGGAAATGAGAAAAAAATATATATAAATAGGTTAAAAAGCATCTCTTATAAGCGAGTTAAAGGTAGCTCAAACGTTGCAAATGCGATCCGGGGTTTTACTGATTCTAACAACCTTTCCAGCAAAATGTTCCTTTCATTTTCTTTCTGTAATGACCTCTCATTAGGGAAACTCCGAACAAGCGTTGCCATTGTGGGCGAACAGAATGTCAAAAAAACCAATGTTGCATTGTCTGTTTTACACTGCCTCGCCGGCTTTCCCTTTCGAACATTTTCCTCTCTCGACTTCCAGAACAGTTTAATTTTTACTGCTTACTTGATTGCTCTATTCTCCGAGTCCAGAGTTGCCTTTTTTCATCGAAACGGATTGGCACCCCGACCGAGCTGGCGCGTTTGTATGTATGTGTGTAATGACAATAATAATTTAATCTATTGTTGAACTTCACTCCAGCCCATGCCTTTAACGACAATGTCTAACAACACCACTAGAACAAGCGTTCGCCGGCATGTTCCCATCGTTGCCCTATCGGTTGAGCGCAGCTGGAAAAACGCGTGGAAAACTGAACCTTGCGCGGGGTCAAACCGGAGAGGGGGGGGAGAGTGAAGCGACGAACTGCACGGAAACGGATACCGGTAACGAGCAGCTCTGTTTCCCTTGCTTTCCCTCCCCGCACACACACACACACACACTCACTCACACGCGGCAACCCAAATAAGGAGCTCTTCCGGTTGGGCCAAATACCTCGCGTACCCTTCCGGACTATCTTTTTCTTGGGTTCTTCCTCCCAACCTCGTCCGCTCCTTGTTTCCGGCGGGAAACGCTGTCCCTTAAACGGCGACATCGAACCAACATTTTCCTCCTTTCGTTCTTCTTTCTCCGCGACCGGGCCGGGATTTACCCAAACTTCCCAGTCCCCCCCCCTCCCCTCCCCCACTCGCCCCAGTTTTTCCACCATGTGCTTGTTTGTGCTGCGCTATAAAAGCGCTTTTCAGCGCGTCTAAAATAAACGTTGAATGAACACATTTTCCGCTAGAATTTAATTTTCTTTTATTACTTTATTGTTTTTGTAATCATTGCACATCGCCCGTGTCCGTGACGCTCCCGCGTTTTCGGGGGTCTAGTGTTCGGTTTTTCGGTGCGCTTGCCTACTTTCTACCCTTGCCGATGGCCAGCGCTCTTTCACACAAACACACATAGACTCGAGTTTGGGTCGGAGCGCACCAAATGACGCAAAATTGGCACAAAATGACAGCCTTCCGTCGAGCACGGCGACCGTTTCGCTGGTCTTATGGTCGTTTTGTCGTCGTTCGCTTCGGGGTCCAGTCGTTGCTCGATCGTGGTGGATATTTTTACAGCCGTTTTCCCCGGTGGATGTTATTTTCACTCGCCCTGCAGCCCAGAGCCGCCCGACTCGTTGACGGGCATCAATATTGGTTCGGTGTCAACTTGCTCTTATTGCCACCATTGCGAAAGGCTTGGAAAAATAAACTAAGAGTGAAATAAAGAAGAGCGCAATGTTACTGCCTTTTGTGTAGGGCATATGCAATATGGTTGGGTGCATGGAAAATTGTACGAAGGAAATTTAATCGAGTTGAGTTATGGTGCTGCTCAGCCCTGTACACATTTTCTTGTTGACCAACTCAATTCTGAAGCGTAGGTTCAGTTTCTTCCAACACTTTGGATGAAAATCGATCCCGTCTTCATACACCCGCAGCGGAAAATCGCATCGCAACCGAAGCCTCTGCAGGTGGCGTTTAGATGGTTATTACCGGCGCTCACATACGCCGCATTATTATGCGTTATTTGTGCGTTTAACGCCAACCATCCTTGCCTTGTGTTATGATTATATACGACGGACCCACACCAGCACACCCGCACCACCGGTAAAGTATTCATAATTTCAACCTTGTAAAGTGCGGGCTGCGGGGCTACGTTTCCATTCATGATTTTTTACGACCCCGACACCGAACAGCTAGGGAAAACGGGTGGCGGGAAGGTGTAACAAATTGTGCTAAAACCGACAGGAAGGAACACATTAAAGTGCTCTGCCATGTTTTACCATGAAGCTTGATTTCACTTGTCTTGTCTCCTCCTCGTGACGGAGGGACGGAGCACAAAATAGAACGCTAAAACCGTTACATTAAATGGTGAGCACCTTCTCATATCACCTTGACGTGGCCCTTCGTGTAACTACCGGCGGGACGTTAAACCGAGGAGAAAAAAAAAAGAAGAGCAAACCGACCGACGCTGAACTGGCGACCAAAAGCATCCAAACGATCCCCTCTCGATTCTCGCGTTCCCACCCCCTCCCAGCGTCCCGTGCGGTTAGCGCAGCATCAAACGGCAAATGGAGACGCCTGGTCGCTCGTTCCCGCGAAATGGCTGCGTACTTAGCGAGAGAGGGTGGGTGCGGGCGCACACGGAGCGGGCACGCACACTGCAGACTCTAAATAAATAATCATAATAATAAAGCTCAAATTTACTGCCGACGCACTTGTTTTTCTTCACTTTTGACTTTTCCTAGCGGCTCCCTCGCCACGGGAAAGCGGAAAAATCCCCGGGACGAAGAGACGAAGAAAAAACAAACGCACCTCGTGTTTGCTCGTGTTTGTAGCAGAAAGCAACATCATGTACACATCAACAACGGCAGCATCAGCAGCAGAAGCCGTAGCATATTTTTATGATCATAACGGAAATTTTATTTCACTTAATGTACCTGGCTGCGCGCACAACGAAGCGCGCAAACTGCGGCCGGAAAATAAGCCTCGGGCGGTGCTGCGTTCGTTCGTTCATTTCGTGTCATTGACTAATAACTTCAAAGCGATTCGCGTGGGCGAAACCGAGGCGAAGGTGGCAAAACGCAAACACCCAGCAACACCTTGGATGCGAGGGGCGGGAAATGCGTCGTGGATGCGGGGGTTTGTGAGCACTTTTTGGCGCAAACGGCGGTTCACTTTGTTGATGCTGCCCGGAGACAAACACAGTGGAAATGAGCAAACCGACCCGGGGTATCGTCAACGCACTTTGATGGGTTTTTCCGAGCGAACGAGCGAGCGAGCGAGCGAGTGGTTTTTCATGCATGCCGTCTGTTTTCCTTTCGCTTTCCGTTGCAGGATCAAGTCGTACAGCACAACTCCAAGTCGGGCGTCATCATGAGCAGTACCGCACTGGCGCTGCAGGTGGTGACGCGACATCAGGCCGGAAACTACACCTGCATTGCATCGAACGTGGAGGGCGACGGCGAGAGCAATACGGTGGATCTCAAAGTTATGTGTAAGTATCCCATTTTCCAGCCCAATGTCGAGCTCGTCGCCAACTTTGAATGAACAATTTTGCGAGGTTTCCCGAGGGGCCTATTGGAGCTTTTCTTTGACCTTTTCTTGGAAGGCGTTTTTGCTAATTTAAACCTTTAATTTTAACACTTATTTGAAACACAAAATTAGGAAAAGTTTTAACTGTTCTAGGGAAAACATATAAGATATTTCAAACATCATAAACTGACAGCACAAGCCCTTATTGGAATGAAAACAACAGCAAACAAACTCTTCCGGGTGACAAGAAAAAGCTTGAGGAAACTTCCAACTCGATCCTACGACACGCACGGAAGGTGTTGACGTGCGGAAAACTTCTCCGCTTAGCGTATGTCGACAGCGTGCCAACACACGTGGCACGGCAGGCGTTCAGTCGAGATGAGTCGGGTTGGGGGGGAAAAGTCTCTTCGGCACTAATTTCATAGAAGAAAGAGGAATGGTGTGGAGTGGTTTATGTAGCGACACGTGCAAAACCGAGCGCAAAGGTGCTGATAGGAATGATGCCAGCAGATTTTCCCCCGGGCCTCTCGGGCCTTCCATTGGCACCGTAACTTACAACGGTTGCGCCATGGGAACGGCGTTATTGGCGTTACCAACCGAGCATAACGAAGACAACACCACCACGACGACGACGACAACGGTAACGATGACAGTGGAAGAAACATAGCGAAAACCAACTTCCTAGCGACGAGACACCACCACTCGGCCCGCACCAGCGGGAAACCGGGTTATTGATGATTATAGTAGTGGCAATTTATGAAACGGATTACCGTTTATTTGTATTTGTTTCACAGTTTGTTTTCACCCTAAAACTGCTGCCTTGGGCTTGGCCCGCCGCGACCGAAGCAAAAACCGTCCTTTGTTCCTTTGGCCAAAGATTTCCTCTGCGCTTCGGCACATCTTTGAATTTTCCTAAAGCCACGCTTGGTTATGGATTTTTATGCGACCATTTCCTCTTCACAGCCCTTTTGCGCACCCAAAATAACCCCCCTCGTTCGCACACGAACATTTTCGTTCCGGTATTTTATTAAACTTTTTTATTGGAAGATCCTCTCTACCGTTTTTGGTGGTGGAGGTTAAAGAAAAATCATTACACGGCCAAGACTTCCATCAGCAAACGGCGGGAGGGTTTTTCCACGTTCCCGTGCTTCGAACGTGCCCCTGTTTTGCAATAACTGTATCATAATGTTGATAATTTAATTCCACCGACCAGCAACGGAAAGGAAAGGATTGGATCGTAGGGAAACACCCCGGTTTTGTTGGTGTTTCGGTGGGAAAATTGTGGGAAATGTTTACGGTTTTCACCTAAGAACGAGATATACATTGAATGGCCTTCGTTTAAGAAGCCAAAATAAGGTAAACGTCGTATGAATTTTCTTTATTTCTGTGTTCTTATCTACTTTTGAAATTTAAAAACGAGATACATTTTCAGTTAACTAATCCAGTTAAACCTTAAAAATTAAAATAAAGAGGCTCTAATCCCCCGTTCTTCTCGAAATAACAATGGATTAAGAGAAGCTTTCCCCCAAGTATCGTGAAACAATCCATCGCCATTGCAGCATCCTTAATCCGCTGATTTGCTTATGGTCGATTTGTTGTGAATGCAATTTCGCTGATTGATTCCCACAGTCCATTCGTTCCCTTTGCTCTAATCCCATTGTCCGGCACTCGTTACTCGATGGTGACGATGATGATTTTCCACCCAATAGCATCGGAAAACGGTTCGCCCTTCGCTGCAAACAACGGTCAATCAACGTCGAGGTGCTGCTGCGCATTCGAGCGCATTGCCAAACACGGCGAAAGTTTGCTGCAAGCAATCGACGGTAGCTTCGCGTCACCGTTAAGCTCATCATTATTCTGGAGTAATGCTTTGTAATTTGGACCGAGAGACTGGCGCATCGTGTCGCTCTTTCGGTTTTCTCAGACTTTACATTTTGTTTCCTTTGTTTTACCACCCCATTTTCCCCTCCCCCCGGGGGCTTTGCGTTCAGATCGTCGTCTTTATTTCGAATGCCGAACAATTCGCAAGTTCATTTCAGACAGCATATTTTAGCTCCTTGTAATCATTCGTTTCCATCTTTTACAACTTTTCACTTCACGGCTGTCTTTTTCTTCTGGCCTTTTTGTCTGCGTGCTTTGTCCTCACCACTTACGTTTCCACCACCTCCCTGTGAGCGTGTCGAGTTTTCATCGGAACAGCCACGAATGGGAAAGGGTTAGAAAAACGGCAACACGAACGTCGTTTTCCGCGGGATCTTCCCTCCCCGGGAAGCCCCCTCCTTTGCTCAACACCGGGCCACAAACAATCAGCCTGCCAGTGGGAAAATAACTAAAAATTCACCAGAGAAAACTCATTAGTCAAAAAAGTTTCGTTGCACTTTGCAAAAATATTTACGTGTTTTCCCTCCGGTGGGAAACGAGGAAACGAGCTGGCGTGACGGTGCCTTCGAATGACTTCGATGGTGTTTTCAGCCCGGACTATACTTTCAACAACAACACCCACCCACTTTCCAGTTTTTCACCCACCCCTTCTTCGGGGTGTTCGGTAGAACCCGAATTCGACGAACATTTCACGTGGCTTGAGCACAGTTTCCTTCCCGAAAGTGGCTTTCTTTACCGACGACCGACGAGTGCGGTTGCCACCAGCAATGCCATCCGTACGCCGGTTTGTGGTGTGCGGTGGAAAATTCCTTTCGGAAAAACTTGCCCATCCCCAAACCCCGTCGTCTGGAAAGCCCGAACGCAACGCCGAATCGGTATCGCGAGAGGGAAGAATGCAGTTTCTGCATGTAAATTATTGTGTTTATTTTAAAATTTTGCCAACGTGCTTTCTTTTTCCCTTATGTTCCCACCCCTGCGTTTCCTTCCCACTCCCAGTGGTGGCATTGGAAAAATAATCCCGCACCCAAAAACTTGCTCTTGTGCATCGAGATTTTTGGCCTCGTGCTGCGCCGCCCTGCGAGTGCATTTTGGGACGGCGAAGGAAAGGCACACCATCGACGATGGGCACGGGGAGTTTTCTTGTTCGCTTTTCCCTTTTTGAACGACTGGGGGAAAAGCTCGCTACCCCGAAGAGACGGTAAACTAACGATAGCAAATCCAGCCAGCATTTCGCTGCGTTGTAAACAGTGGCGTTAAGCCGTAAACTTTCTTGTTGCCAACCGAACACCGACACCTCCGATGACTTTCTCACCTCCCTGTTCACCCCCTCTCCTCCCCCAGTTCCCGTTTTCTGTTTGGTCAATGGTTCCGAGGGTTTTCCCAGCGGTGTTCCGGGGAGGGGCCAGCATTCGTTTGGTTGCGAAAAAGAAAAGTTCCTGCTGCGGTCGACCCAACTCCGGGTGCATTCCAAATTGCGCTCGACAGAGATTGTGTCCCGGGGCTTGAATAATGTAACACTAACAGCTACTTGGGCAACACTTGGGATGTTGGAAGCGGCTCCCTTACGGAAGCTCTCATATTTTTGGCGACGAAGGTAAATTAATCGTTATTCCAAACCCTTGTTTTTCTTCCGGTGCTGTAACTTTTGCCGTAATTTATTAGATGCAAAGGAACGATAAATTGTTTACGGAGAGACCTAGACATCGGTCGAGTTTACGCATATGATCAGTCTGCCAAACCCAATTGAGTGGAAAATGAATATCGAACCGCACCGTTTTGGTTCGTAAACGAAGTAAATACTTTTTTCCGCATTCCCTCTTCGGTTAGCCGCAAGAGAAGCTCATCAAACAATCGGTTTGTATAAATTACATCACAACAACTTCAATAAAAACTAATTTTCCACCGAGCACACAGGGCGAGCGATGTCTACTCTTTGGCTCCGGCAAAACATTACCATATTTTAAGCCAAACTTTCCTTATCAACCCTCTATATTGCATTCACGCACAAACACACACACACACCATCGTTTGCATGTGCCGTGTTCTGATGCGGAGTTCAAGCGGGTTTTCCCGGTTCACCACCCCGCAACCCGCACCGGAAACATTCATCGATGAAACGCATGAAATGTGCTGAAGACAAATACGATTTCCATTTTACTCCCGATTGCTTCCTGCTCGGAAAAAACGGAGGGCGGGGGGGGGGGGGGGGTGCGGGATGCCGGAAGTGCAGGATAGACCAACTTTTGTTCACCCAGGTTGGGGTAAATATTTGGCAAAACGAATGCCGGGTGGAAGCTTCGTGGCCCTTGAAGTATGAGATATTGTTCCCTCGTTCTGGGGAAGTATTTGGGGGAAAGAACGAAAGTCGAACGAGACATGAGGGAGGAAGGCAAAGTTTTCCCCTTCAAACCGTCTGCTACAGCCGGTGAAAGATTTTGTAAAGCACACACACACACACCGCTTGCAAACTTCTCGGAAAGCCGTGAAGTAGAAATGGAAAACGGCTGATGAACGACGGGAAATGGAGGAAAAACGACACCCGAAGCACACGTTCAACTTCAAACGAAATTTTATTTACAATTCAATTGACTTTCCACCGAGCCACTCCGAGACCGTTTGGAAACTTACTTTCCATCTAATATGTTAATATTTCATCCGCTCGATCGAACGCCCCGCCCGCCTCGAACGTCTCGTCGATCCGCCACAGCGTTTGCCCCTTCCGAGTTTCCACGTGAAGAAAGGCTATTTGGATTACGAGTTAAAATTTGTTCTTTCGTTTCGTTTACCGCAAGAGCTTCCTGAGGCGTGTACAGCTGCAGCACGCCACCCGGTAGATACGCAAATTTGACGCAAACTTTCCTTTTCGCCCACGGCCCGGGAAACAGAATGCAGCTTTTCCGAGCGCCAAAGCGCGTAGAGATTCTTTATAATGCCAGCCGCAGGCGCCGACCGAGTGGGTGAAAATCTTGCATCTCGGGCCACTGTGGAGGAGGGGGGGAATAGTTAAAATGTAGTTCCCCGAGAGTTGCCTGGGAAAGTGTCATGTTGAGGGCGGCTTGCGGGAGGCTAACATCCGGTCCCAGCCTCCTCAGGGGACCCCTAAAAGACGGAGTTTCTGCATTCATCAGATGAAATTTATGTATAGTGTGCATAAAATTCTCCTTTCATCTCCCTCTCTCTCGGGGAAATTGTTGCTCCATTTCATTCCGTTTTTTCTTCCCCATAACCTAACTGTAATGTAACCCGTAGCATCCTCATTCACACACACACTCTCGTTGGTTTGAATAAAGCATTTAAAGTTATTGTTATAGTTTATTGCAACCGGAGCGCATTGGCAACACTGTCTGGGCACGAATGCAACAAGCCATCGCATGCATCCCCTGCTGCGATACGGGTCGTTTGGGGGGTTTGGGGACGATACAGTATGGCACGGGTGCGGGGCCATCTCCTGCATTTGAGCGTATTGTAAAGCAATCAGCGGGCCAGCAGTGTTCGCATAAAGTCAGCCCGTATTTTATGTCCTGCTTCTGACGGCTCGTTGCGGTTGCGGCCTTGGGTGTGGCCCTCATCGACAGTTATGCGATCCGACGTCGGACAACAATGGGTTCCTGAGAATAGATTTCCAGGAAAAGTACTCTATAAGAGCTAGGTTACATCCAATTGGAACTAAATATGTGACGCAATAAATTATATTTAGTAAGGTAACGTGCAACACATCATATTCACATTAAAATTGAACCAAGCAACCGGTGCTTGAGGAGCGATAAAAGGGCCTATTACGAAACTCGAACGTTCGATATTTTCCGACTCGAACGTCACATTTGCATTATGCCTAATTTTCGAGTTTCCGTTCGGCTCCCGTTCGAAAACTTTTTTGTCAATCAAAGTAATCTGTCAAACAATTTGGAAAAAATTGCATTACGGTCCACGAACGGATACCCCTCGAATTCGACAAATTTTTATCCGTCATTTTAGTGGACTCACGGGAGTTCCAATAGTAAATTTCGATACATAAGATACATTTGAAGTAAAATATAGCGGTTTCACAACACGAAGGTATCTTTTCGCTTTAAATTGGAGAAAAACCACACGCCAAACTCTTCACAGATTTTTCATTGTTTACAAAGTGCAACAGTCGATTCACACCAGTTTGGCAGTTGCGCATGGAAAAAAATCGATGATACTTTCATCGACTCGAACAAATAACCATAATGCAATTTTCTCTAACGTTCGAGTCGGCGGTTTTCGTGTGATGAGAGAGTTGTTCGTGAATCGTAATAAGCCCAACAAAGACCTCACAGGATAGCCACCACTGAGGGACAATTTTCTACCGAATTCTCCAATTTCTTCCATCTTTTTTACTGACGCTCTTTTTCGTCGTTGAAACTTTATTGTATTTGTGTCGAAAATGTAATAAATAAACATACAATCAGAGTATAAGTAGTTTGAGGTGGTTTACGTAAAGCATTTCTTAGTCAAAGAAGGCTTTCTTCAACAGTTATGCCCACCAAAACCGGAAAAAACATGGTTTATAGGTTAATAAGTTATCAAAAACATGGACTAGATTTTTTTTCTATTAAAGAACCTAAACAAATGTAGCAAAAATATTACAAAACTAAATTGAAGGAGCATTCTGCAGGAAACAAAATAGACGTTTATTATTTTTTCCCACCCGTGTATGGAGATGTGCACCAGTGCACTGCACTGACGAATTACTCGCTGGCAGTAATACTTGTCCATTCCAGCTTATTGTCACTTTAGAGTAATAGCTACATTACCGAAACTGCAAACCCTCCACCCTCCAACGTACGGGTTGCACCAAAATTCGAACATTGAGTGCATATGGCTTCCAGCCTTCCTTCTCCTTTACTCCGAACTCCGAACGAAAAGCAAAAGCGCCGATGCCGGAGCATGCAAAAATAACACCCCAAAGGGGCCTGGGAACGCCGGCCATCAGCTTGGCAGCGCTTTGTAATCATTGGCTTCCATTAGGGAAAGCGGGGAAAGTTAAGGCAAGCAAAGTTGCTTCGCAAAATTAGGTAAAATATATATATACGCCCTGGCGTAGATAAACTACGATCCCCGGCGAACGCAAACGCAAATGCAACCCACTCCCTGGGAGCCTGGATAAGCAAAATGTTGGCGAAATTACGACGGGCTGCCTCGTACGGCTCGTCATGGCAGAGGCGGCTTCGACTGCCGACTCTTCGGTAGGACGTGCGGCTTGGAGACCCATCCATGGCTGCTGCTTGTGCTAACGAACCATCACGACCATCGTCATCATCATCATGAGCATCAGCGCGATGATGGGAGCCCCTAAACGAAACATCCACAAACGTCCCATCGAACAAACGAACGAACGATACGGGGCCACATACGGCATACGTACCGGGGGAAAAGCTGGTACGAATTTGTAACGTGTCGGAAAAGCCCTCGTCGGTTTGTCATGTGCCCTGCATCTGCCCCAACGTCACGTCAGTCCGTGAGTGTATGGTTGTGTGTGTGTGCATATGAGAAAAAAAGGGACAAAATGTGGAGCATATCAGCCTGAGCGAGAGAGAGAGAGGGATATTTTATTGCAAATATATTTATGTTATTTGATTTTGATATGAATATGTTAGCACTTTATGCAGATGTAATAAAACATTCTGCTTCTGCCAGACGCGCTGGCAGATTGTGCCGGTTTGCCGTTCCGTCGTTCCATTCGTTCGTCGTTTGAGCGAATCGTCATCCCAGCAGCCCGGGCCAGCATCCGGCCCCCTAGCACCGGCGTACGGTGAAAGTGCAAATAAATTTCCCGAAACACCTTTTTCCTCCGACCTTTAAGCCACTGCCACTTGCGCTGACCTTTCTTTTTCGGTCCCTTTGTCGCTCTCGTCGCTGGGAACGGGGGAAGCAGGGGTTGATGTGAGTCATGTAATGGGTTGGTATTTATGGGAACACATGCTTAAAAGTAAAAGCAAGCCTGCAGCCAACCCAACACCGACGACTTCAATGCTAAACACATTCGCCACCGACAATACGCTTCCAATTGCGTCATGCCGATTTGGGCACGGCTTGTGACATTTGGCTTGAGGTTTTTCCGCCACCATTCCACTCCGCCGTGGTCGGATATCATTCATCACCTCGCTTGCCCACAGCTTTTCCCCAGGTGTGCCAGCTGGAAATGGAAGGAAATCGAAATTTTGAAACATTTTCCCTCGGTTGTGCGTGTGCCTGGTACTGATTGCGTCCAATCTTTTCAATTACCTCACTCACAGAAAGTCTTTCAAAATGGCCGAAAAATCAATCGAATCATCGGCAAACCATCTCGGCTCAGAAAGTACGTGTTTCTTTGTGGAAGGAAAATTCAACCGGGCAGATATTTTCACAAGCCAACGTCATCAAAAATTATTTACATGTCCAAAACTCCAAAACCCGGAAGTTCTCCGTTCCAAACCGTAGTTGTAAAGGTTGGAGCCATAAAAAGCCACGATTAAACTTAACAACTTCCTCCCCGACCACCCTCCCTCCCCTTCACGATTCCCCCTCCGATCGTTCTAAAACGTCCGGAAAGTTTTAGCAACAGATGAAGCTAATTCGTTTGGTAATGGAAATGGCACCGCAAGGTGAGACGAGAGGGGCAGTAGGTAAAGGGTACGATGGGTGTATGAGTTCCACACAACTATCTCCCGCAAATGTACAAACAAACTTTCCGAACCGTGTTCATAAAACATTCAAAAGCATGCTCTCGCCATGCTCGCGTTGGCCTTTCGGCGGCTGGAAAGGGGGGAAGGAAGGGAGTTTACGGCATGTGGGTGGTTTATTTGAAATGCACAATAAAGTACGACAGCGATCCGAGCGTGTGCTGATCGTGGTGGTGGCGGGGTGGTGATGGGAAAGGCAGATCAAAAGGTTTTCCGAGCTGCGGCCCAGGATGAAAACAAAGTGCATAAAAGAGAATTTAGAATTAGTTGGCAGGTGGGGCAGGACTGGAAGCGAGGAGGTGGGGTCCTGTTTGTGTGTTCGTGGACCACCCGAACACACAAATACTAACACATACGGCGCGCAGCCTAATTCCAGCGAATGAGATTGGTTTTGCTCGTTCCGAAATAAACAAACGGGCAACGTTTGATGAAATATTGTCATAACCTTTGACCCCAAATACAACCGCACGACGACACCAAACGAAATCAATCCAGCATTGTGGATGTGGCGGAGTTGTGTGCGTTACGCCTGCCAGGCACGTGCCCCGCTCCAACCCCCCCGACCGTCTCCACCAAGGCCATTAACAATCGTTTCAAAAACCAGGCATGGAAAAACAGCGCCACGCCGGTACGGGAAGGGGAACCAGGGTGTGACATTTTACTGGTGGTCTTTTAAAACATCGGTGATAATTGAAAATAAAACGTTAAACGCGTCACCCAGCGAACGGGAACTCGACCATAATGTAGAAGAAAGAAGGGCGTAGCAGGTATAATCATTTTCCCACACCCCGGGAAAATCAATAAAACTAGACCTACGGGGACATTAACACAGGGGAGGGGGAGGGGGGGCAGCCACCAGCAGCGAGCAAATCAAACGTCGAACAGCAGCCGGGCCCGGAACTGGCGGAATGCGAATAAAATCGCCCTCGAAAGCCACCCATTTGCATGGTAAAAGCTAATAAAAATGATTTAATGGGTCTAATTTTGTGGAAAAGCTTTTACTCTTCTCTTCATCACACCATCATCTGGTCGGTTTTTCCAATGTTCGGGTGTTTTATGCACGCCCCGCTTCCCTGGCCCGTCGCAGACATCGCGCATCGACACTTGATTTGATGGAACCTGGGGTGTAAAAGAAATGTAAGGCATGTGTCGATCTTTTTTCCTCCCTTTTGGGGAAGGAAAATGGGAAAAGAAATAACTTAACAGTTGCGGTTAGCAACGCGCGGAAATATGAGCATTAAGGCTCGAGACATTCGTTTTCCCTTCGCCTGCTTTCGAATGACTTTCTCTAACTTCCAAGGGGACCAATAAAACATTACTACACCGAAAAGACATTTCCCTAAAACATATGTTGCAAACGATCATTTCCGCTCGCTACAAGGGTAGGCTTTTCCGGTAGTCACACGAATAAACTACAATATCATTGGACAGAGGTCATGATTGGTGTTTACATTGTTGCGTGTAATAGGACGACGGTGAAAAAGAAAACTCATAACCAAACGCTGCAACCGAAGACAAACCGAATTAGGGATTGATTGTGGTTTTTCCAGGTAGAAGATTTGGTCTCCCGGACGGGTCTCGTTTGAGTTGAGACAAAGTTCCTGCGGAAAACGTGGTGTTTGTTTTCGCACGTAGCCTGATCCGGGTGGATTCGATCCGGGAAAAACGGAACACGGTAGGTTCCGGGGACGATTCCGAGCACAGCGTGTGATTTTTATCGCTTTTCCTGCTTTTCCCTGCCATGTTGGTCGGACCGAGCTACTCCCCACGGAGTGGACACTTACCGTGACCGTAAGTTAGCATCCAACGATCACCGTTCTGGTTAAACGTGAGAAAGCGCAAAGATAACAAGGTCGTAAATTTCTTAATTTTCATTTATCAAAATAAATACCTACGTGAACGGAAGACCAAACTCACTTGATATTCTAGGCCAGGTCTCCTTGTGTTCGTGTAAGGAATTCGCAACGGTTTACCTAACAGAAAAAAAGGAAAACTGTGTGAAATCGTAACGAAAATTTGAACGTACACACACAAGGAAGCACTGGATAGAAATTTACGACGAACCATTTGAAATTCAATTTCACAACATGCGTACGACCTCAAATCAATCACCTGGCGTCGTTTCGATCACTGGCGAAGGACTGGCGTACCTCGCACATGCAAATATTATTCGTACGGATTCGGTGACTTCCTGGACATTCCCACGCAAATGATCCAATCCATCAAAGCTCGTTCGCCCACGGTGCACATGAAGTTTAGCACCATTCATCGTACACCTGAAGCTGATGCTGTGTTCTTTTTGGCATAAAACTAGTTGTTTTCGAAAATGTTTCTGTCAAGGAAAAAACTTTATAGAACTTTTGAAAATTCATAGAAAACGATGAAAGATAACCTCGCAAAAAATTGAAAGTGTTCCTTTTCAAAATCACATGAGAACTACCACCTTAAAGGGAAAAATCTCACACCATTGCGATCGTAAACCACAACAGCACGCCCGAGACGAAAGTAAAAGTCATTAGTAACGGTACAAACGGTGTCCCAATGGCTTTTGTTTCTTCTCACGAAGCTCTCTTACTATCCACCTACACAGATCAATACATTTTCCTCCCCCCAACCCGGGCGATCCGCTCCCGGTGATCGAGACCGAGCGAGCAAGAAAAATCCCATTCGAAAAGTAATAAAGAACAATTGCGTCACATTCGGTTGATTTATAGATCGATTCCTGGCGCAATCCTTCCCGGGGATGTCGTTCGCCGCCAGAAAAGGATTGTCCCGGGAAACTCGGGACACCGTTGGCGGCTAACGGCGTGTAACCGAGTAGGAACAGCACCATAAACCATTGCTCAAATCGAATCTGAGCGAATCTTGGAACCACGTGTGTCGGTGTGTATGTTCTCTGGCGGAAGAGCCGACTCGTTAGTCTTACCGCAGCCCTTGTCCGGAATGTCCTCGCCGAAGGGATTTGTCCTGGCGCATTGCGCACTCCGGCGAGGGCGGTACCACGGAGCTCGGGCACGAGCAATCGAACTGCAAGGATCGCCCTGATGAATGGGCCCTCCGTTGGCTTTAAATCTTTCATGCACTTTAAAATAAATTGTCTTACCCTCGGCCAAGCGCATCATTCTACGCGTGTTTCTGTCATAAATTTCCACGCAAGTTGACGTCGGAAAAGTTATCATACGTTTTACAAACGCCGATTCACACATCAAAAGCCATCCGATTCCAACTTTAATACAGTTGAATGAAATGAAATAGGCAAAAGTAAATGTAAAACCTAAAACGGAATAAAATATTATTCCACCTTCAGCTTCAATTTATATACACTCTGCCTCTGGCTTCGTTACTGCAGTTTCCATTGCAGAGAATTTATTCACTACGGCTCCTTAATATTTCATAATGGCCGTTCCGATTGATGAGTGATCTCGCTCGCGCTTGCTCGTGATTGTAAAACACAGCGCGGCATTCCGTTTCGGCAGCTTTTTCTAACGGTTTATGTTTCTGCCTAACGAACCAAGCTGCGTTATGTAGATCCATAGATTGCCTGTCGTGTGCCTTCGTTCGTGGAAATAAATGATCGTGGTTTTTACTTCCTCCCTTTTACTTCTCTTTCCATCTCTCTCTCTCTATCTCTCTCCATTTTAGCTTCCCAATGGAACAATATGTCTAGCATATCGACAATCTTTAATTTATGTAAAACACACAATGCTTTCAGGATTTACGAGCGTGGATTGGAAGTTTTGAGGGTAGTGTAAACAAAAATCTAACTAAATCAAACAAGTGTGACAAAAAGTGTACAATTTCACGAAGTGAAGTTATCATAATTTAGTACTAAGAGTATTGACGTTGAATTAAATAAATCTCACCAAACATTAAAGCTCCTTTAAATTGTTTCATACCTCAATAACTGACACTCTAGTAACCTTTACTACCATTTTGCCTCTTTTCCAGACAAACCAATCTGCCGTCCAGATCAGAAGAAAATCTACGGTGTCGCACGGAACGAGGCCGCGGAAATCCTCTGCCAGGTCGACGCCTACCCGCCGCCCGAGTCGTTCAAGTGGTCGTTCAACAACACCGCCGAAACGATCGATATGCCGCAGAGTGGATACCGTGTCCACGCCGGCCAAGCCTCGTCACTGACCTACACTCCAGTCAAGGTACGAAAGGCCGGTTTTCCCCCTCCTCCGCATTCGGTGGAAAAACGAAGCGGACAACACTCGTACTCGAGCATTTCGTTTTCAAGTGTCATCCGAATTTCCAAACTGCGTCCAACCCGACCTTGACCAGATAGTGCTCCCATTTCCCCCGAAGTTTTCCCCACCGCCCTCCCAAACGGCTCAAGCACGTTGCACGAGTTAATCATAACCTAACATAATGGCACCGAAGGCCTTTCCACGGAGCGAACACTAAAACTAAACCCGAAAGGAGCGGCAATTTTGTGCCCCCGATAACGAAACGAAACCCCAAACATATGCGGCCAATCGCTGACAAATGTGGTTTTAGGCGTACGCAAACCATGCCCTCAGCTTGCCAGCTGGTTTTCCAGCATTTCCACACGTGTTAGTGTGTGTTGTTGCAGCACCCGTTCGGTACCGTTTGCGAGCGAAATTTGATGTGCATAAATAATCAACGGGTGCGTGGAAATTTTGACATTTCCCATCCTCTCCGGCCCTCCCCCCCGGAGGCGGAAAATTCGGTGGAACGATTTGTGGAACACACCCGGGCACGCAGGCCGAAAAACGAGAAGCTAACTGCGTTTCCCGAAGCGAAGTCGTCCACCTGGACACGACCGACACTCGACCACGGCCGGCGACAGGATACGGAGTGGACGAAAAACCCGGCTGTCACCGATCGATGTCCGTTCCAGTTTTTCCTGGCCTGTCAACACCAAACATTGGGTTTTCTATTCTCTCGACCTGGGGAAAACTACGGTCCATGTGCAAAATTCTGTCCACATTTAATTAAATATTTAAATGATCTGACCTATAACAGCAGAAAACTACCCCCCTCCATCGAAGTAGCAGTTGTCCCTCCCCCTCTCCCCTCTTCAATCCTCCTTCCTGCCCTGAGAAGGTCCTGCCTCTTTTGTCAGTCTGGTGTCACATTATATTTTCCCCCGGCTGACCGAGTTTTCCTATCGTTATTTTTTTAATTTTTCATGCCCTGGTCAGCCGAGGGAAACACACATACACACACATAAAAACGGATTCACAAAATGCCGAGGCAGAAAACAAGGTGAAAAATCAAGGAAAACAACGGGGACGGTATTGAGGCTTCCGGTAGTCAAACTGTACCCAAGCGAAAAACACCCTTCGTATGTGTTTTTATGGGCCTCAAAAAACCGGCCAACGATATGTATATGTGTGTGTGTGTGTATGTGAGTATGTGAGGACGAACAAATATGAGTGCAAGGTGATGGTCGTGCTGCTCGATTTTTGCCTTTATTTATTTGTAAGCATTTTCCGCCCGGACAGCACGAGCCCGGGCAGGGTTTTCCATTTTCTCGCCCGGCTTCGGATAGCGTGCAAGGGCACCAGGGGCGGGGTGGGGGAGAAAAATGGACCGTGAAAAGCACCTCCCAACAGGGGTATACTTTATTTTTCATCACTTTTAAAAGCATTTTACCATTAAAGGCAAATTTGTTGCATGCTGCCATCGGCAGGCGGGAAAAAGGGGTTGAGCACGACGTGCCGCCGCCCGGAGCGGGAAAAGCCGGCATTGGCCGGCTCGCTTGCTGACGGTTATAATTTTTCATAAACACCACCCATTATTAACATACTATTAGCATAATCCATGCAATCACGCTGTGCGGTGGCACATGAGGTGGAAAATGAAAGCGCGCCAGCGAAAACGGCCCTACGCTCGTGGAAAATGGCGAAAGATGCAGCGGCATTCGCGAACCGGATGCCCCCGAATGCACACGCGCCAGGCGCGAGTGGAACAAAAAAACAGTGCTCCGAGCCGAGATGGGAGTATATCATTACGGTCACCTGGCGCAGGAACGAGTGGCCGGTTCGGGCCTATCGATGGCACACGCGCGAGAAGGAGACAGCAATAATAATTTCTCCGTGGTTGGGAAAATGTTTTCCTTCACGCAGATTGACGTTGATTGATAATCGGTCGGCGGATGGATGAATGGGGCAATTTGTTCGCGTATGACGAGTACTTATGCATTTATACACTTTGGTAGCATCGCATCAGACCCATTCGATCGTAATGTATGGTTATTCATTAAAGATGTGAAAACATTCTCTCGAAAGGTTCAATATAACACACTTTATGTAGGTTTCAATTATTGCTGAATTTTAAAATGCATTAATAAATACTGTTAAAGTTTTTTAGAAACGACGTCCATCCCAAATCGGTTGTTTTATGAAACGATCGTGTGCTATGGCAGGGTGGCCGATTAAGATTTATTTAAAGAACATTATTATGTTTTGTTTTTGATGAAAGTTATATGTTTTTTTTTATATACCGAATAGGTCCAAACTGTTTATAAAAACTGAAAACATATCTTTATCAGTTTATCTAACCTACTATAGATTTTGCAGTGATGTATTTAACTGTTCGCAGAAATAATATGTTCCTCCAAGTTAATCTCTAAATATTTTATATTATTTCATATTTATTTGAGACAATTTGCTTCGGAATCTTTTTCGCTTAAAATAAATGGCTCCATATTTCGCTTTGTTACAACATTTTCACAATTGTTTTTCGCATCTGGTGATGATGTAACCGTTGTGCCGGGAAACTAGGCCTTTCTCAACTATTTTCACGAATTCTTTGATCAATACTAATTACTCTTTCATATTATCGCACGACCATGGACCGAACCGGGCACGCAACAAGCTCGTAACCGGAATGTACTGGCCACACATCGCAAACACGCCACTTGACCATAAACCAGCAAAGAGTGCTTTCGAAGAAGAACGAAAGAAAAAGAGAAAGAGTAGATAAAGTGTTCAAATACTTTAGCTCAATCGATCATAATTTGGTCGATGTGGTTTTCCTTCCAGTAGTCAACAGCGTACTGTTTCTCGACGATTGGACAACAGCATCAAGTGGAGTGATTGAAAAGCCTCGGTACTTACACACTTTTCCGAGCCTTTTTGTCATTAAGAGACGCCGGTAGTTTTCCATTTCGGTTTTGGACAAAATAATACTCCATGACGAGTTATTACCTGTTTTAAATAATGTTGAGCAAACGTTGGACACGCGGACCTTGAGCGGAAGTACTACCGTGAGGAAAGCTCTATTATTCTTGCCGGGTTTTTCTCACTGAAAATGTCCACTTGAAAATAAAAAGCTATTCCCCCCGGGGGGTGGGGTGGGAGAAAATTTCCATAAAATCCTAAAACAAGCAAAAAGCGGACTGTTCGCATGTCGGATTACTAATGGCGTTCACTTCAGGCAAACAACACGTCAGCTCGTCGGGGCCACAAAGTGTATCCCTTCAAATAAATGTCCTGTCAGAATCGTCAGCGTCAGATCCCACCAACACTTCACCATCCCACCCCTTGATCGCATGCTCTTGCACTTCCATTGGTGATGATATTTTTCCTTTTTTTTCCTCTCCTATGGTAGTTCGTTCTGCCTTTCACGTTGGCCGTTTAGCAAAACAAATCGCTCGCCGTCTGACGGACCCGTTGCAGACCCAGACCTTTGGCTTTTGGCGGAAGTTCACCCGGTCGATGGTGGCCAACAGAATATGGGTTTATAATTTCTGCCAGAACGTTGATTAATTATTGCTTATGAAAATAAACGCTCGACTAAATCACTTCGACTCCCCAACGCCCGGCTTTGCGTGGGAAAATTTATTAATCAACTCAGACATTCGACAGAAGGAGAGTTTTTCCCCCGGGTTGTGCGCTTTCGTTCATTGGCCTCTCCCCCGCCCCAAGAGTTGAGACAATGGCGTTGCTATGATTGAAAAATAATTTTCATTTTCTGTACGAATCGGCCGATTTTTTTCCTGATTATTTTGCTTTTCTTTTTACCCCGTCGATTTGCATTTCCCTTCCATTTGCTCGACTCGGGACTCGGATCCGCAATCCGTTCAGGCCGGTTGGTGGTGGTGGTGTGTGGTTTGGGTTTGTTTGATTTACGCCACCCTCCCATTCTTACCTGCCCGCCCCCCCTGACCAAGGGTTGGGGAAATGAATTTTTCCTTCGGTGCTGTCGAGCAAAATTGTGCTGAATTCAATTATCGTTTCCATAAATCACGTGTACCCCTCCGTCGCCTTAGAGTGGGGTAAACATGGGTGGGAGGGGGGAGGGACACCGGCATCGGAACACGTTTGCTTTGTTTGTAAAATTAAAACGAGATCAACCCAAAGCGGGCCCCTTTTCCGCGATGGAGGCGCCCGGTGGCGCATTATACCGAGCGCGAGTGCGATCATGGATGGATTGGCGGCGGTTGGCGAGCGATTAATATTCCCTTCGGTTCATCTCGCGCTTGCCGGCGCCGGCTCTCACTCTTAATGCAATTAAGCCGGTTATTTATTATCACTCTGATCGAAATACATCCATCCCCGGGCACGGTTTGTGTTTGCTAACTTTTATTTGTTTGTTTGAACCGGCGCATTACGAGTGTACCACCATTTTCGATGTGGTTATTTTGAATTATTCCAATTAAATCTATTATGCGGTCCGTCTGGAAATTGGATTACGTTACAGCATAATTCAGTTCGGCCGTTCATTTGGAATTGCTGCCCCGCTGTGTGGGATTGTGTTTTCGGGTTTTGGCGGCTCTCCCGAAAACCAAAAACCCATGACAAAAAAAGAATTATACAATTTCCCGTAAATTAAGCTCATTTGTTTGATCGCGGAAAAAAACACCCCGGATTGATTACGAGTTGAAAAAAGAAAACCCACATCAACCACATCAACCAAGAGGACTTTTTTTTCTCTCTCGTTGCGTCTTTACTAAACATTTGTTTTTTTTGCAAGCAATTTTAAGCTAGCGTTCCAGTTAATGGGTTTACCGTAATAATCTGCAACGGTCTATCGAGCTGAGCCAACTGTTGATGGACAAACAAACGAGCGGGTTTTCGGTAGATGCACCGTGTGTGTGTGTATGTAAAGTTTTCCCGAGCTCCAATGTTCTGCCCGGGAAGCAATAGAAGCCACGTCCTATGCACAAACTCGCCAGAAAAAGCACTTCGCTTTTCAGTTGCACGCTTCAGAATGCAGGCGAGGCGAGTCTAAAACTGAGTAAACCCTCCGCTCAACCCACCCCACTCGCCGGTTGGAGTGGCAACCCCATATTACATTAACTGCGTTCAGTTGCTTTGTTTGTTCAGCTTGGTGTACGTCCAGGCCGGTCCAATGTTTACCCATACGTACCCGGGGATCCGAGGCAAGGGATTCAGCGTAAACATTCGAGGATTCGAGGCTGTGCATCGGCTCGGAGTGCAAATATTTTACATTGCTGCTAGCCATTCCTGACGGTGTCCATTGTTAGCCACCCGCTCTGTTTGTGTGCAACGTAATGCAGGTCAAGCCTCAGCAGCAACCTCAGCAAAACATTTCGCATTCCCTGCAGGTCCGTGCGGGGTTTGCATTGCTTGCTCGGAAAGCCAACAAGGGATACACTTTTCCATGCCTCAATTTTTCCCGTTAATGCATCAAAGTCACTTAACAGAGCTACATATAGAAGGAAAACTACATATTATGCATGCTTCAAACGCGAATTCCACGCTGCGATCGCGCACCGGATCGAGGGTTATTACAACTTACGCAATAAACCTCCACTTGTGGTCCGAAATCGACAATTGATGGGCGGAAGGAATCGCCCAAAACGCACACCAGAATTAGGCGGTCAGCATAATGAAACGCTCGTAAATCACATATTTATTATTTCATTATCATAACATCCTCCCGAAACGCTCCCGTGAACCATAATGGACTCGCGTCGGATGGTGGGATGTCCTGGCGTTATTATCTCCCAACACTCACTCACCCGGTCTTTTTCCCACCCTTCGTCCCCAGGAACTTGACTACGGTACCATCATGTGCTGGGCGGACAACGTGGTCGGGCAGCAGAAGGAGCCGTGCGTGTTTCATCTGATTGCGGCCGGCAAACCCGAGATGCCGTACAACTGTTCGCTCGTCAACCAGACGTCCGAGTCGCTCGAGGTGGACTGCGCCGAAGGTAATTATTTCACCATCATTTGTTTATCTCCTACATGAGACCTACGCGATCCGGGGGCGGAAGAGTTCCGGGAGGTGCCATCCATCACCCCTTCGGAACGGTCGTACCTGATTTCCTGTCCATATCGGTGCTATTTAAATTGCAGACACAACCACAACGAGCCCGTCTTTGATGTGCGGACGGTTTGCTTACATATTCATTTCCCGTTGACATGCACATTATCGAACGATACATTTCCTGTTCCCCTGGCCGTCGTTCACCGGAACATCAATCAGCACGAATGGGAACGTTTAACATTGATTCATTTACTTTTGAGTGCTGGTGCAAATTATGATTGATATCGTTTCATGACGCAGATTGCAATCGTCTTCAAACACGACATTTAAACTGTATGTTTCATTGAAAAATGAGCTTTTTAGAAACCGAATGTACATATTAAAGCTTCTCCCGTTTCTCGTGTTTACTTTCATACCAAAATGACAAACAATAAAACTTGTTATTTCTTCATTTTAGTTCATCCTTATTTTAAGTACCGTTGTTGCTCTCAAACTTAAAGATACGGATGAAGTTAAAATCAGGAGACAAAATGAGATAAATATGACACGTTACCAGAACGTGAAAACTAATTTCACCCAATAAATTGCACGATCGGCAAACCAGATTGCCAATACAAGCAACAAATTCAGTCCAATAAATTTCCCGCCCCAAATGCAGCTACCGCTGGGAAAATTGTTTCGGGGCGAAAAAATATTAACCATTTCATCTTCTCGCCAACACTTACGATTCGAAGAAACCGAAAGCTGAGGGGATCCTCCTTCTCGGCGGGACAGTTTATTCGAATCTTATTTTCCCATCAATTAAGACGCCCCCTCCCCCCCGGCCCCCTCGCGGTGGGTGTTTTTCTGTGGGCGAAACGCTGGTTAATTTAATCGAGACCGTTACGGGCCATTTTGCGCACAAACCCACACACGAGCACGGTTCCTGCGGGATATCATCACCTTCCCCCCACCGCAGCGGGGTGGCAACACATTCCGACGAACGTTATGTTGTGTGCCATGTTGCGCGACCATAGTGTTGGTGAGCATGCTGCTTTCCCCCTTTCGATGTAAGGAACGGTCAACCGTCTCGATGGCTTTTGCCATGCTCGCAGCACGAGCCTTTCTCCTGCTGTCAAGGTCGTGGGGGAAATTAACTTCAATCAATAGCACCACCCCAACCTTCGCCACCCCGTAAAGTCACCCCAAAAGTCCATTAACCCTTGAAACGTACCTTGGGAGCTGAAATCACCCCGACTTTGGGAAGGTTCACCGTGTAAAGTGCGACACACGCGATCCGACACGAAGGACACGTAACCGGACTGACCCCTCGAGGTCTGGCGTTACTGATAATTGGCGAGGGACGGAAATACTCGAACCGGCGCGCGGGGCACGGCGTGAAAAGCTAATACACGCCCCGCCTGGAAGAGGCAACCATTCAATGGTCACCATCTTGCCAAGAGTCACACACACACGTAGCAAAACGTTGTAACAGAGCGGAGAGAAAGCCTTTCCGATGCCTTTCCAAGGGTGGGAAACTCCCGGAGGAAAACGAGGAGCTGGTTACAGCGCTCCTTCACACAAACACACACCCACAAATGGTGCACTTTCATCATTAGCATGTTCGTTTCCCGACGCCATGAAATGTGATTTTCGCCGTTTTCCCTGGGCAGGAAAAATCGAGCCGTCGGTCGGTGGCATTCGCCTTTGGCCAAGGATAAAGGCCACCCTGGTCCTTGGAGGCCACTTTTCCTAACCAAGCGGCAAGCTGAAGTCATCCATCACGGGGAATGTCGATCACCGAGGAATTAACACGAGCCGCAGCCTAATTTTCTACCCCCTTTCTTGGAACACAGTCTCGGGTTCATTTCCTTGAATCGGTCAACCATTTTCGAAGCGCGGTGGAAATGGTCCAATAAAATGCGAATGTTTCTCCCGGCCGCGCAGCGTACCGTGAAGAGAAAACGCCCTGACCTTTTAAACGATTATGCTTCAGTGTATGCGAAACGAAAGCCTATAAAGGGAGCTAATGGCGCAATAAACCTTCCAAACGATTGATTGCACAAATAAGTAACGAACCAAGTGCGTTCCTTGTGGCTTCATGAGCAAAGTGAGTTATTTTTCATTATATTCATAGGCAAATAACGAGAAAAGTATGATGCTCTTACATACGATACGTAATTCTTATTAGACTTTTAATCTAGCCTTCCATTTAACAGCCTTTCAAACTTTGTTGAACTTGTTGACTTTAGATTTGTCTTAAACTTATTTTAAATCCAAATCTTTGTTGATTTTAATGTTGTGAGCATTATTTAAAACTCAAATCCTAAAACTTGGTATTGTAAACTGTCTTAGTTAAATTATTTTAAATCTAAATCACTGATCTTTGTTACATGAGTTTAGTTAAAACATGTTTTAAACCCAAACCAAACAAACCAAAAAAGATGCCCTTTAAATTCTCCTTCCTGTCTCAATGCATCATTCAATAAAGGTGCCAGGAAGCAAACGCCATCCCTTCTGATTCACTGTGCGCTAAATTAAATTTTCACATCCCTTATCGTGCCCCGGCGCCATGCTGACACACACACACACAAACCACTACCGTACCGGGGCGGCATACAGTAAAGTACACACAATCTCGTTGGCTGATGCTCCAATTGCAAGCCACATAAACTTCGCCTCCCGGAGCTCTTTTGCCTGGAAGGGCAAGCAATGGTTTTCATGACCTCCGAGGGCCCGTCCGGGAACCGTTTCGCTATTTCGCCTGCCAAAAGGGAACCGAAATATGTCCACATGACCTAAAATGCCACCTTCCCATTCGCAGGTGAGCGAGGAAGAACACACACACACATACAAACATAGGTAACCAAGATGGGCCAAAACCTCAAGCAGGTAAATTATGGCGGCACATCATTAAAGTGGTAAAGTTCTTGCACGCCGGTATGCTGGTCCCAGAAGCTGCTGCACCTGAACTTTGGCCACCTTTCCTCGGTGCCTTGGAACTCCCAAACCTAACCCTTCCATTCTTTCGGTGTTATTTGCCCAAAACGGAGTAAGAAACCCCGAAGAGTCCCCAGACTTGATATTTGTCTTCCACCGCCAGCACTATGTCGGTCCTCGTCTTCGTGTCACGCAACCCAAACGAACACCTCGTTTATCCTAGGGCGCTTCGAAAAGGAAAGCAAACGGACGAACTTAACGAAGAACTACGGGCCACCCCGTTCGTGCGCAAGACACGAACTCCCGGGGAATATCTCATTCGACTGTCGCATCTCGTGACAGTTTTAATTTACTGTAAAGTCATCGAATTACCACAAACTCTCAGACCGCCTTGTACCGGATCCGTTCCAGCACCAAAGGTGCCATGCAACTTTGCACTCTACTACTCTCACGACCCGACTCTTGTCCGATCGTTAGCATTTCTGCTGGCACGTCCTGCCACGTCCTGCCACATCCTCCAGAACCGCAAACAACAACGACCCAACCGGGTGGGTGTGCTCCCTTTTGGCGGGTTTGTTTTCCTCCGGTCCACACACACACACACCCCGGAATCCAGACAAATAAAATTACCGTCTACAGTCTTGAAGTTCTCCAACAAGGGGTGAAGAGCTCCCGTGCATCCTCCGACGAACACTTACATTTGCACTAAACAATTCGTACGCTCTCGAAACGTCTCGAGCAAACCGCTTAAAGCAAGAAGCAGCTGGTTAAACTCCTGATGACACAAAAGAGAGAAAAACAAAACATTTGCACAAACGCAAGACGCACCGGAATCGAGAAATGGCAAGTAAAACAAACCATCTCCGGGCGAGTGCAAAGTTTAATACAATGTTTAAGCGTTGCGTTTGAGTGCCGGTACCTATTGCTTCAGCACTAATTAGAGGTGCATTTCGTTGGTAGGGGAATTATTTACAGTGCATTAACTCAATCGTACCGACAGTGCGACAATGTACTGTTAAGTGCTGAACAAGCAAAAAACATGATCGGTTGAGAGAACACACAACAAAGTAGTTTACAAATGGTGCATGTATAAAACTATAAAACCCAAATTAATAAAATCCTTCCATGGGGAAATATAAACATTTTCAAAAGCAAACACATGAACAAGCAAAAAAACATGATCGGTTGAGAGAACACACAACAAAGAGGTTTACAAATGGTGCATGTATAAAACTATTTAACTTGTAGCATTGAACCCAAATAAATAAAATCCTTCCATATGGAAATATAAACATTTTGTTAGATGAAATGGTTGTACCAAAACGTACAATTTGCAACATGGTAATACTAACACTGGACAATAATCCGCTTCACATAGAGCAGCACTGACTGCACAACATAATACCATTCTATTTGCGGGACAAAAAGTTGAACCAACTGTGCCGGAAAAAGCCACACCGCATTGGTTCAGTGTTCAGCGAATTGTTTTATGAAACTCACACGCAGTTAGGCGAGAAAAAGATAACAAAAAACGAGTTCAGATGGTAGCTTTAACAAATTGATACGTTGAACCATTTCCAGTTCTGACAGTTCATCACAAAACACGTTGATATTGCTTCCATCATTCCCGCAACATGCCAGATGGTGCTGCCTTTGAAGTGCAACTTCACGAACGTCCACACAAACGAGGAACGCAATAACTGTCCCAAATGTCCCGAGCGGGATTCACACAGTCGTGTAACCGCTCAATCTAGAACCGGGACGGGTTCCGAGCTGCGTATGTTTGTGTCTGTACACCTGCACCATTTATTATGCAATTAAATGCAACTCACGCCAGCAGCAAAACCGAATCGAGTAAAACCTCTCTCGCACAAGTCCCTCTCGTCGTGGCAAGTCGACAGCTCCCTAAACTGCGGCTTATCCGGGATAGAATTCCACCCACATCCAGATTTTGCCGAGTACAATGTTTCACATTTCATTCCTAGATCCAACCAATGGTGTACTCATGGAATACATTTTATCCCTCATCTGGTAATTCGCGGAAAAATCTAGTTAAGCTGATTTATTACAACGTTGCGAACATAATTCCGACACTTCCGGTTAACCTCTGTTTTTGCATCACTCTCACTTTCAGGCTTCGACGGTGGCCAACGGCAGTGGTTTGTGATGGAAATCTTCGACCAGCAAACGCACGCCCTGCTCGCGAACGTGTCGTCCAAAATCCCGATCTTCACCGTGAATGGGCTCGACTCCGGGCTGCTGCTGAAAATCGTCATCTACGCCACGAACATGCGAGGCCGCAGCGAGCCTATCCTGCTGCAGGCGTACACGCTCAAGGCGGCCGAAAAGCAGACAGGTAAGCACAATGCATTTCCGCTGCAGGCGGCGAATCTTAAAGACACGACCACAAACGATCGTGTATTCCTTGGACGTGCCACCGTTGATTAGATTGTGCCGACGTGTTACCCGAGTTGGCTTCCCGATTTGCCGAAAATCGGCATCGCCATCATCGCTGGCCGGAGAGACAATGGCAGATACACTATTAATTATGCAACACAATGCACTTTCAATTGTGCCCGCACTAATTCGTAGGCGAGCGACGTTCCCGACGAGTTCGGGTTCCACGGGACACGCAAAACTTCCTTGCCTCGACAAACATGTATCCCGCGGCATGCGCGTGCAGGTTTTACGTGTACAGTTCCGTGTACTAACTGAGCCAGCGCACCACCAGAGGGCGCCACGTGAGGCCGCTGTACGAACGGCACAACCCGGATGCTAACGACAACTGACAACTCAACAAAACTCTCCCTTTTCGTCCTCTCGTCTACTTCAGCTTCCAGCATATATGTCCTTGTGTCCGTGTGTGGTTTTGGGGGATAACTTGTAGAATAAACCACCACCACTCTACCTCTCTCCTCCTCAGTCCATTCCCATGCCCCCGAAGTCCTGAACAAATTCGAATGTGATGTGCATAATTTATACGACCAGCAGCTTCACCAGTTGAGGGATAGCTTTGCCTCAGATTACTCGGAAGCCTCATGCACTCGACCTCCATGGAAAGGGGGCCCCCGGGGTTGTCCCTATTCTTCGCCCTTCCCGTTTGATTACATACTTCAGAATAGCTCATGCGGGACCAGAAGTCCAGATATAGAGCTGGGATGGGATAAGCAGGGTTGCACTCATTTTCAAATCTAATTATCTTAAGCGGCACAGATGTCATTTGGAATTTTGCTATCTCGTTACCGTAGCGTAGCGAACCCCGACCGAGCTCAGTTGGCTGCCACTTTCCGTGGAGCTGATTACGCCGTGAGTGGTTCCCTGGTTACACGGTATAGGCAGTGGAGACCTTCTTTTGCGATAGGAAAAAAAAGGGAAAATGGAGAAAGTTCTCAAACGCGTTATGCAGCTCCAATTCTGCCTAGCGGGGGGTTCCGACACTTCCCTTTAGCCGCGGCTCTACCTCAGGAACTTGCACTCAGTGCACGGTGTGAGTGCACTCATAAAAAAAAAACCCTTCCTCGAATGACTCCCCCTTGCGGAGGTCCTGTGCCCGATCCGGTTCAAGATGTAATGAAATTTTACAAAACTTTTCGCTTAACACTGTTTGAACCAATCCGATGGTGGACGTGCACTTCACCAGTGTCCACCTTCCCTCCGGGAAAGTGACCACCAAACCACCACGCAGTGGGAAGAAGGGAAACTAAACGGATCGAGCTGACACATGGCTCGTTAACACTTTCGCATTTCTGAAACGGTATCTGCTGGAGGTTTCGGTGTTTGTGCAGAGCGGAACTGCAGCAACCGGGAGTGGAGCCAACGAGAATCCAGAAATTGGTCTTCCAGTGTTCTCTACCATGGCGTAGTCGTACCAGCTTCACCCCAACTTCTCGTAACGCCCGAAGCGGGTTGGATGTAAAAAGCAGTTTAATCTTAATTAATACCATTATATTGTATTAGATTTAATCCTACGGGAATTTAAAAAGATATAAATTCCGAGCTGTTATGAAGTTCACCCTCAGTCCATGGGCGGTATGCACCAGCAGGAGGTTTTTGCGGGCTCCAGGTGTTCCTACCTGTTCTACCTCGATCCAACAAGTGATTCGGTTGCAGTATCTCGTTACCTGGAAGAAGATTGTTGTCACCACCTTCTGTCCAGATCCTGGTTCACAATGACTCAGCATACCCACAAACAAAGTCCGCCCAGCTCTGATACCTAAAGGGAGATTGAAGAAATAAAGCATGCCAGTAAAGAAACCGTCCCATTGTTATTCGTTTCAAACACACCGGGTTTTAGATGCTATATTTTTCCTCACTAGCCTGAAAAATCAATTTCAGCAGTGAATTGTTGTTTATAGCCTCTGTTCAGTTGATTCAACATAGAAATAAAGGAGAGGTTCATCATATCTAAAGAATCCTTATAATAAGATCGTGGCGAAAGGCATTCACTTTAAAACGAAAAAGAAAGAAACTAACCAAGCAATTTTTTTATTCAGTTTAATTAAATGCCTTTTGACGTGTTATTTTCTAGAAATCCCATATCCCGAGCTGGAAAGTTTGATAAAAAAAAACATTTGCTGCAATAAAATCTGACGCATCGCTATAAAAACATTTCCCCAAAGAATGTCGACTCTTTTCAATGAATGTCCTCCACAACACCGATGTATTTATGCCAGTTTTATCCCTTCGTTTTTCTGTTATGCAAACAAATCAAGTGATGGAAAAACATCACCCCCATTCCTGCTTCGCCTTCTCCTTCCACTGGAGCTCGCCCGTGGGTTGGGAGGGAATTTGGTTTCACGTTAACACCGACAGCCAAACCGAGTGGTCGACTGTTTGCACATTGCAATCAAAAAGCTTGATATATCACCTCATTAATAGAGTTTCGAGGGGGAGGCAACCAAATCTGGCACCCATCCTGGATTTGTGAAAATTGCTACTGAGAGGACATCATTAGCATTATCGGAAGCAAACAAGAGACACTCAACCAACTCCATCATCCATTCCAGCCTGGGATTGAATCGATCGGTGAAACGGCGGATAATAAAAAGCCACCAGCAGCTGGTTGCACAAACAGCAACAGGATGTGGTTGCGGGTGGGAAAACAAAACCAAAACCCCGGCAAAAAGAAAAACATCCACTCCAAAGCCCGAGCTAGCCCTCCAGGGCCGGAGTACGGAATCGAGTGCTAATCAAATAAACGGATAATTATAATTCGCCAAATGTGTGCGCTTGAACTGTGCGAAATCCCATTGCGCGTCCGATAAAGTGTTTCGGACTATCAGTCCACCCGATCAATATCCCCAGCATAAACATTCCAATGTTGTAGAGGGCCCTCTTGCCCGGGCGCCATAATCCCGGGCTTCACCCAATAAGCCCGCCAGCGCCGTAACCAAACTCCAAATATTCGCTTCCTTTGCGCCAATACCGCACGATTGGCCCCAAATGAAATATTAAAATAATCCAATCGAATTATTTATTATTAGCAATGTGATTAATTATTCAATTTTTCGGTAAAATAGTGTGTCCCACCGCACATACACACACACACACACACACTCTCCTCCACCATGGATCCCTTGCCCTGTTCCTTCACCCACAAACAAGGTATCGTGTTCGGCTCAAATATTTACCTGCCCTCAGTACATCATCAGCCCAAATCGCTCCAGTGATCCTTGTTGTGGTCGTTTTGTGTTGAACTGGGGTTTTGTTTCTGAGTGTGTGTATCGTTTTGTTACTCGTTTCTTTTCTTTTTTCCTCTTTTCCTGTGTCCTTAATTAGTGGCACGTGTTTTTGTCCTCGTGTTTTATTTTTTCGCCAAGTTCATTACAATTTTTCCGATTTTCGTGGCTGCGGTGGCCCTTTTTTCCCCGAACCGTGAGGAGGGGGAGAGAACGGCGGGTCCGGCTACTGTACTTCGGGTCAGGTCGCTCATAAATAATCCGAACAATATTGTTGTCGTTCACTGCGGAGTCCTGATCCGCGGCGTCCTTCTAACGTGGCGTTGACACGAAACGGAACAGAATCCATGCTTGTTCCAAACGCTCAGAGGGATGCCGGAAAGGGGGTGGGAGGAGGGGGAGGGTTGGCATGGAAAAAAATCGTCCGAGGACTCCCATTTTATGTACGTTATCGCGCGCAGTAGTACGTTAAGCTCGGTTAAATGTTGCCAGCATCAGGAAGGGACAATCGATGCGCAACAACGTTTTTAATAGTGCTCATAATGATAGCAGCATAATGGCACACGCCGGGCTTTCGCTTCTAAGCCCTGTAAATTTATTGAAAATTAATCAGATTACTTCCCCGTAGCGTATCGTGTTCGTCACTGCAGTAGTGCCGGGGCAGGGAACGGCCGGAAAAACCCCTTTTCATTTCTGTGTCCGACATGGTCCGACGGGCTGGCGGTTGTTGTACCGGTTTACGATTTAATCATAAGACTACAGGTGAATAAATTTATCGTTTTCAAGCGCCCCCCGGGGAAAAGTGCGTCGATGTCCCATTTATCGATCACGTTTATGCGATTGCACCATTTACGAGCGATCGGGGATCGAACGCTTCCATCCATTCGGAGCTATTAAAACAGCTCCAAAGGGAAACACCCCGTTAGAAATATCATCGTGGAAAGCGAGCATCAGTAGGATGTCCTTTTTTTCAATCAATGAAAGCACTATTAAACCAAATCTGTTTCAAATCCATTACCCTATCCTGTATCCAATTGTCCACTATCCACTTTAAAACGGATCGGAATCGCGTTCTTAGCGTTCACGGAAATCACCGAAAATGTGTTACATAATCGTATCCACCACAACATCCGAGATCCGACAGTTAGTTCGAATGGCAAATTTCACTTCGCCACGAAAGCGAACCGTTTCAAAA
Source organism: Anopheles coustani (assembly GCF_943734705.1). NCBI lineage: Eukaryota > Metazoa > Arthropoda > Insecta > Diptera > Culicidae > Anopheles > Anopheles coustani. The sequence continues at coordinate 3,553,095 of NC_071288.1, read as the reverse complement.
TAATCAAATTTGGACACAGAACCGAACAACAAAACCGTCGAACCGCCCGCCTTCGGTAAGCTGTGGCCATAAAATTTATATTCATTCGCGCGCTGAATTAGGTGCAAATTTAGTGGACTATTTTTTAATGGCCACCGTTTTTCCCACCCATTCGAAACCGCCCCTCAATCGCGCCCGAACGGGGGAAAACCATTCGGAACTGATTTCCACGCGCGTTCGACGTTTTGGGCAGGAAGGAATAAAACACAATCGCAGATAACGCCCGTGTTTTTTTCTCGCGGTGGCTTCTCTTTCGGTTTGCAAAACAAAACAAAAAAGGAAACCATCTTCGTTTGGTGGAAAAACCCCCGGTCGCCGAACACAATTCACAATAAAAACCTCCCTCCGGATGACGCGATTTCGATAACGAACGAAGCGGAGTGGTTCGAACAGAAAAAACGAACACACACACACTCACACAGCGCTGCCAGCCAAAAACAAATGATAGAACGACAAACGGATAACGATCCGTTATTGGGGAAGTTAAAATTTTATTTCATTTATCGTTCTCCCAGCGCGAACTCGACGCGAAATATGGATCAATTTAAAAATAACCAACCCACATCTCTAGCTGCTGCCCGCGGGGAGCTTTCTGGAAAAGCTGTCTGTAAAACACACACACACCAACAAATAGATCGCCGGAAAAACGGCTCTTTTCCGTGGTTCGATGATCAAACGAGGTTGGAAAAATCAGAACCAGTCAATTTCTTCCCGGACCCCGGAAAGAGCGCCATCTTCTTCGATCCGTTACTGCTTCTTTCTTCTGCGTGCTTTACGATTCTTCCACGCGTCAACATTATCACAGCCGCACCCTCGCCCCACCCCTTCGGGCGGTTCGATGATGATACAGTAATGTAGAGACAAGGGCGCAGATTTAAATCGCGGGAAAATCGACACATTCGGCACGCGTAAAATATTCTCACGATTTCCTTCCGTTCCGTTCCGTTCCGTTTGCGCGGGAAAACGGTTTGGGGGCAGAATGTGACATGGGCCACTCCGGGGTGGAAACGGGCAGGAAGTCAGATTCTATTATTCCTGCCCCCGGTCCGCCGAGCTCGAGCATTATTAGCTTTTATAGTCTTACAAATGTGCAAATGTGTATTTTTATGTTTACGAGTGGAGTAATTTATTTTTACGATCCGTTCGGTGCGCCCGCCTTTGCCGCCAGCTCGGTCGGCGTCCGGTGGCGTTGATGGCAAGTCTTTGCCCGCGCTGGAAAGTGTTATTTTGTTTTTCCAACCGCCGGTTTTCCTATCCACCTATTTCCCCCCCATCTGTTTGTGCGATGTTGTTTTCGACATCGAAGTGGTTCGTTCGCTCTTCATTTCCCACCCATTCCATTACGACACTTGAGCGAAGAGCGCCCAATACACGACGGCAGGCGAAGGGTAAAAAGGAAACCGACCGAGTTGGTGAATGGAGTACCATCAAAGCCGAAGCGCGCCCGCGCTTTTCCCGCGCCAAACGAGCGCATCCTCTCAAAGGGTCATCTAGGGGGAAATTGGCATAAAAATCTGGACAATGAAGCTCTCAGGGCAGAAGTAGCAGAAGCCCTCGGTCTATCGGTGGCTCGGCGGGTTGGATCGGAATTTCCCACCGAAATCGCTCTCCCTGCACCCACCCGCCACCCTTGCCGTAAGGCGAATTAATGGTGTTTTATGTCGTGCCATTTGGCCGATGAAAATACTAATGGCATAATTGCTGGCGAGGGTCGACCGAAAAAGGAAAACGAGGGAAATCTGCACCACCTTGAGGGCCCTTTTCTCGGGCTCGAGGCGTTTTTTTTTTCCTGCAAACCCCAAAAACATCGACCGCACACACTAAGCACACAACGGCTCGAACGGAAAGACATAAGGCATGCAAACAAACAAACAACCCAAATTAAGTCACCGATGAACGGCAATGCAGCAAACGGTCGGATGAACCAAATGCCGTGGCGTGGCGTGGATTTAAACCTAATTGGGTGCGTCGAAAGCGTATTTATTATTTAATGCACCCGAGTGGAAAATGTAATCCTTCGAATGGTGCGTCCGATAATAGGCACTCTTAAATATAATAAACCAATTAAGTTATAATGCATGCATATTAACCGGATTACGTACCGTCGTTAACGGTGTACCTTTCTCCTCTGGTGCGGCGAAGGATGTGTGTGTGTGTGTGTGTTGGGAAAACAGTGATTAAAAATGGTACTTTTATAAACTGGATCAGAAACATATTTTTTCAATAATGTTCACAGATGAGGAAACAACACAAGAAAGGCTACTACAGTAAACGAATTTAAATATAGAATGAGAAAACAACGGAAGACATATTTTCGTTTTCGGAACGTTTCGTGTTCGAGAGGGCCAAATTCAAATTTTTCATTAAATTGTCCATCATCTCTAAGTTCAGTGAATCGGACCTTCCCCGGCCCAAAACCTACTCATCGTGACCAACGACAAGCTTATAGCCGTTGTCAACGACGCCCGGAACGACCTCGTCAGTGTGGTTCACGACCGTGTGTGTGAAAATACGTAGGGTAATCGAATAAAAATCTAATTTATCGTCCAGCCATCAAACTCACCGACTCTGACCGTCCCTGGCCTCCCATCGTTCGGTTGGAGCTCAATCAACGGTTCAGTATCCTTGCCACCGGCTTTTCCGGACCGGCCGGGGTTCCAAACCGACGGCTCGACGGTTCATCATGGTCCATTTCCGCCCGGTCGTTGGCGAATCGCCGGCGTGCCTGATGATGAATATTCATTTCACGAGGCAAAGAAAAATTATGACTATCGATGATTACGTGCCACGAATCCACTAGTCAAAGTGGTGCGCTCGGGGTGGAAAAATCCCCCCCCACCCCCACCACCCATTCGGCCCCTTGCAAGCCGAACCGCAAGAGGTGAAAACGCGTAAATTGACCGCGATTTTCATTTCGGTCCTTTTTTCTTGTGTCCATTTGTGGACCCCCACCAACCAACCAACCAACCGACGGCTGGCATTTGGTTCTTGTTTGTTTTGGAAAAGCTTTCCATTCTTCTTTCGGACCGTCACATCGGTACGCCGGGTGAGCAATTTATTCGATTGGCACATCACCGAACCCGATGCGACACGAAAATGAACTACAAGTCGAGTTTTTGAAGTGACCAACCGATGGAGGTGGAGTTCCGTGACATGTTAATGGAAACCGCGACACCCGAAAACCACCCCCCTTTTTCCCCGTTCCCCTCTCGCACGTCCAAGCTAATATTAAATTACCACCTAAGTAAGTGCTCTCTTTGGCTATAATGAAATGCCATTTCGACTGTGATTCCGTCCGCAAATGATGCTCATATTCAATCGCCCCAGGATTCACCGGCCTCCATTTTGAGCGATCTCTCCGAGGGTTAAGCTTTCAATTAACTTACCCATTTTAACTAATCCATCTTACTTACACGCCGCTCCTCAACATATACGGTTCGACCGTTCCTCGGGCGGAGGTTTTAAATTGGATCCACTCACAGGGCGCAAAATTGCATGAATTAGAACCGATCCCACACCATTTAGTACAACCAAAAAGAAGTAGGGTGATGTGCTTTCACCTTTGCCGTACCTGGTTTGCAAGGCCTTGTTGTAGGTCCTTGGAGTTATAAATAATTCGACTCGCTTTAAACAAACTCCCACACGAACCCACGTACAAACCTTGTTTCAAACCAGTTGTTGTACCGTGTAAACAAGCACCAATTATTCGCAGGTGAAAGTGTCCTCAACCTCCCCCCGCCATAACACTCGCTCGTGTGCCCGTGTGGAGGAAAGTTTTCCATTCACTGGAAAATATTTACTGTAATTTATCTCCTATCTACTCCACCCCGTTTCGCTTCCTTCGCTTTCACCCTGGGAGGAGGGTTAGCGCTTTTGTTAGGATGTAGGAATCGACTAACAGAACCTCGCCCACGAGGAACACACATACACTGCACACGTGTGAAACCCGACAGGACTAGATCGTAGATCCGCATGCGGAGCTCAATCTGCAACACTTTGCACCAGTTGCTTAACAAAAGTCAACAATGAAGTATTATAATTACTTTATACATAAACAGCAATAATTCATGCATCCAATGTTCATTACAATTTCATTTCCACCATGTGTGGGTGGCTATCTGTGTGTGTGTGTGTGTGTTTAGTGTCTGTGGGTAGCATTTTTGTACATCGGTACGTGCCCATCACCAATCTCCACCAGTTCGAGTTCGTGAGCGTGTCCAGGAGTTGGCAGTTGGAACTATTTTTCTCCCGTCTTGTCGGTGTGTGTATGTGTGTGCGCAGTGTCAGAATGGTCGAAAATCTTCGGAAAATTGACTATCTGATACCCGAAGCACACAACCACATTCCATTTCACAGAAATGGTATTTGGAACGAGAGTAAGCACGGCGCTTAATAGAAGCTTAATCACTATTATGGCTGTTTGTACAAGCTTCCGCCAAAGCGGGCGGGGGGAAAAGTGTAGTCAAATAGTCCCACCCCGATCTACCTCCATCGCCATGTGTTCATATGCCCGTAAGACAAATCCCCTGCATGAGGGATTCGCTAACGGAATCCTCCTACAGGAATCAGGTTTTTCGACAACTTCGAGGGAGCGCACGTACACGACGTGAGCCGGTGAGTCCATACGTCACCTATGGAATCAGGTGGATTGAGAAGTTCCAGGAATAAGAATCACAGCGTGTGACTTAGGATTAGAAGATTCTAATTTAATTACTTTTTAAAGCAAACAGGTTGTTAAGTCAAAACTAAGAAATGGAACTCATAGTTAAGTCCATCAACAAATTCTGTAAAATTATAACTCAGTCCGTAGCGAGAAACCTTCAGTCTCAATGCTCCCCTACGGTTTCCCCGATGTCATAGTCACACTGTAGCTCTCCATTCCTGCCTCCACGAACCTGCTCCTTCATTGCCGGTTCTCAAAACCAACCATCCCAGAGTGCCTTTGGAATATACACCGTTGGCACAGGCGTCACCATCCTTTCTTTGCCCTATGTGTATATTTTCTAAATTTATCCGGCAAATATTTGAATTTATGACTGAATCCGGTAGCTCCATATCTCCAGCTTGCCGTTGAAGCTACTGGCAAAAGCTGTCGTTGAGTTTTCGAAACCTTAGAGAGCTGTACATGAAGCTTCGGTGAATCCACAATCAGGCAGTGTCTTTTCCGGATCTCTACATCATGATTTACGAATTTTCTTCCGGAACGTTCGTAGCCTTCCATCGCAAGGAAAACAATTTCCTTCCTTACCACTTACCCCTTTCGGAGCATGTGGAACGACGTGAACGTCAACGTGCACTGATTTTTAAACTTCGATTAAATGCCACGTGTAGCGAGAGGATAGGCGTATTGTATCGTTCCGAGAAATAGGTATTGATTGGTAGATGATTGCAAAAATTGGCGCATGTTCTCGGAACGTATCCGAGAGCCCCGTCTACGCCACGAAACAATGGCTCAATTTCTGTCGAAATCGAACTACAATTTTTATGGCCAAAGCCGAGAGCAGATAAGCAGTTCGTGGCAAAAGCGCACGAACTGCTTTCCCGGTATCAACAGCAACCCCCCAAATCATCCTGCCACACAATAGGGACATTCCTCGCACACGCCCGGGACCTCTAGTTTCTTCTCCATCCGGGAAAGCTTGGCACGATGGTGCGATCTAAAATCCGATGAATTATTTGCGATTTGAAATTTTAATTCGATTTGAACGATATTTCCCCCCTTTTTCCCAAACCCTCGTGGGGAGGGTCGTGCCGCCCATATCGTCGCTCTAATCTCTCAGCAAACCGGGCAGGTGTTATCCGGGAAGGAAACTTCATCTACAGCGAGTTAACACGAGCCCGAAAGCGCTTTGTTGCAGAGTTATGAAGCTGCACTCAATCGATGCCCCGTAGATGCAGATATGGTTTGGGCGAAGGTTTTTGGGGAAGGGCACGGGGGAGAATGGGACGTGCGGTGGCTTTTGTTGAACGGAAGTGTGTACACAGATTGAACATATTTCATTTTGGTTCACTTTTTATCGACACTGGCCACGAGGAAGGGGATGGGATGAGAGGACGTTCGCTTGCCACCAATCGATGATCCATCACGAAGTTTGATCACTTTATATTTGATCGTCTGGTTTAATAAGAGCTGCCACACGTACTCCTATGAGGCGAAAAGCTTCTAAAGGTTTCGGTGTTTCCCTGACAACGTTTGGGCGAGAAGAGTTACGACGTTTACGATGGAAGCAACGATGCAATATGGTGGAGGTTTTTTGGGTATTTAGGGGAATTTTCCTTTCCAGATTGAACCAACATGGTATGCGAACCGTTCGCAATGGAAATAGATCGAGATTCTTAATATACGTGACATAATTCATGATTAATAAAAGCTTCCAATGGTTGCAAGAATGCAAATTCCTCTTGGAACTCCAGGCTTTATCCGTTCCAAAACCGTATTTCGGTTGGAGCTGGTTGAACGTTGTACCGGCAGAAGCTTTGTGGCAATCTCCCTGATTTCCATAACTCATGCCAACACCTGCGCAAACCAACATTGCGTTGTACGCCGACACGACGCTGGGCTGCAACGACGTGCACTAAATCCACCTCCCCGATGTCGACGCGAACACAAAACCTACACTACATCAATCGCCAATCATTTCGGCGTGTGCTTTTTCGAAATCTCATCATCCAAGGCCCGGGAGCTGTCAGCGACCGAGCGTGCCTGCCTGCCTGCCTTGCACGACATTTCCACGAGTTTCCACGACATCCGACGGTGGGAGCGCAGGAGTGGATGCACAAATTGTATGTAATGTCGATAAATCTTTGCCACTGATTGATTTATTGACGATTTTCATCGCATCGGACTGACAAGGAAAGGGGGTCACGGGGGGGGGGAGTGTAGGGAGGGGGTGATGGGAAGGCTTTTCTGTTCGCACCGCAAGGGGTTTTAAGCATCAATAATACTTTTTCGATCAAGACCGACCCAAACCGGGTTCGACGAACGGGAGTTCGATGCGGCTTACTCGATAGATTCGGTGGAAATATCTGCCCACCAATTGTTGTACGTGTGTGTGTGTTGGTGTATTGCATCGCGACCGCTTTCGGGGGAAATCCCGGGTTGACGAGTTAAGCCTGTGGAAAACCTCCCTACCCACCAGCAGATGCCGTTTTCGGCTTTGTCAAACTGTGTGCACCCCTTGAAAGGAAAACACAACGCAAAACTGTCTGTCAACGGGTTTGTTTTCGTATTGCGTTTTTCTTTCTCCTTCCCCTTTTTTTGTTTTGTAAAAGCGATTTATTTACCATCAATCGTCATGACAAGTCCAACAATCCGTTGCACCCAAAACGGACCTCTATAACTTTACGCACCCTCCGGCGTTGTCTGCGTTTCGGGGCCCAACAAAAGGGGGTGCATTTCCGGACCATCGGTCTCCGGAGTGGAGCCCCATTAGAGGCCAATAAAGGCCGCTCGCGAACGGAAACGGTTGGAAAACACCCCAGCCAGTAAGTAAATATGTAGCGACCAATTGGAGCGGAAAAAAGTGCATCATCATATAATTATTCCACTCAATTGATCACACATGATGATTTTTCAAGCACACACCTTTCCCCGACGCATCCTCCCCGGCGATAAAATGCATATCTTTTGTATTGTTCTTTTGGCACTTGGCGGGAAACAAAAAACTGCTCAACCTTTTGCTCTTCGCGCTCTTCTGATTTTTCTCTTCGGCGAGTCAAAACGCAACGCACAAAGGTTGGAATATTCATCGACTTCCCATTTTTTTTTTTTTTTTTGTAGGGGAATTGGAAGAGGATATTGAGGATCAACCCGTGGGGGATAAATCCACCGAAACTCATCGAGCCAAACAGCGGCGGCTGCTCGCGAAGGCTTATCGTCGTAATTTAATTTAACAGATTTATTTATTAAATAAATACACATAAACAATTAAGAACAAAAGAACAACCGTGTTTGGATGAACGCAAAACAACAAAAAACGAGAGGGTAGGAGGGGTGGTGGAAGGGAGTGGAGAACTACAACGAGTTGGGAGGTCGATCGCAAAAAAAAACGCTGCGTAAAACGCTCGGCCAAATCTGGCCACATGAAATGCTCCGAAATAAATTTGAACGTAATGCAATTACTCCATTTACCAATTTCCACCGGATTCCGGGGTGCAAACCGGGCTCCGGCGACGTCGCGGCGATCAGATTGGCATTTTCCGATGGGCATTTTCCCACCACGACTGGGGGAGGGTTGGTATGAGGGCTCATTGAATTTATCGGAACATTTTGTTGCTGCGCTGGTTTTGCATAATTTTTTGAGAGATATCCGCCGATTTTTCCGCCCCATCTCGTTTCGCGATGACGAGTGACTCCCCCGGGTGAGAGGCGGAACGAGGATAGGTGAGTGGGTGGTTATTTTTCCCAGCATCTCCTTTTGCGTCGGTTTTCCCACTATCGGAGCTTACAATCGGTCCGGGCCGATCAAGCGATAACTTACTGCAGCACACGAGCGCGTGAGGGATAATGCAAAATTTATTCTTCCTTCTGACCCAGAACACCGTATAAATCGTATCCGATATTACCCGATATCCTTTTGCATCCTCGGGGAATGCATTTGACTGCGGTGTGCTGTCACTATCAACCCGCACACACACATGCACATATGAAGCCCGTTTCATTAGCGATGCGGTGTGAGTTCGGCGGTGAAGAGGAAAAAAGTATCGCACACAATCGAAGCCATTCACCTCCAGCCATGTGTAGCATTATGAATAATGATAATCGCAGTAATGTGGTGCATTATCCCGGAAGGAAAGTCCCCCGGCTCGGGGACGCAAATGTTTGCGAGCGCACACTTGCATAAAAGCATGAGGCTTTTTCATGTTTGTTATGGAAAATTAAAAGCCAATGATATTTTATGCCACTGTCTTCGCTGTTCACGCGCGCCCCATCAGGTTTGTTTAATACTCAATTTTGTTAATGGAAAGTTTGCTCCATGAGAGCAAGCATACAAAAAGTAATAATTACTAATGGATAACACCTCCAATACAGATGGCTCATTTTTCCAGCTTTTAATCAAAATACACACTTCATTTTTGTGCAGATCGAACTTTCTTTCACGTCGCATGTAAAATAAGCTTATCGTATTCTTTCGTTCGAAAAGGTTCGTTTTCGCATTTGAAGGGGAAAACGGAAGCTAGAGAACATAAAAAATGAACAAATAATTATTATTATAACGCGAACAACACACTTTCATAATTATCAAAGTCGTTAAATAAATCTGAAAACTATCAATAAATGCGATACATCAGCAAAACCATCAACTTTGAAGAGAATATCAAATAAACAACCTCACAAGGATTGGGGAAATGGAGTTTACAAGGTCTAGTTTGGGGTTCAGGAAGTGTTTGAAAAATTTATAATAACTAAATGATGCAAAAGTTCTGCACATCCTTTGCGAGTTTGTGTTATCCTTTCTTCTAGTTCCCCTAATACCATCATTGGCTGACTTGCATTTTTCACCAAATCGTTTGACTTTTCTCTTTCCTCTTGTTGTGATCTGTGATCCACAGGTACGCATGCGGACTTCGAGCTGACGCCGATCGTATCGATTGGCATCTTCATCGGCATCCTGACGGTGATAATCTGCATCATCATCGCGATCGCGGCCGCGTTCAAGCTCCGGTCGACGCAGGCCAAGCAGCTCACCAGCACCGGCGGAAAGGGGGGCGGGCTCGGCAAGCGGCCCGGTAATCTGCCGATTAAGGAGAAAATCTCATTACCGCTCAGCCAGTCGGAGGACATGTACGACGAGAAGAACCCGGACGTGGTTCCGTCGAACGAGGGTAAGCATGGCGTGTGCTTGTTGTTGCATCCTGCTCCTCCGCCCATGCTCGCACCACCCTACCCTAGCGCATCCGCACACACACCTACATATCGCTCATACACATAAGCGAACGAAACAGCTTCGATTACATCGAGTGCATCAAGTCCGATGCCGTCGAGGCATCTAATTATCCCCTTTTACTCCTGCTTTTCTTCCTCTCTCTCTCTCTCTCTCTCTCTCTCTGTTTTTACCAAAACCTAAATTTATCCTTCCTCTTCATGTCCTTTTCTTTTGCGTCCCGTGAGCAACGTTTTGTCAGTGATGTAGATGGAACAGAAGTTCCGATGCTGGAGGATCGGCAGACCCGTCCTTCACCTTATCTTTCGTTGCCTAGTTACGTTGTTACGTCGTCGCTACCATTTTGCTTTTATGTGCTACATTTTCAGTTTCTATTTTTATGCCGCTTCTACGCCTAGCTCTCATTACCATTTGTTTCGTCCTGCCCGTTTCGGTCTTGGTCCCCTTTTAGTCCCGGTCACGAGCAGAAGCACTCGCATTGTTCATCACTGCTCGCACTCACGTTCACGGTTTCTTTATCACACTATCTCTCTCGCCCTCTCATACAGACATACACATAAGCTACATCTCTACTTTCCCTCTCTCTCTCACACTCTTTCTCTCTTCATGTGACATTTTCCAGATCCTGATTACAAATTAATATCAGCAAATCAGACTCCCACGGCGCTGCATAATTCATTATGCAACAGCAAACATGACATTATCGGCAGGACGATACTAGACGATAGCCGGAAAACGTACCTAACCGGGGTAGGTTCATCATTTCATTAGCTTTTAGCATGTGCATATAGAACGACTCATCACGGCGGGTCGGGTTTTTCCTTTCCCGGGCACTGGGCACTTTGGCACTCGGAAGGGCCTATTTCCATTTTCCCTCCCATTTCACCCACGAACACGTGAATACGTGCTCGTGCTTTTCCATTCCCCCCCCCCCCCTCCCTTTCCCATTTTCCTTGTTCGTGGTTATTTCTGTTTGTCATACGATCGCGTACCTGTGCGCTTGTTCGGTGTTGGCTAACGTTTTAAAATAGCTTCAAAGCTGCGTAGATTACATCCATCGTGTAACGTTATGTTGGCTGAATGGTAAAATTACAAAAGGCTTACATTTCCTCGAATAGTTTATTTGTTCCAACAATCCTCGCAACCAAGTGATTAGCTGTGGACTAACCAATTAAATCATCTTATCATTCTCTGAAATCGTTATTATTAGGTTAATTAAACTTTGCAAGTTTGTCTACAACTTATTGGTAGTTTACGTTTGATTTTACAAAATTTTCCACTTTTCACACTGTCAAATTAGATAAAGATATTAATAGCTTCGATGGGTAGAAACTCCATGTTATTCATTATTGCCCCTTTATCCAAAAACAAGAGGAAAGTCAACGTAACAGCCCAGAACTGTATCATACAAGTAACATCTGCTCCTTCACGCGTAGTCGGAAACCTTTCTCTCTATTTCTCTCATTCCCCTCCATTGACCCTTTCATGACTATACGTTTTTCCTAAGGTTACCTAATGACAACTTGCAAAGTAAATACGCATAGATACGCAGGCAACGGTTGGGTTCTATTCATTCGCCAGCTTTCCCGGGGTAGGAAAACCCACTCCCCTGACCTCTGACGCTGCCTCTGGCTCGCGTGCGTGCGGTTAATGTTCCCTGCGAGGCCGAGAACTCGGTCAGCGGAATATTTGAGCAAGCAGAATGCAGCTCCTCCGAGCTGTACATCGTGTACTAACTATCGGAACCTCGATCCCACCGGTTGCTGCGTCAATAGGAATAGAATGTCGGTCATAAGACCCGCTTTCACTCAGGCTCTAATTTATCATACCAATACGCACCTCTCTCTCTCTCCCTCTATGCTTCATCTGGCTTCCAAGTGACCAGCACACTTATACGATGTTGATTTGCAACGAGCAACCGTGTCGTGTGTGCCTTTTTGCCGTTTTCTTCTCCCATGGTGAAGTTCTTGAGGGCTGCATCTGGATGCCCATCAGTGTAATGAATACACGAAGTTTGAAGTGCTGATATTACGCCATACAAGCTTAAGAGCACACCGGTATTCCGGTTCAGTGAGTAAACAAACTCCCTCGCTCTTGAACGGCCCTTAAGGCCTTCGTTAGTGATGCGAATATTTCCAATGTGATAGTGAATAATCGGTACTTACAATAGTATAGTTAATCCATTAATCAACAACGCGAAAATGTTCACTAAGCTATCATGAAAATCATTCAGTTGCAAGTGCATGGGACCGAAACCGATATTAAACATTTGTTAAGCAAACCCAGCTCGCCGATGGGGAACGATTGTTTGCGCCAACTTTCGCTTCATTTAGCTGGGATAATTGTGAAACGGAACATATACCCTGAAAACCTCAGCGGAGTACAATGGCACAATACCCCTCGTTCCCGCGAACAAACAAACTCGGTCAATAATGGCGAGCGTCATATCGCTTTCGAAACGTTTGCCTGGAACGCTGGAACGCCTCGTATCGTTTTATGGTACTTTATAGCGCCCGGCCTGTGCCTTTAGGACATGAACCTGCCTCGAACACGGCCGAACATATCCATTACATCGGGCTGATACCGCTGACTCTCGGCACCTGACCTCCCCCACCCTCGTGGTATCTGTGATGCTGATGCAATGACGCAGCTCAAAACCCGGCAGCAGCTAAATGTCAAGTGCTGATTATAGTGCGCTCTTTCCAATGGGTTCGCGATGCCATCGACGTTCCACTTGACCATACGCGACCACTGCGCCATTTGGGACTGGATCATTGGCCTCACATTGGCTGGAGCTGGAGCAGCGAGTTTCGGCTCGAGTAATAATCGTTCCCGACCGGGCCTTCGAATGGCCCAGCTCGGTGAGCCTTGTTTTGTTTGCAACGAACCGCCAGTCTGTGCATATTTTGACCATTCGTTGTTACCAATCGTACCGCTCGCTCGGCGCTGTACGGCTCGTATGCTTTTTTTCCCACACCTGAAGCCTCTTGAGAGGCGCACCGTTACGATCTTTCATTTTATGCCCCTCCACCAAAGGCTCCCCCTTTTCCATTTTCCCCCGGAAACGGGAGGATGAATAAAATCCCCCATTTCCGATCAGCGCCGGCTGACCATTGAACAGCCAATTATGGTCCGGGAATGTATCGAGCTGGAAAGATAACCCCCGTGTATGTCGATAAACTACATCCAGCGTCCGTCGAATGCCGAACCTTCCACAGCTACCCTCTCCCCTGGGACTCTCTCTCCGGAATGCCCCAAGCCGAAGTTCATATGTTTATCTCGGGTGTAGGGAACATATATTGCACAGGTTCGCGAACGCCGGTGGAAGCTTCCCAAAGGACCCATTGACCATACCGGCGGTGGATTATAACTGCTTGCCAAGCCCTTTTCTTCGAAATCGCTCATCCATCGCCAGCGCACCGGGTGAATAGTCAGTTCAATTGCGCAACTTAAAACAAACCGATGGCCAATGTGAGATGATGTGCTTGGTTCGCAAATTCAACAAACTTTTTTTTCTTCCCCCATCCAAGCTAAGGGGCAAATTTATCAACTCCGTCATGTTCAGACGGCTACGGTGTGTTGGTAGTAGGATTAGAGTTTATTTGTTGAGCAACGACAGTGTGTCGTTCGTTCGGCAGCGTAAAAAAAGAGAAACAAATTGTAGCTAAGAGACTTCAGAAATGTAGAAACGCTCGCTTTGCGGCACGATTTCAGAAATACCGCAAAAAAAAAGAATGGCACAAAAAGTGATTTCGCGCTCGGTCGGTTGACTCCGGCACCGGGATGGAGGCGCCTGGTCGCTCTCCGGTACGAAGTGGCTGCGTACTTTTCCGTGCGCACTCTGCTCCGGGCAATCTCGCTCTCGTAAAAAAAAAGGGGTCAAGCACACAACAAATTCATCAGTTGAGTAAAAATGCAAACACCGCACAGGACAGGCCAGGCCAGGCCAGCCAGCCCGCATGCATGGCCGGGGATTGCAGTTTTCCAGTCTTGTGCAGAAACACTGCGTCACCAGCGCCGTGTCGCCGCCAGCGTATGACACGAGCACGGAACCGACTGTCAGCCCGACCACGCGCCCAAATCCTCACGACGGACACACGGACAGTCGACCATGCCGTCTTGGCTGCATTAGGAGCTCCCGTTTTTTTCCCCCTCCATTTTTCTTTCGCAACAGTCGTTTTCCACGCGCCATGTTGCCCGTTGGCTTCCGGGGATTTCGCCTTCGCCTGACACTCCTGACTAACGATGTTGATGGCTCGGTGGGAATAAAAAATAACGCCAGAAAAAGATGCGCTAAGGGGACGGGAAGAAAAAAAACAGGTTGAGAAGGACTCTTCCGTCGGACGGTAAAGGCACTCAATCGAGCAGCCGGGACGAAGGTGCATCGTTCCGGTGCACAAGAACACCTTAACCTCGGCCAAACAAGAAAGGTTCAAGGATTAGTGCCACACTCAAGGATGCCCCGGGTCGAGACGGTGTTACAGGAGCCGGTTAAAAAATCGGCAAAATACACTAAACCAACGTCGAATAACACCGGACGGTGCGGAGTTCGCTGCCAACATTGTGCCTAGGCAGTCGGGAAGCTACGGAACGAACGCTGGGAAAATAGCCACAAGACGGAAACGAAACGAGCATAACAAGATGACCCAGTTGGATAACGTTAGTTTTTTAAATGGAATCGCTCAATGTGTCGCTTGCGGGTTGCGGGGTCCGGGACCAACACCAAGTGCATCTCTCGCCATCGGTTCATACCCGGGAATACTAAGGGTTCCCTTGCTCCGTCGATTTATCGCCCATCAAATTTTCCTCCCCACCGACCCTAAACCGTTCGCAAGCCGAACCCAAAACCCTTCAATCCAATTCAGCATCGCTGTCAGATTATTTCCGCGTTTCCTCAAGCTCTCGGTCATTTTGCCGGGCATCGTCAGCGATAAGGGAAGCTCCGGTCTGATCTATTAAAAGACATTCCGGAATGAGTGCACAAACTGCACTTCACGTTGGGACGGGCGATACGCGATTTAAGAAGCAAGAAATCGTTTCCGAGAATAAGAGTTGCAGTATCCTTTACACCTTTACTGTTGCAAGTGAAGCGAAGAAATGCATCCCGAAGGCAGGAACATTTTCTCCGCCGTGTATCGTTATTTCTTACGTTACACTTTTTCTTCGTGCCGAAACTAATACGCTTGATACTTCCATGAAGCGCTCATTTGGAAAAGCGGGATAAGAACTCTCGCTGCATGCTTTTGCAGTGTAATGAAAAAAATCTTCAGGTCCGCCCGTACCGAACCATTCCTTTCAAATCCCATCCCATCTGGAAATGGTTCAAAATGACACCAATTTAAAGGAGCTTCTCGGAAAACCGAGATGCTCAATTCAAAGAATTTTTTACCCCTTTGGGTTTTACTCGTGCTTGGAAAGTATTGCAATAGCGGGAAAAAGGAGCAAACACGCAGATTTGCAAAAACGTTCAATCCATCAAGGCTTGTAAATGCAAATCGTTGCTTTTCAGGCCTTTCAATTCAATCTTAATCCCAGAATCTTATGCGCATATGAACAAAGGCAGTAAGATTTAGAAAACAACGTTCTACGGAACAGAAAAGAGCGCTTTTCCTAAGTAACAAATTTAATTAATGGTGATTGTCAAAGCTAAACCTTTTGCCACCGGCAGTAATAAGCTCCAATTAACTTGCCCATTATTAACCCAGCAGTAACATGCGACTCATTTCGAAGGTTGCCCCGAAATGAGCCCATTACATTGAGCAGGAAAAAGAAATACATGGAAAACATGCGCGCAACAAATTCGAAAGAATATATGTTTCAATTCTTAAGAACTCATTTTCCACCTCGTTTAATCCGATCCTCGAATTTGAAACAGATTTCTTTCTTAATGAAACCATCCATCCTCGGTTCGCCATTCGGTTCGGTTTCGCTCAAAAACACACCCGTTTTAATGATGTTTGTATTGTTGGGGCCTGTTTGTGGTTGGGTTTGAAAGCTGTTTGCAATGTGAAAGGTATGAAATGTGACAAAACGGCACGTCAGTAATATGTCCCAAGAACGGGGCCAGGCACATCCGGGTACTGAGCCGCAAACAAATTCCCAAACTTTGCCCAAAGGCACACGCGTGTTTTGCCACCAACCGGCCCTTCTCTCTTCGTCCCATGGCCCCTTTTTTGGTCGGAAAAGTCGGCAAGCAAGCGAACAATGTTAACTAGGCTCAACGCACGAGAGAGCGCTTTTTCCTGCAGCGTTGCTATCGTTCCGAAACCGTGTCGACGGAATGCCATGTTGTTTTGCGTGGCCGAGGCCAGTTGGCATCGGTCTGTCAGATCGCAAATCATGATGCACCGTATCGGCTCGAGCACCTTCTGTCCTGCCACCCCGAGGGTCCCTCCCGATAAGGACGCACGGGACGAAACGACTTTCGGACTTTGCTCTGCCACGGGGACACGGACGACTCCCCAGTGTGTCAACAGCTTGACAAAAGGGCCCACACTCACACACACTCACACACACGCGAGCGACCGGGTGCTCTTACGCATCAGCGCACCGGAGTCCGACACCGTTTGCGGTTGCAGGCGAGGTGGAAAAACAAAGAACCACTCCCCGCCCCGCAGTGGTGAAATCGGGAAATTTCTCGGCAAAGTGCCGGGCACGTACCGTGCCCGGGACCGAACGCTGCTGGCCTGTGCCTGCATTCCAAACAACATGCCATACCGAATTGTAACGCAACCGGATCGAATGCGATAATGCACTCCGCGATGGACTTTTCGGGCATCGGAATGCATCCAGCGAACGGCACGAAGGACCATTCCTCATGGTCTTATCGTGGCCAGTGATGACTGCCGCAAGCCCTATCGGACCCACCTCTCCTCCTTCAACCCCCCTCCCTTCTCCTTGGGACTGACCGACTTTGACTTGCATAGTTTGTTGCATTTGTGTCATTCTGTAAATGCCACCTGACAACGTCGCGCGTTGGCAAATGCGGCGGCAGTCGTGCAGAAGAATGCTCCTGCGAAAAAGAAAAAGATGCCTAAGGATACATTTGCCCAGTCCCTAGGCACACACACACATGGCTGGTGGATTTATGGTGATCGACGCGTTCACCTCTAGCGTCCGGTGCCAACGATTTTGCGGTCCCTGCAGCAAAAGTAACGAATCACGTTGGATCTATCGCCCGCGTATGGCCAAACCGGAAGCGGAACTTTTTTCCCGAATGAACTAACCGGACCGGATGGTTTTTGCCACCACCGATAGGACACTTTTGAACACGCGCCACCGGAGGGCTTGGTTGGACGCAACTTCGTGAAGCCAAAATTGCCAACTAAACAGGTAACGACGCCGTGACGGGGACGAAATAAATGTCCCACCAAACAGGCGAGTCATCAATCCAATCAAAAAGCCATATAAACGATGGCCACCGCGAGGCCGAGCGAAGGGAATTTGGACGCAGCTTCACCGTCGAACTGTGTCCACGTAGCTGGGGATTGATCAAAGCTCCAAAGCGTTGGTTTCCCTTTGGACAACAACAGAACCGGTTGTTTTGAACGGGGAAGGCACATTAAAGACTACAGGGTGAATATAAATCAACCTCTCTTTAGCCGAGCTATGATTGAGCTATTTTCGGAAAACTCGCAAAAAAAGCAGTGGAGAAACTGCAAGATAAAGATTGATGGGAAAATAATACTGTATATAACACGATTTACATCGATACAGGGGAAAGTTTCAACCATTAAGGATATAATTCTTGTCGTATAAGAGACATTTGCAGTCACAAAAAGAAAAATGATAAACAGCTAGGGAAATGTTGCAAATTCCCTGGGTATATTTGCAATCGGGTAAGATAACTGTCTTTCTCACAAAAGTTACCAGATTTTATCCGTGAATTATGCCTCCATAGATAATAAAATGTTTGGAAATTGTAGACATTGTATTTGATTACAATACCGAAAAATATTCTGTAACTATTTACCATCGAATATTTAGACCGTTCGCAGAACGTTCTGTCAAGCAACGGATTCGAGGTCGTAAACTTAAAGTGACACGTCGATGTGAGGTTGACAGCTTGTTCACCTAACCGATTACCAAACTCCCCACAGGCTTTGCACGATTCCCCTAGCTCTTTGACATATCCCATAAAATGATAGAAAAATTATCTTCAACGATTGCAAATTACCGCTTAAGTATTAGTAAAGTTAATTTTTCCTCTACCGGTTGAAACGTTCCTTTATATGGATCGAAGGTCTGTTAATAATTTCAACGATGAACTTCACAGTTTCTACTGCCATTTAATTGTAATTCTGATCAAATCGAAAGCTTCCTTTGAAGGGCTGTCATTTTTTTTGTTTGGGTTCGCATTTTTCCTTCCATCTCTTTTTACACAAACCAGTTTAATATTTGAGAACTAACCAAATTTTCTGTTTTCCAATGACCTCGCCTCTCTTCTCTCGCTTCGGGAATGCACAGTCAGCTAATGAAGTTCACTACGCCGAGCTGGCCCTAGCCATTCCACACGATGACAATAGCGGTAAGAACCATCTGAACAACCACCTCAACAAGCTGCCCCCGCCGCCAGCCTACAACTACTTCGACGAGCCGACGATCTACGCCCAGATAGACCACGGCGGTAGCTACAAGCCGACAACCGGCGGTCCTCCCGGCGCGCCCGGTGGTCCCTCGGCGACCGTCAGCTCCTTCCCGCTCATCTCGCCGGTGTCGCAGCATTCGCACCTGCCGCACCATCCCCACCCGCACCCGGGCAGTGGTCACTCCCCACTGACGCTTCCCTTGACGCAGCCGGACGGCACGGCAGCGGCGGCGGCGGCGGCGCACCAACAACACCAACACCACCAGCAACATCACCACGTGCAGCCACCTCCCGCGCAGCATACGCCTCACTCGCCAACGACGGCCTCGCTGCTGCAGCTCGCGCAGCCCCTGCAGCCGCCGCAGCACTCGCCCCTGCAGCTTCCGTCGCCCTCGTTGCAGCCCGGAAGCAACGGCAGTAAGCAGTATCTGCGCGAGATCGTCACCGTGCGGACGCCGCTCGCGTTTTCCCAGCAGGAAAGCTGCGTCTAAATGCGCTTCCAAATGGTTTCGAGGGGGGGAGGGATAAAGAGGGAATAAAGGTTAGGTCACAAAGAATGCGTCGGAAAAATACGGTAGGCTCCAAGCGAACACCCTTTCGATGGGGAACTCTACTCGTCTCTGCTCAAATAATCAAACACAAATTCCTTGTTCAACACACACAACCACACCCCCAACGTGGGGCGTCCTGTTAGAAGTTAGGTTAAATTTCTGTTCTTACAGTTTTAAGTTTCTCTCTCTCTCTCTCCATCTCTTCAGTTTGTTCAGTTCTGGACGACCTTTTGTGTGAGCTTCTTAATGGCACAACATTCCCCAAAGCCATCGAGCGGATCTTTGAGCAATTTCCACCATTAGTCACAACTCGTTGGTCCCCATCTGCCCGGAACGGACGCGCGAAACTAGCATCAACCATCAACGTCAACTCCCCCTCCCCCTTCCCGCTTTCCACGCCAACCCGAAAATCAACGCAAACCACAAGAGGACGGACGAGGAACTTCGATGATCGATCAAATTATTTCCACCATTTCCGGTCGTCTAACGCGCGTGTCCGTGTGTGTTTGTGTGAAGAGACCACGCTTTGCACGCGTTGCGGTTGCACAAAATAATTAATTGACAGCGATTGCTCACCAAAGCATATCAAACACCAGAAACCGCAAAACACCGACGTGGCCACAGATGCACCGGCGATGTTCAAGATGCGAAACCCATCACTCAAGCTGCATCAAAGGTGCATTTCCCGGTGTCAGAAGGAGAAAGACGATTGACTGGGGGTAGCAAAGGGGATATTCCTTTTAGCCGCTGACATTAAGCCTCGGTCGTGATGAAAACCCAAAGTTCTTGTAAGGATCCGTACACTTTTATCAAACCAAGTACTAGGACTTCAATTTCCATGTGGTACGTGACAAGACTACTGTTTGTCAGACCACAACTTTACGTGGCTTTGTATTGTGGCTCACACAGGCATAAAAATACGCTTTCCTTCAGTGATCCCGTTTTCCGATTCAGATTATGAAAAGTTCCCGACGCATTCAAGCCATCCGGTACGGGGAAAACCATGCCAAGTCCCAGGCAGGGGACAAATAACAGAGGACCGGTGGAAAATCACTATTGACAAGAATAATCATCACATTTGTAGCATTCAACGGGCGGCCAATAGTAATAATAATGTACTGTTCGACAATCGCGCGCGGACCGTCGCCAAATTATAGACTTTCCACCGGCCGCGGAAAGCGGAAGTTGGCCGGGGGGGTTGATGGTTGGGGCCCAATTGACCATTCCTGCAAACAATACCTGCCGTGTTCAACCACGTACAAACACACGCAGAGGCGGGACGGATTGTTGCGCTCGTGCGTGAGCTTTTGTGATATCCCTCCGGGCCTCCAGCACCTTCCGTGTATCGAAGTTCCATGGGATTGCGTTCCGGTGGCGCAAGATTATCATGTTTCTGTTTAATGGAAAATTTATGTAGATTTCCATCACCGTAAGCCAGCACCGATGCGGTGCGGCATTTGCAACTTCGCTCCCGTCGTGCGAGGTGAGCGAGGCTGAAGTCCTTGTTCCCGTTTGGTTGTTCGTTTTTTTTTTTTACAACACTGACCATTCCATTTAGTTCCACGGCGTTGCCCGAACGTGGGCTCTTGTATTCTTGGGGAAGTACAGCAAAATTAAGTTACACAATTGCCTATCGATAGCCAACGTTTCAGGCCACCGGAGTTGTTAATAATATTTGCCATTTGAGGTAAAATACAGTGAGTTTTCATTTTTAACGTTACATATATTTCCACAACGGTAAAGTACGATTTGGAACTTAGAATTATTTTAGAATTTCTGAGAATTATTCCGCAGAAAGATAATTATGTTTTTCTTAGATATATCTGCAGTGAAAATACGTATCTTAAACTTTTGTTCTGGAAGTTCAGAAAACACCCATTTTAAAATAAGCTTTCCGTAATCCTTCTTCGTATGGACCTTAATATAATAGTCACATTATATATATCCGGGTCAAAAAAGTCAAATCAAACGCCAATATAAACGTGAGAGTATAAAAGGGGCCCGTTTATGGCGCACATAATGCTAGATGATGATTACGAAATTTCACCAGTTGAATTGCTCATTCGTAGCACAAATAAGCAACAGTAAGTGCATCCGGAGTGAGAAATGGCTGACATCGTTCCCTTAACGCTCGCCGGCACGGCAGAGCAGAGGAAACGTGGCCACAATAAAACTGTCCACTCATTGGTCAGAGAACACTGAGTCATGGTCGGTTTTGGGTAAGGTCCGGTTGGTGTTCCCTATCGGGCCTCCCCCCTAATCGGTGGGCTTAGTAATTTATCATTCTGCTGTCCCTTTAGCTGCTTCTGGTCAAACCATGAGCAACCATTCTCATTTGGGTGAATATTTCCCATGGTTCGATTAAACGGGTTCATTTTAAGATTATTTAGAAAGCCTTCCGGTGCTGTTAAAGATGCTTTTCGTTTGACAGCCAAAAAAGGCAAGTGATAATTTCTGCATTCATACATTATACTTATGTTGTTGACTCGTTTTCTGTGTACTTCAAAGGCACAAGAATCATCACTAAAAGCGTATAAAAATTAATGGTAATGAAACGAGGCTAACAGTATCAGCATCGGATGCAGGAAAACAAAATTATCGTTAAAGTCATACGCAAAAGTGGGGACGCTGGACGCCTCAGCACACAAAAAACCAACTCGCAATGTTGCACGAACGTCCCGAAGCCAACGGAGGGAAAACGGAGGGAGACGTCGATTATGGGTAGGGAAATAAAAAAAAACTTTAAAAAACAAATTCAGCAACGCACAAATGCACTCTAAGCCATTGGCGTGGAAGGGTCTCGCACCGTTGGGAAAAACAATTTAATTTTCCCAGCCCTTCAGGGGCAAGTGGGTGGAGTTGCCGTGGCTTATGTTGGCCTCTCTCTCTCTCTCTCTCTCTCTCTCTCTCTCTCTCAGACGCATATCATCATTCTGCGGCCCATTTTCGCTCCGCAGTACCCCTTGGTTCGTGTGTTTGTGCTTTTTGATTTTCATTTATGAACCGAGAGTGGCAACATAATTCCCAAACTATAAATGAAAACAGAAGGACACACAAAAAAATATATGCACTCACACACTTCTAACATAACACAGTTCCCGCAAATAAAAACAACATCCCAAAGGGGACTGTCGTATTGAAATACTGCAAGAGAAAAAACAAGCTCTCCATAGAAATTTGGTCAACGTTGCGCAATACATAAGGACTTCATTCGGCACTCTCTGTCATGAAAAAAATCATCACTTGGTGAGGGTGGAGGTGAAGCAGGTTGGGGTGTGGAAATCCGGGATCGGGAGGCCCATATTTTCTGCCATTTTATCGACTTCCGCTGGTTCGGTGTATTAAAATTAATAATTAATTTAAACAACGCGCCACTGAAGCTTCTTCAGTTGTTTTTGCTTCATTCGATCTTTCGTTTTTCCATTTACCTTTTTCTCTCCACTGGTTGTGTTTTTATTTTGATGTTTTCATTTATTAATACACACAGCAACATCGCTATTTGCAGACATAGATTCAAATTCGCGAACGTCCACATAGAGAAACTTTCTACAGGTGCAACTGATCGAAAGATATCGAACAAAAATGGAGAAATATCCACACGAAACATCAAACGAGAACAAATGATGTGCAGTTTGAAACGAACAGCCCTACCCGAAGGAAGGAAACAAATATAACAACAAAAAAAGAGTATTATGAACAAATCTTCATGGCACTTCTATGGTTAAATTAAGTAAACTCGCTCCACAATTCTACGAGTGAGCAAAGAACTGACCTTTCAATTTCCACACATTCCAAGAAGGAACATAAGCACATAACTACGTGTATTAGTCAGGCAGATACACACAATTCCGAAATATTTAAACATAAGAAACACAACACTCCATAAAAAAACACACACACCCACAACAGTGAATCGAATCGGGTCGTTGTAAAATTATGCGAACAGGAGAAAACGGATAACACGATTCAAAATTAGAAACCTTCATCACCGTTGTTAGGATTAGCGTAATTTTGTACATAAGAAGACAAGCATAACAATAACACCTACAGATCACGCGAAGGACGGAAATGAAGCGATAACGAATGAAAGGGAATTGGTCAGTGAACACTTTTTTCTACCGTAGCATAAGAAAGCAATCAAACGAAGAAGGCGAAACGAAAGGAACGTTAGGATTGGGGCAACAGGGGATGTCCTCCTTTTCGGGTATTATTTGAAACAAACAATTTGGCGGTTGCAACAACTACAAACTGTTTTTTGGTTAACGAACACACGCAAAACACACACACTTTAGGGTAGAACTTAATCCAATTATCTATACTGTAAATAATAGAAACGTATTACACAAACACACACCATGTGCAAACCCGTCTATCAAGTGAAATTCGGACGATTCGGCACGATGATCGGTTCGATCGGACGGCTCAAACTATACTTGGGTTCCTGTTTGCAATCATTCTCTATTCTATGGCCAGTTTCAACGTACTCAAGCAAAACAAAGTCAAAAAATCACTCCCTTTCCAAATAAGAGGATCGATTGACGCAACAAAACAAAACATACCAACTAACGTTGTAAATAGTTATACATACTAGCGTGTAAGCGACACACTCACAACGGAAAGGGCAGAAGAAAGTAATAGAAAGAGTAAAGAATCTTACCGGCAACCGGGATGGACCGAACAGGAAACCATAGACGTGGGGGACCTTTGAGTAGCCGGCCAGAGTTGTAAACTTCCGGCCCGCGCAATCCGCCGCTTCGTTTGCAATTTCCTGTTCCGTCGCCTCGTTTTTCTATTTAAAGTTCTATAGGCAATACGATTCCGAACAAAAACAAAAAAATATTACACGGGCTAGCAGCTGTTGACGCGTGTCACCAACTGCAGGATACAGTTACAGTTTCTTTGAGACTTTTTAACTACTAGTTTAATTTGTACAGAGACAGGGCGAGACAAAAATACGAGAGTGAAACACCTAAAGAGAAAGAAACGGAGCAGATAAAATAAGTGAATTGTTGAACGTCGGAAAGGTCGGTTAAAATAAAGACATTTTTTCTAAATTGTGAATCTAAATTGTTTATCGTGGGGATAAGGCTGGGTTTTTTTTAGTGACGAAAAATTCATAATCACACGTGTAACGTACGTTACCTGGATTTGAAAATATAACAACCTTGATTCATCTTGCCATTCAAGATAGTTAGAAGCTAAAAGGTACGTATTCACCTTGGTTATCGATGGAGCTTTTGACGTTTCAAATGCACTTCATGAGACTTCGGTCTAGCAATAATACACTGTTTTCAGGGCCAATTCGTCGGCATCAAGCTGCTCTTTGTTGGTAGTATGCAGTCAAATGCACGCGCACGGTTTTTGTTTGGTTTCGTTAGGAAGCACTTTGGGTTTGTTAAGTTTAACTTTGCCATTATCGGTAGCAACATTGGCGCGACAACAACGCGACATTTTCTCGTCGCGTCAATGTTGCTACCGATAATGGCAAAGTTAAACTTAATAAACCCAAACTGGTTCCTAACGATGCCAAACAAAAACCTTGCGCGTGCAATTCACTGCCTACTACCAACAAAGAGCAGCTTGATGCCGACGAATTGGCCCTGAAAACAGTGTAAGTAGAAACGAAAAATATTTGACAATCGGTAAAATTAAACAGTAAATTTTTGTTATGCCCAGCATTACTAATCAAGAAAATGTTTATTGACATGAAAAAAACATTTCCCGGGCTTCAACTACTTTCTAAACAACAAAGACGTGAGAAATGAAAAACCCCAAATGGTTTGACGTTTCCTTTTCTGAAACAAATTGTCGTAGACCACGGACTCAGCGCTGATTACGAGACACAGACGTCAGCTGATCTAGTCCGGATCGTCAAGCAAATCAACTCGTGACTTCAAAGCAGTCGGACGCATCGATTCAGTGCAGCGTGCGCTCTCGTTTTCCTCAGTTCGTCGGTTTCAGTTCGCTTCGGGAAGACCACTTCTGCGATGGCCAGCAACACCCAAGGAATCCAGCAGCTTCTGGCCGCGGAAAAGAAGGCCGCCGATAAGGTTGGCGAGGCGCGCAAACGTAAGTTTTCGTAGAGGATTGTTCCTCGGCAATTGACACCTTCGACGACGGTTGGTGCGCTGTGAAAAAAGCGAACTGGTCACATGACCCCGTGGTTCGTCGCGGCGGGAGCGTTTGATGCATTTTCGATTGCTTAAACGAAATTTGATAGTAAAAACCTTTTCATACTTGTTTGAGCGATTAGTAAATAAGGATTTTCATATTTTTTAGGCAAGGCACGTCGTCTAAAGCAGGCCAAGGACGAGGCCACAGAGGAAATTGAAAAGTACCGTGCCGAGCGGGAGCGCACCTTCAAGGAGTTCGAAGCCAAGGTACGCGACCCCAAGCGTGGGAGTGGCTCTGAATAAGAAACTAAAAATCTTTTTCCCTTTACCATAGCACGTTGGATCCCGTGAAGGCGTTTCGAACAAGATCGATGCCGATACTCGTGTTCGCATCGACGACATGAACCGTGCTCTGAGCACCCACAAGGAACCGGTCATCATGGACGTGCTATCGTTCGTGTACGCCATCAAGACGGAGGTGCACAAGAACTACCGCCAATAGAGCGGTCAAGTGGTTAAGATGCGTCTACAAGATCCCGATCCCAGCTTTCGAAAGATCCAACCCAAACTATCCACCATGGGTCGAGTTGATTTTCACACACGAACATTCCTCTTCCGACGAACAAACCTGCATATGGTGTTCCCCAGTGCAGTACAATCACTTCTTCCAATTTATTTCATCCCCCCCTTCACAATTGATAACGTGTGCTGGAACGTATCTTGACTGTATCTTCCAGTAACCTTTCGTCGAAGACTTCCTTTTTTGTTTTATGTATGTATCCTCCCAGCAGTGGAATGGAGTTTTAAAATCAAATAGTATTTTAATTTGCTAAACATAAGATTATGTAAAAAGGAAACGCTCTAGGTTATACTTAATAAAGTAAGTGTTAAACAAAAAAAAACAATCTGCGCGGCGTTATCACCGAACTTGTGTTATCTTTCCGTGCCATTCGTTGTCTCAAGGTGTTAGAAAGGACTGGAACACACCAACACGAGCGTCAAATGATTCAGACATCGACTGCAAGCTACATAATCGAACCAATCTGATAACGGTGTCTAATCTGCATCGTTACCTATCTTGAACCATTTTTGGTTGATTTATCTTAATTGTAACTCATGATACAAACACCTTATCGAATCCACTGCCGAAAAAATGCCCTCAAGGTGTTTCATTACCGAAGCTTCGATTCGTCAGTACGCGCTACGAACGGACGAAGGAAAGGTCGAGTGTGTTGAGCTTGCTGATTTTTTTTTTAGCTACTTCTTAAATCATCCCTAGCATGGGCAAGGATAAGACGAAGAATAAGTCCTCCAAACACATCAAGTGCGACGTGCAGTTTGACGACAATCCGCAAGGAATTTTCCGAGCGGGGGACACCGTTAGCGGAACTATAGAAATACAATTGGAGAAGCCGAAGAAATTTCGAGGTAAGTAAATATTTTAGTGAAAACCAACTCAATAAATATTTCATGGTGAAGTATTGTAATTTTCCAAACATTAAAGACCCATTTTTTTATTGAAGAGAGTAAGTAACAAAAAGCATTTTATTAAACTAGTTTGTTTCATACCAAAACTAACTCAAAAATGAATGAAAATAGATCAAGATTGTTCAGTAAAATTTTGACATAAATTTGCATAAATGTGTTTGATTCGGTTCGAGGTGTGTTGACCCTAATCTGTTCACCTTATCATCGAGACCGAACCATGACACATCAATCCAAGGGGCGCTTCGATTTTATCGACACAATTGGGAAAGCAATACCGCTGGTGACTCATCTGAGTCTCAAGATACTGCATACACTTGTCGTAGTAATGAAAACAATTCTTCTTCACTTTGTAGGGATTGCACTACGAATAAATGGGTTTGCTTCGACATCCTGGAACGCGAAGGTCAAAGACACCAACGACAAGGACAAGACGAAAAACAAGAAGACAAACTTTAATGGGCGCGAAGATTACTTCGGGAGTATAACGTACTTCGTGGGATCGGACGTCGGGAACCCGCTGGAGGTTCCGGCCGGCGTTCACCGGTACCCGTTTTCGTGTGTCATTCCTCAAACCGCACCCTCGTCGAAGGAGGGCAAGTATGGGCACATCCGCTATGTAGTGAAAGTGTCACTCGAACGACCCTGGAAGTACGATCACGTGTTCCAGGCGCCGTTCCTGGTGAAAAGCCACGCGGATTTGAGTGTCGCCCAGGATCGAATGCTGCTGCCCACCAAGGCGGAAATCGTGCAGTCATTCTACTTCGGATTGACTGATCCACTGATCGTGACGGCGTCGACCCCTCGCACCGGGTATGCCCCAGGTGAAGTGATCGAGGTGGCTATCCACGTGAACAACCAAAGTAGCGTCGATGTGCGAGGGATCACGATCAAGTTCCAGCGCATCGACACCTTCATCAGTCAGGTTCCGGTCGTACAGCAACACCTCGAGCACACGGTGATGGAGGAGCGAACCATCGGCAGGGTGGCCCGACGCAGCGACGCCGTCTTCGAGGAGAACATCCTGATCGGATCCACCGTTCCCTCCGACGACGAGCGATGCAAAATTATCCAAACCCGCTACGAGGTGGAACTCCTCGTACGTCCGGTGCGATCGAGGAAGAAGATGATACTCACCCTACCGCTCGTGATCGGTTCCGTGGGGCTTCCGAGCACCCTTTACCCTATGCAGATGTTGGCCAAAGAGCGGGCGGCCCTAGGGATGGATGAGCCGACTGGAGTCGAAGGAACGCTTCCTCCGGATTCACCACCTCCTTATCCAGACGACAGTCAGCCATCGACTTCGAGGGCTTTTCAGGCAGAAAACTCAACCGCCACGGCTCCCTTACCCGAGGATGCCAAAGAGCACGAGTTCGAAAAGGGCTCGGAACCGTACACTCCACGAGATTTCGATGAAAACGAATGAGAATTGAGGGGTGCTGAGGAATGCCTTAACTAACTGATGTACATAATTTTTCTTGTAAAAAAGGTAGAGGAAATAAAAGAGGAAAACTCACTGTAACTGCTTAAAAAGAGGGCCTTCCATGAAACTGACCTGTCACAATATCCGGAGCGCGACTCCACCGTGACGATGCGCATGATCGCCGGCGATGCGCCAACGTCGATGACGTTCTGTTGGCGTGCGCACACAACACCATCATGAAACGCAGCGAAAAACGTAAAATTAAAACAACAATTTCTTTGGGCCTACGCAAATAAACACCACCACCTCCTTGGCGGCCTTTGCAATGGTCTGCGTGCGCAAGAAAAGAGAGAATCTTGCGTCTTCAAGACACACGCGACGATCGCTCGCGTACAGAACGTGGATCCAGCGAGTCAGTAAGAGGTTCGCGCTGGTCCGCACAAGACGGTGCATGAATATTTTTAGTCTTGGGAGGGTTCGTACTCTCGCTCGAATGGCCTACTCCCTCCAACTCCCACCTCCTGCAGACGTAGAACGTCGAGTCGTCTTGTCGGTTCGTGAATAGTTGATCTGTGAACCTGGGAAACGGGAAGAGTTGTGTCTCTTTGTGTTTCGTACGACCGTGGCGTTTGTTGTTGCCGTCCGTCCAAAAACAGTCTGTGATAGAAATAAGGTGAAAAGTTGACCCTCAAACACTCCCAGAGCTCTCTCTCTCTCTCCCTCTCTGCCTCTCTACTTTATGCTGTGTGTCGGAAAATCCCATCGGATCTGAGTACGATCCGCGCAGATTGGATGATGCATCATAAGATCGATTAATGAGTCCCACCCAAGGCAGTGAAGTCGGCGGAAGCGAAGTCCAGCAGCGAGTGAGTAATGGCACAAATATGAACCGGCTGGCATGGTATTGAACCTTTCGGCACTACGCATCTCGGAAGAGGCGTACGTTTTGCGTACCGTTTTTCGACAGCGCTTCACTTTATCTAACGACCGCGAAAACCGTTAAGTCATCTTTATCCCGCCATAGATAAACGTGCCTGAATCGGAAAGCGTTATCACTTTATCGAACGGGCCTTTTTTGCGGAGTGAAAAACATTTTATCCCCATTATTTCGCCACGGCTCAATCAAGCACCAGTCGTCAGTTCGTGAGTTCGGTTTGCGGCTCAAAGATGCCCAAAGAAAAGACATCCAAGCATGTCAAGTGCGACATTATTTTTGATAACAATTCGAGTGGAATTTTCACGGCCGGCGATCATGTCGCGGGGACAATCGAGCTTCATCTCACCAAAATAAAAAAAGTCCGAGGTAAGCAAAGGGTTTTCATTGAATGTGATGTGAGCTAATCGATTATTTACACCGTAATCCTCTTGTGACACAGGTGTCTGCCTGCTTATCTCCGGATATTCATCGGTGTTCTGGGAGGCGAAGGTTCCGGATGGGCCGAAAAATAAAAAAGTCAAAGCTCAGTTCAAAGGCCGCGAGGATTTCATCAAGCAAAAGCTGTACCTGGCGGGATCGGAAAATGGTGCCGGCATTCAGCTACCGCCCAACGCTATCCGGTACAAGTTCGACTTTGCCATTCCACCGTCGGCCCCGACCTCAATGGAGGGAAAGTACGGCCACGTTCGGTACCTTCTGCAGGTGACGCTTGAAAGACCGTGGAAGTTTGATCACAAGTTCCAGAAACCGTTCACCGTGACGTGCGAGGCGGACCTGAACAAGAACAACGAGGTACTCTGCATACCGACCAAGGCGGAGGATATGCTGACGTTCTACTGTGGCTTCTGCCGTTCGCGCCCGTTGATGGTTTCGGCCACCACTCTCAAGTCAGGTTACGCCCCGGGGGAAACGATCGAACTGGAGCTGTTTGTACAGAACTCGAGCAAGGTGGCGGTCAGCGAGATCGAGATTAAATTCCGCAAAGTGCTGACGTTCACCAGCCAAACGCGCACCATCGGTCAAACGCAGATTCCGGCGGAGGAGAAAAATATCCAGCACGAGGTGCTTGAGGTGCGCAAAATACCGACGATCGAGGGTGAGAACGATGCGCGGTTTGTGGAAAACTTTGTCGTCGGCCCGGTACCTTCCTCCGAGACGACGCACAGCCGCATCGTGCACGTGTCCTACGAGCTGGCCATCGTCGTTAAGCCCCAGGCTTCTACCAAGCGCATGAAACTAACCATCCCGATCACCATTGGCAAGATCCCGCTTGCAGGATCCGCAATGCCCTACTCGGTATCGGGAGGCATTCAAAAGTTGACCAGTTCCCTCGCTGCACAAGACTGCAGTGCCCCACCAGCGTACGAAGAATAGTCCTTGAGCAAATGGATAACACTATGGCGAATGGATAACTTGTGATAGCTTTAGAGAACAAAAAAAAAAAAAAAATGTGACACGTGCTAGTGATTATAGATTTTAGCGCTCGAACCATTGAAGAAGCATATTTTGAGCAAAACTATTTTAATCGTAGGTTCTAAGCGTGCGTTTTTGAAAGTTGTATTATGACACGAATATATTCTTATTTTATCTAAAGTATTGTAAGGTTTTAAAGGTTGTATTATTTTGATCAGGCTTGATCCATTTGAATTTGAATCGATTACCGTTTTTGTGTGGTATTTAAAATTTTGAAATTGGTATTAGATGGCTTTGGAGTGAAAAATATAAATTAATTTATTAAAAACAAACAGTCAGTATAAAAATGCATATCCGATTTAATGAACCACTGTGCTAAATCGACCTACTGTCGGCATGTCGAGTGACGTACACGTCGACATAAGGATTGTACTTGACAAGTTGATTAGCTCAAAGTCGATGGAGTATACCAGGCTACGTCAAAGCCGCGTAATGTGGAAAATGTGAAGATAATTTTCACAACTGATTGTCAAAGCTAGAATTTACTGAGAGAAGTCCTTTGCTTTTTACAACCTTTTCTATGCATCGCATTCTATGAATGATTATTTTACATTAACAACGAGCGTTTGGCAGAAGTGTGCTGTCGCAACACAATATTTTATCGGAAGTCACAGTGTTGTTCGGTAGTGTTTCTGTTGTTTTTAAAGTTCTTAAAACAAGCGTCAAGGCACTGACATCAACCTTAATCATAGTCTCCGTTTCCTTGCCCTGCCCTACTACACAACAGTTGGTCTGACATATCGTACCTAGAAAAATGGCGGACACGAAAAGCACTAGTAATGTACCTCAGAATGCATACACCTTGAGTTGGAGCAAGAAAACCGAGTTGACGTTTTGGACTGCGAACAGTATAAATTTGAACTCCGACGATGCAGGACTTCTCTGAAAAATCGAATTGTTCCGCGCGCAGTGAACCGGGTGTGAAAGTGTTTCGGTGTTGTTTTTTGGTCAAGTTGCAGCTCCTCTTCCTCCCCAAGTGCCCCATACTGCTGCCACCAGCGCCGACGCGGCCGTCTGCTCCGGAGTTACTACCCTGCCCCTTCCTGCCCGCGCCGCTGTCTCTCTCGTCCAGCCATTATCTCAACCGACCGCCGGACTGAAGTGGTGCTGCGCGCGTATGCTAGAGTGAAAGCGCTAGCGAGCGACCGCGTGTGAAGCGTGCGATGAAGTGAGAGGGTCCGGGTGGCAGCAGCTGGTTGCGTAGTGCTGAATTTTTCGACCCCGTCGTTCCGTTCGTATTTTTTGGAAGGGAAGGGGAATACCGCGTCGCCTGCTTTTGACAATCCGGGAAAGCACACGCCACCACGGCCACGGAGCTGCTCCTCGAGCCGTGAAGATAAGACGGCTTCTAGTCAGAATCAAATACGTTGCCGTTCATTACATCGTGGTGTCAAGTGTCCACGAGCGAAGGCGCAGGCGGTTTTTCTAGCAGGAAATACTGCTTCCGCTGGTGGCGTAAAAAAGCAGCAGCTGTAGCAGCAGTAGCCGCAGACACAAGCGCATTACAATCTGCAGCGCGGCGTACGTGCGTGCGTGTGCAAGAGTGTGTGACGTCGTCGGTTTTGGAAGTGTGTTTGGAATGTGCAGCTGCACCAACGTTCCGAGCGGCGGAAGTGGTAGCGGTGGTAGCAAAATGAAAAATCCCAACGGTCCGTGAAAATGCAGCACCTTTTCCGCCGAGTGCAGCTCCGGTGTAGAACAGCCGATTCGAGCGCTGAGTGTTGAGTGTTGGAAAGAGGCTAGAGGAAGTGGAAGTGGCGGACAGAAAGGTTCTATGTGGATGGTGAATACTACATGAACGCGCGATTGAAAGGGAAAGGTAAGTTTTCCACCGTCACGGACCGGGTTCTTCAGCGAAGACTTCCATGGGAAGAACATTTCTCCTCTCCCATTCTTGTCGCCTTTGAAATTAGATTGCTTTGATCAAACACCACACAAAGTGCAACTGCATAAACTACACATTTTCACTGTATTTTTTCAACAGATGCAGCTTTATAAACAGACCGAGAAAACCCACAAAATGTTCGTTTGTTTGTTTTTCGTTCAATGCACCCGCTGCCCCCTCCGTCGCCTACTACGGTTCGACATCTCGCAGCTCAGTGTTCGGTGTTTGTGATCACTGAAAGCGCAGTTCGTGCTGGTGCATTTTTTTCACACGTTATTTCCCCAACGCTGATACCTAAATTTAGAAACGGTCCAAAAGAACGCTTGTATTCTACCAGGGAATAACCCCCAGAGGGATGGCAACGAGTGAGGTTGGTGTTTGCGGTTTGAACAAATATTGATTAAACCACCCCAAGGGTCGTCGCGACCTCCTTGCCCACACCCGCCTATCGCTAATGGAACTGGCCTCGACCGGGCGGGCCTGGCCGGCAGGTTGACCAGCACCAGCAGCCCACAAAGTGACACACCTCTGTCCCTGTCCACCTTCTTCCCCCCTACACACACACACCTGGGCACCAACATCGTCGTAGGGAATGGAACATTGATCGAATTAGATTACTCGCCTCGATGTGGTAAGGTGTCGGGTCAACGAAGGAAGGTCGAGTGATTGAAGTAAACACACCATGGGACAGAATGTTATATTTCACCCCGGCAGCATGGATGCTATGTCATGCCGCTGGCACAAACCACTCTCATATCATGTCCGACGCGTGCTCCGAATGGTCAGCGAGACAAGAGCAGATTAAATTGAACGACCGCGCGACGACCATCATTATCATCATCACCATACCCGAGCAAAGCATGCTGCTCGACCGAAACGTCATTTTTCGAACCAAAGCAACGATACACGAGACAGCAGTGTGCTGGTGTTGGTTAACCGGATGGCGGCCAGCACGGGTAGAGCACTGCACCGTTAGCACATTAAAATAAACAGTTTCTCCGATGAAATCACTTTTACTACAATTCACGGAGGTTCGCCAACGGTGGGCAAGATTGAGCACTTTGAGTAAAAAAAAAAACGGTGCAAAAACAACAGCCTCCAAAGTTGGCAAGAGAGGAGGCTGCTGTGGTAGATTTACATACATGTTTCGCTGCTGTGTGCCTTATCTTCACCACCAAAGTATGTTGTAATTTTTGTTTCCGTTGCTGCCCATCGCAACCGAGCGTACGGTACGACGGTGTATGTTGTCGTCATCAGCTGATTTACTTGCATCAAAACACGCGCTCCGGCTACATCCGCCCTTGGGGGAGGTGATGATGTGTCAATGTGTGGTCACTTTGTGTGCCATCTCAGCACCTTACGCCATTTCGAGCGAGATCATCTCGACCATCGCGCCTCGATCGGACGAACAACAACAACACACAATAGGTGCTGTTTCCATACAGCATTAGAAGCAACACAGTAGGCGATGGTGCATATTTTGTTGATTTGTACACGATTTTCTTTCTGCTATTTTCCGGTTGCGGTGGGAGCGCGCGCCCCCTCAGTGGAGTGTCATCGGTTTGCGTGTTTGCCATTATCGCACGCCCATTTGCAACTCGCACGGATTGCGACTCTACTTCTTCCCATTGTTGTGGTCGTTGGGGCGCGTCAAACTCACACGAATGTACCACCCCTCTTGGCGCAAACGAAGGGTGCCACCGGGGTGAGTGGTGGTGATGGTTGCGGCGAGGTGTCGTCTCTAGGCGGACGGGTACCATCCGGCCAATCAGATGATCGGTCACCGCCGTCGCCGTCGTCCTCCCGACAGATTATGTACAGTGATGAGCTCACGCATGAGATGAGCATTTCCCTTTAAACAGAATGCTCCACACCCATCTGTGCTATCAAAATGGATGTTGTTGAGCCACATGGGGGCAAACTATCAGAACATCTGTGTTTTTTTTAGAAAACATGCCCTGCATATCTCTTACCAGAGGCAGTGAAACATCTGGCTCTGAGGAGGCAAACCATCATCGCCCCAAAAATAGCCCCAACATGAATGGTTTGCATGGAAAGATAGAATCCCGACATAATCGCCTGGGTTTATGCGAGCTCACATTTTTGTCTTTGTGGAACGTCGAAACAATCACATGGTGCCATGGAATGGTGATTCAATTCATTTCTATGGCTCCAGCAGTATAAATTACAATTCCGATTTAAATAATAGTATGCTTCATGTTGGAATCGCTTACTACCAA
Organism: Anopheles coustani; assembly: GCF_943734705.1. Taxonomy (NCBI): domain Eukaryota; kingdom Metazoa; phylum Arthropoda; class Insecta; order Diptera; family Culicidae; genus Anopheles; species Anopheles coustani. Next base: position 3,518,478 of record NC_071288.1, on the reverse strand, counting down.
ACTATTGTACCTAACGGAAGCTAGAATAGATTGAAACGCATACTAAACTTCTAGCTTCCGGCCGGAACACGTCGGTACCGTCGGTTTGGCGAACATCATCTAAATGTGGATCAAAGTTGACTAACCTGGGTTGCTATGACATCAGCGCACGCTTGACAAATCGCCCATTCTTCTGGTGAAACATAATTATCGTTAATTGAATAGACATATATATTAAACCAGTTCACTTGATGACGCGCGGTACATGGCCGTCGATCCGTAACGATCCTTCTCGTAGAAAAATGGGAAGTGCTTGCGTGGTTTGAATTTTTGCTTTCTTCAGCCATAGAAAGGATAATTAAATTGCCCGAGTCCAACGCCATAATGGTCCGGAGCCTTGCCCATCAGAGACACATCCGCATCGCAATACTTATTTTTAATTATATTATTACCACGGATAATCTCCTGAGTATAAAATTGCCTGTTTGGTTCCTCTTACTAGGAGATTGGCATTATAAAGTTTACGGTGGTCAATGTCTTCTGTGCTTCTTCGTTTCGAAATTTATTTAGTAAAGAGATGCCTATATATTAAACCTGGTTCCATCTCATTTATGACCTGTATAAAAGTACATTGCTATGGATTCGTATTCGTTTATACGATTCTTATCCTTGCAATAACATGTCCTCTTTTCCCAAACCTCCTGCTCTCTCAGAGGGGAGGGGGGAGCATTGTGCTTTTGTCGAGTGCGAGATATAATGATTTTTGTTGCCCCTAGCAACCATGCTGCACATAGAGACCGAATGGAAAGCGAATTGTTTTTACGAGCAAAAGTTGGCTGGTGGTTCAACCAGATATACACACCCCGAAGCCATAAACTAGCGAATATGTTTCACCGAGAACACCAACACACCCAGAGCACGACGATGGAACTGGAGTTCGGTAGCATTCCTCTCTTTCAGAACGTCGCCGTCTACGGGTCGAGTGGTTTATTCTGGAGCTGGCAGGAATTCCGGGACACACCACCATCGACCAGACGCCAGCCAGACTGCACTTGCGCTTTTCGACCCAGCCCAACATCATCATCGTCACCGGGGTTCTGCGTTCTGTGTGTGTTCTCCGGCGAGTAAACCCAACTCTCGAGGCCGCTTATATGCAGACCGAGGTGTTGTACACACTGGCTCCGGTGTCAGTGTGCAGTTGCAGTTGCAATTGGTAGGATGCGTTCTTGGAGGGCCATCGCCTTGTCTCTTGTGGACGCTGTGTAGCAGCAAATTCTACCAAGCTAACCCGAAACGAGCGTGTGTAGATCATCTTTTGCCAACCCGAGCTTCAATCGATTTTACCATTGTGTGTTCGGTGGGGTTGGGATGGAAAACACATTAAACTGTTTTTACAGTCTGTTTTTTCTCTCTTTATTTTGTTTCATTCGACAGCTTCTCGGTGGTATATAGAGTGGACTCTCCAGCGTTACCGTCCTTTCCCAGGTTTGTTGGGTTGAAAGTGCCTGAACCGCCCCAAGTGCATGTGTTGCCTTTGGACAGTAAAGGGGCTTAGGATAGAAGACGACTAAGAAGTAGCATTTACGTTAAAAATGACTTCACGGTAAGTTGAAATATTTAGCCTCGTAGAAGTGTTCACAAACTAACTATATTTATCTTACATTCTATCATCCCCGAACTACAACAGACTGGACCGTTTGTTTATTCTGCTCGAGTCAGGGTCGGCCGCGGTGACGCGCAAAGCGGCAGCCAAACAGATCGGTGAAGTGCAGAAGCTTCACCCGCACGAGCTGCACAATCTGCTGAGCCGTCTGCAGACGTACCTTCACAGCAACAGCTGGGACACACGGATCGCGGCGTCACAGGCCGTGCAGGCGATTCTTGAAAACGTACCCCAATGGGACCCGAAGGGGTGCAGCAGCGGCGGCGTGAAGATAGAAAAAGAGGAACCCGCCGAGGAAGAGGACTCGAACGAGGGTAAAGTGAACGATTCTCCCGGCAAGGGCAGCCGAAACGGCCACAACCATCGGCTGTCGTTTGACAGTTTCGACCTGAATGCAGTCCTCTTCAAAGGTGCCCGCCTAATGGGCTCAGAGGGTACGGAGTTTGATCCACTGGACGAGAATGAGGTGGTGGATTTGCGGGAAAAGTTGGCCCGCCAGCGTGCGCTGCTTAACGAGAAGCTTGGCCTGAGCAGCGGCATCAACGTGGACGACATTGTGACGCTGGATGATGTGCGAAATAATGGAAGTGGTCTACCGGGAGGGGGCAGAGATCAGCACCAGATGGGGGCGGGTGGTGAGAAGCTGCTACCCGTGCAGGAAATCCTGAAGCTTAACCGGCTCGATTCTTCCGAGGGGCTTAGCTGTCGGGAGAAGAACCGTGCCCGACGGAAAGCTCGTCAACAGCAGCAAGCATTTGCGAATCCCATCGCTTCCGTGATTGGAGCGGGTTCGGGCAATAATACCGCCGCAACCCCCGGAGCGGGTGGTAATGGTGCTTCCGGTGGCTCAAATGGTTCCGGAGGGGCCTGCGGACAAGATGGCGAACCTGAACGAAAGCGAGTCAAAACGGAGAAAGGAGAACCACTCGTGGGCCAAGGAGGAACGGTACCTTCGAGTGGTGCAGGTTCCGTCGGAGGTGGTGGTTGCACGGGAGAAGCTGTCCCCGACCTTACCGGAGCTTGGGTTGATGCCATCGATTGGCCACTGGAGTCGTTCTGTTCGAAGCTCTACCTGGATCTCTTCAGTCCTCGCTGGGAAACGCGTCACGGTTCGGCGACGGCGCTTCGGGAGCTGCTCAAATCGCACGCGGACGGTGCCGGGAAGAGTGTGTACATGACGAAGGCGGAAATGGACAGTCAGCATCAACTGTGGCTGGAAGATGCCACCCTGCGCTTGCTGTGCGTGCTGGCGCTGGATCGTTTCGGTGACTTTGTATCCGACCAGGTCGTGGCACCCGTGCGTGAAACCTGCGCGCAAGTGCTGGGCACCGTTCTGCGGCAACTCCCACTGGCAAAGGTGCACCAGACGGTCAACATCCTGCTAACGTTTGTGAAGCAAAAGGAATGGGAAGTACGCCACGGTGGGTTGCTCGGCATAAAGTACATGCTGGTGGTTCGGGAGGATCTCGTTCAAACGTTCCTACCCGTCATCATAAACGACGTGCTGACGGGATTGTTCGACGCCGTGGACGACGTTGGTGCTGTTGCGGCCTCGACCCTCATTCCCATCGCTTCGTGGTTGCCGAAGCTGCTCAGTCGGGCACAGGTGTCCCACATCGTCAAGCTTCTGTGGGATTTGCTGCTCGACCAGGACGAACTGGCATCGGCTTGCAACAGTTTCATGGGACTATTGGCGTCGATCTTGAGTCTACCATCCGCCTCGAGCTGGATACAGATGGAACCGATGTCGATCCTCGTCCCCCGGCTGTGGCCATTCCTAAGTCACTGCAGTTCATCCGTACGTCGCTCAACGCTGCAAACACTTAAAACCCTCACAAACAACACCATCGCCAGGGAGGGAGGTTCCTCAAACAATGGTACGACCATTGCAAACGGGAAACCCCCAGACGAAGACAAGTCAGCAATCGAATCCAAAGAAAACTCCGGCGTTCTCAAAGTGCCCGACTCGGAAGACTCGAAGCTGGTGCTAAACTTTGGCGTTAAAGATTGGCCACCGCCGCTGCTGCAGGAAGCCCTGCGACACATCTTCCAGCGCGTGCTAGTCGAGCACGTGGAGGACATCCAATCGCTCGCCGAGGACGTGTGGAACAATCTGGTGATCAATGCGGAGTTGTCGGCCCTGCTGCACGCCTCCTGTCCGTACGTGTCCAGCTGGTTGTGTCTGGCGATGCAACCGGTCCGGCTGGCGTTCGATCCGGGTTTGCTTATCTACGCGAAACCGATTCAAAGCGGAAACCGCGAACGACGCCGTCAGTTCGATTCGTTCGACGCGGGTGGTGGCCACGGTGGTGGTGGTGGGTGCGGCAATATGCATGGCGGATCGATGCTACATCAGAAGCTTTTCCTGGGTGGAGCAGAAACCGTTCCGTTGGATGTACGCGAAAAGAATGTGGTGCGAGCGCGTTGCAAAGCGTCCCGGATGATAGGGCTGCTGTCGCGCTACCTTGTCCTGCCGGCACCGGGCGTGACGTACACGCCCGAGATGGAGAGCCCCATCGATTGCTATACCAAAGTGCTGATCGGATACCTTCAGTCCCGGTCGGCCTTGCAGCGTCTGATCAGCAGTCTCGTGATCGCATACTGGTGTTCATTCGACAGCACGATCCAACCGGGTCCTCCCGTGCTTCAGGAACGGCTACGCGCGTGTCTCAACGAGTACGTGTACTACGATGAGGTGGCGATACTTTTCACCCGCCTCCTGCAAGAATGCCGGGACTATTTGGCCACCCTCAAGCAGCACAAGGTCCCGCTGGTCGAGTACGATCAGCTGAAGGTGCTGACGCTCGATCAAATCTACCAAATTTCGACCGCGGCCGGATGGGCGGGCGATGAGGCACGCACGAAGCACTGCCTCAAGACGAAGGTCGCCGAAATGCTCGAAGAACGCCGGCGCAGCCTACTCGGATCGCACTCCGCCACAGCGCTCGAGCAAACGACGCTTCACATCAGCACGCAGTCGTCGGTTTCCGGGGCCGTCGTGAGTCTCCACTGTCTGCCGGACCGGCTTAATCCCGTCGTGAAGCCACTGATGGAGTCGATCAAGCGCGAAGAGTGTGAGCTGCTGCAGAAACTGTCGGCAAAGTATCTGAGCGACCTGTTGGATCAGGTGACCACACGCACACCCTGCCCGAACAGCAAGATTGTGACCAATCTGTGCACGCTGCTCAAAAGCGATCCCGAGTTTACGCCGAAAGTGATCTGCCCGGATCAGGAGCTGGCACACTTTGACCCTGTGAACACGGGCGATTCCAACCCTTACCACGGCATTCTGACGCTTATCAAGCAACAGCAGCGAAGTAAAGAGAACGGTGGAAACTCGGGCAATGGTCCGGGACAATCCGGGGGTGGATCCACCCGAGGGCCCGGAAGACCGGCAGCAGCAGCAGCAGCAACAAATCCGAATGTTGCACTCGATCTTTCGTGTTCCTCCTCTTCGTCGGCTTCCGCAAGCGCTGCTGCTGGAGCCATCGCCGAAGAGTGTCTCGGGGCGGGGGAAAGCGAGGAAACCAGTCGAAAGCATGCCCGAACGCAACGACTCGGTGCCACCGCGGCCATCACAACCATCTGTGCACAGTTCAAGGCGTCCCTTCCGCAGCGGCTACCCATCCTCTGGCAGCTGCTTCTGGACAAGCTGCAAACGCGGGTCGACGAAGCGTACGTCGATCGATTGGCGTTGGATGTGATCGCGCAAGACGATACGAACGACTTTATGACGTCGCTGCAGCTGCTGGAAGTGGCCGCACCCTTTCTGGACGCTTCGCTTCATGGCGAGCTGTTTAAACTGCTCCCCAAACTGTGCCTCCTGTTGCGCCATCCACTGAAAGCCGTACGGCATATGGTGGGCCGCTGTCTGGGAACGCTAGCGTCCGTTGATGCGGCCACCGTCATGACGATGGTAATCAACGACGTGGTCCCGCTGCTGTCCTGCATCGAAAGCGTCATCAAGCGCCAGGGATCCGCCGAAGCGATTGCTTGCATCGTGAATCGGTTGCAGTTTGAAATCGTCCCGTACGTGGTGCTGCTCGTTGTGCCCCTCCTCGGGCGGATGAGTGATCCCGATCAGTCCGTTCGGTTGGTATCGACACACTGCTTCGCCACGCTCATCCAACTGATGCCGCTCGATGGGTTGGTGACGGACGGGGCCACACGAAACCTATCGGAGGATCTGAAGATGCGCAAGATGAAGGACAGACGCTTCCTGGAGTACCTCTTCACGCCGAAAACGATCCCGGACTTTGAGATCCCGGTTAAAATCAATGCGGACTTGCGGAGCTACCAGCAGTCCGGCGTCAACTGGTTGTGGTTCCTTAACCGCTACAAACTCCACGGGATCCTGTGCGACGACATGGGACTCGGGAAGACGCTGCAGGCCATCTGCATCCTCGCCGCGGACCACCACCAGCGCAGTCTCGATCTTTCGTGCGCACAGCTGCCCAGTTTGGTCATCTGCCCGCCAACCCTCACCGGCCATTGGGTGTACGAGGTGGAGAAGTTCCTACCGACGCGCTTCCTGCGTCCCCTGCACTACGTTGGACTGCCCGTGAACCGCGAGCAGTTGCGCCTGAAGCTAGGCACCTACAACTTGATCGTGGCGTCGTACGATATCGTGCGGAAGGATATCGAGTTCTTCAGCTCCGTCCACTGGAACTACTGCATCCTGGACGAGGGGCACATCATCAAGAATGGCAAAACGAAAAGCTCCAAGGCGATCAAGCAACTGGTTGCCAACCATCGGTTGATCCTCTCCGGAACGCCCATCCAGAACAACGTCCTCGAGCTGTGGTCCCTGTTCGATTTCCTGATGCCCGGCTTCCTCGGGACCGAGAAGCAGTTTAGCATGCGCTTCAGTCGTCCCATTCTCGCAAGCCGCGATCCAAAGAGCTCACCGAAAGAACAGGAAGCCGGCGCGCTGGCGATGGAGGCGCTGCATCGGCAGGTGCTTCCGTTCCTGTTGCGGCGCGTCAAAGAGGACGTACTGACTGACCTTCCGCCAAAGATTACACAGGATCTCCTGTGCGAGCTGAGTCCGCTGCAGGAGCGCCTGTACGAGGACTTTAGCCGGATGCATCTCAACTCGTCCGACATCCGCGAGTGCCTAGAGAACATCGATGGCCAGATGGGACCGGCCAACAAAAAGACGCACGTTTTTCAGGCTTTACGGTGAGTGGGAAGTCACTTATGTGTACAATATACTGCAGTTTCGCCGACTTTTGACCGGTTTCCTTTTTTTTTTGCTATCTTTTGCAATTACAGATATCTACAGAATGTGTGTAATCATCCAAAGCTGGTCCTCTCACCGTCCCACCCAGAGTATCAGATGATCGTGGGTGAGTTCACACGCAACGGATCCTCGATGGATGACATTGAACATTCGGCAAAGCTTCCCGTTTTGAAGTGAGTTACAACCGAAAACCTTATATATATAGATGAGCCATTTGGTTTATGGTTTTCATTTCCCTCCAACTCCTTCATAGGCAACTGTTGTTGGACTGCGGGATCGGCACCAACGAGGACGTCTCGGTCAACCAGCACCGGGCACTGATATTCTGCCAGCTCAAGGCAATGCTGGATATCGTCGAAAATGATCTCCTGAAGAAGCACCTACCGGCCGTGTCGTATCTGCGCTTGGACGGCAGCGTTCCGCCGAGTACCAGACATCACATCGTTACCAAATTCAACGGAGATCCCAGCATCGACGTGCTGCTGCTTACGACACAGGTAACAAGCACTCGCCAAATCGGGGATCACTTTGTGTTTTATTTACGATCGACTGTAGAAGTGGATTGTAATCCATGTCGATTTGTCGATTGTGTCACATGTCGGAGGTGGAGTGGGGTCGTTGGTACTCTTTCTCCTGCGCTGAAGTGGCTGATATAACTTTCCTATCGGCATACAAAAAAAAGCACACAACTGATGATCCGCTTTCTTTTTCCCACGCGCGCTCCTGTCTCCAGGTTGGTGGGCTCGGTCTCAATCTCACCGGTGCCGATACGGTCATTTTCGTCGAGCACGACTGGAACCCGATGAAGGACCTGCAGGCGATGGACCGGGCGCACCGAATCGGCCAGAAGAAGGTGGTCAACGTGTACCGGCTAATCACGCGCAAATCGCTCGAGGAGAAGATTATGGGCCTGCAGAAGTTCAAGCTGCTGACGGCCAACACGGTGGTGAGCGATGACAACGCCTCGATGGACACGATGGGCACGGATCAGCTGTTGGATCTGTTTACGCTAGCCGATGATACCGGGAAGCTCTGCGTGGGTGACCAGCAGAGTGGTGGTCCTGCTGCGGGCGTGACTACATCGGCGAGACGTGGACGGAGTGGTGGACTGCAGCGTTCGAACTCATTGACACCCTCGAGTGCCGCCAGCAGTGCGTCCACCATCGAAGCCAACGGAAACGGTGGTGGGGTGGCCATCAAGACGGTCCTCGAGAGTCTGCCCGAGCTGTGGGACGACAACCAGTACCACGAGGAGTACGATTTGTCACAGTTCCTTGAGGGCTTGAAGAAGAAATCCTAGAGATGAGGATAGGGAGATGTTTTAAGTTCGATTGTAATTCGTCGCAGCACAATTGTGAATGTGCGTTAAATGTGTGTATCTGGTCATTGTAGACAGAGTGTGGTGGGACTAAAAACGGTGAGAACGGCCTTCTTGTGCTGACTGACGCAACCGCAGAACCCGGGCCTTCCTATTACGTGCACCGTTAGTCAATCCGAACACAAATGGACTTTTTATTTTAAATTGTACGAATTCTTCATACCCGATGGCCCGATCGTCGTGTCAGGTCCAGTGTTTGTAGGGTGCCTTTGGTCATTATACCATTCATAGATAGAAGAAGCAGAGGAACCGTTGCGAAAGGGCTAATAATTTTGTTCTTAGTAATGTCCGCATCGTCTTTGAGGAAATGCACACGCGTTTCGGTAGTCGCGTATTTAGTTTTGTGTGCTAGTGTGTGAGAGTGTGTAGCTGTGTGCTTCTATCACAACACAGTTTTCTTTTAATGCCATTTCTATCTTAACTTATTTCAACAAGCTTCTTTTAAATCATTTTTCGGTGTGTAGAGTGTGTAGTTTTACTTTCAATTTGTGTGAAGAAACAAGGAAAAAAAAACCTAGAGAAAATGCGAGTGAAGATAACTTTATTACTGTGTTTAAAATGAGGAAAACCCTTTTATCCGCACTCGACGAACACACGTGTTGCCACTGCATGTCATAAGTAAACTATGTCCCCCTTGTCATGGGAAGAACTGGAATTGTATTTAACTTGTAGAATAAAGAATTTATTTCACACAGAAATATGTAATAATTATTCGATTTATTCGACTTACTAAGCATAGTGTAAGTAACGATGAGATAATAGGAAACACGTTCGTATAAATAATAGTCGCCGTCACCTCTTTACTGCACCGTTTTCGTGCAGTAGGAAAAGTTGGGGATGGCATCCGCTTGATTGACTATTCGCACATCGGAGCACGTTTTAAACGTTTCCTGTGGGCCACAGCCAAGTTTGCCAATTCCATCTGGACAGTAGCCCCAATTGTTCCCTATAGAAATGGGAGAACAGCACAAGATAATTGCAACACGGCGATGAAGTGTGAAACGATGTGTGCCTCTGGCACTTCGAACGGCACTTACCGGCAACGTAGGTCCAGCGGAATATGCAATGCTTGCAGGTGAGCGCGTCGGGAAGCTTTAAGTTAATCCTGTACTCGCCCGGGGACGTCGATGGAAGGTACCACTCACGGCTTCCGTCCAGCTGATACAGCGGATACTTGCTGAAGCAGGCCTCGTCTTCCGCGCCGTTGTCAAGGTTACACAGCTCGAAGTAAAAGTATCCCCTGTGGTTTGCTGTGATGCGAATCCGGGCCTCGATGGTACTTCCCCGTAGGTACTGCTTTACGATATCGCCCTGGCCGTAAAATCCTCCGAGCTCGTGCCGTCGAGGTGTGGCATCACCGAAATTGTCCCCGCAGACACCACACTTGCCATTGTGCGTTCCCCACTGGACCGGGTAACCGCCACAGAACAATTCGTTGTCCGTGTAGTTTGGCAATGCCAGCGGATTGCAGCGCCACCGTGAGCCACGTGCGATCGGATCGAGGGCCATTCCGTGCCCGTTACTGCTCGCAATGAAACCGCATCCGACGAGCAGCACCACACACCACATTGTTCGAAGACAGGTCATCGCGTTGGTCTTCGCTACTTCCGACTCGACTTTTAGTTTGCGTATGCGACTTCCCAGGCAGAGTGGAGCGCATTTTAAAGCCCCTTCTATAAGCTTATCTTTCAGCTCGCGCCTCCCCCGAGGAAAGGAAAGTTTGTAGTGTGACGAAGCTGCACATTCCGTGTAACTATCACAGGCCGACAGATAACAATCGATTTTATGGTAGTCAAACTGTACTCAAGAAGACGGCCATTAAGGACGCACCACTCGACACGTGGCGTGTGGCACGCTTCACCGGAAGTGTTTTCTTGTGCGAAAGAAAACGAACAGGGCGGAAGATTGCGATCCTGCCGGTAATGACCAAATTTGCTTTGCAGATTAAGGGGGCAGCTCGGGGAATGAGACAGAAATCGAGGCCATCGTATGAGCATATTTGGGTTTTATTATACCTACTATAGTGCGCAAATCTGTGCTTATCAGCGCAGAGGTGAAATTTCGGCCAGGGTCGAATTTCAAACCAATAAACCGTAACATCAAATAGCAACAGAGCACTGCGTACGCATCTTGTAAGAAAAAACACGCAAATATTTTATTTTGCTTGGAGATAAAAACAGCCCCTACTTCAGCCTTCCACCGTCATTCTATTTATTCGTTATCTTGTCTTCCTGTGGCCCAAAAATAATATCCAATAAACATATATGACAGGAAATGGCACCTTAAAAGGGTATTTTTAGAACGGTTCTATTATCTTTTGACCCATCAAACGCTTTCCTTGTAAATAACGGACTATTTGAAATAAACATTTCAGTTGCTTGGAGCTTATACGCACCTTGGTTGAAATCGCCTAGAGATGGCAAAGTAGCAGTTTTCAAGAGCAACACTGCCCAACACTAGTCATGTCAAAACATGACGCCGAATCTCCGAAGAAGTAAACATTTAGTTTAGAAAATTTGATAAATTTTTAGTATGTTTGAGCGTTACTTAGCCGCATTGCAGTACCCTCGTGTCGGACAGCTGAATATCGATGGTATGTAGGATCGGCTAGTGACTCGTAAAAAACTCACATTAATTTATATCACTCTTAGATCCGAAGGACTTCAGGGGATTTGTAGCATGGTTGGAAGATCAGAAAATTCGCTTTTATCCTATCGAAGAACGTGCTCCTCTGCGAAAAACGAGTGCATTGGATGAATGGAATGCCGCCTTTGAGAAGTACAAGAAAGACATAAAGCTTCCTGGTAACCTGAAATCTAAGCCGGAACAGATTACGTGGTTGTTACTTTACGCCATCAAACTCGAATACACCGATAACGCGGACCAGTATAGACCAATTACCGGAGCTAAGAAAAAAGAAGAAGAGGCTAAAAAGTCCAATGCACCCAAAGTGCATTCTACTAATCCATTTGATTCCTACGATTTCACCAACCCGGAATTCGAAGAAGGATCATGGAAACTTGCAGAACGTCTGGGGATTGCACACCATCCTGACCATCTTGTTGCCCTTCGGGCGGCATCACGAGTGATTAGCACAGCGTACGATAAGGAAGCCCTCAAAGAACCTGTTGTGACCGGTCAGCCGTTTCCCGTCGACGAAGGCAAAGCAATGGGTTTCGATAAAGATGATGATCTGGAGAGATGTGCGAAAATTTTACGACTCCTGCAAATACAGAGCATCCGTGAGCTCCAGACAAGCATTAACGAAACTATTGTCGCGGCACAAAACATTACCGCCGACCCACGGACTGATACAAGTTTAGGGAAAGTCGGTTTGAAATAAGATCGTTCAATGTGCATCTAATCGGGGACATTTTTATTTTACCAATAAACTCAATACTTCCTAAGCTATAAAGTTCAACAGCATCTAGTTTTGCGTATCTTTTCCGAAGGGATAAACATCCAGTAGGCGTGTAATTCCAATTCCACCAGCAACTAAAACACAAGATATGGACATTGTAGGGTAAGGAAAATACAGCAAATTAATTACGAACCAGCAGCAATCGCAAACATCGGGTAGCGGCTTGTAAGAGGCCGCTTTTTAGCCTGCAGCGCAACATAAACTCCCATGCCGATAACACCAAATCCACTAACAAGTCGACAGGGAAGACAGTCTTTGTGCCGTGCGGAAATCGCCGAATCACTCATTTCGAAGGAAAATAATCAGAGGACGATCTTCAATTAAATTGGCACATGTAGATGCTACTGTTTTGTTGACTTTCCTTAAAAAAATTCCATTATAAACGAAGATGTGACACACAATTCGTTGATCCGGTTATCCACGCGGGGTGACTACCTCAACCGAGCAGTATAAACGAAAACGAACCTTGGTGAATAATCTGTCAAAAGCGTTAATGAATCAGATTGTCAAATGCTCTTGCCGCACTAAAAATTGCGAGTTCAGATTCTTGTTTGCGCTGCCGGCAGCTATTTTAACTGTTTATTGGAAAAGATTTCGTTCCATAATGTTTGAGCGATATTTGACCGCGTTGCAGTACATTGGAAATCAACCTGTGAATATTAATGGTGAGTCAATACTTTCTTCTCGCGCATGTTTACGTTGAAACATCACCAAAACCTATCGTTTCTCGCTGTTCATGTTCGTAGATCGTAAAGAATTTCGTTCCTTAATCGTGTGGCTGGAAGATCAAAAGATACGCCATTATAGCATCGAGGATCGCGAAAATTTGAAGCGGGTTGACGCGTTGGACAATTGGGAGGCTGCCTATGAAAAGTACAAGCACGACGTTGGACTACCGCCCGAACTGGAAACCCGTCAGGAGCAACTGACTTGGCTGCTTCTACACGCGGTCCGATTGGAATATTCCGACAACGTTGATACCTACCGCCCCTTGAACGGTGCCAAAAAGATCGAGGAGGACAAGAAATCCGTCGTACCGGAGGTGAAATCGACTAACCCCTTCGACAGTCTGGACTTCACGAACGCACAGTTCGAAGAGGGTGCTCGCAGGTTGGCTGACCGGCTCGGCATCAGCTATCATCCGGATCACTTGGTTTCGCTGCGAGCAGCCGGGAAGGTGATTCACGATTGTCTGAACAAAGAAACGCTCAAGGAAACGCCCATTACTGGGCAACCGCTTGCCATTGGTGAAGGGACCGGTAGGAAACAGCTGAATGGAAACTCGCAGAAGAAAGGGGAGGAAGACCTGGAAAAGGCTGCCCACATCTTGCGACTGTTGCAGATACAAAATATGCGTACCATACAAACCACCATCAACGAGACCATTGTGTCCGTGCAGAACATTACCGCCGACCCGAAGACAGACACCGCGTTGGGAAAAGTTGGTGTTTAAAGATCAATCTTGTGATACGTACAACTGCGTACATACTTAAACTATGTTATAATTAATAAACCGCAATGAATAATCGTTTCTATTTAACTACATTATCGAACTTGTATATCATTTGCATTGTGAAATAGGTAATCTCTTATCTAGCATGCTAGGAACCAACGCAAAGGTTGCTGTGGATCTGTCAAACGATGGTTTTGTTTACATTTGGCATGAAATGAGAAGTTACGCAAATGGAAGGCTCTATGGAATCGTGCTAAAATAAGCTACAATGGAAACAAATAGCGACCAGGAGTGCTGCGGCTCAGGATGTACAAACTGTGTTCTCGATCTAAAACCCTCACGTCACAAACTACCTCCTGGAGTGACCAATCTGTTCGATCGAACTTACCAACCATTCGTGTGCTGTTCGATCGTGCAACAGGCGGAGAACGTGTTTAGATTTACGTTCCGTAGGGATAAATCTTCACACGATCCTTCGAATAATCATCGGCTAATTGTACCTCCAGGGTGCCATTTACTTATGCGAGCACCGAAAACGTTTAACCGATCAGAGTATCCCGCAGATGATCAGTTGGTATTGTGGCGTAAACAACATCCGGCGCATCAAGTTGTGGATCGTGTTCCGACCAGCGAGTTGGAAAAATATGATAAAAATGAAGAGGATTTGTTCTTCAGCCGACCGTACACCCCAATAGCGCATAACCACGAAGCGGCCACTTTTGAAGTACTCATCAAAATGGAACCCGGAGGAAAAATGACGGAATATCTGTTAACCCTCTCGATTGGATCTACGACGGAGTGGAAAGGAGTGTATGGGGAATTTCAACGGAGGCGAAACCAGTACCCGAATGTGGTAGGCTTTGTCCAGGGCGTTGCCATAGCACCAGTCTACAGTACGATGAGATCAATACTAGACGACGATGAAGATTACACTAGATTGACGCTGTGCGCTTGTTTTCGAGATTTGGAAAACGTGCTACTGCGAGACGAACTCCAGGCGATGGCCGGATATTGGAACTTTAAATATGAAACGTATCTTTCTCGACGTAGCTGTAGCTGTTTACAAGATGAAGCGAGTTCTTGTAGCTGTATCGCAAAGCGAAAAAAATATAATGAACCCATATACGATCGTCGATTGGATGAGAAAGACATTGCACGTTTAATGGCGCCCTCTTCGGAAAAGAAAAATAGTTCCCCATTGGTTTTACTTTGTGGGACTGATTCCTTCACGTCGTTTATTATATCTAATCTAGTAAAGTTAGGAATAGAAAATTTTTATATTTTTTAAAATGAAGTAACTGGTGTTTTCTTGAAGCATGTTAGGCCTTCCGCGAGGAGCACGATTTCAGTGTGTGTCTGCGAATTTTCTCCTTCTCCCGCTCGACTGATTGAACACCTCGACTGGCAGTGGCTTCGTCGAGACCGCCCCGTGTTAGCTGGTTAAAATCTATAATCGTAAGATGCGGCTTCGGCGGAACGTTCAAAATCTCAATGGGAGGTATTTTCGGTTCCGGCACTGCCTTCGTTTTCGGAACCTTGAACCGAAAGTCGCTGGTAAAATCGAGATTACTGAATCGGGCCGCCTGAATGTTGGACAGGGAAAACTGATCCTGGTGGGCATGCGGGCGCATCCGGAACCCGCCGTATCCTGCATTACCGTGGTACATGTATCGCACCGGGGAACCATCGTCCGACGTTGCGCTGTCGTAGCAGATGGACAAATCGGTGTAGCTGATCGGAGCATATGCACGGGTCGTCTTTGGACGTACGCGGACTTCACTGCGAGTTTTCGACCGTGCTCGCGGACGGTGCGTTCGAGGACGGCCTTTTCTCGGGCGTAACTCGTCCACCGGTGGTATCGGGAGAATATTTGTGAAGCGATAGTATTCTAGGAATGTCCTCGCAAGATTCCTGCCTATTCGCATGTCTGTGAAAAATCATAATCGGAACGTTAGCATCTGGTGAATCATAATTTCAGTTTAAAATCATACATCCATCTTCTGTGTACGGCGTGAGAATATTGGTCCCATTCAGGAAGTATCCGCACATGGAGACCTCCAGCGTGTACGTATTTACGATGTCACTCAGCGCCTCCACAAAGTATCGCCTAGCCGTTCCGGACTTTCGATCATCTGCGTTGAACATCATGTGCTCCTGGCAAAAATCCTCACACTTTGTGGCGAACAGCTTAGGAAAGACCAAGTGGCGCTCGTAGCGGTACACGTTGTCGTACGTGCTACCGTAGATAAAAGTTCCAGTGAGACTCGAATGGGCATGAATGTCAATCACAAAGTCCACCTGATAACACTAAAGAAGAGGGGTATCGAACAGTTATTTAATATCTATCAATTTGTGCTTAACTTACGCTGGAATTATCATACTCCTTCAGCATTTTCATCACAGCTGACAGTGTGGGGTGTGTGTACTGAGATAGTTTGTTCCACGATCGGTTGAGATCGTGTCCGATCACATTGCATCGATTATTACCGAGGAAAACACCATCCGGATTGAGCATTGGCACAATTTTAAAAACTACGTGCTCACGCAGTGCTTTCGAAATTGGCTGGTTTGCCGCAGCAAGAAATTCAATCAATCCTTGCACCACATAAGAGGCCGGAGATTCGCCTGGGTGTATCCGGGCCAGAATAATTACCATGTGAATTACATTTTTGGGATCTACTTTGTCCGGTTTCTTCACATCATCGAAAGTGACCAGCTCCAGTTTGCGGTTTTGCTGTGAAATAGAAAAGAAAATTACTTAAACTGACACTAATCGTACAATAATGTGCATTCTATTACTCACAATGCTCATCCCCAAATTCGATCGTTCGAATGCATCGGGATACTTGAGCTCCAGCGCATTTAAATAGGCCTGCATTTTCGAGTACGAGTAGGGAAATGTGAGGGCAAACTGGTAAACCTCGTCTTCTTTGTCGAACCCAAAGGCAAAACTCAACACGTAGTGGTTCTGATGAACGGGTGATTTGTAGTAAAAAACCTCACAACGGGGCAACCGTTGCCACTTCGGACGGCTGGTGGATTTAACCAACGGAGTCATGCCATCCTTGAATAGATTTCGGCTCTTGTTGATGTTCACGATGTTGAAGATAACTCGCTGATCCTGCTTTACGTTGTCGACGGTAAAGTTGAACCAAAACCGATATCGTGGATTGCACGTGTCTGGTCGTAGAAACAGATCGTACTCAAACTCCCCGACAAGATCAACCCGACCAAGGTTTCCCGTTTCGAAGGCTGCATCGAAGCATAAATGACCGCGCTTTGCCTTTCCGCTGTGTCCTAACAATGAAATTAAAGAAATTAGAGATTCATTGCTTCCATAATTTAACCTCGGGCAGAAATTGACTAAGAACAGGTACGGGTATGAAAGAAATGAACCCGATGGTGTATAAACCGTAGCCGTAAATTCCCTCAGTTTCTTTGCACTTGCCTTTTGCGCGGGAGAGTGCAAAAGAGAGGTTATTAGATGACTTACTCGACGGCCACATGCGGTGCGAGAACGAGACGACCACAGCCTACCTTCGTGCACACTTGCACAGTCGCGTAAAACTCGACCGCGAACCATTACGACTGTGGATTCCTTTGTGAGTGGAAGTTGAAAAGCGTGTTCTCTCGTCCCAAAGTCAGCGATTGTTTTGTTTAACCAGAAGCAGTGAAGAAAAGGTAAGAGCCCCCAGTGGTGCCCGACGGGAGCGCTAGCGCTACGCAATGTACGATTGTTGGCTTTTCCGAAGTACACGCTGGGCATGAAGTGTCGGAAGGAAAGTGTTTCGAAAAGTAAAAACCACAATCCGTGGCGGGGGTTGCTACGATGCGATGGTTAATGGGTTCGCGTTGGTGCTGCGATATGTCCAAATATCCCGCGACCCGCGCATCGATTTTACTTTGACGCCGCGCGAGATAGAACGGCTGTCGTGTGCGATGTGAAGCATTAATTTTCGATTGTGATGTTGTTCGCTTACGACGCCATTTTGTTGTGAGCGCGATACTAGGGCTGGAGATAGGTTGACTTTGGGAGCCAAGGTGTCAGACTCGATTTTTACATGATTTAGATCATTAGCGCTGTGGGTTATTTTTTGAGATAAAATAGTTCATATAGTCTTAAATCCCTAAGTCTGCCTTAAAAACGATGTTTTTGTCTTTTATTTTGATTTTTACGGAAAAACTAATTGAAAATTGACGTTGCCATCGTCGGTGTATATTTTGTCTTCCTTTTATGTTTTGAAATATTTTTCATGAATTAATTGGTGGTAATGAACGGGAAATTGATTTGTTGGGAAATGGGTTTGTTTTTGAAAAATCTGCAATTTAGTATAACCGATTAGTTTTTCAATAGTTTTTATGTTGTTTCTGACAAGCAGACAAAAATATAACTTTTTTTTCATTTATCGGTAATGTTGAACATGTTAATTCATGTTCACCTTTCCGACATCTTGGATTTTTCGTGTAGTCTTCCAAGAAACACGGTGTCGGTTTACTAATAAAAAAGCCTCAGAGCTAGGTTATTGATTTTCTGCTACCCTTTTGGCGGGGAGCGTGAACGCGCATGCACCGCATGCGCAACACAAACAAACCCGCATTTCGATACTGATCGCTTTGGTATTGTTTTGCTTGATTTTCATTTAGTCTACCAGCAAAGGCAAGAAGAAATGGCGCGTACCAAGCAGACCGCACGTAAGTCGACTGGAGGAAAGGCTCCACGCAAGCAGCTGGCCACCAAGGCCGCCCGTAAGAGCGCCCCGTCTACCGGAGGCGTGAAGAAGCCGCATCGTTACCGTCCCGGTACCGTGGCGCTTCGTGAAATTCGTCGGTACCAGAAGTCGACCGAACTTCTTATCCGCAAGCTCCCCTTCCAGCGTCTGGTCCGTGAAATTGCCCAGGACTTCAAAACTGATCTCCGTTTCCAGTCGGCCGCTATCGGTGCTTTGCAGGTACGAGCAACGCACAGCGCGATGTTGAAAAGGCGGAGCTAACGTGTCCCTTAACTCTATTCACCTTTCAGGAGGCGAGCGAAGCTTACTTGGTTGGATTGTTCGAAGACACAAACTTGTGCGCCATTCACGCAAAACGCGTGACAATCATGCCGAAGGATATTCAGCTGGCGCGCCGCATCCGAGGAGAACGTGCTTAAAAAGCTGCATTAGTAGTAATTATCTTCTTTATTATTATTTTATAACCATAACTATCGTACAAGAAGAAGCAAGTTCTTCTATGAAGTAAAACAATGGACGCGTGTGTTGTAGTAACTTTGGATTTCTGATAGTAGGACTCAATCAAACATTAATCGAAGTTCGTAAGATAACTCTGCATTTTCTTGTTTCGAAGAAAAGTACCCAAGCATAAGAAGAACTGTATGCGCTGGTTTAGTTTCTGGATAATTCAAGGTGCAAACTAGAGGATTTAAAGCATAAGCACGATTCGTCCATTTGCATTTGGCAGTACATGATGAAACATAATAAAATAACCTAAATTTAAACACGCTCTTTGGATCATAAAATAATAAATTTGCTGTTCTTATTTCTTCGGTAGGATCCGAAACGAAAAAATTACTGTGTAACGGTACATTCGCGAATTGGACGGTTTGAATCGATTGAAAAGCTTTTAACAATTTGTATTTAAAAGGATTTGGATTTGATTCAATGACTAAGTAAAAATATCTACAATTAACCCGTCTATCTTCGTGCACTTCCTCGATATGCTTAATCATGTAAAAGTAATCGAGTACATACCTGGAGGTCTTACGATGACGCGGCTCACATTTCCCAACCCTCCTTCACCATCGCTGTCGTCACTGTCTGGGGAAAACAAAGATTAGCGGTTTTGAATTAGTAATCATGCAACTAGTAATTATGCAACTCGCATCGTCTAAAAAATCAACATTAAGTGCCACCTTCTTCAGCTCTCTGATACATGCTGGTATGAGCAAGAGGATCACACGCGTCGGGATTCATTTTAGTTTAAACTTTTTTAAAACGGTAACTCGTAAAAGTTTATCAGGCAAATACACACACGCACAAATACTATCGACCCTTCTGGATGGAAGTGGCGTAGGTTACTAAAGACTGGATTCCAATTGGAATCTCTTCCTAGGCTCCGGCATATATCGTACGCAGGACGTTTCTGTGTATCTAAGCCCACGTTACCCCAATTCCTCCACTTTGCAATGCATTGCAGAGTGCTGTTGGAAGAGAAATAGCCCATGTGGAAAGTAGAATCATACGAGAATATGACCCGTAGTAAATGATGGAGATTGAGCAGTGTGGCGCAAACCGCATACATCAACCATATTCGCGTACGTCCCTTTCGGCCTCGCAGTTGATTCCGTGTGGAATGTGTTTTTCCTCATGGGTGTGAATTGGAATGGTGTTCCGACGACGACGGTGAAGTGCCCATTGCACACCTTAATGTCTGCGACCGTACGATGAGCAATCGCTGACGACTTCTTGAGCACATAGGAAAAGACCTCCACCGTGAGCTGGGGCTAGGTGTGTGGTCTTTCGCTCGCCTGTCTATCAAACATAATGTGCTCAGCCTATGGATCTCAACGTGCATAAGGCCCATCTGGAATGGATGGAGGGTGCGTGACGTCATAGTTTGAATGCCTGCTACCCGTCAATCCGAAGGGTGGTGGGGTACCTCTTGCTGTTTGAGATATCCGAGTGGAAACAGGCAGTAATTCCTCGAAAGGATCGCCGTTAATGAGGAAAGCTCCTCACCCCAGCTTTGTTTATGTGAACACTGTGGCACATATCCAACCAGGCCCCGGATCTGGCAGTAAATGATTCCCATCAGCATGTGGAAAGTGCCAGTTACCGCGAAACCACCGTTGCTGACTGTTGCCAAACTGGTTGCACTTGGACCGTGTGGTGTGGAAATCAATTTGAAAAAGTTTCATTTGTGCACAAACAGCAGAGTACAAAGTGTATTTGCGTTTCACATGCCAACAACTCAACTTTTTTGTATAGAAGGGGATTAAGTGGTTTTGATATGGCAGAATGTAAATGAAGTGAGAATACTGTAAATGCAATTGTCTTGCATTTCTGCTCATTTGAAGAACGCGAAGCATGTGATTTATTATAGCTTACAAGTAATGTTTTTGAGGTGAACAATTCATTAGTAGATTGGTGAGAGTGAGTTATCAGTCTAGCCACACAAAATTATCAGGAATAACCAAACTTCTAAAGTAATACCAGCGTCGAAGACGAACATAGACCAACTCCAACGCCAGAATGACGATACTTGCTGCAATTCCTGTGCCCAACAAGATGAAGGCGAAACGCGCATCGGTAAGATGAATGGCATCTACTTTGTTGCTGTTCTTGATGCACTTTGGCTTTGATGAAAAAGTTTTCGTGAAATGGTACGCAATTATACCATACTCCTTTAACAGCTGTAGTTTTAATTTAAACAATTCTCTCAGAGGGCTTCCTTTTACCATAGGGACATGAACAGGACGTTGTGGATACAGTTCTACCTCTTGTAACTCGCAAATTTGTTGCTCCGTAAAGATTTCTAAAAGGAAGGCAATAGTTCGAAGTACTTGTTGTGGCCATTCTTGTATGTTCCATACCAAGGACTTGCTTGTAGCCATAAGCTGTATCACAGTGGAATGCGTATCCTCCACCTTTGACCAGTTGAATTCCAAAGGTTAAATTGACGAAGCCGTACTTATTGGGTGCAATTTTCTCGTTGTACAGCTTCAACGCTGCCGGATTGGCAGTTCTCTACAACAGAACGTAAATCATATAAATAAAGTTCTGCTTTTTGTTATTCGTTGATGTGTAAAACCGATTGATAGTTACTGCGAAAAAGTCATGCTGAAAGCTATAATTTTCCACTGCCATCTTTACACTGCTGTCAACCAGCTTCTCCAGCGTGTTGATCGTCTTCGGTGGAGAGATCAGTTGATAGCCCACGATAAAAGTGGAGTAGAACTGAACCAGCAGAAACGAGAAGCCCATCATTACGATGATCAAGACTTTTTTCGAACAAACTGTCGTGGATCCATGAAACCCTTGCTGGCAAAGCATTGCGATTGTTCCCAAAAGTGACTGGTCGATGATGAGATCATTGTACGAAGTCCTCTCAAGCCGATGATTGCAAGTAGCTGATAACGCCAGAATGAGTATAACACTTATCAAAATTACGGCAACTGCAATCCATAGCATCTTCACGAAGGGCAGTAGGAAAATATTGCTATTGTTCAAGCTTTTAGGGTGACGAAAGATGGTGTAGAACCTGCAAGATGTACATGTAGAAACGGAACCAAAAATAGACGGCTCAGAGAGCTGTTCAGATGGAACGCTTTTTATGGTATACCAACGATTAGTCGACATACTTTCCTTTTGCGATTTCAATCGTAAAATCGCATACTGGAATCCGTTCAGTTAGTACTGAAAAAGGCGTCATGGAGAAATCCACTTTTTTCTTTTGGAGCTGACCAACCACACCAATTGACGAATTTTTTCCTATGACGTCGAACCGCCAGTCTGCGGCAAGAATGATTTTGATCCTGTTTGAGACGACATAAGTAATGTTAACGGGAGTTATTGATAATCTATCCTTTTTGAAGTGTGTCGTGTGAATACTTGAATTTCAACATCATTTGCAGGAGTTTCACAAGTCTGTAGGTGTAGATGTGAGCAAAGTAGGACTTAGTTAAGTTATCCGACTCCAAATTTTCTATGAACGGATGCGGTTGATGTTGGTTGATTGTCTGTGAAGAGAATACTGTAGTAAGAGCTTTTGGGTTGAAGCAAACAAATCAGATCAATACGTTACCGAGACTACCGTCCAGAGGACAATCCCTTTTAGGTCCGGTTTTTGTGGCACGATGGTGGGTAGAATGTTGTCTGGAGTAGAAAATCCCAGAGAAGTAAAAATTACCTTCCCTCCTCGACGCTTCAACGTAGCGGATACGTCGTAAAATTCGTAACGATGTTCCCTCTGCCTCTCATGCTCAACACTCTCGAAGACTAGCAACATTTTCGTGTCGTAGTTGATATTCTGCTGCGACAGCAAGCTGGTCGCGAGCTCCATATTCTGTCCACCAAACACGAGCCACTCGAAGGAGTCGTTGAAGTAAGCTTTCTCGGACAAACGATTGAGCACAGCTTCTGTTCCTGAGCATTCCAGGTTGTAAATGGCACCGGTTTTGTACCGCTCACAATACATGTGCCATCCGAGTTGCTGGTGAAAATTGTTCCTGTTCACATCAATGTGAAAGATTGAGCCTCGAAATGACTGACGGAGGTCTTTGGAAATCCGCACCACGTCTTGATCCACTGTTTCCTGGACACAGTGGAGCAATAGAAGGGTGTTGATAGATCGTTGTTGTAAGAACTGCTCGATCAGATGCAGACGTGAGCATTGCCCACCCGCGATGAGACTAAACACGATCAAAGTAAGCAGTGATTTCATGTTGAATTAGCCTGCTTGACTAAACTGTGATTGTCAACTTCAACGATCGCCTCTTTTATACAATTGGAGTAATCAAATGTTTCGCCGAAGACAAAGGTGTTTTAAAAATGAATGCACTATTTGCAACATTGTCCGAAGATAAGAATCGTTCATATTTAGTCGGTTTCAACATTTACAAAAAATTATTCATGATCTCTTATACTGTCGATTCTAACAAGTTTGTAGTGGACTATTGGAAAGAGTGGAATTGGAGTAATCAAGTGTTTCGCCGAAGAAAAAGGTGTTTTAAAAATAAATGCACTATTTGCAACATTGTCCGAAGATAAGAATCGTTCATATTTAGTCGGTTTCAACATTTACAAAAAATTATTCATGATCTCTTATGTTGTCGATTCTCACAAGTTTGTAGTGGACTACCCTCCGATTATGGATGAAATTGCGTAAACGCTCGTTTGGCCTAATTACAGTAAATTTTCCCTTCTACCAAGAGGATGTTCTCAAGCCAGATAGCTTGCGTAATAAACTCGATTTAAATGTGTTCATGCGTTGGGGGACGCCTATCGAAAGCGCTTTTATTGGCTGACGATTGTCAGCCGATTAGTACTGTTTGAATCGGTGTGAAATCATGAAGCTCTTAGTGATTGCAACGCTGTTTGTCGGATTTGCAGAAGCTAGAATAGAAGGTCAACTTTTGATTGATTTAGTGAAATGGCGCCACCTGCAAGTGACGACTGTTTTTCACTGTCCCAACGAGCAAGCGGGTATAAAAAAATGATAATATTAGCCAACCCAAACCCCATACCTTACCAAAACTCGTTCGTTTAAACTGTACCCTAGAATCTATTAGCCTGGCACGCTATTTCCACTCCAAACACCGGGGTATCGTTTCCTTCATCGAGCCTTCGCATTGTAGCGAGAGGGAAATTATTTCCTCCATCCGTTCGGTGCTTGTTCCGGTTGGCCTTATCGTTGACATGAGCTGCCCTGGCCTGAAAAGTGTGCTGCACACCCTGTCCCAGCATGGACTCTTCAATGGAGACCGATACTGCTGGCTTCTGTTCGGGTTGGCCAGCTTGGAGGCAAATAGATTGCTCTTGCAAGGTCTAAACGTTTCCGTGTCTACAAACGCAGTTTTAGTTCAGCCGATTGGATCCTCGGATGCCGGCGTTGGTGCCAGAAACTATGGCGTCCTAGACGTGAGTGGCCGGTGGACGATGGGTACATGGAAACTAAGTATGGTGCAGGTAGGTAGTTGGAGCATACTGAACGGGTTGGAGATTTGGGACCAAAGGAATAGCTACCAGAGGCACACCAATTTGGGTGGCATCCAAATAAATGGCGTAAATCTTATGGTAAGTCCCATGTATGGCTTTGTGATGTCTCCACTTTTACCTGATTTTTTTTCTTTTTCCCCAATAAGGAAACTAAAAGTGGTAATCAAATATACAACATAGACCGCGATCAGGATAATAGAGCGTACGGGAGTTTGCTTTGGAATTTATTTTCATTGAAACACAATTTTAGGTACTTATGTTTAGTCTGTGGATGTATCTCCATATAAACCATGTGTTTTAATGCTCTATAGCATCGTATCAGCGGAGGTGTCCAATCGGAGCAATATTTTGCAACTCAATTTGGTAAATTATGTTGTTGAGATGAAGCAGAATACCATCGATGCTTTACAGTACACTGTTGCAGTTGGAGAGGCCGAGTAGGTTTATATAACGATACAACGAGTGACAGAAAACTAATTCACAATCTTATTTCCAGGACGAGCCTCCTGTTTGTACATCCGGAGACGTATCGCACACAGAACATGTGCTTCAGACCGTTTAGTACACATATATGGGTCGCCATTGCATCATTCATGATTCTGTTTGGGGTGACACTTTACAAAATTATCTCCAGTGAAAGACCTGAAAGACAGGGACCAACAAATACCTATCGCCGTAGTGGAGAGGGCATCTTGATTTTGGTACTGGGAATATTCTGTCAACAAGGTAACGAAAGTGGAAAATTTAATTTTATTCCTTTTTAAAGAAATATATTTGAGATATATTGCAGGATTTATCGACCGAGCGCATTCGTACTCCAGCAGGATCGCGTTTTTAAGCATGTTGCTATTCACAGCAATCATGTATCAGTATTATATGTCCTACATCGTGAGCTTTCTTCTGGTGGTGCCACCAAAAAACATCAAATCACTTAAACAGCTCTCAGAAAATGAGTTCAGTGTCGCAGGAGAGCAAGCATTGGCAAATGAGGATATTTTCAATGTATGTAAAGTTTAATTGAGTCGGTAAGAGATTAATATGGTAACACAATAATGTTTCCGTTTATTAGGCCACGGCAGACAAGGATCTTTTTGAACTGTTTCAGCGTCAGATCGCCCTGAATGACCAAGGATTCTATAATCTAACTGAAGGAATTTCGCTTATCGCTCGCGGGAAACATGCATTCATCTGTGATGTTCAAGAAGGTTACAAATTTATGAAAAGTATGTATGTAACGTGGTGGGTTTAAAAGTAGCATTTTTCTGATATAAACTAATTTCTCATTTTAACCGTATCGTTATGAAGCATACCTTACTGACATGGAGCGATGTGCAGTGCAGAAAATTCGCCTGTACCCCGTAAAGCACCTTCATTTGGCCTTTAAAAAAGACAGTCCGTTAACGGAAATGTTCCGAATCACGGCTCAGAAGATCAACGGACACGGTCTGACGCAATACCAGCGAAAAGTATGCTTTACCGACGAAATGAAATGTGTCGAAAATGAGGTTAAAATGCCGGAGGTTAACCTAGATCAGGTGTCCTCGCTGTTTTTGTTTCTGCTGTGCGCCGCTGCCGGAAGTGTCGGTCTTCTTCTACTGGAAATCCTCGACAGCAAGATTTCCAAAAACCGTTAAAACCTTCATACCGTCAAAGTTACTTAGAAAAGCATCAATCAGAGGCATCAGCTAGCCGTAGAAGACGTTTCAAGTTTATTGTGCAACGAAATTAAAACAAAAAAACCTATAAGAATAATCGATAGTAAGAAACTTCGTAACACAAAGAATGCTATATTTACCAGATCCAAAGTCACCCATCTTGAAGGGAACTTCTGTAGAGGTAGGGGCGATACTAGTGTATCGTTAGTTTTACGATTTGTACGCAAGCGACGCCCCAGAAACAATCGACGTCATAGAGACCCGGTTGTTATGGCTGTCGGAATCCGATGTCTCGTGCAGCTTATAATAGCGGCGGTTACACCGTCTGAAGAACTGGCTTTCCTTCACAATCAACTTGTAAATCCATAAATCAAACACATTATTGCCGCACAAGTAGACAAGATTTGATCACATAATGCCATTGGACACTTAATTTGATTGCTCACTTACGAATCAATAGAGTTGCACTCACTTTTCAATTCCATAGATAAAATAATGGTTTATAAACATAGCTCGAATCGAATCTTATAAACATAACTCATGCCGTTCAAATTCTTTTAACAATGTTGCAAATAAAACGCCTTCACTTGTTCACTATTTGAAGCTTCACTCAAGCCGTGTGTCTTTTGAATGCTTTATTTGAGGAACTCGTATTTTGATAGACCTCATAGGGGGCCATTCGAAGCGATTCTCCTTTTTAATCTTCCTCCATCGATCAGGTGTACCACGGTACTGAAGTTGATATTTTCGTGCAACCACTCCAGTTGTGACAATAAACTAAGCAACGCCGATAAAAAAGTTTCACCTGGTATGGAAAGCACCTGCAAATGCCGGTATGGCTCTAGGATGACAGATTACCTTCAAACAGTCGGGCGCAAGACACGCAAAACTTGCTTCCGGAGGGTAAACATGCCGTCTACTCTGCCGGAGGGACGGAATCAAAAAGGGCTGGCCACTATCAGCAGGACCGGCACCGGTTTCCCATGGTTGCTGGGCAACATCCTTGCGCAGTAGTGTATTTGATCGATAGCGACGCCGTAGCGAACTGTCGCGACGATTCCGGAAGTAATGCATCCACGGGTGATTAAGGATGTATCCGGAGATGAGTGTGTTTTGTCCAATTCATAACTTTCTCTGCGCGTGCTGCATGGAAATATTGGCACAATTCAATACTCGAAGTGATTGGTGTATCCATTAAAATCTGTTTTGTGAAAATGTGTTCCATATTTATCATATTATTTTGTAATTAAGTGCAGCTTGATTATTTAATTCTATGTAAGTATATTCTATATGAAAATTAAATAAAATCACACCACGTGTTGTGTTTTTCAGATTTATTTCGTTTTTGAATTTGACAATCTCTTAAAACCTTGAACGTGGCTCACTAGGCACGCTTTCACTTTGACAGCTTGTCAAAACATCGAGTTTGATACCACCTGACTTAAGCACACACTTCGGTTACTGACGATATGACGATTTGAGACAAGTGTGTCGATTAGATTCCAACAAAATTTTCGCTACCGCTTCGTTGCAAATTGTCTGCCGTCCCAGCACGGCAATACTCCGTGGTGTCCGTGACGTGTTCCTGGTCAGTAAAGTAAGCCGACAATACAAAAAAATCGATTGTTTATGTAGTCTCAACGTACGGTGTCGTGTGTGTTGTGTGATCAGCTTTGCTAGCTCGCTGACCGTTTTGTTGTGTTCTTTTTCTGATTAAAGGTTGTTCGGGATAGCTGTGAAAGAGGATAAAAATAAACCATCATGAACCGGGAAGCGGCAGATGATTGCGTCGAAAAGGCCGTCAAGTACCTGGCCGAGGGGAAAATCGAGAAGGCAGAAAAGTTGCTAAACAAATCGATTTCTCTCCACCCGACCCCCCGGGCGGAAGGTAGGTTGTTTTGTTGTGTTGGTCAAGGGCCACTTTCTCCATCGCTTCTAATTCGATCCCATTGTAACGCACTTTGCAGAACTGCTTGGTAAGATCAAGCGAGGTGTCTACACGGAAAATGCACCATCGGGGAACACCTCGGACGATGGTGTACGTCAGCGGGCCTCAGCAAAGGGTTCCGCACCAAAGGCGGACAGTGGCAACGAAGCGGAATATACTGCTGAACAGTTGGAAGCAGTGAAGAGGATTAAAAAGTATGTTAATGTACTGGCACAAAGCGACGCCGCGGTTCGTCCTTCATGAAGCGTTTCTTTGTCGTTTGTAGATGCAAGGACTATTACGAAGTGTTGGGTGTATCGAAGGATGCAACTGATTCGGATATTAAGAAAGCTTACAAGAAGCTTGCCCTACAACTGCATCCCGATAAAAACCATGCTCCGGGAGCGGTAGAAGCATTTAAAGCAATCGGTAATGCTGTAGCCATTCTGACGGACGCTGAGAAGAGGAAATCGTACGATCTGTTCGGTGCGGAAGAGCATCATCAGCCCACGACCCGTAGGACACGCTATCAGTACGATCAATACTCTCGTGGTTTTGAAACGGAGTTCACCGCGGAAGAGCTGTTTAACATGTTCTTCGGAACCGAGATTCCTACACACCATGTTTACACACGCCAAAGACGGTTTCATCGAGCCGAACAACAGCAATATCGAGAGGTAGGGTCGGTGCCCGGTTTCGAGTATTTGTCGCAAAGATTCATTTAGTACTACGAACATTTTGTTTTCCAGCCTCAGTCAGGATTTGCGGCTTTCATCAATCTGTTGCCAATAATTCTGCTTATCGCCCTTTCGATGATGTCTTCATTTTTCATCTCTGATCCAATCTACAGCCTTACCCCTAGCCAGTAAGATGCCGACGAATATTTCCGAGATCACGAACGAATCGTACTGATGAATGAAATTTTTTTTGCAGAAAATTTTCAATCCCACGAAAAACGAACCAGCTGAAGATTCCGTACTACGTCAAGGAAAACTTCCACTCCGAGTATCAGGGCTCGGTTGTGCGGCTTGAGGCGTCGGTGGAAGAGGACTATTTGAATAATTTAAAGCATTCCTGCTACCGAGAGCGGAACTATAGTGAGTGTTTTCTACAGAACAACTACAAATGTTCCTCGTTAAAAATGAACAATCTTTTTTTGATCCCATCCGCAGAGGACACGATGCTAATGAAAGCAAGGAACTTTGGCGATCGAGATCTTTATCAGAAGGCGCAAAACATTAATACACCGTCGTGTGATAAATTGCAAAGTTTACACAACTAGTCAAATTGAAATGGCCGCCGTGTGCGGATTTCAGCATATGGTATGCGGAATATTTGAAAGCTGCTGATTAGTGGGCGAATTGTATTTTTTCTACACTGTGGAGGTATTTTTATTATTTGTTCCGTTGTTAACTATTTCGATAAAAATTTGCCAGATTGTGCCGTTTGATCCATATCCGTACTACCAGTTTGCAGTCCATCCTAACGAAAGGGCTTTACGGTTTGAATGGCATTTTAAACCCCCTAAGCGTAGATTTATCACATTGAAGGCATAGTCAAATGGTGATAGTTAAATGTTGTTTTCCCTTTTTTGTGCGAAAAAAATTTAAAAAGATTCTTTACTCCGCCTAGGATCGTAATTCACCCTACACGATAAACAACAATAGAGGATTTTTGCGAACAGTTAAAATAATTTATAAAAAAACACATCCTTCAACAAAATAAAGAAAACAAAACCTGATAGTTAAAGGTAAAGGTGTACATGCACTTATTTCAAATACTAACCTGTCCCTAGCGCTATACTTTCAGGTGCAGGAACGTAGAGTTTTTATATCAGAGCTGACGCCGCCGAGGAACCGTTAACTATAATTACCGTTTAATTAATGCAACGGCACCACACCGGTCATCCTTTCTTGGACCTAATTGCACCGATAACCGTTCGAGGTGTCCATAACGTGGAACATTGAAGGCTCCAGAGAGAACTATTGACTTCCGCAATTTGTTGCTAGTAAATGTGCCACGTGAACATAACTTTCCTACATGTTTGGAAAGTGGTCCGGTTTAATATAAAATTGCAGTGGAACATATATTACTAGTGCTTTCGACTCCAACTGTTTTAATTGATTTCTACGGAGAAACGTACCTAGGAATGTGCAGTTATCGAAGCGATACATAAAGAGTTCACAGTTTCTTCGTTGGCTAGATATGTGAAGCGTTTTTTGTTGCAGCCAAAATGCAATTACTATGCATGCAGGAGTATGCATAAGTTTACTCCATTCATCGTCGGGTGGCAGATGGTTTTTGTCGTTTCGTGGCCATTGTGGAGCGTTTGGATTGTTTCATCGAATCGAAGCAAAAGAGCAAAATAAATTTGCCTTCCGGTATATGCTTGGGAGAGCGTGAAAAGGAGCAACAAAAGTTTCGGTAAGTTTTTCACGGTTCACCTGAATTTCTCATAAACTTAAACAAGGACGCAGAATAAATAATACACGAGATTATCTTTCTCGAAAGTAATAAAGTTTGGGCGTAATTTAACACCCTTTTGGGTGGTTAGATTTTTCTGAACATGTAATTTTTCAACAAAATTAATTCTCAAGATCACTCTTACGATAGCGATAAGCTAATTAAGGGAAAAGTTTAAATTAATTTTACCCAATCACTCGACAGCCCCTTCTCATGTTTACGATGGAATTGATAAGACTGGACAGAAAGTTTACCCTGGCCACATTGCCTTTTGGTTGACCGAATCCTTTATTCCTTAATAAATCAATTGGTGGTAGCTCGTATGCTGCAGTTTTCCAGGTGCTTTTACTTTTCGAGTGCCTCTAAAATGGTTGCATCATGTTGCGTGAAAAATTATTCTGTGGTTAAACTTGCTTTCGCAAGCCGCAACTCATACAGCGAAAGTATCATCCGATGGCAAACGGGGGCAGTTATAACTCTTATATTGTCATTTATCACTCGAATAGAAACGGGTTATCTTAACCAATAAATAAACGGATTTATGCCGCACGAATAGGATTCTTTTTAGGGCATCTTTTATTGAAATTCATTGCACACAAAAAATGTTACAGTATTGTGAACTATTTCTATTTGATGCTGCTCGCAAATCGTCGAATCACTCTCAGCATGCCTTCCGCCTGGGTGTTGGTGGAGTCACGCAGGAGCGAAATAATCTCCGACACTCCGCCCGGCGGTGCCCCGCTGCCACGTTTGGCCAAAATGGCCTGGACCGCTCCGGCACAGGCGCCCCGTTTCCCTTCCCAGTATTCCGGATTGGGATCGAGCTTCTCGAGCGTATCGAAAGCCTTCGCGGCGATCCAAAACTCTCCAACACGGTAACTGTCGTTGGCGATCAGCTGGAGCAGGGCAAATGCGTCCGGCGTGGAGTCCTTGGTTAGGAAAATGTTCCACGCTTGATCCGCGTGCCCGGCGTGGATGTGACACTTGGCCAGCACCATCGCGAACGTGCTATCCGTTTTGATGGAGATGTCGTGGATCTGGAGCAGCAACTCTTCGGCCTCCTTGTAGTACCCGGTGGCGGCCTTCGCCTGGGCGTAGTTGTAGTTGAAGATGTCGTCGTTAACGAAGTAGCTGCGGATTGAGTTGAGATACACGAGGACCTCCTCGAACTGGCCGTACAGGAAGAAAGCCGACGCCATGCTCTGTCGTCCCGGGATAGTGTCGCACTCGGAGGCAGAACCTCCCACAAGGTGCAGACATTGCTGCGCATTCTTGAGGTGTTCCTTGGAGCCCGTTTCTTGGCCGAGTGCGGCGTGCACCACACCTTTGAGGATGTACTCTTGCGGTACGGTGGGCTGCACTTCCTTCATCAGGTGGTACGCTTCCTGTATCTCTCCTCGACGAAGGTGATGTATGGCCAGATTTAGGCGTGCCTCTGGGACAATGTCGATCAGTTGCGGGAGGACCTGCAACGCTCCTTCCCCATTACGAAACACCACGAGATTGTGCTTGATTAGATCCGCTCCAAACGTACCGCTCTCCACTAGGTGTTTGATTTCCTGCTCGGCCGCCCTTCCATTGAACAGCCGGAAGCGATTGCATGCCTTCAGATTGATGGCAATCGTGCTGTCCGGGAACTGGTTCAAATACAGGTCGAGCACCTCCTGTGAGATGTCGTAGTAGTCCAGCTTGTAGTAGCAGATCGCGACGTACACGTTCAGAGCCAGCAGGTCCTTGTTGTCGAGAAGCACGCGTTTATAGATGTCGATCGCCTCCTGGTAGTGGGACCGAAGGTAGTGCATCCCGGCCAGGCTAAGCTGGTCCTCGACCACATCTCGCAGGGATCCATGCAGCTCCATCAGACGATCCTCGTCGCTCAACTTGTGCGCCAGATGGAACAACAGCCTTATCTTCAGTGGACTTTGGGGCAACTCCTCCACGAGCTTTTGCGCCTCATCGTACATTCCGAGGTAGAACATGCAGACGCAAATGTTCAGCGCAACCTCCTTCTGGGAGTTATCGGCGGCATACAGCTTCTCATATAGCTGCAGGGCTCGCTTGTACTCTCCGATATGGAAATCGCAGAATCCCGTCCACAGCTGTTTGAGCTGTTCCGGCACCTCATCGTAGTCTTTCGAACGCTGCAGTTATGAAACAAACATTTAAATCTCCCCCAAAAAGAACCACAATTCAGGTGAACACTTACCTGAAGCACCGTATTAGCACCGACGTAGTCACGCTTGAGGAGGAACTCCTCGAACGACGGAATCGTTACGGTGCGAGCATTTCCCGTTCCAGCCGAACCGCGGTTTCCTTTGGCGGATTCCGATTTTGTGCGAGAAAGTATCTGCAAAGGAGGAGAGACACATAAACAATGGTGTTTTAAGGGAGATTTCTAAAATACGCGATTTCTTACCATGTTTACTGTTGCGCCCGGTTTGCAATCTGCCGGAAGGTTTGTCCGTTTGTTTGTTAACGTTCATCGTTGCTATGGATACGCAATGCAACGTATTTGCGCAAGCGTTGGTGAACGGTGAAAGTTTTGAGAGCACTAAAACGTTTTTGTTGTGTCAAATAAATTAAACATTTTGACACTCAAACAAAATCTCGAAGCTCGTTTGTTTTCGCCAGCACTGTATTTCGCAGCGTTCCGAATGCAGTTTATTTAATTGAACTGAACGGCTCATAAAAACGGATGATCCTTGTTTCGTGGCGGCTCGGGCGGAAAGACGAATGAATTAAATCATTTATCACACGCATCAAACAGCACTCAATGTCTCATACTCGATAAAACCTGACAACCGTATTGTGAGAATGGCTTTGGAAGGATTAAAGAAGGGATTAAATCGGTGAAGAATGAAAGAGAATGAAAACTGATGTTGGAACCGATCGCCAATGCGGTAGAACGTGACTTTGGGTGAGATCATAAAGCAATGCAACAATTCTGATAAGAAAACAGAACGCACGATAAAAGTCCACTCCAAACCATGGACACACACTTGGTAGTGATTGCTATGATAATTTGTCTATAAACGGGGATGAGTATGGCTATGAATTGGGACCAGTGTCGCCCAAACAGTTGGCTATCAAATAAAGCTTTTACCTCATTTCCGTCTTTGTGTCGGACAACGGGCTCGGAAGGACACGGATCCGTTTCCGGTTGGGCAATTTTAACCGACCTCCCTTCGAGTAAGAAACATGGCACGATTTCGGCAAATTGGAGGACACACATGTCCTCCCAGAAATGCAAAGCAAATGACCGAGCTAGGCTTAGTGAGGGGTTTGTAGTCGCTTTATCATGAGCATACAAATTTCATGCGGGAGGAGATTTGTGGAGAGACCAGTTTTGACCATAAGCTTCAACGTGTGGCTCTTTTCGAATAATCACCCTCGAGCTGTTGGTCTAATAAAGGGCTATTTTACATCCGTTTGGTCCTCGCCTGCTGGCTACCAGCACGATAGTTGAGCTAGATGTTCATTCTCGATAGCGATTATGCAGCATGATTCCTCCCTCTTTCACTCTTTCCGCCGAGAATGGTGAAACGTTTGACCTTAAAATTGGGAACAACCTTCGATGCAGTTTATGGAACGTCCGGCTTGCATCAGACAAGGCGAGAGCTCTCAACTCACAACACGTTGTTGCGTTGCGGTGTCCGTTGCCTCACAGACGTTTTCCTTTTTCTTTTTCGCATGTTTTTACTCCCCTGTAATGGAGTTGACTCTGTGTGACAAATAAAATGTTTACTTTCCACAGTTTCGGACACAGTTTGGGCGAACATTAGTCAACGTGACACGGCCCCACTTACGGGAAAACCCGGGGGTCCTAGTCCCGTTTTGCATGTTTTTCCTCTTTCCCGCTAACGACATTCATCCCCTTTCCGTCGGCCAGTGTCGCTCGATTTTGAACGTTTTGGTGAAAACAAACCCAAAACATGTGGTGTCAGCTTTTGGTCGTTTTTGTTTTTAACGGGGGAAAATATAGAAATTACCCGTGTTCACACAGCAACTGTACTTTAAAGTATTTACACCACATGGAAGTTGTATATGTTTTTTTTCCCAAACCACACCGTGTACTGAACTTTAAGACAATTAAAACTTATTCAATGAAGTCTTCGAAAGTTGTTGACGCGTTGTTGCCGTAGCGCGTTCAAATGGATGCCATGTGACGGGCGAACCGTTTCCGGAAATGCGTTTTTGACGTACCGCTTGATCGCACTTCGGCACCCGAAAGCTAACAGCTGGTTCCGGTTGGGGAGAGGATATTTGAGTTTTTGGGTCAACCTTGGACGATAACGAGGCGCCGTCGGTCGAGAATCGATCCGGGGCGACCTGTCGGGACGTACGGAAAATCCCAACTCATGCATGACCCAGAGGGAAGGGGATCGTTTTCGATGGTTAAACTTTGGCATCTCCCTGGAACCAATTTGTTTTAGACTACAAGGCGACGGAACAGGTCCACTCGGCAGCTGTTTAGATCGTAACCGTTTCAGGCTCCAACGGTGAACAGCGTCCTTATATTTTTCCGAAAAGAGATTTTTAAATAATTTTGTGACATAAGCTATGACCTAGTGTTTGTGAAATTTAAACTAATGGACTTAAAATATCTCAGTGTCAAAACAAATAACGTACAAATGTTGTTCTCTTGTTCGATGAAGAAGTGCTTCGATGTTTTCGCTACAATCTTCGACGTAAGCGTCGGTATATAGTAATGTTTTGCAAAAAGTTGAAATGGCAAACGATTTTCAAGTTTTCAGCAAACGGCCGGCACGCGGAGATCGATATAAAGGACGCCATGCTCTATGGTGGTGTCTGGTGGGAAAGGTTTTGCGATAAAAATAACACTTTAAACTTTCTCCTCCCGCTTGCAGGAAAATGCATTCACGGGGCGAGAGTGGTGGTGGTGCGAAACCAGTCTGCGAAAGCTACATGTGATGAGTTACTTTGAACTTTGAATGCTTTATGTGCGACGATGCGTTGCACACGGATATAGAAAGAGAAATTATGGATACTGTCTTGAATTTATGATCTGTTATCTATTTAAACTTTGCGTGCACTCTTCAGGGATTTACACCGCATCCTATCTTTTCCTGGAAATGAAATAAAAAGGGTTGGGTTTATTTTTGTTTTTGTGAAGCATGATGCATGACTGGGTTAATTTCTCATGAAGTATTTTTTGAGGCAAGGAAAGATTCACTACGTAGGAGGTGTTTTTTTTTATTGAACAAGAGAGAAGAAAAATATGAGGAATCGCATTCTATGAATGGAATGCGGAACGTAAACATGATTCTCCCAGTGACGATAACTGTTTCGGAAAAAGAACATGAGGTTTGTAAAATCAGGTGTTTTTGATGAGCTCACAGTTCACGGTGGGAGGATGAGTGCTCGCGAAAATTCGCAGCTCATTTCCAGGGAACTCATTGCTCTTTTCCGATCGGGTATCTCAATCACACAGACGAAGGAAAACAGTGAGCATCGGAAACCTCTTGTAAACATGAGGAATTTAGTGCAAGTTTACGAAGTGAATAGTTTCTATATAAAAAGATTAGAAATTAAAGAGAATTAGAATATAAAATATGTTTTGACACAATTCAACAAACAGTTCTCTTCTAGCGTAAAAATCAACAACGTTTTATACACATCACAACAAAGCAACGCTTTAAATATATCACCGTAAGATTACAAATCAGAAACGAAAAAGGAAAGACGAGAATGTGTGGAATCCTATCGATTACACGCCCGAGTGACGCGACACCATGGTAATTTCCATTACAAAGCAGACGCTTTCCCGTTTGGCAGCATGCGAGCGGATGCCGCTTCAAAGTGCATTCTCATAAAGTGTCAAAGAAGGGGACATAAATCATTTGCATGCCTGTACGAAACGGGGTCAGCAAATCTTTTGGGATGAGGGAATTCAAAGAAAATCGGACAATGCAACTTCCTCTCAGAAAAATAGAACATGTAACGTGAAGGCGAAAGAAGAGGTAGAAAAAAGGTTTGGGTATTGGAATCTTATTTTACTTCGTTGCCGTAGAATACATTAAATGGTAAAAAAAAATCAAAAATAACTGATTTACTAATCGTCGCAAAACAAAACTGTGATAGTTCCAATGAATGTACTGGTTTAAAGGACCTGTTAGTTACAATCGCATTGGAAAGGATGTTTTGAACCACTTGTTTGAAAATACAAGCATATCATGACTGCAAATGTTGTATGTTATTGGAAAATGATAGGGTTTTTTGTTGTAGTTAGAGGAACACGATTGCCAGACGTCCAGTACAAACTCTCAAAGCTGGAAATGTAAAGTGGAACTCAGGGGGAACGTCGAAAATCATAACGAGCACAAAACTGGCAATAGCACTGAAAAAAGCAGTCCCGACAAACAACATGCTAACATGTTTTATAGCTCTGGTTTTACTTTAAGAGCTTGATAGATCACAGTCCGAACCTTTCGGGAGTCATTAAAGTTAACCAACGTCATACATAACAAATCGAATGTGATAGTGCAGTGTGAGAACTGAAATAACTTTCGTTCTATTCTGTAAAAAAACGATTATCTCAAATTGCTGCATCGCTTATAATGTACTTTTCAATTAAAAGTTTCTGTTTCACGTGTATCTTTCGACAGAATGTCGCTTCAAGATAGCAATCAAAAAGTACTGATTGGAAAAGATATATTTTCAAATAAAAACCACCATGTGTGCTATTGAAAATAAATCAAAATTAAAGAAACGATAAGATATCCCTTCTTAAAGGAAACAAAGAATAATGATTCTTAAAGGGTTTCCGCTTCCATTTTAGATATATGGTATGTTAAGTTGCATGAAACGTCTTATCTACTCGAATATGTATCACTGGAAACTAACGCCATTTTCTGCCGTTAGCGACATTAACACACAATTGGATATCTCAAGGGAACCGAAGGGAAAAGGACGATTCTTTGCGATTTAACCGTTTGATAAGACACGGATCCTTCTCTGGATGACGAGCAAGAAGTCAACTCAAGGACATACACAAACAATCCCCTGGGATTAATCCGTTATACCGTTCCGGTTACTTCTTGCCACTTCCCCGGCGATGGAGTCGCCTGGTGGTTCATGATTTACAGCCATTTTGCGGAATCACAAATGAAATATATTGCCTTCGGTTATGTCTCATTAGGTGATATTTATTGCATGGTGTTGCAAGGCTGGTATGTTGGATTTGGCGATGTACGCAGTTTTGCAATGTTTTTGTCCAGTCGCGGACAGGAAGTATCCAATTGTACCGAACTCGGAATGGCTAACTCCAAATGACTTAAATTGGAATTTAATGCAGACGAAAGGGAGGGGACAAAGATTTTTTTTCACGCTTATTTTTGAAACAAATTTGAATGGTTAAATTAACGCTTGCTGGGAAAAAGAGTCGTTCGCACAGAAAGGTTATTTACCTCTGAATTTTTACTTACGATGCTAGGGAAGAAAAATTCTTATAAAATGAAGGTACTTCACGCTTTCAATAGACGCTCAATGAAGGTTTTTGACTGCAAATTTGTACCGTTCGTGCTGAAACTGCTCTCCTCAAGTTGCTCATTATTTCAGCAATGCTTCCAGTATGCTTCCAAACACTACCATGGCTATTTGCATCAACGGTAGGAACGTGTACTTGCTAGCGTACTGATCCCACCGTCCACTATCATGTTGTGGATTTTGTTCAACTTATTCATGAAACGCTTGCGGCTATAAGCAAACTGATCCAATCTGCAACCGGGCAAGATGGTTCATGCGTCAGAGCGAAAGCATTTTCCTCCCACTTGGGAAACCGAATGAAAATCCACAAGAAGCATGTTTATTATTTTGAACAACTCGCTCCATAGGGTGTCCAGTAACTTCAGTCGGATCTATTTCACAACGGTATGGTTTGTAAATAAAAAAGGAGAAAACAAGTACTATCGATATTTGACATGTCTATGAGGTGATCGGAGGGATACTGTTTTAGGTGATGCCATTCATGAAAAAGAAGATAAGTAGGTATCATTTGCTTGAAGTAATTTTGGTGATGTCTTCATATATAAACATCAATATGAATAAACATTCCAAAACTTCAGTACAACAAGCACAATCAAGATTTGCTTACAAATTTGGAATGCGCTCCCGGAGACATGATCGTATTTTAGAGTTGATAGAATTTAAAACGCACAGCTTTACTGTTTCCTAGAATTGAAGCGTTCTTCTGCAACCAGCTTCTAGAAGAAAACTGACTAGTTTTGCTTACACAACGAAACATCGTGTTATCGTGTTCGGAACTGTCTGTTTCAATTTCAGTTGCCACCACATACACACAACACGGCAGAAAGACGATTGTATTGGGATCAATTGGGAAGTAGAAAGGGCGGCAGGAATGTTCCGAGACGAAAATCGTGACACACTGCTTCGCTTTCTGCTTTTCACATTACCGTTCTCCGAGCGTCCAATGGTGCATTAGCAATTGTTTTACCGCTTCATTGATTTGAATTGAATTAATCCAAGCGCTAGAAGTTTCTGTTTATCCCCTTCTTCTATCTTACTATACTGTGCTAGATTTTTCCACTTTTACTTGCACATTGTACACCACAAGCAAAGCCGCCGAGCGAGGGTGGCTTAATTTACCGTCACGGATCTTTGCGCAAAAGTTTCCTCATAAACAAGACGCGATGGGCATATTTTCCTTGTCTTGCCTCGTCTCAAATTGTCATGTTTGGCTCGCGGCAAGCTTGCCATCGTCGGTTCTCATTGTTGTGTTTTTCCGTGCGTTCCAGTTCCGTTTTGCAATGCTGCGAACGTTTTGTGCGAGTTGTCAGACGTAGGAAAGTTTGGGGAGGGAATTTATGGAACGCAACCGGGCAAATGATAAACTTTATCGAGTTTACACTGACACACACGCGCGGTCAGAAAGAGTGAACCGGTGTGGAAAAGTTTCCTCGGTTCAAGGGAAATTGTGTCAGCATTCAAAATTCCCGTGTATGTGCAAGAAATGACAGATGCTCTGAATGACTAAGAATTTCGGTAAAGTTTTGCACTCACGTTGCACCGTTTTGTTGAATATTTAATGCAAGTTTGCCGTTCCAACTTTCGATGCCGATTTGATGGTGAATGCTTTTAATTGGATTTAACACAAAGAAAATGTCGACCGGAAAATCAACGTTCAAATATGCTCCGAACTGACCTTCGAAGTCGAATGAGGAAGCAAAAGTACCCACCAACGCATGACCTCGTCTCGTGAAAAGTGAAGCCCCGCAGGTCAGTGTCAATAACGTGACCATCCGGCAGCTCGACAGCCGCTTATCTGCGGCGGTCAATTCAACACACTTCCGGCAGCCACAGCCGCAGTAATGGAGCGTGTTGTTGGGTTATCTTGGAAAATTTGGAAGGGCTTACAGGACGCCGATTCCTAGGTGGCGGCCATGCACCAATGCCCGCCAGAGATAATGTAATTAAACGGGCCCTTGTTTGACAGATTATTGATCATTGCAAGAGGGAAAACCGGAGGCGGGAAGGAAAAGGGCTCTCGATTGTTGTCGATGATGAAGGGCACGGGCCCTTTCGAGCAGACCGCATCGAAGGGTTTCCTGCAAAATGCTACGTGGTTGCAATTGCAATCTGGAATTAAAATCAAATTAAATTCCACCGTCATGCAGTTGCTGAACTGCGAACTGGATACTTCGATGACTTTGTCTGGTTGTAATAATTCTACAGTTATTGCTATTTGTAAGTAGGATCAGCTAAAACCCGGGTTAAAAATTATGTATGATGTTCTTATTAAAAATATATACACGAGATGCAAATCATGAACAACCAGGCGCCTCCATTGAGTAATTCATGGAGTACGGTGAAACAATTTATCCGTCACGGCGAGTGCTTACAGCTTTTCATAAGAGGATTAATGTAAAAACAAAGCCACAACTAATGCTGACTGATGGAACTGGTGATAAATGGAGAGCCATAAATTTGGCGATATAATTATGCCACACCGAACAAACAACTGGTGAAGAGTATAATACATTCATGGGCGAAAATTAGGTCATGGTAAGCTCCATATAAGTAAGTCCGTTACGTTAGGACCTCCCAAAGGCGATGCCGGCCCGTGAACGGGAATGAATGCAAAAGAATCAATTTTCCGCTTCGTTTGCATTCCCTTCGTAGGGGCATTGCAGGGCTTTGGTTGGATTTTTCGACAGCTTCTTGTGCACATGCCACCTTCTGTGTAGCAAAAGCCCAAGGTTCAAACCAGCATTTGCTGTTTTTTAAAGCTCGTTCGTTGCAGCACATTCGCCAAATAGGCAAATTGGCCTTAAAGACCATCGGCGGTAAGCGGAACCGGTCGGCAACGACGATGGTTTAAATTTTTACGACCAACGATAACATTTGCCCGTTATTGAGGTTGGAAAAAAAGCACCACGAGCACCTCACTTCGGGGTGGCTTTAAGTTCACCACCAGTGAACATGCTCCCAAACTGCCTTCTGAGCCAAAGTGCAGGTTCATTACGTCCATCGCACAGCGGTGGTAAAAGTTCGGTTCCCTTTTTTCGTTCGGTTACTTTGGAACTTGTTTAACGTTCCAAGCCATTCCGACGACGTTTTTTTTTGTTTCCCACGAAACCAAAGTAACTGTCTGCTGTAAGTTTGTAGCCACACGATTTAATTGAAATTATTTCACCACTGAATTTTATCGCAAGGTGAATTTTACATGTTTCGGTTGTCAATTTCAATTGTGCTACAATAACGGATTGGGAATATTTTCTTTTACCATTTTCCACGCATTACATTGGAAAAAGGAAACAATGTGCCACAATGAAAAAGAAAATGTTCGCTCACATGTAAACGCACATCCGTCAAGGTGCGGGGCAATGAAAGTCAATTTATGACCCACTTTAGCCCGCTCGTTATGCGCAAAAACGCATTGCGTCCGTGTGCGATTGATTGACGTTATTTTTAATCAGTTTATTGTTACATTCAAGGCATTTTCGGTTCGGTACCCGTACAATGACCCACCACCGGCGCTCGCTATTTTCACATACTTTGCGAATAATCCCTTCTCGCTTAAACACGATAACCCGCCGGGAGGTGGCTCAACTTGGCTTGGGTGCTGAGGTTAAAAAATAAATAACCACCACATCCTTACCATCTGTTGCAACTTCTGCTCCAAGAAAGGGGATTCTCTTAGGAAGAAAAAGTGTGCGGTGGATCGTAAACCAAAATAAAATACCAACCAACCACACAAACCGACAAGCGGCGGGCAAGCTTTTGCGCTTAGTAGCATGTTGAGATGCCGCTGGCATGCTTGTTGGGGGAAACAGCTTTAAATTACGATATAATACGAGTGCGGCCGCTTACGGTCACTGCCACTTCGATAAAGCACTTTGTTCCGGTGGCTTTTCCCGAGCGAAACTATCCCGT
Organism: Anopheles coustani; assembly: GCF_943734705.1. Taxonomy (NCBI): domain Eukaryota; kingdom Metazoa; phylum Arthropoda; class Insecta; order Diptera; family Culicidae; genus Anopheles; species Anopheles coustani. The sequence continues at coordinate 3,477,173 of NC_071288.1, read as the reverse complement.
TTTTCTTTCCCGCGAACCTCCCCGGAGCAATTGATGTCGTCAGTGGAGTCTGCGGCGCGGGATAACAGGATAGCTTTTAAAAGGGGTTGTTTTATATCCGAAATGCAGCCGCCAACTTGAGAGATTGCGGAATACGGGATCAATTTCGTGGAAAGCATTTTATTACCAGTTTTTATGTGTATCGGAAAACCGAACGCATCGTTGTGTCGTGATGTGTGAGGTTGTATGCAAATTATCTATTGTTTTCGTGTGCGGTATCATAACAAACACCCATCACTTATTGCTGGCAAGGATCGTTATAGGACTTTTTGAAGGGCCCTGTCCTATGTCTACAACAAACAGCAGGTGCATTGCCATTTTTCACACCAAAAACACACGTGCGTTCACATTCAAGTTTCCTTCTCCTCTGGGAAACACTAACAACAAGCGGAAGCGAACTAACCGTAACACTCAAGGAGTTTGACTTAAAGCTTTCCCCGTCGTCGTGAATTTTCGCGAGTGTTTCCTGTTTTCCCATCCAGGAAACCGGCAGACGTTCCTCCCTTGGCGCCAGACGGCAGATGTACGCCTGTGTGTGTGTGTGTGTAAACTCGTTGTTATGCGGCTGATGTCGGGACAAGCTGTCTTGCCGCCGGTCTTGCCGCCGTTCGGTTCGAGCTCGTTTATTTCGGCGTTTTTCTATGTTGCCATACTTCATGCATATCGCGAACATCCAAACAATCACCACCCATGTGTGTGTGTGTGTGTAGGTGTATTAGAGGGTAAGTAGAAATAGATTAGTGCTAAGAAAATGGTTTCCCTCGAGAGTCCCGGGGCTAAAAGCCAGCTCATGTTGGGTATTGGGGACTTTCGGGAAACTGCAATCTTGCATTCCTTGTATGAACGACTCCTTTATACGATTTGCTTGCCAAACGTGTCGATGTTGGAACAGTACTCTCTTTGTATGTTCGATTTTGTATTGAAATTTACGTGGGTGGATAGTTTTCATACTTATGCATTATTTTCCCTGCTTCTACTAAGTTTATTGTCTCACTAAATTCATTCCCTACGTTTGAGTTTGTTTTTAAAGAGCTATAATTTTACATTTCAATTTATAAAATGCTTGTTTGTGTTTAAGCCACTTCACATGACTTTTTTTAAAAGCAGTGATAAATGTAGCGTTAATCACAAATTAATCCGTTATGTCAAAGCCGTCGACCGCATCGATCCATCAAAAAAGTATCTCTGTCCGCTTCAGCGGTCCGATGTCGGTGTTCATCGGGGAGATTGGATTCCTCTACTCATTTCCAAGTTCCATATTCCACCCAAATAAGCGATGTTACATACTGCAGGCTAAAGGGCCAAGGTTACACACGCACGCCGATTTGCTGATAGCGTTTATTACCGTTTATTTAAATACCTCCCGGGCTAATGGCTAAATCATCGTCCTCTCGGTGGGCCAAGGGAGGTGTGATGGGGTCACGCTTTATTATTACCCCCCGATTTGTCCCATCTAACAGATGGTCCCCGAACGGGGTGTTTCCTGTTTTTTTTTTTTGTTTTGGTTAAATGCGCCAAATTAGAGTGTTGCCGTGGAGCACGTCTGTTCATTTGTTCGCTCGTTGGTTCGTGGTCATTAATCAACGTGGAAGCATGTTGGGTAAATTATTTCCTCGCTCTGTTTGCTCCGGAATTTGCACATTCGGTTCCTAAAATGGTTGGTAAAGATCCAGCTGCACTCCAATGGTTGACCTGAATTTGGCGCCGGAATGCAACTCCGACGTGCACTTTTGTCGACGAAACGCATGCAGATGTTGAAAATTTATCTCGAACGCAGTGTTTTGTTGAAAAGCGTAGGGTTAATTTTCCACCGGTTTTCCTGGGCCACAAAAGGTGCCATCCGAGGTGGCCACCTGTTAAAAGTCAACCGGATCAATCCAATCGAGCGTGTCGGCGTAACGGGGGAAAATTTATCTCCTTCCGTCATTTCCAACGGCGTTAGATTTATTGCTCATCAACATCATCATCATCATCGTCATCACTCGGTTCTGGTTTATGTTGAGTGCATTCCGGCGTGGCGGAGAGTGCATTCCCGGCCCGAAAAGTGTACTATTTTCATATTCATTTGCCAAACTAATCGTCCGGCGCTGATTACGGTCCACAGCTGGACAGCTTCGCCGGCCAGCGGAGATTAGCGGGTGGAAATTATGGCCATAACTTCATTCGGTAATTTAACGGGCTGCCCAGCGCCGAGTTAGCGCCAAACAGGACGGAACTGCAGCTTAATTACCGATGGTTATTTTATTGATTCTCATCGCACTGCTTTATGGTTGTTTGTTAGAAGTTATTTAGCAGATGTTGAACATAAAATAAACAAGGTAATTATAACCGACCTATTGAAGGGTTCGGTATGTAGTTACGCGTGATTTAGATCCTCGTAAACTTGACTAATTTAAAGTCAGCTTTTCGCCCGAAAGTATAAACAGAGAGAGAGAGAAAGTTCTAATCCGCTTCAGTAATTTGACTGACTTTCAGTAGAAACTTTGGTGCATATTATAGAAACTATGGCTATGAAGAAGTATGAAATAATTTTCTGTATTTACTTTAACATGAACGAGAAAAAAGAAAACGGTAACCAAGTTGAAACAGTTTTTAAAGTTTGTTACTTTACTGTTTGCCAGAGGTTTCCGGAGCTGAACAATGAAGAAAATTCTTCGAAATTAAGTTTGATGAGCACACCGGTTACGCAAACCACCGACTTTTGATGGAGAAAAGTAAATCCTGTTTCAACTTTTGCTGCATTCTAGAGCAGCATATTTCGAAAGCGCAGGACAAATGACCGAAGTGAACTCCTTTTTGTAACGCAACAAAGGCAAAAGATTTATGGGCAGCTGCTTTTTTCTGAGCAAAAAAGGAACGATAGTGTCAACGCTGTGATAAGTTGAAAGTTTTTCGATTGCAAGCGAAAATTACGATAACGCAGCATCACGCACGGGGGTTGTACTTGGCGCGTGAGTAACTTTTCGGTACACGAGAAATTGATTTGAAGGTGCACGTGGAGCATGTTTTCCGGAGATTTTTAAAGGTAGTTTTTTTTTTCGTCTGACTCGCTTGTTCAGACCTACGGTATGGATTTGTTTTTTCGGGGTAAATGTTTGCCGGCTCAAAACGTGAACGTAAACAGCGCCAGAAGCGACCATCGGGCGTCTCCATCGACATTCGTGTGACTCATGGCGTGTTGAGTTCTGGCGGCGCACCATGTGCTGGGGGGGTTCTCGGCGAGCGCTGGTGCTCACGGTGCCGAACATAAACAACACTCACCAGAGCAGGTTTGCGGAAGCAGTCGAAGCCAACCGTTTGCCATTCGAGGCAGGCCAACGTTCAGTCTGACCGTGACCGTGGCCACGATTTGACGGCTTCACCTGCAACACCAGAAGCGGTCCCATAACTCTAGTGCATCCGAGTAGTTCCAAGTGTCGGCGGATGAGACACCTCCGTTTCCATGGATACGAACGGGGAACTTCAGCAAGTTGGTGTAAAAAGTTGCCTACGGAGTGTCGGTTCCATCCTCCACGATATCGATGCTAATCGATGGCGTTCCCTTTAAACTTTCGCTTCTCGTGTTAACTTCTAGCTTTTCAACCCTAGCCATCAATGTTACCTACCTTAAGAAGTTCTATAGGATGATCTACCCTATCAACCGATGTGTAAACTCAAGCTAGTTTAAAGTAGTACCACAGGTTAATCAACCGTTAACCGAAAGGAAAAGAATATTTTTAACCTAATCGTTAGAAAATTCCTCACCGGAAGCGCCTCTCGTGGGGCAGCAAACGTAAAGCCGCAAATCTTAATGTCAATTTCGTCGTTCGACTGCCTCGAAGTGATCGTTCTTCGAGACCATCCACACAGTTTTAATCATCCAAAACAAAAATCATCCCCGAACGAATTCAGCGTGCAGTGAGAAAAAGAATTCATAGTCAACAGTTTGTGTCCGTATGTGCGCTTGTGGTCTGTATGTATGATGTGTGAATTTATTGGTGCAACCAGAAAAAGTACATAAACGAGATTTTACGAGCCCATCACCGCCATTAACGGAGTCCCTCTACGACGTGTTTCTGCCGAACTGCGGGTTTTGCAACTGTTGAATGAATTTTGTGACGGTCCAACATTGATCGTTAAACAGCGTTAAAGCTTTTGCTGAGAGCGTATATTTTTAGCCATGTCCAGAAGTGCGTGAGTAAATAGATGTGAAATGTGTCCATATTGTGGGTTATTTATTTTAATATCGTGTACGAAGTGAGGTAATATTTTATCCCGACGAAGTCATCATAACGCACTGTTTAGGACACAATAAGAAGAATGCGATCAAATTTATTGGAAAAGCAGGGGTTTCGAAAAAAGTAACAAGTGTAAGAAAATAGAAAGAGATTCAACATCATCGATAACGAAAAACTACAGCAAGAGTAAGTAAATACATATGTCAATCCTACTCGAAAACCAGTGGAAGTAGAACAAGAAAACTTCCCTTCTTTGCTTCTAAACGGTGAACCTAAAGTGAACCGGTTACATTCTTGCAATCTTGCTAAGTCTGGGGTACAGTAAATTAATTACCCGGAGTGCAAATAATCCTCTGTTTGTTAATTTACGGGCTAATCGCGAGTTCACTTCGCAAGTTCAGCTGTGAATGTAAGCTTCGCTTAACATTGCCTTCATTAATCGACTAAAGTATCGCGTAGGGACTTGGCATTGGAATTTCATTGAAAAACAGGTGAGTGAACTGGAAGACACAGTTGTGTCTCACTATCAGCGTTCGGTTGTTCAGAGGTTGTTACAAGCTGCTTCAATAGATACTGTTGAGGTCGAAAAAAATGTGAAGAAGATGCCCAGAATGGCCTCGGTCCAAGCAAAACATCATGGAACTGTGCGGTAACATGTTACCTTTTGATATCGTTTTATCGTCCAACACCTGTACGGTCGCACTTTTGGTCCATGTTTTCTTCCGAGATAACCGAATGGTCCGAGGCCTGATAAATAATTCGCGTCACAACAACCTTTCGGCTGGCGAAGCAGTTTGGTGCTGGTAATGGAAACCCCGAATGCAACCCGCGTTTTGTAAAGTGAGCTCGGTTACGTAAAGATGCCTTCCGAAAATTGCTTCCTTGCGCAATTCGAGAACTTTGGCTTCGAGAACATTGGATCGCTTCAAAGTCTAATAATAATAAAAGACTTTCCCGTCCGAAGCGCTTGTTGCTAGTTCAAGGAGAAAAACTGAAAACGTCTCCTTGCACAATCGACCCGGAGTTGGCAAACTAAACGAAATAACTATTGCCAATGGCGGCGGAGGCGCACACTAACTTTCTCATTTATTCCGGTCACTTTCCGAATGCCCGATCGGTTGAAAATGGTGTCAATATTATTTATTGCCTTTTCAGCACAAAGAAGACTCAGCGGAGATACGCCTTCCGCTTGCAATCGATGTTACGAAACAACTTCCCGGAAAATCCTCTCGGAAACGGCAAATTGTACATCTTTGCTCTTCTGCCGTTGTTTGAGTCATAGTTTAAAGCGAAAAAGAAGAACTGTTACGCAAACCGAAAGGTCTATGAATGATGGTTGAGCTCATAAATGGTTTCCTGTTGGCAAGAAGAACATGGAAAACTCCCCCCCCCCCCCCCCCCCCCCCGTTGTGCCCATCGAACCGCGCCTTACGGTTGTGATAAATTCTCATTAAACCCGTTCCGAATCGATGCCAATTGGTTTTAATCGACCGAACGATACGATCATCTAGCTCGTAACGTGCGTATTCAAATCATCTCCCTCCCCTAGCCCTCATCCTCCCCCTGGAGTTGTCCACCGGAAGTAAGGCAGAAAAGTTTTCCAACAACAAACCACTCGCGAGGGTCGGGAAAACTTTCCACCCGGTGAAATGTGTGTTGGTAATGAGCGGTTGGCGCAAATTAATTGATCGTTTGATAATCGTAGTGAGCCCCCCCCATGTGATGGTGATCGCATCGGATCGGGAAAAGGGTGGGGGAGGGAGAGGCGAACATCTGCCGCTTCTTTAACAACACGGCCAAAAACACGGTGTTGTTTCCATTTCATCGCGTTGCAGCAAGTTGTACTAAGGGTCGGACGTTAATGTGGAAGAGGATAAGGGTGTGTGTGTGTGCGAAATGGAGGATAATGTACACACCACCACCACGCGGTACAGGACCACACCGGTTGTAATCCCATAAACAAGCGACTTACGATTATTCGTTTTCGCTATATTGAACGCATGCCAAAATGGAGCGAATTTCCCTCGCAAGCTGGAGGAAAACATCATTTCCGAGCGGTGTAATTTTAAGTCATACATTTTCATAACCGAAAACCGTTGGTTGTAAAACACCAATTTCGGTTCGGCTTGCTCGTTTCGGGCGAGTGAATCACTGTTTTGCATTGGCATTCGATGTTTGCTTTCAACAACTGCAAAACTCTCCAATTATGTAGTTTTAATGTTTATATAACAAATGGACGGTGTTTACACGATGTCAGATGATAGTTAATTAAATGAAAAATTACAAAACGGTATTGAATAATGGCTCACACTAAAACCAATTAGACAATCAAGCACGCCGTCACTTTGCGCGTGGATCGCAATCGGTTGAAAATCGAAAGATTCATCTGTCGACATGATGTGTTTTCCCCCGTTTTTACGTTTTTTTGGATGTTCAAAGAAATATATGTTTTCGGCGCAGCTTTGTACCGCGGGCTTGCGTCTAGACAAGCATAATAAATATTTATTTGCCAGCGGACCACGAAAAAGACTCGGCGTCAGCGCGTCATCGGCGTGGAAAAGGGCCGGCAATGTGTTTAGATAAGCGCGGTTCAATGGCAGTTTGCTGGAGCAAGTCGAGTTCACGAGGTGCGTATTGACGGGAGAAAGTAAACATGCTGGAGCATAGATTCCCCGGGGTGTGCGAAACGGGGAAGCATTTTCCAACCGGGGAGGGGAGGGTGAAACACAAAAGATTACTCGTGACGAAGAACCCGACGTCCGGCGCGGGAAGGATGTGGCTAGTGGCGTGTGGAGTGGTGGAAAATGAGTTAAGTTTGTGCCGAAGAAAGCGTTGCAATCTGACATCTTAACAGAAGACCCATTTGGTGGAAAACAGCCACCGGTGATGCAAACATCGATTTGGGATAAAAGTAAACGACGGGGCAAAAAAAACGTTCCCGGAGCCCGATAAGGCCGGCGCATTGTGGAAACCGCGCATTTCCCTTATCTTACTCATGCTGTAAGTTTTGATTAACATGAGCTTTGTATCGGCGAGCGGGAAAACACGGTCAACACAATCAATGTAAGTGAGCTTCCGGAAAATTACCCACCCCCGGAATCTTCACTGGAAATGGCTGTGCACCAACTTTTCCCGATGGGGTGGAGGGGGTGGGGGGAATTTTCAATTTATAATATTGTAAGGGAGGGTTTTTATTCTTTTGATCCACTGTTACTTCGGTTTTCGATTGCCTATGAACTTTCCCAAACACATACATACACACGCGCGAGAGCTTGTTTTGTCCACGATGTCACTTTATAGCGCAATCTGACTTTATTTCCCCCCCTTACCTATTTTCATTTGCAGGAAAACTTTTCCCGGTGGCCAGAATCGTTGCGCGAGCAAATATTACTTCCGGTGAAGTGAGAGAGAGGGAAGTCCTGGGAGCCAGTTCGTCACCGGCCCGGATGGGAAAGTGGATTAGGAACCGCAAACACACATCGACACCCCCCCCCCCACACACACACACGTACATTAGAGGATAAGAGTGCTTCCCTCGTAAACGCTTTATGGTCCAGATCGTGCAATTAGTGTATGAGTGAAAACGGCAACGCCCGGGCGGGGAGTGGGGAAAGAAAATTAATTCCTTTTTGCCACCGGATTTTCCCCCGTGGAAAGTAACAATCGTAATTAAGTGCTTGGAGTGTGGGTGAGCGTGTGCGTGTGAGGAGAGTGTATTTTGTCTCCCCCTGAAAACCGCCATCGGAAGTGTTTCCGCCAAAATCGACAGTGTTAGTATAAGAACCGCTAGTTGGGAAAGGGAAACCCCTTTTTCCTGTCAACGAGATGAAGAAGCTGCCGGGTGAGATGGAGCTCGTCGTAGGATTGTTGTTCATTGCTTCCATGTCCATACCCATCGGTAAGTTGTTGGTGTTTTATGCTAAGCGGGGTTTCGATTCTTGAGATGCTAAATTCTACCGCTCCCTTCCCTCATAAGTGGTGTGTGAATGCTGACCGTGATTTAAGTGATAAGACGACGAAGAGACACTCAAGTGCTTGCCCGACCCATAAAGCGCACGCCACACTCTCGGAATCTCATTTCCGGGCGCGCGAAAAGCGAAAGAAAAGCCATAAACAAATGCAACTTTATGGTGCAGATGGCTGCTGACTGATATGGATCTGGTTATTAAGTGGAACCGGGTGAAACAAAAGGAAAACCCATCGCATGCCATTGTGTTGGAAGGGGATCTCGGGGAAACTTACCAAAACTGCATCCAGCTGGCGAAAAGCGCAAACGCCGGAAAACGGGAGCCGGTAACGGGAAACTTCAGCCACGGCAGGAGGAAAGCTTTTTAAAACGACTCGCGGCTCGATGAGGTCACGGTCGGGCACATGCAATGTTAAGCCGAACAGTTCCTGCCGAAACACGCCGGACCGCACAAGTTAAACATGGCACACAAGCAAGTAAACTCTACTGGCAGGCAGCCTTCGCGTCATATATTCCATTAAAACGACTCACGATACCCGCATTGTTTGACAGTCAATAATGTCACGCCCGGCGTGAAGAGTGAAGGGGTTGGTTGAGGTGGCGAAAACCGGCGGAAGAAGTCCACACCGGGCCTAGGCAGAAGCTTATGATAATGTGGCTTCGACGGAGGCGAATGAAAAGATCGATTCGCTTACCAACCGTTGGATCGCATTCATCATCGGGCGTTTGCACGTTGTCCGACGCGACGGTGTTTGCGAAAGGCACACATAATTTGCGTTCCCCCATCCGGACGAGTGAGTTGAGGAACCGGGGGTGGTGGGGATGGAATGTTGGATGTCGAGCTTTAGCTTTTACTCGGCTAATGATTTTTGAGTGGAGCGTTCAAGGGAAACAACGTGGATTGTTATGTTATGCACTGCTTCGCTAAACTAAGTATCTTCTCCCGTACGACGTGAAATGTTTGGATGTTTACCTTCATCTCATTTTGATTAAAATATTTCAAACATCAAGCGTCATACTTGTTTTCCCTTTTTTTTCCTTTAAACCTTCCTTATGCCACTAATTAAAAAGTGCCAAAACCGGTCTGCAACGGTTTTAGGGTATGAGGTTTGTCACTTTCCATCAACTTCAACTTGAACAACTCACTTCACACTTGACGAGGGTCTCACAGGGCACGTTGTGTGGTTTTTCACTCGCTCATGATAATTGCACCCGTTTTATGACAGGCTGGGAAAAATCTGCTTGTAGTTTTTCAGCTCCAGTTTAACTTCGTTCTTGATGGAGAATGGACAATTTAATTATTATTCAACCTCATGTTTGGCTTCGCTTGAGATTTCCCCACGTTCAACTATCGTTTGATAGACCGATATTTATCCTTAGCGTAAGTAAAGAAACACAAACAGTCCTTGAGTATTTGCTTTCGCTCGCGTTGCCCTTTTGATTTTGGGAAGCATGGAACAAAAAAGAAATCGGCAAGAAAAATGTTTAATGAGATGGAAAGCGGAGATGAAAAAGAACCGGAAAATACAATCCATACGGAGCGGGGGAAAAAATATCGCTTGAGCTCCGGTTCGAAGGCATTATCGGTGATTTGTCTTTCAGATGGAATGGTAACACTTTGATCAAACAATAAACAATCGCATTTCCACCGATCCGGCCGGGCCTGGAGTTTTTCCCTGAAAACCCTGGAAGAAACCCGTTCGCCTAATCGGTTGGCCTCGCATTCCACGCAGGGGTGAGAGAAAGTTACGACTGTTATAACCTTCGGGTGGATGCTTCGAGCGCTGTTTGCACCTGGACGGGGGGGAAAAAAATACGCGGAACTAGTTTTTGTTTGCCTTCCGCCGAAAATGCAACTCCCTCCTCACGTTGCGGTGTGCCTTTTTTCATAATTTCAATTCGTTTTGGGAGCAATTCGTTATTTATAGCCTGCCAAAAAGGGATAGGATTGGAGGGTGGGTGGGCAGGTTAGGGAAAACCAACGTCGCCCCTAATGGATGTAAATATTTACCCACGTAATCGAACGGAAGATAACGGACCTAATCCTCGATTGCGTGGGGAAAAAAAGCGGTAGGGTGAAGTGGGCGATTTTCGGCCATTCTGGGTGATAAAATTGGGATGGGGCGGGTTTTCGCAAGTTATCACCACCGCGAACCGATCTTATCGGGGTTAAAAAAAAGAGCTTGCAATAAGGTCGTTAGAAGCTATGCAATAAGGTGAAAAACTCCCACACACCGTTGGAGGTAAGCCAAATTGCGGTGAGCTATCGTTTTGGTGAAAGCTAATCATCGTTATCAATGGGTTAGTAATGGTGTAGTAATGGCGGGGGTTTCCAAGAAAATTCCCTGCTAATGAAAGTAAAAAGTATTTTTTTCGGTATAAAATATTAATTATTAATTTAATGAAGGAAATTTAAAGATTTCCACCACGCCAACACTTTGGAAATCGGCGCCCTTTATCATTCGTGGAGTGTCCGAAACGCGAAAACGTTAACCGAAGGAAACGTGGATGCCATCTTTGGCTATTTTTAACGTTGGTCATTATTTGAGTTGTATTAATTCATGCGGATAAGGTAATGAAATTAATTCAACTTTACCACCCGGACCTTGACTTCCGCCTTGGCTTAAGTATTTTATTGCTTCTCCCTTTTTCCTTTTACTGCGCCCCCCTTTGTTTCGATCATAGAATTGTAAATTATGAAACCATCGAGCTCCGTTACGGCGAGGATGCGATGCATCTTAAAACTGCTGCTCGTTTGCATAACGCCCGGAAGCCCGGAAGAGATGAAAATAAACACAGAAAAAAAAGAAAGAAAAAACCCCGCCTTGGTTTCCGTTTTGTTTGCCAGCGTGTAATCTGAAACACGCGTCCGAGAATAGCCGGTCCGGTTGGAAAATGGTGTTTGAATAACGGTTTCCACCCATCGGTGCGGCCCAACGCAGTGACGTTAGCGAAGACGTCCGAAGTCCCTGACCACAGTCACTGCCGGCGTTGACTTCCGATCCGCCAAAGGGTTCCGCCAAGTGTAGACAGAGGCACGCCCCGGGCGTGCTGGTATGCGTCTGCATTACGAAGGGCGCACGAGGACCTTCTTTCCTTTCCGTAAGGATAAGAAACTCGCGTGGTCGTTTCTCGATGCCGTACCGAGCGATTTCCATCGGGTTTTTCCTCTTCCCGAACACGTGGCGGAACCCGCGCGAGATCATTGGCTTTACATTTCAATTATGTCCGCCCGCCCTACTCGTCAACCGTTGTCTCCCGTACTCCTGGTTAGGTTACGACGTCAAGATTATTTAGTTTTCATATTTATGATTTCAATACGCCAAGTACATGAAGGGCTTGGAAGGAAAAGACCATCTCCGAGCGGTTGGAATCTACCACCCTTTTTCCGGCTTGTTTCAACATCTTAATAAAACGCAACCTCGGTAGTAAATCTTTCCCGATAGCGAGCGGGGGTTAGGTGAGAAGTTTGCCAATTATGGTTTGCCCTTTGGTTGCTTATGAAGTTGTTTCGCGTCGTCCCACAATTAGCGAACGATGTTTTCCTTTCGTTTTTGATGCTTTGTTTTCGTTTGCTCAACTTACGCGTCTTGGTTGAATTTATTGATGTTTACGTTAAATGTTTGTTGGTTCTATTCACCGACATTCCTCCGACTTGAGAACTTGAAGTTTAAGATTATCTATCAAGCGTGAAACTTTTTGCTATTAGTAACAACGCTATCTCCACAATCCAAACTGCTTGCGGGACAAAAATAAATGCTCCAAAATTTATGGCAGAGAAGTACAGTTTTGTATATTCATAAATTATTCAGTTATCGTTCATTATAATGTATCATCTTGTACGGGTATTTTTCCCAAAGAAATTATTCCCGAGTGTGCAAAACGAACACAAGGGCACAATTTGTGTTTGTACGAAAAAAAAAACAGAGAGCACGGTTCCAAATATGTTTGCGGCTTTTCACAATGAATTCCGTTTGCCGGGAGCCGAACGACTCCCTGTTGACTGTATATGTACGTCGAGTAATTACGCTGAGCCAAAGTCTCGGCACTCTTGCCCTCCACCATGAAGGCCAGTTTGGGCCCGGGGGCAGAAGCAATTAAAGGACACCGAAAAAGGTCCTTACGGGTGCGTCGATCGTAAATTTTGGCACGATAGTACCGAATGGGCGTCGTTAATTGTTGTTTTCCGAACTCTCGGTGCGCTCGGCAAAAATATAATTCCGCCCCGTTTCCTGGCCACGACTGCAGACCACTGTGCGTCTGGAAGAAGGACTGTTGACTGTGGGACGGAGGTCAAGATGGAGTGGAAAGGAGCTAGTGTTGGGTTTTCCACCCCGTGGCAAACGTACTGCGAACGCATTCAGTTTTCTACGACTTCCATCGTTGTGAGAGTTTTCCGACTGCAACACGGTGGTATCAAGCCTCTGAGTTGAGCGGATATTCTGATTTATCACTCGCATTAGGCTGTTTCCGCTTTGCACGGCCTCGGACGTCAAGTCACAGCTGATTGTGGTTTCGATTCTACGAGCTCGAGATGCCGCAAGTGTGAGGTCACAAAACGAAAGCAGAGCCAGAGTGGAAAATTCGACCACAAACGGACCGAACCGAACCGCAGATAAGATGCTGGCAATTGCGTAACAAGTGCACCGGGGACCATACGCGACTCTGGTGCGGATTTTCCTCCAACCGGAAGCATCTTATTGCAACGGAATTGCTAGAATTGCACGCGAGCTCCAGCTGTATGGAGGTGCTCGGAAAGTGTGACCAACCCGGTCAAAGGACACAGTTCCCACGGGAATGATTAAGTACATTACGGAGCAGAACATGCCTTCGATGGCTTGACCCCGTGCTCTCTTTCCCGAGGGCCACCATGTAAAGACCTCCACACGGAGGTTAATAAAATGCACCTCATGTACCGAGCTACTACTCCTGGGGGAAATTTCAAGCCTTACGGAGGGAAACAGATTAGATTTGAAAGCGACCCCGGAAAACGGGGCCGGGGCAAGAAATTAAAGGACCACCTGCACCGACTTCCGGGAAGCTTCCGGTGTTCGAGGCTCATCCGAACGTTTTTCGGGAAGTTGTGTCAGAAGTCATTAGGGCGAGTCGGGGTGAAGCATGTTCACTAATCATCTGGTCGAGCTGGGAAACCGTCGGCGCAGTAGGTTAGGTTGGAAAATAAACTGTGTCCTCTGTGTGTGCTCGCAAATGTGGGTCAGTTGGACGCCGGTTGTAATTAAAAGTTACTGAAGCGAACCGTTCCGGCACTAAGTGTTTACTCCGGAAGTGATCCAAGCTCACGCAACAGGATAATTAAACGCGACGCAAAAAGACAATGGGGGTTCGCACTTATCCGATTAAGACCGTTCCCGGCGACTACTTAAAGATAATTAAAGGCTCAATTGACGTTGGCTTGCAATGATGATCTATTTCGTTTTCAAACGTCAGATTTCACGCAATCTCGTTGTCGTGCGTAATCGGAAAAAAAGGTTCCGTCACGTTTGCATGAAATAGGATTGTCAAACAAAACCATTTCGCCAACAAACACTTTCCAATGAAATTTTCTTTTAGGTGTTTTTTTCTGCCCAACGGAACCGATTTCCATTCCAACGTTTGGCGATTCCATTTCCACGTTGGCCGTAAAATTGGTTGATGGATGATTGGCCGGTCGTTGTCTCTCAGGCCTCCCGGCTAGATGTGTGTGTGTGTGTATGTTGGCCTACATGTATGTAGACTTTGGTAGGAAAAACCCGAAACGCATGGCAGGTCATATTTCGATAACATTGTTGTAGGCACCCGAACAAATATAAATATATTCACCGTCACGAACGAACCCTTCGGATGCGGATTTAAAGATGGGAGTGGTGGAATTTCGCGAGCTTCCGGTTCTAGGAACGATTGGCCAACAACAAAAATCGATGACATAACTGTCAGCCATAGTTTGGCGTTGTCATGTTCGAAATCCTCTGCCTTCAACGCTCATCACGGAGAATTGAGTTATCTGTTGGAGTGGTTTTATTTAGAAAAATTCTATGCATTTATATCGCGTAACAAATGTTTCACGTCACGAATCGAAACGACTTTTGTTCAATTGAATTTCGTTATTTAGCGTTGGCAAAATAAAATGGCAACACGTGCGTCCTTCTCAGCGTAAAGATTCACTGTGAATAATTTAGAACATGACTTCACGTTGTGTGATTTGAGTTCGGGAAAATGATACACAAAAGTGTTACAAAAAACAATCTGGTTCGCTTTCGAATGCTTCAAGATTGAACAGACTGTAATGAACTCCATTTAGAATCCTTGGCGGACGCGAGAAAACTCGAGTGCGCGTAGATAAACAACCCCGTCGGAAGTTGGTCGCCCATCGGTTCGATTTTCCTTTCTGATTCAATTTATTCTACACACTCCACACGTTCGACTTCCGGCTCGATATGTTCGCAGCTGGCACGACGAGCCGTACCTTGGTGCAGCCGGAAGCGGATTATGGGCGAGTTGGGCTGGATCAGTTCGCCGTCCATCGGAACGCGGTGAGTGTGGATGCGACGGCGTTTCCCTCGTCGGTCGACGGTTTCCGGTGCGAGGATGGATTTTTCCGCTGCAACGGCACGCTGCAGTGCATCGAGCAGAGCAAGAACTGCAACGGCTACCCGGACTGTGACGACGGTTCCGATGAGCTCGAGTGTGGTGAGTCGATGAGTGATTTTCCCGTTCCGACTCCATTCCGTGAACCATTTTCCGCCCTTTTCCTTCCTCGTTCTAGATGACGCGGTGGGGCGCGATTATTACGATCATCTGTTCCGCAAGCAACCGGCTGCCATCAACGATCACCTCCCGTACACTCCCTGCAGTAAGATCGACCCCCCTCCCAAACGGAGCGTTTTTCCCTTTTCCAATCACTAGCGAACGATTTCTTGGGCGTTTTTTTTTCAACAGGCTGGAATGACGCCAACAACACCTGCAAGTGCCGCGGAACGGATGTGCTGTGTGACAACAAGGGCCTCACGGCCATTCCACCGTCGTTGTTCTCGGAAAACATCACCTTGCTGTAAGCCTTCGCATCGCGCGATCTCACGCCTCATCAAAACTTTCTCCCCCTTTGGGACAAGCGGAAAATAGAATAGGCTACCGTTTCTATCATGAACACCATCATCATCGTTCAGGATAAAATCTCATTCTGCACAAGAAGAGTAGGGGAAGAGCTTACCGTCGGAAAAGTAGAACATCGCCGTCACCTAACCCCCCGCTTGGCTTACCCTTTTGTGGGAGGAAAAACTCATTTGTTCGTCTTTTCTTTGCAGCGATCTGACTGGGAATGTCTTCCTCGAGCTGAATATGAATGTGTTTCAGCGGCTGCCGAAGCTTAGCACACTGTAAGTCACCACAGACAAATGGCACAAAAGAGAACGAACGAATTGGGATGGAAAATTGTGTTTGGCGTGGCGATATATTGTGCTGTGATTGCCACGTGTCATCCCGGGGCTTCGGGGTATGTCACAGAAGCGCTGGACACTTGTGGAAATCCCACAAATGACCGCTCCGAAACGATGGCTGCATTCTGTCAATCTAAAATCAATTTAAACCCCTTTTCCCGAATGCGGCAGCGTGGAAATGCAGTTTGCCAGGGATGACACGCCTTTCTTATAACGCCACGGACTCGTTGCAATTACGTTGAAAATTACATCACGTACAATTATTTTCTCACTCGCGCGCCCGTGGAAAACTGGGCGAGCGAGTGTCACAAAAGTAACGTCTTTTCCTTCACCCACCAACCCCGTTCGCGTCGCATCGTTATCCGCTTCGCTTTGGCAAGCTTAATTAAATCCACTCCGCTTCGCGAATCCTTTTCGTCAGCAGTTTGATTACTTTCAGGTTGAATGCGCGTCCAACTTTTCCCTCCACACGCTTACATTTTTTCTTCTCTTTCCATGACTGTACTTCCCGACAGCGTCCTGAGGCACTGTTCGATCGAGCGGATAGAACCGGTCAAGCTGCCGAGCAGCATCGATGCGTTGTAAGTATCTTTGTCCGCCGAAGGGAAAGCCGAACAAACATAAACACGTAAAGACGGACGCATTCCAGTTGGAAGGCCTTGACAGGACATTTTTCTGTCTTGTCCAGTGGGTTTTCGGTCGAGTGCCAACGAGACGAAGGACTCCATTGAGTGACCATATTGAGGAGATGAGGCTGGGGTTAATTGATATATTTTTGGCAACAAATATGGAGCACTCTATTAGAGAAAGGAATGCTAGATGGGTTCTCTCAACCGAGATTCTGGGAATTCGCAGAATCAAAGCCTACGATTTTTGCTGAAGGAGGTTCCTTAAAGATGTTCAAATTGTACTGCGTAAAATACCACAACAACAAATGATAACTGAATAGTGTAAATAGAGTCTGGACCAAATTACTCTAGTAGAGATTGTATATCATCGACCGAACTTTAAAGATCAAACAAGATGTTTTAACTTTCTAAACTCCACAAATCGATGGTTTGTTTACTTTGCGAAACCTACAGCATTTCCTCCAGCTTGTTTAAGAACGAACGTTTCAATACATGAATGTCGCTTTTCCCGGTTCACTTCCGGCCCGCTTCCCTACCACAAACACTCTTCAAAGGCTCGTGCGAAAGGCAGGACGTTATTGAACAACACAATAAAAACCATTGCGCACAGACAAACGGCTAATAAATTGCGTTACTTTATTGCGGGCCACAAATTATGCCGGCCCGAAGGGCGTCCGATAGTCTGGGAGGTTTGCTTGCTTCGTCTCGAGGCCGAAAGTCACGCCTTTTCCAGCCGTCCGGCAGGATCGCTATTTCCGGCAGATGCACCGAGCGGTTTTTCCCCCCATTTGGTGTGGAACGATAATTATACGATTGTTGGGTGTGGGGGGCGGGGGGGGGGGGAGAATAAACCCGTAAACTCTCCGTGCAACTAGTTGTTCGCCCGTTTTGAAACGGTATCGGATGGTGTGTGTGAGTGTTGGTCAAAAGTTTCCACATGCAACCCTCGAATCCCATTTATTTGTGGTCGCTTTAACACCCTTAATTCCCAACCGATGCACAACAGATGGTTCTTTGCCGGAAGTGGTTTTATTACGCTCATTTCCTCCATTCTCGCCTTACAGACACCTGGACCAGAACGCACTTACCGTGCTTCCGGAGAACTTCTTCCCGCCGGGGACGGTGCTGAGAATTTTGTAAGTTGCATTTGCGTTGCGGGGCGAAATCCAAAGTGCACTCCCTTGCTCTCTTATGATCGATTGTCGGGGATTTGTCTTCTTGCAGAGTTCTCAGCGGGAACAGGATCAACCGGCTGAGCGCGAGGAACTTCCTGAACCTGGCGCAACTGGAGGAACTGTAAGTGACAGCACGGATGATGGATGGAGTTTGGGTGTAAAACCGAATCGGTGCATTGATTTATTCCCTTATAGAGATTTAAGAGACAACCTGATTGATTCCCTGGCGCAGGACGTGTTGCAACCCTTGACGGGGCTCCGGATATTGTAGGTATCAAAAGGGTTTTTTGGTAGAAAAGTTGAGACTCTACGGACTCCCCTATATCGCTGCAGATACCTTAATGGGAACCGATTGCGGAAGCTCGTACCGGGTATGATACCACAGCTGACGTCGCTGCAGACACTGTCGCTGGCAAAGAACCAAATCGACAGCGTCGAAGTCTGCGCCCTCGACCTTCCCGCGTTGGAGCATCTGTAAGTAGGCTCGCAAATCCCCCAAATTAATTGGAAGTCGCTTGCAAGCTCTTGTATCTTTCCCTCCTTCTTGTGTGTTTTCCTTCGCAGCTACTTGTCGGAGAACCAACTCACCGTGATCCGAAACGATACGTTCGGCAACCTAACGAATTTAGTAGGATTGTACGTAAGCTTCCGGTGGCGCAGACTGGAGACTAAACATTTCGCATTAGGTTCAATTCTATCCCATTCATTTGCGTTCGTTTCTTTCTTTCCGATCTCTCGCATTCGGGACGTTTCCGGGGGCAGATTTTTAAATAGCAATAAAATAACACACTTCGAGCTGGATGCGTTCAGTGGAGTCGGCAAGCTGGCGACACTGTAAGTACCGGGGGGTTTTTTTTGGCCAAAGCCATCCTACGACTTCGCTTTCGAGGTATTACAGCTCCTCCCTCTCCACTCTGCAGCAACCTCCAGGGAAACAAGTTCGACCGGATCGATCGGCGAGTGTTGGAGCATCTCGGCAACTTACATCACATGTAAGTAAATCGGCTGGAAAATGTGGTTTGCCGCCAGACAGCGGCGAAGCGCCTAATCGAAGTGCCTCATCAATCATTCGCTTCGTTCGCAGCCATTTCACCGAGTTTCACCACTGCAAGGCGGCTTTGCACGTTCGCGTGTGCGAGCCGAAGGGCGACGGCATCAGCAGCAACCGCCATTTGCTCGATAATCCCGTCCTGAGAGCGAGGTACGCGACACCAGACATTCCGAACATTTTTCCACCCCAATTCGTCGTACGAATTCGGGCTGAATCATGAAGTGCGTCACATTCATTCAGGAGTTCCGAGGAGCAAGTAATTTCCCGCCGGCCTTTTTCTTCCTCCGATTGACGTGAAAATCTCCGACACACTGGTGCTCCTTCACGCTGGTTTAATTAAAATTTTAATTATCCTCCCAACCGCTTCAAACGCTTGGCTCCAAAATCGAAATTCCATCAGGCCAAGCCACCGGGAGCACGTACTCGCACGGGAATATGAATTTTTGGCACCAATAATGAGACATTAATTCCATTTTTCGGTGCATCTTTGACAGCGTTTGGATAATGGCGGCCGTCGGAATCGTGGGGAACTTGTTGGTGCTGTTCGGGCGGTATGTGGTGGGCTCGAGGAGCAGTCAGGCGCACGCGGAACACTCGCTCTACCTGCGCCATCTGGCGGCGAGCGATCTGCTGATGGGAGTCTATCTCGCGATCATAGCAACCGCCGACATCATCTTCAGGTGAGTGAGTCTACTTCTCGGAGGTGGAGTCGGATTGATTCGATCCTTTCGCTCCCGGAATTCCACAGAGGTGAATACCTGACGCACGACGAGGAATGGCGTATGAGCTCGACCTGCGCCTTCAGTGGCTTCCTGAGTACGCTGAGCTGTCAGTCGTCGACACTTTTGCTGACGCTCGTCACCTGGGATCGGCTGGTGTCGGTGACCAGGCCTCTCTACCAGCGTTCGAGTAGCAAAACTCGCGTCATCCTGAGGCTCGCTCTTCTCTGGGGAGTGGCGACGGCCGCCGCCGTTGCCCCGCTGTCCGCCACCGAGTACTTCGGGCCGCATTTCTACGGCAGCAATGGCGTCTGCCTGTCGATCCACATCCACGACCCGTACGCCATGGGCTGGGAGTACTCGGCGGGGCTGTTCATTCTGGTGAACACCCTGTCGCTGCTGTTCATCGGCATCTCGTACCTGCGGATGCTGCAGGCGATCCGCGTGTCCCGCAACGAAACCCGCAACACGCTCAACTGCCGGGAGAAGGTCGTCGCCCGAAGGTACGTGCTATCGAACGATGGGTGTTTGGTCCTTGGTCCTCCGTTTTACATGTTGCCATGAATAATTTTCTCACCTTCGCCACAGGTTCGCCATCATCGTTGCAACCGATTGCGTCTGCTGGATGCCGGTCATTGTAGTCAAATTAGTCGCCCTTGCAGGTGAGTACCGTTGTACAAGATTTTGGGGAGAATGTGGTGTGGTTGTGTCGATATTTACCATCGAGCGTCAGGGACCCATTTACTCTTGATGTTGTTAGTAGGAGGAGCGGGTGTTTGTATTATGCATGAATTAATTTCGATATTGATCTGAACGCCTACGAGAAGCCATTCTTTCTACTGAAGTATCGAAACAAAATACAGTAAACACCACAAAGGCACGTGTTGTTCAGATGCTTTCGTTTAAATTTGGGAACGCATGTCACAGAGTAATATCTTTAATTCGATTTAGTTGGAACTCACTTTAGTTAACTCACTTAACTAACCGTGACACTCACTTTTTCCTCCTATCGAACAACGCAAACAAATTTAACAAATGGAGGCGCCCATTCTTTCGTAAGGTCAAAGAAACGTAAGAGACAAAGTACAACACTTATGCGAAAAATTTGGACTTCTCACATTATATGGAAAACCACAAATTTTCACTGATCGATTCTCTATAAGCTGTTTTGCTAAGAAAAAATAACAAATCGTTTCCATAATTTACAAACTGAACCAAAGGCAAGATTGTTAGAGCACACATCAGTCGGTGCATAATATCCTAGAATGAGGACGTTTTTGATATTGTCTACATAACCAGAATATATGGAAGTTGGTCCTTTTTCTTTGTTAAATTTTTATGAAGAGCCGTAAAATGCATACATGATGCATTAGACATGCCAATGAACATATTATATGTATGGTTTTGTATATTTTTAAATGCCGTAATTCAGCTTAAAACATGCCGATGAATTTTACACCTCTGGTGCATCGTGCCTCACCTTCTCCTATACACCAATATTAAATTCAAAGTTAAGAGAGATTATAAATAATAAAAAATGATTTGTGAAGCAATATTGTTCGAACTTTGCTGTTGCTTTGAAACTGTTTCATCTTATTATTTTAAAGCAAGACTACTTTATTCAGATTTTGTTTTCACCGTATTGATTGAATTCTATAAAGTGAAAAGTTGTTTAGCAAACTCGTCTCCCACCGGAGTCGAATAAATCGTTCCGAAGACTTGAATTGGCCGAATGAAAAGTGAGTAATTAATGTAATTTTCCGCAACACAGATATTGGCCTCCTAGGACCTTTCGGGGCGTTCCGCGAAGTGGAAAACCATCCCCCTCCCCCCCCCCCCCCCGGTAAGGCAAGGCCACGGATCAGCTGCTAAACGAGGCGAAAAACGTGACCGAGTTTGGAACGAAAAATGCAGACACGCGAACCGCGTCGTCCGAAACTGTCCAAGCTAATTTGCACGAATGGGGAAACAATTTTCCACCAGACACGCTTTTTTACACGATGGATGGGGAGGGAAATCTCCATCCTAGCGGTGAAGGCGAAGAACTTCCTAGGTTTTAATTTGATAAATTTCTTCTCGAACAGTCGTCGCGGCCGGATTTTTCCGCCCAGGTTTCGGCGATACCGCGTTAACTTTGTCCTTTCAAATGTGACCAACTGGTGGGACACAATTTAATCTACATCAACACGAGCTTGGAAGGATGGAAAACATATCCTCTCGGGCGCAACTGAGCCTTCTGGCTTTTCCACCGAGACCCGGTGGTTCGGTTTTCCTTTTTCGTTCGTGTTTGTTTTCTTGTTGCAGCATTTTGGTCAATCGTCGGAGTAAACGGAAAACATCCATCAGCTCCCGGGCTCGGAACAAGAGCCATAGATTTTCCAATCTATTCTACCGTCTCGTGGTTGGTGGACGAGACCGGGAAATTCGGTTCGTCCGCAATGTAACACAAAGCAGTGCAACCATTGCCGCTTTTCCCGGCTTGGTGGAAATAGTTGACATTGCGATTTGTGCTCAGTTCGGTGTGTTTACGCTTCATCAAACCTGTTTTCCAATTCGGGGACCCCGCTTTTCTCCTTCTTACCCATTTCCGATGTCAACGGGTTTGCATCCCGGAAACATTCAATTAGAAACGGCGGTATGACCGGGCCCCCAACACAAATGCACACGCACGCTGCGAGTAGTTCATATTTGGCCAATTTGCAACCGAACTCCGCAGTTGTTGCAGATCAACCCTGCCGGATGGCGTAGGAAAATATTGACAACTCGCACCCGCCGGATGAGAACTACGTGGTGGAAAACTGCAACGTCGGAGCAGTTTGCAGAGCGTCGCTTGTGTATGAGGAAAGCTGTTTGTTGGGAAATGTGCCAGATCTGTCCGATCGATCCCGGGTTTCAACGCCGTGTAATTAAATCCCCCGCTCCGCTCTCAACCAATCCCTCGCACACTTTGGAATTTTCCCACATTTATTTCGACCCGGGAAGAAAATCAGTTCAGTCATTTGTCTTCACTCAACACCAAGATGGAGATCCCGAAAGGGTAGCGAGAGGAAGCGGCCGGCTAGCTGCGGTTAGAAAACCACCTTCGAGAGTATGTTCCGTGAAATGTGCCGAAACCAATCCAATCCAATCCAATCCAAATGCATAATAATGAGGCGGGTTTGGGGTACCGATAGTGGGTGGTTTTGGTTTTGAGAATGTATTGCTTTTTGTTGTGGCACGTGATTGCCGGGTGGCTTTCGCTTCGGTGGACGTTTGTACGATTGGGTAAAATAAATAGTGAACAGTGTTAGCGATTGGCAAGCTGGAGTAGATATCGTTACTGTTTGGATTCCACAGAACGGATGTCGAAGTTATCAATTATTTGTTCTATCGACTAACGATGAACAATGTTGTTGAGTGTTATTTTAATTGGCATTTTCTATCGTGTGTGTGTGTGTGTGTGTGTGTTTTTTGTACAGCAAAATTTAATTGTTTCAAATCATTTAGCTGACTGAACCGTTGTACTTTGAGGATTAATTAATTAATACAGTTTAATTTTTGCCTTGCATTTGTAGTGATTTGACTACGGTGAGTGATTTTAAACCGGGTTATGATTGCCATTGAATCTTTTCGGTTGCTATTGTTTAATGTATATTTCCACGTTTAATCAGTCATATTTGAGATTTTCTCGTTTGAAAATATGTTTCAAATTCTTTTACCCACTTAGAGCATACTCATTGGTGATTGAAATTACATGGAACAGTCAAGAACCAAATTATGGAAGTCAAATAAACGGGTAGAGCACAGACTACGATCGGATAAAATCCGTTCGACGGTCGATGAAAAATGAATTCTGTGCGTTTATACCTTATATGTTCAAAGGTTCCTTTGAAGCCTCCAGCTTCGTTTATACCTAAGGCGCTCAAGTGTTTCTTTTCAAACGAAGTCGTTGGTAATCATTTCAATAATTATACAAAATCATGATAAATTCATAAAAAACTACAAATAGGATCCGCAGAAAAGCAATTAACACTCTTTTTTAAAATAAGAACCCTCAAATGTACGAATTCGTTGAGAATCCGCGGCATAAAACCTCGCGGATTTCTTCCCATACAAACGGGAACGAACGGATTTGCGAAAAGAGTTCATTTCGTCCTTATTCAAAATGGCAGGTAAAATGAACACATTTGAGAGGAGGTGAGTGAAACTTGACAGCCAAATTTGCCCGCGCTTTTCAACGTGAGTGACCTTTGACAACTCGATTCGAACGGATATTTTCCGATCGTAGTCTGTGCTGAGCACGAAAGTCTATATATTTGCTTCGTTTCACGTTACGACCTCTGTTGATCCTTTGAAAGATTTATTACATGAGCCTCCATTCGGATATTACAAAATCTGCGAAAACAAATGTTGTAAAATGTTTGAATGTTTTAAGTAATTATCGGGCTAAGCACAGACTACGATCGGAAAATATCCGTTCGACGGTCGGTGAAAAATGAACTCTGTGTGTTTAAACCTCGTATGTTCAAAGGTTCCTTTGAAGCCTCCAGCTTCGTTTATACCTAAGGCGCTCAAGTGTTTCCATGAAGTGGATGATTGTTTCTTTCCGAACGAAGTCGGTGGTAATCATTTCAATAATTACACAAAATGATAATAAATTCATAACAAACTACAAATAGGATCCTCGGAAAAGCAATTAACACTCTTTTTTTAAATAAGAACCTTCAAATGTACGAATTCGTTGAGAATCCGCGGCATAAAACCTCGCGGATTTCTTCCCATACAAACGGGTACGAACGGATTTGCGAAAAGAGTTCATTTCGTTCATATTCAAAATGGCAGGTAAAATGAACACATTTGAGAGGAGGTGAGTGAAACTTGACAGCCAGATTTGCCCGCGCTTTCAACGTGAGTGACCTTTGACAACTCGATTCGAACGGATATTTTCCGATCGTAGTCCGTGCTTAGCCCGTATAATACTAAGCAATTACACACTTTTATACACAATGTTTTAATAAGAATGAGCGGTTTATTTTTCAATTTGTCAAAGTAACAGAACACTTTAAAATTGGTCGTTAACTATAGAAATATATTAAATTGTTTACCGTTCTTATGGTAATCTACCCTAAAACTGGTATCCCTGAGGAAATAAAATAACATTGCGTCCATTAAGGATAATATATTGCTACAAACATAAACATCCAAAGCTGCGCAAATGTTTAAAAGCTAAATGAAGCTCTCATTTGCATTGCATCGAGAAATCTGAAAGCGAGATTGACACACGTACCATCGAAAGGCTCCGTTCCCATTTCCATTGAGCACATGAGTTAACAAATATCAAGACGGGGGGCGTTTCCGTGGCAAAGCACAATTGATTAGCTAATCATTCACTTCGGTGCCATTTGCAACAGGCTGGAACAGCAAAATAGAACGAACGCGGAGGAAAAAGTCTGGTGAAAACAATGGCACAATTTGACGCCAAATGATGAGCTGCTCGAGGAAAACGGTTTGTCATACTTACGGCCTGTTCGCTTAGGACGATCTTAAATTTCCCCTTCCATTTCTGAAGTGCCGCTGAAGCCCGCTCGTTATTGTTATAAAGCGTTATGGAATGTTTCGCAAAGTCCCCACGTCGTAAGTAGGGCAAGCGCAAGTGCTCGCGTTTTGGGGCCAAACACCCACGGAACGGATCCTTTTCCCGGAGAGAAAATGCCACCCGGCGAATGGCGGGCGAAAGGTGTGCGGGGTGCACGAAAGCGAACCATAAATAAAACGGCATTACTCCTATTATCGTGTTACGGGTTTTTGCTTCACTCTCGACTCTTTTCCGTACCCGATCGGTTTCCTGTGCCCGGTGTCGGTTCGGGAAAATCGGACCAAATGGAGGCGCCTGGTGGCTCGTGGCGGTTTTGGTAACTCGAGGCAACTCGACCTGACACCCCCCCTCTCCCTCCACCGGCGGTGTCGATGGCATGTAGTTGACTTTCTTTGCTCCCTTCGCTCTACGATCGCGGTCACTTTGATCGGTTGTTACCGTTCAAATTTGCGGTTTTGAGGCTTTTTCCGTTCCTTCGCTCCGTTCCTTGGATGTGTTGCCGGACGATACCTGCTGGAATACTGGCTGGATGTCTGGCAGGGCAAGCATCGGTGCGGTGTCTCGTTAGGCAAAGCACGGCAAAGATATGTCACGTATCCGGTGGCGGCATATTTTGGCAAGCGTCCAAAGTTGATGGTTTTTGGTGATTTCTTTTAAGTTTTTCCCCGTAAGGATTTGGTTGTTTTAGTTTAAAGCATCTTTTCGGATAACTGTTTTTATTCGATGCATTTTGTTTTCTTGTCGGGATTAAAAAAAACATACGGTTGAACACATTGGTGAAGTCCACGTTTTTTTGGTTGTAACCGGAACTGAAACGAGATATTTTCATGCCTTCCTTTGATTATGTTTTTTATCAATGCAGACGGTATGGTTTGGAGTTTGATTGAAGCAACACAATTTTAAGATCGCATTATAGGAAATTTAATTCGTCAACATCTTCATCCATGCTTTTATGATAGTTTACCAAATATCAAAATTATAGCATTTCCCATGGTAACACCCACTCCCAATTGAATCGAAAATGTGTAATTGGAGCATGTGTGGCACAATTTTCTACCCACGGCGTAAAACGATTCGGAAAGCAAAGTTCTCCAATCGTTTGTTTTCCTCTGTCGATCATTAAGTGTCCACGTGACTCTATTAATGTTTGCTTTGGTAAACAACTGCTCCTTAATTTCCATGAGTATCCAGCTGTGTTACTTTGGAGAAACAGTCAAAATATTATTGAGTGTGTAATGAGTTTCATTTCTCTTTCCTAAACTCTTCTTCTTTCGCTTGTGCAGGGTATGAAATTTCGCCTTCGCTGTACGCTTGGCTAGCGGTGCTGGTGCTTCCGGTCAATTCCGCCCTCAATCCCGTTCTCTACACACTGACGACCGCACAATTCAAGCAACAGGTGAGTTTTCTTACGCTTCTTATGGTCGAAATGGGTTTCAAAAGGGTTTACGGTTCTTTTCCTGTGTTTTAGCTGGCTCGTTTCTGCTATTCGCTTCCATGTGGCGCTCGTCCGGAGTTGAACGGTTATGATTCGGCCATCGATTCGAGGTGAGTTTTAACACAAAAGTAGATCTTTAAAAGTATTTCATGGCTTGACTCATTATTGAGGACGTAAGGGAAATTAAAACTAATTCAAATCGTCGTTTTTCCGCTTAAATCCCAATGGCTTAACAAAGAATTCAAATACACTTGTTTGATTCAACGAAAGATCGAACGAAGCTGGTGGCGCCATCTAGGAATAAATATCAAAACGTCAAGTTTACCATCGCTCAAGATGCTTAACGCCAAAGATAGCTGCTGAGCAAGATGTTTACAGTCAAGACAAATTCGAAGCTATTTAAAACTTCGTTTTCTTATGAAACGAAAATTACATTCACGATTTAAGATTTTTTTATCTCCTTCCTTACGTTCGGGAAAACATCGAAAAAAGAACACGCAAGCGAAGGGGCTGGCTTTAGGTGCTTGAAAAGTGTTCTAGGGATTTCCCACTCAATACGATCCGCCACTTTGCAGGCGTAATACGAAAACGGTGGCTAATGATGTTTTAATGACTGGCTGGTGGAAAAGCACAAAACGCACAGTAATATCGCCATCATCACGCTCGATGGATAATGGAAAAAATTGAAAGGAAAGTGTCTCGCGGACGGTGTGCGCGGACAGAACTCCGATGAATGAAATGAAATGATTTAGTGAGCATCATCTTTCCAAACGATGCTAAGGAAGAGATGTGCGAGTCAGGAAAGAATAATGCACTCTAGAAAGGAGAAAGGATTCGTTTTTCTTTGTCCATTCCCTCCTAATAGGAAGGAATAATTAGTAAGAACCCTTGGTTACCTGCTTGGTCGTGTAAAGAATATGGTTGTGGAATGGTGACGATGGTTTTCCACTTTTCTTTTCCGTTTTTGATTTTCAATCCCTTTCAACAATGAGCTTTCGTGATGGAGCCGCGTTTTCTGGCGAGCTGTTGCTCGGTTCGTTATGAAAGTAAGTGAAATTGAAACCTCCGGACTACGGTGAACCCTTTTTCATGTCTTAATTATAATCATCCGATTGTACCCCCACTGTTTGCTTGCGTGGACAAGGAAAAGGATAGCTATTACTTCATTTTCTTGGGTTTACTCTTTAAAGTAAATTATACTATGGTTTACTATGCTAACAACGTGGAAGCCTTTTAGTTTGATGACAAATTTGATCAAAGGAAAAATAATTTCCTACAATAAGTAAAATTTATTATGCGTATCCTTGTACGAATCGATTCGTTTTCCTTCCAGGAACAGCATGGCTCAGTTTACACACAACGGAAGCAAAAGAATGATCCAGCGAAGGGTAAGTGACCGTTGAAAAGGATTTGTTCGATCAATAAACCGTGTGTCCCCTTCGCCTTCCAGGAAAGATTATCCACCAACACGAAGGTGTACGAGTTCAAATAGCAGATGTCGAACGGCGGAAGTGGCAGTCGGAGGAGTGTCCGCGGCCGGTATCGGTCCTCGGACGGGTCCGATTGTTCCTCCGACCACCGGAACCACCGTCACTGCTTCCTGCCGAACAGTGTCCACCATCAGAAGACGAACCAGGGTGGCCAGGGTCAGGGTGCGTTGCGGGGAATCATCCCCTCGCTGCCGTCGTCCCCCTCGACGATCATCACCAACATCGAGCAGGATCGGGAGGACCGCGACGTCCCGATCGAGATGACGGCCCTCGTAGTGTTCGAACCGAGTGGCCAAAATCATAACCCATCACGATTCCATCCATTGGGCGAAGCAGCGGCAGCAGGAGGAGGAGGTGGTGGTTCGGTGGTCGGCAGAGAAGGAGGGCCTTCCGGTCGGAAGCGATCCTCGACGACGGTGCAGGTGCTGGTGCTTATGGAGCGCTGCTCCAATTCGAGTACGGAAACGTTCGACTTTTAATTTTGTGCCGATTTTGAGACGAATGAGATTGTACTGTGATAAATAGAAAACAAAACCTCCCAACGAAAGGAAACAAACTGCAACCAATGGAAACATGGTGGATACAAAACAAGGACACATTTTTAGCAAACACGAAAGTATCTCTAGCAAATACTTTCTCCTTTTCTCTCTGACTCTCTCCCTCTCTCTTTTTCACTCACTCTCGCTCTATTTCTGTAAATTTTCAATGTTGACTGTAGGATCGATCGCAGAACGATCGCTTGTCGAAACTGTGAAACATAAAGTGAAACGCCAGTGTTTTATGTTAAGGGAGGATCATTTTAAACTCCACAAAATATTCGTTAACGCAGCCAGGGTTTAACGTTATAGATGTTTGTGTGCAAACGAGCAGGAAAGTATGTGGAACTGCAGAACAAATGCATGGAGATGAATATTTTTGTAATATTTAAATGTTGTCAAAACATAAACGAAAGATACTTCAATTTCACAATCTACATTTTATACTTATTTTTTATTGGTTTCGGAATCTATAACTCCCATTTTAGTTTCTCGTTTAGATAAAACTGTTGTGATATCATTCAACATTCAATACAGGTTTGAGATGAGTTTAATTTTCAAATTTTCAATATTTATTCTCTCTTCGACTTCACTCCGTCTCGAATCACTGACAGACACACTCGGATTATATCGTGTTGTATTCGGTCCCATTGTTAGGTTTTCTTCCCTCCCATGTTACATGTAAATGACTTCCCTGCACTCGCTCGACTTTTACTTTCCCAATCTTTTCTACTTTTCCTCAGATATGCTTTTCTGCCCCCACACACTCGTTCAATTGTTTAACGTTACCCACTAGTTACAGGTTTTTAGTAGTTTAACTTCATAGCGACTCACGACTCACGGTGTCACATTGGATGGACTACCTTCATTGCCACATCAACTTCAATCAATCATCAGCTCACGCTCGAGACGGGAGTGTGCTCTCAGCCCCCATTCTAATGGTTTTTTATCTTAACAACATTTATTAGGAAATCTGCTTTAAATAGTCGGCAAATGAAATGATTCTTCCATTCCGATAACCAACGGTGCCCATGCCCGAAAAAAAACCGGTGAGATTCGCATCCAGGCGGTGTGATGTCGCCGTGTATCAGTAAAGAATATCGCCCTCTCCTTATCGCTCTGATGAATCGCTTTTTTTCTTCCATTCCTCCCCCTCCCCCTCGGCGAGGGTTTGACCCGCGAGACTATCATTAATGGTATGGTTCCGGTTTCGCGATTCCCGTTTTTCCCGGGGACTAATAATCACGCGCCACGCACGAATAAATAACAAAACAATCGACCTTCCCCGATGCTCTACTTTTTCCGCCTCTTTGCTTCCTTTCCTCCATCATAATTAGCCCGAGGAGAAGTGGGGAAAAAAATACTAAACGCATACGTTGCCTCTCCCTCCCCACGGTGCCAATAATTATATCCTTCTTTTCGGTTACAGTTCGATTCAGTCTTTAATATTTACACATTCTTATAGAGAAATTCAATTAACAAAATTCCTAGCTAAACGATTTGCTCCTAGTGCCACAGTTTTCTCGTTCTTTATTATGCTTCTTCCCAAGAAGAAAGCACTATCCCTAGTGCGTCTTCGTTTAGTAACGTGCGGTTTTCCTCGACCGGATTTCGTTAATATACAATTTCCACCCGAACTGGATGCTTCAGCAGTTTCCAAGAAGCTTTCATTACGATAATTTAATACACTCTGCTACGAACACACTTGTGCCTGTGTTTTGTCATTTCGTTTCATGTTCGATTGGGACTTCGGTGTTTTTTCACAGGGAAAGTGGGTGTTTATCTTGTGAGGAGCGACAAACACACTATTTCTTGGAACAGTTTACCTTCCTATCAACTAGTGGAATATTATTTTATTGTTGAAAAGGGTAGGAAAAGAGAGTAATGGCTTGTATCGGTAAGGAGTTTCTTCTGTTCTGTTCAGATTTACTAATTACGGAGGAATGAAAATGTTATCTGCTTAATAATCGCACGGTGCGGTACGCGAGTGATGAAATGAACTGGTCTTTTCTCGTCAAAAGGTAACAGCTTCTGGCGCGTAGTTTAGAGAGGAGTAAATATATTTACACTGGTGGTGTTAGGACACCTCTTTTACTTAGCGGTATGTGTATATGTGAAGCTTCGGTCGCCGTTATCGAACCTCCGGAAGTCTTATCTTATGCTAGGCGAATTTCAACGTACTTATTAAAGGTGAAATCCAACACTTATGCTTTACAGGGACAGCTTTCAAAGATAGCAGGGTTGAGGGAAAGCAAGTAGGAAATCTGTTTCGTTAACCTTCCCTTCGAAAGATGGATTCGGGAGGCTATCATCAATTTACCTAGAGAAACTGAACCGCGATTGGAATGAAAACTCAAAGGCACGTATTTATATGTGAGACTCGATCGGTCGCAGGAGCCTATGACGCGTGTGTGGCTATCACAATCCTATAAAAGCTGCTCCGTTTTCATCTCCAGGTTTAGCGATCGAAGCCGCACAACAAAA
Organism: Anopheles coustani; assembly: GCF_943734705.1. Taxonomy (NCBI): domain Eukaryota; kingdom Metazoa; phylum Arthropoda; class Insecta; order Diptera; family Culicidae; genus Anopheles; species Anopheles coustani. The sequence goes on along the minus strand of NC_071288.1, from coordinate 3,446,423 downwards.
AACGATGGGAAAACATTTCAATGTGTCCCAATCTTTTAGCTTTAAATATTTGTGTTAATTCTCTCTCTCTCTCTCAAACGAAACCGCGAAGGAATGAAGCCTAGCTGGCGCTTGGTCTTGCAAGCTTAAAACGACATTTAAACACTACCCACACACCATATCCCGATTGTTTTACTTTTTTACATTAACTGCACACCGAAGGAAAAGGTGCCGCTGCCTACTTATAGCCTAAAGCAATCTAACAGTAGTAATAGTCGTATGTTCGGTTGGCTCGTTCTTAACGGGCCTATCTCTTCCTCACCCTTCCTCCCTCGATTGGATTACGTCGACTTATAGCTCGTAGCACTAGAGACTAAAGAGACTGCGGACTCGTGCCAACAGTCACCGCTTGTAGAGCGAGTCTTTGCCACCGCGGAGTAGCGATCCGCCGCCACCACCACCGCCTCCCGATCCCCCCGGTGGCGCCTTGAAGAACCCGAGCACATCGAGCGTACGGCGCGTCCGCTGGATCAGCTCGTCCTTGTACTTCCAGATGGTGGTGTCGCGCACCTGATTCTCCTTGAACTCTTCGCAGCTCTTCTTGAGCGTCCGGACGCAGTCGGCCCGGTAGTGCTGCAGCTGCGCATCGTCCGTACTGACCGGGTAGGAATGGCAAGTGCCACCGAGGCACGCGATCGGGAAGTGGTTGTGCAGAGTCAGCACCCGCTCCGGGTTGTGGAAGCACTTGACGTACTGGTTCGGCTTGGTGTAGTTTTTCGCACGCGTCACGTGCTGCAGCATGTGCATGTAGCGTGGCGTGTCCTTCGCCCACTCGTGCTCGTGCTGATCCCGGTCGAAGAAGTACACGTTGCGCACGTTGTAGCTCGGGTAGGTGTCGTTCTTCAGCTTCATGCCTTTCGCCACGACACGCTCCATCAGGTCGTGCCAGGTGCGATCCTCGTCCATCTTCGGCATGATCACCTCGTCGATGTCGAGCAAGGCGATGAAATTATACTTGTACATGTTCTTGTACAGGCAGTCGTTGTACGGGATCAGCTCGTTCTGTCGCTTGTGCGTCGTTTTCTTCGAGAGGAAAAGATGCTGGAAACCGGGCACGTTCGGTTGGCCACCGGGTAACGTCAGCGGGGTCACATGCACCCGATCCTGCTCCTCGTAGTACCGCAACACCTTGGAGATGTTCGGGTGGACCTGCAGCTCGTAAAAGAACACCTTATCCGCACCGAGAATGCCGAGTAGCTCGATCCACTCGACCAACCGCACCGAAAGGTCGTCGTACAGAAAGTCCAGCCCCTTCACGCACACCGCAAAACCGCGCTTTTCATCGTCAAGTGGACGATCGTACAGCACCCGTAGGTTGTTCGTGGCCGTATCGCACTGCTTCTCCACCAGCGACACCGATGCCGGCACCAGTCCACGGAACGGTTTCGGGATCTGGCAGGCGATCAGATACGGCTGGTAGATGCCCTGCTTGTAGTTGCCCCACTTGTTGAACCAAATGTACTTGTACTCGAACGTCTTCACGATGAACGGCTCCTTCTGGCCGTCGAACCAAAGCTGGCAGAAGGTCTTCACCCGCGGCTCGATCCGATCGATCATGCCGAGGATTCGCACGGCCGGTCCGATGCGCGACCGCTTCCGGATGTCGTAGTACGCACCGAACAGCTGAAACGTTCCGTTCGAGCTGCGCAGCGTCTGCCAGTAGATGTTGTTGAACTCGAGCTCGAAGATCGACGGGTAACGGGCGCATGTGGCCTTCTTCTGTACCGCGTTCTTGTGCTTGCTCCAGTAGGCGATCGGGAGTGAGGGTAACCGTGACTCCACGTCCTTCACCAGCTGCTCGTCGTCGATCACTGCAAGACGGGGAGGGAAAACATAACGACATGAATATTAATTGCGAACGCTCTCTCTCTCTCTCTTGGCTCGGGGTGCAGAACACCGCGTCTTTGGGAATTAATGACACACGTTCCGTTTATTTGCGAAATGGGGGAAGAAATAGTTGGAGGTGTGTGATAATAAAGTACCGTCACGTCCGGGGACTATAGTGAATCGCCACATAGCTCCAGGAAGGGCCGTTAAACTCGACGTAAATACTTTGTCACGTGGAAATCAATTACAAGCCGTGAGCACACGTGACAGGAAAAAGCAACACTATTTGCCTTTCCAACCGGTTTCTAATCAATCAACCTTTCCCAGCGGAGGTTGAAACTTGCCGTTGTTCGCTCCGAGGAGAGGATTTAACTAAAAATAAATGTTCCATCAATGGCACGATCGCGAGCTCCAGTATAACAACATACTCCGAATTTGAAACTGCGCTTATGTAGCCTTGATTGCGGATCGCACAATTCAACAACAAGCAACCTTCGATTCGATCCAATAACAACAACTCCAATAAGCCAGCCACACGTCCCATGGTCGGATCGTGTTTAGCAGTTACTTATTGCGTCAAAACAAAAACACCATGACCATGACTGGACGTGACCATAGCCTAACTTGCCAGTAGTTGCCAAGCCGCACAAGTCCGGTAGCCTGCATCCTCGCTTTTTCTGAGTTTTGGTTGGAGGTGTTGGAATCTCTTTCCTTTTCCAGACATTGAAATCAAATAAAAACAGGTGCAACCATGTTGACGTCGTCCACATGCTGTTGAAAACATCGTTATATCTTATCTAGCTAAATCTATTCCTTTGCAGATGGAAGCACATCTTAAACGGATGGAGTTCCTGAATCTTAGAAAGCTGAAACCCCGACGGGATTAGTGGCGATAAAAGACTGTGATTTATGCTCTTCATGGTCCAATTTTTTACGTACACCAACTCTGCGTAGCTTGAACAACCGAAAAAGAAATCCAAGGAAACTGGGTTACTCCCCGCAGGAAATCGGTTTATCAAACGATCTTAAGTGATGCGCAGTTTTGCGAAAAGCAAAACTAACGGTATGGTGAGGACTAACTCTCGGTTAAAATTCAACCAATCAAATATATTAACCTGAACTACGAAACAAGAGAATATGCAGGAAAAGAAATCTATAAACTTAAGCTGCCGCGTCGTCTCAGGCGTGTGCAAATTGGAATACGGCGAAGCGATTTATGCAAATCCGAACGATCCCCTAGGAGTTCGTCGCGCGGAGAACGACCGGATAACGACGGCCGACGACGACGGTGCCCCCTTTCTCCTCCTCTTTCTTTCGATGATTTTAAAATTATCATTTTTCATAGTACCGTTAGGAACCACTCGCTCTGCCGTCTCTATTTCCCGGTGACAGGCAAGGCGGAGATGCGCTGCTAAAACACCTCCCATCATCATCATGTGTGTGTGTGTGTGGTATATATTTTATCAGCTTCACCATTAGCGCTCCATTCCTCCATGGTCCGATGGTGGATTAAATGTTGAAAATATCTCCAGCTCATTAACCGTTCCGGAGAGAACACCGGATGCGTTAGCCTCGGGGGCCGTGACCATGTCTAAGAACCGGGGAGGTTGGCGAGATAATGGAGTAAATCTCCACAGTCCATTTCCTCGGCGTTCTTTTCTCCTTTCCCCGTCGCAATGTAGAATATGATCGTGGACTGGAGGAGGTGGTTCGTTATCTCTACGAGATCTGTGCAGTCTTCTAGTTGGCTTAAGGTTTATTTACTGATCGTGCCAAAAACTTGCGTCAGAAACAACACGACTCCACACACGGAATGGGGCGTAGTTTTGTCCATAGCGGGACTTATCACTACACACTGCGCTACGGTTTGTCTGCCTGCCGTGTGTTTTTGTCCGTGTGCTCCGATTCCGAGTCTGGTTTTTATCCGCGAATGTGGAGTTCGAATTCGGGACAGCGCGTGATGAATTCCCTCCTCCCTTCCGTTCGGACCATTCCGTTGCGCACTAAAATCAACGCGAGTCACGTGGTCGGTGGGCGTATGAGTTCCTCCATGACTCCGGCTCTCCTTCTCTGTCTTCTTCCTTTCACCCGTGACCTACACGAGCTTCATAACCTCATTCCCGTTTCTCGAATTCGGTAGGCCAGAGCTAAGTCTTCGGAGTCCTAGCAATGGGAAGCTGACTGAATGGGGTAAGAAAAGGGAAACCAAAGTCCAAGATGGGCTTAACACCCACAACGATGGCGCCATTTACCGATAGACTTCGAAAAGGCACAAACTTTCTCACTTAATCTTAGCTGTCCGCGAAGTGCGGCATCCAGAATTGGTAAGAATGCGCCACGATCCGTCGCCAAGCTCTGAAAGGGACGACTCTTGGCAGAGGGGCAGGTCGGTCTCGCCACTCACTCGCCCATCACGATGTACAGTTAGTTGATCTAAATCCCAAACTCCCAGAGTTTGCCTACCCAGATCGCCCCAAGACGGAAAGAAGGCGAACCCGCGATAAATCAATAGATGAAAACGTAGACGACGACGACGACGACGACGATGAAGCCACACTTCGATGACGATGACGATGATGATTGGCCAGGTGGACGAAAATAGGCAAAAATCGGAACGGCCCTACATGGTGAGTGCTAACTCATGTGTGTGTGTGTGCGCGTGTGTGAAAGTCCCCTCCTCCTCCTCTTCCTTACGAGTTCGCATCACCTGAAATGGCCCCATTGATGAACCAAAGATTCCATTCCGCAGTCGATTCGTGAGGGCCACTTAGGGTCACAGCTGAGGTTCGCTGTCCGGAAAATGTGTGACACGGGGCAAGAGTGTGTGTGTGTCGGATAGGACGACCTGAAACGAGGTCTACGGGACGGGAAGTGACTTTAGAGGTCGCGGTAATTTATATATTTTGTCTTCGTGTCCCCAAACATCTCAACCTCTTTCCATTCCCGTGCATGAAGTAAAAGGAAGTCGCAATCGTTTCCATTTTCCTGTCTCAATTCCTCAAATTCCAATGGATCGACGATTTGGCCGCCCGGTATGCGGAATTCAAAGCAACAAGTGGACGCAAATGACGCGTTCCCAAGCCTCTTGCCCCCCCTTCAGGTAGTGACGGTCAAAACAAGCTCACAGAAACAGTTTGTTTTTGTAGATCCTATCTCCACTTGGCCGTGATTTGTGTTTTTGTGGCCCTCATTCCACAGTCAAATGGATAACTTATTGGGTTTATCTATCAAAGCTGGTAAATGGGAGCAGAGAATTTGTCATCGAATTCGTTCAGCTTTAAAGTGGCACACTGTTTCGCTCCGATTTGGGTCAATGATATTCTGGACAAGTCGGATAAAGTGGATAAGCTCGAACTTAATCTTGGATCCGATTTGTAGCCTACAAGAAATGGAGTATCCGCTGTCGGGGAAACTCGGCTACATTAGAAAGTTCTATTTTTTTTTAGAATTGCACAAAATACTTGTATCATGGCATTTAAAACACTAGGTTGAAGTAATTGTTTTTTGTGGGTAAACTTGGAACTGTGATAAACTTCTTGGACTTAAGACTTGGAAAGTGATAAAACGTTGGAACGGTTCGTTCTTCTCTTCTTACTGCCCACCCACAGCAAATCTTTCCCGTTTTCCCCTCCGAATGTGTCACCCGGAGAGTCATTAAAAATTTACGACCGATCCGTTGTTAAACTTCGGGATTCGTCACGCAGAGACCTTCCCCATTTTGTTCGGCTCGCTTCTTCTGATCGTAAGTTGTCGATGAGTTGGCCCAGGCGTGTGCATGTAAATAACTTTGTCCTGGCGTACAACACAGTTTACGACCCGGTTGTGGCATCTTCGATAATCGACCGGGCTTCAAACATTCCTGCCAGAAACAGATTGTCACCAACGCCCGGGTCGACGTCTGCGGCACTCGGATAATTTAGTTCCATGTACGAAAACAGACATGCTCGAGAATACGGGGGGCCAGAAGAACGGTCTACAACTGTGGACGACAAACATTGTAAATTAAGCTCGGCCCACGAACAGTGACAAGCTGGGAACCAACATAAGGCGCGTCAGAACTTTTCGGCAAATGTTTAACGTTCGCACTATTCCATTTCCAAACACCGAAAAACTATTCCTATCGAACCCTTGTGCTTGTCCACCAAAAGAAGTCTCCACCGGGAAGGCAATCGTTAATCGTTGGTTTTGCGATAAAAAAAGGCTTCGGCTTTTACCGCAAATCATGGTAGGCGAAGGAAATCGATGTTGACCGACGGTAAACATACCTTTGTACCGAACACGCAGCAACCCGTGAGATAATGCGTTGCTTATCGTTGACGTTTCCGGGAATGATTATACCTACTTATCCTGGATCTTGCGGATATAATCGTTACAGACCCCCACATGAATCGTAAATCCACTGATTTACCAAAAAGTAAAATTAAGGATAGGAAATCCTGGTTCCGGTATAATCACATAGGGTGGGAACTTGGTAACTCGATACGATTTCTGTGATTTCAGTTTAAGCCCATATAAATTGATTGCAGCTGTAACACTCCTTCTGTAAGCCTCCACTCGAGGTAAAGACAATCTGGAGTGGGTCAACCCAATACCAGTCCTGTAGATGACACGTCCAGCGACGTCTCTGCTACATCAAATGAGGCATCTTAAATGCCATAAACCTTTTTTAAGTGCGCTGCTTTATTGCCTCCGTCTGCCAGAGGTAGAGTGCTGCTCTGGGCTTAATGAGCTGTCGACGTGACAATCAGACATTTACGTTGAAGGAAAATATTTAAACCTCCCGCTTTGTGTACGTGCTGTTTACCGAATGCACGGACAAAATGAACCGTCAACAGAACCCGGAGATCGTATTGATTTAGCTGAGATTATCGATTAAAAGTGGCCGGGTGGGGTAAAAATACCAAAACAATTCGAACTCTCCACCAACCGGATGCCACATAGAATACAGCATCTACTTGCGTTCTGGAGATTGTTTTCTCGGCAACTCCTTCATCGGAGGTCCGCCGTCGAGTGGTTCTTCGAACGAGGACCATATCATCGACTTCTTACAGCGTCGTTGTCATGCAGCCGGTGCATTGTCGTAATGGGTTGGTGAGTTTCGCATTTTATAGCCTCCGTCTTGCGGCGGAAGAATGCTAATCATCTTCATTCCATGGCGCGTCCACGCCATCGCGGTACAGCCACACTCCCCCCCTCCGTGCGGTGGGGGGACTTTAGAATGCGAAAAGTCTTCGGTGGGTTGGGATTTTCCCTTTTTTGTCCGTTTTCTTACCGGCACGATTATCGACGAGCACCTCGTCAACCCCGGCCATCGCGCCCGCCATCGCGGCCGGCGAAAGGTAGCGGTCGGTGGTGGTCGAGGTGGCCTCATTTCCGGTCCATCGGTTGTCCTTGTTCAGCAGCAGCCGCCCGTTGATGGGCGTCTGGTGGAACTGGTGCTGCATCACCTGGTCGCCGTTCAGCTTGAAGAAGCCCAGCACCAGGAACGACCAGATGCCAAGGCCGAAGATGAACTTGAACACGACCCGCGTCTTTGGCGACATCCGATGTGACATCATGGCCGGCATGGTGATGCGTTGTACGTTGTGTTGCTGCTTTTTTGCGGTGAATTCTTTGCCCCGCACTCTCTGCAAGGCGGTCGCAAGTGGCGTGCGTTTAAAGTTCTCTCGCGGCGAAACGGCAGAACGTTCTTTTACACTACTTCAAGCCGCAGTTCGAGATTCTCTATCCGTGCATCGTCGTCGGAGGGCAACAGTTTCATGGCGCACGGTGTTGACGCTCCTTATTAGCCGCATCGGCGACAGCTTTCTGCAATGAATCAAGAAAACGAAAACATTCCAATCAATCAAAGATGAAAGAACGCGCAATTCTGCAATATAGTGAACAAAATTAATATGGTCAACGATCGTGGGTTACTCCGCGTCGCGACTGGTTGTGAATGGAAATGAGACCCGGTGGCCAAAATTAGACAGTTCCATGGTGTCTCACGAACGTGTACAGAAGCCTTCCGTCTATGTGACACGCACGTGAAGCACCTCGATTTGATGAAGATCCGCCGATAACGTGTTCACATAATAAATCTCAACAGGTTCATCGATTCGTTGTAGCTACACACAATGACCCATGGGCATGGCCTTGCAGGTCTAGTACTAAATTGGCATTGGCATTGGATGAACGAACGCTACGTTTATGGAGACCCTCAACCTCACAAATCGCCGATATCACATCATCGCTACCAAAATCAAACTGTCTGTTTGTTCTGACAGATTCCTCCAAGACCCTGTGGACGTGTGGCATCAAACCCCCATTTGCATAATGTCCCATTATTAACAGCACCAAGCGGACGAACGTAACGCCGCTCACCACCCTTGCGTAACGCCTGTAACGATGTCAATGTCAAGAACGGCTGGCAAACGTGTCGCTGCGACTATCGCTGTTTGACGATCTGCCGGGATTGATAAGTAATTTGCCTCCCGGTCGGTCATCATTATTACAATGCTGCAAGTCTGGTTGCGTGTCGTGTCCAACGTGTCCGAAGATATAGTATCGGTCATAATGAGCAAGTTCAAGGTGAGGACAGATTTACGCCCCATACATTAACGTAAATATCTGACAAGGGGCACTTGCTGTTGCATATTGAAGCAATGCACGCGCAATGTACATGTTTCATCACGAGTACATGGAATGTTCGGATCTATTATTAAACGAAACATCCACTAAGTACATCGTAACAGTTGCTTCTAGCTTGCTGTTGCTGAATCTTAAACATTTATTAATGACGAATAATTACAAGCTACAAGATTTGTGAAACATCTCCTCTCCACATTTATACCTCTAATCAAACAAAATTCATATGGCACTGCTGCAGCAAAGGGGGTAGTCATAAATGATTGATAAAGGATCATTCAAACACTGTATTTTAAAAAGGACGGGATTCTTTTTTCCTTTGCATAATAATCAAGAGAAAGTTTATTTCTACAAGATTAATGGAGGCTCATCTTCATCCCACACGAAATGATAGGAGGGGGTTGATGATTACTCGTATCACCGAAAGGAATTCAAAAATATTTTACGGCGTAACCAAAAACATTCCTACGCAACGCAGAAACTTCCCGAAAACGTCCAATATTCACCACGACCATTTATTGAACCTGTTAACGAGTTCCAGTTGCGAATAAAAATTTAAATTTTCCTTCCCCGTGTGATGTTTCATAATGCGAAGCGGGTTATTACACGGAACCTAAGGCAAAAGGGCCCGGTTACCTTCTTCCGTGTGGTCCCACTTTCTTCTGGCGCCAAGCCTGAACCCCGCTCGCCGGGAGGGGAGATCCACTTGTGTTTGGGATTACATAAAAATTAGCATTGGCCTTCGAAGTCGTGCGTCGAAACCGAGGAAGAGACTGGCATCCGCCGCTGTTTTAAGCCTGTGTTTCATTTACCTCGCGACGGTGGTGATGGCCATCGTGATTTTATTGTGACAACCTAAGCCAAGCTGCAACGCAGTGCAGCCATTGCAAGGACGGCAGAAAATTGTCGGACCATGTTGTGAAAATGTAACCGACGGCAACGAGCAGCAAAATGTCTTACAGCGCGGACAACTCCTCCGGTACAAATCTTCTCCGTACGAACGACATTGGGATTTGGTGGCCCGGTCTGGTTTCGTGGTCGTGACATAACGATGATGATGTCGGAAAGCGGAGGACGCAGAGATGTAAGCCGATCTGCAGCAAGGCAGCACATTCCGATGTGGGCACAACTAATGTGTGCACGGGTAGCAGAGATAGTCAAAGAAAAACTTAATACCCCAGCAACGTCGGGAGGCCAGTTCCAGAGGCAGATCTGCATCTCGAGAGTTGCATCTTCCAGGCGGTGTGGTGGTGTGTGCATCGGGGGCAACGGTTTTCGGTCGTTCCATTCCGATTCGCACTGCTGAAGCGCAAGATCTCGACCAGGACCAGGGGTTGCCGTTTCCACGGAACTCGTCAGACCGCGCTCTATATCGCTCGGAACGACGGACTTCACAAGACGGGTTTAAGAGGCAGGCGGAGCAGTACACAAGGCAAATAAAGTAAACCGAACGTTCCTGTCGGACCAGTTCGCATATGAATATGAGACGACTTACACAGGCAGGGGCGGTCGCAAATAACTATCTACAAAACTTGCGTCACGCATTGCCCTGCTTGGCCGCGATGAATCAGGCGACTTCCATCGGAACGAAGGGGAATTTCGAGTGAGATTTCACCCGTAGTACTGTTTATTTGCTTTTTACATTTTTCTCCCCCAACCAAAGCGCGTCACGCGGAATCTAGGAAACAGAATGGGGAAGAAGATGGGCTGGGTGTGAAAACGGGTGAAATGGATTTAACATCTTGACCACTAACATTCGATCGTCACGATCGTCTTTTGACGAACTGGGGAGCCACTTTCGCGGGGACGTGTTTATAGAAAATTTGTAATTCATAAAAGTGGGCGAAATCGGCCACCATCATCATCTTTGATTACCATCATCATCGCGATCATCGATCGAAGGGAAGCGTGTTTGTTTTTCGTTGGCGGCACGTTAGAAACCTCCAATGAATTTTTATATTCGGTATTGGAATAGTATGGAGCATTTTTCGTCGCGATGTTGACTATTCGATACGGAATTTTAGACTCCCTAGGAATTTTCATATGGTTCGCAAATACCTCGAACTACGCAATTGTACTCAGATTGCGCACAATTAGTGTTTGATTTATTGCTTCCTTTCAATTTGCTGATAAAAACACCCACGAATGTGAGTAACGCAAATACATTTCTGTTTGCTTATATTTAGCTGTTGTTATGAAGTTAAAGTAAAGTTTTTGGTTTCAAAGAACGCGAACTTATCGTCGTTTTATCATGAAAAGATTGCTCGTAACGCCAAAGACCCTCGTAACAACATTTCTTCTTCTCGGAAGGTTTTCTAGAAGGAAACAAACGGACCTACATCCGGTTCCTAGAGACAGGACGGATACGATAACTTTGATATGGAGATAGCGAAGCCTCGTGATAAGGGTTTAAGCTAAAAAGTGATCAAGAAATGTTGATTTAAGATGAACAAGATTACTTTAATACGACGAATGCTCTTTGCCATAGTAAAACAAATCAAAGAAAAGGGAAGGAAGATTATTCTAATCCTTAATCATCGACGTTGAAGCATTGAACTGTTTTCGTATGAACTAATTCACAAAGTGTCCATCCAGTCGGGCAATATTGATATAGTGTAAGGTCTTACGCCAGTCTTTTTTAAAGACAACGACTGGTTAATCTAACGCCACGACCTTTCACTATCAGCAAACTTGTGAATGATTGAGCACGGTCATAACAGTCTTATGATGTGTTTGTGGGGAGGAATCGCCCGGGACATGTGTGCATATTCTACACAAGTTGAATCGAGTGAGGGTATGTTCGGGAATACATTTCCTTCGCGACTCGTTTATCTCTTTTCTATCGTTATCCTTCCATCTGAAGTTCCTTCACACTCACGCAAGCATGATGGCGAGAACAACATCTTGGAAGTCCTTTTTTTGTTGGGATGATGTTTTCTTTTCCTTTTGAAAAAGATGCCATAAGGAATCCATATACACAAACCCAAAGCCTGCCATCGATACCCAGACGTAAGAATAATGCCATTGTCGGCTGAAGGGCAGCGGGTAAAAGAATAAGAAGTTTACCAACACATGGTTCCAGCGGAAGGATGCATACCTACAAAAGATTCGAAAGGTTTGGGCCCGTGTCCTTTTCTTCGTGTCTTCTTGCTTCGCCTTTGACTATTCCGATGGCTTTTTGTTGCTCTGGAATCGGTTTCGGAATTTTCTAAATCAGATCCGTGCTCTCAACACATGAGCTTATCTTGTTAATTCACACTGACACTATTAGGTGGAACATGCACACAAACGGCAGCATCGGAATGCGATACGAACACGGCATGTACGGAAAACACTCCATGAAAATCGGACAAATTCCTCGCGATGCAAGCACCTCAACCAAAACGAATCTTTTTCACGCAAAATGAACCGTTTTCGCGAAATGCGACGATTGCTGATTCCTTTTCTTTTTCCCCTCCACACACACACACACACTTTGCTCACTCACGCGATTCTGATTTGGTTTCTGTTCGCCTCAGGCAGAAGAGAATGCTTAAGATAAACATAAGAGCATCAAGCACGAAGAATGATGGACCAGCCAGCTTGAAAGGAAAGATCGAAAATCTTATGATGCTAAGATTTCCTTTCCACACACCACGGAACTGGCGATGATAAGACCGGCTGGTATATTTATTTGCTTTTCTGCTCGCTCTTTCTCATCACGGAAATATTCAAGCAAAATTCACGTTGGCTGCCACAAAACACACCGGTACGAGTGATCGATGGTTGATTTGTTATTCTTCTGCTTATTTATTTATGCTTTCCACAACGATGCCATTCGGGCACATTCGGGATCGGTTTTGGGTGAAATGATTTTTCGTTTCGTTTTATCAAAAAATCTACCACTAACATTTCACCATTTTCCCATGCGTGACGTTCACGGGACGCACGTGCACGATCTCGAAATAAATCTAAGAAACACACTCGCAAGACGGCACACTGATTTCTCGACCCTTGAAATCTCATCCGAGCGCGATCGTCAACGCTCCGGCGACTCCGAACCGATGCATAGCGAGCGGAAAACCTGACTGAAGATCAGCTTCGACCAGGAATCCCTCGCAAGTGCGTACTGCCGCGAGACGAGAGCGAGTGAAAACGTTCGCCGGGCGCCATTCGCGCGAGAGGGAGATCCGCGAGATAACGGCGCAAAGCGGAGTGTGTGTGTACGTGTGTGCAGCAGCAGCAGCACGCCGCGTTGTGGCCTTTCTTCGCTGGCCGATCCGGAACGCCGCCGCGGGATCGACCTCGACCGAACAACGATGACGTAGCGCTGCTCTGCTGACGATGACGACGATGATGGCGGCGGCGGCGATGACGATGCGATGCAGGCTCCCGGCCGATCGTCGGTCGATCGATGGCGAACGGCCTCGAAATGGACGCTTCAAAACCGGTACGCATACCAACGTCATCCGGGCCGCGTCAGCTTTGCTTAAGCCTGGTGTATTATGTATCGTGTGTGCGTTTGAAAACCACTTTGATTTACGTTTCGAGACGTGATCCGGAGCTTGCCTGTACGATCGGTCCCAAGGAGTCGGGAACAAAAAGAACATAAAGCCATCGAAATGCATCGTTCGAGCGTCAGGTGCAAGAAAATCTTACCCTTCTCGTCTCCCTTCTTGTGTCCGCCTATCGCTCGAAGGATCTTCGAATGGGAAGTTTTAGGTAAACATCATCTCATTGCATCGTCAACAAGCTAATGGAGGATACGTTATTGATTTTTTAGAGGCTTTTAACGAGGAGACCAACGACATTCGCCTCTTTAATGGAGAATGCGTTATCGTGCACTGACCATCACCTTGGTTACCGCGATCACCTTTCAGTGTTCCATGTGTGCGTGCAGCTACAGTGGTCGATTTCGTGTACATTTGACCCGCAATAGGAGCGTAACGGACTGCGTCTGAAGGGTATAAATGGATGTTTCTCTGTTTTCAGCTATTCGTTTGAAGGTGCGCTTGAACTTGACCAAAAGTAAAAGGAAATTACGTGGAACCACGCTTGCCAATTTTGTTATCAGAAGTTATTAATAGAACATTGTTTGATAAGGTACCCCGGAACGAAGATTAAGTAACTGGAAGGAGATCGTGTGATTCATTCGAAAGATAGCCATAATCCGATGTTATCGATATATCAAGCCGCCCCCCCGTGATTTCCGCCACAATTTCGCCACAGTGGGTCATGTAAACAGACTGCAAGAGTAAACGGGTAGGCTCATGTCAAACGTACCTACAGTTTTATTAAAAAGCTTACCCACTGACGGACAGAAAGAAGCGTTAAATGTTAAGGTAAATATGAGATGCACAGTCATTTGTTAGGCCGAATAGCAGTACCAACACAGGTGTAAAGTGTCGTCCGGAGTTGATTCGAAAGCGAGTCGATTGGATAATCTGTTCGAGCCAACACGATCCAGGCGGTTCGATCGTTTGGGCGCGCGTGCAAGCCAAGCCACTTACGTAACTCCGGAATCGAACGAGGAAGATAAACGCCACCGGGGACTGGTTAAACTACCAACACATCCTTGTGGAAGCCATCCGATAGCAGCTTGCGGGAGGCACCAGGAATAATTTTTGCCGTTGCAAGAAATCACGCAAGAATAGCCCATCTTAAAACGATCAAATTGATAAGTTTTCGTGGTGGCTGGTACGAGAAAGAAATAAGCACGCCCAACTAAATGATAAGTATAAGTTCGTGAACGTTTAGTTATCATCGTCTGAAAAACGCCTCAGTCGAACGATGGCGAGTTGAAGAAACTCGCAGTGGCAAAAGGAATTTACGTAGCAACAATGCAATAAGAAAGGGAATCTGTTTTCGAGCCATTTTCGCGGATTCCAGTAACCGATTGTTGATTGATTGAGCTATTTCTTCTGGACGACTTCAAATCAGGTGTCTGATAATAAAAATATATGACTGATGTTATGTCCTAAAAAACAAGATAATAAGATTAACTCACAAAAGACAGAAATGCAACATCGTACAGTTCATTGTGGTTGTAGAAAATTCTCATCAAAACGGACTCTGGTGCACTTCTATCGATACCGTTCTCTTTCTTGTGTGGCTTCCTCTTGGAAGATCAAACACATATCGCAATGTTGGCTATCCCCGTGTTTTCCATCTGCTTTTCCTTTGTGTTTTTCAACTGTAGCACCGACGTGTTTGTGTGCAGATTTGCCCCGTTGCTAATCCTGACCCCATGTGTCTGTGGCTGGACGGATCGTATCGGTTTCGGACCATGATGATGTCCCGTCCCGTCCAACCTCACCGCAGGGTGCGTGTCTTTCCGCGACTGACGATATTTTATGTTATTTCCCTTTTGCTGACCACCATTTGCTCATTATTCTTACTCACTCCCGGAGCCTTGACCACGCGAGAATTCACCAAGCATCGGTTTACATCATCAATCATAGAACTTCTCCTCTGCTGCGCTCCTTCTTCCCTTCTCGCTCTCCCGACGGGAGTCAAATGTTCTCCTGATCCACTGGAGATCGTGACTCATTACCCAGCGTTGGATACCACAGGAACATCTCATCCCCATGGCGTCGCTATTCGCGCCGTTTCGTTCCCTCTGCCTGTAATTTTATACCCCATCCCGAGGCGGAAAAAGAGCTAAGCTTAAGCAGATTCCACCGCAATGTTTATGTAAAACACAAAGCATCGCCACACTGGAGGTTAGTGGGCTTTTGGGTTGACCAGAGGGAATAAAGTGTTTCACTTTGTCTGTCGCGTTGTGCCGGAGCAACCATTTATTCTGCCATAATCAACACGTAGACAGCCACCAACGGAAGATACGGTTTCCGTTATCGTTGGGATAAACTTGTTTATACCGTAGAGAGAAAACACTCCGTGTATATGTATATTTGAAAAAGGTCTAGCTACTCTGTTACATAACAAAGAATTAAGAATGAAATGGTTCTTTTGTCCTGTTTATTTGAAGTCATTCAATAAAAAATTTGAATAAATAATTCTTTACAAGCCCTACAATGATCACTGCAGTATAAAAATAATGAGACCAACAGAAAAGTAAGTGGTACCTCACTCACATTTCAAGGACTGTAAATTTCAATTTGGTTTGAAAAGAACATCAACCGCAAATGGCTTCCTATGATTTACCTTCTGTTTTCCTAAAGATTTATGATCCCGTTCGTTTCATATGTCATCTCGCAGTCATATAGTCAAGTGGTGAATCTGTTATCTGTTGCGTAGATTCATATCATTACGAACCGACTACGTAGGCCGCGCGGTTCCAGCCTCATTATTTCATATCTCTGGGAAAGCGATACGAACAATCCAACCGAGAACGGACGCAAGGCCCACGAGAAGATGATATGTTCCATGTTTCGAGATCGACGATGTCAACAGAGCAACGATGTGCTCAACTACCCGCATTGAAAGGCAGGGCCGGGAGAAAAAAAGGCCATGATTATCGCACTTGAACCTGCGCCTTCAAGTGGCACCTTCTTCCCATTCGTGGTACAAGTGGATCCGCCGGTGACGAACACGTTTTGTGTAACATTGGTCTCCGCCGGTCTCGTGACTGCGAACAAAAACACAATCTGTTCTCCGACTATCGCGATAAGACGACTTGCTGCTAAACCGTATTTCTTAATGACCTCTGGCTTCCACTCCTGCCTTAGTTTCTTATCGTTAAATATAGAGACACCCGATTTCATGCCGGAGGTGGTCGTCGCTTGGCACATAGTTGACATGCGGAAACATCACGATACCCGTGGGCATGGAGCAGCTACTTTACACTTGAGACGACAGACAACGCGCTTCGCATCTTGTTCAATTTGACGGCAATAATGCTACTGCCGCTATTTGGCAGAGATTTCGCCAAATGAATGTGACCTTGAATTTGGGTCCTCGACACAAGTAAAACGTTTAAAGGGTCCCTGAATTCGGATGTGTTTTTCCTGTCCTGCCACGATGAGGAGATATATTTTTTACCCAAAGATGAGTAGTCAGTTTATCGAGAGACTGGATCTTTAAGAGGCAAAATTACTGCTCATCTTCGTTGAGGAAGATTGCCCAGAATGAAGAAGCAGATGGAGTTTGGTCTCTTCAACCGATGACCACCACTTTTGGAACTCTTCAAACTCAATCCAGTCATGCCGCATCCAACGAACACATTCCGGGAGTGTGACCTACCAAAATTACCCGTCCAATTGTGGTTTGGAATTTAGACTTTTGGGAAGTGGCATACATAACTAATTTCAAGCACACGTTCTCCCGGTACATAATTACGGAGGAGTGTTTTGTGTGTCGGGTATCTACCGGGTTCCTAAGGCCTCCTCCCAACAAAAAGGCACCCGATTCCCAAAACAATACCTTCTGCCGAGTGCAGAGTGTGTAATGAAATGGCCGTGTGACATTAGTCGAAACTCATTATAGATGAAAACCACGTGGAAACCGGGCATTGCGTGTTAGCATTAGATTTGTCTCGTTTGTGAACGGGAAATTGAAATATTCTAATACCGGGAGTGAGCGCTTCCCGCGCGGCGAAACGAGCTTTGGCATATTGTTTCTAATTAGTCCTGAATTTCACGCCTGCACACCTGAGGACGAGGATGTTGGGTTTTGGGGCTGGCAGAATGAGCAATTTCGACAAAACGAACCTGCGAACGGTTGCGCAGCATTCCTTCCTTCGGAGGACGATGATGAAACCCGGTGGTTTAATTCCGTTTCCGGATTATCCCACCTAACCCCTCCTGCTCCCTTCTACTACACCATTCGATACGCCACAGAAACCACAGTCACTGTCATAACGAAACTAATTTCATTAGCAACTGAATACGATAAAATATCTTGCCTCAACCTACCCAGAAACGCTTGGTGAACCAGATACAACACAACGGCGAACCGTTTCGTACCTAGGAAGTCCTGGCCGGTTTCATCCGGTCACTAAGGACCTGGCGAATGTGCATGATGCATCTGTGATACGAGATGAGCTGCCCGGAATCGGCTTTTGCAGAGTTCGCTTCCGATCCCGGCGTTCCTCGTGCTCGATTAGTTCCCGGCCTACAGACATTGCCGAAAAAGTATACCACTGGCTTACGGTGGGGGAAAAGGGAAAGCGGTTCTGCAGTCGAAGACTTGCACGGATTCCGATGCCGTCTGCAATGCCTACTGCGCTTTTCCCCCGTCTAATCGGATAACCGTCACCGCATTACGCCAAAGACGAATTTCCTATCCTCCGTTCGACCCCGAGGCGCACTCTAAACACTCTTTCCCGTCCAGTGTCCCGAGCACAGAAGCCAAGGAGTTGTGTATTGGTCTGTGTTTTAGCCATCGCAAAAACGGTTGGCATCTTCCAAATCGTACCGCTGCCTTTCAGCCGACGAGTTGAAAGGATCCAAAGGCCACTGCCTGGCCACTGCTCTGTGTTTCCGGGTGCTTTGGCATCGGTTTGTGGCCGTTATGACTTGCTTTGGCCGATGGGGGAAAATGTTCCTACCTACCTTGTTGAATGAAAGGCTTCTTGGTCCGAGTTGAAATCGAATGCAGCGCCGACCTGAACCTTCTTAGCAACTCAATTAATTAGAGCCGCACCGGTGTTCGTGGCTTTCGACGACAGGAAACCACTACGAAGTGAGCCTTTGGAAGCTTTTCGCCCAAGCATTTATCCTGAAACCCAGCCAAGGTAGGACTCGCATCCCCGGGCCAAAGGTAGGAACTCCAGAAACACAACCCTTTTTCCTGAGAATCCTTGAGCGTTAGGTTGAAGTTTTCGCCATCTTTTGTGCGAACGTGTTGAACGACGTTCGGGGGGCGGACGTTGGGAAAGGTTCCTTATGAAAAAGGGATAATAAGTCTTCCCGACTCAATTATGACCCGTTCATTGTTTCCACCGGGACACGCAATGGAACGGAAGGCCCTCTTCCTTCGAGGGGATGTGAGGCGGACAGGATTAATTTAACGATCCCTCCGAGGCACTCTCGATAAGGATAATGTTTCATGACCAATAAGAAAGTTTTCCGCGCGTCCGCATAAAAGCTCGCGTGTCCGCGTTAATCAAGTAATGGATTTGTTATGTGCGAAGAACACGTTAACGAGCGTACTGATACTTCGGGTATAAATACGCTTGAGGGATTGATATCTGCTAGAAACTATAACAAAGAATCAATGTACTCTGTAAGAGAGGCGTTAATAAAAAGGGATTCGTTAACACTCTTGATTTCTCTATAAATATCGTCCCATAAAAACTGCAGTTGTCATTTATCGTGTGCTTTTATTTAACAGCTAGTGGCACTTTTCTGGTCGATATATTTCACAATATGCCACACATAATTGCAGCGTATGTAACGATATCGGCTTTTAGGGAATTTATACAACATCCTCCAGCATAAAGGATCAACTTTTATCCCCCAAGCTGTCTTATCTTTCATGTGCAGCGTATGCATTCATTTAGTATTCCAACTTTATCGTCTTCTAACTGTCATCGTTCGAATCTCGGGACCAAAAACCGTTTAATACTTTCCCACATATATTGATCAATTATAAACCGAGTACGAGGAAAAGTTCAACCATTCTGGCCACTCTGTCCCGTGTCGGCGATAACCTCCGATTTAGTGCTCGGTCGAACCCTGACTTGAGCAAGTTGCAGGGACAAGTTCTGTGCAAGCATAATAGTTTTCTTCCTCAATTATGATGATCGGATTTCGTCGGTCGGAAGTTGCCACCGGAAGTTGCTGCCGGCCCGAAGCAAGTGGCCAGTAGAAAACCTCATAATGAACCACGACCAGACAGGTCGAGGATTCATACAGCTTCGTTATTGAAGGGAAGGTGGTGTCGATGAAAGGCTGGGTAATGTATGGGGCCAAACTTTCTTCAAAACAGTGTCTTTAAAGATGTTTTTTCGAGTTGTTCGAGCCGGGCTTTTACGGCATTATTTCCTTTGACTTGCTCCGACGGAACTGAATAAATCATTCCTTCACCTCACAAGAAGTGTCCTCGCCTGTTGTCACGACTTTTTTTCCCATCCCCTCTCGCGAGTTCTAACTCTCTTCGATCAGATCGACGACAAGAACAAATACTGTTTGATGAAGTCACAACGATAAGGAACAGATGGTACTTAATATTTACTTCCCATCCAACCATCCGCGCATCCTTGGATAAAACTTTTACCCTCCAGACAAAAAAAGCAACATATATCTTAGCCACAGCCGAAGTGGAATCGAAGAGGGAAGCCACCACCAGTGTTACTTCTTAAGCGCGAACGAAAAAACAAGCAACTCCCCATCGTCGTCGAACGACAGTGACAATATTTCGTTACGAGTTTTCCAGATGGAGTGCGGAACAGAATTTTCCAGGTGTCGCACGAATGGTGGGATGTGTGTTCCCGTGAGCTTCGGGTGGGTTTTATGTGCGGTGAAAAATATCATCACAGCAGCGAAGCGTCTGGGAAAAGGAAGCGTTGAGAAAAATGATTTCACACCCACTTGAAACCATCTTCAATTATCTTGAGGATAAAACTTGTTTCTTCGTCTTGAAAAAAAAACAAGAAGAAGGCACCCTCCTTGTGAAGTAAACGAAGGGCCCACACGTTCTTATCGATGGTAAGTGAAGGTGTTAGGGAAATTTTTCCCACCGGATATAAGCCACCATAAGAGACAGGCGTAGAGATGAGCTATGGAAATTGAAATTGCAAATTGGAAAACGGAATATTAATAAACACATCCTTCCGTACGCGATGGTATTCTTGAACAAGGCGTTCGGTTTCTTTCCGCGATCCACGGGGTTTCATTTACTTTTATCTGATTGATTACACGGTACTTGCATGCATTTGACACTTTTATTTGAAGTCCCGCTTTGCACACGTCACTTGCTTGTCAAACGGGGAAATTCGATTAAGTTTATTAAGCGTCAGACGACGTAAAGTAATTTCCACGTTTTGATAATCCATCCAGATTGGTGAAAACGAAATAAAGGATGGGGATCTGTTGTCAACCTTTTGAGTGAGTTCATAATCCTTACATAAAAGCACCAGCGTAAGAAATTCTTCTTAATCTTTAATAGACTGAAACCCTGTCTAGCCGGAACACGGCTGGTATGCTTCCTGAAAACCGTGGAAAGGCGCATTTAAACGCCGGAAAACGGCCGGAAGATTGAACCTGCTAAACATCTGGTGCAAGAACTGCCGATGACGGAAAACTCTGCGACAAGCCGCGCGACGGGGAAGGTCTTGTTGCATCCGCCGTCGGTGGTAGCTTTTCATTTTTTCCCATTCGACTTCAGTAAACATTCACATCAATCGCCGGTCGTGGGAGGATACAACGCACGCAAAAACCGAGAAGCAAAAATCAAACGAAACGAGCCGACTAGAAGAGGAGGGGGGACAGGAAAAGGAAAACCTCGGGAAGCCGGGAAAATCGTTCTTCCCGCTCGCGTGCATCGCCGAGCGAAAGCAGAATAAACCTCATCATTATCGCTTCAAGCGCGGCGCTTCTGTAAAACCACGCCGGAAATTATGCTTCGCCGTGAAAGCAACATTGTTTTGATGGCACGTTTATGGCCGAACTGACACTTTTATCGGTCGGTGGTTTGTTTACCTTTTGATTGTGTTGTCAGGAGCGTGGAATGCGGGAATAATGTTCTTGTTATTCGACACTGTTACGTTCATTTTAAAATATTATATACATATTGGAAACAACTCTACCCCGGCTTGATTTGAATGTCATAGTTGAATAAACAAAAACAAAAATAAGTTATAACACGTGCTGGCTGCGTAGTCTGACGTTTTGAAGGTTAACTCTCAAAAGACAACCTTGCAATTAAATTATTAATCCCTAAGCGCAGCCCTCACATTAAATTCATATATTCACTTCCTTCGCTCCGCTCTGGGGGCTCCGATTCACCCTAATCGCTTCCCTAATCCGTCGGCGAGTCTCGTGCCCGGCCGTGCGTTTGTGCGCAGCCAATCTCCACCATCAGTCAGTCAAACCCGCAATGAAATCGTTAAGCAAGCGTTTAATCATCCAATCGAGGCACTAAAACCACCCGGGCCAACTCGGAACTGCACTGTCATCAATCTTGAGAGCGTGTCTCGAGAGCTGGCGGCGTATCGCAGGTGCTAATTGCTATTGTCGTGGACACACTGTGGATGAGGAGGTGGTTATCGAATGGAATGGCCAGTACCCCCCTCGAATCGTCGTACTGCAGCTGCCCGGAAGGAGGATGCCAAAAGCGGCATGTGTTGACGGAACCGATCAACATCGTTAACGGAACACAATCCTTTTCGGCATATTTTCGGCGACCCTTTGGTGGTGGTGGCCATGTTTGGCCATTTCAGATAGGATGAGTCATGCGAATGATTGGAGCACAAGAAGGAAGAAACAAATCCATCCCTGATGTTGATCGAATCTCGCCTGGTTTGATCGAAAGATTGATGACCCGACGGATGATGAAGCTACGACGGCGACGGAGAAAAAATTTTTGCGAAATCACGATCTCTGTAAACCCGCTGCAATCGTTAACATCTCGTCTCCCCCGGAACGTGTCCCCTCCTTCTGTGATCGGTAACGATGGGGGCAAGTGTCAAGGCTGCGTCAGAATGGTTCTGTGGTGGTTCTGCGGTCAGGTTCAAGATCGTGTTCGATGCTTCCACAACATGATGTTCGCTTCACTAGCCTCGTGCTCATCCGGAGGCCGCTGATGATGGAATTTACTTCCTCCCCATCCCCCTTCCAAGCCATCCACAAGCCAGGGGGGAGACTCATAAATACGGCTTAATTAGACGATGACGATAATCGGTGGAGCTGGATGTCGATGGCGCGATATCTTTACTGCGCGGTTTTCTCAATTCATCCAAGAACCTCCTTACCGGCTCGTCTCCCTCCAGGCGCAAGGCCTATGAAGAACTAAGGAAAAAATCCATCCCTTTCGAAGCTAGAACACAGCGCAAAACGTGGTTCTCGTTGGAAGGATGAGCTCATCCATAGGCCCCGTTAGCGGATGGAAGCGGGAAGGTTTGCTTTTCAATGCTTTATTCTAGCTGGTTGTACCTGGCATAAAATTCGCGCAAAAAGGTGTTGATAATTGATGGGTAGGAAGGCTGAGAAATAACTAACCACCGAGCACCGGCGATAGAAACCATGAAGCCACTGACCTTCGCCGTGTGCAATGCGGAACAAAGTTGAAGCCTCGTTCGAGTTTAAGTTTCGGTTGGGTGGTTTTTTACCGACAGTCGAGAAGAGGTACATCTTCAGCGGTCTACCCCGTAAGGGCTCGCAAGTTGAATTCCGTCTTCAGATAAACTCTCATAAAACACAACTCGCAGCGCCATGGAGTTCTTGCGCTCGATTCACACGGTTCTTCCTTGTGTACTTCGACCAGAAATGATAAAGAATAAAAGAGGAACACTTGCTCACAAGAGTGATAAATATTCACGGGTATAAAACAGAAGCTTTTAAGAAGGTTCCACTGCTTACCCAAGCTACTAAGGACCATTTATCGGCTTTCCGTTGAATTCGCAAAATTACCCACGCACTCAAATGGAACAAAATCCTCTCCTACCTCGTCAGGACTCCACACACACACGTAAGAACCGGATGAGGCACAGAAATACGCTTCAGGTTCTGAACGTTGACGTACTCAGGATCTAGCCAAATAGTTTCAGCACAGACCACCAGACAGACAGACACTCCTGACACACCGATAGTGCTATTTGCAGTGCGCTTTCGTGTGCATCTTTTGTGTGCAACAGCTCGTCAGGCCGAACCAAACGAAGATATCGCCGCCGTGCCCCGTGTGAGAAAGATAAATTATATCCAAAAGCTCACATGATTTACTGCCTCCGAGCATGATGATACCCGCATGGTTATAGTGCCTTGCGCAAGGATCCACAATGGAAAAAGGCTCCTCCAGAAGGGGTGCAAAAGGATTCTTCTTCGCTAAGCAAATGCAGCAAGTGGGCTACGAAGGCGGGTTTTGCAAGAAAAAGGCTCTTAGGACGCACACTTGAGGGCGATAAAATAACGTAAAAAACGGGGAAAAAACGACGAAAGAAATGCATCCCCTTGGAATGGGTGGAAAAGTGTTGCACGATTTTCGTTCCATTCCCATTCTGTACAGGAGGAAAAGCCATGCGGACCCACACTCGGAAGTGGGTCGTCAAGAAGATGATGCACCGGAGTGGAACGAGGAGCACAAGCGTGGAAGAACTGACTGAACGCCTCGTGTGTGAAAATGGGCGCCCTCGAAAACGGACCAAGGCCCAGGTCCTTTAAACGGGCAACACTTTCCGGTACGTTGACGACGTAATCGTTGCAAATGTATCAAGATGAACCTTTCGTCTAGCACTGGCACAAGATGAGCAGTATCCGGTATCCGGATGGTAGATCTTCTCGTGTTTTTTTTGCACCAGAATCCCCAGAAGATGACGCAAATTTAAAGATGAGTTATGGCTTTAAAGAAAATCTCTTGAAATTTAGAACTTCAAGAGCGGAAGTTGGACTAAACTGGGGGTGCTTGATTTCAACCTAGTCATGGTTTTTTAAAGGTCAATAAATACTATTTTTCCTGTTCAAAAGAAGTCTCATAACTCATCATGGGTTGATAAAAATAATATCACATACATGGCAAGCGAAGACATATTTATCCAATACAAACTACTAATGAGCTTTTTGAACAGTTTTCAACCATCGAACATTGGAAGGCACTGTTATAAAACCTCCTCTTATTTCACAAGGTTTTGTGATTCCCAAAGACAAAAGGACCTTAACATTCAATGACCCAACAAGAACTCCAATTGGTTTTGGAGCACCCATCCCACTGCGGTAACATGCACATCAAAACGTCGTTTCTATCGTGCCAAAATGGGTGGAATAGGGCACGAAGAACATCCTGCTGAAAGGTCTCCCTTTCCAGGGCTTGTGGAGAAAGTCAGCGAATAGCGACGCAAAAGTTGACATTCACTTTATCACTCGCGGGGAGACTAGACTTTTCCGATGATTTCTATAGAACCCCTAACGGCTGTTTTCAGCCAAGTCGCTGCGGCATTCGATTTTCCTTTCCAAGCTACCATAATACCTAACCTCACTATTTCCGACAGACCAGCGTAGCAGCAGCATACCGCCCCATTGTTGCTTCCCCACCCAGCGTCCTTGTTGTAGCGCGTGACGCGGTTCGCGCCTGAGGCCACTTCCGGAAAAGCGCGATGCGGATGCGATGATAAATGCTCCGAAACCACACCACAACGACCGCAACACTTACTTGCTTCCCACCGTTTCCGGGCCAACTTTTCCGAATAAACGCGCGCGATGGAGGAAGCCTCCGGAACGCCATCATCCGCGATTGGAGAAACGGACGGAGGAGAATATGGCGAAACAATCGGTATCGCAAACCACTTCACCAGCATGCCATCGTCTGCAGGCGCATTAGCTCCGCAAAAATAGTGGGAAACGAAGGGAAAGGACGCATGAGGGCGAGAGTAGTGGACGCCTTCGTAGGCGCTTTCGCCGAAAAAGGGATATAGCCGACCGTTGGTTCGGAGCAAAACGGCTCACGCCATTCGCCGGCGCTTGTGTGGAAATTGAAATGAGGTTTTGGTAAAATCAAATGTGATGGCTCCATTATGGCTCCATTTCGAAGGCAGCGGTGCACAGTCGACGAGAGATTGCAAAACGTCAGATAGGAAACGGGGTGGTGGTTCGACTCGACCCCAGCGCAAACACTACTCAGCAGTGTTCTGGCCTTCCGGCGGGTTCGGGAGTACACAGCCAGACCCCGAACTCTGACGAGATTTTGCAAGCTTTGTTCCAACCCAACTGCCATTCACTGAACCTGGAACTTAGAGTTGGAGGATCGAGGGTCACTGCTGTTGTTCTGTTCCAAGTCATTGTTTCGCGCAGCACCGGAGGACTTCAACATGCCCCGAAAACCATGCACCTCAGCCAACTCAGAGGAATTACAAAAATCCTGGGCCACAGTTGACCGCCCTCAGTTGACGTTGATTAGGCGTAGGAAAAGTCACAGTTCAGAACGTACCACGCCACGTGGTGCGGGTCCCGTCAACGCTCTGATGTGATCCGGACGTTAATGATGGCGCAAACTTTCCGGGACAAACAAGATATGCTGCCTCGAGGGAAGCTGATAAACAAGTTTTTCGGGGCGGAAAAAGTGAATTAAACTCCGTTGGCTTCCTGGTGCTTGGTCGAGGGGTTGGTAAATGTCAGGGAAAGGGCCGATGATTTTTCCGTCGACCAGAAAAAGCCACTCCGAATCCAAGCCGGCGGTGGTTGCATCTTGTCAGGAACGAACAAAGTACAGCGATATCGGCGCACGCAAAGGCCACACGGCGAAACAATGAGACATTTACCGGACACACCGGACATGGAAAAGCCTCACCGGTTATCTATTTAGCCATCCGTCCGCGAAACGCGCTGTGAACTCTTAGGTCGTAGTGGAGGTTGCTTGCTGCTGACGGGAAAAATGCGCGATGCCATAATACAAACAATCGTTTCTACGGAATGAAGGAAACGGAACTGCTGTCGCTTGTCGGCGGTTCATCAGTTGATGAATTAGAACTCCGGTTTCAACTCCGGAACTAGGAAATGCAGTTTCTTTGTTTGAGGGAAATGTTATTCAGTCAACGCGATTCGCCCAGGTTCAGGTTGTCGAGAATGTTATCGGCTATTTGATCGTTTCCAGCATTGAAGACAACTTGGAAGATGAAAAACAGCTGACCATTTGCTATTCTGGGGCTAAATTCAAACGATAACGTCTAGAACATCCCGTATTTCATGGGGTTAATTGGGATTGCCTATTTCCGTGCCTTTATTCAGAATCTCCATCAAATCGCGCGAGCAGAATACGGCTAGAAAAACCCACAAGAAGAATTGAGCTGTCTCAACCCTCCAGCACCGGATGGAAAGAAAATTAATTAACCGACCCACAGAGACCCGGTGGTACCGGCGTAACCTTGATTGGGGCGAATCAACACTCGGCGGGGCGTTTCGGGGGGTTAGTGCTGAGAATAGAAGTCGCCACTAGAGTTCTGATGGACTCCAATCGAACGATCGAACACCGGATGATGCGATGATCATCCGATCGGAATGATAATTATCAAAGTGAATGAAGCCAATATAAGAAAAAAAGGTGGAAGAAACGAATTAAAAATACATCACGTCATTTACACACACACACATACAAACTCTGTTACATGCACGATGGGAATCAAAGGCAGCGTGTCAACGTCAAAGCCGTCCCCTCGGTATGAGGCGTGATTTTCAGAAACGTGGCCGGAAGTTGGGTGATGAGAAAATCTTACCCTAACATTGATGAAACCCTCTACAAAACGACCAGAAGGGGCATTGTATGCAAAGTTAGTATGAAATTATGAATACTGGAATTTTGATTTGCTGTCAGACCGATGTTGATAGATGACCGAGGCCAAGGAAAGACAAATTTGAACGTTTCTCTTTAGGAATCGCGATCGCGAATGGATATTATTGTTGTGAAATATATCTTTCACCTCACGCAATTGGCAACTGTCGCGGAATGTTGGCGATCGCTATCGGATAGTCTTCTTTTTCTTTGATTTGGGGACTGGGAGTGTCGTTTGGAGGATGAACGTTTCGACAATTATATAAAATCAGATATTGGTTTCTATCCTTCGGTTGTATTTCAATACAGTAAAACCTCTCTGATACAAAGATGATCCCGCGACTTTGCATGTAAGAGTTGAGTTGTCAATCAACTGCTCGTGTTGAAGTCAAAACATCTAGTGACAGTTGCTAGGAGACGAAATGGGATACTTTTAACATCCGCCATTAGTCCGATCTTGGTTGACGATATGCGCTGAGGACGTAACGTTTGCGAGGAGAGTCTCTTTGTCCCTAGGCTAGAAACAACTACACGTTTACCTCACAGTCGCTTGATTACATCAACCGCAGGGAAGGTAACATTGCATTGGCACATTTTGCGTCCATCTTGCCTGCATATCTGGATAGCAACTTAACCCATCATTTGTGGCACATTTGAAGCGTCACCTTCCTGTCTTGCATTCTCCCTCCAGAGAGGAATACACATACCCATACCCGGGCTCCAAATGGACACTCCTCGGAGGTTAGGTGCACACCACAACCGGGCACGGGTCGTAAATTAACCTCACCTCCAACTGGGAAGGGCTCATCGGTCGCGAAGAATGTGGTTCCGCAGCATTGCGCCCGACGCTTGCAGCTTCACTCTTTCTCCCTTCACCCATCTAAAAAACCCCTTCTAAACCGAAGCCGGGCCGAATATCAATGTCAACCCGCAGGCGAGTGGCCACCGGACCGGCATGCAGAACCGGTTTTTCACTTCGTCAAAGAAAGTGTACTTTATGGCTTTTCTCCCTTTGCTGGGCTAAAACTGCCACTGACCATGGGTTGGACAGTTGCCTTCATAGGTGCAGTTGACGTTCCCTTGGCCGCAAGGGACGTCAGTTCAAGCCGACTTCTGAGGGTGGAATTGAAACCTATCCGTCATCTGTATGGCCTAATAAATAGCTCAAGTTTAAGTTATTGCGAAACACGTTGCCGTCCGGGCGAAAAAGGACCCAAATGAAATGTTTTGCTTCCTACTGACTCATCGTGAGCTTTTAACGACTAATTGTAACATTTTCATATTTTAGGGAGATAAATTCCTGGTGGAAAAAAACATTTCTAGTACAAATCATGGCGTAAAACAATCCATGTGTTGTGAAAAATTACGCGGCTCTAGAACTTTTGGTTCTGTCAGTATTACAAAGCGTGATATGTTATACAATTAATTTTTTAGAAAAAAGAAGTTTTATTCAAAGTTTTCTTACAAATTGAGTTGTAAGGTAAACGTGTTCGCAGAAACAGCATTAAGGAACTTTTAATCCAGTTGTTGTCACTTCTTTAAGCTATAAAGACAAAAATCCAGATATTTCCATCGTTAAAGAAAATTATGCAAGAAATTTTGCGAGAAAAGTTCACCATTCAATTTTCCAGAAATTCTATTTCAAGCCCAAGTTCAAGTTCCGATAAAAGAAAATTACACAAACTTCCACCAATCGCAAAGTTTAGACAAGACCAAGTTTATTGAAAATAAAACCGCATAATGTGCATCGTAACAGTTTATTTATTCATCATCCTGGAACATCGTAAAAAAAGCCTTCTTACTTACAACAACTTCGTCGTAATAAAGTTGTGCCAGCCGCCACCGAATGCCCCATCTTAACCCAGTTTCTCGTTTATTATTTAGTCCATCATAGTGAAACCTCATCACGGCGTGGCGTAAAGCAAACTCCAATCTGCTCCAGGAATGCATTTCGGTGCACGCCACACCAACACACACTCAGACTGACCGGCTATTGCACGTCGTTTCTATTAAATCTTCATTCCATTCGAGTTCTTCGGCCGCCGGGAATGTCTTGGATGCAATGTCTTCCCCCCTCTACCGGAAAGTGCCCACATCGCAATCGTTGGCCCCAAAAACTGCACTCAAACCACGTGAGCAGCTCTTGCGCTCCTGGGAAGGACAGGATCCGCAAATCGTGCCCCGCTGAAGGAAGAGCAAAAGGTTTTTATTATTGGCCTCGATCGGGTCTTAACGTTACAATTTTATTTGCTTTGCCACCAACCGTCTCTTTAAGGCGACGTGCGACCGGCATTCAAAAGAGCAAACGTATCTCGGCGTTGCAAAGCGACCATATCGCTGCCGTACGGGTGAGGAATATAAAATGTGCACATTACTGGGCTGGGAATCGACCAAACCCATCCTCGAATATTGGGGCTTCGAGGTCTCGACATCGGAGGTGGAAGGGATTCCGAAAAAGTAGGACACTCTCCGGCATCGCACGAGCTACGAAAACGGTCGGTGACAAACGGGAGAAAGCGGGTTACCGGTTTTTTCGCCGAAGCCAGAAGTCAGCAATATTTGCGCACGATTGAGCTATCCAGTTTAATCGCAGAATAGAATGCCCTCCCCCACGTAAACAAGCGGACGCCATCTCGAAGGCCCCAGATTTACTCGTAAACATCTCCGGGAGATTGCCGTGTCCTATCTCTTAATAATGCCCACGGATTGCCCCGTGCGAGCTGGCGTGCCATTTAACGTTGTCACATTGGCGATCGGAAATGGCATTTAATTCATTAGTCTTTGGGTCGCCTTATCGACAAACGGTCGCACGTTGAAAGGTCCCCCGGGGTATGTCGAGGAAAAGCGTCGTGCCCGAGGACGCAGTTAATTAAATCACGCAACGACAGATGCTTTATCGCTCTTTCCGCTCTCGATATTGCCCACCGTTCGAAAGGAGTGCCACAATATCGTTCTACGTTCACACAAAGAGGTTCCGAAGAAGACGGCAGAAGAACCGACAGCAAAGTATTGCCCAAGAAAAGCCTCTATCCCATGAGAAAAAAAAAACTCGAGGACTGATAACGGAATCAAGGATATCAAAGTCCCATTACAATAACCGTTTGCGTAAAGCAACGAGAAGGCGGGCCCCGAAGGGTGATCATCGGACCTATCATCACTTCGTTTAGTCCTTACGCATCCTTTTTCGCATCGATTTCGTTCGCGTGGCAAAAGGAAAACGGACCTTTTTTCCCACGCGAACCGGGCGCGGGCGGCCGATGGCTTCATTGGTTTATCGCACCAAAAGGCGCAATCCTTGCAGGAACCTTTCTGAAGCGAGGGACGCAGTTCTAAAAAGGCGAAAGTAAACAAACACCGCACGGAAGGATTCGCGGAACGTTTCCAGCGCGGTGAAAGCGTCCCGTCGAGATGATTTCCCTGCCAGAAGGAGGGAGGGAAAGACGTTCCCGGATGTTGGTTGATTCTTTTGCCTGCTTTCCGCCATGCCGTGGTGTATGCGGCGTGTCGTATCGATGCCATTTTATCGCCATACAAACACAAACGCGCCCCGCGCGCACCGGAAGCAAACAGAAAACGATATTTACAGGCAATAATTTAATTCGGCGACTACGGAAACCGTCTCAGCCGTTGGGTAGGATGTGCTTTACATCGTTCCGGCAAGCAGTTGGGGATAAAAATGGGAGAGACATCCACTTTTCCAAGCCAAGCACAATGTCAACCGATGGGCATATTTAAGTGAGTTTTCCGAGCACAAACCCGGTGTTGGAAAAGGAGAAATCTAGTCATGTTTTCTTAAATATTTCAAGCTTTTTAATGATTTTTTTCAGCAATTGGAATTGTTTTTAACTACTTTATCGCCCGATTATCTTTTAGCCTGAAGTGTTTACTTCTTTGTGGAAACTATGTCGCGATTAATTTAAAAATGAAATAAATGAAATATAATATGACTTCCACATTGTTCGAGAGACACTTTTAACACTTCAAGCAAACTTCCTCCATAACTCGATACCCAATCTGGGCGATATGTTTTACAGCTTGGAAAAGTTTATTCCAACCAATAACAATATTTGAACGAACATTATACTGCTTTCGACATTTGAATTGTTGATGTACAACATGCACGAAAAATAAATCAACCGCGCGCTTACCTTCCTAATCGTCTTATGACATTTTTATTGTCAGCTCAGAAAAACTCCACCCGGGTCGAAAAGAATCTGCAACGAAAGAAGGAAACAATTATTAAGCACAGAACTTTTGCCGAACACATAAAAACGATACAAACAAACGAATATGAGGAGTTGCTCGTGGCGCAGTTTTCGTGTAGGAAATTAAATTCGCTTGGAAAAGAAAAAGGAAACCAAACCCCCCTGAAAAATACGAATTGATGGCGATGATGATGATGATGATGATGGGGAAGATAGGAAAAACAGTCTCCATTTCCATTCATAACCAAAACCCATAATCGACTGTTAGCATTCAGAGGGAAACGTCCCCCCTGATAGGGAGAACCCGAGAATGTCCCTTTCCCCTCCCCTTGGCCTCGGTTTGTTGATCGTTAGGCAAGGAAAGTTATGTGTTATGGAATAACTTTTCACGGGGTAATTAATTTTCCTCCGGAATGTACCCCACATTTTCGCGGTACCTGCGAGGCATGGCGCAAAATAGTATATCGTTGTGTGTCGGGGGCTCATTCGGAGGGAAAAGGACACACTTTAGGGTGGGTTGGTTGGTGGTTTTCCGTTTGACCTTCAGGCGATGGGGGGAAAAGGAAGTGGAATTTCCGACGATGACGATTGTTTTGGGTCAGGTGAATCGGACGTTTAAATGGGGGACAATCTTTGAGGGGGTCTGTAGACCGCTACAAACTACCTGACAAAATCAACCACCCCGACGACGGAAATGGGGTGCTAAACGGTGGAGGACGAGAAATTTCACTCCAAGGTTTATCTGGAATGACGACGTTTTCCTAGTTTATGGATTTGGTTTTTCGAAAAACATTCCAACTTGGTGGTTTCGCTGTGTAAATAAAGCCTCGCATAACAAAAGAACAAACAACACGAGGAAAATGATAAATAAGAACTAGGAAATATGAAGGAAGCAACATGGTGAAAATATATTACATCAAGAAACGTGGGAGTTACGAAACAAAAATCCACCGCCATGCATTCGTGCCAAAGGACTTTCCATCATCCGCACCCACGACGAGTAGGCGATGCTTTTTCCACCGCATTTCTCAGCCGTCAAATAAGATAAAGATGATATGGCGGCAAATGTGAGTTTCAGTTGGGGTGGAAAAACATTCCTTAGCTTAAAGAATACCTACATCAAAAGCGAAAATAACCGTTGGACCCATTTTTCACGCTCTCCGTATCAAGTAGAAACAAGGTCTAAAGGCTTTATTGGATTTTTACGAATCAACTATAAAAGCTCGAACATTCGAACCACCTAAACGACATAAAACCAAGGCCATTTTATAGTATTAGTGCCGCCTAACGCCTTAAAGCCGAAACCAACAAGGTGATCTAAATCAAAGCCGTCATAAAGTAACGACAAATCTCGAGCGATAATTGAAAGCACTTCCAACTCGAAACTCCCAAACTCAACTCCCGACTAAAGGATGTTGCGATGAAACATCAGAGAGTCTTTACAGCTCCGTGCATCCTTTATGCGGACATAAAATCCTTCAACCGATATCCTTGAGGAACTCTCGATTACGGACGCAAGGTGGTGGCTATTGCGTCATAAAACAATAACCGCAGCCGGTGAGGGATAGCCAAGCAAATAAAAAGACATCGACAATCATGCGATTCATGGGTGGATTGAGGTTGGACCGATAAATAATTCCATTTATGGCACAAGGTGTTTCTTGCGGTTTGGTGCGGGACGAAGACGATCTGCTCTCCGTCGTTAATCCGAAACATCGGCATATCGTGAGCACTCTGATTGTGGTCCATAAAACCGAGTTCACCTTTCACGATGTTGCATGTCGTCGGAGGAAGAGTAAATATTATTCCCCGGCAAAAGGGGTGTCGAAAAAGGAAAAGGGTTTCCGGAAAGGCGTGGGGAAACTTTCACCAAACACCTGCCAGTAATTGGCGGTGATTCGGTGATCATAAACATAAACACTAATCAGCAAGTTTACGCTGCCAGATCCGGAGGAAATTGGGCACCATTCTGCCCGCTTAGGTGACGAACGGTGGCGAAGAACAAATGGAAACACGTGAAGGAAGCGAAAAGTGTGGAAGAAAATTTTACGTAAATCTGTGCATCAAGCATGCCAAGCAGAAGACGATTCGCTTACTTGAACCTTCGCCACAAATGCGCCGTTAGAGCTTAAGTATTAAATTTGTTTATCTTCACACGCACACACACGCGCGCGCGCTCACCTTTTATCAACCAATCAGACTCACATACAAACAATCCTTCAAGGATGATCTTCCAAATTACGCTGCTGTCCCTTTGATTGCGTATTCGAAACGCTGGTAGAACCATTTGATGATGCTTGATTTCACAGTCGAGCGATGGGATTTATTAAATTTCTATTTGATTGAACAGAATCCAGGCCTACTTTGTCCCTTTTCACTTCCCTTTGGGACACTTTCCCGAAGGGTGTGCGTGTGTTGTGGAGTCCGGGGGGGGGGGGGTTGTGAAAATGTAAATATTATTCTGCTCATTGCTTTGCGAAGCACCGCACGACGTTTCACTGAACATCTACAGAATATTGAAAAGTTCGGCCCATCCCCTCCCCACCCCATCCCCGCTTGTTGGGAAAATTGTGATTAGAAAATGAGCATCCTTAAATCCAAACCCCTTCCCGCCATCCCTTTGGGAGGGCACGAAAAGCAATTAGGTGAGAAGATTTATGCAAATGTCCTTCTCGCCTTAATCGTCCCGTCGTCGAGGCGAACGAACGGTTGTTTCAAGAGTTTTCCGATATTGAAGGTAGTTTTTGGGTGAATTTTACTGTCCACACTGCAAAGCCGGAAGAATGGGGGTGGGGGGAGAAGGATGGGAAATTTATAACCAGCTACCGTCGCGGAATAACTAATTCCATGGGCGAGCCTCGAGTAAGACACTCTGGGGTCTTAAACGAGGAAGTGTAATGGTTTTATTTGCAAACTTTTGGGGAAGAAAAACAATTCACACAGACACAGCTAGGACGAAGGAGACATTTTGTTTTAATAGCCAATTAATATCGCCATGTTCTCCACCATGAATCGGCAGATGTTTCATATCTCTACTTTTAGTTAAATGTCATTCGATATTTATTTTAGTTCCGTTAATTGCAGTTAAGCTTTTCCAGAGCGTTATCAGAATATTACATTTTCCCCGATCTATTTTTAAATAACAAAAAATGAAACGTATTTGCGGTGATCACCCGTTACTTCGTCGGCGTAAATCCTTTCTCTGACAAAACAACGCCAGCAAGATGAGTTGCGTCGTCGTTCAGGTCCCATTTTATTTTATTATTCTGTTTATTCTCCGCAAACGCAATCGACGGGAGTGCTTTTGGGGGGCGAAATATGATACTGTAAGTGAATGTTTACCCACCAGATGAAAATCATGGGAAGAAAAAAATGGTGTGCCATTGAGCAGGATTATACCTTGACTCTTTGACTGGGTGTCTGCCAACGATATTGAGCTTTCTTCAAGTCACTCAGCAAGGTAAAATAATACCGTCTGTGGTGGGAGGTAAAAGTCACACGTCTAGAGCGCAGAAATCCTTCCTTTCTTCCCGTTGGTTTTCCTCGAGTGTCAAGACCTGAGTTTGCTGACAGAACCATGAATCAACAAACCACCGATCAAACCACAGGACGACGGCGCCCCCATTATCACCATCAGGACCGCCGCAAAGTGACAGCTAACCTAATCTTCCTTGGCTGGCAGCCGGATGACAGCCATCAGTTGGGTAAAACAAGTGCTGCAGAATGCCAAATCCATCATCAGCACGAAAAACAGGCTAGGACCGATTCCAACAGCAGCGACACGCGCATCGGGAGACTAATCATGTGCAATAATCAAATCATAAATCATGACACCGGGAAAGCTCCAACCAACCACCACACACACACACATACACAACGATCAGTCCGAAATGTGCTGAGTTGCCACAGGCTGGTTGATGAGTTGAAGATAGGTTTATCAATAACTGTCACCAGCCGACTGTTCATTTCTTTTTTTTTTTACGAGGGAAAGGAAAAGCGAGAAAGTTCTAGAATGCCTCAGGCATAAGTGACTCCATTAGGCGGCCCTATGATTGACGGTCGGTAATTGACCGGACCAGCTGGACTAGCGTGAACTTGTTTTTTTTTTGGCGACACTCACGAAAGGAGCAAGCGCCAAGAAGTGTCTCCAAGTGACTTCGGGAGCTTTCGATTGACACAGTTTCTTCCGAACACGTGGATATATCTGGAGTTTGTGGCGTTGTAACAAGCGGACATCGTTAACAGCAGACTTGGGGTTTGTGTTGGTCAACGTAACCTAATTCGGGAACAAGCCTCTACTAGGGACTCGCTATTCAGTGACTAACCGACGATTGTGAAGGAAACCTACGCAAAACAGAAATCGAACAGCTGGCTGCAGCTTGTTGAGGTGAATACATGTTTCACTACTTTTTTTGCAACCAACCAGAGAAGCACAAGATACAGCTGTTCTGGCGCAAGATCCCGAGCTTGGTTTCGAATGAAAGTGAAATATTACCGAGCTACGAGCCACGGCCAGGGAATGAATGAACAACCCTAAAGATCTCGATTAAGGAGACTTCCTGGATCGATGTAGACCGTTTGCTGTGGTCGACGAATGCAATTGCAAGCTGCGCGACAAACCTCGCTCAACAACAACAACAATGGCAGTCGAAAAACCAACAACCATTACCAGCCCCGCGAGACCACTCGTTCCCCGTTTCCCAGTGATTTATCATTTCACTTAACCGCACACTGAAATTAGTCCGATTTATTACCGGACCGGTTGTGGTCGGGTGTCCAACACTTCGTGGGCAAATCGTGGACACCTCCGTAGACCCAGCGTTTGGTTAAGGTGTTCCCACTCGGGAAGTCTATCGACCGCAAGCGTGTCCAAATGTTCCAGACTCCAAATCCTCCAGACATTACCTCCATTGTTTGCCACAAGTGGTCGCCGGTAGCGGATGCGCTCAACAACGCGTCGTAAAGTGACCACAGGCTAACACTGACGCAACACATGCTGTTCTGCGGGTTAAGAGCCTACGAAACGAACCAGTTCCGACACCACAATCTTCGCATTGGGGCAATAAGGAAGTCGTCAACATCATCGTCAGACCTCCGGTCAGTTACACTTGTGATCGGGTGATGAAGTAGACTGGAGGGAAGGAGAAAAGTGAGTGAGGATTCACCAAAAATCTTCCCACTTGTTAGAGGGCCTCCCCAATCTATGTGTTTCCTCCAAACGGTTCAACAGCAATAATACCGAGCGCTAATAAATAAATGGCACTCTTCCGCAAGCCACAAGCACCCGCTCGAAAGAGCTCGTTAGTGAGTGTCTGCTGCCTGAGGTCTTCGCGTGTTTCATGTCACAAATGATGCTGCCCCAGTGGACGAGAACTCGACATGAATTGTACCATTAATATCCGCCACTCCGACGATGAAACTGTGGATATTTTTTCCTGGTTCAACTACCAGAAAACGGGAGGAACGTCAGCTGGAACCCTTTAGGGATCGGTACTTTCTAGTCTCTAGAATATTAGAGAGTATAGAGAAACCTAGAGGAGGTGGAGAGTAGCTTTTGCTGCCGGAGGACTACCCGATGGTTCGAAAATTAATTGCAACCAATTACGAACACTTGAAAAGGAACGGTCCCGTCGTCTCTCCCACACCGTTTTGTCTTGTGCGCGTCATGTGTTTGTGGTTTTGTGGTATCAATTATTTTAATTAAAAGCAATAGATACCGACATAGGTGGGTGATGAAAGGATTCCCTGGAGTAAAATGTTGGAAAACAGTAGCAAACGCGCGCTATCAAACGATTGTTGAGAGTGTCCTTTAGGAAATAGGTTACGGAAGGAAGACCATTTCGTACAAAACGCTACAATGAAATCGAAAATGGCGTAGCTACCCTTTATTAAAATGTCACTTGGAAGTTATTACTCACGCAGCAAAGGACGACACGCGGAAAAGGTGGCGTTGGTTATAACTCATCAAGAGTTGCAAATGCCATGGGAAATGAGCGCAGCGCTGCCATTTCGCAAGAATGACAAGAAAGGACAGGTATCACATCCAAAGTGAATCGTCAAGGAATCTGACGCAAATCAAGGAAAGTTGAAGCGTTTGGCATACGGCATTCTAGACACAATTTGTCAAATAAAACAAATCACAGCGATAACTCGCACGTACGACAAATCAGTGTTCCTATCGAGTGTTTAGAGGCTCGAAAATGTCTCTGCTAAATAGGGATTAAGCCACAGCTAATGACACCATCCTACGTGTACATTAACAGAACGCTTCCTCCCCGAACCTCCCTACCCCAGCGCATCACCTGACGCCCTGAGAATGTGACATTTCAATTAGGAAGCTTGTCGCTCGATCAAGGGAAGTGATCGACGAGGTGGTGTGAGTATCATTTTGACCAGATAAACCCCCGCCGGTCAGACCGCGGAATGGAATGTGGACTTGTGTCATGGTTTTGACGTTAATGGAATTTCCATTTCAATGAAATCCCTGCGGTTTGGGTAAAGAGCAGAGCGACTGAAGATGGGAGAAAATTAAATCGAACTAATTCCCTCAATAAACGGAACTGTTTGTGAAATATTGCAATAATGACATAGTAGGCGCTGTCAGTTCGCTAATTTTATGACAAAACGACAAGAATTCCAACTAGGACTTCGAAATTTTCCTCAAGTTACCTTCCACCCATTAGTCAATCAAGCGTTCTTATCAAAGTACGATACCAAGCTTAAATTTCCATTTACAACAATTCAGTGTATTAAAGCAAATCGCAAGAATAAAGCAAACGTTATATGAAACGAAATAAGCACCGATAAACGAACCGAAATAAACAAATGAAATAGAAAACATGTTCCTTAATTTTAAGAAATATGTAATAAAATGTTGTAACAGAATGAAATAATTGAAAACAATTAAATTACTTGCGAGCACTTGTATATTTAATCGACCTCTGAATGCAACCAAACACTACATCAAAGAAGCCATCTGTCGGTTATTCCAGAGTTTTATTAGAATCCATTCATATTTTGGAACGAGTTACAATCGCCTTGGCTCAAAGATTTGTTTTTTCTTTAATTATGCAACGTGTTACGTTTTATTTTTTGGCGCGTCATACAGAAGTGAGCGAGTGAGTGAAACAATTCACGTGTTTGTTGTATAAAAACCAACCATACAAAAAAAATCCTCCAAAGGATCTTCCCCTGAGGCATTACTTTGTTTTCAAACATACGAAAAGTTACAAGCACCCACACGCACTGTGCATGCTAATGTTTTCCCTTCCTTAACGAGGGATTCTTCTTCGATGCGAGCGAGCAAATCCGGAGATTCGGGAAAGGACACGGCCGAAAAAAGAAAGGGTTCTAAAAGTTTTCTCTTCCCGCGAACGTTCGAGAGGTAAACTTTTCCACCAAACCGAGCGACACCGCAACGCATCACGTATCGCACTTGCGAGGAAAGTGGCGTAGAGTTCTGCTTTCCTCCCTCGTTCATTTTGCTGAGGTGGTAGCGTATAAAAAGGCGCAAAGGATGAGACTTATCCGACTCTGTCTTTCGCCAACCCGCACATGTAATGTACAACCAAAGCAAGGAGGGATAAAATGTGAAACTTTGCAAACTGGAACAACGGAAAAGCGCGCGCTTGTTGCTGGCGGGAAAAAAAAGCTCACCAATCGCCTCTAAATATACCAAAGTGCCTTGATTTTCCGTGGAGGAGCTTCCGAGGAGGGGTGGGTGATGAAACCACGCAGGCTGGCGGGTGGAAAATGAAAAACATTTTCAACACAGCCGCGAACACTTGGACGATAAATCCTTTTAAATACATTCAATTTAGCATCCGACCGCATCGAATGGAGTTTTCGCATTTTCCGCCCCAACCTTTCCGACGTGGCAGGGAAAAACTCCACGCATTTCAGAGGTTTTTTTTTGTTTTGTTTCGCCGCATCCTTCCGGATGATCATGATCCTATGCTGACGACTCTTAGAATTCAGAGTGTGCATGTATGTGTGTGTGTGTGGTGTGGAAAAATAATGCTTTCGGAAAACCCCTCCTTACTCCTGTAGTCAAAGGGGCTAAAGCTGACTTTCCTAGGGAAAACAACGGTAAACAGCATTTAAAGCTTCTCGTTGATGCTGTTGTTTGTGATTCTTCTACCTCATGGAGTGATAAGTTGATGGAATAAATATGAAATTTGTCTAAATGCTTCACTTTCTTCTTTTTCACGGTGCACCTAAGTTTTGAATTCTTTATGCCATTACTTTTCTTCACTTTGGGGTTTTACTTCACTTTGGGAAAAGTTTATTCCCAGAATTGTTCATTCCAGAAGGATATCTATTGTACGTTGGTATCCCTTTTTATATTGAAGGCTCCAAACAAAACAAGCTGACTCACCCGGGGGCTTAAAAAATATCACCTTTAGCTTCCGCACGCGAAGCGACGGGGTTTTGGAGGAAAAGACCGTGGGAAATCCTTCCGAAAGTGGAACCCACCAATCCGTGGATACCCAACCGTTGTGTGTTGGGCAAAATGGAGGAAAACAGTCCATCCCCAACTCACGTGCGACGTGAAACGATCCTTAAAAGAAAAAATATGCTGGGGAGGGGGACCGTTGAAAGGGAAGGTGGATTCCGGATTTAATGTGTCAAGGATTAAGAGCGATTTCATGCTGTCGGTTTTTCTCGGGAAGCTTTTCGGGGGTGGGAAGGAAAAGCAACCACTCTTCGAAATGCGGCTTCAAATACACCGAATGAAGTGAAATATAGAACCCCAATTCGATCCCAAAGCCCGCGAAGAGCCCGTACCAGATGGGAAAGGAAAAACGGCGTTTACAAGCTTGCGGGAAAATCCAACCGTTCGGAGAAACCGAGCGATCCTTGTTCGAGTTAATGGGTTTGGGCCACAGAGCTCGGTCTAAATGAGTCGAAGATTTATGTCCATTTCCATTCTCCCTCTTTGTTGCTTGTCGATATTTTTGAAGAATTTATGATGCTTTTGTTTCGCAGGTTTTTCTGTAGGTCTGTTTTTTTTTTGCGTATCGGATGTGTTCAATTAAAATGGGAAATGCAAAAACATATCGACGGAAGGAAAAATTGTCTATTCAACTCCGGGAACCGTTCGAGGATTTCATGCTCCATTTCTCGTATCGAACAGAAACACAGAGCTTACCGGGGGACCCACTTGATACAATCCTTTTCCCCATTTTAATCCATCCCATTCCGGGCTCGGAAAATGGTGGCTTCCGCTTTGGTCGCGTACCTGAAAGGCGGATGCCGGACGAGGGCAAAAAGTTGAACCAACCAACGCGAACGGAAAACAGAACTCGCTGTTTGAAGAAAAATACAACCCCACCAGGAAAACGGGGGGAGCCCAACATGGGGCAGGGACACAACACAACCGATGGAAAATTACACAACGTTGTTCGTTACTTCTGTGTTCTAGGTAATCATTTTTCTAGCCTCCCGCTCCAAAGACTGTGTTTTGTCTGGGTCTTGGTCTGGCGGCCGTTTTTCCACCCTCAAAGAGGGGAGTGGGAGAACAAAAAGCCGCCACAGAAGCAAAAAAGATGAATAGAAAAAAAAACAAGGTGGATCCAAGGGCTCGGTGGAGTCGACACCGAGAGAAAAATGCCGCCAATTAAAATTCTTCTGTTCGGTCGACAGGGGTTTCTGTGCGGACTTCAATACCAACCGACCAACCGACCGACCGACCGAACCCCATTCTGCCGTCACATTCTTCACATGAGGAGGAAAGTGGGGCGGGGGGAAAAGGGATTTTTTCCGAACCGAGAACGGTGCGCTTGCCGTCGGTGGCTGGAGTTATGAAACATGTGAAATTATCAATTGCCAATAAATTCACGGATTACACCAATTAATTTTCCGCACTATTCCGCACGGTGCAAAGGAAAAAACGGGTTCGGGAGAATCTTCCTCCCTCCAGTTGGCGAGTGGTAGGGGAAAAGAGGGCACATGAGGTGCAACCTTCCACCGTACCTCCTTTTTCCCTCCCAACCCCATTCGAGATGGAAGAAAAATGCGCTTAAAATCCCGCCACCACAAGAACTTTGTTCGCAACCGACGGTTCGTCGCATCGGAGCTTTCCGAGCATCGCATCAGCATCAAAATGAAAACAAAACCACTCGAGTCGAACCCCATCGGGCTTGGAGTAATCGAATAAAGGCGGCATTACTTGTCCGGGCTGCGGGACGCGGGCCGGAGGACGCATTGAAGTCCGGGAGTCGAAAACAGGATTATGGTGCAATAATTCTCCTTCGTTGTGTCCCTTGTTTTTCATTCGAAACATGCTTCATTCAATGGGGAAAAAAAGCAAATAAATAAATAATTTAACCCGCAGGTTGGTTGAAAAATGTGATAGTGAAATGGGTAGAACGTTTTTCAAGGACCAAAAGCAAGCAAACTTTGGCCACTTTTGTTTCAGTTAACTACTTCCAAATGATGATATACAAAGTCGTGATAAGGACAACACCTTATTTAATAAAAACAAACCTTTGTTTTGTAAACAATATTTCATCTTCTCTATCTAGTTTTCGATAATGATTATGTAGATATAATTTATCTCAGCGTAAAGCTGTTATTTAAAATTGCATAACAGTCAATAAAAACATCATCCATTTTAATTCCTTCCATTCTTGTGCTTCCACCTAAGCAAAACACTTAATATTCATAAAAATCGTGCACTTTGCCAAGATTTAAACAAACTATGCACTGGCTGCGTGCGTTGCATATTTGTTTACCATTATGTGTGAGTGGTTTTGCGGCAGGATTGCATAAGTTAAAATAAATCATCGCATCCCAACAACGCGAGCTCGGAGGATGCTTCCGTTGCAACCCAGTGGAATTTTGTTCGCTCAATCATGCTTCTCCCCCCCTTCCCCCTAATCCCTAACCAACTGCATTCCGGGTTTGGAGTGCGCGCCAGCGAAAAGAGTAACAACAAACCCTCCTGGCGCACCCGGGTTTCGCGAAAAATCCTTCATTTATTTATGTTGGGGGGATGTATTTATTTAACGTTTTCTCCATTCCACGCGACCGGCTCGGGGCCAGGTTGCAGCGCGCGGATGTTTATGTAGTGGATTAGTCGATGCACCCCCGCACCCACCCATTCCACAGCTTTTCTTCAGTGCTTTCCTTCCTTTGCTACTGAATTTCCAATGAAAGCCGAACATTTGTCACAAGACGTAGCTGCGGATGCAAGTGTCGAACAGGAGGGGGGAGACTTTTCGCGACACAACAGTGGAAAACAGGAACGAAACAATTGTATCGCCCTCCTCCGCGCCGTCCCGGCAAAAGGAGCAATCTAGGACGACCCTGGGAAAAGGAACAATCCGTTTTCATGCTCGAGAAAGCAAACGGTAAACGCTTTCCCCGGACGCTTGGGGGGGTTGGGAAACTCGGAGGGCGTCGATTCGAAATACTATGCAAATTCTAAATAAATAACGTCGTGTGCTTCCGTACCGACCCGGTCCGTCCGCTGTTCGGTCAACATTCGACAAGAAGGTCCTCTTCTGCACCCGAATCTGCACCTTCTGTGCTGCAATTAGCCCGGATCTTGAGCGGAACGAACACCAGACCCTTGGCACGGCCAAAGAAAGGAGACAACTTTTGCACTAACGATGAAAGAAATCACAACTGTAGACACTCGAAACAATACCGGCCAGCGTTTTCCGAACGCTCGTACAATAGTGGTGTGTGGTGCATCGGCACTGAGTTTATGATGTTTGCAATTTTCGCGAAACGTTTCCACCGGGAGCGCATAAAGCAGATGTGATCACAATGAGGGTTCTAAAGTGTCAAACTTCAACAGTAATCATATTCAATGTTTCCCAAATGCATTCTAAGTTACGAAACGAAAACATCGCTTTGTTGTCCTCGCAACGAGATTCTTCGCAAGCAATAAATGTTACGAGTTTTGCAACACTCCCGCACACCACTGTAGCGCCGCCCTTCCAAGCGAGAAGGCCCAAACTTGATTCCATTCATTTGCAACTTTCCCCCCTAAATACGCTCGCAAAATAAAATAAAATCAAACGACACCCGAGATTAGCAAATTAAATTGTTTAAAACTCGGTCCGAGAGGCGCACTTTCGAAGTGATGTTGAACTTATTCTTCCCTTCCGCTCGATCCTGACCATAAACGTGCCGTCTTCCACAAGGAGACTTCATGTTGCCCATTACGGCACACCAAATGTCTTTAAACATCGGCATGGACTTAGGAATTGGTTTAGCTAATTTCTTAGCGTTGGGATTTAATTAAAATTAAACATCTTTTGAAATCGTTGCCACCGAGCAGTTTCGTCGTGTGTCTCGTCTCGGGGTCCTTCCCAATGCTCTCTGGCCTCTCTCCAGTCTCCTGTGGGACAAAGTGTGTCAAACTTTTTCGCCCGACGGAGATCATGAATTAACTTGTGATTTCTTGGAAGCTGCTCAATATAATAAAGACCCGCAGGGAGAGAAAGAGTTCGTGCCGCCAACCGACTTGCAGTCACCGTGACGAAGTACATTAATTACGTGGAATTCGTAGATTCCGCAGCTCGATGGTGGAAGAAAATGCAATAATCTTGAGCTGAAGTGTACGCCGGAATCTTTTCAAACATTGTTCCCGAGCTCCTTCTAAGGCGAACGCTAAGCTCCCGATGATCAGCGTCGGTGATTAAACAACGCTGGACAAGGGGAGGAGGTAGATAGGGGGGGTGAGGGTTATTGAAATACTGTGCAAATGGAACTTTTCCTCGTGCCACTTTCCCAAACTTTTCCTCCCCCCCGGAGGGATCGTCTTTGATGGTGAGAAAGTGTGGTGGCTGATTTTTGGTTGTCTAGATTTATTTGAAAACTCCTTCACCCGCTCCACAATTTTGTTATCAACGATCTTAACGATGATATGCCATGCTCCTCTCTCTCTTGTCTACCCTATTGCTACGGGAACGATTTTCTTTTCGACACACAAATTCCCACCCAAAGTGGCTCCCCGCTCTGTGACGGGCAATTTCCCACCGGTTTAATTTATTGAACACTTCCCACACAAGAGCGAGTGCAAGTGCAACAAGACAAATGCAGCTCGGACACGACAGAGAAAATCAATCCCATGCCTGAAGCGCCCGCAAAAACCCTCGACCTGATCCCAGCGTTGGGTTTGGGTACGTGAAAATTGGGATCAGATAGAACATAAATCTTTCGAACACCACACCAAGCCCAAAAGCATTTCGTTTTCGGGTGTTTCCGGGGTTCCGCCCAGTAATACTTTTCCCGGCGCTTTCTTCTTCTTGCTGCGGAATGAAAATGGGTGAAAAGTTGCTCACAATTCTTCGAAAGTCCTGTACTAAGCCACTCTCTGATAAATGCACCCTTTTTTAGTTCACTCAAACCATTGGAAGATGTTGAACGAAGGATTTTCTTTAATGGCAGCACTCTTTTTCTCGGTAGAACATAATAATGTTCCCGTGCTGAGAAATCCAAGGATATTTCTGTTTTACTGGAATGACTCGATTTCGCATCAAAAGAACAATTTTCGAATTATGCAGAAGGTACTAACCCATCATTTTAATCCCTCCAGAAAATGGGCACAAAACCAATTCAACGGAATTACCATAAAGTCATAAATGAGCTCATCTGATTTCCACAAAAATACCTCTCGTTATTGGCGCCAAACTGCTAATCACTAATT
The DNA here is from genome assembly GCF_943734705.1 of Anopheles coustani. NCBI lineage: Eukaryota > Metazoa > Arthropoda > Insecta > Diptera > Culicidae > Anopheles > Anopheles coustani. Next base: position 3,401,708 of record NC_071288.1, on the reverse strand, counting down.
ATGAGTCCGTTTGAGGTGACGCTTCCGCCTAAATCCAAGAAGTTAATCCCAGCAACCCGTGCGATGACTTTCATTCCAAAGCCACGGAACGGGATCCCCGGGAGTTTAAATTAGTTCCCTTCAGCCCGCCGGGCGCATTCCGGACCGGAAACCCGTGCGAAATTTGCGCCCCGGGTTCTAGCCGGTGCGATTTGCGACCAATTTTCTGTCGGATGAGGGTCAATCTGTTTGCTGCCAGTGTTGTTGGCCGAAAGCCGGCGCTACTAACGAGCTGATTGCGGTCACCAGAGTTCGGACGTTGCCTCGGGGACGTGCAATTCGGTTGTGCCGAAAGAGAGAGCCAACCCCACACGATGGCCGCGGCAAAGTTGCTCGTAAATATACTAATTAGATCCGGGCGGCCACAGGCGCTGGCGCCGAACTTATTTGCGTATGTGCCGGAAAAGCCCCCGCGCTTCGTTTGTCGGTGTGGAAAATGCCATTTCGCATCGCATTACGTACACATTTTATTTTCACTCGTCTTTTGGAAGGTAATTGTTTGGGGTTTGTCCCAAACAATTGAACGAGTGTTGCAAACATAACGATAAACCTTTGAATGTTTAATTGAAAATGGCAAGTGTAGTAAAAAGAACTTATTACTGTCCACAATGTACGCCGAGGGAAACATTTTAAATTGCAAACACCTTGGGTTTTCACCAACTTCAAAAAAACCGCTATAGACCATTTCGAAAAAGGCCCTTTTCATGATGAAACCGCGCATTTGCGGGAAAACCTCCCGTTTTCACCGAAATCCCAACCGATCGGGAACCGGCATTGCGGTGACGTCTGCGTTTGCAAATATATTAATTAAAACCGCCACTCGCACGTGTCCATCGAGCTTCCCTTTCGAAGTATCGAACCCCGTAGGAAACCGGGCAAATAATAAATAAATGGGCAACGAGCGGCCCGAACCACCCCAAAATGGACCACCGGACTTTTCTCGGGCACAGAACGGTTCTTTTCCCAAACTCCACCGGCGTGAAGGTTCAATTACCGCGGATATATGCGGTCTCATGGTTGTGCGGCCCCCTGAAAGCCAGCATTTTGCAGCGTTCGCTTTCGTACTTGTTTTTCCTACGCAACCCACACAAGGCAATCGGCAGTGGGTCTTGTTTTCCGGCCACAGAATGCGACACAAACACGCACCAGCAGCAGCAGCTCCTCGTACGCGGAAGAAAGAAGCCCATTATAATTGCAAATTAATGGACGGATTAATAGCCACTCTCACTCGCGATGCCAAAATCTGAGCATTCGCCGGACGAACCTTCCAGGAAGTCATCGGAACGAACAGAGGCCGGAAACGAGCCGGAAAAAAGGGAAATAGTAAATAACAATTAGCAATATTTGCACATCGAGGAACTCCTCCCGCCAAGCAATAACATTTGCGGCGGTCAATGGGTCCTCCTGGGCGGGGAATGAAAAGCGGGAGAACACATCTGACCCGTAAACAAGCGTTAACCCATCAGAGGAAACCCAAAACCCACCTCTGCCGAACAGTGTTACACTAATTGAGCGAACAGAAAGCGAGATCTGCCGCCTAATGGAGGGGACTTAAGCACCACCGCGTTTGAAGTGTTGTTCCGGAATGAAGTGTAAACATCTAATGCACCTCAGGATTCAATTATGGACATTGATTAGGCCATTAGAGGAATTACAAATCTTTATCCACAAAAGAGGGATAATCCACAATCCAGGATTTGCTACAAAACATGGGGAATTCGGGGAAGTATGTTGAAAGTTAAGCAACAAAAGGTCATCACTCTTCTTATAACAGGATAAGCGTGGATAGTACGAGCCTTTTAAGCTGGGAAAAAGTCGTTTAAATAAACATCCATTTCCTCTCCTTGACTCAAGTTCATCTCGTCGACTTTTAATCAACGTAAAACTATCCCCTGCATCCGAATTCTTACCATCGTTCGGTAGACAGCAAAGTATCCTGGACGTGATGCCCACGTCCTAACGGAGACTGACCGACTCCCTGTGACCATATCCATTATTTCGGGTTCGTTTACTTTTACGGAAGGATGCCCAGAAAGAGCTCCACCGGGCCGGAAGCTTCACCTTCACCTGCACGGGTTGCGGTAGGTTAGAAGATCGTTTGTATCGTTTCCAACGAAGCAGTGAACCCCCCAATCGTGGTTACCTGCCTAACAAATGCTCCCATTTCCACATTGTTATTACACCGAGCGGAAGGTGTGTACATTCTCCCGATACGGGTTTCTTTCCTTCTTTTACGGAACTCCACAACGGAGCGCCGGGTCAAACACCGGTGGGGTTTTTACAAATCCACAAGAGTAGCATCCTACCTCCCAGGTGGAGGAACGTCAAACTCCGGAAGGTAATGGGAGACAAAAATTAATTAAAAATTCCTTACAAAACTATTGCTCTTGTAATGGGCCCACGGTCCGGTCCACATGCATGTTTTACAGAAGCTTTGAGTTTGTTCATTCCATTGCATAAAAATGCTAAAATATGGGTTTAAAGCTTCATAACTCCTCCACAACTTCACTGTCCGCCATGGTCAACCCACGAAAGAAATGGACGAAAACAACGTTTATTTTTAGTGCAGTGACCTCATCGCGAAATGTCATTGACATTATTTAAGCAGTTGGCACGAATCCGTCGATCACGATCGCCACAAAAACGGTAGGATTATCGACTTCTGCTGGACACGAAAAGTGGCCAAGAACTTGTTCACTTCGCAAGTTCAATGCGTGCAATGGTGATTAGTTGTCGGTCACGGTGAAGGTTCGTCGCAGTCGATGTGTTTTATGACATCATTTCAAATAAATTGGGATTGTGAGTCGCAGGTTTGATACTTTCTTATTCCACGTGTGTACAATCTTCTCTCTGATCTGTTCTAAAATGTGAGTTATTTATCTGAATGTTTACAACTTCTTTTCATTAGGTTTAGTATCAATTTATACAAATACTGATGAAAACTATCGCATCGTCATCGTATGCTAAAACACTCACCCATTCTATAGAAAGCAATTCCCCACAATGTATCTCATAAAATCTAATTGCAAATAACAAACATAAAAGACTAGATTAATGTCGAGCTAAATTGCATACCAATTCAATTTATGTAGTCACATTAACTTGAAAGCCAACGACAACAACGGAACTGGCGAAACCAACTAATTCAGCTTCCGTTCTCCTCACTTTCCGTTAATCGCATCCGTCTCTCCCGCCGTCCGTCGCTGTATGATTCGATTATTTTGAGTCAGCTCATTCTTTTCCATCTTTACCTTTTATTGCATTGTCGGGCGCGGGAAAATGGAGAAAAAAATCGGATCCTCGGAAAAAATCGGAAACCATTTTTAGATTGCACAAACAATGCGTTGTGTGAAAACCCGGGGACGATGGTGATAGCGAGAGCCTGGGCGCGAAATGTAGTCTTCAGGAAGGCAAATTTCCCGCCCGACGCTCAAGCGACGCTTCCTGTGGTCTATAGTTTTCCGACGCGGAATGGAATTTCATAACACTCGGATGGCGGGATGGGTGGATGGGTGGTGTGTGGTCCTTGTGTACCTTTGGGGGACACGGGAGTACGATGATACGCAAACAAGAGCAAGCGGCAGTAATAACAAGAGCGCAACGGGCACAGACAAAACTGCATTTCCATTGCCATAATTTATTTTCCCGACATTGCGCGACCAGGACGCAAGGGAACGAAACATGGATGCAAGGACCGCGGATACGCCTTCCTTCCTTGTTTCCTCTTTCTCCCATATCTTGTTGTTACGACCCGACCGAGCGAGTGAGTGCCGTCGGCTGTTGGGGTGTAAAATGAGCTGAACTTTCCGCGAACGAGCGGCGAGGAGTTTTCCGTGGAGGCGCCCTTTTTATTTTACCCAACGGCGTCAATTTTTGTGTTTTACTGGCATTTTTTTTTCTTCTACTTTTTCCACACATACATTCCATCCAACAAAAAGAATGCATTTTTCCGACATTTCCCGGAAGCTGGCAAGTGGTGCCGGGGGCAAGGGGTTTCCTTCCATTTTTATTCTGCACTTTTACTTCACTTTCCCATGACGGTCTTTATGAGCCTCGACGTTTCCCCCACTTCACACACACACACACACACACATCCGCTTATCCAATTTTCCATGTTCTTTTCCTAAGCTTCCTGTCCCGAGGGAAACGGTGAAAACAACCGTGAAGGAAAAACGATACAACGACAACACACCACCAAGCATCCGTAAGGAAAAATGAGAAACAATTTTCATCATGAATAAATTCATAAATAAAATTTTAAATTTAAATTGAAGATTGAGAACTGCCTTCGGTTCGCCTTCAATGGGCGGAAAGAAACATTTTGGCCCAACTTGTTGTTGTTCTGTCTGCATCCTGCCAAAGGCTCCGAGGGAAGGCTCGTTGCGGCTTCCTTCCTGAATCGTGCGACTCACGGAAATCATACGGAATTCCATTCATTGGCAAAACATGGCTATGCTTTACTTCACAGCCGACTCTACCAGATTCCCACACCCGAGGGCGGGGGGGGGGGGGGCAAGGGTTACACACCAGACAAATCCCACCCCGTATTTTCGGAAGGGTTGCGGCGATGTGATTCTAAATAATTTGCGATTACCCCAACACCCACACAACGCCTTCGAGCCGAGAGGGAAACCATAACGGGTCGGAAAATGAATGACGACGACGATTTGCGACGAGGGCACTTCTGGTGCGAGAAGTAAGCACCAAATCGCCACCAGCGACGAGATTTGTGGATTCTCGTTTACTTTTGCTGTTACATATTCATGGGTAATCTCTGCACCGCTGGAGAAAGGGAGGCAAAAAGACAACGTAACAATAAACCAATCTTCAAATGGTTTAGAGCGATGTTTACGCCACCACGGAACATGAATGATAAAAATGTCCCACCAAATCACTACCACTTTCGGGGAAAAAAAAAACATGACAAAAATTTGCAAGCGAAAAATTATCACAATAAACAATGTTTAGCTTAAGAAGTTTTTAGCACGAAACGTGACAAATCCGTTTATGAAACTGAATGAAGCTTTCACGCTCTGCGTTTGTTGCAAAATGGAAATCCGACAACAAACTTTCCGCAAACTCAAAACCGAAACTAAATTGAATAACAAGCTGTCGTATGGCAGCCTTCTCCTCACTCCCTGCACCCTTCCCAGGTTCATCAAGTGAAGGAGAAAAAAAAATCATAACACCCGCATCAAAACCGATATTCAACAAAACACAGTTTCACAAACGTACCAAATAAAATAAAAACGCTAGTGAATTAAATGGATATGCAACTTTTCTCGGAAATTTCAATTCCCTCAGTTTGGTCCACCATGAAACGGGATCAAGTTTCGGGACACGGTCAGTTTAATCGAGACACGTGTGCGTCAAGGACGGGAGGATGTGGAAAACCGTCCGAAGCCGTAAAAAATCCACAAGCGTTGAGTTATTTTGGAGCATTTCACAATATTTTGACTGCGGCCGAATCGCACCAGGAAAAATCACTCTCCCTTTTTCTTTTCCCGGATGCCGCTTTCGAGCATCGTGTCCTATTTCGGAGGTGATTGAGGACTGTGTGCGATTATTTTCACAAACCCATATGGTGTCCATTGAGTTCGGCAAAAACGGTTCAGCGAAACTCTATTCCAGCCCAGAGTCCAGTGCAATGTTCCCCAAAAATGGCCCCGAGAAATATTATTTCGTGTGAAAAGTGCGTTAAATTGCACGCAACTTGTGACGGACACGGGAGGAAAGGCGGACAGAAGAGTATTCGGAAAATTTAGCCAACGACCGAAAAACTAGAAACGACCGTTGAGCGACGCGATGTGACAGATGAATTAATTTAATTCTTTTTTTGGATTCCCAGCAAAAAAGAGGCGCTAGTTGCCCGTTTTTGTGCCCATTTCCACATCCACCACGAGAAGAGCGTTATCGTATTTTATTGGCACCCATACCGTCGTCATCCAATGTCACCCCCAACCGCCACCTAACCCGTGAGTCGTGAGTTGGTAATTTCCACCAGCATAGCGCTAAACTTTCCACGCCGGGGGAACGTTTAGAAAACCGGAGAGAGCCTCTGCGCGACTGCGACAAACCGTTTTTGAGACTGAACCCTTCGGGGCGCACGAACACGAGCAAACGGAACATGCCAAACGAAAACCAGACGAAAACTAGAAATCCCACCAACAAAAAAAAATAAACGAGAATCCTCAGCGTTTCCCGTCACCAGCGGGGGAAGATTTAATTGAAAGAGTGCAATAAATTGAAATGAATTTTCGGGAATATTGCACTTTTGCGCGCTAAATTGGGTTTCATAGTGAGGAATAAAAACGCGCCACGCAAATGGTCTCCGTTCTCGGAAATTCTGCTCTGCTATCCGCAAGGGAATAGAAACAACTGTGAATTTGGTGGGAAAATGTGTGTCATTTCACAGGTCCTCTACTCCTGCCCGCGGGACCAGGTATTTATTTGACTGCTTCCTCCCTCCTATCGCCTTCGGCTTGTCTTTTTATGGGAAAAGTTCCCGGGTTTTCTCTGGAGTTAGTTTTGCGCGACAATAAGGGACACGATGGTAATGTTTTCGTTTTGTTATTCATTGTAAAAAGGTACTTTTTTTTACTTTCGGAATGAAGGTGTTGTTTACTAACTTTGCCCTTTTAGAGCAATTATAATTTATAAAATCTCATCCTTTTATCGTGGATGATGAACATTTTTAGCCACTGTTGTTCACGTTGCCTAGTTTCAGGCGTTTGCAAAAATGAAATCACAAGGAATAGTACAAAATTCATATTTAAGTTAATACAATGCTTTCGTGCCTGGTACACTAATTTCTACGTTGATGTTTGCCTTCATCCCCGAGAGCCTATCAACAACTCACATTACATGCCAAATGGACATCGTAACAACATTAGCACCATTTCACTCCAAATAAATATCACACCTACCCAACTCGAGTATTCGAGTGCTAGAAGGCAACTATAACAGAAGCATAGTAGTACTCGTACACACTCCAGACAGATCTCGGCCCTCTGCTGCTGTGGTGGAGGCCTTTCCCGGGCCATTTCTCAGGACTAATGTTTCCAGTTCCCCTGTGCGACCGGTTTTCCGCCAACTCGTGTCCACAACCAAACCAGGACGTACGATGTGCGCGCTGATGGACCATTAGCTTTATGATTCACTTATGCGTTGTTCCATTACACTCCACTGTGTTTGGCCAGAGGGAAAGAGGGTGGCCATTTCTACACTAACGAAGTCTCTCGCCTCATCGAAATCATCCGGATCATAGTTTATTGTCCTCTCTATCCTTATGCCGGGTTTGGTGAGTGGCCGTTTCCGTTTGCAGAAATGCACATGCTTTATGCTGCTTCACAATTTCAGTCTTATAGAAAAAAAAAATTGTCCATTATTGCGATGATTTCAGCTTGCCTTTCGTGGATCATTGTTTGCGTAACGTTTAAAGCTTTCTCATCCTTCTCTCACCTGAAATGATAAAAATGATTCTAAACGAAAAGATCATCTTGAATTAAATAAACTTCAACTTACTACCTTTAAAGACGTGACTTCTCCACAGCCAGATCTCCAACTAGAGTATCGTGGATTTCAACATCCTCTCCGGCCAGTCCCAGCTGCGCTTGGCAATGTCGATGAGTTTTCATTGGACAGCAAGAGGAGGGAACAAACCGTTGTCGATGCTCCATCCGCACGCGCCCACTACGGGACATAATTTACCAATTTTATCGCAGCATTATGGAAGATTCGTATGCTTGCCCAAGCGCAAAAGGAACAACGAAATAAATGGCATGGACGCGTCTTTGGAGCTTCTCAAGTTGAACAACACGGGAAGCGCAACGGAACGCAGAATATCATGTAGTTTGAAAATGTGTTGGCGTAACAAGAGACTTTTATAAAATCGTTGTGTTGGAATGATGCTTTCAAAACTCCTCTTTGAGCTATTCTAAATCTTCAATACTAGTGAAACTACTTTTTACATCATGTTTCTAATCTGTTCGAGCATTTTGTTTTCGTTTGCCCACTAGAAGAGAACTCCTAACAGCGTTTCTTCTTAAGCCACACTTCTTTGAACTTTCATCTCGTACGGAGTGTGCAAAAATCCCACCTCGACTGCAATGCCGTTCCCTCTTATCCATTACAGCATCTTGGACGAACCAAATGAAGACAAAACGTCATTGAAGTCTCATAATGAACTATCCCCTTTTTGTCCTTTGTGGTCGAAAAGATCCCGCTGTAGAAATGTGACAATTCGCTCGGTCTACAGCTCAAGAGGGACCATCATTCCAGCGGTCTAGCGCTTATCTGTCCTTTGCTTTCGGGTATCGCAAACGGCGAACCAAAAAAGGACCAAAGACGATACGCAGCTTTAAAATATGTCTGTCAATATTGTTCAACGGAATGTTCGGTGGTGACGCTGTCCGAAAGACATTTCCACTCAAGTGGTAAGGGGGCGACATCCTTCCCACCCTTCTTCTTCATCTTCCTCGGTTCAGTTTCTTTGAAGAACCCGGTTTTCCCGCAGGTCCGCACCTGACTTGGGACTTTGGGGGCATGGAAAATCAACCCACAAAGTGAGGACACCCTCTCTCGAGCGGCCAAAACAACCCAGGCTGAAACAGGAAGCTTGGAAAGGTTAAATTGGACTCGGAACATATTTGACAAACGACAAAAGACTCTTGGATGGGGGGAGGGGGAAGAAAAATATTCGCACGAAAAAAGATGTGATCTCAACCATGCTGCGTTGATGATGTTAAAAATGCTTGAAATGACGATGGGACGCTTTTGCTTAGGGTTTACTTTTTGTTTCATACTTTTGTCACATAACTCAACATCATTCACTCGACTCGCGTGCTTGAGTTTTCCCAGTGTTCTCACCCGCTCCTCGAGTGAAGGGAAAACGGTCGAATTTTCCCCATTATGAAGAAATTCTAAAGTGTCCTATCGAGAGCCGCGCTCCACGTAGAACACCCGAGAGGGGCCAGCCTCTAATCAAATCCAACCTCCCTTTCCGAACAAATTTCCCGGCCGTAACTCAACTTCAAACCCCATCGGGATTCGGGTGTGTTATGCTTGGCTTGGAACAAGGGTACGAAGAAAAATACCATCCACCCGAGCGTATCATATTTTTTAGTTGAGTTATTTTTCCCGCCGTCCATCCAACGGTCCACTTTTGAGTGACGATCGGACGACTCGACTCAGTTCTCGGCTCGTCAGTCAAACTCGCCTCTACTTCCACTTCCCGGTCTGTGACTCTTCTAATATCCTTTTTTTAAAGCCAGCATCACAGGTTCAGCCTCTTTCTGGTGGTATTTTTCCTTCCCCCACTTCGGTTCGAATCGTCGCGTCGAGTAGTCGTTCAAACACTTCACCCGTCGAGAGAAGCGAACGGACGTGCCTTAACAAGGATATGGAAAAGCTATGAAAAAATCGTACAATTCTCTTTTCAATACTGCCTGCGGAAACCGGCGCCAGCTGCCAACATGCCACGCTTTTCCATTTTTAACCAAGCGGTGGTGCGCATCCACATCCGGTGTCTCTGTGTCAACGCTTCCTATCTTCTGTTTATAAAAGGGGTGGCGGGGAAAATTCATCGGGCCGGGACTGGAGTCTCTTCAGGAGTGGGTTTGTCACAGCATTCCAGCGGGAGGACATCGCGGCCTTGCGATTAGATCCATCTACGATAATTACCTGCAAACGAGTGAAAGAACAGGGCCGGGAAAGAGAAGAAAAGAAAGATAAACAGAACATGGTTAGTTTTGCTGGCACCGGAATGAGAAAGCATGTGTTATCTAATGTTGACCAGTCGTGTGTGCGTGTGTGTGCGTGTGTTAGTCAGTACTCTCGAAAAATGATCACGTCAGCAGTTGTCCGCAGTATAGCAGAAGATGCCGACATAAATGCATTACGTCGATGAAAGCATAACAAACTGGAAGCCTATCCACTCAAAATCGAGGAGCCGGAAAAATAAACCCCCCGAAGGTCGTCTACTACGGCGAGGGAGCAGCTTTGGGTGGAAAATGGAAGCAGAAGGGTCCACTCATCAGCAAAGTGACATAATTTGTCAAAGAAGAAACAAAATGTGTCTCCCGTGGAGACCCCCCCCCCTTTTGTGTTTTGTGAAAATTTCCCAATTTGTCGTGGAAATGTTCACAATCAATCAACACCGGGGTGAATAAGACGTGGGACCAGAATCTCATGTGAGGCAAACTTGAGTTATTTTGATAGTTTATTTCTCTTTCTGAGATGATTTTTTTATCGAAACTATTTTATTGAAATAAAGCGATGAAATAATAAATAAGTTCATATTCAAGTTAAATACCAACACATTAAACCAAACTTCAAGGCGCAAGAAACTGGAAAGGGAAAACATAGCGCCACAAGCCTGTCACAAACACGAGGTTGAGCAAAAGGAACTATTAAAAACGTACATGGAAAACCGATTACAACTTGTTTGTTTAAGGATTCAAACAAAAGCAATCTTGTGCTGTCGGGTATTGTACAAAACAAATTCGTAATATAATCCGGTTGAAAAGAAGAAAAGAAAACTGCCCACACTTGGCAAAAAGGGAAAACACACAGCTTGACAATAAATAAATAAACAACGTTGTCTGTCACAGCGAACAGTAGTGATCGTCTCTGTCTGCATTCTTCAGGATGGCGGCGGATTTCCTTTACCGTCAGCCTCAAGGACATTTTTCCCGCGACACCCACCCCTCACGAGTGGATGGATGGATGCGTCCTCTGGCAGACTTGAAATGGCCCGATTTAGATTTGTCTCTCGTGCTTGTTACATCGCTGCCACGCTGCCTTGGGACGGATGGGAAGATTTGATTGTTGTTACGTTATCTCGCTTTTGCCTTCCCGGGGGCTGCAAAAAGCGGACAGCGAAAAGTCAAAAGAGCTCGGGAAGGAGACGTGAAGACACTGGCTGAAAAATGAATGAGTTTTCCGATGTGCTTTCGACGAAAAGATAGAAAGCAATAGCGAGAAAACTCGAACGAAGGCTAGCTGTCCCGAAAGATGAAATAACGGCATAACCATACGGACTACAAGGTTATGAATTGTTCTGTAAGTGTACTGAATTTCAAATAAAGCCATTCGAATGTATGGTTCAATACCATCAAACGTTTTTCAAATCAAAACGAAAGGCACAGTATATTTTAATTAAAAACATTGAAGTAAATATCAGCGCTCCAACCTAAGCAATTTATTTGAGCAGTGCTATGTTAGAATATTATGCAAACTTCCTTTTTAATCCGGTTTCATAATTCTTTGAAAAGCCACCCAAAAACCTGCCATCTTTCATGCAGTGAGATAGAGTGAAGAAGTTTTCGATGTCGAAAATCTCCGGCAGCCCTTCGTCATCGGAAAGCCACCGAAAAAGCTTTACCAAAATCTGGCACAATCTCTTCAGATCGTAAAGTCTTGGGACCTTCCCAAGGAACACACATGCACCTTATGTGTGTATCATCCAGAGCATGTGGAACTCCCAAGAACCGTTCGGCTGCAGTTCAAACAAACAATCTACGCTCCGGTGCACTTGCACAAACCCCCTACCTCTCTCTCACACACACTGTCGTTCTCGGCAGAATTCGAGTCATTCCGGTTATTTATCGCTATTCATACGCTCCAGATTTGTTTATATCCTGTTTGATGTACGTTATGCGCCCCTAAAAATAGAACCCGCAAGATCCTTCATGCTCGCTTTATGGTTTCTTACGAACACAGCCACAGCCTTCGCACATTCGTCTTTTGAATTCCAGCAAATAAATACACGCTATCATGTTGGTCCTTTGCGTTCCGGCTTCGACTGGGAGTTGGAGCGGTTGAGAAACTTTCCCAGGAGAGACAGTCTTTGGAATAAAGTCGGATCAGGACTTCGGGGGGTAATCTTTTGAGATGAAGAAAAAATTTAAACGATTTTACTAAACAGATAGTGGACATTTTCACTCTCCAAAGACAACGACGAGGATACAAGATGAAGTATGTCCGAATAAAAAAGGAAACAAGCTGACGAGAGAACTCGGTCGTTGCTGAAAAACTCGACCCTAAGAAACCCGCTCCGAAACCCTACTATGACCGATGCCAGAAGGGATCTGAACCTGGGTTCTGGATCCAGATCCTGAGAGTTCTGATTCGGAATTTTGCATCTTTGGATCATTAATCTTAAAATGAGAAAAAGAAAAAGTCCCAAAGATCCATGTGGAGTTATTAGGAATGAATACCAATTTGTTTTTGGTCGCTAGACTTGTACATAAGCAATTATTATTATCCAAGAATCATTCAAGTTTTGTAAGATTCATCAATGTGCTGAAATTCAATTCTTCAAAGATTCATGAATAAATTCAAAACTCAAATCTGGATCTCAATTTCCTGGAATTACAATTATAGTATTCCAGACATGACTTCAACTCCAGAGTAGTCCAAAAATGGATCCTTTCCCAGCACTAAAGTGAACCAGATGCCGCACACATTAACCGCTGCGACAGAAACCCGTTGAGTGCAACAACTCTTGACGGGTTCGGAAGAAGATGCCCTTTTATCCTACGACTTTCTACTAACAAACCCAAGCCAATTTCATTTTATGGATCGAAACACCGCAGTGCATCTATTTTCGTGCAGTTGTTGTCTTTTATCTTAGTCACTCCATGAGTCTATTCACTGTCGGGTCTTGCAAGAGGAGATACTTGGAACAAATTGCATGTAATTTGTTTATGCAAAATAAAAACTGCAAAACGGGATCACCTGCGCATCTGCACGATGCACACGCTCCTTGTCCTCGGCAAACATGTTTTTTTCCCCCCATTTCTCACACGACTAATGTGCTCGTGACCGCGTGTGATTAGTGCCGATGGAACATCAATCATGTCGCATCATTTATTATCATAACGAAGCGAACAACCCAGGGTAGTGTGTGTGGTTGTGTACGCGATCCACTATCAACATAGTTTGTGTCACCAAGCCGTCAAAAGGATCCACGTTCGGGGAACGTTTGATGAAGGCGTCCCGGGCGACGACACAACACACTCATCGTCTTGTGAATGAATAGGTCATAAATTTTTCCGTTTTACATCCCCCCCCCCCAGATTCCAGTGAAGACGGAGAGCTTTGGAGGTATTTTCCACCTGATGATGGTTCTGTTAAACAGTCGCCTCCGTCCGAACCGTTTATGCTTGCAACGAGATGAATGCAAGGCCCTGCATTCATGGGCTCCGAGATGAACGTGAGTCGGAAAACGTTGATTCACCTTCCCTCGAACGAGTCCAAGTAGAAGGGAATCGCTTTCCCGGTTTTCCTCATTCCACCTACGTGGGCATGCAATTGAAGCGTGCGAAAACGAAAGGAAGCCATTAATCATGCTAATTGTGTAAATTTGCTATTTACCAATAATTGCAAAGAATTGCACACCAACAAAAGAAAAGCGGTGCTCTTACCGTCCGTCCACACGGTTGCATCCGGACCGGGCGGGCGATGCACTTCTCCACACACGTGCATTTATGTGCGCGGGAGGACGGTTTAAGCGAGTACGGCACGAAGGGAAAAAGAGAACGTTCAACGCAACCCCGATCGAAAGTGGTTCGCGGAATCGACGGAGGTTCGAGAGCAACCATTCACTAGCCAGCTCTGCTGGGGCAGAAACCTTTGGGGAGTGGGGTGGGGGGTGGGAGGAGGAGATTTTCAGGCTCCAGTGGCTCCCTCCGAAAGCCCAGCACTCAAAGAACAATTGCGGGGTTGGGTGCTAACAACGGCAAACTCACCGAAACGTGGTGATAAATGGAGCACAAAACACGGTAAACACGAACGTGGAAAACGGAAAACCCCCCAACGGACGACAAGAATAGTTGGGGGGTGCAAGGCGGGAAAATGGTTGGAGGAAAACAACATTTATTCAAATAAACGGTCGGTAAAGTACGGGCTGCATCGAACACCGTCCGTCCGTTCCCGGTACGACCACATCTTCCTTTTCCTTTCCCTTCCACAGCACGTTATGGAAACTGGCCGCGAAGAAAACGATGCCTCAGGTGGAAGAGTTTTTTGCTTGAGGTCCGAGGGCCCCCACAGTCGTTGTTCTAGGCAGGTACATACACCGGAGTGCAGGATATGCCAGCCGGCAATAGCGATGGGCCAAACCATCCGAAGGCTCTCGGGCATCGTATCCTAGAGCCAGGGAACCGGTTTTTCCGTGCACCAGGACCTCCGGAGGGCAACTTGTCAGATGCATAATGATGCCCTTCCCGCGCGACTTTTCATCCTTTTTTACTCCGTGTGTGTGTGTGTGTGTGTGTGTTAGAGGGAAAGGATAATGCCTCCCGGTTCCGGGCGGTCGGATGTCGTAAATTGATATTCATTCCGTGAAACAACGATGGAAATAACTTCCTCCTTACGGTGGAGAGCGGTTTTATGGGATTATTTTCAGTCGGGAAAAAGTCTACCTATAGCGCAGAAGCAAACGGGGGTTTTTATCACGAAAAAACAATTTGCAATGCGATTTGTGAGAAAGGTTTTATTGCATTATAAAATATTTCTTCGATGCTTCAATGTGCAGTTTGGAATTTGATCAATTTTACAGAAAATGTAACTGATTACCTTTCGATATGAAAACTCAATAAGATGTATTTGAATCGATATTTGCACTCTTGTGTTTTAGTTCTACAATGCAAGAACCTTTTAACCAACACAAACCTTAACAAGACCACAAAAATGCGCTTCGAACAGCTAACGGATGTTGGACAAACCGACCACCGCTTACCAGTTTCCCAGTGGCTTCCAGTTCGAAGATACATGATCGTAAACGCTTGTGGGTGGAATTTTTGCACATTTGCACAACCCAAACCGAGTGCCGTTCTCCTTTCCCCTTCCCTCCGTTCCCCTGTTGCACATTGTTCTGGACGAAAATGGAGATTGCACATTCCATCTTTCGAACCACGTCCAAATGCATATGGTGGTGGTTAAGCAGAACGGTTCGCCTAAGGCTTAACCCCACAGGAGGTCAGCTCCAGACTCCCCTCCGCCGCGCAAACATGCATTTAGCCGTATGGTAATCGATACATCCGCCGGAGGTCGGAGGACGTGCCTCGGAGTCGACGGCGAGCGAGCGCACAAGAATGCGAATTCGAAAATGTGCGTCTGGGGGGAAGCTTTTGCGAGAGAACGTGAAACGTGTATGCACAAATCTTGCCGATCGTCCGCAGAGACGCAGTGGTAAGCCTTCGTTTCTTTCCAGAGGTCCGGAGAACTCAGAAGCATGTGCAAAAATGACAGTAAGCTGCTTAACGACAATGTTTTCGGCTTGCCTTCCGGATTGCGGTCGTTTTAATCGCTGCCCAGTGGAGTTGAAGAGGGATTTGCATCGTTTTGTTTTTTGCAGGCACAGGGTTTTCATAAAGGTAGTTCTATTAGAAAACGGAAAGATTTACCATATAATAAATGAAGATTATTAACAAAAGATGAGAAAGTAAGAAGTTTAAGCACTATTCAAAACACTACAAAATCTATCTATATCTATGATATATAAAATTTAGCAACTTGTAAGGTGTAAGATTGTACAAGCTCAATTTGCATGCAAGTTTTCTATGCACAAATTCATATAAAACACAGTCACACACAAAACAAACATATCGCGAAGAAGCACAAATCAACCAGAACGCTATCCAGAGCTTACTCCGATGGATAAACACGCAGAAACTGAAGGAGATGTTTGATGGACGATTTTAAACATGAAATAGTTTCAAAGCTTCCTAAGATTGATATGAAGTCGGACAATACCGATGTCAATGGTTTGAAAAGTGACCCAAATGGACTTGAAATAAAATGTTGAATGAATGTTACATTTGACTAAAATTCCGTAATTCACATCCTAGATAGCATTCACATAAAAACTACGTAGTACAGCCCGTGTAACCGGGCAAATGAGCTAGTAAAATTAAACAATAACAATAAATATTATTGGTTTGAAACAACATAAATGTAAAACTTTAAGAAAAGAATCTTTCCATTCCAAAACATCCAAACCAAACAAATACAAAGGAAAGACTGACGTCGTTATGCTCTGGTTAAGCCTATCAATTTTGGCAATCGTTTGCTGATGTGTCCTTGAGAGTGGAAAATTTGTCCATGCGGACCTCGATTGGGAAAAACTGGAAAGACGTGGCTTTGATGAAAGGACCACAAAGATTGCACCATTGTGTTTGTGTTGTACATTCGAATTCAAATGACAGCCAAAGTGCAATTGTGGAATATTCCCTTCATTTATTTCATCGCCATGGAGGCAGAACGTTTGTGGCGTTGGTAGATGAAGCGATTGGGGGGTCACATTTTCATGCATAAATTTGTCGCTCTCTCTGCTTCGTATGAGTTAAAACCGAATCGACGACGACGAGGGAAAAGACTCAGAGAAGCACGGAATGGAAACACGTGGCAAGATCATCGCTCGTCCCCTGATGGCTTCATTACGGTCATCATCTATTTCTGGAGCTACAATTAAATTTATCATTTCTTCCAAGAACCAGCCACCACGCCAAGCCAACCGTACACCGGGTGCTCAGGGTCAGTTTTCCGAAGAAACACACACACTTTTCGGTCGGTTTTGCGTCCGGGCAACGGCACGTAGAGGAAGGACCTTTCTATTCGTTTCATTTCCGGGAAGCCAGGGATGGATGCGGAATGGGAACGGACCAAAGAGGAGTTTGGTTGGTGGTCCGAGGCCGGAGCGGAAGGAGCAACTTGGCAGACTGCCATTTGCACTGCAGGTGCAACGGATGCAGTGGAATACTAATGGATCATTCCATTAGGAGTGTTTCAAACCGTTCATTTTTTCTTCTCTCTTCCTCTTTCCCAAGTTATCTCAATTCGTTCGCTTCTTTCCTTCCTTTCTCGAGCTTGAAAACCAAAGGAAAATCTTTCACCAAAACCGTCCCCGGCAGAAGAATCTAGTTTACATTTTCCTAGCCCCTCTTCTTTCCATCACTCAGGGAACAAAAAGAAAAACCTACCACCGCAGCATAAAAATGAGAAGGAAAAAAAGGGAATCCAACCCGATGGTACCCCACAGGTGCCAGCGTCCGCTGTTGGCATGGGGGAAAAAAGTTGCCAGGACTCGCCCGGAAGTGGAATTTGAACATCCGGCAGCATGTTGTCTGCGGTCGAGGAACACGGAAAAGGCGTAAGTTTGTTCTTTCCCGGCGCCGTCGCAAGCTGAAGCTGATGAAAAAACCCCTGGCGATACTTCAAAAGAACTGCTGGCCTAACTTTTTCTCCTACACGCTTGGCGATTGGATGTAGTTCGCATGATTCGCACCGTGCATGGAAAATTGTTTCATGAATCTTTTCTTTTTTTCCTCCGTACATCCCCTCGGATTGCAGGGAGCCGAAAAGAAACATTTTTATTTCATTACAGTTTTACTTCCCTTTGGTATGGAACGTTCTCTCGCGCACGAAACTCGTGTCATGAAACGTATCTTTTTACGGGAAATGGAAAAACTGGCATGGATCATGGTACAGAATTCATCAAAAGGCTAAACAAAACAGACTATATCAAGCAAAAAACTATATCCTACCGGTATCGAACAGTAAATTTCACGATCCGTTAGGAAGAATTTACGTCAAGTGAAAATAAAACTCACCATGGGACGCTGTTCTGGTCGATTGTTTTCCCTCCACAACTGAGTGCCGACGGTAAGGCACAGGTGGGTACACGATTGAAAACCCATTTTCACCGAGTTTCACCAGCGAACCGTGCGACCTAAAATGGGATGCTTAGCTTCCGAAGCAGCGTTCGCCATCTGCCTATTGTCCCGATGAGCTAAGGATCTAAAGATATCTCCCCGTACCTATAGGCGCTTCGAAAGGGTACATCACACACACACACACGCACCAACCCCGGTGAATATCGGTTGACATTGGAAAAAAGAAATCCGTTTTCCCGTACGACACACGGTTCCGGGAGATGATCGTTTGCGCTGTGCTTCACCGAGCCTGAACTAATGTCCTTTTGGTTGGATGAGCGCAAGGACACCGGAGTTGGATTTGGCCAGAGGGAAATGTTCGGGAGGAAAAACTGTCTGTGATATCTCATGGGAATGGGGAAAATCCAAACAGTTCAAATGAAAGAAGTCGACAAAAAGCTTCTTCCAAAGGATGAGGGATGCGCGTTTCGATTCTTTGACATTCAAAAAAGGTTCCTAACATTATTGATGAGAGTAGTTCGATGCATTGGAATTCATTCCAAAGGAAAATACTTATAGAGAAGGTGATCCACGAAAATTTAGCTCTGAAAACGATACGCATAAATGGATAGACACTGCATTCTATACCGGACAATGGCAAATCTGGGTTCATCCGTACAAAGTATTTTCTCTTCATTTGAAAGACATTTGACAATGTGAGAAAAGGGTTGACACATCAAACATGGGCTCGATAGTCATAATACTTCTTGGAATTTTACCGGAAAATAAAGGTTATTAAGAAAATTCTTCCATTTCCCCAACGTCGCATATCAAACTGAACGGGAGCAAAGGCAGCAAGGAACTCACTTGCTTTGATGACTCCATTTCAATATTCAAATTTCAATTATTCATCAACGTCCCGAACACTTCCAAGGCATCCAACTCCAAGGCGACTCTCAGTGCAATCGACAATTCATCAGCAATGCATGCCTCCAGCTGAGCCAAAGAACAACATTCCCAGACAGTGGAACATCACAGCATGTCATCTTTTCACAGCCCAATGACGGAAGAAATTTCCCAAACCCGAACCGAGTGTCATTTCGGCTCAAGGGCCTCCCCGGGAACGCAATCGGAAAGTCTCGGCTTGACATTCGGGCGAAAGGGCCTTTGAAGTTGACCAAACACACTCCGGAGTGGAGGCTTATTGCCCGGGTGAGTCTTCGCCGGAAACACACATTCCCGGAGTTCTGCAAACATGCATTCGTTTCTTCACTTATGGATATATTAATGTATTTCCCCCGGGGGGTTGTGTTTGCCTGGCTGTCAGCCAACGTTGCGGGCGTGAGTGTGTGTGTGTGTGTGTTCGAAAAATTCAAGCTGACATGCAATTTGCTGATACTACTCCCCTAACCATTGCAATGTTCTGAATCTCAGTTGTACGCCAGCTTACTGTCGGTCCTTGGATGGAAACTACTCGCAATAAATGGTAAGTCAAGCAGCTCGTATACGGTGCGGATTTTCCCGGGCAATAACAAAAACATTAGCAATAGCTACTGGAAGCACCTTCCGCGAAACGCTTCTGCATGGAGAAGATGCAGTTGCATCTCTGGAATGCACCGTTTAAGATTAGCAAACTCCATGGAGACTCCTCGCACGCAAACAAGATCTACAAGCAGATGCAATTTTATTACGCAATGCAGCCCGCCCCCGCTCAATTTTCCACCGGAAACCTCAGCCCACGGGATGGCGTGACGTTTTCCCAAACGGAACTATGACGGTAAGTTATTATTTGCCAGAGAGAGAGACGGTTTCTGCACTCCGTGGGGGAAATAAATTAAATTTCAACCCATCAGCCATTTCTCATTTCTTTGTGGCCATCCCACTTCAGGCCACTCAGAGTGTCATGCTTTACCCAGAGCGGCCGTCCCTGTTGCATCCTGGAAAATCTTTCCAGTTCTCGTGGGCGATTGCGTGCTTCGTCCGTATGTAAAAGCTCCCTAAACGAATGTGCAAATTTGAAACCACAAACTAGAGATCCACTAAATCTGCGGAAAGTGTAGCTACTCGTCACGAGCTGCATTTTCACCTGGAATTACCCCCCCGCGCGCGTTGCATGATGTCCCCGTGCAGCGGAGTTGAACGCGAGGGTCCACCCCAATGTCTGATATGGTTTTGTCGACTGGTTAGAAGAAGAGAAGCCAACATAAACCGGAGCAAAAACTCACCGAACCTGGTGGAAACCGACTGAAGCTGCGCTAAAAGCGCACACAGACCAAACCCGACTCTGACGGATGTCAGACGGGAGTGAAAGATTTATGAATAAATAATTCCATTCATCATATCCCTGGTTTTTAACCCAAGTGCGGATTGTAACACGCTCTTTTGGGATGAGTTCTGCACTAGCCGTCTCCTAACATTCGCCACTTTCCACGGAACATGCACTCGGCACTCGGTGAATGTCTGCGGGATTATCTTTAGTCGCGTTCAACATGGAACCAAGAGACACTCACGTTAGAATCGTAATAATTCCTTCGTGTCAGGTCATGGAGATAACCATTGGCCGCTGACTTACCTGGAGTTATGAATACATCAGAAGTTATGAGTTCGTCCAAAGACAGAATGGTGGAACTGATTTCTTTCGTTTCTTCGGTTATTCCATGGAGGAGTTAAAAACGTACTTAAAAATGTTGTAATGTAAGCTTCATAATAAAAAAAAACTAAGCCACGATTGCAACGTCCCTACCCTTCTGTTTGATTAAATTATGTTTAACCTTGCTAAACTGCTGCCGCTTACCCAACTATTACCGAAGAAGACGCTCGGATCCCACCTAGCCAGCTTAACTCGCAAACAATAACAAACTCATCCCCGAACGATAAACATCAGCGTCAATAATCAACGAACAAGCGCGGAAGAATTAATCAGCGACCCACAAATCGCTTGGGAGGCCCTCGCGTAGTCGCATTCCGGCGAGGTACAAACTAACTCCCACAACTCACCTGACGCCAGAAGCGACGGCCGCAATGGCATAACGTTTCTTTTTTAATTAAATCTGCCACTCCTGCTTAGCAAACGAAATCGAAAACAAAACTGCACACCCGGCTAACAGCCGAGAGCTCACCAGAGTTGGAGGAGAGCTGGATCCGCTTGGATGTAACCAACCACCTTCAACTCCACCAAGAGACGGTGACAGTTCCACCGCGCTGAAGGCAAGTTCCCACAATTGTCAAGCACGCGGCTTGTTGGAGCGAAGAGGTGCGTTTGGAATGCGTTTGCTTGGGAACGGCCACCAGCCATGCTCGGGTATACTGCTATTGTATGCTACCACCACGCATCGTGATCCGATGTTACGCGCCCTCAACACGGGAGCGGGTTATTATCTAACCGATATTTTCGTGTTTCTTGCGGTGGAGAGAAGATGTTTCACCAAATCGATACGTGCGTCTTTGGAGTTCGGGGGAGGTTTTATTGAAAGGGATCGAAGATACAAATCCTTCCGTACCAATGTACGACCACTTTGGAACATCCAAGTCGGCAGAGATCTGGAACACACGCCATTGACGTTTAACAGCATGTTCATAAATTATGCACAACAGCAACGAAAACATTGTAACGTTCAATCAAGAGCCGATCCCCAATCGAACGCTCGTGAACATCACCCACCATTTGCTGGCGCAGGTCCTTGACACCGAACAGTCCCCGTACGCCCTGGAGCTACCAACCATTTCCATTGTTGCACCACAACGAGTCGTCGTCGTCGGCTCGGTTGTGACTTGTTCGTTTTCAAATTACATACTCCCTTGACGGTACCACCGGCTTCCGGTATCCCGCGGCATCTCGCTGTATTATTCTCTGCCAGGATGGAAACCCTCCCTCTCCAATCCATCCCCTCAGAGTCCCCGGACTACTCAAGATACTCTTCCTGAGGTGCTCCTACCAGTCCTTCTGGTCGGTGGAAGTTTCTGGCGAAACATAGCTTCACAGCTATTCTTCGACCTCTCGGTCGAGCTTTTGTGTGTAGGAAAACTCTCATCACATGTGCACCACCCCCACATACTCCAAGCACCTCCTGCGACCCCCCGTCCCGCTCTACCTATTCGAGCGCAAGGCGAAACTTCCGATCGTAATCAATAAATTTGTATAAATTATTCCACTTCCGTGAGCTTCCGTTCCGGATAAAACGGTCACATCCTTCGTGCTTCTCTTTTTATTTTTCCCCTCCCCTGGACTCCAACCTCCCTCTCCCGAGTGACATTCGACCCGAACGAACTACTTTCGCCTCCACTTTTCTACCGAGCACAAGCAATTCTTTCTGCTCGTACCGAACGGTTAAAAAAAGGACTCAACTAAACGATTCCTACCGGATTTGCCCGCTGATAAGGGATAGTAGGAGGAGGGTGGAATAAAATAAGTCAAACATGAAGTAACACACTACCGCTAGGGGAAGGCCCGTTTCCCGGAGTTCAGTTAAAAAGAAAGCCTGTGAAGTACTGCTTCGGAGGTGAGGTGCATATTTTTACAACCGAGAACGTCGATAGGAACCTTTCGGCCGAACCGAGTTGGCCAATTCTGGAGGAAGACGAACCTACACCACACTTGAGCACCAAGGAGAACCGTTTCCACATTCATTCCAGGCTGTTGAACTATGATCCGCAAAAGCGGCGTCCGGGTGGACGATCAAGGCATCGAGAAGCCGAACAAGAGACACTTGAGCATGCCACCTTGAACCCGGGAAAACTCTGTGCAGTGCAAAGTAAACGAATTGCCCAAATACTATGCACCACCTCCCTCTAGCCAACCCGATGGGATGATATCGCCTTCGCCCGAATGGTAAATGTTACCGTTTATGTTTGCCCACCCCGAAAACGAACCTTCTCTTTCCACCAGCTTTCCTCCCGGCACTTTGGCTCGTAATCCAAACACATCGATCTTCGAGATCGAAGAAAAATAACGCCCTCCTTGCCTCCCGCCTCCCGGTGTACCCGGAAAAGCGATCCCCGTCGGGCGGGGAAACGCAAGCGATAGAAATCTTATCGAGAATGGAAAACCCCTCGGAAAGGTTCCTCGCGTACACTCTTCTCCGGTTGTGGGATCGAGAAACGATTCCTGATTGTGACAGACTATTTCGTCCTCCCGTTACCCAAACACACGTTCCTACACACGCACACATACACAAACACTCGAGCATCTCCGACGAAGCGTCAGCTCGTGTTCGTTCCGATAGAACGATTTCCAACATTTTTGTCCCTCGATTTTTGGCCCTCCCAAAAGTTCCTACATCTTTCCGTTCGGTTCGGAGGCTTGGAAGAATTTTCCACGAACAACAAAAAAAATGTTTATGAAGAAAAACACATGCCAACACATACACTTTGCAAAATTCCTCTTCAATCAAACTGCCAAACACACCAAGGAAAAAAAAACCCAAGAAGGAAAAACATGGAAGAAAAACGAACGGCGTCCTGACGGAGAGAGAGATTCCGGCAGCAAACTAGGCCCACCGGAGCATAAAATTGATCCTCTATTTTTCTTGCCGTCCAAATGTTTGCTGCTTGCGATGCTATCAGCATAACGTCAGGCGCGCACCTGCAATTGTCGGAAAATAAAGCGACAGTAGGAAGGAAAAACATGATAAATTTGCATCATGAATCGTGCAGCCTAAAATCTCCGCAAACGTCTGATCGATGGCAATTGTCAGGGAAAAACGGGGGAAAACAGGCAAAAGGAAACATTATCAAGGAAAATCTGATTTCCCTCCTTGCTTATCCTTCCCTTCAGTGGGTGCTTTTCCAGTTCCAAGCCCGACATTCAACGATCAACCACTTGAGCCCGTTGAGGCAAACATTACCTGCACCATAATTCAATTCCGTTCGGTTTTTGTTCCGAAAGGGTTTTCCTTCCTACCGCCGAGCTTTTCCTTCACTCTAAACAAACCTCGATCGTTTCATTACCTCGCCCAACCCCACATAGACTGTTACTCGTTTCAGAATGTGGTAGCTAGGGGAAAAGGAACACGGAAGGGCCGATTGAAACGATTGAAAAATGTCGAGGAAAATCCAATTCCTTCTTGTCGCACAACAATTTGCCCAAAGGTGTCGATCAACCGGGGGGGTTGAAAAGGACTACGCCGGGAAACGGGGTGGTGGATTTGATAGAATGAATTTTCCTCCCCCCCACGTTTTTCCTATTCATTACCGGAAGCGTTCCCGAGGTACGAAAAGGTAGGAAGCTGTTGTTTAACGGGCCGCCGGCTCCGATCTTGGGCAACATTTTTCCCACTTCAGAAGGAAATTCAATTGGCCGTCATCGATTGCACACAACAAGCAAAACATCACACACACACACACCAGCTTTCCCAACTCAACCCGAGATCCTTTCGCTCATTTCGTATTCCAGTCAGAGGGCGGGCAAATGGAAAGCCGTGATTATAGTTTATGCTAATCCTTTTTTCCCACCAATCCACTGGCCGGCAAGTCGACTTACTACAACACTTCCACCGGAACGAATTTCCACCGAGCGATAAAGAACTTTCACCAGCGCCCGGGAGAACCGTTTGTTGAGTTTTTTTTTTTTTCTTCGCCCATCTTGAGGAAAGAAATTTGTTTTCCTTGCCTTTTCTTTTTGTGCGCCCGTAAAAAGGGTTGCCGATCGCTGTGCTTTCAAGGCTTTCAAAACAAATGAAAACAATGCGCGTTGTTGTTTGGCCGCTAGAAAATCTCAAAAACTAGTGAATGAACTTTTTACTTAGGGAAAATCGTGTGACACAGAACATGCTGCAGGCAGAGGAAAAACAAAAACCCGAAAAAGCAGATGGAAGTTTTTGATGCGGCTTGAACAATCAAACGATAAGATCGGCACGAGGAACCGAGCGGAGATGATGGTTGGACGATGTTTTACCAGCGATAAGAAGAGAGTTCAATGTTCTGTAAAAGTCACATAAAAGACGACAATTCACTGCGCGGAAGGATGATGGAAGCAGAACTTTAACCTCCATTAAACCTTTTCGCTAAAGTTCCTACAGTTTTCGGCGCACGGAGTGAGTTCCGGCCGGTTGGCGATAAGATTTCATCAAAACATCAATTCCGGAACTAATTTATTCCTCAACAACACGGCTTTCATGCGGGCCAACAAGCATGCTGTCCGCTTTTCTCCCCCGCTTCTGCCCGTGCTCCGCCTGTATCGATTTCCTTCGGGCACATCCTCGTTCCGACGGGCTTTTTTCAGATTTTACTTCGTTGATTAGTTCCTCCCGCTTTTATGTTCAAATTTGTTTCGGCACAATGTTTTACTGTTGTTTTTTTTTCTCTTTCTTTGTTTATAGACTTTACTGTTTTCCACAATGCGACCGAGGCTATGCTGTCACAGTTCACATTCTTTGCTTTTGAAAGATTTTCATTTTGCTACCGAAACCCACCACATCCTCGAACGTCCAAAAATAGAGCCTTTATTGTGGCGTCGAAAACGTGAGTGAGCCGAAAGTTATTGAATTAAATGTGTATGCTCACTGGAGGCTATTGGCACGCTTCGACAGCCCTGCTTAAGTTATTTTCCTTTTTTTGAACCTCCCTCCCCCAGCTTTCCGGCGTTATTAAGAATTTTATTTTGTTTTCCAACCGAGCCGCTAGCATTTTTTCCCATTCTCTTGTGGGGATGTCGCTTCGCGGTTCGGATAGAGTTTCGGATGTTTTCTATGAACTTACTCCTTTGCTGGTTCGAGTGGAAGAGAGCGACTTTATTGCCTGGCACTTACAAGGTGCCTTCTAATTATGTTATAATTATGCTTGGGAGTTTATACCTATGGATTGAATTCCCGCGTGACGTAGCCGCCACATCACTCCCCCCTTTCTTTTAATACCTGGATGGTATTGTTGTGACTCTACCAAATCTCGTCGTGTAATTTTTCTTGGTAGGTACTGTATCAGGCTGCGTAAGTGCGAGTGTTGGTGGTTTGCCCACATTTTCGTAGAAACACGCTTTCAGGCGGTCGATCGATATCTCCGAGTTTTTTCCGTTCTTGTCTATTACAAATGTTTTGTTCTTTCGTTTCAACACTTTATATGGACCATCGTACGGAGGCGTGAGAGATGGCCTGACGCTATCGACGCGTACGAACACGTGCGAGCAGGATGCCATGCTGGGCTGGACGTACGGTTGTTTGTTTGTATCGTGGTTCGATGTCGGTGCTGGTTTTAACTGGTTCATGATAGTTTTTAAGTTGGTTACGTACTCTGGTGAAGCTATTGTTGCAGGCTGATTGTTATCGAAAAATTGTCCGGGTAACCGTAAAATAGTCCCGTATGTGAGTTCGGCTGCTGTTGCACCAATATCTTCCTTTAGAGAGGATCTGATACCTAGCAGGACGATCGGCAGTGCTTCAGTCCAGGCCTTTTGGTTCGTGCAAACCAGTGCTGTTTTTAGTTGCCTATGAACGCGTTCGATCTGCCCGTTAGCCTGCGGGTGATACGGTGATGTGCGCAGGTGGTTTATTCCTAGTAGTGCGGATAGTTTTTTAAACAGGTCAGACTCGAATTGCCTGCCTTGATCCGTGGTGATTTTTTCTGGTACGCCGAATCTCGCGATCCAGTTCGCTACTAAAGCTTTGGCCACGGTTTCAGCGGTCATGTTGGGCAGCGGGATCGCTTCTGGCCAACGGGTGAACTTATCGATCATAGTAAGACAATAGTGGTTGCCCTCTGACGGCGGTAGGGGGCCGATGAGATCGATATGGACATGAGCGAACCGCTGGTTTGGTGTTTCTATTCGTGTAACGGGTGTTTTGTTGTGACGGGTGACTTTATTTTTTTGGCATGCCATGCAGGATGCAACGAACTGTTTACAATCCTTGCGGATTGAAGGCCAGACGAATCGTTGTGAAACCGTGTGTGTTGTTGCTCGTATCCCTGGGTGTGATGTGTTATGTAACTTTGCGATAATCGGTTTGCGGAAATCTAACGGTACAAATGGTCGAATTATGTTTGTTGACACATCGCAGTGTAAGGTAGTCTTCGCTGACGCCGAGGTTATTTCTTTGAGAACTATTGTTGTGTCTTTTGGTGGGTTTTTTATGAATTGTTGTGTTTCGTTATCTGTTCTTTGTGCTAGTGCCATGCGTTCGAAATCTATGGGTTCGGTGCTGATTGATTCTACACGACTTAGCATGTCGGCGACTTTGTTCTGCTCTCCAGGCACGTGTCGGATGTCCGTCGAATATTCGCTGATGAAACTGAGTCTGCGCTGCTGGGTGGGGTTTGCTCGTTCTGGTCGTTGCAAGAACGCGGTGACTAATGGTTTGTGATCGGTATAAATGCAGAATTCACGTGCGTCGAGAAGGTCCTTGAAATGCTTTACAGACTCGTATATTGCATACAGCTCCCGATCGTAGGTGCTTGCCTTCGTAAGCGAGTTACAGAGCTTTTTGGAGAAAAAGGCAAGTGGCTCAGGACCGTTTTTGCCAATCTGGTGTAATGCTGCACCTATGGCAAAGTTCGATGCGTCGACGTTCAGGGCGAGTTTTGCGTTTGGTGAAGGATGGGCAAGTAGCGTGGCCTTTGCTAACATCTCCTTGCACTTCACGAACGCGTCGTTCGTAGTTTCGTCCCAAATGAGTGGCGTCTTGTCGTTTTTTACATTTTTCGTTACCATCTGCTGAAGAATTCGGTGGTTTTCAGCGGCTTGTGGTATGAATCTTCGGTAGAAATTGATTGTTCCGAGGAACCTCTTTATTTGCATGGCAACCTTAGGCCTTGGAAAATTTAAGATTTTTTTAACTTTTTCTGGGTTTGGTTGAATTCCTTCAGGTGTAATTAGATGGCCCAGAAAAATTGCAGACGACTTTCCAATTTGGCATTTATCAGCATTTATTGCTAAACCGTGCTCCCTTAATCGGTCAAATACTGTTTTCAGGTGTTGCTTGTGCAGTTCAACGTCCGTGGAGGCAATACATAGATCGTCGATGTATACGAAAACATATGGCAGATCTCCGAAAATTGCGTGTAAGTGCCGCTGGAGTGTTTGGCCGGCGTTCCGAAGTCCAAAGGTCATGTAGTTGAACTCAAATAACCCGAACGGTGTCGTTATCGCTGTTTTCGGGATATCCTCTTTCGCTACGGGAATCTGGTGATAAGCACGCTGGAGGTCGATGCACGAGAATATTGTAGTGCCGTGAAGGATGGTACAAACGTCCTGTATGTGTGGGACAGGGTAGCGATCGGGAATGGTAACGGCGTTGAGATTTCGGTAATCGCCACAAGGGCGCCATGCTCCATTCGGTTTCTTCGCCATATGCAGTGGGCTTGCCCAGCAGCTTTTAGACGGCTGGCAAATACCTTGTTCCATCAGATAGCGGAATTCGGCTTTCGCTTCGTTTAATTTATCAATGGTGAGCCTTCTTGGACGACAAAATACCGGTGGGCCTGTGGTGATTATTTGATGTGAAACTGTTTTGCTTGTTTTGTGTTTGGTGTTTAACGTTGTGATGTCTTTGTATTGTTCGACGATTTCAGTGAAAGGGGCTTGGATGTGAAAAGTGGTGATGCTTGGCTCAGTTGATACATTTATGTTGTTCAGCTCGAATCTTGTTGTATTGTCTATTAACTTTCCGCGCTTTACATCGACCAACAGATCGAAATTTTGCAGGAAATCTGCACCAATGATGGGAGTGCTAACGTCAGCAATTATAAAATTCCACGTGAATGTCCTTCGGAGGCCAAGGTCCAGGACGAGGCGTTTTGTTCCATACGTGCGGATGGTGCTTCCGTTTGCGGCATATAGTGATCTGCTTTTTGGGCGGTTTCGTTCGCGCGTGGACGGCGGGATTACGGAAACGTCTGCTCCAGTGTCGATCATGTAGCGGTTATCGGATTTATCGTCTTGGATGTGTATTCGGTGAATGTATGTGTGTTTCAGCTTGTCGCTGGGATGAATGTTCAGCTTGGCGCTGGTGGGTGGTATGTGATTATTTGGTTGCTCAATAAACGCGTTTGGTTGTGAAAGAATCTGGTGATTATCTGCATCGAGTTTTGTTATTTGTTTCGTTTGTGTATCGGGAGGCGTTCTTCGAAAAAAATACATTGAGTTGTGGAATCGCCGATTTTCTCCTTCTCGCATTTTTGTGCTTGTGCACCGTAGCGGTAATGAAACCAACATATCCAACGTGGTGCGTGGTTGCTCGATCGCGATGGAGTCGCGGTGCGTCGGTTCGATGACCATTTGCGGTCCCGTGCTGGTCTCTCATGCGTTTGCTGGTGCGATGCAAATCGACTCTGCCTCGAGTCGCGATCGATTGATAAAATAGTTTCAATTTTATCTGCCAGCTCTTCAATGCGCTGTTCTAGGCGACTGTTGTTGCATTCTTGTTTCTCAATGGATGCAACTTCATTTCGCGGTACTTCTAGGATTTTGTCCGCAACCCGTGCCTGTTCGTCTAATTTTGAGCTTGGCATTGCCGCTAGGATGGAACGCGCCGTGGTTGGCAATGCGCGCAGCCATAAGTTGGACAATACTGCCTCCGAACATCCGTCGCCTCCCATCCTACGCATCTCACGCAAAAGGGCGCTTGGTTTCCTATCCCCTAAGGAAACGCCAGATAGGAGGCTGGTCAGGCGCTCGTTTTCCGATGGTTGGAAATATTCGATCACTACTTTTCGCATGTAAATGTACCGATCACTTGATTCTGTTGTGTTGCACCGCGAGATCGCTTCGTGAAAGTGTTTTGCCCGTGGACCCAGTGCTACGACGACCGCATTGTACCTTTGTTTGTCGGAGTTGACAAGATTCACGCAGAATAATGCTTCAAGGCATAGAAACCATGTTTCGATGTCGTCTTCGTCAAAGGTAGGGAGATTAATTTTTGCCACTACGACGGGTTCTTCTTCCTTTGATTCGCGGCCAACGGCTACTTCTGCTTTCGATTCGCATTCACTATCGAGGGACATTGTATTAATTTTCTTCGTCGGGGTCACCAGTGTGGGGATGTCGCTTCGCGGTTCGGATAGAGTTTCGGATGTTTTCTATGAACTTACTCCTTTGCTGGTTCGAGTGGAAGAGAGCGACTTTATTGCCTGGCACTTACAAGGTGCCTTCTAATTATGTTATAATTATGCTTGGGAGTTTATACCTATGGATTGAATTCCCGCGTGACGTAGCCGCCACACTCTCCTACGCCATTTGTTTGTTTTGTCCACGCGTCGTCCACGGCTGTGCATTTAAATAATTTTCATTTTGAATAACTTGCACCAACAACAAACAAACGCGGGCGACCTCCTGTCCTTTCTTCCCTCCCCGATCAGGATCCACGAGCCTTTCAATGGCATCTTTTTTTTCTTCTTGCCTGCCGCTTTTCCTTCCCGGTATCGCCAAAAGTACACGCGCGACCGTCCGGCATTTTTTAACGCTTTTGATGTGAAAGTTTTCCCTTGTCCACGCCATCATCGACGGTGCGTTGGTTGCCGGATCCTTTTTTCCTTCGCTCGCTTTCCTTCATTTCAGAAACGCGCTTTGAATTCGCCCCAAAAGTCAGTGTTTTCATGTTTTTTTTCGAACTGATTCGGGAGGCGGAAATATTCTTAATGGGTGGGGAGAGCTTTAGGGAAACTCCCAACCACACACAAACAGCTCGACACAGACATAATTTTCAGCCTGGTAAATGGTACGTCTGGTGAATGGAAACACGAGGTAGGCCATCGACCCAACAGTGTACCAAAAAGAAAACTTTTCCGCCCCATCAACACATACACTGTATGAATAAATATAAATTCGACGGGACCGGTGCGAATTCAAAAACCCAAAATATTCGTGTGTTCAAGTTAACAAAAAACTCCGGAACAATCGACATCTGAGAACACACACTCTACGATGCTGGAGAATCCAGCAATTCGTCGGTCTCGAAGAAGAAGAAAAAGCCCCCCCAATACATGCTAAGGAGGGCATCATAAACATGGTAAAAAACTCTAAAAGAGAGGGAGACCCATTTGGGAAAGCAATAGGGAAAAGTTTACACGTTACCTTTTCGTTCGCTGAAGGTCTGCGGACAAAGGACCTCATGCCTGCCAGGATGGAGCGAGCGTGTATGAAAAACGAACCGGAAGGTCGGCAAAGTGTTCATAAAAAGTTGGTCAAACCCATTACTAGCGCCCATCAGCTGGACTTCCGGTTTCCGCACGAGATTTACCCCGATATGGTGTCGGTTTGTAAGAAGAGTTCGTGAAAGAAACCCCCCCAAAAAAAAAAACGAGTGTGAAAAAGTTGGATCACAGAGGAAAACCGATTGGAAAGAAAAACACTAGCCAATGGAAGGGAAAGAGTACGGGAGAGCTGAGGACTCTTTTTCCTTACAACAAGCATCCTGGGAAAACCTTCCCTCAAGCACCGTCGAGTGTAGGGAAACCAAGGAAAAGGAGTATTCCGATGTCTCCAATTTCTCTTAGTCCGCACGAAGAAAATGTCCCACAACTCTGGTCAACGAAATGGGTTTATGGTGCAGATAGGGAACAGGGCACACAAAACCAAAACCATTCTGGGGACCTTCGCCGGGGCCATTCGATAGGACGACATGCAAATGATTGTCACAAAAGAGAAGGCGCGGGAAAGGGAAAGCGCGCTCGACAAGTTGTAACTCTTTCAATTTCTTTCCCTTCCGACTAGCAGGCGGCGGTGGGAGAAAAAGCATGGACGATGGGATTACGATGCACATAATGTCGCCACCGCTGCCGGAACATGGCACGGAACGCTGACCCTAGCACGAGACGACGGCCCGAGGCGGAAGAAAAATGACCACACTACGTGTCAGCATTTTTGCAATCTGGCATTATCGAAAACCACCGGTTTTCGGGAGCTGGAAGATGGCAAATGGACAACTACCGCAGCGCTTCCACGAGTGCTTCAACGACGACAATGTCACCGAATTGACGATAATTGTTACCCAAAAAGGAAGAAAACCGAAGGAGCTACCGGGGAAGAAAAAAAAACGGAAATTTATCGTACCGACGTGTTCAAATTCGTTTCGCCGGAGGATTCTCTTACAATGAACTTCGATAACAAGACATTTTCTAGTCATGCAGCCTCAAAACACTGTTCCGAAAAGTAACAGAATCATCTTTCCTTTAAATAGAAGCTTCCATCCGAATGATTGAATACTTTCTATATTCTACATGTTAAGAAAACTTTACATTTTCAGTTTCCAAAGCCAGTTCAAACAGGAAATAAAGCAAATAGAGTGCTGTTTCAAATACAAATTCGAAAAATCTGTAAACTGATGAAAACATCGCAGTAAGCAATGACACTTCAAGAACCTGTAAAAAGCGATCCAAATTTTTGCTTATAAGGATGCACAACAATAAATAAATCAACCCAAAGAAAAGAAGCTAATAAACACGATGGCAATCAAGTAACATTACAACCAATGAAACACAATCGAGTTTTAAGTAGCAGAGTGTAACTTGCAACCCGCAAAACGTACTGCGCATACGAACGGCGACGTCAGCTCATATCTTCGAACGACTACCGCTACAACTAATGGGTGCTAATTTTGCTCAACTGTCAACAATAAAAAAAAACCGACGGAACGAAAGAGGACAGGAGCCGGGAGAGAAAGGAAAAAAAAGAAACCCCAAACACAACCCGAACATCCTAATCCACGCATCCACTGCCAGAGCCTGCGGAAAGGGTTGGCAGATGGCCAAAGAACTTTTCCTATTAAGGCATCAAAAAGGAGGAAGGAAGGAGAGGGAGAGCGAGTGTAAAGAAATGGGGAAAATTGTTTCATCGCCCGCACGTAGCCGTGGGATGTGTCGACGATAAAATGCAAAGCTCGTGCAGCAGCAGCAGCAGCGAAGACGAGAGAGCGAAGGCACGTGCCACACACAACTACACAAGCGCCAAAATCACCCTCTGCTAACACTTACGCTCGGGTGAAGACGTTACAACAATCGTTCCAAACGAAAGGCAACTGCAGACCCGAGACCAGAGCGACCTTTCCTTATCCATTCCGGTGTGTGCGGCGGTGTGGTGTTATCTTAAAATTCACCAACTTGCAACATTTTGCTCTCTCGCTTGCCACACCTCTCGCTTGCAGGGAAAATGCATTCCCCGTCGAACCGAATGGATGACGGCTACGCTCTGATTCATCCGCTGCTTCTCCTCGGCTTGCCAAACTCATCACGGGCGTGAAGAAGTTCGCAAAGTCCGACGGAACGGAAGCGGACGGAAAACGAAGAATGCAGTCCGGGACAGACCAATAAAACCAGCATGAAAAACAACGTCGTTTTTCCAGCCCGCAAACAAATGTTGCAACTTTTCGGTTGCAAAAAGGAAAATAAAAGGAAAGAATTCTTTCGGAATTGTCAACCCAATCGCGCTGGATCATGGCAGCGGCGGAGGGGAGGTGCGGGGACAAACGCTACCGGCGAAGCAGCAGTTTAACCCGTGTCGTCTTCGACAAAAACAGCATAAAACGGATCCATCAGTGCGCGCAAGAAAAACTACCACCCCCACCCGCTCCCATCCATTCGATCCGTTATTCTTTTGTGTGTTTCACTGGAATGGAGAAGTTTGTCAGAAATAGTTGTCTCCGTCATGGTTCGCGTGGTTCGTTACGATCGTCCTCGTGTCAAAAGGATATCAGCTTGGACACTTCATCCTGGCAATCCCTTGGTTTTTGTTTTTATTTTCCACCGGGTATTGTTTTCCCTGCAAAATACAATATTTTAATGAGAACATCATTATTCACGCTACTTACTACAAAATATTTTTCCGAACCGAACGATACTAACGATTTTTCGCTTAATCCGAATCCGTATCCCCCTAGGAAGTGCCTGTGTGAAAATCTGTTTTTAACGTCAGCTGAAAAACCCGGGCGAGAATTATTTGCCGCGTGGAAAATACAATCGAAAGCCTCGAAATAAATCCCTTTGCGCATCGATGAATCGGTAATCGCCTCATGAAAGGTGACGGGAAAACAAGACAAACACCCGCGGGCGAACGAGCAAACGAACGAATGAACGTACGGAGATGCTGTGGAATGGAGGGAAAACGCTTTCCGATCCCATGGTACTGCACCGGTCACCAGCGTAATTAGTTGTTTCGCTTTAATGGCGAATAATTCGCTGCATCGAAAACGATCCCGGCAGGAAAAACTGTACCGAAAAAACGAACGGACGCTTTTTCTGCAACCGTTTCGAAGACCGTTCCGTTCCGTACCGGACTTGTCTGCTCATTTCCCGAGGCGCAACTTTCCCTCGCGGTACAGAAGGGGGTTAATTGGGGGGGGGGGGGGGGGAGAGGAGAGGGTACTGCATCGATTAAGGTGGATGTGGGTGGGGAACGGGGAACAGACTGGAAAAAACGCTACACAAACATACAAACTGCAGATGAAAATGCATGCAGGTGGAAAACTTTCACCGAAAGGTGGCAAACTTCGGCCACCTACCTAGCGGGGGATGGGAAAGAGGAGTGGCTAGAGAAAGGGGGTCGGGGGGAAGGGGGCGGATGCGGACGATCGATTTTAAACCGGCAAAGGGGCGCACATACTGTTGCAAGTGTGTGATCGCGCCGGGAGGAAAAGATGTGAGTGTGTTATTGTTGCGCGCCCCCGTTGAATGCTCGTTTTAAAACATATCGATTTTCCCCCCCGAGCCCCGGCCACCCACCGATCAGCCCCCGGAGCCAACTGCAACAGCTTCCGACCGATTTCCACGCGATCGTTGCGGAGGTGATGTTTTCTCCCTCGAGCGCCGGAGGATTGTGTTTTGTGTTTTTTCGCCCGCGTGTGTTTCTCCACTTTAAAACAAACATTTTTCCGCTTAATCTTTTTCGCTAAAGCTTTCCCTGGTCCATGCATGCCATGCTTTCCTCCACCGTGTGCAGTTTATATCGATTTCTGTTTCCTTCTGTGTTCAGTGTTTTCCAGGTTTTCTAGTTTTTTGTTGTTTCTCCTAATCCTCACACTTTCCCGGCGGTCCTGTGATCTGATCATAATTCGAGGCTCACGCACCGCAACTTTTCCCGACGCTGCTGTTGCTGCGAAACGAGCGAAACGAGTGAAATGAATCGCGTGTAACCTAAAAGAAGAGGAAAACCATTGAGTGGAAATTGACCTGATTTAGTCACGGCGATGGAAAGTCAATGAAAGCAGCTGTGTGGCCGGGAAGCGTAAACGATGGCAGGTTAGGTTATCAGAAACCGGAAGTCCGTACCTGGTTGAAGTCTGACGTGTCCCGGAACTTTCATGAGATAGACGAGAAAGTGACAGCTTTCCATCGTTGTCCTCGTTATTAAGAGAGTTTAAACGTTTCCTGGTTGGTACATAATCATAGAACACAGTTTATCCTTTGATAAGCGATCCCGAAATTATTATGTTTAAAGCTACTTATTAATGTCCACAAAGAATTAAATTGACAGCATAAAGAATTATTGAGCAAATATAAAGTCAATGGCACGCTACACCAAGGGCTCTAAAATGTACTTGATCGATACATTATTGCATCATAATTGTTGTAGTTTTTTATGCCCTAATCTTCCCTTTTCCAGTGTCAAGTTTTCCTCTTCTCCATTCATTTCTTGTTTATCTCGCAATATCACGATCGAACCTTCACAATGCACAATTTCCGCGCAAGGCTTACGACAGTTAACGGTTCGTCTGATGTGGCGATTTTCCACTATCCGCGACGATCCGGCAGACGGTGCCTCGAATTGGTCGAAAAATCACGAGAAAACACCAATAAAAACAAAAGCCAAATCAACAAACCAAATTCGAGTCGCGATTTCCTCGCTTCGAATCGGTCGAGGCGAGACTTTCGAAATCCACCAACGACGAAAATGCACCGGACGCCCGGTTATTGGCTCTGCATTTGGTCATCCAGTCTGTTTCTGTGATGTTGCCACAGCTCGAGACGACGGAGCCGGCCATCCCTCCTTTGGCACTAACGCCGCCAACGCTAACGATGTTCGACAGTTCATTTCCTGACCTCACGACTGACCTCTCGCTCTCGCTCGCACCTGGCACAGAGCCTTGTGTGTGTCGTGCCTTATGACCGAGTGCTTCTTCTCCTGGGAAAAACGGCTTCGATGCAACATCCAGCATTCCTGTGCACTGCAATTTTCGTTCAAACAAACGAGACAAGGCGAGACAGTCTCGGCGAGATTGCGCGGATTTTCCGCAACGCCAACACAACGGACAACAGCCACGGACCAGATCGTCATGATGCTCGCGGCACAGAGCCGTGGGGAAATTGCACTGACGGACTGCACCACCATCTGCGCCGGTCGGTTGAAGCAGCAGCAATGAGGAAATGCGGCGTCCATACACACCTGCAACGAGAAGAAAACGGGAGAAAACGGCCTGTTAATACGTTTAAGCGACGTTGTGAAAAGCGGTGCTGATTGGAAAATGGACGAGGTGAAAATCAAAGCAATGAAAGCCGTAGAGAAACGGTAAACAACAACACAACAACATAAAAAAAAGCAAAGCTTCCTTGATTCAGCTGGAGTGAATGTGTGAGAGGATGAAGAACATAACGTTTATGAGTGAATAAGTACCACAACCTTTAAAAATAATTTTCAAAAAATACACTTCTTGGAAAAACAACCACAGAGTGTTCCCAAACATTGGAGCAATTCATGTTTGTTTTCTATTGTTTGAGGTTTTTCAATTGTGCAGCATAATATTTACGTACGGAAAAATGCACTTGCATGACGGGACGCGATGGAAATAAAAATAATCACAGTAAATCAAACTTAATTCGCCCTTGTTTAGGAAAACTGTTCAACACCATTATCGAAAGTGGAACATAATCACCAATGGATTGGTTTCAAACACACACAGACACACACAGCACAGGGCAACGAGAAAAAGCTCAATTAAAAGCGAATGAAAAGCACCAAATTAGTTTACAATTACCTACTCTCTTCACTGGTCCGTCTTTTGCGGGGTAATTATCTTCCGCTCGCGAGTGAGGGGTTTTTCCGCGATCCCAACCCAACCACCCTAGGCTCTCGGCACTGACCGGAAAATGGCGGTTTCTCAACGACCGCAAAATAGGGTTCTGTTCCTTCCTGAATGGCCGCCGGTCGGGCACAGAATTAAGCGGAAGGTAACCCAAAAACTTTCCAACTGCACATTGATCACGCGAAAACCGTCTTCCATGAGTGGAAACAATGAAAAAAAAAATGCATAGAATGAACAACGGTTTTCCCCCCCTCGGAGGGGAAGAAAAAGTCTACGGTGGTCGGTGATGCATGGAAAAGGTGAACTACCCAAGCAAAAATAAAAGAAAAACTCACAACCCTCCCGAAAGGTCCGAAAATATTTTCAG
Organism: Anopheles coustani; assembly: GCF_943734705.1. Lineage (NCBI taxonomy): Eukaryota > Metazoa > Arthropoda > Insecta > Diptera > Culicidae > Anopheles > Anopheles coustani. The sequence goes on along the minus strand of NC_071288.1, from coordinate 3,364,710 downwards.
TAAAGTGTTAAAAGACTAGAATGCCCCAATTAGGGTCACGACGGTCATTACGGTCAAGAGGTCGGTGGAGAGAAAAACGGCGGAAAAAAGTGCTCGTTAAACCCCGATACATAGGAACGGGACTGGCCAGCTGGACTGGGCAATTTCCCATAGTTTTCCCCCCAAATTTTTTTTACATTCACACAGGTAATTTTCCACCAACCGACTCCGGATCCGCATTTATCATTTGATACTGATGACCTAAAGCGAGGTCTTCCCCGGAGGCGCAACGGGCGGTCCCAATTTCCCCGGGCGCATTCAAACTTCACATAAACAAGCCAGAGAAGACCATAAACCGGCGCTAGCAACAAGAAAACAACGACAAATCGGCTTTTGTCTTCAGGGATCGTGGTCACACAGCTCACGGTTCTCCATTTCCTTCGACAGAAAAACTCATCATCTTTTCAACACTATCTGCAACGATACTTGTTGAGCAACGTGTCAAAACTAGACGCTGAAACTCCGGTAGGGCGACGAGAAAATCCCCAATTTTCCCTCCCCTCGACGCTACCACCACCATCGAATGCATTGAAGCGCCATTGGACCGGTGGTGATTTGTTTTTCGGGCCGCTTAATTAAGCCCACCGCCTTTTCTGAATTCGCCGAATGATGTCAGGGTGCGCTCTGAATTAAAAAATCGTAAACAAACATGAAAACGAAATGTTTCAGGGGTGGTGGTGTTGTGTTTTGCTCAACAAGTACGATCCTCCCCCGGGGGAATGCTTAAAAAAGCAACAGCAGAGGAGGAAGATAATTGTTTATGTTGGCGGTTATGAATATTTGAAAGTGGAGCGTGTGATAAGACCGAAACAAACGTGCAACAACTGCAACGAAAGAATAATAAAACAAATTGTGCAAAGCTTGTTGTGGAACGAAACAAAATCTTTAAACTGGCTAAAACTTTATAAAGCAAAAGAGATTTAATGGTTTCTACTATCAAAACAACTAAATAATATGGAAAAAGTACATATCTGACAGCAGCACATCGTGTAATTTATTCCACCAAAGGTTTCCGAAGAAAACATGTTAAAATTACGATGAGTCCCACCAAAGGTTTCAACAAAATACTTTTGTTTTTTGCTTTGTTTCACATTCTGCGAATTGCCTTCAACAATGAAAACACCTACATCATGGGAAAGGACATTTCCAGGAAACCCTTTTCCCCAAGGGCGAAGAAAAAGCACCAGGAAAATAACTTGCAAATCTATTTTTCTGTCCAAAATTGTAACCATCACACGTGTCGCGAAGGGTTGGACACCGGTTTCCATCAAAGGGAAAAACAACCCGCAACCACAGGAATACTTATGACAGCAAAGAAAAACCTACACTGCCGGGAGGAAGTGAGAGAAAGCACGCCAGCAGGAAAAACAACCAAGCATGATGAGTGCAAAGATTAGAAAAAAACATTTTTCCATCTAAACTCACGCAAAAAAGCGTGGAATTCGACCTGCAATTCCTACCAACCATAAGGTGTTTGTGTATCCGTTTGGCGACTTTCATATCGCTCGGAATCGCGAACATCGCCAAACAACAAATGCTTCAGCAGTGCTAGGGGAGGAATAAAATATGCAGCGTTTTTTGCCAGGATCCAGGAGAGAAAACATATCTTCGCTTAAAGAAGACACACAAAATAAAATTAAAATTGAAACACCCTCGGGTAGGAAACCGAACGACCCTCCGGGCGTCAAGCACTTGACTCTCTTTCGAGCTGTTTGTCTGTCCCAATTTGCTAATTATCATAATGTCGCTGATACGATTAACGCTTTTTAAAGTGTTTCTAGAAGCTTGTCATTTGAGGAAAACTTATTCAGTAGCAACTTAAGTGTTGTTGCATCTCGAATGATTTCCATCGGCTTAAATCATCCTATGTGGAAGTTTCACTTAGTTTTTTCCTTTTATTTATTGAAATTGATCAATTCAACGGTTTCTCTTGCGTCAGAGAATGGAATGGATTCAAAGCAAGTCCTCCACTGACTTTGAGGTATATTTTTGTTATGTTTCTACAATCTGCTGCACCCGAAAGCGGTACGGGCGAAGGTAAACATTCCATCGTGACCGTTTCCCCATTCCGTGGGTGCACTTGTAGTAACGCGGCGAAAGTTGCCGACAACAACCGCCAACACCGGCGCACGTGGTGCAGCAGGGCGAACTAAACATGCTCCAGAGGCACCGGTCGACTTCAGGGGAACAGTTTATGCTTCCCCTCGGTCGGAAAGCCAAGGCGCTGTTGAGAAGGCTTACGAAAAACTGCTATCCTAAAACCGAACCGAACACACATGTGGCACCCTCGGACGCAGGGCAAAGACAAAATAAAATGAAGCGAAAAAGCGAAACATAACCCATACAGCTCCGACTGAACCGGTTCCCTCCTTTGCTGGAACGACAAACAACTTTCCACACACAGAGAGACAGGAGGAGTTCCACAGCTGGCTGTTGGGTTCCGGAACCGATCTGGACGAAGCCGGAGCGACAGGTTTTGCGGTCAGAGATGTGGCCTCCACTCCCTCCCCCCTCTGCCCCTTCGGTCCATCGGTGAGCAAAAGGAGACCCCACGCGCATCCCAACTCCAGGTTTTAATCTCGTCCGATCCTAAATTTACCAAACCTCAAACTCCATGGCAAAAGGTGTGAAAACCGCCAGCCGGATGTAATCCGCTCCCGTGACAGTGGCAGAGTCTCTCTGTGTGTGTGTGTGAGCTTCCGTAAAGAGATAAGAGATTGCCGCTTAAACCTGCTCGATAATGGAATTCGTAACGAGACCCGGCTTAGGATAGGCCTAATGAAGTCTTCCGCCGTCGACGAAGCAGTTACGTCATGCGGCACGGGATAGAACAGGGTTTCATTAGTGGGATAAGATCGAGCTTAGTTGGAATTTTGGGTAATTGTTTCCTTCAATTTGTTACGCCACATCACCACTTGAGAGCTGTGGAATTTTATCAAACGCAAACCAATAGAACTTTAAAATAAAAATCACAACCATTTGTCCTTCAATAAATTTGATATTTCATCACGAAAACCACACTTGGAGGAACCTTCCTCTAAAAGCTACAAACAAAGAGCACAGAAAATAAATCGATCCATCGAATTTCAAGTGCATCCATTCGCTCCTTCCATCGATCGATCTCTCCATTTTAATGCATTCCAAAGAAAATGGACGACCATCGGCAGCCACTAATGGGTCGGCCACCCATCTGCGCTACTAATCGAAGTACGACCTTCGAAGAGCGTTGAAATGGAATCCGAAACATTAGCTCCTCGATCACGAACCACAGAAGGAGGCGTGCGTTTACATTCTCGTCAATCAAATGCATCACACAACTGCTGACACAAATATTTTGGGCGGCTCGGTGATAATTGACTCAACAGAGATCCATGGAAAGGAATGAAAAAGTAAATATGCTGCCCGATGATGACGTGGGGTGCTCACGCTGCGCCTCGTTGCACCGACGAGAAGATCGGCCAACACACATGCACATCACCGAAAGGGCGCTGGGTGGTTACACAAAAATGCTTTCAAAACAGCACTTGACACTTTGCCACACAACCGTCAGTACTACTACTACTTGCGCCTACCGAACTCCCTCTCCAACTCTAGAGGCACGTCAAGAGCGTTATTCCCCGCTCCGGCGGCATATGTTTGTCAACATCCTTCCCTTTTCCTATTTCTTTCGCTAAGATACTTCCTTCCTTTCATCATGTTTCACTCCGAAGCGGCACCCTTTTGCTTCGGTTTACATACACGGTAGAGTTCGATTTTCGATTTCAACAGCATCCGAGAGCTACGTTTCCGAAGGAACACGGTACCGGTTCAATTTGGTCCCCTGTTCGTCTCATAAAATGTACAGAGACGTACAAAACATTCGAAGAAGATGAGCTTATCAAAGAAAAGGATATTTGAGCAATAAATTGTAAAGAACTGTGCCATCATTAAAAATAAGACAAAATCAATTTCAATTTAATAGAACACCCTGCCGATCGAGACGTGTAAAGATTGAAATACATCAAGCGGTATATGGAACGAAGACAATCAATAGAAAGGTCGGATCGAAGCTGTTTTTTGCTCCGCCATTTTTGTGACAGTTGGTTGAAAAAGTGTTTACAAAAATTTCTAGCATACTTGTGGGAGATCTCCGTCAAAATCTTCGCGAAATAGGTAATTGATAATTCTAGATCACAGTATCCATGGTCTTGCGAATAGAAACTGCTCTTCTGTGTAAAATCATGGGCTTTGGATCCTTTTGCACGCTGTGATTTCCGAAATAAAGTGTGTTGGTCTGCCTTATAACCAGTCTTCCTCCAGAACATATTTCGAACGCCTCAACTCTTTGTTCCGTTGATGAAACATACCAAATTTTTAACCAGTTTTACCCCACTTTCTTCGCTGTTCGTGAGAAGTAAACAAAATTTCAACCAACTGTCAAAAATTTTCCCACGCTTGTTACGTGGTATGCTGCGACCTGTCTTTTGATTGACTTTGATATGGAGTGTTCTATTGAAGAAGCAAAAACGCTGATCTTAGAGAGGCTTCTTCATTGCACGAAGTTTGCATTTTTTTTATAAACTAACTTAACTAAATATTATTTCGCCAGTTTATTCAATAGACTACAGGGTAAAATTAATAAAATTTGGAAGATGTTAGGGTTTATCGTTGTCTACGAACATTTAGCAGAGTGGTCAAGTGTCCATCAATTTGGGAGTTGAACTCATCCAAAAAACACCTCCAACATACGAGTTAAATGAAAAACGAAGTACAAATTTAAATAATTTGCAAATTTCGTGACAAGAACTGTACCCAGGACGTCTCGTCGTTTCTTATTTGCCGTACTGATGTACCTTTTTCCTTCGGACAAACATTGAAATGAAACGCAAGCAGCTGAGTTACTGTGATTGCAGTCAGTAGTGCAACTTGCTTGCAAAGTGCATTCATGCGCCGACCACGAACCTCTCTCCCTTCCGTCTAGCCCCAAAACGAAAGGGAAGAGACAAACAAACATGCAAACAAGGCGAGCAAACAGACAAACAAACGAGCTCGAACTCGTGGTGTGAGTTCAGGCGTCACGATCGCTTTCCGCGGTGTCTCGTCGTCGGTTAGCGCAGCATATGAATTCAATTGAAGACCGAGTAAGGGTAACCCTTTCCTCCCCCTCCTCCCTCTCCCCCTGTGGCATATTATGCTGGCCGCGGCAGTGTCATTATGCTGATGACGATGACGATCGTGTCGCGCTCAAGTGTCATTGCACTCGCAAAAGGGAAGGCCGCCACCGTCGGCCATTCGTTCGTTCAGCACGCGAGCACCGCTGGCTTACTGACTTTATTTACTATTTTATTCTATTTATTTATGCCCCTTTTTTGGTTTGCGCGCCCCAACGACCACGTGCGGACGGTTGATTGTCTTTAGACCGCACCGCACCCTTTTTTTCCCACACCGGAAATGGAATGGAGCTTGCAGAAGTACAGATTTCCAGACACACTCGAGTGCCGAAGGTCGCGGTGGAATCCTCCGTGGGGAAGCGGGTTGATGATATGGATTTTCCACCGACAAAAGCCCCCACAGTGGGCCTACAAAAAGCCGCCACTTGTTGAAAGCCACCCCTAACGACCCTATAGAAATGGCCACTTTACATGCACCGAGAACACACACACACACCATCACATAAACGGCATCCTCCGGGTCGGTATTTGATGTTTGATATGGAAATTTGGCACCCGAAAAGTGTGGTGCACACTTCAGAAAAGCGCGCACCCAACACCACACGTTTATTTGAGCCGTATGTGGGGGGTGGGTGCGTTTGTGTGTTTGTGTGCGACTGGGGGAAAACACGTGGAGCACGAACGAAACCCTTGAACCGAAAATCGACCCATTTTAGTGAGGTTTGGTTTGCAATTTTGGCGGTCGATTTGGGGACTTCACGATTTGCCAAGCGTTGTTATTGGCAAGTACTTGGGTGCTTGTGTGTGTGTGTGGGTGGGTTTCGCTGTTATAGGGTAATATAGCTCCACCACATTCCATGGGAACAACATTCCACCCATCTCAATTTAACCACCATCATGGGGGTATTATTTATACAACCAGAGAAATCGCTTTTTAAGGCTTCATCGTGACGTTGTTTCATCTCTGAGGAAGAGATATAATAAAAAAAATCGATACAAATTTATGAGAACCTACAAAGGACTTTTTATTACCGGGAACGATAAACGCGAAGGAAACCTTACCAAAAATTTGGTAGAAAGTATAAGCGTACTTGGAAAATGTTTTTCATTACAGCGTGTTTTTCTCTCGTATCTCCGGAAGGTACACAATAAATCAAACGGTCAATAAATTTGCATTCTATCACCATACAGGCAAACTAGTTCATGCAGAATAAACTTTGCACCGTCCGAAGCATCATCGAGAGCGCGAATTCCACACATTTCAGCGCAACAGCAGACTAAACAACAGGCGAAAATCGTCGCACTGCACCCAGAAACCGACCGAACTCGCCCCTCGGCAGCAAACATTGTTCCAATAAATTCTCCACCTTTCCAGTCGTCAAACGCCGACCCCGAAAGGTGCGGCCCGGGCAAAAGGTGGCAACATAAGCCCGCGGACCCTTCACTCACAGCTCAGCCCGTCAACCGGAGGGAGAGGAGATCCAGTCCGTGTCGGAGCGGCGATTGGACAGATGGACGAATTGATTGGAGATACTGACCAGGGCGCCCCGAGATATACATCCATCCGTCCATCTGTCCATCGCAATGACGCTCGAGTCAACAAGAAGCATGGTCCAACACACCTGTGTGAAAGTGCGGCCCGACTCTCCCAGTTCGGGGCTTCGTGGAAGTAAGCGATCGCACGTGTAATCGCATTACATTATTACCATGGAGCAATGTTGTGTCAGTCCTCCCAGGGTCCCCACGGACTCCTACCCAGGCGCCTCGTGAACCCCGGAACGGTGTTGCATTGCCATGCCGAACAGATTCATGGGAGAGTTCTCATGTTTCGGACCGTTCGTTCCACCAACCGACAGGTGGTGGTGTTGGTGGAGGCCCAGGAAAAGCCGGGACTGTGCAAATTACCGATGCGCCCTCCGTGTTTCCCGTTAGCTGGCAAACGGGAGTTGGGCCGGGTGTCTCACATTCGACCACCATCATCACCCGGGGTTTCGATTTGCTTGGATAATCATCGTGTGCTCGGCCGGGAAACTCACACACACACACGGCGGAGGCAAACGCGGAGGTAAACGTCAAATCGAGTCAGAAATTTCCCCCGACGACGATGGTGATAATGACAAGAGATTAGGAGAAATTATGTTACAAACTTACTTCGCACGGCTGAGACACGCACACACGCCACCATGATAACAAACGTTATCTTATCCGACACCCAGTACCAGGTGGCGAGGTGGCGGCCTCCTGGTGTTACTTCACAAGGGTAGAAGGAGTGAGAGGTGTTAGAAGAATCACTTACTCACTCTGATCTTCATCCCCAACCGAGCAAGCACCATCCCCACCACCATCATCATCATCATCAACGTCTCATTGCACGGCTGAGTAAGAATGAGGAATGCCTTAAATTATTCAACGGATTAGCGGATTTCCCGCGAGCTAGCGCACAGGAAACCTTCAAACAGCTACGATGGAGCGAGCAATAGACACACTGCTGGAAATTCACTGCTTCATTTATTCCGCACCGGCGGAAAAAAGCCGAACGCATTTGGAGGATCTTATCCAAACTTATGGAAGATTTAGAACGCAACTAAACGCATCCCGTGGTGCTTCGTCAAGATAAATCATTTTAAATATCCTCCGTATAACCGTAGCGGTGCGAAGGATGAGAGAATAAAACTCTCCAGTACTCGCCCACTATCGCCCGTGGCCATCAGAAGCCTCTAATTCTGGTACGGAAGAACCCCAAACCAGTTTGTAGCTTGCAGAACATGTGTGCGTAGGAATTAGCGGCAACTCTGGGAGAACCCTCCCGCGTGTCGGGGTCCAGATTTTGGAGTCAACCGAACACGACCGGGAAGGGAACCGGGTGTTGCTTTTCCGTCGGAATTTATCTCTTCGATCGTAAATTCTAGCCGATGGCTTAAGCCGTAGCCATTGAAGCACCCCCGTTAGGCGTCGGCAACGAGCGCGCTGCTGTTGCTACCAACTTCCGGTACATCCCGTGTCAGTCAGGCCGGCATGCGACGTGCTCTGCCATGCTCACGGGACCGTGGAAAAAGCTGATGTAAGAATAGCGCCCGATGCGCAGTTTCCTCCCTTTGTCTACGATTCTACGGTGGTTGGCTAGCCCAAGATCGCTAGTCGAAAAGTTTCCACCAGCTTTTATGATGTCGAGAGAGATACGCCGCCGGAAATGGGGGCGTTCTCAGATGCCGCGCGCGCCATACGGGAACTCCGCGGTACGGTCTCACACAGGACACCCAAACCTTGACGGAAGCGAGTTAATGAAGTGTAAGGTCTTAGGAATTAGGGAAACGCAACCGATTCGTGGTACTTTGCCGATTCTAGTCAACCGGAAGGCGAAACTCCTAAATCGGCAAATGGTGCATTGTCAACAAATTGTGCTGCCTATTTGTGCCAAGACTCCACGGGCTGCTCACGAGGACTGAGACATTGCTCGGGAGTCATAAAAAAATATATGACCGACATGGAATCGAAATCGAGGACAGCAGCTACACCATATTCCACGGCAAGTCGGGTTAACCAGGCCAAACAAACAATCCAATGGCTCCGCTCACTTTGGCGGCTCATGAAACTCATGCGCCATGAGTCATAAAGCAACATTTTTGAGCTAAACAAAGATTCCGCCGGAGACCGGAGATCTGGTAGCACCACCTCCCATTGCCGATTCCCCTCCGCGGATCGGTCATTATGTCAGCGCAAACTGATGACAATCAATTGCTACAGGGCCTATGTAAACATCGCCCCCAGCTGTCAGTTTTGACGGCTAGGGTTTGTACCACGCAGCGTGCCGCTGTTCATAATGCCTTCAACGAGAGACGACAACACATTACTTTGGCTCGCAGATCAAGGTCGCCCGCGACTCATATTTACCGTTGTTATGGCCTACGCCAACGTGTACCGTTGCCTTGACGACGTCCTTCTGGGTACCGGCGACTGACGAAATAGGATATCGAATGTGGAAAGCGAAAAAATCAATGATTAATGAACCGATGCCGGTGCGTTAATGGGACATTATTACACTTTTTTTCTGCGCCGCAACACAACAACAACAACAACAACGGAGGCGGAAGGAAATCGAAATCAAGCTTTAAGGCGCGAAAAGGGGGGGGAGGACCGTCGTGATCATCGACCCCGGAGAGTCTGCGATTCCGAAGGCGGGCGGTTTTTCTTGCTGGCCCTCGCCGAAGAGTTAATTTGTTTTACACGCTATTAACCTCGAAATTTTACAGAGCACAAGCTTTCCGTTCCGGTTGTAGGTCTATCACCTTTTTTTTCGTTTCGCAGTTCGTCTGCTTCTTTTTATTTCATTTCATTAGGAACGGTCCCTCCCGTGTTCGACCCGTTATTGCCGGCCGAGGCGAGGTTTTCCACGGTGGTGGTACGTCTTCAGTGCCGCTTCTCGTACGTCATCTGTTGTCGGGAGTGAGCTGCAACCTAACGTGTTTTTACCTCCTATTCGCTGTGCGACTTTTATATTCCCTTATGGCAGACACACACACACACACACACACCGGTGGCAACCGACTGAACGAAACCGTACGAATTTTCGAACCCACCTTCGAAAAACGGTTCACTCGACGGAGGCAAGCGCGGCCGGTTTGGCGGCGCAAGATCTAGTTTGCTGGTAACGAGAGTAATTTCCTTTCTAAAATGGAATTTTTGACAGACAGTTGTCTCTCTCCCCGTGTGCCACCAGCACCGCCGCATGCTGACGCCATCCGTGGCCGTTTCTTAACCTCACAACCTGTTCTTGTTCTTCGTCGTTTCCTACGCCATTCCATTTCGTTTGAGATTTGATTTCGTTTCGTACAGATTTTCTTTCGCAGAAAAACACGCACACCTTCCTTTCGGGGCGTAGGTTTTCGGCGGTGGTGGCAAGGCAACCACTCCGTACTATCCAAACTTGTCCAAAACTTGCCTTGGATAAAGCGACCCGGGCGCGGTTCGGCAGCTTTTGCGCAACGAGAAAGTGGCACTGGCTTAATATTCGTGTTCGATAATTGGCACAAATGTTGCTAATAAATCATGGCTTCGGTAATTTTTTGCCAAAAAAAAACAGAGAAAAACAAGCTAACCGTGGACAACGTATCGGGAAAGTCGGGTTTGGCGAAACCGGCACGCAAAACCAAAGGGAGTGGGATGTTGACAGGTGAGGTTTTTGTCAGTTTTTCATCAGGTCGAACTTTTCTATGCTTCATCCTAAACGTATGAAAACCAGTTGATCATATAACGCTCATTACCTCGTCAGCTTCTCTAAGGCATCTGATGAAAGACCTATTGATAGGCGTGTTGTTCGAATGATTCCCGCACAAAAAACAGAGAGGTCTAATAAAAGGAGCCTCATAGAGATACCTTTTCTCGATGGGCGCCATTCTTACATCAAAGCTAACCTTACTTTCACTAAGAGTAGTTGGAGTACCTCAATATATAAGCAATGTTATGTGCACTTGTACGGTTGTTTGGGACTGAGATTTTGGAGGAAACATTATTTTCCCAGTATCGGCTTTTTCCGATGTTCAATGCTGCCTCTGCTTGCTTGTTCAATGCCATCGACCCCATGGTGCATGTTTCCCCAAAACAAACCTCCGACTCTGAATTGGGTTTCCATTTAATGTAGGGTTTTTCGTCGTCGAAGCTTTCCTTCCCTTTTTATGCGCATTTTCCATTCCACTCCGCGTCCACGGTCATTAACATCCAAATAAATAATTCGCCCCGCCGGCAACGCCGGCCACCGGTTTCATTCACGCGCTCACGCAGTGTCAGAGAAGCAATGAAGCGCGCAGAAAGGCACCCGAACTTCCGAAAAGTAAAACAGCCAGTACGTAAGTAATAACCCAGTCCGTCGTCGCCGACTCATCATGCAATCGATGGAAAATAAATGCGGACGAATAAAATAGAAATAAAAACCCGTAAATAACCCGTGCCAGCTGGGAAACGAACCTTCAGCTGCAAGGCAACGGAAGGCCGAAGGGAAACTATCTGTCTGACAATGGAAAGATGCAACGTCAGCAGACACCGCCGCCAGCATGCCGACGACCTCGCGGCGGATGGAAGACACTCAATCCCCGCTGGGGCCCAGGGTGTGTCGGTTGCGCAGGTCGTGGTGGTAATTGCGTGCGAACGCGTACGTGGAGTAGTACCAGAAGCCACAAGAACCCGCTAGGAACGCCCCGACCCCGACTCCGACGTGATGATGCACCTTTGGTGCGACGGCCAAAAAAGGCTGCACTCGTGTGTGTGTAATTAACACACGCGGTCCTCGCGAGTCACGCGGCGGAAGTTATGGCTTCATTAGAGCGTCATATTTATTAGATACGCCGCCACTTACTTGCGGTACTTAATAGCCGATGGCCGCTGGAGTGAACTCTTTTCCGGCGTGAGATGATGTCTTGACAGACGTCGAAATGAACTCTTAAGGTCTGAGACTCCAGAGTTGCAGAAATCACCGTCGCGTACTCCTGACTCTACATCGCGAACCTGAATTCTTCGTTTGACGCACACAGTTTTGTAAGTTTGCGAATTGTTCCCCACTCCTCCTCCACGACAAATGGGGGAGTTCCGGAGCTCGAGAGGTACCGTGTGTGACTCATTATGAATCATTTCGGGGTTTACATCGGTCTTGTGCCCTTTCGCCGGCGAACTCCTACCAACGCCGGGAAGTTGCAACAAATTTAAACACCGAAAAAAAAATCCTTTCCCAGGGTGAAACCCCCGAAGCGTGGAACGGCCCCTCAGTATAGGCAGATTTGAAACGTTGTTTCTTTTCATTTCTAGTAAGGTAGAAAAACACACCTTTAATGATGCTTCGTGTCTCGATTCGCTGCACGTTGCACAATTACAAACCACGGCTGGGCGCATCTTCAAAGTCATCTCATTTCGCGGCTATTTCATCTAAAAAGTAGATGTTGGTGGTATGGGATTGTGTTTTCCTCACATCCTCTTGTTGCCGTTCGTTCGATCTGCAGTTCGTTCGGCATGAGAAAAGGGATCGTCAGGGGCGAGGTAAGGTGTAAATGTGGTTCAATGTTACCAGCGAAGTGGTCTTTTCCGAATCGACCGGAGGTGGTCCTCACCTAATGGTGAAGCCTTGAAAATGGCAATTTTAAATGCTCCTCCAAACAGCGATCCACACCAGACGATCGCATCGAATTGCTTTCATATTTCCTTTCGCAAAGCATTTCATTGAGTTTCCGTTGCCCGTTGCTAATGGAAACCATTGGTTGGGTGCGTTCAGAGAATCGATTTAAAAGCATATTTTAAGAGATGCCTAACATTACTTTATAGTCGTCCCCGACGCATAAGCAGAATAAAGAACTTCCCCCTATTTTTCATCTTGATTCTAATTTTAAATGAATTATGAATGAGACGACAACCGCTGAAAGCAGAAATGTCTCAATATTTGTCCGAATGTAGTCTGTTGTCGTTTTGACAAATACGAAACCTGGTTCCAGCGCGCAACCCACATCGCGGCACGTCCAACACTTAAATTCTGGTTCGTACGCCTACCATCATCACCATTCTGTCAAATCTCGCTCGTTGGGCGTTGAAATTATTTGAATAAACAGAAACAGCTGCTACTAATAATAAAGACGTGTGTGCACACGCTCGATCGTCGATGTGGAAGGAGTGGAACCATCGGGGTAAAGGGTCTCTCTCTAATCGTCCATTTTTCATCCCCAAAATTGGCAGTCGCACACACTCGCGTTCATTTTGGAGTAGCAGTTTAAAATTTCCCTACAATACAATGCGGCCCATTTTGGCATTGTTCCACTCGAGCTCTGCTTTGGGAAGTTCCCCCGAAGGGACCTCCGAATAATCGCCATCGCACGCAACGCACTCCAACGCCAGGTTTCCTCCCAATATATCTTCAATGTGTAGTTTATGAACCGGTACGGAACGCATAAAGTGAAGATAAATTGCCAATATATCATAGCGAGTTGAGTCGCGCCACGGAAACAACATCATCAGAAGACCCGTTTCCACACCACCCCTCCGCTTCCTACGAAAATGAGCTGGAAGTAAGAGTAATGGGTCCGCCGAGGTGGCCACGGCTACGCCTCGAACTCCGAATTAAAGGCGGGTCTCGATGAAACCAGCGTTCTCCCCCACCTCTCCGGCGTTCTAACGGCCCAATTTGATGTGAATGAACACGTGTCAAACGTAACGTCGCACGGACCTGAGAAGCTCAAGAACGGCCAAAGTGGAGGGAAAAAATTGAAAACTTCTACTCCCTCACGTCCACCGGGAACGGAACGAAATTCGTTTTCCCCATCATTCATTCCGGCGGCCAACGACGTCACGCGCGTTTTTCCCGGGGCTCAGGTGTTAGCTCTACACTTACGTTACACTTCGCGCGGGTTGTTCGGTTCTCTCTGCTTGGGAACGACGAAATAACGAAGACGACAAACCTAACGGAAGTGAGACCCATCACCATCGGAGGTTGAGGAGAAGTGCTTTTCCGCCCTTTTGCGTGACCCTTCCCTCCTCGGATTCGCCCATCGTGTTTGGGTAATGAAAACAGCAGGGGGGCAGTATTTTTCCCACCCACTCACCGCGTAATGGCTACTTTTGTTTCTCCTTCTCACGACTCGGTGGCGATCTCGCGACGTCTTACGCGATCGGTGCGCGCTATTTCGTCGTCTTCCCATCCGGTTTCCCTCGATGCCCAACGTTGTGTTGTGGGGGTGTCTTCTCCATTACCAGCCAGCCTTTCGAAAAACTTCCAATCGAACGAGAAACCTGTTGCAATGACGATCGAGAAAACACACAGACACCCACAAACAGCGGAATGACATCGAATTTGATGATTTTCCTTCTTGTCAATCTTGCGCCCTCAACATCGCCCGAAGTCGGCAGTTTCACTTTTAACACCCTCATCCTTTCAATACCTTCCTCTCACTCACCCTTTTATATCGCTCGTCGTCACGCGTGTCACATTCGAGATCGAAAGCCGAATATCGCCGCTATCGATTACTCGTGGAGTGCAGCAACCAAACAAACAGACGAACGAAACGTCGCATTTCTCTTTCCAATCGACGCGTGTGCACGATGCAATCAGCGTGCCGGCCTAAAAATATGATCCATTCAAGCGGAAGGTCCACCCCGGCGGTTCCCAGAAAACGAGCTACATAAAATTCGATGAAATGGGAAAGATTGAACCACGCGAAGGTGTTGATATCATCGACGCTAATGGAGTGGTGGAGCAACGGCAGAGCGAAGCAATTCACCCTTTCGCGCGGGTTCCACTCGTTTCATCCCCAAAAAGATGCACCAACGAAGATAAACAGCTACCAGGTCTGTTCCATTCATTCCGTGAAAGCGAGTTAATGTTGTTTGGCTTTTGTTACATAAAACATATTGCACGGCGCTAATTAGTTAACGCGTTAGAAACGATGATATTTGTTCGTTAGAGGACTACCGTTAATTTGACACGCCAAAGGAAAGGTAAAGAAAATCTTGCTCAAGAAGAACCAATTACGAGCTAACATTTTATTAGTTTATTTCTGATTCATGTTTGGGCATTGTCATGGCCTTCTCTTCCATCTTGTGAAAGTTTGGCAAAATAAATATTTCGAATCATCAGTTTGTGAATTTATTTTTAATTAACTTTTGGACATTACCATGCCTTGCTCTGATCTTGGATGATCCATCGAAAATAAGTGTATTTCATAAAAAAAATCAGCCAAATTTAATGGTAACAGCAGTAATATGTAATTAAAACATGAAACTAGACCTGCTTACTGCTACACACGAATGAACATAAGGATTCTTTGTTTACAAAAGCAAAATTAATTAACCTCTTGAATATTCATCAAGTGACTGTTTGCATAATCCAAATGGCTTGAAGGAACGAATTTCCTTTCATGTTAAAGTGACAACTCGCATGACATCTGAAAATGGCATTTTTCAAACAAATTATACGAGAACAAAGCACGGGGTGAAACATGTGTAACAAAGTTCCGGGCGCACACACAAAGAAAAAGTATGTGGGTTTCGAAACGATTCCAACAAACGATGGACATGTCCAGGGGAAAACCCGAAAGCCGACCATCAGACACCGAAACGAAAGCGTTGGCGTACCACGACCACCGGAAGCGACGCGCCAGGATCCTTCCGCTTGCGTTGGGCGAGTCCTGCGAGCGCGTGTGCGTGTGTGGGTTGGGCATCTTTTCATGTTGTCGAATTTCCCAACACGGGAAAACCGGAGGTCAACCGCTAACCACGTGTCTAGCCGCGACAGCACTCGAAAGCCAACCGACCGACGCCGCGTTGGGGGAGCGTCGCTGAGGGAAAGCGGAAAATGACAAACATCGTGTAACGTGTCCTGTCAGCAGGACGCTTCCCATGGGGACGAGGAGCTGCTAACCGGTTCTTGCTCCCCCTGCCCCCACCACTCGGTTATTTTATTTGTGTTGTAATACTTTTTTCCCTCCCGTTTTACAACCCTCTCTCTCTCTCCACGCAGACAGGACAATCGGGGTCTTTATCAAATCCTCTAATCTAGGTCGAAGACGGAGAGGGACGGTGCTGCGGGGTGGGAGGTTTTAAGCCCGGTGTGGGGTTGAGTTCAGTATGCCGCTACCTGGGCGCTGGGCAAACACAAAAACGACGAGATAACACCGAGCGCGCGGTCGAGATTGTTCTGCATGTTGCCGCTTCGACTGACGGAACCGACGTTGACAGACACGTTTGACATTTTCATTTTTCAACAATACCACGACGAAATCACTTCCGCAGCGGCAGCGGTGCCTTTGAAAATATTTGAGAGATTGGACGCAATTTTTGTTAAACCATCCCTCCACCACGTGTCACGAACGATCGATGCTTCTGACCTTTCTCTCGTTGTCAAGGAAAAGTAAAGGTGATTTTAAAAATGTCTAAAATGGGATTTAAAGTATGCCGAAACAGAAAAGAGAAAAACAAATCCAATAGACATGAGCAAGCTTAGGCAGATATGTTTTGACCTGACCAATACGGCAGGAATAGGAAATGTAAATGCAAAAACTTTGCAGGATTGCTTTCATGTAGCTGGGGAGACGCTCTTGGATTTGATTAACCAATCGATGGAGAGAGGTGTTTTTCCGGAGACGTGGAAGGAGTCATTGGTTGTACCTATTCCAAAACTGACTGGAGCTATCAAGGCGGAAGAGTTCCGCCCCATCAACATGCTTCACACTGTCGAGAAGGTCCTGGAAGTTGTGATCAAAGACCAATTGGTTCAATACCTGGATCAGAACGGCCTGCTCGCCCGGGAGCAGTCGGGGTATCGGGAAGGACATTCCTGTGAAACCGCACTGAACCTGGTGCTTGCAAAGTGGAAGGGGTTGATGGATAGCGGACAACCGGTACTTGCAGTTTTCTTGGATCTCAAACGGGCATTTGAAACAATATCGAGACCCTTGTTGCTCACAACACTTCGACGATTCGGTATTGAGGGGAGGGAACTCAGTTGGTTCAGCGATTATCTGACAGGTAGAACCCAGAGGACAATTTTCAAAAAATCTGTTTCAGATCCTATTGAAAACACCCTTGGGGTTCCACAAGGAAGTGTTCTTGGACCAATTTTGTTTATCATGTACATAAATGACATGAAGCAGGTCTTACGTTCCTGCGAGATAAATCTTTTTGCTGATGACACAGTAATATTTATATCGCGAAAGGACGTCAAACAGGCAGAGTCCCTTTTGAATGCAGACTTGGTGGCTCTGGATGGCTGGTTGAAATACAAGAAACTCGCATTGAATGTTAGTAAAACACACTACATGGTAATGTCGAGGAGGGAGTGGATCGGCCAGCTTTCCATCGCCATCAACACGGAACCAATTGACCGAGTCTCCCAGGTCAAATATCTGGGAGTAATTCTTGACGACGGGCTTACATTCAGTGCACATATTGATGGGGTCATCGCTAAGGTGGCAAAGAAGTGTGGGGTGATAAGTAGACTGGGGAACAACCTAAATTTTTTTGGGAAAGTTCACCTCTACAAATCAATTATCTCCCCGCATTTTGATTTTTGTCCATCAATATTGTTCCTCGGCAATCGGACACAGCTCAAAAGATTGCAAAAAGTGCAAAATAGGGTAATGAGGTTAGTGTTGTGTTGTAGTCGGTACACGCCGTCTGCTGTTATGCTGGATGTTCTGCAATGGATGTCGGTAGAGCAGCGGATAGTGTATCAGACTATGATACTAATATTCAAACTCCTGAGGGGCTTGTTACCGGGGTACCTTGGAGAAAGAGTAGTTAGGGGTTCTGACGTTCACCGGTACAACACTCGTAGGGCTCATGATCCCAGGACGTCGAACTTTTCTACAGTATTTGCCAGGAATTCACTATTTTGTAAAGGTATACAATGGTACAACAGCATGCCAAGAGAGATTGCCGAGGCTGCAAGCGTTCGCGAGTTCAAGCGCTTGTGTGCCGTGTACGTAAAGCAGGTTGTTAGGTAGAACCCTGTAGAATGTGTAATGTCTCGTAGATGTGTATTGTCAAAATTTAATGTTTGTAAGCATTGCACTTGTCATCACGATCTCACAGATGATGATGATGAGATTTTTGTTTTGCAAATTTAAATGTAAATAAAAAAAAAATGGAACAACATATCTTTGAGACACGCGCGCGTAAAAGTGGAAATTTGAAGTTGATCTTTCTGTAGGAACTGTATCAGTCGCTCTTGTGCAATCACGTGGCAGGCGCCTCGAATTCATCCATTGATGATTTTTTCGACGTGACCAATTGTTACACGGATAAGGTTTGCTTAATTTGCCAATCCTAGAAAGTGGTAACTCCCCTCCATATGTTGGATAAGGGAGATACCGGCTACACGAATAGGAGAGAGCATTTTTTGGCCGTGCACTCCGGAGAGCGGTTCCACGATTCCTGTCTTATGGAAGTTGTGCTAACCGCTGTACGCAAGGAAAAGAGAGCTGACCGGTCTTTTTCGTGAAGGGTCACTTTGATCCCACCACTTCGTGATTTGCTTTAAAGGTTAAACAAATATCTTATGATAACTCCGCCATTCTCAAACCTGTGTTGGGGTAAGAGGTGGGACTCATCATCATCATCATCATCATCAATCCCAGTCCCCATTGAACCAGCTCTCCTTTTGAGTGGAAAAGTGGAGCCGTTACTCAAACATTCAAAACTGTAAGCAACAAACAAGAGGATAAAAATAATCACAATAGAACTTCTCACCGCACAAAGCTGGCTGGAAAACTCCGAAACCGACCACCAGCATACAATGCCATGCTGGCCGATGAATGTGGCCATTCGAGTATGCTACACTTTCATTTCGGGACCATAAAAATCGATACTATCTCTAGCCGTAGCGCGTCCGCCGTCTTGAAGGGGGGAAAAATGTAACACACGATAGACAAACAAACAAACATTCCATAAAACATTAAACACAGTTTGCCGCCCAACCGGATTACACGACGTTTCCCCCCGGCGGCTTCGAATGGTTTGACTCCACAGGAAGTGCTACCGACAAGTCAAAAGCGAACGGCGGAGACTTTTCCCCGGGAGGGTAAAATAAAAAGGAAACTCCCAAGCGCACCTGCAGCCTATCCCTCCATCGTCGCGAGAGGAAGAAAAACACTATGATTTACATAAATCCAACCGTAGGAATCGATCTCCTAATTGACAACCGTGTGTGGACAACCACGAACAACAACCGGTCCACGCTTTGGCGCAGAGGCATGATGGATTCTCCATATGCATTTCCTCCGCCTTGGGGTCGATCTCAGGCCGACATGACGGCGGTTTGGGGGGGGGAGAGGAAATTATGGCCCGAGGAAACGCAACCACACGACAACGAAAACTATCCGGCCGCGAATGTGAACACCGGCGGCCACCGGAGATTGGTGGATACACCCGTATCGATTAATTACGAGCGAGCAATTTTAATAAACCAGTTGAAAATGAGTGCCACATTTTTCCGCACGATACGACCCCTGGTACACTTTCCATATTATTTAAGAGCAATGATGATATTTATCATCTCGCGTAACAAACCATTATTTATGTAATTAAAAATTACTTTTTCATCTCTGGACATGGGTTTTGCATTTGATTTGTTGTACTGAAAATTATTAAACACAAGTTTGATCTTGACTTGTCTTAAAATTTTCCAAATAAATTTAATAAATCATAAAATTTAGAAACAACAGTGAACTGAGTTAAAAAATTAATTGTTCACTTTAAAACACCAATTCTATCTTAAATCGTTAGAGTTTGCTCATCAAAGAGTGCTTTAAAATAGAGAAAAGCAACCGATAAAGCGTTGCCAAGTGTTCGTTCCCTCGCATTGTGTGCAACTCTTCCTTGGCAACGATAAGCAAGAACCCTCGCTCGAGCCAAAGTCTCGCTCGATTGCGGCACCTAAATCTTCACCACGGAGGACGTCGTCTGCGGTTTTCAGTGATTCCTATTTCTGTCGTGACGGATGGGAATGATTTGCCCCGAAAATGCAAACACGGGCGCTTCGCAGTGGTTTGGTTGAAGCACCTCCGCCCGGCTGAAGCACCTCCGCCGACGGTACGCCAGTTTTAATTATGCAAAATTCTTAAGGTAAATACTCCAAGGGTTCACCCGTCGAGGCCGGCGTCCTTCCTCGTCTCGGCGTGCTGGCACCATCATCTTCGGTCGTGATGCTGTTTTGTCTGACAACGCAAAGAGACGCAACGACGATTTGCACGACGCTGCAGTTGAAAAGACGCTCGTTGCTAAATATGACAAACCCCCGCAAAGGGGTTGGATCGACAAGTGACGATTCACTTTTTGTTCCAGGAAGTAGTACTCTTGGGATTTTTGAAGAAGTCGTCAAAAATACCAAACGTTAAATAAGAAATCAGTCTAGAAATTTAAAAATAATAAAAATGAAAGCTTATAATAAACATTCAACAGCTAATAATAAAATGTTAAACTACAAAGGTAAATCATAAAAAAAATAGTTGGTAAACAGTATAACTAGTAATAAATAAACAGTATCATCCTTAAAACATATTGAAAATAACCCAATATGTACAGTTAAACCTTTTTTCGTCTTGGTAACTTTTCAAACACGTGTTTAGCCAAAAATTAATTGTTCCATGTGGCGCAAAAGCCGCTTCAGTTCGGTGTTCGGGCACTCGAACATAATCAACGGAACTGACACACAGTCTCACCGGCAGAACCTTCGCGCGGTCCTCGAAGTCGTGCCACGGAATAAGTGAACAATCGCTGGTCGCCGCTGCTAACGATGTCGCCGTCGCAGCGCGTTGAGCATTTGCCATTTGCTTAATACACTCGAAGTTTGAAACACAAGCTCCGGCGCGAATCTCCATAGCGTCTTCGAAGAAGGTTGACATCATAGGCTTTGCTGCGATACGGAAAATTATCTGCCAGCTCTGAGGTCCACCGTGTGTGGCGAAAGATATCCACCAACCGAAGCAGCACCACATTTTGCAACGTCGCACGAAATTATTAAGACACAATCGAGCGCACGGACACACTACTCGTGTGTCGCTCAAAAAAGCCGCGGGATGCAAAAGTAATTAACCCAAGGAAGAATCGGGAGAAACAAAAAAACCAGGCCATGAAAAGAGGAAGTGCTTGAGGAAGAGCACAATGCTTGGCGGATGAATTTTCCCGCCTCCGAAATGACACCCGTTTTCCATGCAAGCACACAGAAGATGAGCTCCACGACCGACGGAAAATCCCCTTGGAAATCATCATGATCATCATCATCACCATTACTTGCCGATGCTCATCACGATGAACGGCGATTCCCCGAAGGCGAATTACAAAATGTGGTCCGCAGCTAACGAGAGAAAACGCTTAAACCGAAGTTTTCCTCGAACGTCGAGCGTCGTTGGAGGAGGAAAAAAAACCATCAGAGCAGAGAAATTAGCTCGGTGTGCCTTTCTGGCGGTGGAAAATAAATAAAAAAAAGACGTTCCCAAAAAGTCACTCGGTGACTTTTTTACTGCAGGACTCTAGCAAGCCATGATGAAGATGATTACGATGCCAAACACAAACCCGCTCACCGGGGAACACAGACAAGGAAATGCAATTTTGTGTACACTTTTACCTCCCCGCCGTGGTGTCCACGTGTTGGGGAGAGAATTTCGCCGAAGCTGAAAACTTCCCGGACGGCTGAAGATGTAATGCAAAAGAGCATTCTGCTGGGGATGCCGTCTCCGAATAAAATTCGCCGACGTTGGTTGTGCTTGTCGATGGTGGAAAGCCCCCCCGCCGGAGTGCCCCCAAGACACTTTATTCCTTTCAGGAGGTGGCTAACTTTTCTTGCACCATCCCGAATTCATCGTACGGCGCGCGCGGCGCTCGGAAACGTGGCAGAATTCCATTTTCCAGCGGAACACAATAAAATATTCAACAACAGATCTGCAGAACCACTCGAAGACCGTTCGTTAGCGCGCGCTCCTTGCATCTTCACGTCGTCCCCCACGGGAGGGAAATGGCTGATTTTTCCCGTGCCCAGGTCAACGAGCATTTTCCTCCGACACCGAGAGATGAGCCGTGGGAAAGTTCCTCCCACTCCCCCCCCCCAAACGAGCGCAACCCTTTTTCTTAGTTACTGGTGTTAGTTAGTTTCCCCCATTTCCTTCCCAGTTTAGTGTCGCAGTTGTTCGCGGACTTAAATCCCCCCAAGGAGTTCCTTCCCCCCTTCTGCCCACGAAGGACGGCACAGCCCGGAGCAACATTTATTGCACTCACTTAAGATATCTTAATTGGAGTGTACTTTTCCATCTTTTTATTCGCGCAGTGTGGTTCCATAGGAAAATGGAAACCCGTTCCTCTTAGGAAAGCGGAAGCACAGCCAACACCGAGAGAGTCAGGCAACGGCTAAATATTTAAAGCTTCGTCACAAAACATACACTTGGCAGTCGGCCAGCACACTTCCCAAAACCGACCGGTGGCCTGGACAAAGTTCATAAAGTTGATTGAAAACTTCCGACAGTCCGTCGAATCGAATCTGAACGGAAGGGAAAAAGAATTCCCACCAAACAACACCGACTGGACACCACATTCAGGACATGACGAGGAGAAAAATGGAACGAAAGGAACGAAATGCAATATTCAATATGACAACAACATCGGATACAATTACTTTTTTCCCGTAATGAAACTTTCGGATCCGGCTCGATTCTTGAAGATTCACCATTTGGCGTTGGACTCGTGGCTTTGGAAAATCCGTTGACCTTAGGAGAAATTAGGAGAAAGTTGGGTGGGGAACCGAACTTGATCGGAAAAGTTGAACCCTTGGGCAAAGAAAACGAAAACACACCATACAAACAATCGGTTGAACGTGAGTGTTAAATAATCAATTTGGCGAACGAATCTCGAACGTTGAAGGAAGCTCACCATTTCCATTAGTTCTACGATCTACGAGAAGTATAATCAATTCCAAACCTTTGATGTTTACTAATGTGTTGCAAAAGCAACCGCTTCGTCCCTGTGGTGTAAGTGGTGGTAAATAAAACTTATGATTTTTAGTAAACTGCCGTACTGGCGGCGTTTTAAAACTTTCACTGTTTATTTCCAGTCTATTTTACAGGGAAAAGAGCTTCCTGCGCGAGCGCGCTCCTTTTATACCGGCCGACGCACGTCGACCCCCCACCACCTGACTTTGCCCGAAGTTGGCCGCTAGTCCGAAGATTATCGGGATTTGGCAGCTCGTGGGACGGAGCGTTACAAACGTTACGCGTTTGTAACAAATGATTTCATGCCGCTTCTGATCAATAAAGAAAATCAAATCAATTCGATAAAGCCCACTCCAATTGTTATCGTTGATCTCGTTTGTTCAAATATTAAAAACACGAAATTAAATGTAGTGTTGACATGCCGTACACGTATTGATGATTATATATGATACAACGAACTTTTCACGGGGAAATTTCTTCATGTTCTTGAATGGGTCTCTGACCCTTGATTTTAATTAGTCAGGTGCAACGTTCCCTTTATCTTTACGGCATTGAAGAATGCCACTGACGCAAGTGAAGTCTTTCTGAGTGTGTTCGTCATATCTTAATCTGAACTACTCTTGGCCAGTATATGCTGACCGGACGCATTCGGCATTCTTTCTCAACAACAATTATCGTGATGCGCTCGTGTGCTCTGCTGTCCCTTCGTGTAGTATGATTGCAGGAAAATTTAAACAGTATCAACGTCAACATGCACAACCGATCGGCCACAACAACCTGGTTGGGCTTTGTTTTGTTAGGTCAACAAAGACTTTAAGAAGAGAGCAAAGCACTGGGAGAGACGAAGGAAACGTAAAACAACAACAACAAAAAAAAGATGAAACGCCACATCGCAATTATGCTCGTACGTGAGGCGCACACGGGGTTCAACGATCTGACGGCTCCCTTTGGAGCATCACATCCCCAGCCCAGCGGGCCTATTCTTCACAACCCCAAAAACTGCCCCCTCCCCCACGACCAAACCCAGGATGTTCTGGCATAATGTACTTCGCCCGATGGCGGGGAAAAAAAAATAGCACAAACAAAACAGCAAAAACAGAACGAAAGGCTGACCAGCCAGTATAGGATAAGCAGCAAAAGAGTGGTGGCCTCGACCCTTCGCCACGCCATCTCGTCGTTATGCTGGCTTCTGGTCCGGCCGGGGGGAGGACGGTTCGGTTTTTATGCTACCCAATCGTTTCCGAAACACATGAAAACGGAGGAAACGGCAACTCAGAAAAGCACTTCAAAAAGTATCGACTCATGCATGCCAACACGGGAGGGGGGCAAAAGAATGTAAAGGCAAACAACGAGAAAGAGTAGCAAATGGAACTAACGATTTCGCGATGAAAAATGTGTGTGTTTCACAATTGCTTATTTTCCTTTTCGGTTCGTTATTTATGACTTTTCATAAACCAAAAGACATAAAAGGGGGAATGGTAAGGGAGAGGACAAGTAAAATTATTAATCAAACAAAACTATAAGGGTAACCTTTAAAATTACATTAGAACACATCGCAACATGTTTCTTCATTTCCCGAGCTAGAAGACCTTTTCTGGATGTTGTCGGAAACAATAAAAAAACAAGTCAAACAAAAGCTCCATTAAAGAGGATCCCACGTCAAGCATCCTCCACAGCATCGCGCGCACACACACACACACACACGTACAAAATCCAAAGTCACTGTGGTCGCAGGACCGCTCTCTGTTTTCCACATCTTCAAGGCGAAACCCCCAAATCCGAACGGTCGTCCCAAAGGGCTGGAGAAGACTTTGTGTATGAAGACCGCCCGAAAAACCACTTGTTGCTTCAACTTTCAGCGCACAAACCGCGTGCCCATTCTGAGGGACTTTGTATGTTGAAACATTTCTTCGTTGTTTAGTCGTTCACGGTCGCTTTTTCTTTTGCTGTGTGGTGTGTACTTTTTTTGCTCGTTTTACTTAAGGATTCCTTTCGGTTGTTTCTTTTCGCGTGGCAGGAAAATTCGTCACCCGAGTGGTCTTGTCTGGAAAAAAGATTCCTCAGTCTGGACGCCAGCATTTGAAGGACTCCTCCCTGGAATGTGTGTGGGATGGTGTGGTGGAATTATTGTCACATTGCTGTCGTCTAATTTTCCCCGCCCAACGACCTTTCGCACCCCACCGCAGACCAACCTCGCGAAGATTTTCACGCCAAATGGGAATGTAGACGGAGCAAGCCAGGATGTGTCCGGGACGCATTCGAGACGACCTCTCCGCACCCAGCATTATCGTCCATTACCGTGGGGCAGTTAATTAAAAATGTAATGCGATAATTGTGCCCAACTTCTCCACCACCACCACTCCCGGAAGGCAATCCCTACCGATCGACAGGGACTTTCCCGGACCCGAAAGGACTTTGCTTCTTACCTTTTTACTTGGTTCCTTCTGCCTTTCGCCTGTCTGCTGCTGCTGCCTCTGCGTGTGTGGAGCAGTCCTTTCTTCGATGGAGAATGCCGGACGGGGAGGAAAAACGCCACGAGGAAGTGGAACACGGCTTTAGAGCAAATTGCTTTCGAAACGGGTTGCTGCGACGAGACGCTTTCCAGCTAATGATTACCACTCTTTTGCGCGTACTTTATTTTTCTCTTCGCTATATTATTTAATTTTTGCGTCGCCTTCTTCACACACTTTCACACACACACACACAGAAAACACACGTACACATGCACTTGGGGAGCACTGAATGCAAC
The DNA here is from genome assembly GCF_943734705.1 of Anopheles coustani. Lineage (NCBI taxonomy): Eukaryota > Metazoa > Arthropoda > Insecta > Diptera > Culicidae > Anopheles > Anopheles coustani. Next base: position 3,339,328 of record NC_071288.1, on the reverse strand, counting down.
AATCGCTTTATCACCAGGACGACATCCAGGACCGATGGTCCATCATCACCAATTATAATCTACGTACACACCCACACAAACACACACGGAACACGCACACCCACGATTTCACCACAGGAAAACAATCGCTTCTGAAAGGTAGATAAAAACGATATACGAAAATTGTAAAGAAAAGCTTCTCTTGTCGTCCGGAACCAGGACGACGACGATGGTCTTCAGTCGTCGAACAAATTGTCTGCTGTTTTATGGTTTTATCGGCCTTTCCAACTCGAGCTCGAGTCCACCCTGCCTAACCTTCCTTCCCTAGCACAGGAAGGGCTCCCCAGTGGTCGGAAAGGTCCAGTGTACAGCGTTTTGTCCGGCCGGCAAGCAGCAATTGCAGTCAACGAAGCCGAGGTAGTCCGGATGGAAAACCGGTTTTTCACCCTTTTTGCCCACGGCGAGCGTGGTCTGGCTGTGTGGTGCTCGAGCGGTGCCGGGTGGCGCACCAGGGCGACCTCCGAGAGAGTCACGGCGAATCCGGTTTCCGGTTCGAAATCCCCATCACGCGTTCACTGCACCAAAAGGGAGTTGACTCGGTTCAACTTTTGGCAGCCGGCTTCCCTGGGCGATTCCCGTAGATTGTATGAAATGTCAACTCGAAAATGATTTCATGGTGAATACACTTTACAACATTGCTGCATAGTTTACGGAAATCCCTGAACGACACACCAACTCAAATTAAATTCTCGTCTTAGTGATAAAATTCAAGAATGTCTACTGGTTTTTTCGAGATGTTACAAAACACGACGAAATATTACCAATCAAGTGGTTAGTGATATCTCCCAATCGCCGACACAACACTACCACACGCACACGGCATCAAGGTGATCTTCTTCAGGAAACCGGTAGACGCGACCGATCGGGTGTTCGAGCGTTGGCGAAAAGAAAAACGCCAAAACGAGCTGCTCCCCCTTTCTCGATCGTTTCTGGTCGTAAGAAATGCTTTCCAAAACAATCACTATGGCGGCACAACACACCAACACATCGGTTTCGAGGCAAGTAGGTTCCTTCTGTCCTGCCTTTCGACATTTCAACTTAAGCCACCTTTATCCCCATCGTACCGGGAGATGGGACGATTTCCTTAAACGCTCCGGTGCCACAAATAAATCTTTAATACCCACTGGTGTTCGATTGCGTGTCGAAAGCGATAGGAACGATGGAGTTTTGCGTTCGATGCCCAGTCATCAACCAGTGGTTGCAGTTATTTTCGGCCAACGCACCCTGTTATCGCGTCCGATAACACACGTAAACAAAACGCTCCGAAGTTCTGCAATAGTGGCGTTGCACTCTGGTACCCGAGCGTCGTGGCCCCCTTACGCACCGAAGGCCGAAATTGAACTGAGCAAACAGATCTGCAGATCCACGATGTGTCGGGCGGCAACAAAACGCGACTCCGGCGTTCATTTTCCACGAGTCGAGCGGCCCGAATGTTCATTCCATTCATGCTTCGTCGTTCCACGAACCGCGGGAACCCAGCACTGTGGGCCAGATCTCAAATGTGGCAAAAAGATAAACGAGTTCTATTATGAGTCAGCGTTTTCATTAGCAGTAAGAATGTGCAGTCGAAATATGAATTGTGAAAACCCTCCTGCACTCTGTTTTCTGAAAATATGAAAATGAAGTGATAAAAATAAGTATGAAATCTGAAAACTGAAATTTTAATTCATACTTACCCACATTTTGTCCATTTGATCAATTTCTATTCTGAATGGATCAACACTTGAAAGGCACAGGAAGAGAGCCACTTTTGTATCAAAGAAAATATTCAGAAAATGACATCTTTCTAGAACAAGTTGTCCTTCTGCTGCTGCTTGTTGGGAAAAGCTGAAATGAGATGATAACAATTAAAAAGTACAATAAACAACTTATACATTGTACCGACATATTTAAGCCGATCAACTGGCATATGTTTCAGAATATATGGAAAATGTTTGACACGAGTTTGTGGACAGCATATTTCACATGAATCCCATGGTGTTGTGAGTACCCTCGCTAAAGAAGTTCATCTATCGGATCAACGATTCATGCAAAGGCGGATGAAGATTCCTTTTATGTTGCAGTTTAACATTCAATTGGATGATTTTTCTTATAAAAACTGTCAGCATTTAGTTTAAAAAGTAATGTTTAACTGTAGAAAAAATAAAAATTTCATTAAACTAACGAAACGCAACGAAACTAGGATCCTCCTTTTTAAAAATCTCTTGTTCTGCATTTTCGTTGCACTGAGGCGAAATGATATTAATTGATATACCATCACATGGCACGAAGAAGCGGGCACAATGAAGCCTCGTGAAAGACGCTGTATAGTGGCGGTGTTAATGATCAACTGTCAAAAGATTGTCCAACACGATATCGCGAACGAAGGCGCCGCTAAACATGAACACCCGAACGAATCGGGGATCGGTGAAAAGAGAATAATCATGGGCAGGCTTTTTATTAGAATTGGAATGGACGGAAAATCGAACGCAAATCGCGACCGATCCAGTACCAGCACTCCCACACTCCTTCTGCTCTACGCCTCCGAAGCATTACAATTACGAAACTTGGTTGTTGGTTGGGGTCACGTCTTCTCCACCGTCGGCTGATGATTGACAGCAAATCGAAGATGAACGAAAAGTTAACGCCACCGTAAAAGTGCTCCAACTTTGACATTCTATCACCGATTTTTGATCGATCGGTAACATCTGAAGCTCCCGAGAGAGAAGAAAGAGGAAAAAAAGAGCCGACAGTAGAAGAACTGAAACGGGAAAGGTGTACGAAATTGCTAAATGTGGCTTTCGAAACGGATGAGGCTCGTTATTTTTCAGGGCGGTTTTGTCAATTTCAAATCCTAATGGACCTACTTTTCATTCGTTACCTTTAATAATTTGATGCCCAAAATTGTTTGGATTTCCAATTGTGAACCCTCGGTCTAATCGAGGTCTTGAGGTATTTATGGTGATTCGGTGGGACAATTGTTTAATTTCATGGCCGATCGAGTGTTTAAGAATGTTATTAACACTCTTTAACAAATGGCTGTTTAATATTGTGCGTTTGATCTGTGATGGAGCACATTCCCTTGATCTGATATGACCATGATCAAATTCAACTTCCAAACACTGATCAACTAGAAAAATGCCGTGTAAATGTGCCAAACATAAGGTGCAAGGTGAAACACTGGCCTGTTACATCGTTTTCCCGAGCTTGATGAAATGAAATAGACGGGCAAATAACTCTCGGAATAAAACATCCGTCCGAGGCGGAGTGGAACTCAAAATGGAACCATTAGATTTTCCACCGCGAACCCCCCCGTCGAGTTTCCTCCACCCTGCCCAAAAGTGCTGGCCTCGCGAAAGGTGCATGGTCGCGTATGATCGCACGCAGCGCTGAAGTATTTTTCATTTCCATCATAATTTTCCTCGCCAGCCTAACCCACCGAGGTAGAAAATGGAAAGAACGGCGTTACCTTTCGCCCAACCAGTAGCGCGCCGCACACCACCAGCAGTTCCACTTTTCCGCCCGGAGAAAGGTGCAAAATCGTGGCCCAACATTTTGACGAAACAAGCTGCTGTTTCTGGGGCTTGAGCGGAAAACTTCATCTCGGACTCGGGACTATTTGTTCAGGCACACGACGGGGGCACACCATGTTGATTAATTGTTCAAGTGATGTGTCTAGCCCGTTGCCGGCTGCCCACGAAACCTGCTCCTCGACGGGCGAACAACGTACATTTATCTTCTTTCACGGTAATTTGAAGCCTGTAACGAGAGGAAACAAAAAGAAAAGAGATTGGCGGAAGGTACATTTTATTTGGTTTGGTGGAAAATTTCAAACATTAAACTTGGAATTCGACCATTTCTCGAAACAAGTTTGCCTTTCCGGCTAGCGGTGTTTTTTTTTTGTTTTATTTTGCGCATTTTATTCTTTGCATAATTCATCAAACAAAAGGCACCATCATGACGGAGGAGTCCGTACTACGAAAAGCTACTGCCTCCGATTCTCGACATCTTCATTCTGATGCGGGTTGCGGGTTGCTGAAGGAGGCTGAAAATAATCACCGACTTCGAACTTCCACGCCCCCGGAATCGATTACGTATTCCAAGTGAAAAACTTTACCATTATCCTGATAATGCCCGGTCGAGTCGTTCTCGATGCCAAACGCCAACCCCCTTTCCTGCCACTCAAACTGCGGCACTTCCGGTGGACGATAAACTTATGCCAGACTCACTACTTTCCGACCTGTTGATTTGACAGCTGCGTTTGTCATACGGAGGCCCGTCAGTGTCCTGGCCTACCTATACCCGACCCCTACCAACAACAACTACGACCCGCGAGCCCCTTGAAATTGGATCGTTATATTGTTCTCGGGTCTCAGTCTCGCACAACCACCGAACGAATGTCGTAGCGTTCAGATTTCTTCGCCGATCTCGGGCTTCGCATTCACCCTCCGGTTCGTTAATTACAGCGATCGTTAATCCTGGCATTGTTGAACGCGTTTTTGCCTACGGAAGGGATCATCATTGGTCCACAAGGAGAGGGGTTGTTCGAGACACCGTTGAAAGTGAAAAAAAAAACAAACGCAAAAAGCATCCTTTCGTTCCGGTCCGGGAGAGGGGGACAGGACGACCGCCAAAGGGGATATAAATATTTGCTCCTGTCATCGCTGTCGTCATTGCCGCGCACGTCCTTCCTCGTCCGTGTTCACTCTATTCACTCGAGATGAATATCGCTTTAATTACACCTCGGTAGTGCCGTAGAGTGGGCAAAAAACAAAAAATGAAAGGAAAAGAGCTACCGTTGAATCGCACTCCAGCTCTGACAAATGGCTATAGCTCGACTTGGGTTTGGATTGAAGGAATTCCAGCACGCTGCTGGCAAAGACAGACCCGTTCCGTTAGGCTGCTAAGTGCCAGAAATCAGTACAGGACTGAATCGACAGAACGGGCAACAATTAGAAGCCACCAATTATGCGCGATGATTGATGAGCCACACGTTTACAAGAGGCTGGCGGGTCGCTAAACCGCTGTACCATGCGACACATCGCAACCCGTATGTCACATGATGCAAACTCCACGCCACAACATTCCTAGAATTACATTCCCTGCTCATTATTTATGACAAACAACGCATCCCTTGCAGGTTCTAACGATAAATAGTTCGATTTAGATGATCCACACAATGACGCCGTGGAGTTGAAATGCACAAAATGAATCGATTTCAGGGATTTCGGAGAGCTCGCCACAAACGGGAACTTTTTAGATGAGATATTGCAACTTCCATCGCTCGAGTTCGAGCTGGGGGATCAACATTCCTCCTCTGCTTACACACACACCGATTGTTCAATTTTCCATTCAAACATTCAATTTTGCAAAGCCAACAAAGAAACTCCTGCCGTTTCGACCATCATCCTTCAATCGGACGGATAGTATCCTTGGAGAAATGCGACATTGTCGACAATGACGTGAAGTATTCCTCTTCGCTTACAAATTGACAATATGTTTTCGTGAAAAGGCATCTCGCCAACGTTGTGTAACACAACTGAAGCCATCGAAACGGCCAAGACTCGTATCATTTTTGGACCGACCATCGATACTACAGGATCTAGTTCTACGTGTTTGTTTGTCGTTGTTGTTGTTGTGGTTCCCCCAGTAAAACCGGAAAGCAACTCCTTCGAGCCCTATCCCTGAGAGAAATAATCATCCGTTGCCCTTTTTCTGATCCCGCTCACCGAAGGGCAACTGCACGTTTCGATTGAAATATCTTCTTTCCTCTTGGAGTCCTCTCGACATCGATCCTGGCTGCTGGGTAAGGCAATCGAAACCTGGCGACCTTCACCAACCGCGATCCCACACGTGCCCTTTTTGCAATCAGCAACTAAAAAATAACCCCTCAAGGCATCGGCGTCACTCCGGGATGGACGTCCGAAAGGTATATTGCCGTCGAGTGCTGGTATATCTGCCACCAAATGCACCGCATTGCACCGGATGACATTTCCAGTCGAGTGAAGTCGTCTTTACTGTAGCAACCTTGGATGGCGACTGGATAAATACCACGCGTCGTTGCGGCAGTGTTTTTGGTTTCTTCCTGCCCATTGTCTCCATCCTCCTGCTCTCAACCTTCAGTGTGAGTCCTCCGGCCCAGGCAGTATACTCAAGGTATCCTAAATTGGGCCAAACGATGTGTGCATACACACACATTTCGTACTCATTCAAGGGGAAGGCGGCGCTTTACCTTTTTCTTCACGCCTCATAGGACGACCGCAAATGTCAGAGCTATTAAAAGGCGCTCGCGCGGAGAACCGTTTTGCTCAAGTGGCAGCTTAAATAATAAACAAAATGTTATTCCTCGTTATGATCCTGGTGGGAAGGGGTTGAGCGAGCTAGCTGTGTGAGGAGGAAACTACGATCCAAGCATTGAGAAGCTATAATGAGTTTGTTGAAACCCAAAGCTAACATAAATCAAACTTAATCCTTGGTTGAACACTTCTGCACCGTTTATTGACGCATTATGAATAATGAATTTCGGGTAAAAAGAGTTCCCAAACCCGCAATGCAAACAAAATTTCTAGCGAGCGAATCAAAATGATTAAGCGAAGGTTCTGTGTGCATGAGAAAATCATTAAATCACCCCGAAAGGCAACATCAAGAAGCCACAAACATTAAGTCAGCTAATTCTGCATTTTAACGTCCCTTTAGTTGGAAGCAATGCAAAAGTAAAGTATGGACGAAAATCTCAGCTAGCGCTAACATTTTTCTTCCACTTTCGATAGATTTTACCCGGCGTCAGCTCGTTCGCCCGTGAATCTTTTCACTTAGCAATTTTCTTTCGAATCCACAGAGAGAAATTGAACCTATTAATTACTGGCGGCGCTCGGTTTTCCCCGGCTGCGTTCTGGAGGGAAAGTTCACCGGGAAAGCGCACTGTGGTCAACAAAGTTGTCTGAAAACACGTTCGCTAGGAAGAAACTTTCTGACTTTTCCTACCACATCGTCGTCCTGCGCTACGCCACCCTTTCGCTTTTCGGTGGGAAAATGAAGGCAAACACATTGCCCATGGACGATTTTCTTCTTCCGAATTTTGTATCCGCTTTCCGCTTCCAGTGCGGAGTCGTGCTGAATTTTTTTTTCCTTACAACTAAACACGAACGTCGAAGCAAGCCCGCATCGAACATTCCCCGTTGACGAGGAGAAAATTCAAACCTCAAAAGTTCTAGTGAAAGAATTCACTGCAATCCAGCATTTTTCCTACCATACCAACCCAACTTTGAGGAGGAAAACTATTTCCCGTTTCATTCGGCAATAGGAATGGAACGAACCGTACCGGTTCTGTTCCGTTTGTTTCGACATAATTAACATGAAAAATTTCACCATCTCATACCAACTTGGGGATGTTAATGTTACAATCGCCCCGTTCTTACCAACTCGGAGCGAGATCTTCATGGACCCCTTTCACTCCTACATCAATTAGACCTCGCTAATGCAAAAACTACTCCATTCTATTTCCACTTCAAAGACCCACGGCGACAGAAACACCACGCTCTGCACCAACGAGTGGACAGAAGGGGGTTTTTGCACTTCAGGAGAGTGGCCAAAATTACTAAACATCGTTTCCCAACCGACCGGTACCCGGAGTAGTCCAGCCCGGGTTGAATTTTGAACTTTTCACAATCGGAAAACAGGCCGTTTCAAAAGGGTGCCAAAATTTGAAAGGGCATTCGTTTCCTTTTTGTGCCCCATTCTCTCGATGGTCCGAAGTTTTTATCAGCTTCGATGCAGGCGTCGAAGTAGAACGTTCAGGTTTTGCTTCCAAAATGGGGCGTTTTTGGAGACGTCGTCCTTGAATATTCCAAATTCCACTCGAGAACGCTGCTTAAATACCCCCAATAGTTTAATCTTCTAATCTATCTATGGTTTGTGTAGTCTCGACGGTAAACTAAATGAATTTATTTATTTTTTAATAACCATTTTTCTTACGAACAAAGGCCGAAAAACATCGGGTTTGAATGCGTTACGATAAATGTATGCAAATAACGTACGGTTTTCCAACACCATAGATTACGTGGTGTAATGTGATAAATGGGTAACTTAATTGTTTTAGCATGGGTTTAATTCCGATGAATTGCAGTAAGCCTCGCCAGTGTCAACGTAATCGTGTTTAATGGAACGCAGTTTCAGATAAAAAAAAATCGCAACAATCATCGCATATTTGCAACGATATGCAACCGTTAATCATCACTGGATTACAAACCCCGACCATCGAGGTATGCATAATTTTTTGTCACAGTTTTGTACAAAAAAGTTCGCTTTTGCAGGGCGTGCACATTATTTACCCATTACTCGGACAAAACGGAAAACAAACGACGACCACGGCCGGCTTCCGGGGCTTGCGCAAGCACTGAAATTTACATTCAATCGAGAAAAACCCGACTCCATCCCGATCCTTGACATCCCCAGTGTCGGCGGCGGGACGAAAGGAAGTGCGCCAAGGGACGGCCGATATTTACATATCGTCGTCACATCCGACACGGAAACCCCTTCGTCCGGAAAACGGCTCATCCCCAGGCCACGCTGCGTCACTGGCGTTACTACATTGTCGGTTTTTAAAACGAGATAATGACAAGATTAAAGGGTTCAATTTTATTCATCGCGCAACCCCGGTGTGTTTCGTACATACACACCCGATCCGGTCAGTTACAACCGGTCATTACAGCGCCACACAAATGACACACACCAAGCGTCGTGCCAGATTGAAACACTGCGTGCGTGTACGTGTGTGCCCGTTGGCCTTCGTACACAGCTTCCATTAAAGTGTAATTGATACACTTTCATCATTGTTCGCCTTGGCCACGGCGACGACCGGCTCGGGACAGGGGGAGAAGAGCGCGAAAGAGCGGAGGTCCGGTGCAGCATCCGACGGTTGCGGTTGCATAAACAAAATCATCCGACAGCCTCATCCGATCCGGTTTGACAGATCTCCGCTTTTTTATTGTTTTACGTATCGAGTGCCATGGAGCTATGTCCTTTAACCCTCGAGACGAGTTCATTTTCGCTTCGCACCCATTCATCACGAATGATTTACGAGCGAAAACATCCGTTTTCCAGAACGATAGATGGAATGCACAATATTCCGCAAACATACGGATGATGCATGGTCAAATGTGAACTTATTCGTTCAGTTCGAAAGATATTTTTAATAATATTAATTTCATTTATTTGCTACAAAAATTCACTTTAACTTTTATTTGCATAACAACATTGTGAATCGGCTTCCGTTGTTCCGTGAACCATGCATCCTTCACAGTACGACAAACAATGGAAAGTACTCAATACTTTCACGAATCGTTAGCTAACTCTACTCTGGCGAGTCCCTCGCACAGACAGTGGCATCATTTGTTACGCCTTGTAGAGACAATTTAATGTTTTTATGGTCTATTCTTTTCTTCGCCCCATCTTTGGATCTTGCTTTGGATTGACGAGCAAACTGAATAGTTTAATTTTTCCATTTTATTTATTCGACTCCCCACCGGCCAAACATTGTTACCAGCATCCATCATCATCATCATCATCATCCGTGTGGTGGCTTGTGCACTTGTTCATGTTTATGTAATTTTATTCCAACCATTATCGCAGCGGTGGCAATACAAACAACCGACCTGTAGGTAGATCGACGTGATTCGAATTTTCTACAATAATATATTTACTTGCTGCACCTCATGAAGACGTCCTTTTGTCAGCACAATAGATGTTTCATTTGGAGCTGTGAATCATTTGGTTGTTTTGTTCGTTACTAATGTTTGGTGTGCTAAAAGTTTCTTCTTAAAAACGAGCAGACAAACGCTGTGCCATTCAATATTAACCTTAGCTTGTGCTAGTGGATATCTAGTTTCATGTTTTGACAGCATTCGGAAGCTTTCCTCCACCCGGTATGCTGTCATCGAATCAATTCGAATGCACACTTAGGTGTTGAATGTTGCAAACTCTGCATCATCCGTTATTAAAATTTACCTCCATCTAGCTCTTGGGATAATAAACCAAAAACAATCCTTCCCGATCCGCGGGTTGACTGGACTTCGTCAAACAAGTTCGACTACCTTCTGGCCCCGGGTGTCTCTCGTGCGGCGGACTATAATTTACCTTTTCGCAGTCAAGGAACTCGACACGAACTCCCGGGGCTGGTGTGGCTTCGTCGGAAATGAAACCGAAAACGTAGCCCAAACTTCACACCGAATATGGCGTTGACCTTTCCTCCGCCCGGTTTTGCTTCTCTGCTTGTGTCGAAATCTGCACCCTTCGAGCAATAGTGCAGCCCATGGACCCGGTGGCCCAAGAAAGAGCGCAACGTATAATTTAAGCCACGCCATGGCCGCACACCTTCGGCGTAGGCGCGGATCTCTCGTGCGCTTCGACTTCGCACGGGGCCAATTCGATTTTCAGCTGTCATTTTTCGGGAGCAGCTCGTGACGCATCGAGCACCGACGCGCGCACGCTTTCCACGAATTTCCCTCCCCTTCCCGTTCGGTGGGTTTTGCTGCACGAATTTTGGGGCGCCTTTGGGGTGCACTTTGCCTCCAATGGCTTGAATGCATCACCACCCCAGGCACCCCCCGGCGTGGCTTGATTAACCGCGAGTCTGTCCGCCCGTCCCAAGGTCGACGCGTTTGCGCACGAGCGCACCCTCATTATAGCGTTCGTGGCGTTCAAACTTTGAAGTTTGTTGTGCCTTGCGGGGTGCGTATGCAAAGCAACCTACCTTTGAGCTGCATTCGTTGGCCACGGTACGCTAATGAGCAAGGCGAGGTGGAGGAGGAGGGATAGTTGACGCCGTCATGGAACGAGTTTTCCCCACCATAACACAGTCGACTGATTAAGGAGATAACGGGAGGTGACTCTGGGAGTATGACATTGCCAGGCAGGGGGAGGACACGCGAGCAGATCTCGGATGGAGGTCTGGGGCTTGCTGGTAGGTATTTTATTTTTAGAATCGACTTCTTTCTGTGTGTAAGTGGCTCCACACAATCTCCACAACACCCCAACACATTTCTGTACCCTTCCACGTGGTATGTCCTTAAATGGCCAGCATACACATTGTTGCAAGCAAGCTTCAACCACGAAACTTCAAGTACTCATATGTACTTTTAATTTTATAATTAAAATTTATAAAACTGTTAAAATTTAACTATAAACAGAAGGTAAGATACAAATAAAATTAACGAGCAACGGTCATTTTAAAATAGTTTCAAACTGCATATCATTTCACCGAAAATCCGTTTAATAAAATCTCCTTTGGTGGAGCAACTGGTGACAAATTTATGTGACGTACTTATTTCACGATTGCTTAAGCTAATTATGAAAAACAGATGCATTTATGCGCCCCACACTATCCTCCCTTTGCCTCGTTAATGGTTGCTTATGAGTGAAGGTGTCATCAACCTGTCAAGTCGCACGGTAACACCGATTACACTTTGTTGCAGCTGCATGATGATAAAAGTGTGGATCCATTTTTTTTACCCCACCCAATGCACCTACTCACCCCTCAAAGAACGACTCCCTCCCAACCGCTGCTTTCAGCAACTTCAATAATAAATCATTTGCATACTCGTTAAACTGTAGCCACGGTGTAGCCATTTAATAAGATCATTCCCGTAAGCCTGATCTGGCCGCTTCCCCTGCCACCTTTTCGTCTTCCGACTTCATCGCATGCCGCACGGGGGTTTCCTCGGCGAAGGCAATTTCTCACCGACGACACCATAATTCCCCGGCGCTAGTTTTCGGTCGCCATAAATTCTCGATGCTGACGATTGCTAAACTTCATCACTTTATGTTTATTTTTTATGCGCCCCGCGGATCATCATAATCGTAATCTTGTTCGCCATTCCATCGCCCAAGCAAGATGGGTTGGAGGAAAGAAAAAGACACTTCCCTCTTTAAGCCGTTGGGGCACGCCACAGCTCTCGATCAAATAAGGCCGTGCAAGCCCTTTTTTTTTGCGCACAAGGGCATAAAACGCACACCACCAGCACGAAAAAGCTGCACACCACCGACGAAGAACGGCGGCCGACGGTGAAGATCGTGACATAATCTTAGCATAAATCATAGTGCACCGCATCTCCGACGAACCAGCGAAGCAGAGGAAACTTTTGTGCAACAGCGACGACGACGACGACTTTGCGACTTTGGAACTTTCGGTCCAGACCACAAAACCCCCGCCTGCGTTTCGGAACGAACTGTTTCCACTGGCAGAGTGGTGGAAGGTGGTGAAGGCGGTGCGACCTCGCGTTAACTTCTATGCAATTTCCATAATTATCCCAGGCCCAGGCGCGGGTTGGCTGGTGGAAAATCTACGCGCATCATCGACAAGCGGTGCGGGAGGAAATGCCATCGGGTAAGGGCCTACAAATGCCGCCAAAGTTGAAGAAATATGTGGCCTTTGCGATGCGGGAAAAGCAAAGAAAAAGATCATGAAATTCAACCGTCAAATCCACAACAACTTTATTACCTGTTTCTAAATGTGCATCAGTCTCTATGTTTAACTCTTTCAAGTGAACCAGAAGAATTTACCAAAATATTTCAAATTAAATGCAATGAACCATTAAACAATATAATTAATCCATAGACGAAAGTAACATTTTTTTTTGACAGTAAAGGGTTAATCCTTCGCCTGAAGCTAACGTGATAAAGTGATGAAGAGATAAAAATTTAACTAAGTAAAGTTACATCACTCGTATCGTATTGTGTTACGTTTTATTTTTCCTTCGCTTTTCTTTCCAGCTGAAAAACATCAATTTGTGGGAGGAAAGTGTGGATTGCGTGCAACTCTTTGAACTCATCCCTTCACCACTTTTTATCCCAGTCTCTTCTTAGAGCTTTATTTAGTTTTCGATTTGCACATTTGCAGGCGCAAGTTTGCAAGTTTGCGCACCAATGTATGGATGTGGGTGTTGTTTTCTTTTTTCTGTCACGCTATCCGCAACGAGATGCTTGTTTTTTATTTCACTCTCCCATAAATTTGTTGATTCCGCTGGAAACTCTCCCAAGCTGCAACAGTTCGCATAACACGCGAAAACCGCGAAATGCAGCAAAAGTAAAACAAGCGAATGAAAGGGAAAAAGGGCCCGCCGGCTTGCCAGCCAACCTTTTAACGAGTTCGCGCACCGCTCGGCGATGACATATTTTAATTTTCCACCCGCTTTTGCACAAAAGTGTCGTTCCTCCGGTTTGCGCCCGGGATGCTGCTGGTGACGATAACCCACCACCAACGCCACGCCACCGCCACAATAAAGTTCGTCAAGTCCCCGTTTCCCGAGAGCGGCGAGCGGTTGGCGAGGCGAGAAAAAAGTTGAAAGTTTAGCCATAAAACATATTTTATGCTTGTTTCTCAAACGTTTGCCACTTTGCACTTGTGTGGCTTTTGCCGGTTTGCATTCATTTGCACAATCGCACACAGCAAACGCCCTCCAGCTCGAGGACTGGATTGGGAAAATGACTGCTAAAGCCTAAGGGCTTCTTCACATGACCGAGCCCCGAGGCCCTAATACTTTGCCTTTGCTCATTTCAGTTTTAATCTTCACAAAAAAAAAATGTGTTTCCATGCTTAATGTGTGATGGTTGCAACACGCTGGTGACACAACAACAATGCACTCCCTTTTTTAGCCCCTTTGGAGCTAGACCCTCTTTATTTTGTTATGAATCTCAAGACACCACAAGCACTCCCACTTCTACCCTGAAGTATGATGCGGGGGATGCAACTCGAATCGAACCCGGAAATGCATTCACTTTCATCTGCGCTGTGACGCCCACGATGGAATCCGCAATCGACAACATGTGTGTGTGTGTGTTTGTGTGGGATTCAAGTAAAAGTGCGATCGATTTATAGCCTCAAAACGAAGTGATCTACAATAGGTGAATTGAAAAGTTATTGGAATAATACACAAGTAAGTGATTTGTATTAAATGTGTCTTCAATCATTTAGCGTACCTTCGAACAAAGAATAGTTTAGAAACCAAAGTTAACTAACTTATTTTCCCAATTATTTTTATTTTATCAAAAAAACGTTGAGAAATGGGATCCGGATAGAATTGTTGGACTTGATCCCTGGTCAAATCGAGCCGAATAAGTTCACAAACCCATGATCCCCAGGATCCAGAGTTGGGATCCAGTTCGATGCTCCGAGTTCGAATTCCACAAATCATATTCGGATTCCTTGTTATTTAGATCAAGAATTCCAAATCAGATTCCTTAAGATTCCTAGATCCAGAGTCCGGATTCAGATCTCTGGGATTTCAGAGCCGATCTGGATTTTTGATGATGAAAAAATCCGAGATTGGAATTCATTTGGAGGATCAATCCCAAGTCTGATCCGGAATGATGAATCCACATACAAGTTGCAATCGGATTTTTCTCATCACTACAAGGAACAGCATGAAGGAAAAATCCTCCTAAAGAAAATTACATTTCGTGTAACACTCATAAGGAAAATACTCCTACACTCGAGAACGTTTAAAAACGCCCATCGCCTCTCTCAAATTGATAAATCATCATTGCACAATGACACGCAAGTGGTATTTTCTATGTTGGGAAAAGTCTTGCCTAACCCAGCGTGTCCCAAGTAATCGAAACCGAGACGAGTTAGTATTATTGCTCGTGTGGTCGGAGATGGGTTTCATACAATTAAAACCCGATTCTACCCCGCCTAGGAATATAGTACAGCTGTGTCCATCCAAAGTTGCGTTCAGACCAGATGGCTGCTGATGGGCTATTAAAAGTCCCACCGAAAACCCGAGTCCCCCTGCTTTCATTTCATCTGGTTAATTCTAGTTGGATGTCAGTGATTAAATGGTGCATTATTAAATTATGGTGTCCGCGTTGCTATACGCTACGCATTTTCTAAAACCAAACCATTAAATCAACCGTCCGTTGCCCTGCGGCGAGTATGATCTGCGACGGCAACAAACTGGCTCAACTGATAAGCTTAGTTTATCTGAACGCGAGTTATCAGCCCCACTGATAATTTCCACTCCTGTTTTTTACAATTTGCAAATAGATCCTCTAAATCCACCCTTCATCAAAGGGTCGTGTGGATTTTCACCCATGGTGAAAGTATGATGTTCCTCGGGCCTCCGATATTTTGACCCCATTGGTTGGCAGTTGCTCCACATTGCCTTTTGCTGGTGTTCATTGCTTTCCATTTCCGCCCATCCCCGTCCATACATCGTGGTTGGATTACATTTTATGTTTTAACGATCTTTCCGGTTTGTGGAGTCCGAGCAGTAGTTTGTTGCACTGCGAAAAAGAGGGAAAAATGTTATAACAGGAAGCCCTAGAGGGGTAAATGGAAAACTAGGTCGTATGAAACACGTGGAATAAAAGAATAAAACTGCTTGATGGTACTACCGATTGTGCTACTGATTACTCTGCAGCATCACAAGTGCACATATCGTTATCAAAAGATTTTTTTTTTATTTCATCACCTTGCACCATTTTTCAGCCACGTTATTTTCCCCGCCGTTTCCAACACACGCAAACGAGAGGATCAATTTCATCCGTTCGTGTTTACCCATTAATTCTCCGCCATTCCGAAATGACTGCAATATTTGCAGCGATGGTTACCGCCAACAATCACCGTCCAACATGGGGTAGAATGCACGCAATTTTATCAATTTTAAATGAGCCCTATGTGCACATTCCGAATAATCTTCCCCGACTCGAGCTCGGGGGCATTTCAACGGATTTTATTGTGGCACTGATAGAATCAATCCGTACATCTGTTGTTTAAAGCTCAACAAAAAGCGATTTTGCTGTAATCCATGTGTCTTTTACGTGTCTTTGTTTGGCTAAAATGTATAGCAAACATATAAAAAACGTTAGTCTCCAAGCATTGGGCTCCCAAAAAGGAACTAGTCCGTATTACAATAAACACAAGCAACTATACAACGAAAGAACGCATTCCCAAGGTGGACTGCGAAGAAAAAAAAATGGGTGAAAGAGTTTAATTTGTCTCACACGGGATGATGATTGAGTAAAATTTTTCCATTTATCTGCCCAATGGCGAGTATGGGGAAGGGGTGGGGCGAAGGTAACCGAGTAAAAGTTGGAAAAGTGATTAAAAGTTTACCCGAATGTTTTCCCCACAGAGGAAGGGGGGAGGAAGCAGTCGGGCTCGGATTTTCTCACCCAATTTCGGGCTGAAAATCGGACGTGGTAATCAGATTTTGTTGTTTTGGGTCGTAAGTTTTGTTTCATTTCTTTTTTCTTCCGTACGTTCTATTGCTGTGTAGGATTACACATGTGCACGGAATCAACACGAAATTAATGTTTGTCCGTTTCGGATTTGTCTGATTTCGTTTAAGAAACTTTTTGGAACGTTTAATGTAATGTTGTTTCCTCCTTCCATCTCAAATAAAGAGAGAATTTAATGTGTGACTGTTTTAATTTATTTCATGTATTTTAATAAACTGTTTTCTATATCAGCTAAGCATTAAACTACGTTGATAGAAAACAATCGTAATCAATACTGCCTCTTACCACCAATGGAGAGTTATCAAAATCTGGATGGTCTTGAAAACCGTCACCACCATCTCATCGGTAGGGCACAAACGCTTCTGAGTGGAAAATATTGCATTCGAGTTTAATTAGTTTTCCACACGTCCATCCATCGTCGGTGGGCGTTTTTCGGAGGAACACCATATTCTTCTCGGTAACCCCGAAAGCACACGCAAGTGCTCGACGGGTGTGTGTATGTGATGAAGGCAAACTCCATCTACACCACGATCGAGCCCCGGCAGTGAATTTTAAATGAAGTTAATCCTCCCGACGGAGACGCTTGGAGCTTCCAAACGATTGGTATATGAGAAATGTAATCTGGCATGGGCTTCTCCTCTTTTTGTTCCTCAGCGATTGAGAACAACGCCGGCTCGATTGCGTGCAGAGAACTCCGGCGTTGTGCAGTTTGCATATGACGCCCGAAGCCATTTTCATGCGAGCTCGTGGGAACCCGGCATGATTTCTATGCTTTCGGCACTCCCCAGCGGTCGGCGATGGTGGGTTTGAAGTTTTTGTTTCTTCCAATTTCGAGTATGAAATTTATGCATCCATATTCTGCCGATGGTGGTCGGGCTGCCGCGAGCAGGCTTCGTTGCGTGCACAAATGGAAACAGAAACGCCTTTCTGGTGACGAACCGGGGCGCGCGCGAGATTTGTATCAATATTTATGGGCCCGCCTCAGCGCTTTGTGAAACTTCATCTGGTTTCAGTGCCCTAAAAAAAAAAAAGACCAAGAGCAAAGCAAACGATTTTTAAACCATCCAATTTATTCTCGCCTGTGACAACATCGGAAAAACCGCTGACATTGTGCGAAGGGATTGACTTCCATTCGGTACGATCGAAGCGCTCGACGAGCAAAGGACCCCCGAAGAACATGTCGACCATCTTTTGCACAGAAACTATCTTCAATCTTTCCCGTTCGATCGACGTCCTCTCGACTGCTGGCCAAATGGTGGTCGATTAATTGGTCGGTTGTCTTCAATCCCTGGCTTCTGATAATTGGTTCTCGTTTCCAGCTCCACCCTCCTTCACAGCTCTCTTGACTTCCGTTCCCATTCCATCCTTTGACTTCTTTACGGACGATTTGCAGCGAAAAAGGGCAAACAAGAATGATTAGCTTCCTTCGGCAGGATCCGATGCCGGTGTCTCAGCCGTTTCCATGATGCGGAAACGTGGCGATGGATACATCCTGCAAAGGTTCTGCCGGTAGAAGCCATGTACGTTGCCCTTCATTTCGAGAAACAGTAATTAGAGCTTCTTACTCTTTCCATCACATTCCCTCGGCGAGTGTCGATTAAAGGTGTAACCCAGATTCATCTTGGCGTTTACCCGTGGAAAACATTTCCAGAAATGAAATAAAGAGACTAGCAAACAACTCGGCGAAAGATCAACACTTGTTAAATCATCGTTTCAGCTGAACCGTTTTGTACATTTTTCTTATCAATTGAAACTCAAACATATTTAAAACTTCTGTCTTTCTATGTTTTCCCATCACTTTGCCATCGCTGTACATTTTCTGCTCCCTCAATTTATTGTCCAACGTGCGCGCGTAAGTGACTGTATACTTTTATTGCTACTAAAAATAATAGGGAAAAACTGTTGGAGATGAATTTCTTCCAAGTAAAAGACGTGAAACAAACGCACTTGCCGTCTTAATAAAAAAAGCAGCAACAGTCCCCCGGTGTCGGTGGAGAAAAGCGAGAGTTCGATCGTTACCATAATTTCTTTATGCTCGCTTTTCCTTCCCGGCTCGTCTCAAGCTCCAACTCCGTTCCCGCTGTATTAAGCGGCATGAATCAACGGATCTAACTTTTGTCCGCGCTCGCGTCAGCATTTCTCGTTTAAAGTCTGGGACGCATTTTTGGGCGCGAAACAACAACAGAAAAAAAACTGATAAAAGGTAAATGAAGCTGCAGGAATCGGTGAGTGCTATAAAATTCTTCAACTACACAACCATCGCCATCATCATCGGGACGGCGGGCCGGGCGTCCTTTGTCTTCCGGTGTATGGCCCCTTCGGAGAGAAGTTTTACTGCAGTAAACTTTCCGCGCGACCAATGTTCAGGAGAGGCTCAGGTCCCGAAACGAGCCGAAAGTACACCAACAACGTTACGTCAGCCCGAAAGGTAATTAAATTTAATATTTGAAGCTATTATCTCACCCGTCCATTTTAACATAAAAACTGTACCTTACCGTACACGACGACGCGCTCTGCAAGATCTAGTGCTTTCTTTTCTCGCTCGGTTCAACTTTCTCCACCACCCGCGCGCGTTCTACCCGCGGATACGGAAAATGGTGAAGATTTTCCACCAGCTTTCGACAAGGAGCAGCAAGCAGATAGCAAGCGAGCGATTCGGACTTCATGGCGGGTGTTCATTTTTCGTTCATTTTCCCGTGGGTTGACGCTGGTAAGTAAATCATCGTAAAACCCATGCTAGTTGCAACATCATCGCTTCCATCTTCCGGGCCCCCATCATATGCACCATTACGCCCCGCAAATGGGTTTTCCTTCTGCGTCCAAAACGGGGCCCCGTCCCGTGGGTAAGTTCGAGGTGCGAGATTGAAAATAAATCAGTAAATCGTTTATGATGCTACAGTTCTAGGTGGAGTTTGCGTTGAAATGTCTTTTTTCCGTGCAACCTTAAGAAAGAATGGTGTTTCGATTACGGGTTTGAAAGTACTTTGAAACATACACAGACTAGTTAAAATCATAAGGATGCAACACAAAAATGTTATTCTGCCAAATGATGTTTTTCTACATCAAAACCTATTTTCTAGCTCATGAAAGTGAGTAAACGCTTCACTTGAATCCCTCCCCGTCTTTAAGTTTCCAATAAATTTACGATTAACGATTGAACATTCAATATTGCTGTCGATCCAACACCGATACCGATTTAATCGCTTGCATTTATTTGCTCTTCACAGGATTGTATTGACTTTACACTCGAAAAACGTACCGCAAATACAGACGAAACTACCCAACACGTCCAGGCAACATTTCGGTTTTCTGCCATCCTCAAAGTTTGACCACAAGATTGCAACAAACACAAGCAAAATTTCAAATCATTGATCCAAAGCCAAGCCGGAGGGTGGAAAACAAAGATACCGAAATGCAAATGAAGTGCGACCGGGGAAACTGTGGCAGCTGTTTGTGATAAGATTGCGATGCAGGCAAAAGTATGCACAACAAGCTGGATACCTCTCCTAGGAGAATGATCTGGGAAGGATTTTCGCACAAGACAATGTGCCGACGAGACGTGCCTACGGTTTCCCAAAAATCGGCATTCGAGTGTCTGAGCCTTCTGAGTGGAAAGCGCCCAAAAGTCACACCTGCGAACGACCAGGCACGCCTAAAGGGGTTCCCCGATGCCCTGCAGGTTGTGATATCACGACCCAGCTCACCGATGCATTGCTGATTGAGTGGTATTTTGCATATTGCCAGCGTACACCTCTACCTGGACCGTCGTATTCGAAAACATTCTGGCACGATGGCGACGACCGGGGAAGCAGATTCGATTGCACCGGAATAAATGCATGACGATGAGGAAATGGGATAAACAGGAACACCATCATCAGCATCATCGTCGTCAACAGGAGCAGCCTCAGCGTTATCAACGCAACCGAATGTTTTCCCATCCGTCGATCATGATGTTGATGTTTGTCTTGGACCCCCCGCCTGCGTTCGCTTATCTCATTCATCCGAGACGCACCCCTCCTTGCATCGTTGTTTCTAATGCTAACCATCCTCTCAATTGTCATCGATGGCAACACCAACGTGGCGAAATACGGCTGAAGGGTTCTGCGAAGAACCACTCGGTTTTCCTCGAACGCCTCCGATGAATTGCGCAAAAGGTTTTCCCTCGAATGCGTCACTACTAATGTACTCTCCAAAGAACCAGGCTGTAAGGTTAGTTCCAGGTGGAAGCTAAAGGTAGAACTCGGTCGAATCGTTCGCATTCGATTGCTTCCTGGCAACGTTCGATTGATTCCAGATCGATTGGCCTTTCCAGCATCCGGCGCCCAGATCCAGACGGGAGTTGATTGCTAATCAGGCGACAGGAAGCACCTACGATTGAGACGATTGATTGGCAGGAAAATCGGAAACCCGACGGGTGATGCAAAACCCGATACCCGGAACCCGGTTCAAGAAGGATACGCATAACGAAGACAACGGCGGACGACGTGTTCTAGTGCCAACGATTAGCACTTGATATTTGCGAACCCTCAAACGAACTGCTCCGGTATCCCCGGGTATTGGTTGTTGAGCTGTGAGTACTTACTCGCTCCCCTCGTGGTGAAAACGTGTCCGGCTTTCCATACCGAACTATCCCAGCACTTCAAAGTGCAACGACTACCGGTGGAGTGTCTTTTCGAACGAACGAACTTTTTCTTTCACCCAGCACGTCTCCTTGCTTTCGATGGTACGTCTAAGTGCATCCTGCCAGTGCCACCATAAAAACGATCACTCACATCTTTAGGAGCGCATCTGGCGTGGTGTTACGCACCGCGCGTAATGCGGTCAATTTCATTCTGCGGTACGCGTGATGCTGCAATTAAAATCGTTTCGCTTCCGATGCATCGCTGCTTCTGCCCGCTTCAAGCCAAAGCCACAATCCCACAATGGATGCAATGCAGCGGCGGGCCAACTTTCTCTCCCTTTCACTCCCGGGACGCGACCAACCACCCGACGAGGTGGGATGTGTTTAATGTTCTGTTAAATAAAAGAAACCAAACTGGCAAAAGTGTCCCCCCCCCCCCCCCCCCCCCACAAACCCGCCCATCGTGCGTCACAAACGGTTTTATGATTATTTGCGCCTGTCGCCTTAACGCAACTCCCGAACATCAGTCCCAGCGATAATTAATGAGGTTGTCAGAGATTGGAACTGGCGGGGCGGGAAAAAAGAAACAAAAACCACAGACCCCCAAAAAGTTTCATATTTCCACAAACAACACCCGTATCTGTTCAGTATCGGCTCATTCCTGTTTTTTTGTTCCCTGCCCCACCGTTTTGGGGGTGTTTGCATAAATTATTCATCGGTGACCCGGTCCCGGTGTCCCCCCGGGAGGCAAAATATTGCAAAGTGTGCAAAAATCGCTACCATTTAATTTAATGTATCGGATAATTTTCACATCCTCCTGTAATTAATTTATCCCGGGTTCAAAACAAAATAAAAATCCGCTACCGTACAATTTATGCCTCGAATCGGTCGGTTTGTTCAAAGCTGGACACGGGAAAGGCATAATATATCGTGGTTTAATTCGGATTTTTCTTTTGAATCCTTTTAATTTCATCGACTGAATGAGGTTAAGGCAAGATTAACACCGAATTCCTAAAATAGAAGAAAAAATCAAATGAGTTACTGTTGATGAAATCACGATAATACCTTTAAAGCTCTATACAAGCTATCAATTTCACTTATCATGTTCACCGTTTCCTGCATTTCTAAACGGTGTTTCTTCCTTCCTTTTTATCATAAAACATCATTTTGGAATCAAAGTTCATGATGATTATACAACCCTCGCCACGCAAACCAAACAAAGATCTTATTTTCAACAACATCATCAGTCATATAACAACACTAATTGTCGTCTACTGTGCCACGCAGGGGAGGGGGAAGCCATAACTGACCGGAAAACACGTACGCAAGCAAAACACACATCTGGAATATCATTGCACCCCAGATCTATGACCCTCCGAATGGCTCTAATTCCAGTAGCCACAGCCCAAGCCCAACCGTCGGGGTTTGCCCTAAAACGATCTAATCTATCATGCAGCCGTAAGCCGACACCGACCCACGCAGCTGTATCTATGATCTCGTGTTTCATCAGCATCCCCCACATTCATCAAGGCGGACTTCGGTGGGCGTTTGAAGTTTCCTCGTTTTTTTCATTTTTTGCTCAATCTTTCCCTCTAAATTCATTTGCCTACATTTGCCCAGCGTGAGTGTGTGGCCTACATTCTGCGCCACCGCTAAACCCTTCGGCCGCATTCGCATGCCAGATGCTCATGGGGCCGAAGCACCCCGAGGGGGTGGCCACTAATGCTATCGTGCCGGATCACGCCCGAATCAGGCCTTTCGAACGTCCGGCCGGAAAGTCGAAACAAAAAAAAAACAGACGTACGTGCTCTCTCACGATCCCCCGAATGCGATCGCACCATCGGGCGTGGGGAATTTCACTCACGATCAGCAATTTTCCTCCGCAGCCTCACGTCGATCGGATGGCGTAACCAACGATCGCTTGCGTTTCAAGTTCAAACTCATCCACCGGCGGCTAAGTATGGGGTTTCCACCGACACCCTTAAGAGCGTTGGAACATCTTGCGAGGCCCATCTCCGCTGTGCTCCGCCTCATTTGCACAAATTTGTAGATGTTTCACACGCCATCGTACGGCCACGGAATGGAGCGCCGCGCTACGATTCAAGGCCTCGAAGAGGTACGCGCGAAGGCACGAACTTCTTGCGAGCCCTTCCGAGGCCGACGAGCGTACAATTGCCGACGCCGTTTCCTCATCGCGATAGTGAATTTAAGATTTCATTAAATTGTACACCGCAAACAAACCATCTCGAGTGAACACACCGCAAAGATGCAACAGCGTTTTCGACTTCCCGACACCATTGATCACGAGAATGACCGTTGGGGATAAGTCGAACGTTGGTAAAAATCGTGCAATGTCCGCCAAGTTGTGGACTGCATCGCATGGCGATGTGGAAAATATTTTACATCGTTGTCGTCTCATTTATATCCTTTTATTCCATCAGACGTCCGTTTCTACAAGAAGAAACATCGTATTTATTTATTTCTCAAGCAGATGGTTGCTTGGACCATAAGATAAAAATGTCGTTTCGAATTTATCAAGGCAGGAGTTTTGTTCAAAGTAATTGGATATTGGGCAAACACTGTTCAAGGTACAATTGTCTCACTGTAGGGTATATCTCTGCACGAGCACACGAATGTAATCTACCCTCCTCAACATCCCATCTGATCGGAAATTGCATGCTTTCCTGCCATTGACCAACTCCGCTCCGAAATCGATCGGATGGTCCGACCAAACCGGGTCGCCGCTTGCTAGATTGAGCAGAAGAAAACCACGAAACCCATTCGACCACATCGGAAAACTCGTGCCGCATCATGGTTTCGCATCATCTCAGTGCATCTCCGGCGCGGAAACAGACGTCGGCCGACTCCGGGCTTGCGGGTGCTTGGTTGATGTGGGTGTGTATTGGGAAACACATCGGTCAACCGCTAGAAGAAAAAGGAAAAGAAACGCACCAACGATGGATTGCTTTAGCATCAGCCAAACCCCTACCAAGGTCTCACTTACCGCATGACCCAAATGTGCAGTCACTTACCGATCGTTATGCTTTCCGGACTGCATCCCACCGGGCTTGCACTGCGGGACGGTTGGGAAGTCAGGAAGCTGGAAAAAAAGTCATTTGCCCCCGCCAGCGCAACATTTTAATTAATAACCATGCGTTTAGGCACAGCATCGGATTAGCAGAAAAGAAAAGGGAAACGAACAAGAAACCAGCGTGGCGTTAATAAGCTTCAAAGCGTGCTCGATCGTGTGGTTCCGTAATGGGAACGGTTCATATCTACCGAGTGTCCCTTTCAATCACATCTTTTCGTTCGCTCCAAACGTGACGTGACCAACTGGACACGTTCCCCGGGTAAGGGCGGCGGCGATGGATTGTGAGTGCCATTGGAAATCGTTTGGCGCCGAGGCGGCTTAACGTCGCGCGAAAAGCACGCAAAATTCGCGACGGTTCGAGTTCGTGTGCCGCCCGTGATTGATTTATCTCGTAATAATTGTTTCGCTCTAGCCCCGCCACACCCTTTCCCTAGTGGGTGGGTGGGCGTGAAAGTACATGCCCAGCGAAACCAAAATAGAGAGAAAAAAAAAAACGACAACCCAACGGAACGACGGACACGAGCGGACGATTTTCCAAAACGAAAAACCACATCGCGGGGCCTGGACTGGAAGTGGCGTTGATGTAGATTAATGAAATTTGGATCAAAACCGTACCGAGAGCTCTGTGGCAGGTACTCGGGCGGCCCTTGCGGTGAGCTGGTGGCACACGACGCTTACAAGTCAATAATCATTTCCCGCCAGCGCGCGCGCTAGTTTCACTTTCGCTTCGCAGCCCAACCGGAGTGAACCGGACCGAACGAAATAATTTGCCTGCAAGGACGCGGGAAGTCCGGTGGTAGGCCACGGAACAAACGGAGGAAGGAGTTGTGATTTATGGAAGTTTTCGCGTAATGACACCTTTCGAGACTCTTGCCGGGTCGGCCTGAATAAATGGGTTTCGCTCAGTTCCACTCTCCCGGTTGGCCACTTGTAGTAAATCGTTGACCAGATCGTTGAGTTGAGGCAGCAATCGATAATTTCAGACTTCATTCCATCGTTAGGTCTGTCTTCTTATTACCTGGCTGGCCCAGTCGTATGCTAAAGCTTTTTAAGAGATTGCAATCAAAATTAGGTAGCCAAAGCAAATAACACTTTTTTAACATTGCCTCCATCCAACATGTACATGGACCAATTTGGTCAGCTTTTCTGTGTTATTTAATGAATGTCGAATCAGATCAAACACGAGTCACATTAGTAGGGCACTCAATAGACCTTGCTTCGTTTAATTTCAACAATAAAAACACACGTGTAAAGTTGTTAAAAGGATCGTTCATTTTCAATCAGTTTCCTGCACTTTATGAATCGATTCTTTTTCGCCTCCTTGGCTTCAAATCATATCAAACACGACAGAGTAAACCGTTTAGTGTGCGTTAATCTTTGCATTCGCCTTTCCATCCGAAACAATTATCCCATTAAATTTCCATCGGTGAACCATTAACCCGTAAACATGAAACCTTCTCCCAGGCAAGCCATCATCGTTGAATGGAGGCTTATTCACTTTGCCCGGAAAGTTGTATAGGCGTTAGGCAGTTGGATCAATAAAGAACCCCCAATCCATCACAAATACCCCCCCCCCCACACACACACACACATGCGAGCACAAGTGAGTTTTCGTAACAAGAAGGATTAGATGTGGGTCTAATTAAATTTCGTTCCAACACGCATCGAGGAAGTAAACAGGATCCCACCGCACGCCAGCTTCCGACTTGCTACAATGTTGTGGAACGTTTGTATGGAGGCCTTAAGGAAGAAAGCATGTAGGTAGATGTCTTGCCACTCTGTAGGACAGAGACAGACCGGCTAGACAGAAGAAGTTATCATAAACTCATTTATCTTCATCACAAGCGGCAAAGCGAGGAACGCTGTAACGATTGATGTCAATTGATCCATTTGGATCAAGCCGCCAACACTCGGACGTAAACAACACCTCCGACCGGTTGCTTTACGTAACGACCCGCCTGTGTTTCCTAATCGCTTCGGGGCGCGTGTGTGTGTGTGTGTTCGGATCCTTGAGCCGAGCATTAATTGATGTAACTATCAGGGATGATGATGGGCTGTGGGCCTATTCCCCGATAAGTTACAAAAGAGAACAATGTCTGACAAGCTTCTCCACAGTCGATGATGGTCAGTGCGTTGAGGGTCTTCAGAGGGCGATTGCATCAATCATTGGCCCAAAAAGATCACTTCTGCGCAACAAGGGTGTGCAGCAACTCAGGACAAGTGCGTATCTTGAGGCGCACGCGAGCCATTGTCTACGCAATGACATGAAGACCATCGAGTGCCACACATGACTTATGTTACACTACCGTCATCGGAACCCAGTCTTAGCCGGTTTGAAACGATTTCGATCAGATCTTGTTGATTGAGACCCCCGTATGCACCAGTAGAAGCAAAAACGCTGGTACCGCACAAGTCGGCGAGTTCCCGCCACTTCATATACCAGAGGCGTACAAATTGTTTCATCACCAGGTCTGAGTCTGGATGGTAGAGCACCAGGGCGACCACGATGGCTACTACTCCTCGAAGTCATTAGGGAGGCAACGCTAGTGGTTAATTAGGCTCACCTTGCTCACTCTCAAGAGATCAGCACCCGGGCCGGGAAACGGTAATAAAAACACACTCCAATCACAAAAGCAAACTATCACTCCGTTCACCTTGGACGAGGAGCACACCACGCCTCGAAGATGTTTGTTTTGCCCGGTACTTTCGACTATTCGCTTCTTTTTCTCCATCCTTTATGCACCCGTCGCGTGTATGTTGCATAAACGGGTGGCGCGTGCCAAACTGATTATGTTTTTCGAAACCCTCCCTGTGGTGCTCCGAGGGTGCCACAAAAGCTCCACCGAAGGGAGATCAATCTCTCCAGAAACGGCCCCAAGATGGATGGCCCGAGTGATAGATTGATGATTGTTTTGCAGCGCCGTAAGCAACATCGGATTGCGAGTGTACTTGCGGTATCTTTTTGCCTTACTTGTTGTGCGCAAGGTTTGGGTGCATCTCATGCAACCTACTTGTCCGGTTCGGAGAGATCAATAGATAGTATTTCTTAAACCCTAAAACATCAAACGGTGCCCTAAGTGAGCCGGATATTCAATATGCATCCACCGTTAAATTCGTTCGGTTCTAATTACGGTTAACTGGGCCACCTCCAAACTATCGGATCAGGGGGGGCCTATGACCAACGCAAGACGTCAGATGGGCTTACCGTTGGGTAAGCTGTCGAAAGCAGAACACACAAACACCTGAAGATATTTGCACAGATGGCTTCGCGGGCGTCGGTCGAACGGTTTACCCTCCTCCGGTGATGGGCCGGCGTTCCAACGAACATCTGTAGCGTCCCGGGGAGTTTATTTTGATTTCAAACCGAAGATAAACCACCTGCCTGCAAATTGCACCACCTCTGGGGGTTGAATTCAGTCAATCGAAATCGGGTCAAATTGCTTGCAGATGAAATCAGCTGCAACAAGGGTAACATCTGCAAAGAAGAAAAATATTAGCTATCACGAGTACCATCTATTTTAGATCTAATATCTTGTGTGGATGTTTTATTGCTATTTTATTCAAACCAAACATTTTAATGGGACCATCATTTATTCTTATGGGAATGACTTCTTCATCATAGTAAACCTTAAATAAAACAGTCGATCTCAGTTTTCCCCAAATTTACCAACAGTGACCAACGGCGAAAGTCCCTTCCTAATCGTCTCGAGCGTGTCACTCAACCTAATGAAAATTCCTCCAAAGGGCACAAACAAGCAGATATGGTGAAACGTTTGCCATTAGCATACAGCAGTCCAAGCTAAAAGCGTGCTGGAAATATTTCCGCGCCGCACAACATCGTCGGGATCATAAATCCATTCATTTATAATTGTCCCTATGGCGTGGCGTACACGATGTTGTGCCACTTAGGCAAACGATTCGCTTTATTAGCCACGACCACACAAACATACACATCACACATGAAATCATCCACGGAAGGCGACGACATCGTTTAAGGGCTTATGAGACGGCGAGCTCCTGAACGTCGCATAACCACCAGGGAGCGCGCGCTTGGACCCATGAGGGCACTTTACTGTTTATTAATTTGATCGCTACCCAACTGGGTGGAGAAACATGCCCACACATTGAAGATTACCCAAGAAGTAGTGAAATGCTTCTGTTTCTAATTGACCAGCTCCGGGCTGCTGTGAAGTGTGGAGTATCTTTTTCTTCGACTCGACAACTAACCGAATGTGTTTCTCCGTTGCATCAGTCACCGATTAAACGTAAAGCACTGGAACTCCACATTCAGTCGACTACAATTCAATCAAACTGCAGCACGACTACTCTGCAACTTGCACTAACGCCTCCTCCACCCAACTCCGCTACTCCATTCCCACGCTCGTAAATAACATTTCAGGGCCCCCCCGTCGGATGCGACCGTCGGGCGCTTTACCGCCATTAATTCGATTGCCAAAAATTGCCATTTGTCGGTCGATTGGAGCCCTTTTTGACTCAACCAGGCGGTCGCGAATGCAGTGCGTATTGCGTGAATTATGCGCATGGAAATTATGTCCCTATTGTGCCCCGTGGGGAGCATTGGCGATTTGCATATGTAATGGAGGCATCGTTTCGCTTGATTGCAGACAACAAAATGATTATAACTATTTCAACAGGCTGCAGCTATTGTCGGCTATCGCTTGTGCCCCATGGTTCGAGACGGAAGCTGTCTGCTGCTGGAAAGTGGCTTCCAAATGCGGGTGAATTTCCATTGCTCTGCAATAAGTTTAATTTTATTAGATAAGTTTTATAATCCTTTCACAGTTTATATGCTGTTTAAAATCATACTCACCCAATATTTATTTTGAAAAATAAAACCTTCAAACTCAACTGTCTTTAACCGGTGGAGCTTATCTTCTGCCCTGAAAGCTTCTTCCAAATATACCACGCCATTAATCCACTCGCTGCACAACTAGGACAAATCACCGGACATGAAAGCGAAGGGAGCCTGCAAGCGGTTGAAACATTGTTGCTAATTTCAAAGCAATTAAGATTTATCGGCTCAATAAATTTATCCGCTTACTGAAATCCAAATTCAGAGCCGGTCAATATTTCTTGCACACTGCGAATCGACGTTCCACTTCGCGAAGAACACGGTTTACAGGAGCGAGCGAAAACCCCCAAATCGAATGGAAGTCATTTTATAGATGTTCGTTTCCTTTTTTTTCCCCCCTCTATATTCAAACGGCAACCAGGATGGAACGGTGAATAACGAATTTCCGTTCGATGCTGTTCCACAAGCCGGTTTTCCCGGGTTAAACACTCCATGCGCGCCATGTTTGCCAGCGGAACCACGAGAAAAACTGACGATATAAATTGCTCAACGACACACCGGTGGCCGCGGAGGGGCACAGAACACTTCGGCAACATTCCCAATAACTTACTCCCTTGATGATCTTTACGCCGAGGACGAGCGAATGCGGTCCACGGAAAAGCACGGCACACAGGCAGCAATCGTTTGGCCACTAGCAGAAGGAAACACGAAAGTCCCAGGGTTTTTTGTTTCAGTGTGAAAAATGCACCGATTTTCTTTTCACTAGCTTTTGGCATCGAACGAACGGAGCTTATGCTCGGGGGCATGCAGTTCACTAGACACGCCGTGAAAATGCATCCCCCTTTTCACGATCAAGTGCGCCGCCCGGTGGCACATACGGTTGTCGCCCGGGAAAAGTTTAGCCATTAGGACGGGATTTTCCACCAGCACCAGCGCACCGATCGACATGGCTAGGCAAACCAAAAAAACGACGTCGGGGTTCGCGCGAGACGTATGTTTTTTTCCTTACGATGAGGTGACTAGTAGGAAAGCCTTTTTCCCATTCTTGGCACGGACACACCTTTCCGGAATACCTTCCTCCCAGATGGCATTCCGGGAACGTCCGGGAGCGCGAAAAACTTCAACGTTTTCATGGCTCATCGCTTAAGCGTTCGCATGGAGCGGTCAAGGGGGGAGGTAAATTCCCCGCCCCGACCGACCGAGATTAATTTCCCGGCTGAAGCGAGTTGGATAAAACTTCCCACAGTGGATGATTTATGCCGGGTGATGGTTGATGGTTGAAAACTTTTCACCCGCTACTTGTGACTGTGCCAGTGCACTCGGAGTTCTTTACCTTCTCGGTCTCGTCCCGGGCGGTGAGTTGTTCTGTTTGCATTCGACCGCATTGATTGACTTTCCAAACCGAAAACCCCAATCGCAGCTCCATATTTCCCGGGGCATAAATTTCAATTTGCCTCAACAAATAACTCGCGTTCGTGTTGGTAACCAGAGTCCGCCGAATGAAGGGATTAGAACTGGCACATGGCACACTGGGAATACATTTTCCAATTTGCACAACTATTCATTTTTATTATCTCTCCTCTGACAGCACCACGAACGGAGGACCAAAAAAAACCCCTCCAATGTCATCAACGTCCACGGAATCGCAATATGATTTCGATTATTCATGTTAAACACGAACCAAAGGAAAATTGAATCATAAATCACCGGTTCGGTGGGAAGTGGGTGTGCAGTGCACTAAAGCGGTTCTCGGTGGTGACGAATCGGTCCAGGACGACAAATAAATCCTTTACGCTCCACCAATTATCCGCACCGATCAGTAAAGAATGGATGGCTCCAAGAAGAGGAAAGGAAAAAGGAGAAAACAGATGGCCATTTTGAGAACGTCCTCGCCGACGAACCGAAAACGGATCCCTATCCATCAGGGCAGGGGTTCAGGGGTCCCATAAAATATATCTCACCCACAGACTGAAAGTGATGAGATTATTGAATTTTCCTCCCCTAGAACACCCGCTGGAGATTTCCCACAACCGGGTGGACATCGTGGAACTTTGGTGTAACCACTTCAACCAACCTCCAACCCAACACCAGTGACGCTTCTTTCGTAGGAATTGGTAAAAATCAAATAACGAACGATCTCATAATTCCTCCACGAGTGCAGTCACCCAATTTTCCGATTTTCCGTAGAACCTGCCCCAACCAACGCAAAAAAAAAACTGCCAACCCAAGTTCAATTGAGCGCTGCCGGTTTTCCTCGTTTTTTTTTTGTCTCGTGTCCTTTTCTCTCGCTAGCCGTTCGATTGATAGACAAATAAATCCTTATCCGTTGCGCAGCGGAATGGAATGGAATCGAAATGGAAACATTATTCTTTTCGAGCTGTGCTGCGATGCCCCTTCATGTTCATGGGGTTTTCCATTTGGCACCCAAAAGTTTCCCGACAATACTGCAGCCCGATACTTCGTTCTGTCGCCCGTATTCGTATGTATGTTTTATGCTGCGCTTTTGTTGAATCACTTTTGCCTGGCGTTTTTTGTCCCCCTGCATGTACATGATCCCATTGATCCCGCAACCTCCGCGACACCTCCCAGTCGGCGATCGGGGCGGAAAATCATAAAAACCACCACCCAATCAAACGGACAACACATAATCACAATCAGGCAATGATTTTTGATTTATTTTCAATTGTTTCCTTTTGGCTATTTGGGAGCGGGTGAGTCTGGTTTACCGAGTTCGAAAACATAACAGCGATGCATAGTCCTTTTTCCGCACAACTACGTCAAACCGATCGGGGTCTCGAGACCGGATTTAACGAACTGAACCCGCAGAGAGTGTCCCTTGGCCGGTTGGTGACACAACTGTTGTGATATGTTTTTTGATTCTCTACTCGTGCCAATCTTCTTGTGCCAATGTCGTACATGCGACCACTTACCGGCAAGCAAAAGTGACACACGGGACCCAAGGAGGGGAAGCTGAAGGATGCGATAAATTCGTCCGACTTCTAATAAGATTACATCCAATGCGGAATGGCGCCTTTTTTCCATTCCCTGCTTAGTGGCCTACGTTGACCCGACTTTGATCCTGCGAGATTATCGGTGGGAAGAATCAATGCTAGCGCCGAGTCGATAGTCCTCATAGAACCGGTTCGTATGACAGTGACATCTAAATCCCCGCACTCCTATTTTTCGAAGACATTCATTCGCAGAAACCAAACCAAGAGGGGGGAATGGGGATTGGGGACTGTCAATTTTAATTTAATTCGAAAGCAAAACTACTGCCAGCTTCCAATTGGAGAACCACAAACGAACCACACATCAATAAGCTAGACAAGTGTTGATAATCATCTTCCTCCATCCGGCGCTCCACAAACTCCACGGAAGCACCCGGGGATCGGATGCGGGACTAATTAATTAATCCGCTTGAGGTTTAAGGCATCCTTTCGCAGTGAACCGTTACGCTTCCAACCGCTCATGTGGGTGTCGTCGAGGTTGTACGGGGCACGTTCGGGTAAGACATTTTCTTTGAAGACCCTGCAAGCTCACTTAAGATGGCCAAGAAGTATTTTAACTACCCCTTCCCTCTGATGGGTATGAAGTGGCCAAGCTCGATACGTTTCAAACCCTGCCGCTGCCGGGATGGGTTGAATCCATTTTCACAAATCGTTTTCCCAACAGCACGAAAACTCTATGCGGGATGGAAAAAGCTCGTCCCCAAAAGCATTACACAGTGGATCTCCCCGGTAGGTCTGGAGCCATATTGCAGCGCTTCCTTTCGGCCCGAGGGAATCGAGGATTCAAATCGAAAGCGCCACCAGCATCGTTTCTGCAGGTTCGGTTCAACCGTTTTGAAACTACGACAAACGTTCCTGATCGTTGAGAATCCGTTCCAGTGTCGTGTTTGTGTTTTTATTCCTCCGCACGGATGTGTTTCCGAAAAGTGGAGAGGATTTCATGCTTGACTCTGCTCGCATATGACTGTCTTTCTGTCTGTCTGTTGATGTCTGTAATCTCCAGCTTCCGGTAGGGTTGCGGAAGACGAAAAGGATTCTGCTTCACAGACGAAATCTGCAACCCGCTTACATGCCGTTAGGACATGCCGGTGTTAATGTCACATTCCCAAAAAAGCAGTCCTATCCCAAATGCATCCCGTTTGCATCTGGAGCCACAGACTCGAACACGTTCACTCGCTAGAAGGATATCGATATCAGCATGGTCAATAGAAGGAAAAAAGTCACACCCATGAAATTGTGAGTGACTGACAGAAATTTACCTCTCGTCTGAAAACGTTTGGCAGCAGCTCGGAGGTTTTGGAACGTTTCATTTTTTTTATGGCTTACCAATTTAACCAGACGTGACATGCGAACTTCTTGACACTTGATATGACCCATTCTATGGCTCTTCTTCTATTCTGCAGCTTTACCACACCCGCGACACGATCACGTAAGTTCGATAAAAGCAGAAGCTACGTCGTGCGGAATTCGGGAAACCATTTCGCAAGGGCAGCTGAATAAAATCTCGTCCACACCGAAGACTTTCCATCCATTATGCAGCTTTTACCTGTAAAGGTAAGTTTATAGACAGTCAAATGAAGCCATTCTCAATGTTTGCAAATATTTTGACGTAACTCTCTTCTCCAATTTCAAACTCGCAACTTTGCATAACGCTTTTGCCGATGCAAATTGATATCCGACGGGAACTGCCGTTCAGTGCAGATGAATGAATAAGAAATGTCCTGAGATTGGCATGAATGTAGGACATCGTGACTTTTCAATCAATGTAAACCCCGACGCAGCAGAGTGCATAAAAAGTTACGTCAACGGGCGAAATGTCACATACACTGTATGTGTGCAAGTCGCCGGGTCATATGATGGCACGATATCTCCATCAAAGGAGCTGCCTCCTCCCGCCCATCCAGAGGGCCTGTCAATCATTCCTTGCCTCGCCCTTTCGGATGCATTTCCTCAGCCCTACGGGAACAGGACCGATTGCTGCATTACGTTATGTCACATGCGGTTTGCCTGAAATAACCTTCAGGTTGGGAGGTCAAACAACCACCAACCTACCATCGCCTGCACCACAAAAGCCAACCCGATGTGTTTTGCCTTTCCGGATGGGTTCGTACGAGTGGAAACATCGTTTAGCCGGCTTCCCTATTTGCCATGCCGAGCGGCAATCGTTTTCCATGAAGACATCGACAACGGTAATCGATACCGTCTGCAT
This sequence comes from Anopheles coustani, assembly GCF_943734705.1. NCBI lineage: Eukaryota > Metazoa > Arthropoda > Insecta > Diptera > Culicidae > Anopheles > Anopheles coustani. Next base: position 3,305,332 of record NC_071288.1, on the reverse strand, counting down.
CCATCTCGTCTTGGAAGGTCGCCGGAGTCGATGGAGTGTCGATCATTGTGAGCCTCCCCCCCCCCCCCCCCCCGTGGAGGAGAGGTTGCAAAACTTTGCAAGTCGAAACCAACCCCCGACAGCTAATGCCACCGGCGGCCCTGTTGGTCCTCGAGGCGTTTCGGGATTCCCATTCCCATCGACCGGAGGACTCATGCCGCACATGAAACGATTCTCCCCCCGATCTCGTCGGTTATTCCTGAGGCAGCATAATATGAAGTGTTCCATCCGTACACCGCATGCAACGGAAGGCAACAAAACCATTAACTTCCTTTCCTCCGGACAACGGAAGGGGGGGAAAACTTCATCTTACCGGTGGAGACACCGGATAGCACCAGGCCTGCGATAGTTCCCTTTTGACCTCCGAACTCTCGAAGGATCTGACGAGTTGATGCGACTCCGTTACGTAACTGCACTCGGTACAAACATGCCGAGGCCTTCTTCCTTCGAGCTCGAGTTTTCCATTCGCACAAGTGCTCGGCCGATTTCATTCTAATTTATGGCTACTTTGAGGTTATAAGCCACATGGGTTTGCGAAACATCGGCCGGCTTTCGAAACCGTCCAGGGCCTCATCGCCAGTAGAACGAGTGACAAACTATGAGCTAAGCTAGAAGCTTTCCGCAAGCACTCCGGTGTTGTGTTTTTCCCGATTCCGAAAAGGATGCGGTGGCCATTGTCGCCCGGCTGCGGATGACTTGGATCGAGGGAGAATTAATTTGCAAAAGATTATAATTGATATTCCATCGATTGGCTATCGAGTGGTTTAAATTTGTAGCACCATTAGAAACCCTCCTACTCGTTCTTACCAATTAGGAATAAGAAAAACACCCACATTTTAAGCTATTAATCATGCCGACTGTACGCGCCTTTTAATAACATTTTCCGCTCAAATTAATTACCCACCCCCCAAACCAGCTAACGGCATCACAACTGCAAATAGAGAGAAAATTATCCGAAAACGATCCATCTCGTCGCGCTTGCACGCCATTGATCAAAATCGTTAAATCCAACAGCAACATCCAGCAGCTTGCAACACAAGCTTGAAACGAGGTGGTTGGTGTAATCTTTACGACCCAATAAAACATACTTAGGCAAGGGAAGAAGAAGAAAAAAAAGCATCACCAATTAATGCCACTGTCCGGAGGGAAGCGCGTAAACGTAAATTAACCAGATTTATGTTTTATTTTCCCTTCTAAAGCGTCCCGTTTAGCACGACCGGAATCCATTTTCATCGCGCTCGTAAATATCGCCCCTACCCGCGCTGGGGGAGGAGGAGGTCGGGAAAGTGTACCACCCATTAAAGCTTTCGATTTGGAAAACCTCCGCAAAACTGTTCTAAACGGAAGCGGCGAAAAAAAAAATTAAACCAGAATAAACTGGATCCAAATGGATAACAGCCATCCATCCAGCGGCGTCACAAGCTGTGAAACAACTTTGGCAACGATAATGAGTCCACCGCCACCACCCGATGTTCGATGGTCATTTAGCGTTTTGGGGAAGAAGGGGTAGGAAATTAAAAAAAAACGTGGCGAAATGTGTATTGAGGTTTGCCAATGACAACACACCCGCCGAAAGGGTTGGAAACCGGATTGGGGACGTGCGGAGTAAATGTGGACATTGCTTATCGCCATAAATTAAAATCTAATTGCATCTAATTAATTTGATGTGTTCAGTCGACCATCGAGCAGGAGATAATAAAGTGGGGCTTGAGGAAATACCGTACCTCAATAGACCCCCCCTCCTTCCCTTGGGTGGTCGTCGATGTCATTCCAGGTCGATTATGCTCGTGGGAAATCGAAGCTGTATGTTACAACCGGTGGCTGCCTGTAACTAAACTGCTGAATTGAACCGAAACAAAACAAACGCTCGCCGGGAGGCTAAGCAAGCGAAGAAGAGGACGAAGAAAAAAAAGCAGAACTATTTTATAACCTAGTTAAAACACATTACACGCCTCATCAGCTTCGGGTGGAATTTTGAAAGGGAAAATTTCGAACGCACCCACCAAGCAACCAACGGGCCAACTAGATCCACCGGTAATGTAATTCAGTCGCTGCGAAAACAAAACAAAATCCATTGCAAATCAAACCCACTCACCCGCGGCACCGTTTGTATCGGGCGTAATGCGGCGTTAAAACGGCAGTTTTCCTCGGTTTTTCCATTGGACTGGATTTTCCAGGCAAACAAAAAAAGCCACCCCCGAGCGATGTCAAATTAGGCTTGACTTTCGGTTCGCTTGACAGAGGGGTTGCACTTTTTGGTTTGTTACGTTTGCTGAGGGACTCGATTTTTAGGCGCTTATTTGCACAGTTGCTTTATTTTGGGCAGTTTAATTCGAATTAGTTCCCCAACGCACGACATATTAGGCATGATTTGAACGTAATTTTGGCAGAAACTTTCACACCTTTTACCAGGAATTGAATTGCTGCATTATAAAACACAATCCTTTTCATTATTATTAATTTCCTCACACAAATGTAAAAGCGGAAATGACCGCAGAGAAAAAAAAAAGAACAGAACAGAGTCCCTAGCATACTGCTACATATTGCCTCCAATCCGAACGCACAGCTAATGGTACCACTAAAGATCGACACGTGATCAGCTCAATAATCCAGAAGCACATTACCATTAACAGGCCCATTTGCATGTCGCCGGTTGCTCTTCGCGCGTCGCACGCCTCAACAAGCTTCCACATGTCTGTGTTCATGTCCCACTCGAGGACAAACGTAAGGCGAGCGGAGTCTGGCCCGACGGACTCGGTGCCGCCGATTACCCCAACGGCATTCCATCGGTCAGCGACGGTGTGATTTGCATACAAAATGCAGAAGTCACCCAGCGGCAGCCGAGGTGGACATTCCACCTCGTCGGCCACAGACCATAGGCCACGGTGCACAGTAGCCCTCCTCCACCACCACTTGGCGAATAATCGCTGACTGACTCATTAACTCTTTATGATCCGAGAGAGCGGTACGATTCAATTACAGTGTCGAGACATGGCTGCGTTCTCTGTCCAATCAGTGACCCCCTCGCCACGCCGGTTCACCTCTTGAAGGCCCCCACCCGGTAAAACCGGTGATGTTAGCAAACGGACAGTTGTCCCCGCCGGCTTCGGTTGGAGTACTAGCGCTATAATTTTGATTATGCCATTCGGCTGATTGCCCTGCGAAGAAGCACCGGCTCGAGAAGCCACAAATCTTTGTCGTAATCGATGGCCCGTGGCCGAAGAGGCTGCTCCAAACTTCGTATAAAGACCGGCTGTAAGACATCTCCTCGCCGGTCCGCTACGGATGCATTCCGATTGAGAGTGCACATTAAGTCGAATCGATGCAATGTTCGTTGCACGCCGGCTGCGATTAGTTTTCCTGGAAAAGCACATTCATTTATATTAGTTCTGTCCGATAGTTTTGTGTCGATGTCGATAAACAACCCATCCGGGGATAAACATTTCTCGAAAAGCGAACCGAAGTGCTTGACCTCTCTTGGCAAAGTACAGCACAGAAACTTAACGCCCAGCTCATGGAATGAGTTGCACTATTGACTCAAACCTCGGAGGGTGAATACTGATGAGCGTTGCAAAATCAACTGAACGGACCTCGAAGTTTAAGCTCAGATCAATATCCACGGTAGTCGTTTATTTTTCGACACGAACTTCCCAAGCGTCGCTAGGAAAAAAAAACGAATCCTCGGTAGAAGGAGCTCACGATCATCCCGAGACGGTGACGTAACTGGTCGCTTCATCGTTTGGTATAATTAATTATGCAGCCAAGTCAGCTTTCCACAACACTACCATCCACCAGCACTAGCGGTTGATATCAATTCGTCTGTCAGCCGAACCTCCGGTGGCCAATCGAAGCCTGAATCGGCGGGAAAATCAGTGCTGCAGTTCGTGCCGTGAATATTTTATAACCACCCCCGCCAAATGAAAAGAGTAAAAAAGCACACGCCATGAGTCGAATAGTCAATCCAGATTTTCCCGGCCCCATTCCGTTGGTGATTATCGGTTCTAATTCATCGTGAACTAGTAGCGAACGCTCCAGAGAATCGCTCCTCTTCACAGTAAAAGGGATTAAAATTGCAACACCCCATTATTGGGCCATCAATCCTCCGAAGGCTAGACATCGGTAATCCAGTGAGTAACGTATGTTTTTTTCCTATCGCCAACCTAACGTTCCCTGTACACCGCGGAATAACTGGCGCTAATTTGATATTCTGTGGCATTCTCCTTTTTTCCACCTACCACCGACACCGGCATGATTGGAACTCAGGGATATCCCTACTAACATCCATCTCCTCACCTCCGCCCAAGTCCTTCCGAGGCGGGATTACGAAAAGGACGCAACCTGAAAATGCATTCCTCGCATTGGAATGGATTAAATTAATTTTCCACAAAACAATGCACTCGCGATCCATTTCATTTCGAACACCTCTGCACAGCTTTTCCGACCACGAAACGGAAAAAAAATCCCCCAAAACCGTCGGTCCAGAATTGAATCAAACTTCACAACTACGTTGCACCAGAATGCAACGGTAGTGTGAATTATGGCATTTGTTAGCGCAACTAATTCTAGCTGTTATTGACTCATTCCAGCATTTCTGCAGGATTGTTTGCCATTTCCAACGGAATTACTCACTCGCCGTAATAGTAATTTACATGAAATAACGCACTGCCAAAGCATTTGACAAGCTGGTAAACTGAACCAAAGGATGTATACGTGTCAGCCTAGAAATTGGCCCAACATTCACCCCCTTCCCCTGGTCTTTTGCTGTGCGGTTTCTCGTCCCGCAAACACACAAACCACCAGCAGGTGGTGGGGGCAAACAGCTAGTCATAATAAAATCCATCCGCTGTCAATAGTTGGCAACTAAAATATTTGCTCCACTCGTCGGATTCTGGCAAGGTACGGATAAAATAAATAGATAAACAAATGCACACTCGTGTCGTGGATTCGTCGATAACAACAATGGACACGGGAAGCAAATGCATCGATGCCAATCATACGGGAATCCCGAGGATATAGGGATGAGGATGAGGATGATGATGCAATTGAATCGATTGTCATTGTCGCTGGCGATTGATTGGCCAGCGCACAAATTTCCCCGAGGAATATTGGGGTGGGAAGCGCCAGAAATATCTCACAGACTGTTACTGAAGCTTGAATCATTGTTTCGCCGCCAGGTTCACGCCAGGTTTGCTGAAACTGAAACAAAAAGCGAGAAGCTGAACAAATAATATATTTATCGGACTGCTGCAGGTTTTTTCGTCGTTATTTTCCTGTGCGTGTATCCAATTGTGGCAGGGTTGGTGGACTGCGTCTAACCGGGCATTTCGTGCATGTTTAATGCTGATGTCACTCAATTAACTCGAACGATAGGGCCAGCGGATCGTTGGCGTGATTCGGTTCCTCTTTTTTCCTTGCATGAAATTATTTTGACCAGGCTCCAATTTCTGTGTTTTCGGAATAAATAAAACACACATTGAAAAAAGCGCATACAAACCGGCTTGCCGACAATAAAATAAAAAGCTCACTTCAAAAGCTTCCAACCCAAGCAGAGATCTGGCTGCTGGTTACAATGTCGAACATTGGAATTCGGAGGAAAAAACATTTCCAACCGACACCGTCATTGTTGTCGACTGAAATGAATATGCAACTCCTCATTCTGATTCCTCATCAATCAAGTGTGTTGGATGCCTGGTATTCTTTTGGTTATTGCTTGGGAAGGATAACAAAATCTACAAAAGGAAAGCATAAAACAGTAAATTTAAGGAATGTCCGATGACGCATTCACAGAAACAGAATAGGAAGGACAACTAAGACACAAACAAATACAACTGAGTTAGACTGCTTGGCACATCTTTTTTGAGTGGAAAAGAAAGGATTTTATCGCAGCTATTTTCATCGATTAGTTCAATTCAAATGGATTAATTTTTGTCTGATTTATGACGAGTTTTACTGGTATACGTTTTACTATATTTCTTCTCTTCAAATACAAAAATTATAACATTTTCAATCCACCATTTCCAACGTAAATATGTATAGGATTTGAGTCTTTTTGGTTCACTATATGAGGGCACTACATATCTTGACAAACCAATAGGAAGCAGACATTTTCTACCTTTTTGATTTTCTTCGTTAGATGTAAATTGCATTTTCCAGCCACCTTTTTTTCGATAGAACCTTGATGCAACCATGCCACTAGCAACACAACACACGACCCGAGTGAAAGTGAGCATCGACGGCTACACGCGATATACCATGGACACTTTCCGCCCAAGCAAACCGAGCCGACGGAAAAAGGCTTGCTTGCGCTTGAACACGATATTCGCAACGGTTCCAAGAAGGATCACTCCAACCTTCAATATCGTCGACACGGCGCGAGTCTCATGAACTTCACACGCACGAAACCGTCCGGCATAGAGTACACGGGTTTAATAAACGTACTACAGACAGCTCCTCGACGAAAGCGCGGTGGGACAACGCTGGGTGGCCCCGAAGCAAGGGGATCTGGAAGAATGTTCATCGTGCACAATCAAGTCCGACGGATAGAATATCGTACCATCGCTGTACTGTTGGAGCAATATTGGCGGGATATCGTCAAACATCCTTCGACAGCCTGTAGACTTTAGGTGACTGCAATCTAATGGTAATAATAATCATCATCATCAACGCCGTCGCCCATCATTCAGACAACAATCGTGTCAGCAACACAAAGTTCCTCCATGCAAGCTGAACTGAAAGTGAGCAAAATGAAGGAGTTATGCAAGGGAAAATGTTTCACAGCGGAGTCCTCGCGAAGCCAGTATCTGAATCCTAGGAACCTGCCCCGAGCCGGCATCCCATAACCTCACTTTTCAGGATTGCTGCGTGTGCATGGGGAGATAAATTGCATTTAGCCCGGTTAAGGGCACGCTTACTCGCATCCGTGTGCAGTCGGTGCTTCTTCGCCGCGGTCTCCACCATACGACGGTCGTTTATAGCAGTGCGTGTGTGTATGTCGCAGCGACAATAGTAATTGGATTCCTTTCTCCAATGGACTCACAAGATGGTCCTTTAACCGTGCTTAACCGACTCCTAATTGAACCTGATCGCTCCACAAAGTGCCAACCGATGGTCTTTTCTATTTCTCGGTAGAAACGCATCGAATGTCCCGGGCATTCAATAATATACCATGTGCTCTCAGGTTGTTCCCACACTGTAAGCATCATGTAAGGACTTGTTCTTAGATCTGCGAAGAAGAGATTGCATATTAAAACGATCAAATGGAAAAACAAGTGTTAACTTTAGACCATAATAGTAAAATCTAAAAGTAAAAACAAATATAGCAAAAAGTGAATAAAATATGGATAAAAAAAAAAGAAATTCCATATTGAAAGGATTAAATGCAGAAATGAGTTTCAACTATAGTAAAAGTAAAAACTATAAAAAAGTAAAGTAAAAACTAATTGAATATAACTATTCTAGTTAAAAATCTCGCTTCAATAAATAGTTACGATACAAGTTTGAGAATGCCAAGATGCAATGCTTTTCCATCCTTCGTCTAAACAAGTATTGGTTGGACACAACCAACGTAGCTTCTGGCATGGCCAATAAATCTCCATTCTTTCGGCAGGCAACCGAGTCGCGCCGGTGATTTTTCCCCGTGAACCGGCGAAAAACGTCCAGCTGAAAATGCAACCACCCGACTAACGAACGGAGGAAAACTTCCGCAAAGGATGATGGCTAAAAACCGAGGCGAAAGGCACACAGACGTGAACATCATCACATCGTAACTATCAACACCGCTGAAAGATATTTCCCGAGCTAATATTTGCGCGATCGTGCGCGTGGTTTTTTAAGGCGAAAATCGAACGAACCAAACGACCCGAGGGAGGATGGAAAAAAGTGTGCTCTCCCACTAACTGCTTCAACTACTAGTGCGGGGTGGTTCCTTTTCCTCCCGCTTGCAACGCCGTCGGACGCCGGGGTAAAGATAAATTTAATCGCTAATGAAGATGAATAGTGAGATACGACGCGATTACGGCCGATTACGGCATCCGACGACGAAGCTTGGTATATGATCCGTCAGAACGGGGTGCGGTCGCGGATGAAGGAGAAAGTAATCGTGACCGATGGAAGGGTGGAAAGGAGCCTTGCATTTCCTCCACCGATGACTACAATCGGGGAACCTTAAAGCTCAGTAAAGCCTATCTTCTTGGAGGAATTCATTTTCAAACCGGTTATAAAATATCTTCTTCCAATTTCAGTCGAACATTTGCAGGATCTATTTTAATCACTGGTTACTCAACCATGGCTCACGATGTTAAACCGTACTCCCATGTCCCAAGGGTACCAGGAGAAATGTTCATTTTCCACCTAGCGGAGCCTCGGTCCGAAGGGAAGCATTTAGGTAATGGATGGTGCTCTTAAAGCTATTGCACCGAGACGTGAAAAACGATTGTTCGCTGGACTAAGGAAAGTCCCCTGCTTCACCACACGGCGGAAGAAAGCACCGTGGAGTAATGGGACCTTCCAAACGGAGGTGCGCCAGGCGCATTTTCGGGAGCTGCTTCCGTGCAGCAGATGATGTTTATTTATTCCCCCGTCTGGGTTTGCAAGCAATCCACCGCTTACATCACAAAACCCAGGGAGCAGCAAATCACTCCCCTGTCTTGATGATGGATGACGAATCATATTCGGTTTGTGCGCACAGGGAACGAATGCACCGATATGATTTGGCGCAAACCATGATGCAACGGCGCCCGGGAGGAGATGTTTAGCTGGTGAGGTGTCGGTCATTGTGCAAGGATTGCATCGCAAATGGCGCTAACTTATCGCACCGCATTATGCACCCGTCGTCTTCGCCAATATTGCACCATGCACCATGTGGCTAGTGATTATCAAATTGGTTGCTACCGGTTTGCAAAACGGGTCGAGTGATTAGCACGTGCTTTCAAATGAGCAGACAGCATGTCAAAATGTCACCGGGTTTGTGTGTATGAACTATGGAAAACCTACGCTGCGATTGCGTCACCAACGAGAAGATCACTTTCTCTTACCAAACATTCGGATTCATTGTACATGTATCTAGAAAGTTTTATGAGCCAATACTTTATTGAAACCCTTAACACATAAACTCATGTTTTTACGAATTTCAATTGGTCATTCGAAAACTCGAAATTTCAAACAACCAGCATTTTCACTCAATGATACGATCGGTTCACATCCTCAATCCCACACCCTTGAAAGCGTTTTCCTAACTCACTTTCCCGTAACAACAATTTACGGCTGGGAAAACTCCAGCACAGGAAAGTGCGATCGCGTGATCGAAATGCCATTAAAGGGTAGCCGAGAGTGTGGAGAAAAATTCGATAAGCTCTGATTACCTCCGGGGTGCGACGAGACCGCGTTTTGCTTGCTAGTTGGTGTTGTTTGCGTAGTGAAAAAGAGGCAAATGGAAAACAATTTCCAATGTGCACACCCCCCCACGGTTACCATTTCTCGCGACGCTTATCTTGCCGGGAGAAAACGATCGAGCGCGATAATCATTGGCCAGCAAATGGGGGGGTGCATGAAAGCTTGGTTCTTGGTGTGTGCACTCACGAAATGCACGTGGTGACTCGTGGAGTGATGTGTTCGAGATGCTTTTGTGAAGATAGGAACGTTTCTTTTTTGCACGCATCCAATCTCTTATGCAAGCGGTTACGGATCCCGGCACCAGCGGAGCTGGAACGAAATGAAGACGCCAGGGAGAATCTAAAAAACACATCTTTAGAAGACCCTTTCTGCCGACATTGACAGTACACCCGCCTAGAGTCAAGTCCCGTGAAAGCCGTTGCGGAAGGAAAGCCAGTCAAAGCCGTCGGCTCGCTCGGAAAAGGTCATGGATTTGATTATCGCTTTGGTGCCGAGCTTTTGTGTGCAAAGCAGGTGACATTTCGCCATTTGCCTGAAGGTGATCCTCGTGATGGAGGCAGAAGAAAGTATCAAAATTCAATGTATTCAATGCCCGAGGACTTGCTAAGAAGAAAAGTTTCCAACCATGCCTGTCAATAGAGAGTGCCTTTCGGGAAGTGATCTCTATCGCTTTCCCCATCATCCATTGCGGAAGCGATTGAAGAAACTTGCTGCGGACATCACGGTGCACGATGTCAACGTTGGAATTAACACGTGGAAATAAAGAGCATTTGCGCACCCTTGTAACAACTAACTTGCATTTACTTCTGTTCAAAGAGAAAAGAAAGATTAAAAGGCAAAATGAAAAAAATCTTTTAAGTTACAATTTTGCAATAAAGCGTTTTAAATATAATGGTGCTGATACACATACGCTTTTTCCAATAGGTACTAGAAGTATGGTATAAATTTAACAAGTTGAAATCTGTGCTAAATATCGGCATGACTACTTCGCAACCCAAACCTTTTATTTCTGGCCATCAGTGATAGTAGAATTCTTGGGGAACTTATTGATTAGTCAATTGATCTACCAAAGCGTTGGTAATAACCACGCTCAATGACAGAGCCGACACTCGAATCGCACCATAAACCGACCACAGCTGTTGCCCTTCACAAGTTGGACCCATAGCAGGAAATTTGTAGCATGAGCTCACCACTAACCTCGGCCAACCTTTTCGCCTTCGACGAGTTGTGACCATTGGGAAATCGATGAACCAAAAATTGCCCAAATTTCAGGCGATGAGTAGCGGTTAGCAAATTTGTACAGCACAACCACAGATCACAGACCAACCAGCGTTTGGCTTGCTCGGGCTGCCGCTTGTGAAAGATGCCCCTATTTTGTTGTACACCCGAGAGCGCACCTTCGGACAATCCCGCACAAACAAAGCTGCATGGTCAGTTCGGAAAGTTGCTGTGCAATTGATTTGTTGACACAACCAGATCGCACTTAATCGTGAAGTACCTCGAAAGGGTATTCAAAGCCATCGGAGAACCTTTGAAAGGCACGATTTTAGGCAAGCACTCGCTATAGGCATCTCGGGGTTGCTTGTGCCTTTTATGGAGTTTCTTGGAGTATACCCCCGAAAGTGGATCAAAAAGTGCCCAGCGGATAAAAGCTCAATAGCCACAAGGTCTTGGTTAATAGAGAGTACATCTCATACCAGGAGCATGGATTTCTTTATAAAATCACTCCTGTTATAAAAATTAATAGTTCCAACCGTGTGCTATAGTGAGGGACTAAATAAAGCAATTTCAGTTAGCTTGTACCATCCTAATCATCCCGATGTTTATCAACTTCTTGAAACAACAACTGTTCACTTTCAGACTTGCTCCCCGACCCTGCAAATTGCTGCAAATGACGACTTCCCTAGATTCCACAAAACGACGATTGGATAATTTTCTCATGTCAATTACAATTTTCATTTAATTGCTCGTCGGCTTCACACGCAGGGCTAACGGGAATGGGTACAGCAACAAACATACCCTGATTTTCAGCTCGGAATCTTTTGCGTGAGCTTCCCCGGCGATGAACGAATAGCAAATTTGCAACTTTGCTCCACGACACGCAGGAAGAAGGTCTAATGCAGGTGCATCGGCGGAGTATATGCACAATTCAACCTGGTGGTGGGATGTATCACAGCTGTTGATGCAACTGGCATCACCGGAAGGTGCAGGAGGGCGTCACAACGAGGCATGAGTTCGGTATGTTTTCGAACGGTCGATTCTACTCACCTGAGGAAGAAGATGAAGTATTTATCCAAGCCGGCAGTTTCAATAGTAGAGTTTCGCTAATTTGAGCTCAGTACAACTCTGCAAGTATTGTCCGGTTGGCGCAAAGTTTGTTGTGGAAAGAACTAAGGAACACTAATTGTACATCTTCTTTAATGTCAACAAACATCCAAACAACTGCGTCGGTCACATACCCATAGTTTAATCCACCTGCGCCAAATCAGCAACCTATTAAATATGCACTCCTTGCTCACATGATGCACCATTCACTATTCCTCGGTCAAGTCTCCAGGTATTCGCCCCACGAAATTTGCGTTTAATTGACTTTCATACCCTTCAAAACTGCCACACTCTTCTCGGAATCGGGTGCTAGTATCATCGTGACGCGTGCGTTCTCCTGCTTACAACTTTACCCCGAAGCACTACCGTTTAACCTCTCGAATCTGTCGAGATTTTGCATGTTTCCTAAATCCTTGACGAACAGCGCACGAACTTCTTCCTGAAAATGCACAGCACAACAACGCCGGGCCAAAGTTGCATCGTTCCTTGACGTTGTGCTGCTACCAAAACTAATACCACACAACAGCGGTGGAGTATACGGAATGGGTGGCTTGATGGAACAGTTATGGTTTCATTATAAGCTTTTCTCAAGCATAAACTACGGAAATCCCCTAACCCCATACGAAGGAACGCGGTATTGCATTATCACTTGAATATTCAACCGCTTCTGTCCTCTTAGTTGATGAAATTCGCAAATTATACACTAGGACTATTTACAGGAAGAAAGAGATTTAAATGCAATTCTTTTCAAGAATCAAGAAATAGATTCCTAAGCTTGCCGAACGAAAATGTTTTATACACAATTTCAAAATGATAACATTCCACACTTGCTACGTTAACGCTCAACGATCTTTTTAATTTCAAACATCAAAAACGCATCGGAAACGCAAACTTCAAAAGCCGGCCAAGTATTTAATCAAATGAGTTGTATTTCGTTCGATATGTAATGTTCGTTCGATAAATTAATTATGCTTCTATCATACTGTTTTTAATTGTTTAACGATCGCATCGAAATCATGCAAAAAATAATTTCTCAAAAATAGCAAACTTTTTTTCAAGAACGGACCGAACCCAGTGAGTCCGAATAATTTGACAGTGCGGCGGAAGCGGACAAGCTGTCAAGCTCCGTCACCAGTTGTCAGTGAAAACAACTTTGCCTTCTCTCTTTTCCGGCCGTAAAGGTGTTTGTGTGAACACATTTTTGTTGAGGTGCGCTGATTTTTAACAAAATTTGGTGAAAATTCGCAATATCTTGCATTGCTGTTGTGGGAAAATAGATCACCTATGATTGCCGGCTTGAATACGTTCAGGAAAAAGTCGATAGAACTTAGAAGCATGTGTAAAATCCACGAACAACGTTCGACCCAAGCTACGTGTTGTCATGGGCCATTCGGCCAGTTCCTCCGTAGCTTGTCTTCGTTTCATAAAACTCTACGTTTCACTATTGTGGTGCTTTAGTTGACTAGTTTCCAGTTTTTCTAGTGGCTTCATCGTTAAGATGTTCTTGTAGCAGTTTTCCCACGAACAACGCAGATGTCGCTCCCGCCATTGTGAATGACAAATGGTATTCATGTAAGCTTCTCCCTTGTCTCATTTTAGGCACACGGCTAACAAAAATCCGTCAAGATGGTGAAGGGTAATCATATGATTTCCAATGGTCATTTCCATAAGTACTGGCAAAGGCATATTCGCACCTGGTTCAACCAGCCGGCCCGCAAGGTCCGCAGGAGGAACAACCGTATCAAGAAGGCTAAGGCCGTCTTCCCGCGTCCAGCGAAGGGCCCGATTCGTCCGATCGTGCACTGCCCGTCGCAGCGCTACAACACCAAGATCCGTGCGGGTCGTGGATTTACTCTTGCTGAGCTTAAGGTAAGCAACAATGTGTCAATAAGAAAACAAACAATCCAGCGATACCGCCTGCCCTCTGGGTGTGTATGCCTCTTTTGCCGCCTAGTAGAATTCTCTCTCCGTTCCATGGAAGGGATTTCGGCGGACAACGGAGGCTAGAAGAATTCATTACAAACCGCTGTGCGATCGGATGGGTGTCGCTCCTGCCTCACTTCCGGCTCGTTAGGTACAAATAAATCAATTCCTTCATTAGGACACAAATAATGGGGTTGCAGTTGGGAGAGGCATTGATAATGTTGTTTCTTTTCTTTTTTCAGGGTGCTGGCTTGACCAAGGGATTCGCTCAAACCATCGGCATTGCCGTGGATCCGCGCCGTCAGTCGAAATCGGTGGAGAGCCGCCAGGCGAACGTTCAGCGCCTGAAGGTGTACCGTAGCAAGCTGATCCTGTTCCCGATCCACGCGAACAAGAAACTGAAGAAGGGTGAGGCCACCGAGGCGCAGCGCAAGCTGGCCAAGCAGCTTAAGGGTGATGTGATGCCAATCACGAACAGCAAGCCTGAGGTGACGCTCGGAACGATCACCGAGAAGATGAAGAAGTACGGCGCGTTCGAGGCCATCCGCCAGGCTCGTTTGATTGCCCGCCACGCTGGTGCCCGCGCGAAGAAGGCCAAGGATGCCGCCGAAAACGAAAACAACCAGCCGGGCGAGAAGAAGGAGAAGAAGTAAACCTTAGCTTCGTTTCTCTAGTTTCCCCACGCACTGGCCACTATCACACGTTTCCGAAAGTTGTCATCGTGTCTGTACAATTGAAAAGCATAATTGTGTCCAGCTATGTGGCCAAGGCAAACATCTGTTTTAGCACTAGTTGGCAGAACCCTGGAAGTGTGGACTGTTTATTTCTCTTTGAGCAGAATAATTTATCTGTTGTAGAAGAGGGGGAACAGGAGGATTTAAAATAAAAACTGTTCCTTTGAACACCGATGAAGTTGTTCCATTTCTTTTACCATCATGTTAAACAAATCATTAAATGGTCGTATGCCTGTTAATTTCCAAGAATGAATATCAGCCGGAACTATCGACCAAGGGCACCATAACCAATTCGGAATCAATCCAAGGATAGTTAAAATCATCGTTTTGAAACCGTTGGCGACATCAACAAGGTGGGTAACTTCCGCCTAAAAATGTATCCATAAACTATTATTTTGGTTTCTTTCGAAAGTACGCCCATAAACCACGAGGAATAGTTGATTTAATCGTTCTTTTTATTGACTGCGTTAATTGGTAGTGATATAACAGAAAGTATGGTTTTACATTCGAGTGTTACACTACTATTCCACTGTACACACATTAACGATGTATTAATACGACTGCATTTCGTTCTGAATTGGGCAGTAATCGAAAGGAAATTACGTATTGATACCCAGAAATCTCTAAATAAAGATTAGCATGTATGTTGAATGGTTTATTTTTCAGCCGACACCTTCAGGACGACCACCAAACCCCGTTCCTCGGTTGGTTGCAGTGTTGTTGTGTGAGACAAAAGCCGATTAAAAAAATTAAAAAAGAGAAACAATACACAAATTTTTCTCCTTTTTAGGGGCAACCTCCCTGAGCTACATGATTAATAACGTGAGGGATAGTAGAGAAGAGTAAAATGAGCATAACGCCAGCGCATAAAGCATTGTTCGTTCCGGGCCAATATGTGTCGGAAGGGGTTCGATAAGAATGCTTTGGTTCCGTCTGCCGCCACCAGCCAAACAATGAGCCCACCGAGTGTTTACAACAGTATCAATCCGACGTCTTCCGGTTGCATGCTTGGGCAGCGCCAGTTGTACAGATAGTATTGCAGATTGCCGTCGCCGATACCAAACTTGAGCGGCGTCAAGAACTGCTTGTTGTCCATCAGGTCGAGCGCGTTGAATACATCGAAGCCGAGGTTTTTGGCCGAAATTAAGGCATCGTTCATTAGGTCGAGCCAGGGCGTGGACGTTGCGACGTTGTAGAAGCTGTACGCGGCCTTCACGTACTTGTGCACCGCGTGGTGCATCACCGTCGAGGGGAGCGTGTAGTAGCTGACCATGTCGGTGATCGAGCCGGGCTGGGCCGGGTCTTCCACCACGAAACAGTCGATGATGCCGTTCTGCGGTAGGAACCAGTGGCGCATCTCCTCCTCATCGAACACCGGTGTCAGGTTGAAACGTTGCAGATATGTCTCCAGCAGCTTGTGGACGGCCTTCAGGTCGGTTTCACGCAGTTTGCGGAAACCGGGTGTTTTCGGTTGCTCCGGCAGTTTGTACAGCTTGATCGTCCGCTGCATGGTCATGTTACGTGATAGGTAGGAAAATTTCACCTGAAGAAAAACACAAATTGTAAGTTAGTTACATGGTTCTACGGATTGTGGAGGTCAAGTCTATTATTTCTTCCTCGTTACCTCAATCAACTTCTTCGGGTTCAGCGAACGATGCCAGTAACGACAGGATGAGACAGGCTTCGGTAGTACGACACCGGCAGTATACACCGCCTGGAAGATTCCGGTCAAATTGACGCGTCTGGTAATCTCCCGGATCAGCACCGGTGCCAGTCGTTTTGATCGCAATTTCTTGTGCACGCACAAAAAGTTGATCTCCACCATCCGCTGCTCCTTCTTGTGCACGTTTAGCGTACCGGGAATGGCGGAAATGAATCCTACCAGCCGGCCCGACTTGACCACTCGCACGCCACAATGCCACTCGCGCTTCCAACCGGGTGGTTGCAGAGCCCACTGCAAAAATTCCGGCTGATAGTCGAACCGGAACATGGCATCATCATCCTCGACGTAGTTCTCATTCAGCAGCGTGTACAGTTCCTTCAGCTCCAGTGGATCGTTGAGGTTCATCGTGTCCCAGCTGAAACCGTCCGGCAGTGCGTACGGTTCCTGGCGGATTTCACTCAACTGTTTGTCCGCCTCGATCGGTTCGTTCGCTTGGATTTTCTCATCCATCCGTGGCACCGGTTGTGTCGACCAGAATTTGAAAGATTTATGCAACGCCTCTTCCGGCGTTTTAGCCGGCTTCAGTACGCGTGAGTTGATCTTCAGCCGCTCCAACACGTCGCGGACGTTCTTCATCATGTCTGCCGCATCCGAGCTCATCGTCAGACCGCTGCCAGATCCAACCGCTTCACCTTCCTCCCCGGCGCCATCCGTCTTGTCTGCCTTCAAGCCGTCCGTTACCACCTGTTCCGATTCCGATACAGTCTCTCCGTTCAGCTGTGATGTTGACGAGGTTTCCGGATTCTGGTTCGATTTGTTCTTCTTTTTCTTCTTCTGCTGCTTTGACGATTTTACACTACCACCCTCACCCCCGGCCCCAGCGGTCTCTCCCTTGGCGTCTGCTCCTGCGGTATCCTGCGAACCAGGTTCTCCGTTCGCTACAGGCAACGATGGTTTGCTTTCCTCTACGCTCCGTCCGGATTGTTTCTTTTTGGTGCCCTTCTCGGTGGTTCCCCCTGCAGCAACAACCGTCGCTTCAGCGACCACCTCTTTAGCGTTTCCTTCACTCATTGTTTAGGAATCCTCGAGCTGCAATCCTTCGCGAGCGTAATGAACTAAAATTGAATGACTGCTGCGCTTTTCAACGATGGCTTTCAGCGTGCGGCGATATTCCTGCTATCAGCTGCCGTGCTATCACGCGATCGATACACGCACGATTTCGACTGACTATATGACACAAGCAGCACGAAACTTTGCCGACGATGGGAACAGGTTGCGATATTTCACTTTCCACTTGACCACTTCCTACGTATCGTACACTGCCCAAATGTGCTGCGGGAAGAAACGAAAACTTATTCGGCCATCGCCACTTGAAACCCTTTCAACAAAATCTCTTGGTATGCCGGGTGACGGGGGGGAGGCGATGCAGAAAATTTGGAGGGTTGTACAGTTTTTCCTGCCCGATAGCCGATCCGTGTACAAAAAAGACTAGAAAACGTTTCGCATACCTTTGACAGTTTAGATAATCGAACCGACCCTCGCTTCCGACCCCCTTGCGGTGCTTGAGCAAACCGACTAAATACAGAATGACACAACAAATTTAAAAGAAAATCGCAAACATACTTTAATTGGCAGATTTAAGAAAGTACTTGATTTAGATAGGACATGATCAATAAAACGACATGTTACATGCGCCCTAAGTCGAGTGGAAAACTATTTGACCACTAAATTAATGTCTTCCACGCGATCAAACAAGAACTGGTGTATGGGGGATTGTTTCTATGTCAACAGGATTGTTTACGTTTGTGAACTTCGGTGACAGCTAGTTCCAGTTTTAGCGAAGCAAAGAAATAATCGAAGCGCAGGAAAACATAAACGGGTACCGCGGAAGTAAATAAAAGCGTCACAGATGGGATCCAGAAGTCGTTCGCGAAGCCGCAGGAAGACGAACAAGCGTAGATCCAGCTCCCGCTCCAGTTCTTCCAGCAGTGGAAGTGGCAGTGGTAGTAGCAGCGACGGCAGTAGCCGCAGTAGCAACAGCAGCACCGGCAGTCGTACGAACAACGCAAACGGTAGACGAAGCCCCAGTCGGGAAGACAGAAAACGTTCTGCAAACCCCAACGATAGAAATAGTTTCCAGTCGGTTGCAAAAGCCGACAGGGATAACAGAAGGCGTGAACCACCGGCATCGAAAGACGCACACCGCGATGAAATTGGTGTGCAGTCCAGAAAACGACGCTCAGAAACTCCCGAGCGGTACAGGCGTGGATCGTCCCGATCGCCACGTCCGAGCAAGGATGTGCATCAAAGGCGACGTTCTCGTAGTCCCCGAGAGAAACGGAATTCGTCCCGAGATCGTTTGAGACGAAACGATGGAGAAATCAATCGTGATGGTGAGCCCAGGAGGATGGGTAATGCGAATCCGTACGATCGTGAGAATAACCGTAGGCGACAGTCACGCAGTCCGCGGGACCGAAGGGCTAGCCCTCCTCCGGAACGTTCCCGTCGATCTGCTGAGCGTGGCCACCGTGACGACGATAGACGAAATGAACGACCTTCCAACCGCTCAACGCATCAGCGGAACGAAACGAGTCGTCATCGTTCACGAAGCCCAAGGGAAGGAAGATACCAGTCCCGTGATCGGCACAACGAAAGAAGAGGAAATCACTGGCACGAGGCAGATCAGCAAAACAACGAACGACATCAGCATGGGGGACATGGGGGGCAGCAGAACCGTTGGAAACACGACATGTACGACGCGCATGAATCCGACCGTAACATCGATCGTAGTTACCGAAAATCGAACCGAGATACGATGAATGAAGACTTCATGCAGTCACGGCGGTTACAGCGGGAAATCATTGGCACCGAAGGAGTCCCGGAAGCGTGGGCGGACTCTCCGTCCGAGGACAACAGCTCCGACGACGAACTGCAACAGGCAAGTTCGAAGCATGGCAAAAAGGCCAAAGCTAAATCCAAGTCGAAGAAAAAGTCCAGTAAGCATCGTTCCAAGAAAGACAAAAAGAAGAAAAAGTCATCTAAGAAGGCCAAGAAATCCAAAGATGGCAAAAAGAAGAAACGAAAAACTAAAAAAGTTAAATCGTCTTCGTCCTCCTCGTCGTCGTCCGATTCTTCCTCCTCGGGAGAGGAAGGGGAAGTATGGATTGAAAAATCGGAAGCCATGGCCATGGCAGCTGCAGCTTCGTCGCATCATCCCGATAGCTCGGAAAGGGCTCGTTCGGTGGACGAAAACGGAGACTCCGTTATCGGTCCCGTCAAAACCAGTGGCAACTTGAACCAGAAAGATTTCGGTCGCGCCCTGCTGCCCGGAGAGGGTGCCGCGATGGCGGCCTACGTAACGGAAGGAAAACGTATTCCCCGGCGTGGTGAAATCGGGCTCACATCGGATGAAATTGCCAACTTCGAGCAGGTCGGGTACGTCATGAGTGGCAGCAGACATCGACGCATGGAAGCCGTCCGTATTCGTAAGGAAAATCAAATCTACTCTGCGGACGAAAAGCGTGCGCTGGCCATGTTCAGCAAGGAGGAGCGAAAGAAGCACGAGCACAAAGTCCTGACGCAATTCAAGGAGATGATCAGCGCTAAAAAGAACAAGCAGAACTGATAAAAAAAAACATATTAGACCAATTACGCGACCCAATTGAATATAATGAAAGTTTAAAGTAAAGAAAAATAAAACAAGACCCTCAAATGATAACATGTGCATACCTTTCTATTTTATTTGGTAAAAAGATAGCTACCGAGTTTCACACGCTCTTGGAACGCGCTACGTATTTCGTTATCTGCATGTGATCGTGGATCCTAGCCCAAAACTAGTGAGGTTTCGCACATTGGATTAGTGATTACAATCACGTGGCCAAAAAAGTTGTTCACCTTTTTCCGCAACGTATGCTTTCGATTCGATTTAGTTTTTACATATCAAACAACAAATCTGAGTATAAGGTACTATGAACTAGGGTTTCACAATAAACAAATTGTATCATACAGCAGCGAGAGTCACTCTTGAAGTTTCATCTAATCAGTTAATAGAATCCCGTCGCGTTATCGAATTTCGATTGGTAATGGTTTTGTTTTTATTTTCCTCCATCACAAGAATTGGTTAAAGATTTCCCATACTGAGAAGAATAAGTCCTACTCTGGCATTGATGGTGACTATTCCCTTCTACAGAAGCGCAGCATACAGACACCATTGCGCCTGTTCCAACTATGCCAACCGAGCCTCCTCTAGTCCGATCACATTTTGTTTTGTTAGTTGTGTTTCTTTCCTTGTGGAAAACGCGACATTGATCAGAACGGCGGTTAACGCACAATCTCCACTTTCGATGCGCACTCCTTCCTTACGCGGCATATATTGGTTTAGTTCGCTTTAATGTAGTTACTGTCGAAAATTTCCAACTCGTTCATAATGTAGTTTGCTTTATTCTTCAGCAGCTTGATCTGCTTCTGGTTGCTTTCGATCACTCCGAGTGAACTTTCGATTTGCTTCAACTCGTCGTTCATGTCAGTGGTGGCGGTGTCCACGACGCGGCACAGGCGTGCAAATGTGCTCGAGAGCTCCCTGAAAAGTGATTTCATAAAAACAATGTCACTTGGGGGCAAAAGTGAAATAAGTGGTGCTCTACTTACTGCTGCACCTGGTGGCTACAGTTGGCCGAGGTCAGATCGACAATTAGCTTCAGCTTGCGTGTCGCGTGCTGCACGTACTGATTCTTGAAGTTCTTCTCCTTGGCCGTGTTTGTCCAGGAAAGTCGCTCGTACAGATAGACGCTTCCGTAGATGACGCCTGCACCAACAATTACACGCCATCCAATGGTTTTGAGCATCTAAAATGGTATTCAAATAAATCAATTAATTGCTTGCATGACTAGAGTTCCGTAGCCAGCAACTTACCAAACCCGCAACCACTAGTCCCAGGGTCCCCTGTGACCCAATCGATGCGATTGCCACCTTCGAAATGACCGAAAGTTGTTCGTTCGTAATCAACTCGTTCTCGGGCATAAGACACATCGGTGAAGTAGGAGAAAGCACCTGTGATACCTGTTGGTCAAAGAAAGGCCCCTTAGTCTGTGCGCTTACTTACGCACGACGCTACTTACATTCATGTTACTATTTTGCCGATGATGCGTGATGGCCTTTCGGTTGTTCGCTCTTATTTTACCACTGAACCGTGCAATGAGCGCTCGGATGCCCCAGGAGAAACGAAACTCCAAATCCTCCTGGAAATCGGCGCACAAATTCTGACAGTTGAGCGTGTACAGCATCTCGAACGGTTGCGTGCGGGCCACCACCTGATGCTGCTGGGCAACAATCTTCTCCGATGGCAGCAGGGCCGTCATACGGCCCGTCATTTCCCGCTGTGCCGTCTCAACGTTCATCGCCAGGGCGGTGCTGAGTCGGGCGCGCAAATTCGACCCAAGCCCCGTCTCTACGTGTGCGTTTATTTCCTTCTTGTACACGTTCAGCACGAGCGGGTCCGTGTGGAATGGCAGATTGAACTCGTCCACCAGCACGTTCAACCGCCAGATCTCCTCGTTCAGCGCTTTCGCCACCTTCTGCTCCACCTCCTCGACCATGGTGTGAATTTTCATCTTCATCTCGCGGGTCACTTGCATTAGGGACGTTTCCGTGTTGGCGATACGATCGGTGAGGCGCTTTTTTTGGTCGAGTTTCGAGTTGCGCAGCACGTTCGCCCGCTCGTAGATACTGTCCAGCATCATGCGCATGTCGCTGGCGATGTTCTTACCGCGGGAGCTGTGCTGCTCGAACTTTGTCCGAACTGCGCTCTTGGAAATGCATTCCTCAAACTTGCGCTCAAAATCCTGAAACTCAAAGTAGCGATTCTGGAATCCGTCAGCCAGCGCGCCGGAAATGGCCGGAAGGCCTTCCTGCTCTTTGAGCCGCGCCTGAAGCGTTTCACGAGCCGACACGAAGAAAACGCGTTCTTCCGCCTCCTTCGGGCTGGCCACCTTCAGCTCCTTAACCAGGAAGTCTATGCACCGTTCTTGATGTTGTGCTTTAACCTGAAATAATAGGAATGAATTTAACAACGTTACTTCCGTATCATCCATATGTTAGTTCTACATTGCATCTACTAATAATGAGGACGATGCACATGAAATCATTAGGTAGTATAAACCGAAATATCACTATTAAAGCACACCTAAGAACAGAAAGAGGTCGAAAAGAATGAAAGCGTGCGGTTTGACGGTCCTTTTTTCTTGAAGCAATAACATTCAGTGCCCCGCAAGACGCGTTTCATTACCTTTTCCAGGTCCTTCTATATGAATTCGTCACGTATCATTGTGATCATTGGAATGACAGAAAATAATAGTTTTACATTATGAAACTATTTGGGGCACCCACCCGGTTCCCGATACTTACAGATTCCTGGAATTCCGGTTCCGAAGCCGATGCATCCCAACGATTGTTTAGCACAAAAATGTTCGGTTTCGATAGTCGGGTAGAAACTTCGTGAAAGAAAGATTTTTCCTGTACAAAGAAAGCAGGTGTTATTCCGCGTTAAGGTGCACTCCCCACTTTTTCTCTCTTACCGCCAACGTCATTGTTGATTCTGCATTTAGTACCAGCACGAACACGTCCGCATTCAGGCAATGGTTATCAATCCAATCGTCTAGGTTCGGAGAAACATCCACACCAGGCGAATCGACGAACACGACGTCGTCTCTTAGAAGACTACAGCGCTCCCGTGGCCAGAATATTCGTACCAGGGAGCTTTCGCACAGTTTCTCCTGACAAAGGGCGTTTGCTAGTTGCTTGACGGACTATCGAAAAAATGGCACGAAGCATACATTAGTATATAGCACATAAGAATCGCCTCTGGAAGATCTTACCGTAACATTGAGTTTCTCATCGCTGCCCTCCTTCACCAGGTACGCTTCTTGACCATCGATACCTTCCACCTGACAGAAGCAATTGGTTGTGTGGCCAATGCCGCTGGGAAGTATTTTATCTCGCAACATGGCGTTGATAACCGAGCTTTTGCCATTAGAGGTTCGACCGAAAAACGCCACCTTCATGTTGTCCCGGGCCAGTACCTCCCGGATGCCTCGCACCTTGTGAACATAGCTTTTAAACTGTTCCGCCTCGGCCTTATCCACGATCTCTGTATCCACGGGCAACTCTAGGGACGGAGAGGAAAAACATGTTTGTTTCCCGCCAATAGCTATAGACACCACCAACCACGGCCCAAACTAACCTTCAATGAAACCGGTCGTTTCGACGACATAGTCGTTGATTTCGACGAAAATATCATTGATCTTCTTCTTGGCCCGAACGAAGATCTGCAGGGGCGACACGTCGGTTGCATTGTTGTGTAGCGTGCGCGTATTCGGATCGATCAGTGCCGCGGTTTCGTACATCGAAGCGTTCCCGTTTCCCGTCACCATCGACAGCGTGCGGTTCAAGTAGGTGGCCATTGGCGGCAGATCGGGAACGATGCCGGTGACGACGATGGATGGGTAAAGTTAATCACGAAACGAGAGTGAAAGCGATCACGTGACACGTGACAATTCTTTACTGTTCTGCACGGTTCTACACGGTCGTTCAGAAAGATATTCAATTATAATTGCAAGTCTTTCTTCACGTATATCGAAAACTAAGCTTCATGTACGACAAACATAATACGAATTCAGGTGCGTCTCGTTTTGATGAGATTATTTTCATTTCATTCCGAAACGACTCAGTGTGTAGGTGGGAGACATTCAGGCTCGCCTTCCGCAGCACGTGCCGATTGGAGGTTTATGTGTCTCTAGCTGTTTGGCGAAAAGAAAGCGACAAACAGGTTCGTAACGTTCAATTCGGGAAGTCCTCGAAAAGCCTTCACTTGATCCGCAATATTCTTTCCTATAAAATATGAATGGATTGACTACTATTGCGAGGTTCACAAACTAGCAAAACAAGTGCAAATACGTTTCCTAGCACACACGTTTCGTATCACGTTTGTTCTTATTTATACGGGTGGGAGCTCCTCTTGTGGGGTGTAAAGCATAAACTGAAAATAAAAGAAAATGAAAAGAAAACAATGAAGTGTAGCCAAAAAAAAGCTGTAGTACTTGCAGTATGTCCCATGGCCCTGTTCCGGTGAAACATTTAGCGAACTGAGTGAAAAGTGGATTGTGGAAAGCAAGGAAACAAATAGCAAGACTTTTATAACTAGAGTGTGCAAAACGAAAGGAAAAGCTAAATAATGAGCCTCTTCTGGCAATTGGGCGCAGCCTTCCGGTGGGCGATATGAATGAAGCTGAGTGGGCAAGCAAGGGTTGGAGATTGTTTCATAGGATCGTACGTGTATGGTTACGGTCCCATTTTTTACTGCGCCTCCTAGCGCGGGGCAGGGAGTCCAAAATTTAAAACGCAAAAAAGGAGAAGAACGATGAATGGTGACAACATAGGCCTTGTTTGGCTTCAAGCCTTTCGCGTGGATTTGGAGACATCGTTGATAAGACGCATGAATGAGATGCCTGAGTGTGTATTTCATTACGATGATAATCACTAACCTGCCTCGATTCGCTCATATTAATCGTCGAAATCACTGACCGTTGTTTCACACACCTCTTCGACGGTGCCTTTGGCTACAGCAGCATGCTGAAAGAAACACACAGCGCACTTTTCGTTAGCGAAGATGATTACAAATCACTTTGCAAGGTGGACCACGAGGCAATTTGCGTTTCGAGCTTGCGACGTCCACATTCAGGCTTTCAGTGCACTAAAGATTCACACTTTGTGTTTTTAAACCTTGCTGAAGCCGCTTGTAAACCAATATCTCCGATTACTGCGTTTGCGAAATCGTGATGTAACTTTTTCTGTTCAGTATAGACGACAACGATGATGAGAAAGTCCTCCGCTGTCAATTTTACCGTTCCTGCTGGGTCTGCATTAGTGATGCGCGTACTGAGTAAGAATGAGTGATTGAGTTGAATCTTACTAATGAATGATTGATTTAACAGGGATTGGAATCCCGAAAGGTTGAATGAGTGAGTAAAAGAGTTTTTTTCGAACTCACAAAAGAGCGACTTAAACATTTGAATCATCGTGCTGATTGCTCACTCTGATTCAAATCTTTAAAAAGAGTTGTTATTCGCATCACTAGTCTGCATGTGATTTCTTTACAAAACTTTCGGCACGTGATAGATTCGCACAGTCCTTCGTTTTTACTTGCTGGACCCAGTGATTTAGCAGAAGAAAACTAAATCACTTTCAATGAATCAAACTGGACTAGAATGTATTTCTTTCAATTTCTTCTTCTTCTTTCGATATGCGAGTCGGGGTATATCCTCCTACGCTAAGTCGAACAATTTGTTCCCTTACACGTAATCAGAGGCGTACCAACTCTGTCCGAACTCCTATGAAGGGGCTCGTCCTTTAGGACCGGCTAATAATAGCCATATGTCCACCCGCCGGCCACGGGAGGGATAATTCCTTCCGTTGTCAGGACACAAGAACTCGTGGTCCGCTTGATTGACTCAAACAGAACGAGATGTGCGGCAGCTAGGATTTGTCTGACCTGAGCTCCAGCTCGGCGTCACCACGCGGTCGTGCCGTAACCTTACTTTTCCGCTAACCCTTTCAGGAAACTTATGCACTGCTAACATCCGCTCTGATGCACTACCGAACTGAAAACTCTTTCTTTCAATTTAATCATCAATAAGGGTTTCGCAGAATACCATCTTGGTTTCGGGAAGACAAACATTGATTTGTTTTGGTACCTAGTTACACAGAAATGGTTTCATTACCCATCACTACTCTCTGTTTTCTCGACTTTTGTGGCTGTCATCAAAACACACGTCAAAAAAGAAAACTACTGACCATTTTTGCAATCAAAACAATCTTGTCTGATTGTGGGCAAACGATAGAGGAAAATCATGTATTCGCATCTTTCTGGTGGACGAGTGAATATACAGCTTCTGCAGGAGGCAGCAGTGCGCGAGTTTGTTGGAATTCTCGATCGATGCGAGGGAACAAAGGTAGGAAACTTTCCACGTCCATGCTCCCCCCGAGTGATCCGACGTAAATCTTTCCCCAAAGGCAATCATCTGGGATGAATCATTGGGTGGACCTGTGGGGCTGGTTGCCCGCTACACATTCCTGAAGGAGCATCACGTTACGAAAATGTACCCGTTACGCCCGGAACCGTGGACGGATATCGATGTGAAAAACATTATATTCATAACACGCCCCAATCAGACGCTGATGGACTACATTGCCAACAACATACACGAAGAGGAACGAAAAAAGAAAGGTTTGTACCGGACGGATGGGGCATGTTCACATTCTAATACACTGCTTTTGGTTTTAGTTTCCCGCAAAGAATACTTTTTATACTTTCTGCCGAAAAAGTCTTTCCTGTGCGAGAAACGTTTGCAGATCAAGGGAGTGCACGGTAGTCTTTCGTTCATTGGAGAATTTCGCTGTGAATTCTTCCCTTTCGATAACGATCTTCTCTCGATGGAGCTACGGGATGCGTACAAGGAGCTATATATCGAAGGGGACACAAGTTCCCTGCATCAATCCGCTTGTGCGCTGATTGCGTTGCAGAAGCTTTACGGCCGCATTCCGAAGGTATATGGAGTTGGAAGTTATGCTAAACGAGTGTGGGAAATCACAAAAGCACTTGCAGAGGAAAATGGACGAGCAATGAACAACGATAAGGGCGTCATCGATCAGATGATCATTCTCGATCGATCGGTGGATTTGATGAGCGTTTTGGCGACACAACTCACCTACGAGGGATTGATAGATGAAATTTTCGGTATCAATAATACGACGGTGAACCTGCCAGCAGAGAAATTCAACTCGGGCGAGGGAATCTCGACCGATCGAAATACCGAAAAAAGTCAGTTCATTCTTAACTCGAAGGAACAGCTGTACACCGAGCTGAGAGACAAAAATTTTAATGCGGTAGGGGCCGTTTTGTCTCGAATGGCGAAATCAATCCGACTGCGGGCGAACGAAAACCATGGTGAAAAATCGATTCAGGAGCTGAAGAAGTTTGTCGAAAGCCTACCACATATCAAGGCTAACGAGCAGTCTCTTGCGACTCACACTACAATTGCTGAGCTGGTCCAGGACGTCATTTCATCGGATTCTTTTCTGGATGAACTGGGATGTGAGCAGGAGTTTATGATGTGTTCGGATGTGGATAAAGCCAACAGTTTCATCGAAGACATGATCGCCAAAGAGGCCCCACTTCGTAGTGTACTTCGGTTGATGTGCATGCAGTCCATTGCAGGGTCTGGATTGAAGCCTAAAGTGCTCGATTACTACAAACGAGAGTTGGTGCAAGTGTATGGCATAAAGGCCCTACTAACGGTAGGCAATCTCGAGAGGGCGGGTCTACTTCGCCAGCAAACAGGGTCACGCACCTACCACGTACTGCGGAAAACTTTAAATTTGACTGCAGAAACGCCGGAAGAAGTGTCACCAAAGGATATAACATACGTTCACAGCATCTATGCTCCATTATCCGTGCGTATTGTAGAACAACATCTGAGACCAGGCGGATGGCAACTGCTGGCTGATAAGTTATCCACACTGCCTGGGCCTACGTTTGAAGATTTTCAGTTGGCTCCAAATTTGGGCAATCGCAGAGGTTCATTCACCAGTGAACTATCTCAATCGGACATTCCTCGCGTGATTGTGGTGTTCTTCGTGGGAGGATGTACTTTTGCGGAAATTTCTGCATTAAGATTTCTCGCTCAGCAGGATGAAAATAACGTGGAATTTGTCATTTGTACCACGAAATTAATCAATAAGAATACGTTCCTTGATACCTTGATTGAAAATTAACCAAAATATGATAAAGATGTATTATATCCAGAAGCTTTGTCCTTTAAAAAACTGTTAATTTTTTTTCATTTTTGAATTCGTAAGCGTGTACAAGATACACAAGGTAAGGTTGCTGGTGCTTCTTCGTCCGGTCCTGGTCCGAACCATTGCCATTCCGTGGACTAAATGGGTTTGATTGGGTAGAACAACTCGAATAATCGACATTCTACTGTATTTCTTTGTAAAAAATAGTTTGCAGGAATTTTTCTATAGTCTAACTAAACTAAAATAACATTTTCTCTAGATCAAATCGTTATGTGACTAATTCGACTCAAATCATTGTGAGTCAATTCAAATCAAGTCCCAAACAAATCAAATCTGATTCGAATCCCAATCGAATCAAATCTTTAGAATCCGCCTAGGGATCCAATCTTCGAATCATTCGAATCCATATGCTGCCAACACTAGTTCCATGCTGGTTGGTCGAACAAAAAAAAATGCTCACGTCGTTGTGCCGATGTAAAGTGGTTCGGTCAGTCGATGTAAAGTGTGGCAAGAGATGAAGATATTCCGGGGAGCCGTAGATTTGCGACTTCGGTGCAGGTTTGCTGAGTAACTGCAGCAGACTTTGGGCATATTTTGCACGTGACGCATGCAGCCCACCGGGATACCCGTGCGCTCGAAAGCACCAGGTGTTGAGGTCGGCAGCAGCGCCCATTATGGAAAAGGTTAGTTCAGCTGCTTGTGTGGTGTGATTGATTTTTCTCTTCGCGCACCACAAATGCTGGGGTGCTCCGTGTGGTGTACTGCCTAATGGGCAATCGTTGTACAAGTGCGTGTGTGAGAGCAGTGTGAAGTAAAAGTATGGCCCCATGGCGTAGTGTGTGTGTATGTGACTGTGTGAAAATATGTTTCACAATGAAACTCCAACCAAAACTGAAAACGTCCAGAGAGTAACAATTGACGGCCGTCAGAGGTTGGGTTGGTCGGAAGAATTTTCATTCGTCTCCTGCATTGCCATGCCCGAACAAAGTGGCTTAGAATCGTAGGAAACGCAAAGGAAAAACCCAACCCGTTGGCTTCGTCAATCGTCTTTTTCCAACGTGCCTCGTTTTAGTTCGTCGTTGTTCAGTGAGGCTGTGGCTTTTCTACGCAACATGCGTTAGTTGGTAGTGCGTGTTTTCTTCTCCAATGCACGTCGGATGAGTCAGTGCTACAAAGTGACTACGATGCCATCGCGTTCAATGATCCTGCGTGTGATAAGGTGGAATCAGAGGGGCTGGTGACTTAGTAGTTTCTTATGCTGTCTAGTGCTTTTGTGACAAAAAAAAGTATCGTCTCGCATTTTGTCTTCTTGTTCTCGGACATCGATGTTGTTGGTCAACGCTTGAGTAAGCGTTTCTCGTGAAACACTTGAGGGGATTTTCAA
Organism: Anopheles coustani; assembly: GCF_943734705.1. Lineage (NCBI taxonomy): Eukaryota > Metazoa > Arthropoda > Insecta > Diptera > Culicidae > Anopheles > Anopheles coustani. Next base: position 3,276,024 of record NC_071288.1, on the reverse strand, counting down.
ATCTAGAGAACATATCGACCGGCCTGTACAATCCTCTCTTTTTCGTTCCACCATACTTTTGATACTTGCAACATTGTACAGAGAATACCATGGAAAAGAGTTACGTTCTTGTGTTCTTCAATATATTTTCCAACGTTCAGCGTGAAACTATATTATTTAATTGAACAAAAAGATACGAAAAAGCTGTGGGGAGACTTCAAACCACCCATGTAAACATTCTCCTTCAAGCTTTCAAACCAAGGTCCGTAGAGTGTCGGTGCCGTCGTCGGGTGTGTATGTATGGTTTTTTGTGTGAAATCGCCATTTTGTGCTGTGTTCGGAGAGTCGCGGAGAGATGGTGCGATGATGAACGACAAATCAGTGTGCGATGAGAGTTCGTTGAGAATTTTGATAATTTCGATCCCGGTGCGCTGGATATTTGTAGGAAAAGGAGCGGCCGCGAGAATCAACCACATCTACGGATCTACGGTTTGCAGGCACACACAACACGGGAAGAAAATTCGTCTTTCAGAAGGAATGTACTGAAACTGCGGCGAGTTTCGTGTGATTTTTTGGATTTTTGCAAACCCTAATGTGACTGAGATAATGGATTTTTGCACAGAACCGTGCTGTAAAAGCAACATTTGGTAGATTTACTGCGGTGACGGTCGGGCTCGTCATTCAATTATCCTAATTGTTTTCCACCGTATATCAGGAATGTATAGAATGTTCAAATCGTTCAGTTTTTGTTCCAAACTTATCACTACATAACATTTTGGTCATGTGCGACTTAGTGTTGCCAGTATTGTCGGCTACTAATCAATTTCTTCTAATAGTCAGAATAACTACTGACTTTCTAGAAAGCAAGACGAGGTTGATGGTCTGTACATTTTCAAGTGAATTGCTCACTATCCGGCCGTATTCACGGGAGTGTGTCACCTTCCGGTTTTACTTTCGTCGAGTTTGAGTACAAGAGGTGGAAAGTGGAATGATAATGGACAGCAGCTGCGAAAACATGTGAAACCACATTCAGTGAGCCAAGTTTGTAGATTTTTGGGGGCTGTGTTTCTTGATTTGCAGAAACCGCAAGGTGTGGTTTTATTGATGCGCTTCAATTAATCCTGACACAATGTTTATCGTTCGATTTATCATCTTCTTCATGAATGGCCCGTGCGTGCGTGTGGCGCTGGTGTGTAGTGGGGCTAGGCGTTTTCATTCGATGACTATTTGCCCAGGACTATATATGCATGGAAATAGTGAATAGATAATCTTTCCCATGGTGCGGTGCTAATCATCTTCGTTCCCTTCTTTGTTGTAGGTCTTCATATGCCAAACGGAGCAGGCGAAATTGTAGTGAAAAATTCCGTACAACGTCGTCGATTGGTGTTTCTCGCCGGGATGTCGCAGGTGGATGCGAATGTGTAATATTCTAGTGATCTTTAGCCTACTGCCTGGCCCCGGCTTACGCAACGGTTGTTTAGTGTGTACTCGACAATAAAAAATTACAATAACGACGACGATCAGAAGTCGTTCGAGAGACGGCTGTGTGTGGAAGAAAAAATATCACGCGAATCATGGTAATCGGCCGGGAGATGATGGATCGTTTTATGTGTTTGTGATTTGTGTAGCCTGTGGTCTGGCCCATCACCGGTTTTCGGATGTAAAATTCCGAACCAGTCGACTGGCATTATCCTATGAAACATTTTGACGAGCAACAACGTGTTCAAAGGAACGCTTAGAGTGATATTTCCGGTACGATCCTGACGGAAAGATCCCGGTGGCAACTGCTGGGGGGAACATAAAGACATTGGATTGTAGGGGGAGAGAAAAAATTGTCAGTGAAACGTGTCGAAGGCCACCGCTTTGCGCGAGTGGCGAGCCGAAGTAACGATGAGGCCGGGAAGCCTGAAAGACCCCGAGATAGCGGAACTGTTCCACAAACATGACCCGGAGAAGATATTCGAGGATCTGCGCGAGATCGGGCATGGCTCGTTCGGCGCCGTCTACTACGCGAAATGCAACCTCACGCACGAGATCGTCGCGATCAAGAAGATGTCGTACATGGGCAAGCAGAGCATGGAAAAGTGGCAGGATATCCTGAAGGAGATCCGGTTCCTGCGGCAGCTGAATCACCCGAACACGATCGAGTACAAGGGCTGCTACCTACACGAGAACACGGCCTGGCTCGTGATGGAGTACTGCGTCGGTTCGGCCTCGGACATCATCGAGGTGCACAAGCGGCCCCTGAAGGAGGACGAAATTTCGGCCATCTGTGACGGTGTGCTGCGTGGGTTAAGTTACCTCCACGGTTTAGGACGAATCCATCGGTGCGTTTTGATACCGGCCGCCTGGTGGTGCTTCCGATGGGATGGTTTTTAATTTATTACTTCTCATTTCGATTTTCCAGCGACATCAAAGCCGGGAACATTCTGCTCACCGAGCTGGGCATTGTGAAGCTGGCGGATTTCGGCAGTGCCGCCATCAAGTGTCCGGCCAATAGCTTTGTCGGCACGCCGTACTGGATGGCGCCGGAGGTGATCCTTGCGATGGACGAGGGCCAGTACGATGGCAAGGTGGACGTGTGGTCGCTCGGCATAACGTGCATCGAGCTGGCGGAGCGGAAGCCACCGTACTTCAACATGAACGCCATGTCGGCACTGTACCACATCGCCCAGAACGATGCACCCTCGCTGCAGGCCCAGGAATGGTCGGATATGTTCCGAAATTTCGTCGACTTCTGTCTGAAGAAGTCGCCGATCGATAGGCCCACGTCGACGCAGCTCCTCAAGCACACGTTCGTCACGCGGATACGCTCCCCGGCTGTGCTGATAGATCTAATAGCGAGGTAAGAGACGGTTCGGACATTCCTAAGGAGGGTCACTTATACTCTGGTTAAACCATTTCCAGAACGAAGGCAGCCGTACGAGAGCTCGACAATCTGAACTATAGGAAGATGAAGAAAATTCTAATGGTGGACTGTGAAACGGAGAGCAACATTGGAGACGCGGAGGACACACCGGACGAGCAGATCGGAGGCGATAGTAGCAAAAGCAACAGCATTACCTCCGAGCACTCGCTACCCTCCGTCGACCAACAGCAACAGCATGGTGTGGCAGGTGGTGGTGGGGTGGGTCTGATGCGAAACTCTTCCCGGTCCCGAGCCTCCAACGCCATCTCCTCCATACACTCGGCGGGTGCGAACGCGAGAGAAAGTATGCTTTCGAACGTACTGCTGGCTGGTGCTGGAGGTGGAAGCGGTGGTGGAGGTAGCGGTAGTCTGATGATGAATGCTGGAGGGATGGGCCCGAGCGGAGGAGGAGTGCAAAGCCAGCAGCAGGGTGTCAGCGGTACCGGAAGCGGTAGTGGTGCTGCTGGATCGGCAAATATGGGTGCTAACATGGGCTACCATCATCATAATTCCTCTAGTCCTGTGTCGCATCACCATCATCAACACAATCACAACCACGTGTCGCAGGTGGCGGCCATCGCGGTCGCCGAACATGGTGCCAACAACTTTGCAACGATTCGTACGACCAGCATCGTGACGAAGCAGCAGAAGGAACACATGCAGGTAAGCATTTTGAAGCTGCTGAGGAGGAAGAGTGTTCTTCCCCGTACCGCCTGCCGGGGTTTTGGTGCGTTTCGATTGATGGGTTTTTGCCTTTGGTCAAGGAGGAAATGCACGAGCAAATGTCCGGCTACAAACGTATGCGCCGGGAGCATCAGGCCGCGCTGGTGAAGCTGGAGGAAAAGTGCAAGGTCGAGATGGAGCAGCACAAGTCCGCCCTGGACAAGGAGTACGACCTGTTGCTGCATAATTTTACACGAGAGTTGGACAAGCAATCGGTAAGTCGAACAGCAGAGCCCGTTTCCCTTTGACTCACGATACTGACAACATCTTGGAACTGGGCTTGGCAGGCAAAGCATCAGCAAGAGATTGTGCGAAGGGTTAAGCAGAACGACGGGGCTGAGAAAAAGCTGCACAAGGAAATATCGACGCGGCAGGAGGGTGATCGGAAGGCTTTCGAAATCCATCGAAAGAAGGAGTACAAGGCGAACAAGGAGCGCTGGAAGCGTGAGCTGTCGATGGACGATTCTACTCCGAAGCGGCAACGGGATGCAACGCTGCAGTGAGTATTGATAAACTATAAATGTGAAGTAAATACCTCTTTATTTTATTACGATTAAACGCTAATGCGTCTTCCTCTTTCAACAGGACGCAAAAGGACAACCTCAAGCTGGCGGAGGCTCAGGAAGAACAGCGATTGTTGCGGGTACAGAAGAACTACATCGAGCTGGAAATGCGCAAGTTCCGCAGGAAAAAGATGGTGCTGTTGCATGACCTCGAGGATCAGCTATTGAGAGACGTATGTTTGCGATTGCGTTGTCTTGAAAAAGATGAAATTATCTCACGGACCCCTTTTTTCAACCTCACAGGAGCTCAGCAAGAAGCAACAGCAACTGGAACAGGCGCATGCCATGCTGATAAAACACCACGAAAAAACCCAAGATCTCGAGTATCGCCAGCAGAAGAGTGTGCATGCACTGCGGGAGGAGCAGGTGAGTTTGAAATGGGAAAAATTGAACGAGAAACACCGTAGACTAAACCTCGGAATTCGTGCGTGTCTTCTCGTTGCAGATATCAAAGCAGCACGAAAGTGAATTGCGCAACCAAAAGGAGTATATGGACAGGGCCGAACGAGAGTTGTTGCGAAGACATGCACTCGAATTAAAACAGCAACCAAAGAGCCTGAAGGTAATGAAGGAGGGAAATGGAAAACACCGTTAGGTGAGGCGTCTCGGTTCGAAATTAATCCCGTTTTTTTCCAAATCCTGCAGCAAAAAGAACTCCAGATAAGAAAACAGTTCCGCGAAACGTGTAAGACACAGACTATCCAGTATAAGGCACTGAAGCGACAGGTTCTACAGACGACACCTAAGGAAGAACAAAAGGCTGTGATAAAGCAACTAAAAGAAGAGCAACATCGTAAGTTAACACTACTCGGTGATCAGGTAAGTGTTTTTTTCCGTCCACCCCCGCAAAAGGTGTTCATTGAAATTAACGTTCACCACATGGATTTCGTCCGCCGTGCAGTATGAACAAAGTATTGCTGATATGCTGCAAAAGCAGAGCCTTCGTTTGGACGAAAGCCAGGAGGTGGAGTGTCACCAGCTGAAGGACCGATTACAGTACGAGCTGGACATACTGACCGCTTATCAGAGCAAGAATCGTATGCAAGCCCAAGGGCAGCGTGATCGCGAGCGCAAGGAATTGGAGGACCGTGTCAGCGTCCGGCGAGCACTGCTCGAGAGCAAGGTAAGAGGGTCATGGGGGCGGTGTTTTACTCTCGTTCTTTTGCTAATCTCACGATAAACTTCCATCTCCCGTTGCAGATGGAAACGGAGCTGCAGCAGTTCAATCAGGAGCGTGCCGAGAGGATTCGTCAGTTGAAGGAAAAACACGACAAGCAGCTCGAGGCATTCGATGAAGAATCAGCTCGCATGGGATTCAGGTATATCTTATTAACCCCTTTCTTTTAGTATGTGATAAAACCCCCCATTTTGATGCCATTGCAGTGCCCTAGCCTTAGCCGAAGCATCGAAGGAAACGTATCCGGACGAAGAAGGGAGCCTGTCCGGGTCGATGCTGAGCCTAGCGCACAGCAATAGCTCCACCAGTTTTCCGGCCGGATCTCTATAGCATAAGTCGTCCAGGTGGATGACACTTTCGAGTCAGCATTCGATGTAAGCAGGCTGCATTGCAAACAACAAAAACGAGCGAAAAGAAACCCGAGCAAAAGAAGCCATCTTTCGCCTCAGCTCTGTGCGGGAAAAGATGAACAAGCTGGAAGAACTCTGGTTGCTGTTGGTGGTGAAACGGGAGCGGTGTTGGGAGCTGCAAGCTGCAAAGTTTGAAGAGAAAGGTTGGATATTGTACGACGGTACGACAATGTGGTGTGGCCTCTTGTGTTGAGATCAACACGAAGATGAGCGGAGCGCACTTTTGGAAAGATCAATTCTCTGGCATCGATAAAGGAATATTTCGCGATGGATAGAACAATAGGGAAATGAACAGAAGCTCAGGATAGACTGATGAAAACAAAAACAAAAGAGTAACGATCAATTTCGAATGAAGTATCACTTCCTGGTTTAGGTAGGGCCTTAGGTTACGAACTGACTGCGGGCAAATGTTGTACGCTTTAACGATCGCATCGATTATCAATGCATTCACGGAAGCAAGCAAACAAAAACTAATGGAACGGCGAAATTGTGTAGGCGTCTTGTTTTGTGAGAAATGTACTCGTATATTGTTTTATGTATTTTCTGTTCTGTGTTACCATACCGCTCTAAAGGCACGACATATTCGGTTTCAGCTTTAATAATTGTATATTAAGACGACAGATAAACTACTGAATGCTTTTAGTTCTGATCCTCTTTTTTCTTGTTTATTTTTGTTTGTTTTGTTCGTTTGATGAACCCCTTGCCTGCGTCGCAGCAGGGTGGGCAAACGTTCAGCATCCGTTTCGGGCACCACCAACTCGTCCATTCATATGTGGAATGCCAATTAAAAAGATTACCCTCGAATTCACAAACGTAAATTATTTATGCCTCCACCCATCCATTCATGGTAATCGCCTTGGAGATGGTTAAGAAACAGAAAAAGTCAAGTAATGAGCCCACGCAAAAATGGGGAGGGATAGGTAGGTGAGGGGAATCATAGTTGACCAACTTTCGCGCTACTTCTCCCATCCATCCTCCCATCTCCGAACACGACGATAGGTTGTCTAGTCAAAAACAATAAATGCTTTGCATCATTTAATAGTAACTCTCACCAACCGAGAGCGCTCCCTCCGACGCTTTGCGAAGGTTCAAAAAACACGGAACAATAAAAGCAAAAGTATATGACTAAATACTCATCACTCTGCATCATTAGAGATTTTAATGAGGCAACAAATGCACGTGCCCTTTTTGTTCGTTTTGCCTATCGAAAAAGGGGATGCCCCTTATTGATATTCGGGGGTTAGTTTTACTTCAATTGGAACTCAACTCATTAACTCCTATGCAATGTTTTTGAAATGGTTTTTGTTTTAGTTCAATTTAAACCCTATCTCGTGAAGCATCACGAAGCGAAAGGAAGCGAGAAAGCTGTGGCTTAGGTAGAAATAATGGAGGGTTGCGATAAATAGAGTCCATTTGCAACCGCTTCTTATTTGTAACTTGTAGTATAATACCCATTTAGAGGAAACGCCAAATCTCCCCCATTTTATTCTTGTTCATTCCTCACTTCAGCGATAGGTAGGTGTAGCATTGGAAGTTATTATAGTATCCTTTTCCGAATGCGTCCGAATCAAGTCACTCAGCCAGTTGAATGTAATTCATTGAACGTTAACCTTGCAAACGCAATAAATGAACTCGTAAACTCCTAAAAACCGCGTAGTGTTGGAAATTGTACCAATTTGTTTCGGCAATGCATATCTTCAACCTTTATGTGTCCGCTTTGTATTCGGTGCATAAGAAATTATTAAATGAGCCCACTTAATGCTATTGGAAAGGAAGTGAATGGTACTAGGAGGCTGAATTTTTTTTTATTAATTGACAAAATTTTCTGAAATAAAATTACAGTTACCTAAAGATAACCATCGCCAACAACATCAAAGCAGCCTTTGCGTGGCAAAAGATTAACTACTAGGGCCGACAAGGACAGAGAAAAAACTACAATACGCGTATCCTACACACACGAAAGCAGAAGTGAACGAACAACTCAAATCGTTTAGTAAACCCCCTCTTGTCAACGAATTGCTTCAGTAGATTCCTGTTAAATTTCCTTATGCAATAATTCCAATCACTCCTCCGTTAAGATACACTTCACATTATCAAGGATCAAACAAAATTCGCACTCGTCGTCCCCATGATATCAAAATACCAGCTGACACAATGACCCAGCGACGATTCCAAAGAAAAGGCGGAGAGAAACGCAAAGCAATTTGAAATACACACGAGAAGCGAGTATTAAACACATGAAATCAAACGAACCGATAAAGTTAGCCTCACCCAGTTAATGTTATAAACGCAATTTTATACATTTTAAACTACAGCAAACGACGCAAGGTAAAGCAGAAAAGAGCGGCTAAGAAAGTTGCGACTTCACGCAAGGGCGGGAATGCTTTTGCGAATGCACTTTTTCGTCTTGCTTAGATCACAATTCCGACGGATCGCATCGTTGACAACGGTCGTTGATGAATCAATCAATAGAATGCTTATGAGTTCCATTTGTATGGAGATCGAAATTGAAAATGAAAAGCATCTCCGTCGTTGGGATCAACTGTTAACACGTGGTAAAGAACAAAAACCTCACCCAGAACCGTTGCCGTAGTCTGTCAAATAGTTCTTCTGTCGCCTTTTTGTCGATTGTGTTGAAGGTGGACTAATAATCATTAGAACAAGTGCAGAGAAAAGGAAAAACAATTAAAATGCGTTTCATGGAAGACTTGATTCCCTTGACCGGAAAACGCAGAAGTGAAACACAACACAAGATAATTGTTTTGATAAACATAAGACGCTGTGCGCTAAGCACCAATGAAGTAACATATAAACCATATTAAAAATATTCACCATAATTACAATAACAAAAAGCTAAGCAAAGGAAAAACTGGTTTACTGCCGATGCCAGATCAAAAAGGTCCATTGCTTTAATAAAAATGTAAAACAAAGTTCGGCATGGGATAAGTGGAAGATGAGGGTTGAGGATGCTAAAACCGAAGGCTAAGTAGCAGCAAAAGCAAATTGGAAAGTGGTTACATAAGCAGTGAATAAACAATCTACAAAACAATAAAAGTGGCCACAGTTTAATAATTAATAGCTAATCAATTACGGAATGGCATGCAAATAAAAACAAAAAGGGCGAAATACGTACGCTTGTGAAATTTATAACAATAACACTACTAACAGTGGTGACGATAATTCACCACGTGCGGGCCAATTGCGGGGTAAAGCGGAGATGGATCCTTTGCTTTTCTTGCCAAAGGACGTTTTACACTTTGCTGTTCACTTATAAAAAAACATAAACGATTGCTCGTATGCATGCACTCCACACGTAACGAATTCGTATTTATACAGACATAATTTATTATGAGCATTTTCTTACTGCATTGTAGAACGGGACGGAAGGACATCAGGACACAGCAGCTGTGTGTGTGTGTGTGTGCTTAATGCTAAAATAAAAACCACACAAGAAACTCACGAATCGTAGTTTGCACGTGCACGCTCACGATGCTCGGACGCATGATTAATTGTACTAGATAAACTGATTCCCGGAAGACCTTTAGCATAGGATGTTTGCTAGATAGCAAGGCGAAAGCGGCTAAAGGATGTTAGAAAAGATAGAGTGCTTAGAGCAAACGAATACATGAGGGGGAGAGAGAAGATGCAAGCAAACATAAAATCAAACCAGATTGAGGACATAAGACAGTGGACAAAGCGCGGTAGTGGATAACAACAGAACAATAAGGCTAACACGAATATCTTTTAGTTATATACAATTTGAACTACTCGAATAGGCAAGATCAAAGGAGTTAAATTAGATTGCCCCTGACGATACCATACCAATAACATTGATACCGTTTCTCTTGGTGGAAGTCGCCCGCATGCCCGCCATTATTGCTTCGATCGCGGACAGGCGCGTCACCAGACAAATGCTGTGCTTTCAGGATCTTTAAAAAAAATCATCGAGGACAGGCAACCACATGTTTGTGTGTTTGTGTATGTCGCCATCCTTTTAGTAATATTTTAATAAGAATGAAACGGCTATCAAGAACATAAGGAATTCATCAGAAAAATCCTAGCGATATATATGAAAGGGAAAAATAGTAATAAAAAAAAGCAAAACACACCCAATTTGGGGTAACAATTAGAAGATTGATTTTGTACATATTATTAACTATGTGAATAAACAAGGCGTATGGATAGGGAAGATGAGACGAGTAACACGAACAGAGTAGAGCAGAAATGGTGAAGTAAAGGGAAAAGAGAACACTCAAACAATCCACAACAAGTTCGGTCTTCAGTGTTTGCTTATTTATAAAAACGCACTATCCGAATCGGATATTCAGGTCTTAAAAAGAAGGAAATATGCGTGAAGTTGAATTGTTCTATTTCGTCGGTTTTGTTTTTTTTTTTTATTTTCATTTATTAATTTTGCATCACATGCTTCGTTAACAAACAAACAAAATACATTATCAAAACCAATCAGATAGCAAAACAAAAATATATAATCGAGTTTTCCTACGTATCTTTAGAGAGGTATGTGATTTCGTTTTCCGATGAAGCTACACCTAAGAGAGGATGGAAAAGGATTTCGTTGCGACGGGAAATAAAAATGCATGCTGACACAAAACAATGAAAAGCAAAACCAAAATGCCCGGAACCGGAACTGGCGGTTGTCGCCAACGGTGCTCTAAAGAACCGAATAATTGACACCACTCATACACACATATATATCTATTGCCGCTAGTTTGACTCGCTGAAGAAGTTTTTAAACGAAAGGCAACAATCATATTGCTCTTGGCCGAGGCATAAATGGGCCTACTACTGGGTCGGTGAGAATTCCGTCGGGGCCAGTATGCGGCAGTGCATTTCACGGATCAGTGGAACGGTGTACGCGACGCATTCGTCCCATCCCGGCGATCTCCAGGCCGATTCACGTGTCTCCTTGCGGCCCTGTAGGTCCTTGTAGCCTACAAAAGTGGAAAGTAAGATCCAGATTCAGCCGTTGTCTTCATGTCAAGACATTCGAGACCACCGATCTCAACTTACACCAAATGTGATGCACATTGTAAAGGCGTCCGATCTGCGAGAAGTATCCCGCGAAAGCTTCATCGTTGTTTTGGCGATAGTTAATGGCCCGGGCCCAGTTGTTGCCCCACTCGATCATGGTGCCCGGCTTCAGCCGGTAGGAACGAATTTCATAGATGTTTTTACCCTCGCGCAGCTTCAGCTGTGGCCAGTAGCTGAACGACAGCAGATATTGCAAGTGACGGGAACGCAGGAAGGTACCACGTTCTTGCATCAACTGTACATAGTTCTAAAGTGATTGTAAATGGTTGGTATTAGTTTCAAACGATAAGGAAAACGGGCATTGTGTGCAATCAATACCTTATCACTGCTTAGCTCGCGTTTCGCTTGATCAACCATCTCGAAGCCTCCGCTGTAGCGCCACAGATGGAGACATTGATCTAGATCGCCTACTTCGACGTTCCACGAGCCGATAAGTTCCATCGACAGGCTTCCCTTTGATTGTACGATTTGAACCGTGTTTTTGCTGTTGAAAACGAGAAATGCGGATAAGGAAGATAATTACTTATTGATAACGCATATCACGTAGACTTTCAGAAATTTAACCAATTATGTTTCTAGCTCATACACAATTTTTAAAGAGACTGTTGGTTTTCCGCGTTTAAACAACCAAGTGTTTGTTATCAATTTTGTCAGTTGTTTGGCGTCCGTAACAAAACGAATGGCAATGACGTAGACAAACTGCTGCTGGTTTACACGCCCCAATACTTACTAGTTTTCCAGATACTTTCCGACCGAATCCGGGCGTACATTGTGCGTATGCAGTTCGTAGATGTCGAACTTGTCGCTCAGCATCCGACTGTGGGATTCCTTCGTCGGTTCGATCTTCCGGACCAGCAGCTTGCTGAGCCATGACGATTCGTCCCGTTGGGCAACGCTGCTCGTACACAGTGTCCTTCATTTGTTTCGCAGGGGTCATATGAAATGTTCCACAACAAAATGGAACCACCAGACGGAAGCGGGTTACAAACGTTGCGTTGGAAGAAACAAACAAATATGAGCACCTTATTATCGTCACGTTTTACGGGATGTTACGCATTTCTTTGGGAATAGAAAGATGGGAACAGCGAAGTTTATTATTATACTTCGGTTTGGGGGGCAGGAAGGCGATTACGTGGGCAGAAGGAAGGAAAGGTACCGGAATGGGGGCTTGTGGGAGTTTGAAGCGAGCGAACAATATTTATCCGCGTTACCTAACCGGCTGTCCTAGCAGCAATCGTGCGCCGCGGAGCGATTTTAAGGACATTTTTATTTTTTACTGTCTTCGAACTCCTTATTCACGGGTACATTCACTATCGCAGCCAGCCGTCGCCTTCGTATCGTCTCGCGGTCAAGGTTCACCGACCCGATTAATATTTCGTTGCAAGAGATGGAGGTGCTTCCAACTGCAACACCTTTGGCCACAGTTTCGCAGAGACACTAGAGAATAATGTTGTTTCTTAACTGTTGTTCCCAGCTGGTCCAAGTTGTGTTTTGCAGCTATTATTTGCTTCGGCACATAAACGAAAAACAAAACGGAACGGAAAAGATCTACCTCGTCCACAACACCGACCCGCGAAGGAATCGATGGACATTGGAATGAGCGGCATGTCATAATTTTCAAAACATTGGTGATACAGAGTTAACTCAAAATTTTGACCGATGTGATAAGGAACTTGCAAATTTTGGAGTCATTAAAATTGCGTGTCTATCCAAATCAAGATTATAATTTTCGTCTCCGCTTTGTAGAGCATCAATTAAAAATGTTTTTACTAAAATTATGCCTTTCGTTCGTCTTCTTTTCTATACCAAAAGATAAGAAAGGGAATGTACACAAGAGAGCTAATTTCACCTACAGAAGAAATGACAGTCCTGCACGACTTGAAAATGTAAATAAACAAACCAAAGTACCGGCATGGCGATTCGATTGGGCGGTGCTTTCGTATCCAAGGCGATGAAGAAATTCGTGAAGGTTTCATTTTCGTTTGGAAGGCATTTTTCTACCCGCCCAAGCCCTCTAGCGTCTGCCATCGCTCAACCAATTCCAGTGATCACGTGTAAACGCCAGCAGTTTAATCTTTACCAGCATGATTTGCCAGCAGATGCCGGGCGTGTTAAGTTGGGCGACCTGCCTTTAGCTTCTGACGGATGGCGCCACAGGAAATCAAATGGCGATTATTTCATCATTCACCCAGTGCAACAAGCGTACGAAGCATACGCCCTTAGTAAGGGGACTTTCAGCGAGCTGGGCATACGCGAAATGTTGGTAGAAAACTTGAAAAGGCAACATGTCCTGTTTCCCACCCACTACCAGGTGGAAGGCATCCAGACGGTACTGGACGGAAGTCACGCGCTCCTGGCCGCAGAGACTGGTTGCGGAAAGACCTACACCTACCTGCTGCCCATCCTGGAACAAATCTTGCGTCGGAAACTCGACGAAAAACGACGTGAATTTAATACACCGCTTGTGCTGATCATCACTCCGGGACGTGAGTTGGCGCAACAGATTGGAAATGTGGCAAAAAGTTTAACGGAAGGGCTTGGCATTACGACACGTGTGGTTCTGGGTGGTCGAACGAAGCAGCAAATGTTGAATCCATCATTTGAAGACATAGACATCCTAGTGGCTAGTTTCGGTGCCATCAGCAAGTTAGTTACGAGCGGAATTTATCGCATGGAAGAGATCCGATATGTTGTGCTGGACGAAGCGGACACGCTGCTCGATGATAGCTTCAACAATAAATTGCTCCATCTGATGAAACGCTTCCCTTTTCACAAGAACCACCTGCAAGATCTTGCCGAGAGCATTCGGGGAACACAGCTGATTTTAGCCGCTGCAACGATGCCCTCGAATATGGAAGAGTTGCTCTCGAAGCTGGTCAATGTAGCCACGATCGAACAAGTCATAAGCCCAAATCTTCATCGATTGATGAGTCACGTCACGCAACGGTTTATGCGAGTTCGAAAGTCAGACCGTCCCCAGATCCTACTCGATCTCGTTCAGAACGATAAGAAGCGCAATGTATCGACGATCATATTCAGCAATAAAACACCCGCCTGCGATTTCGTCTCGCTGCATCTAAACGGCCATGGATACCCTTGCGTCAATCTGAATGGGGATATGATGCTGAAGCTTCGTTTGGGTCAATTTGAAAAATTTCAACAAGCCGAAGTGAACATTCTCTCCACCACGGATGTCGCGAGTCGTGGGCTGAACACGATCCGTGCCGCGCACGTTATCAACTTCGATTTTCCCCTCTACACGGCAGATTACATTCACCGCGTAGGACGCATTGGACGAATAGGAAGTCGTAGCGATTGTTTGGTTACCAATTTGGTTTCCAGTCAAGCAGAGATCGGTGGAGTACAACGACTTGAGCACGCTGCCCGCACTACCAGCCCTCTTCGTAATGTGGATGCGAATGTGAAGGGAATAATCAGAAAAAATATACTAAAGCGAATAGAAGCGCAAGAAGGTGGTCCAATGAAAGTGTAATAAAGATTAATTTATAGTCATTGTGAACAATATAAATTTATTATTGTTGAAAAAAACGACATGCTTGTTAAAAATAAAAATAAATTAAAATCTGAAAATTTGAAATGCACATTTTGAGCTAAGCTAGCTCATGTTTTCGAAGGTTTCACACAGCCCTGTTTGAACGTCAAAACAATCGAATTGTAAACAAATCGTTTTGTAACGAGGTTCGCATTTGCTCGTAGAAAATACTCAGTTACGCTGGATGCAGTAAGATAAAATCAATAAGGACGGTTTGCTGGAAACGTAAAACAATGGCCACTCTACTGCCCAAACCGGTCGATCCGGAGGAAGTGGCCAAGCAGAATGAAAAGGCAAAGAAAGGCGGCGTGTTCTTCCCTGGTTCTGACTTGGACGAAGTAGCAAAGCATTTCATCGGGAACAATCACCGGTATGTTAAACCATGTGGTGTTTTATGTTTCTGCTACTTTCACGTTAACACCATTTTGTGCATTTCACCAGGTACCGAGAGAACATCATTATTCCGAAGATGTACGGCGCGGTACAGATTAAAACCAACGAGGAAAAACTCGTGGAAGCTGCCTTTGAGAGCTGTGCGTTCAAATCGTTGATGAGTTGTGTTCTGGGGTACGGTTTGGGTGCAGCTATCGGACTGTTCAGCTCGTCCGTTAACCCGAGCATTGCCGATCCAATGGCCGCCGACAGACAGCAAACAGCGAAAGAAATCTTTCGTGAGATGCGACAAGCAACGCATTCGTATGGTAAAAATTTCGCTGTTATCGGAGCGGTCTTTGCGGCCGTAGAGTGTGTCATTGAATCGGTAAGTAACGTTGGTGGGTTTGTGGGTGAGTTGGGGATAATATTCATCGAATTTTGTGCTCTTTAGAAACGAGGAGTATCCGACTGGAAGAACGGAACTTATGCTGGTGCAGTGACTGGAGGCTTGATCGGTTTAAGAGGTAAGTAGTAGTGTGAAGTAAAGTAGCTCCTGGTATTAAATTCTACATTTAAATCTCTTTCAGCCGGCGTCAAAGCAGGAATTGTTGGTGCAGCAGGTTTTGCCGCTTTCTCGACCGTTATAGATTACTATATGAGGCATAGATAAACATTCAAAGTAAATGTTTAATGTACAATATAAATAGTTGCTTCCTAGCGTGTTACTCAATAAAATAACCAACCAACTAATACCATGAATTTAATTTGGGGGGAAACTTTGTAAACATTTCACCGCTTCGGAGGATCTCTTCGAACAGTTTTCCACACTTTTAAAGCCCATTTTCCATCCATCGCACGAGTATTGAGCGACTTTGACGGGGTGCTCAAAGCTCTCACCGATGGAAAAACTCTCGCTTTCTCTTCTACGTGTAGCGTAGAACGTCCGTCCAGATGCGTAGATGAAAAATTTTCCTCGTCGGGATCGGTTCGCATTTTCATCGCGGGTTCAGTTTGTTAGCCTCAAAATTGTGAGTGAATGTGGATGCATGTAATCAAATATTACTTTGCCTGAGCAAAGCGGCAAAGCAAATCGTCCTCGTAAGCCAACAGGACCAAAAAACGGAGTATGTTACAATGATAATTTCGAGGGATTGTGCTTCAGGCAAACATTTCTACCGTGGACGTAAAGAGAGCAGTGAAGAAAATTGAAGTTTTTCCTAGTGTCCTTGATTTCCTGGAGCGGTAAGGAATACATACGTTTGCAGCATCTGGGCGGATGAGAATGCATTGAAAAAGGATTTATGCGTTCTGAAAACGCTCATGGTAACGCAATTTGGCATGAAAATTACACAACAAAGAAAGATATCCGCAAAAAACGAAAAAGTATCAAAGCGTAAGGCGTTTTAGTTTTCTTCCACGGTGAATCGGGTTGGATTGCGAAAAAAAAAGCCATCTGGTGAAGGTGAAGTTCAACATCGTACCGAGGATATGTAGTAAACGGGCCATTCGTGTAATTGTGTACGTGTACGAACAGCTCGTATGTATGTGCGTTTTGTGTGGGGGCTGATTTTTGAAAAACACACCAAACAATTGATCTCATATGGTGGGAAACGTTTTTCCAACAACCAACTATGTAACTTTCCCATCCTAGCAAGGAAATGAAATTGAAAGAACGTGGAACGGCAAACAAGTACTCGACAGTGCAGTTAGCATTAACATATTGTGCGTATGGTGCGATAATTTGTCCACTCGGTACCATAAGGTTCGACGGCCATTAAAGCAATCCATTAGTCCGAGTCTTTCCGAGAGTCGGTTTTTTGCGGTGGAGTACAGTGTGTTCTTCGAGTGGCTAAAATGTTCCCCGAAATAAACCCACCGCGGAAAATGTCGGTCCAAGCAGGTAAAGTACCATATTTACGCACATTTGCATCCCGTTTCCACGCGATTGTAGATTGGTTTTGTTGTTGCCATCTGTATACTATTTACGCTTACATTACGCACACGTTGTGAATGAGTTTAATTTGATGAGCTTCCTTTGGTCCCGTTGGTGCTTTACTTTTTACTGCATTTACCATGTCTTCATTTCATACGAAATCGTTCCAAGCGGATGTTGGTATTTTCCAGCATATGGATAACGGGCACATTTCCTTCATTAGCAGTTTTCCTTGATAAGCGCCCCACGGGAGAACAAAAAAAACAACCAGCAAGTGGAGAAAAATACTACACACACGAGATACAACCGGATTTTCCCGTGCTCAAGAAAATATGTTTTCGCACTCATACCAAACTGCAAATGCCAACGCACACGCGCGGGTGTTGGCAGGAAAGTCGTTGTGGGCTCACGGTCATATGTCAAAAGGCAGGATTTCCTCTGTCCCACATGTTGAATGCCGTAACTGTACAAGGCCCAGTGTGAGTATGTCCGTTAGGAAGAGCACTATGAATTTATCTCACTGATATGCGCGTCCCTTTCCTTCGCCTACGGTGCATTGGGGCCTAGGGTTGTGGTTGCGCTTTTCCACAACCGCGCTCTGCTCCGTGTGGACAGCTGTTTCGACATTTTCCTTCCGCTTGGAGCCTCGGGGAACGGCTTTCCCCAAAGCCCGACAATACATTGATGAAAACAAGAGTGTGTGTTTTCCTGTGTGCCAGATCGTTGTCATCATGGCTATCAATGCAGCAAGTTGTGTTTAATTTTTTTTCACTTTTCCCACCCCGACTTTATCGCCCACCCACCCCCTGCAGCCCATGTTTTGTACGCCTCCACTGCTACGCACGTGTGTAAGGGAGGTATTTATACTGCATTAATTAGATGGAAACTTATTTGCCGTCCGGCAACAGAAAGTAAACAACAATATGGTTCCGGCTACATGCCCGGATGATTAAAAGCACAACGCAAGGTGACGGAAATTAAGCTGATAAACCCACCCGGGTGGGTTGTCGAGAGGGAGCACGAGGCGATTCTTGTATGTGAAGATTTGCTTGTGAGAGAAGGAAAAATATGGCATTGTAATGTTTATATTAGTAGAAGCAATTATTGAGGTCGTGTAGCGTCATTATTCGCTCGCTTGAATCAGTGATCCGGAAAGCTTGTGGAAGGAAAACAAGTTCTCATAAGACAGGAAACATTGCGAAACAATTGCATGATCAATATGATTTAATCCGAATGCTGCAATTCACGAGGTGAAATTTTGGTATTTCGGTAAGGTGATGAAAATATAGCAAAACAGGGTCAGTAACAGGGAAATGATTTCAAAGCGCAATTAGATGATATGAAAAATACCCTCATTTGCATTTTTCAACATTTCATTCGTAAACTCAAAACATGTTTAAGTTGACCTTTCTTCGGAAAAGTTTTTCCTCACTTCACAAACCACCAGGCACCTCCATCATCAGAACAGATTGCAGTTGAAAACTTTTTCGCTCCTAACTATGGTCGGAAGAAATGGCGAATTTGGCGTTTTCTTCCCAGACGAAACGTTTTTCTTTTCTGTGTTCGCTGAATAAAGGAAGCATTTCGAGTTACGTTTTTCTTCCATTTCCCTCATTTTCTGCTATCACCCACACAAATTGTAGACGTCAATGTCAGCCGACCAATGGGCGATTTTTCAGTATGAAAATGAACGAAATATCTGGGGTCGCTTTGAACCGCAAACATAATTTACAGTTCATGGAAAGATTGTTTTGAAATATTAACTATCGAAAAGTTGGAATTGGCTTATTGCATTTTCTTTATTTTCTACCGTCATAACGCTAAGGAGCAATTAGACGAAAAGTGAACAGAAGGTTGGTTGTAAACTTATTAGGGTAACACAGAGCTGTGCATGTGAGGTGGAACAAAAGCATGATTTAAGTTTTTGTAAATGTTCATTTAGCGCACTTTCTAACCTGCAAAGAACCAAACAACATTGCATAGTTGTGGCAGCTCGCTTCTTGCTTGCAATACAAAGCACACGTGCGCACCGTTATCAGAAGACCCAACAAATGCTTCCAGGGTGTTTTGTATATTTTACCTACTCACAAACCCTTCAACCCAACCCCAACCAGTCCAAATGCATGCTTCAAGTGGGACATTATTATTTTTCCGAGTTGTGATTTGTCTATTGTTCGGTGTCAAAGTAAGATCGCATTGGAGTGTTCGGCCTTTCGGCTCAATCCATCCATCCTTTACATTATTTGTTCGCCGAGGGTTTCACGGCATTTTCAAGTTGTTTGGACGTACCGTACCTGGGAGGTTATCGGTGTGTTTAGTAAATGTTTATTTTTATTCTCTCGTCCTTTATCCAACGCCATGTCGATGATCGATCGATCCTTTCATCTGTGTGCGTGCGTTTGCGTGTGTGTCCGTGTCCTGCTGCGACTTCTTGTGGTTATTTGTGCTTGTGACCCATCTTTCCAAATTTGATCCGTCTTCAATCCTCGATTTGTGTGTGTGTGTGTGTGTGTGTGTGTGTGTGTGGGTGTTTTAAATGATCATCAACAAAAATAATATTGGAACCAACCTGATCTACCCTGATCTGTATCTGAACGCTCACCCTTGGTATTCGGTTCATTCCCTCGTGCCTTTCCCCCCTGCCTCCATTTCCGCGCGATCATACACCCTCCAGATCCGGTCGATTTCAAAGAGAAGCTCATAGCGGCCGTGAAGAAAGAGGTCAAGCAGGTGATGGAGGAAGCCGTCACCAAGAAGTACATACACGAAGAGTCCGGCTCGGTGACGGCCTTGTGTGCCGCGGTCGAGGCCTGCCTGAGCCAAGGTTTGCGCCGGCGGGCCCTCGGCCTGTTCAAGACGTCGTCCACCACCGCCCTGCTGCACAAAGTGGCCAAGGTGAGTACCAAAAAACTGGCCCCGCATCAACCTCTCCCTCACCGGGCTATCATCTCCCTTTCGCCCGGGCAGCCTGCCTTTGTAATGTCCTTACCACCGGCCTTCTCCCAGTATATGCCATTTGCCGTATTTAGTGTAGAGGGCTTCCGATTAGATTGATTCCTTGTTGTACCCATTGTAATTGGATTAGTTGTAGCAATAAAACATTTGAGCGTGTTCTTAGTTGATTGGTTCAAACGCAGCTCATCGGAAAACGTTTGACGTAGTGGTAGCTCCCGTGAGCTTTTGCTGCGCTCCTCATGTTTCCTCACGAAGAAATGCAACTAAAAATGTAAGCAAACCCTTCGTTTGTTTGTTTAGTTTCGTCTTGGTTGTGTAAGTTGTCTATTGGTTTCATCAGCAAATTGTAAACACCCTTACTTGCCATAGAAGTTTTAGGTAATATTTTGAAATCGGATTTCATTCGATTTTTTTTGTGAGCATATTGTTTTATATACACTTAATTTTGTGCTTTGTTTAGAGTGTTTTGTTTTTGTAAGTAGTAGTTGAACTTGATAAGTAAGACGAACATTGTTCGACTTAGCCAACATATGAAGACCTAACATATGGCTTGTAAGAAATATGTAGACAAACAGCTAAAGCTTGTACCATTTCCTCCTTTTTACTTCCTTTGATACACAAACAGCTAAATCTTTGTGCCATGTTCCTACATGGAAGTGTGAAGAACGAAATCTGTACTCCCTGACTTTCAACATGTATCCCTTATGAGCAAAATCTATGCCAGATCAATAGAAAACAACATATTTCCCTCATTCCCTACTAGAACTAGTTTACTAATACCTTGCAAACAGTAGAGAGGCCAACTAGTACTTGCAAAACCTTTACAACATGTCCGTTTGTATTGTTGGACTGCCCTCTCGTCTGTAGCACTGCCCGGAAGCAGCATGCATCAGTAAGAAGGTACAGGACATCGAAAACAGCGACCCTAACAAGCGCTCCTCGTCGAGCAGCGACAGTACCAACAAGCCACCGATACTGAAGAAGGGTAGCAGCAACTCCGTTTCGACAACTACGCCACCGCAGTCACCACCAGTTGTCAAGTATGTCTTTTATTCATTCGATAGTGAAAGAGTGATAACGGTGGTTTTTGGTAAACTTTAGATACCTCTGGATTCGGTTGGCATTGTACGAGAAAAAGCTATCCCGCATTATCGATCATCTGGTGACGAACGCAACGCGCTACTACGAACGTGACTCGCTGGTAGCGGATCCGGACTACGGCTCAATACTGAGCTCCCTGCTCGTGGGACCGTGCGCCCTGGACTACTCACGTGCCAAAACTGCCGATCACTTTTGGACCGATCCGCCCGCGGACGAACTGGTTAGTGTGAGGGCAAGATCGTTCGGAGGTGGTTTTCTCTAACACACTCGTCGGTATTCCCTAGGTCCAACGGCATCGAATTAGCTCGAGTAATCCGACGCCACCGGCCTACCGACGACCAATGTTGAACTTCAAGCGCAGCCTTCACACCAGCTCCGAGGAGGGCAGTATGGCGTCGTTCAAGTCGAACAGCCTGGTGTCGGCCTCGAAGGACTACGTCGAGTCGCTGCACCAGAACTCCCGGGCCACGCTGCTCTACGGGAAGAACAATGTGCTCGTGCTGCCGGTAAACTCGATGACGGACGAGCTGCGCAACGGGACGCGGTCCACTAAAGCCCCAGTTTCCCCATTGCAGAAGGACGTCAGTGAACCGATGCCGGGCTATCTGAGCCTGCACCAGACGGTGCAATCGCTCACTATCAAGTGGACACCGAATCAGCTGATGAACGGCTACACCGAGTCGGAAAACATCGACAAGAGCTCGTACTGGGCGTACGCACTGAACGTCAATGTGGACGAGATCGTGTACGTGCACTGTCATCAGGCGCGGGGCGGCGACACCGGTGGTACCGTTATTCTTGTCGGCCAGGACGGTGTGCAACGTCCACCGATACACTTTCCCGAGGGTGGTCATATGGCAGCCTTTTTAAGCTGCCTGGAAACAGGTAAGGCAATAGGTTGCAGAGTTGATTTCCGTCATGTTTGGGAGTTTCACGTGCGACACTTTGTCGGTCGTCTTTTTACCAGGTCTTCTGCCGCATGGTCAGCTGGATCCACCGCTCTGGTCGCAGCGCGGCATTGGACGTATTTTCCCCTGGCCCCAGAAGTCCCGGCGTCGACCTTTGCCATCGCTGCTGGAGGCAAACGATGAGATGCCAATCGATTATGTTTTCCGGGTAGTGAACAAGAGTAACACCGACGAATTTTGTAAGTACCAAAAAAGTGTCCCCTTCGAATAGTTTGAGAGTAATAAACTGCTTTCCCTCAGTGGCAACACATTCGATTCTGGAACTAGGCCGTACGAGTCCTCGCTACCGAGCCCAACTGAGCAGCTGTTCGACCAACGAAAGCAGCGACTGTTCGAGCAAGAGTCTCTCGATCGATGCCATGTCGATCGATAGTCCAAATGTAAGTATCGACTTCTATAGCTAAACTCAAAGTTGTTGCTTTATTTATCAATACTTCGTTGCATTTTTTTTCTAGCCACAATCAAACCAATCGACCAGCATTGCACTGGTATGCTCGACGATGAAACGTCAGATCATTTCGCGAGCCTTCTACGGCTGGCTAGCGTACTGTCGCCATTTGTCCACAGTCCGTACGCACCTGTCGGGGTTGGTAAATGGTCGCATCACTCCCGAATCGGGCGCCGAAGAGGGACTGACTCGTACGCGCTGGCAGAACCTGCACAATGCCGATGGAGTCGTAGCGGACGACCAGGAAGTGTACCGGTTAGTGTACTATGGTGGTGTGGAGCACGACATCCGGAAAGAGGTGTGGCCGTATCTGCTAGGGCACTACAGCTTCGGCAGTACACCCGTCGAGCGGGCGGAACTGGATGAAACGGCAAAACACTACTACGAAACGACGATGAGCGAGTGGCTCGCGGTGGAAGCGATCGTACGCCAGCGGGACAAGGAGAAGACGGCTGTCGCGGTGGCCAAGCTGAGTTCGGGCAGTGGAAGCATCGAGAATAAGAGCAAAACCATCGATCACGATGCCGATGGGGAGGAGGAGGAAGAGATGGACAATGAGGTGTTTGAGGAGAACGGCTTTTCGGACATGTCCGAGCCGGAGGTCGAGGGTGAGGAGAAATCCGTTTCCAAGACGAAATTGACGAAGGAAAACATCGCCCTGGCCGTAGTGGCGCAGGGTGGCATTGCTGACGACGCGAAGGCCAACTGCGACGAGGAAGGCCAGGAGGATCAGGAGCAGGATTTTGACAGCAACAAGAGCTCACCCTCGGACTCATCGTATGCCACGGTGGGGAATGATTTTATCGATGTGGCGGAGATCATTTCTCCAACCGGCGACGACGACGACGACGACGATGGGGAGAAACCTTTCACCGTCGAGGTGGAGCGCATGCAGGAAGGTGAAGACGACGAAGGAGCTCAATCTGAGGACGCCCTCGAGCGAACGGAGGATGACGACGAGGAAGTGGATGAGGAACCGGAGTCTCCAAAGTCTCCGGGACATCCGAGAGCCGTCATTGTGACCGACGCTTCAATCGATGTGCACACGATACCGAACGAGGTGGTTAGGGAGCTGAACAACAACAACACACTATCAACTCTGCCGGAAGAGGGAAGTGGGCAACCGGCACTGGATTCACTACAGGAGCCGAAGTCTGTATGCGTGTCTCCAGCCAGTTCGAATGGAGGAATATACAGTGTAAGTGTAAACCCCTCCGGAACGAAAGAGACCATTAATTGGAGCCCATTTTCTTTTACCATCCCTAGAGCGAACTTCTCGAGTCCTTCGGGTTGAACCTTCATCGTATCGAAAAGGACGTTCAACGATGCGATCGCAACTATTGGTACTTTGCGAACGAAAATCTGGACAAACTACGCAACGTGATTTGCACGTAAGTAACACGCGTTTTTTTTCACACGTTTCTCTTGACATTGATCTTTATCTCGTCTACTAATGCAGGTACGTCTGGGAGCATCTGGACGTAGGCTATATGCAAGGAATGTGTGATCTAGTGGCGCCTCTGCTTGTCATTTTCGACGATGAATCCCTAAGCTACGGTTGCTTCTGTCGCTTTATGGAGCGTATGATCGAGAACTTTCCCAATGGCGGCGCCATGGATATGCACTTCGCCAACATGAGGTGTGTAAAAACTGGGTTGATCGATAACAGTTAGAGGACTAATGGAAAACTACTTCTATCGCTTCTTCCAGGTCCTTAATACAAATCCTAGACTCGGAGATGTACGATCTTATGCACGCGCACGGTGACTACACACACTTCTACTTCTGCTACCGTTGGTTTTTGCTCGATTTCAAGCGGGAGCTCATCTACGCCGACATCTTCTCCGTTTGGGAGGTCATATGGGCGGCCAAGCATGTCGCTTCTGCCCACTTTGTGCTGTTTTTGGCGCTGGCACTGCTGGAGACCTACCGTGATATCATTCTCTCCAACAGCATGGACTTTACCGATATCATCAAGTTTTTCAACGGTATGTCGAGAGCCTTCTTCGTGCCCTTCTCCAGCAAGCAGACGGAGGTTGACATATTCTCTTTCTTGTACTTCCAGAAATGGCCGAAAGGCATAACACCCAATCTGTTCTTAAGCTGGCACGGAGCTTGGTTTTACAACTGCAAACTATCATCGAGAATAAGTAACCTGGCAGCTGGAAACGAGCCCATTAATCTGGCATTAAATGGACGCATCCTTCGTCTCAGTAGAGAAGGCAAAACGAAAAACCACGCTAAAAAAATATTTATACAAATCTGCGAAGCAGAAAGCAACCATAAGTGAAATCTATACCCATTAATATCCCACATAATTGAGATTGTACGACAATGCAGAATGAGCTCGAAGTAGCGAGTTAATTAAAAAAATATTATATATTTTGACGAACCAGTGGAACACTCTGCTGAGCGCAGAAACGATGAAACATCGTGATATAAAATTAAAAAAAAAACGTTACACTCGAAGTATACAACCCCGTTCGCTGGGACACACTAATCCTATGGATACTTCGTACCTTTCTGTCTATATGTCACCTGTTACCTTCTAGAAGAGTTTGTTTACTCCCTTGTAGAAGATTGTAGTGAATGAGGGAGCTCTGAAAGACCCCGGCAAAACATCCCAATGCATTAATAACTGTTGTGTATTGAGTGGTATCGTTTGCTTTTTGTTGTTGTTACTGTCGCTGTGTTTTGACTATTTAGTTATCAAAAGGCTGCCAAAGCTAGCGGAAGTCGTAGAAATATTTCATATACAACAACAAATCAAAGAGAACAAAAACTTTACAGCCTGAATCGATGCACTCACAGGTAAGAGGCATCTATGCTGCGCGCGCTATGTTTGTTGATAACCTATTGTTATTTAGCTGTCCGTAAGAATTAAGATTTAGAAGCAGTCGTGTAAGCCATACTTCTAGAAAAAAAATAGTCACCATAAATTCTGCTTGTGTTCGTCCGACCTCAACTCTGAAAGCACAACTGAACACATTCAGGCATATTATGTTTGAAGCATAAAGCTAAACGTTAGAGAAAACATCATCTATTCTTCAACCCAAAGAAAGAGCATTTCCATTAGCGGCGATGATTAATCCTATCGCTTTTTGTTTTAGCCACATCAATGTCTATATTATGTAGCCAACATACCTAGGTACCGAACAAAAACCTGCTGCAAATTAATCATGTGCAAAGAAAAAATTAAAACTGAGTACACAAACCAAAAACCTCTACAATATCCAATGCAAATGAATCTTATGATGAACCGTACTACAACATGAAATCACGAAATGATCAAGCATATTTTTAGACTGATAAAAATGCTGGTAGCGATGTTATAAAGATATGTGTTCATTTGATATCGTTTCATTGGCTCAGAAGCATTTGAACAAGGTTAATAATTCTTCGAAAATTGAAGCTTCTAAAATATAGTTCAAATAACAACTTCCCATGTAGATTTGTTTATGGGAATTTTTTGATTGACTTTGATTATCTTCCAGTATTCAAATGCCGGAGCATTGATCAGTTTGTAAATTCTTTTAACAAACCACATCGTAGCAGGCCTGGTCGTACAAACAATGTGCGATTAGAGCAGTTGCATAGCACGTACCTACAGAAACATTCACAGAGACATATTGATCTAGCACCACTCCATGAAGTCTGCAGGTCTGAACATACTTAGCAAAATATCTTACGAAACAAGAACGATTCAAATGTAAACAATGCAAAAATGTCCCATGATACTGAAAAATGACCTGCGAAAAAAGTTTGGAAAGTTAGGAAACCCTATTATCCTGCAAACATGGTTTGAAAACAACTAAAAGGCATTAGGCAATGCATTAACAAAAAATCAATTCAACAAAAGTGACAAAAGTGGTCAGAGAAGGGCAAGTAGATTGAAACACGAGTGGATAGCCCACCCCAAATTATTTGAAAAAATTTGCAGTCGACGCTGCAGAGCAGCTAGGTTGGCAGTATTTTGTGTAGTCAATGTTTAAAGCAAGGAAACTGACGCTGTTTTATGGAAGTATATATATATATACAGAGCCACACATACACAAGTGCAGCTAGAGACGTTGAAAGACGAATCCTTAACAAGGACACGGTGGGACTTTTGGGCAGAAATGGCAAACCAATCCAGAAACATTCAGTATATAGTGGAGCACTATTGAATAATAAAGGTATATACTCAGTAACATGTGTTATAGATATATATTTTTAAACCATTTATTTCTATTCTACGGACACTTTTTCAATTTTATTCAATAGAAGTGGTTATCTTTACACTACACACTACATTCATTTATTGTGTGCTCGCGGTTTCTTTACATACGTGCGCCAGTAGAAGTCACCAAACATCAGCATCATGAAGACATTTTGTGTTCCAACAAACCACATGATCGTACGCGGATAGCCACATTCCACGCCCAGGACGATTGGACGGAAGAAATGAAACACCAGGTAACTGAACTGGGCCATCTGTATCTGCGTAATGTATCGCTTCCAGGAGGCACCTCTCGTCACTTCCGGCCAATATATAGAGAGGAAGAAGTACCCGTACATGACGGCGTGCACAAAGGTATTGAGTAGGCCAAGTACGAAGGCGTGACCCCCGCAAAAATAGCGCAGGAAGAAGGCACACGCAAGCACCATGACGGTGTGGTGGTACACGTGCAGAAACGACACGTGGGATTGCTTTTTGCGTAGCACGAAGAACACCGTGTCCGAGAGGTCGAGCACCTTCAGCAGGAAGTATATGTAGCCAAGCTTCATTTCGGTCATGAATTGCTCACTGCCGGCCGGTTGAAGCGGTTGGCAGAAGAAGGAGTAAGGGAAGTCCCGCAGGTACTTCAAGCCCTGAAAGAACGCAAAGTCGTGTCCGATAAACTGATCATGCTAATCACTACTTCACCACTAAACATACCAACGAAAATGCAACCGCATTGGCTACCACCTGAACGAGATTGTACACTATCAGTAGGCCACGGATTTGCACTGGTTTCCGGCAGGACATCCATTTCGGTCCACAGCGAAGCACAAAGTACAGATAGGCCCCGGTGATCAACGGCACTGTCCACACGGAGCGCAGCAGCGGTAGGTTGGCAACTCTTTCATCTACAAAAGTGGGCGTATCGGTGTACCTTCGGATGGCATGTTTGGCATACACAATAATTACCAGCTTTATCGATGATATATTCTTGGTAGACATTATAGATTGCTTGCAGAATGACGGCCATTGCTTGTGGAGGATCACTCACCGAAGCCACGCTCGCTTACCAGAAGGAGCGTTGAAACCTAACTGGTCAGTGCCCATGTCAGACGCCTAGGAAGTATCTATTAAAGGACAGCTTCTACAGCCAATTAATTAACCATTCTCGGTTTGTGTTGATAGAGACTCTACCCGGTTATGTGTTGCAAATTGCGGCGAACTTTTGCTCGTGTTGGGTTGTAACAATGAAACGGTTTTGTTTGTGCATTCAAGTTTTCCTGGATGACTTTAGTTTTTTGTCAGGTTAAGGATAGTTAATTTTATGACTTATTAATTATGGTTCTTAGTTCGCCTGAAAGTCATCAAAAATTGGCACAACATGTGTTTTCGTGCAACACGTGCTGGCATAATTAAAAAGTTATAAATTATAACTGTTTGCTGTATGCACATAGATACCGATTACTAATCACTGTCTGCACCTCATCAGGATACATAATCTCATCAGGGTACATAATAGCTTAAGAATTCCCTGAAGAAATTGAAATGATTTCAAGCGCATGCTTCGCCATCGCCAAAAGGTAATAGCTTTTCGTGTTTACAACTTAAATTTGAATTAGGAAGAACACACCAACCGTACATGAGTACAGGACCGATAGGGCAAAAAAACCGGGTGAAGGCCATGGGCATTTTATTTGCTGGCTCATGCTGGACGGGATAGTGACAAAAAAAACCGCCACGATCAACGCTTAGTAGAGCCGATAACAGAACCCTTTTGGACCCCGCGCGGTCATGCGCTGCCGGCAGCAGTTCGGAATGGAATAATCAGTACAATTAATTTCCGCCGATACGCACATACAACAAGTCGGATTCGGGTTCAAGAGGAGTGATTGGAAATTGTAATTAGTTCAGCACAACGACCAAACACTGGGCCATTTCGTTTCTTTTTTGCTTTAATTTTGTTTTGCCT
The DNA here is from genome assembly GCF_943734705.1 of Anopheles coustani. Taxonomy (NCBI): domain Eukaryota; kingdom Metazoa; phylum Arthropoda; class Insecta; order Diptera; family Culicidae; genus Anopheles; species Anopheles coustani. The sequence continues at coordinate 3,247,709 of NC_071288.1, read as the reverse complement.
AACTTTATCGCTCCCTTTCAATCTCTCTCTTTCTCTGTACCGAAGTCGTACTTTTCGTTTCGTTCCATTTATTTATTACAGTTAACTTTGGCACATTCACACCTTAAATTTGTACGTTTGATTTTTTCCTTCCTCGTAGCTTCGAAGTCTTTAGTCTCCGGTGACCTCCAGCAATGCGGAATTGCAGTAACGTGCAGGTACGGGTGTAACCAGAGAGTCGACTATTGCTTTTTCCGCTTGACGATGTACGACTTAATGTAGAAGTCCATGAACAGCGCCAGAATGAAGATGGCCTGCAGGAAACCAAAAACCAGCCAGACGCGCGGAAACTTGCACTCATAGTTGGAAAACAGCGGAATACCGAAGTGGAACGCGAGGTGAATGAACTGGAGCAGCTGCATACGGGTGAGGTGCTTCTTCCACCATTCGCTGTACTGTGACCCGAACGAGGACAGGAAGTAGTAGAAGTACATGACGGCGTGCACCAGCGTGTTCCAGATGCCGAGCATGATCGCGTGCCCGCCCGGAACGTACAGTAGGCCGAAGTACGACCCTGTCGCCATGATCGTGTGATGGTACACGTGGAGGAACGACACGTGCGACTGCTTCTTGCGTAGCACGAAAAATACGGTATCGGCAAGATCCAGGACTTTGAGCATAAAGTAGCTATAGCTAAGGTACATCTCCTCCATACCCCGGGCGTCGCTAGTGTAGTGGCACACCTGGCACGAGTAGTTGTAGTCTTTGTAGACGATGAAGATTTTAACAACCTGACGGAGGTAAAGGAAAAACCGACGGGCAAGTTGACGCATAGTGCTCAGTACGTACAAGAGGTCGCAGAATGGATACTTACAATCCAACTGAATAAAACACTGTTGATCAACACTTGCACAATGTTGTAAACGCGAATAACATTCCGCAGATCGAACGGTTTCCGGTGTGCCATAAACCGTGGTCCGGCGTATAGCACCACGTACAGGTATGTTGCCAACAGTGTCACCAATGGCCACGGACTTCCGGCCAACGGAAGATGTGCACTGCGCATATCGCGTCGATTTACGAGGAACTCTTGGTACACATCGTACACCCGTTGCAAAACCAGCGCCATCGGGACACAAAAGGGACGACAATGTTCCGGCGTTGCCCCTCACAAACTAAACCTTCAACTCTGTCAATCCGTCCTACCACCGTTGCGGTGTTTGAAGTGCGCGCCACGGCTAGAGGTTCTGCACCCTGGACAACGTTATTTGCCACGTGGCGTGCTCACGCGATGTACTCCTACTGAACGATCGACGTGTAATGGAAGCGCTTTTAAGTGATTTGCAATGCATATCCGTGCAGACACACATATTGGGTCTGGGCCCTTTGCGTTAGGAATGGTCAGCTCTCGAAAATGCAACTGTTTGTGAAATGCTTTGATAAAATTGTAGAACCATTCGACATAGGACAAAAAGTACCCTACACAGGGAACTCCCCATTGAACAAAACACACTGACATCATGTGGACACCGGCTGAGAATCGAGGTTTAGGTGATGTGTAATGGTGCCACTATTGTAGACATTACTTTCTGATGCGGTAAGTGACCCACAGTCGACACACATTTACCACGCGGAACTAAATGATGCAACAGAACAGTATTTTCAGCAGCCCGGTGTTTGATTACGAAACAATTGGTGCCCCTTACCCCTAGCATAAGGTTTTATGTATACTTCTAATTCTGAATTCATTTAATTATATTATGATTTATGTTTCAACTTCAAGGATTTGATTTTACTCAAAGCCAGTGCAATTAAAGTCGGAGAAAATGTATCCAGATAATTTCCAAAGGCCGAAATTGAGACTTTCAAAGGGGTTTTGGCACGTGTGTTTCGACCAAGAATAGGGACACTTATTGGTTTTTGTAGCATTGACTAAGAATAAGGTTCCTCTGACAAACTGAAAAGTTGACTAAGAATAAGGCCAATTAGAGTTGTGTCATAGAGGAGACGTCGTCCTTAATTGAAATGGTTTAGACGTTGTCACCAATCCATCTGGGATAGTTCAATGAACACAAAAACCTACATCGATGACCAGCTTCCAACTGTTAATGTCCACCGAGTAGTGACTTCTTTACCTATTCATCTCTAGTTGCATGTCATCTTAATCCTAATATTTAATATTCAAAAATGTTAGCGAACAACCGCAGGCCGTTTCGATTGAAAAGCGTTTCAATTTCTGTTTCAAGTATACAGTGAAAGTCTTTACTCCTGGTAATCATCGATCGATTGCTCTTACGACAACAAGCTCTAACATAATCAGTACTTATCTACGTTTCGTCCATTCGCTGTTCGCAACCTGGTATTGCTTTCAGTGTATTGAATGTAAAGGTAATGGAAGGGCTTAGGGTTTAAATTTAGACATCCTTTGTGCGCTTCATTCTGGAGCAGTCCAGGTGATCTTCATGTACGTGGTTATTATACCTGCCTTTAATGAATATCCCACCCCATGTGCTTACCATTGCAAGTTGCTAGCTTGATCAGCAATGTTGTATCCGAAGTAGGTTTCGCCCGGTCGATGTATGTAGGTCGTGACCTTGCAGCTTGCCATGCACAAACACGTCAAGTGCGTCTTCTACCAGACGGGAATCACCGCGTTTACGGTTGAAAAGTGAATCTCTCGACGGGTAAAAAACCCATCCCAGACGGCCATTCAGAGCATTGGCGTGCAGAAATTACCCAGGTCCAAGGTAGAACACCAAACAGGTGTGCCTGTGTTGATTCGTGCTTCAACCAAAGAGTCACCAAAAACGAATGTTAGATAATAGAAGGTCAATACCGGCAACGATACGAAGGTTGAAGAATGCTGCGCTGCTGAGACCAGCAGCGGGAAACCGGAATCAAAATACCGGTTTTTGTATTTATTCATCCATAGCCTGCTGGGTGCGCTGTTGCTGCTGCTGCTACTGGCCTGACTGGTGGCTGTGGATCGTTGGCGTTGTTATTCTCCTGCAGACAGTCACCATCATGGGACGGCTAGTGCGTGGATGTCTGGTGTTTTGTTTGCTGATAACATTAGCGAGCAGCCAAAATGAGACCACCGAGTTAACAGCACCGCCGAGCAGCGTCAGTGTGGGGATTGGAAATTTGCAACAAAGTTCCGTAAAATTTGCCCTGCAGTTCTATAAGGTGAGTGGTGTTCAAACATTTAGTGACCGTGATCGAGTGCCGTTTTATGCCGAGTTTACGCCACTTTTCTACCATCCTCCAGTATGCCACGGAGTTAGTTGATTACAATCCGAATGTAACGACAACTAACATCATCGTATCGCCGTTCTCGGTATGGAATTTGTTAGCCGTCATAACGGAAGGTGCTTCCGGGGTGACGCTAAGTGAGCTGCTCACAGCACTGAACGTCGAGTCACAGGAGCAGATTCGGAACTTCTACATTCCGTTTTTGCAAACCTTTAGGTATGTGCATCGCGAACAAGAGCCTAATGAGCTGGAGAAGTGAAAAAAAAATTAATATGGAATGGTCTTTATGCGCATTATTTTTTTGTCTTCTCCGCAACTGAAGCCTGCCCGAGCGAGATGTGCAGCTGTCAGCGGTACAGCACGTCATCACCGACGAAAACCGTCCGGTGGCGAAGGACTTTGAAACAAGTTTGGAGCATTTCTACAATCCCAACATTTTGCAACCAATGAATTTCGCTGACGTAAATCAAACGTACGAGCGCATCAATCGGTTGGTGTCGGATGCGACCAATGGGCAGATTCCGAAAGCGATAGAAATTTCCGATCTTCAGGACGCTCGCCTGATCATGCTCTCGGTGCTGTTTTTCCAAGGCCAATGGACGGTGAGTTAAAAAGCGCTAAAGTTACTGCTCGGCTGTACAGTTTATTACCTTTATTGTCGCAGGTTCCGTTTAATCGATCATTTACGACGAAAGTTCCATTCTACGATGAAAACGAGCAACCCATCGGTATGGTGGAGATGATGTTCCAACGGGGAATTTTCCCCTTTGCCGGATTCAAAGAGTTAGACGCCCAGATTTTGGAGCTACCATATGGAGAAGGACGTCATTTGAGCATGCTGCTAATTATGCCACGGAAGGGTGTTGCCCTTATGGAGGTTATCCGAAAGCTGGCTAACTACAACATGGACCACGTGTTTGAGGAGCTCGATAGGAGCCTGGTGGACTTTGACGACGACGAAGTAGAGGTTCATTTGCCAAAGTTCGAATTTAATGCCGATTATAACCTCATACCAGTCTTGGGGCAGGTGAGTAAGGAAGGACTTCTGTGTTGGTTACGTTGTCGTCAAGTACTATCCCCTTTGCATCTTGTTTTTAGATGGGAATCAAAGAGGCATTTAGCTCAAGATCGGCCAACTTTGACAAAATAACGGAACTTAATGCGATCTACATAAGCAGCGTAATACAGCAATCCAAAATCGTCGTCAACGAGGAGGGCACAACGGCAGCGGCAGTTACGACGGCAGTTTTCGCAAATAAAGCCACACCGCCACGTTTTCTGGCCAACCGGCCATTCGGCTTCATGATTGTTGCAAGAAAGGAGCGTGCTGTTCTTTTCGCTGGCCAGGTAAAACAGCCAAATTTGGTGTAAATCGGTGTTGCATGTGGAAAAGAATTATTTGCGCTATTTTTCATTTCGGGATGTACTAATAAAACAGTGGATGGAATAAACAGATTTATACTGAATTTTATCGCCCTTCATATATACATCAATTTAGATAAGGATCAATATCGCGATCCATTCGATCCGACTCAGTCTCTGCCCCAACAGCACAGGCCAGTAGTGTGTTGATGTTCTTCTCCTCTCCTGCGCCGTACACATATCCGTTCGCCTTATCAATTGCATTTTTCAACCTCAGTAAACTATTATCCCGATTGGAATCGAGTAGAAGAAATGATACTAGGCTATAGTCCTCCACCATCGAAACGATGGCCGCATTCAGTTTGGTAAATTTGCTACCGAGTCGATCCGCTTCCATGCTCTCCAACAGATAGTTGAGATCCAACACTTCTGTGTAGTATTCCACGTTAAAAGGCAGCCGGGATTCGCATTCCTTCAGCTGGTCTGCTTTACTAAGGACATTGACGTGAGGTAAACCCATTTGGAGCATCGTGTGAAGGGAGAGCAGCACGCATGAAATGAACTTGTAAGCTTCGGCGCAGTTTTGTGACTCGATAAGGTGCACTGTACACAGGTGGTATCCTAGTTGTTCTAACTTTCCAAAAATATTCTTTAAGGCATTGTTGTGTGTAAACAATTCTACTTGCCCAGGGCAATCGAATATGAAGTAATTGCTATCGATGGTTTTCAGTTGGTCCAATAACCACTGGAAGTTGGTCTCCAAGAATTCCATACAGTAGATGAGGGCTCCGTTTGGGCCTAGTTTGAATTGTTCCATGGCATCCTGCACCGTAATAAGCTGCATAATGTCGACTGCACTAGTGTATTCCATGTTATCGTTGGCGGGATCCAGATTCACGATCGTTACTTTGCGGCCAATCTTTTCGAGGAACTGTTGCATTTTGTAACAGTAGCTTGTTTTACCAGAGCCGGGTGGCCCAATTACCAGCTGTCCGTACAGCGGAGATATGCTGCGTAGTTTAGCAATACTATTTTGCATCATTATTTGTGGCGTACGGTTTCGTGCACGATTTGTTTACAACCTTTTTGCTGACACGATAATGTTTTCGAGATTCTGACAGCTAGTGATGGGTGATCCGAAATTTCTGAGATTAGTTTGAAACGGGAACGAACTTATTTAACAAAGGATTGACGACGTTTGTTTTGTTATTCCGTCAAATACTTTTTAACTGAAGAGCAGACAGCTTTATTCCGAAATCTCATCATTTATTAAAAGTCTTTACTAAATTTTTCATACTTAAAACCTCCGAAGTTACTCGTCTCAATTCAAACTGTTTGATGGGTTCGGCTCAAACAACAGGTTCGGATCGCAAACATCCCTCTAGTTGTTTCGTTGTATGTGTCAAGTGTGTCAGCACTTCATCAGCGAAGGGAAGGAATGAAAAATCAATAATACAGTAGTTCAAAGTCGAGATCCGTTCTGCGAGCTTAGTACAATCAATTGAAATAGCCACATTACCGTGAGGTTAATTGGAAAATATCAGCATTTCAGTGTAGAGTGAAATCAGTGAAAAGTGTGCGCCATGGCCGACAACGAGCAGAAAGCGATGCAGCTGATCGCGGAGGCAGAAAAGAAACTAAACTCTTCGAAAAGTTTCCTGGGCTCGCTATTTGGGTAGGTCGTCGATGCACAAACGGCGACAGCGATGCTTGGAAGAGATATCAGCAGAGCAAAATCGTGATACAAGTGACTCATCATGTTAATTTACCAACGAACGTATGGGTCACCTTTGAAGATTTCACTTTTAATGCTTATAACTTTTTCCATGTTTTTCATACGTGGGTGACTCCCACTTTCGTGGCAACCCTGGACAATGGTTGCTCTTTGTCCTACAATGCTTGCCAGGGGGTGCCTGCCGTGTGGCATGCTGTGGAGCTCACACAATCAATAATCTTCACGAGTCTTTTACGTCGTTCTAAAATTGTTTTGTTTTTTTCAACGCCATTTTTCCCAGCGGAGGTTCCAACAAAGTGGAGGAAGCGGTGGAATGCTATCAACGGGCGGCAAACATGTTTAAGATGGCCAAGAAATGGAGCCAAGCTGGATCGGCCTTCTGTGAGGCGGCAAATCTTCATGCGAAAGCGGGCAGTCGCCATGATGCTGCCTCAAATTATGTAGATGCCTCAAACTGCTACAAAAAGGTAGTACTCTTCATCGGGGTTCTATAAATTAAATTGCGCTAAAGCACTTCGATTGCGATTTTAGACCGATCCGAATGAGGCCGTCAACTGCCTGTTAAAATCCATAGACATCTACACCGACATGGGACGCTTCACTATGGCAGCCAAGCATCATCAGAGCATCGCCGAAATGTACGAAAATGAAGCAAATGATTTGGTAAGAACATAATGTGAGCCGCTTCTTCGGAAGAGACCCTTATTGAATCCGGTACATTTCCAATAAACGCACAGCAACGGGCAGTACAGCACTATGAGCAAGCGGCAGACTATTTCAAGGGCGAAGAATCGACTAGTTCGGCCAACAAGTGCATGTTGAAGGTTGCACAGTATGCGGCCCAGCTGGAGGACTACGAGAAGGCGATTCAAATTTACGAGCAAGTGGCTGGATCGTGTCTGGACAGCTCGTTGTTGAAGTACAGTGCCAAGGAGTACTTCTTCCGCGCTGCCCTTTGCCACCTGAGTGTGGATTTGTTGAACGCCCAGCACGCGCTGGAGAAATACGCACAGCAATACCCGGCGTTCCAGGACTCGCGGGAGTATAAGCTTGTGAAGGTGCTTTCAGTTCGAATTTGCTCAGGTGTTGTAAAAGAAATGGAAGTAACACATTTATCCTAAACATTCCAGGTCCTTTGCGAACACTTGGAGGAGCAGAATGTTGATGGATTCACCGAAGCCGTCAAAGAGTACGACAGCATCTCCAGGCTGGATCAGTGGTACACAACCATTTTGCTGCGCATCAAGAAGCAGGCCAACGACAATCCGGACCTGCGATAAAAAGTGCACCGAACACCCACCAGTAGGTCCTTTCGGCGTCCTCATCGAAACACGGCTCATCGAAGGCCATCACACCGCCCTTTACATTTGAATCGATTGATTTCACCGATTGTGACACAAACGTCCGGTGTTATTGTTTTCTCCTAAACATTAGGCAGTGTTGATGTTGCAACCACACTTTTAAACTCATCTATCCCACTTGTGCAACAATGGAAATTACGGAAACGACACACAAACACACAATTTTATCTTCCCTAAGTACGATACAAAAAGAAATTATTCGCTGAGTAGCAGTACAGTGTAAAAAAATATCGAACACCACCCCTAGCATAAAAATGCCACCAAGACAACCCATTTTTCTCAACAAGATCGATCCCGATACAATTGAGAGCCGATCTTGTATTGCTACACCAGCACCTCGACACAACTGTCCGCTTTCTCTTCCACCATTACGGATTACGTTGAGGCTTGGTAGCAAGCTTGTAATTTTCGTTTTGTTAATAAATCTAGCTACCGTAGGTATTAAGACGTTAAGCATTACAAAATCTAGGTAAGAGCACGTCCGTACGCGGACTGAATGAAATTACCGATGCATCTGGATTCGACAGCATACCAATTAGCGTTAAAGCCAATTATTGTGCATCGTTTATCACCGCGCTGTTTGCTGGACGTGGACATATTTTTAACTTATGTTTTGTTCTCTTGTTCGTTCCGTTCTGCAGCATAATAACAATTATACAATGCAATTGAGTGAAACAGTGCAACCCAAGCAGATAGAACGACGTTCGTTCATAGGCTAGTGAAAGCGGACCCGTTCTGCCAGACGAACCTTTTCTCATCGAAGTTGGTTGCGATGGGTGGCGGGGATCGATTGCAGTCCAGCTAAACATGCATTAGCGTTTGTGTAGTGCGGGCATTAAGATACAAAACAAAGAATAAAAAAAACTAGTAATCGTTTGCTGCAAATCGAAATAGAGCAAATAGTAAAAGCAAGTAAAAATATTTATCTTACATCTAAATCGACCGCGCAGGCAATAGAAAGTTAGAATCAATCACATTGTTACTAAAATATACCTATACTCGTGGCTATGCTGGCTCGTGTGCATATGAAGGTCCCTGCCGCATCAGCATATTTAAAATTCCTACCGAGCACCCTCAGAAGTATGTAGAAGTTGCCCGAAACTCCAAGTTCGTTGGCGTACACACACATAGAGGAATAGAACAGCGCAACAGATTAGAGGATAAGCAGAGATGCAGCTACAACTGGATGCGAAGACAAAATTATAACAACAAAACAAAAAACAAGTCAACCAACTTGGAGAATGAAATTATCACTTTCTTGATCAAAAACACACACAAGTAAATTGAACTATTGTTGTGGAAACAGTAATATTATCCTCGATAATGCGAAAAATTACGATGCGGAGGTAAACGGAAAGTACAGCTAAATATACTAATGACTACATGTTTCCAATTGAATTGCAATAACAAAATAACGTGAATGAAGTCAATAAATAAAAATCAACGCTATACACAAAATACATTGTTCATTGTTCTATCGAGGTACGGTTCCCGTAAGTATGGGTCTTTCATCTTAACAAATGCATTTATTCTCTAATTGAATCGCACCAGTCCGGTTTTCTTCATAGCATTGCCATCAAACGGGGATGCAACCCTCAATGGGATGCGAGGATTTTCCACCCTTCGCTCGAAAGGACTACAGACAGCAACGTCAGTTGTCCCAGGCGGACCGAACACCAACACTGGCAAAGGCTCGCAAGCTCTCTGCGCTGCCTTCTGTCTCGCTTTTGCTCACTGTACATTGTCAATGTCCTTGCCGTCTCCTGTCATCGTATCGAGCAGAAAGCAGGCGGTGTGTGCTTTTTGCATGCGCACGTGCGTTTGCGCGCCACTGGTATTCGTGGTGCACGTGGCAGTGTGTCCGTGCTTTCCCCCGTGCACATGTATTGGTGTCGGGGTAGCGGCGAACGAGCAAGGATAATAATACACAGGATTTTCACCCCTTCTTGCGTCGGAAAATCAGTACGAAAAAGGCCCACCACCGTCGAAGAGGGAGAGTCAAGATTGTCATCTAATCGCTCGCGTTGGAAACGGAAAAATGTTGCGTGTCGGGTGGTGTTTCTTTTGCGTGGCCACCCGAAACGGGTGAAAATTTAAAGCAAGAGATGGGAGTGCAAAACGGCTAAAACGCATACGTATCTGCAAATTATCTTCCACTGGACCGAGAACCATTTCCCTAGTGTGCACCGGATACGATTGTTGCCCACTTCCGACTGCTTCGCAAAACGGAGACCCCAGTGACGAGAGAAGAGTTTGCGGGTGTGTGGCGTAGCAGAGGGTGGCATAGAAAAATAAGTTAAAATTATGAAATCGTCTATCCGGTGGCCGGACCCAAAATGCTCCCCACCTTGCTCTGGCAATAGCACAAACCCAGTCGCAGGTACTGGTGCTAAAAAAACAACAAGGTGATGCCCATGCAACTGTGAAATAACTACTCTTATCAGCGCGACAAATCGTGATCTAAAACATATTACCGGACAATAAAAAAACACTGGCGGCAACTTTGCTGTCTCGATTAAAAAACGAGCAACGTGCATAGTGTGGAACGCTTTTGAATATGGTAGAGCCGCGTTTCGTTTTGTAGTTATTGAAAAAATTTCAACAAATTGTTTCGTCGCAAAACACATCGTACGGAATTGGAGTTACACTATTTGGGTCACTTTTTGGAACGCACTTCTGAGCTGCCGAATAGTACGCTACATTAAGCGCGGGTCGGGCAGGGCCTACAACCCACGATTCAGTATTCACTGTCCTAAAAAGCAATGCTCAGAGCGATATTGTGGTGACACGTCAGACAACAACCGTTGTCGAATCCGCCCCTTTGATAAACTCGAAAAAAAGGCGAACTGTTTCGATTGGCCACTGTTGTACGCAGATTTGATCTCTGTAGATTTGCTCAGTTTGTGGTCAGTGTCGTGTACGCTAGTGGAAAAGAATGGAAACGTGTAATCCGAAAAGTGGCCCACGCGACCAACGAGGACTGTACTAGCAAATGCAATATCTCGGCAGCGGCCATTTCGGGAATGGCTTTGGTAATGCGGGAAAACACAATTGTAGAATAAAATCATCCGAAAGCTAACATGCCAAAGCAAGCAGCGGGATATACTCGCTAGATCTAGTAAACCTTGAGCAGCAAAGGGGAGCAAAACGGAATTCGTCCTGTGGAAGTTCGTACGTGTGTTGGCAGGGCAACGAATCAAACATCCCGGGGGAGTAGACGGAAAGGAACCTCTAGTGAGGCCCGGAACGAATCAACGCAGCGTGCGGCGGAAATGTGTCTATGATGAGACTGTCGAAAGCTGTGTCGCTTAAGAAATTATTTTTCCTTGTTTTATGTTTTGCCGTACTGATACTGTTGGTGTTCAACTTGAGGTAAAGTGCCAACGAAATGCGTGTCCTGACGAGGAAATTGCTAACCGTTGTGTACTTCCTCTTTCTCCGTAGGGACAAAGATTGGAGCACAAAATCGCCACATGTGCTGTATGCGAGAGAAGAATACCAGCAGGATGAAATTAACGCACAGAACGAGGTACGCCACCAGCATAGCCACGAAACACCGTGTCGTGATAAATTATTTAAGCTTAAACAAGCGATTAACAAGCCATCAGATAAACTAAACAATTGTCGCATGTCATTAAGCCAATCGTCATGCAGAAGTAGTAGATGGATAACGGTCTATTTCATTTCAGCCATCTGTCACAACTGAAACTCTGGAAGTGGTCGATCGTGGTGAGAAGGAGAACGAAATCGTCGACTACGTCAAGCCGCGGTCCGATGAACGGTCTAAGGACAACACGTTGACCGCTTCCGATTTGCCGTGGTACTTCTCGCAGGGCATGAGATATCCGAAGCCGGCGAGGCGGAACCGGAAGACAAACAAACGGGTCGCACGCCTGCTGCCAAGTGAAACATCCCGGGGCGATCGCATCAGTAACCAGCTTATGTTCGTGCCACCAAACTACGAGACAATCAAAAGGAAGGGCAAGCTGAAAACGATCCTGCTCTACAACGGCCTGAGCCCGTGGAATGTGAAAGCCGGAAGGGATGTGTTTCTCAGCTCAAAGTGCCCGGTGTCGACGTGCACGATCACGGCCCAGCGGGAGAAGGCCTCGACGGCCGATCTGGTGCTGTACAAAGATCATTACATCCCGCCCGCTGTTCCCCGGTCGCCTTATCAGATCTACATGATGTACTTCCTGGAGTGTCCGTACCATACGCAGCACGTCAAGTACGCGGATGCGTTCAACTGGACAGCTACCTACAGGTATGGTATCACCACTTATTCTCCCACGATCCTAGACTAACGCACACCGCATGTGCTCTACTCCTTTCCACTCCAGAAAAGACAGTGATATTGTGGCCCCGTACGAGAAGTGGGAATACTTCGATCCTCGCATACGGCAGGTGGAGCAGGATCGAAACTATGCGCTTAACAAGACGCGCAAGGTGGCCTGGTTTGTGTCCAACTGCGGTGCACGCAATGGGCGCCTTCAGTATGCCCACGAGTTGCAGAAATATATACAGGTGAGCATAAGCGAGGCTTCAAACATTCATGCACCGCATAATACTAAACGGTCCTACTACGAAATCCCTCCCAGGTCGACATCTATGGCGCCTGTGGATCGTTCAAATGTTCGCGCAGCACCGCGGAACGCTGCTTCGAGATCCTAGACCGGGACTACAAGTTCTATCTTGCCTTCGAGAACTCCAACTGCAAGGACTACATCACGGAGAAGTTCTTCGTCAATGCCTTAACACGCAACGTGCTGCCAATCGTAATGGGTGCCCGGCCGGAGGATTACGAGGCGAGCTCCCCGCAAAAGTCCTACATCCACGTGGACGAGTTCGGGTCGCCGCGGGAGCTGGCCGAGTATTTGCACCTGCTCGACCGCAACGACGAGCTGTACAACTCGTACTTCAAGTGGAAGGGCACGGGCGAGTTCATCAACACGTACTACTGGTGCCGGGTGTGTGCGATGCTGCACGACGACGCGTCCTTCCGGAAGCCCAAGTGGTACGATGACATTAACGACTGGTGGCGCGGACCGGGCGTCTGCACCAACGGGTCGTGGCGCAACTTTCGGGCCCGCAATCCCGAAAAGCCGGCCTCCGACAGCCGATGAATAACGATGGACCGGACGCCACACCCTATGCTCCATTTTTATCGTACCAATCGTTGGTCAGTATTTGCATTACTATTTCAACAACGCTCCTAGATACCGCGGCTGCGGTAGAGGCGACAACAAACACATGTATTATAGCAAAGTTCCTTTGAATAATGCGCATAATATCGCACTCGCGAATTCCGGCCAACTCTGGTTGGCCGCATTCGAGTTGCGTTTATTCGTAGTATAATTTCGATAGAGCCATATGTTACCTTTCTAGTTCGTTAGATAATTATTTATTTCACTTTACCGTGATAAGGAGCGCGTCGATAAGGAGAATAAGTGCTATTTATAGATCTCTCATCGAGTATTCAATCAGCCGGCTTAATTTTTTCAACAGATTTGTAATTGGTAAATTAAACAAAAAGCACAAGCGAAAGATATAAAATCTGATGCGTTTTGTGAGAAATGTGTGCTGGAGTTTACGTCTCATCAAGAATTTTCTCTTTCTCTGTAAATCCAATTATGTTGCATAGCAGAATAATTTAAACGTTTTTCCAAATACATTGTCTCTTTTGATGTAGATAAAACAGTACTTCGGGTGTAGCAAAAGTTATTCTTGCCCAAAGAAACACAAATCTCATTAAATTCCGATACATGAGTTACGTTTGAGTTCATCAGAAAATGGTTTATTACTTAAAAGTGTTTGTACTTATGGCACATACTAAATTCTAAACGTATACAAGTAATATTGGGGAAACAAATTAGCAAAACAAGAAAATTGAAGGACAGAAATTCGGATCGGATTAAAAACGGGAGCTTTTAAGCTTAACGACGAGATCCTTAATATCAGCTTGAGGTTGTTTTGTTAGCAGCTTCATTAGTATTTTACGCTTTAGCGCTTCAGCCTCCACCGTTTTAGAGAGCTTAAATGGAAAAGAGTAAGAAATTCAATGTTTGCACTAACCTGGCGGAAGCTAAGGGATGGTCAATCATGCCATCCGACGACTCACCTCATAAGCCCGTTTAATGATAGCCGACGGCATTCCCGCAAGCTTTGCTGCGTTGAACCCGTACGACTTTGGGCACGCACCGTCGGTGTACCGATAGAGGAACGTTACCGTTTCCTGCGTCGGATCATCACTTTCTTCATTCTCCACCATGCAGGCCTGCCAAACGAAAGACAAAGACAAAAAAGAAAAGCTAGCACCGTTGGCACAAAACAACATGTAATGCCCATTTGAATTGCTTACCATATGACCGAGAGTGATACGTGGATCATCGTGGAAATTGTCCACCAGATTATGGTAGTGCGTCGAGAAGATGGTTCTGCACTTCAGGTCGGCCAAAAAGTGCACCACAGCACCAGCAACGGCCGTACCGTCGTAGGTGGCGGTTCCACGGCCCAGCTCGTCCAACAACACCAGACTGTCGCGCGTGGCGTGCTTCAGAATTGCGGAAGTTTCATTCAACTCCACCAAGAACGTGCTGTGGCCGGCCATAATATCATCGCTTGCACCAAGCCTTGTGAAGATTCGATCGATTAGCGTCATGCGGCAGCTTTGGGCAGGAATGCGCGAACCAATCTGGGCCATGATTGCCAGCAGACCGACCTGACGCATCAGCGTACTCTTACCACCCATGTTGGGTCCGGTAAGCAGCACCAGACTTGCCCCATTCTCTTTTTCGACGGCACCCATGGTGATACCGTTTGGAATGTAATTTTCGGCCGCGTCCGCACCGATGCACGGATGAATACCTTCCTCCAGTTCGATGAGAGACTGTTGGCCGGCGTGTTTCTTTTCCACCAGTTCCGGCACACACGCAGCTCCCTCGGAGCGAGCATATACGGCCAGCGAGGTGAGAACGTCAAGCGTTGCCACCAACTCGACGCAGCTCTTCCACATGTCGTACTCGAGCGAGAACTTTTCAAAGATACGCCTCGCCAGATCCTTCAGGACGGCTTTGCGTCGGTCTTCGAGTTGCATCATTTGCCGGAGAAACTGGCGCGTTTCATCGGTGTGGAATCGCTTGACGGCGTTCTTGCCCTTTCTGGTGCCCTCCAGGGTGTACTCGCTGGTTGCTTTCTTCGCTCGCGATTCCGGCACTTCCAGCTGGAAGCGCTTTTTATCGTTTCCAAAGTACACCACGTTGCAGCCGAAGTACTTGCTCTGCTCTTCGCGGTATTCCTCCAGTTCGCGCTTCAACGACTCGATATCCTGCTCGACCGCGTCGTACTCCTCATCGACGCCTTTCTCCGGTGCAATCACGCCTCCCTGCATTGCCTTCTCGTGGTCGAACGCATTATCGAAGAACTTTATTTGCGTCTCCATGTGCTTAGGAAAGCTTCCATCTGCGTTGGTGCTGGGTGTTTGCGTCAGGCGGACCAATAGCTTAGCGTTGACGCCAGAGAAGAGCTCCGGTAGGGCAAGTAGAGAGCGGAACCCATTCAGTGTGGCAATAAAATCGCCAATCTTTTTCTTCCCGTACGAATGCTCCTCGTACAGGATGGCCCGACCGGCGGGATGATTGCGGCTGCATTTGGCATTTCCGAAACCATGGATTTGTGCGAGCAGTCGCTCCAGGTCGGGCAGCTGCCCGAGCACCTGACGGACGTCCTGCAATAGGCTGACGTTTTCAATCAGCTCACTAACGGCTTCCTGGCGTTCGAGGATCACCGTCCTTTCGCAGCTCGGTGCACACACCCAGTGATGAAACAGGCGCTTGCCGAACTTTGTGCAGCAATGGTCCATCCTCTCGATGAGCGATCCTTCCATTCCAACAACTTTCAAATTATTCAGCGTGATCGAATCAAGCACCATGTATCGATTGGCGTTCGCATCGGCGATACGATCGTTTCCGGATAGGATTCCTCTCTGCTCATCTAGAGGAACGTACTCTTCGAAGGAGGCCAACGAGAGGACCTGCTGATCGAGCAAGCAACGCTGCAGATACCATACGCATCCTCCAAGAGCTTTCAGCGCGAGCTGATGAGATTCCTTCGGCGTCAGCCCCAAGCTGTCCGTGTCGTCAACGAGCGTGCGAAGCACTTGGGGCCACTTGGATGATTCGTTGGCTGAACCACCGTAGAAATTCTCCGCCAGATACTTTAGCGTCTTTTCGCCGGACCAAAACTGACTCTCATTTGTGAGAGCTTCACGTTTTACGTTCGCCAATAGTGTTTTAAATATGCGCTGCGTTCCACTAGTGCCGATATTGCGCTCGTGAAGCATAAGTACGGGCGGATAGTGCGACAGCAAAGTTAGCAACCGTGACTGTTGATGGTCGTCCTCAAACTCGCCGACGTGGAACCGGCCAATCGACGTGTCGATAAAACAAACACCATACCGAGCACCGGATAACGCTTGGCGGGCGGCTGACTCCACGATGGCCATCATGTATCGGGGCTGATGGTTGGCCGTTATTCGCACCTGTTGGCCAAACACCTCCGTACCCTTCAGCGTCACCTGGCATATCTCGCGCCGAACCACTCGGTCAAACTTGGTGACGGAGCGCATAGATTTGCACCTGTCCTGCATCATTTCCGGTGTTTCCGTTTGTTCCACGCGAGCCACTTTGTAGCCCTTTTCGACGAGCGTGGTTGACATGCGATCGTAGGCCTGCTCCGGGAAACCCGAGTGGGCAAACTCGCCCTTCATGAAGGAAAACCCGAGCTCCTTCACACCTACCTCGGCGTCCATGTGGTAAAGCTCGTAGAACTTGCCAACTTTGAAAAACAGTACACAGTCAAAGTTGTTGCTTTTGAGTTCCCACCATTGATGCATAGCCTAAGAATAGATAACAAGTCCAATTAAAATGACTTCCATTAAGCGACATTTGGCTCTACTTACCGGTGTGAGTGTGGTTTTGAAGGACTCTGGCACGAACAGTGTTCTACCATCGTACTTCTCATGTCCCGGACGATGACCGTGGATATCTTTGATCTTATTTGGCTTTAAGAAATCCAACTTTTGATGAGCCCACACGGTCGGCTCGTCCAAAGTGGTTTTCAGCTCATCCGTCCCATTGTTTTCGGGCTCGAGTTTGATCTTTTTTTGTACGGGTTCATCCGGCTGCTCTTCGGCGCGCTCCTCAGCATCTTGTGATTTTTTCTTTGTGATTTTCGCATTGCTGGAAGTTTCTTCTACTTCGTCCGGACGTTCGAATGACGAAAGTTCGAAACGTTTTGTTCCCGTTTCTACATCGTGATCGTTATTATTATTGTGCTGTCGGTTTTCCTCGTTTTCTCCGGAGCCATCATCATCTTCAGGGTCATCAAATACTATGACGCGACGGCGTTTCTTTCGACTAATGATTTCCTCTTCGTCATCATCATCGTCCTTTACAGTGGGTACTACAGCCTTCTTTTCTTCCTTTACTACTTCAAGCTCCTTCTTTATGGCCGATTTAGCTTTCGGTGTACCGCTGCTTACTTTGGAGGCAGACTTCGATGCCAGTGCACTGGTGGGAGTTGAGGGATTGGTTATTTTCTTCGCGCTCGCCGGCGAACGAGCGAAGTAATGAAGCAAAGTGTTGGGAGAGTTAGGAATTTTATCCTTGCTGCTTTTGGACATTTTACCAAGCTACAAAAGTGAGATATATTCACACGAAAACACGCGATCACAAATGGTAACCCGCAAATAATTGACAACAAAAATGCGCGCGATTACCAGCTTGCGATGGCAACCGTTGGACGAACCCAGCAGTCCGTGAACCCAGCGATCGATTCATAGTTCCGGAGCGTAGATTAAAAAAAAACGAAAAATCCGTTATGGATTATTTACGGTGCATAGCAAACTATTAACAAAATTTTAATTTATACTCGATCTTGGAAGTGGGATATTAAAATACCATAGTTCGCCGTATTGTACTTCAATTGATTTTTAATTTGAATGAGCAATTGCGACAATGCAACATTTTTTTGTTATCGAAAAATATGTCTTTCGCGCTGTGATCTGTGACTTTCGGAGTTGAATAATGTGATCAATCTACGTTGATGACCGTTTCTTTGGTATAATTAACAAACTTGTTTTATTATAAATGTTGAAAATCTCACGATGCGTTACTCTAACTGGTATTAGTGTACAGAAAATCAATATTTGTTTGTTCTCTTAGTGTGAAGAGTGAGTGAACAATTATATTATTGGTTATCATTTTGCTAATCTGTTTTGATCGCGGGTTTTTATTCAAACCTTACATGTTTTACAGTGTTTGGTGGTGCTGATGACTTGTCATTGTCATTCTGTGATTATGGTGGTAACGTTGCACATTTGCTTATTGTCCCGCCAGGGCGTGGGAAGCACCGTCTCATTAAAATAGAACTAAGTATAATTTGATTTACTAGCCTAGCGTTTACTTACGAGAGTATGTTTGTCTTTTTTTAAGTTTCCGTTTCGTTTTATAAACTCTACATTCTTTACCACAAACTACCGGGCCACCATGACTGGGCTGCGCAGCTCTACTGCCAACTTCTACTTCGCTGTAGTATAAAAGTACGGGTGCGTTTGGTAAAGACTAGAAAAATAAAACACGATTCAAGGCACTTACTCGGCTTGCTTAAGAAATAAAAAAGAAAGAGAATAATAATAATAATAATAATAATAATAATAGATATAAATCAAAATACATTGAAATCAGTTTAAGATGGATAAGTAATTGGATGTCTTTTCAGTGTTCAAAAGGACCGTCCTAATAACACAGGTATATCAGGGTATGGGTAATAACAACCATAGATACTGCGGATCAAATGTTGTCTTCTGAATGCCCACGCAACGTTTGTCTCTAGTCTAGTTTGATAAAAGAAGGCACAAGTCGGCGCGAATGCTGGGTCTTGATCGGGATTTCTTGTGACAATCTGAGAAAAGATGGGGAAAATGTCTTGAAAGTTTTGCTAATTCGCATGTTCAGGATGACCAGTGGAAAAGGATTGTCCGAAATAAGTTCTTACACAGAGGTCTATACAAAGTATTGTCTTACTATCACAGCTAGGGAACAACTTTAAATAACTGGAACTAATAGAAAATATGTAAAAAGAACCAAAATTGAACCAAAATCCAAAAAATAAGAGAAACAAGACTAGTGAAAAGCATTAAAAGACGCACGACGAATAAGAGTCATGTGTATGAGGCTCGTGAGCGCCTCCTTGGGCGTTTGACGAGTCGTGTGAGGGCGTAACAATGTTAAACCCTTCTTATTAGTGTATAGCGTAGTTGTTTAACCTAATGTCTTTTTCAAGTAAATTCCGCAAGGCAACAAGGCCAGTGCTTTTTCATGATCCTTAAGGCAAGGTCTTTTAAGGCGCCTTCTTCTTCCCATCCCCCACGCAAATTAAGCGCTGGTCTTTGGGGGTGGATGATTTAAATGTCTTTGTCGGATTTCTTCGGAGTAGTGAGATTGTTAGAATTGTTGTCGGACTTCTGGTCCTCCGTTTTGATGTCGTGGTCGGCCTTCGGCTCGCACTCCAGCTCACTGTCACGCTTGCCTTCGCTGGTCGGCGCTCCCGTGAATTCCGTCATGGAGGAGGGCGGAAGCGACGAGTTGCCGGCCGAAGAAATCAACGCGTTGGCCGTGGCGGTTTGGTTGAACAGCAGTGCGGACTTGTGGTGCGCGACCATCGACTGTAGAATCGATGGAATAACGCTGCCCTGGGAGGTTAGGGTGGCGAGAAGGTTCGTGGTCTGTTGCTGTTGCTGCTGCTGCTGCTGGTTCAGGATGGCAGCGGCCTGCTGGTCAGTGAGTACGTCCTGCTTTGGCAATTGCCCGTATGAGTTGACTTTCGAGCGCTTCCGCTTGGTTTCCGGATCGCAGGGGCTTGGTGTTCCCGGGTGCCGGTAGGAGACGTGCTTGCGCAGTGCATCCTTGCTGCGAGACACGTGAGAACACACCTGACAAGCGTATCTATCAAGCAAGAGAGTGGAAAACGTGTTAGACGGACGGACGGATAGCATATGTTAACGAGTGAAGTACTGGGCGCCTCCATTGACAGCTCACTCACAGCTCACTCGAATTCTCACTACTCACCGTACGTTTTGATGCGTTTCCAGGTGAACGCGAAGGTTATATTGATTGCTGAGCTGCTTGTTGCAGATCACACACGTGGCGTAGAGCTTCGAAGATGGCGGCTTTGGCGAAGGTTGCTGCTGCTGCTGTTGCATTGCCGCTAGTTGAGATGAATGCTCCAGAAGAGGCGACTTGATGAGGCTTTCATTATCTCCTGTTCCTGCTCCTCCACCACCTCCTGACATGGTGCCCGGTAGGGTAGTGATCGCTAGAGTCGTGGCCGTACCAATGGGCGATGCGCGTGTGTTCGTGTTGGAAGCCGCATTCGGGTGCGACGACTCTAGGCTAAAATTTTCCGGCGTCTTCGAGGCGCCTTCGTTGGTGAGGAAGTTGTGCGCTAGGTAAGAACCCTGCATGCTACTGACTGGGGTCACGGTGGGTGGTTTGCTGAATTGCTGCAACGACAGCGAATGTTGTTTTCCGTTACCCTGTTGTTCGGCAGACGGCTTAAAGCCTAACAACTGTCGCTCGAACGAGTTGGCCACGTTGGCCACCGACTGCAAGGGTAAGTTTTCCGTAATTTTCTCCAGCTTCTTCCGCTTGTTTGTGACCGTATCCTGCGCGTTCAATGTCTTGCGAGCGTTACCCACTTGGTGGGTAACACGCCCGGCATCGTCCAAACCTGGTGTTTGGGCAGTCGGTGTAGTCGGTACCGAACCGTACGATTGACTCAACTGCTGCATGGTATCGGAAAGATCTTCCTCCTTCAACTTCATGCCGAGCAGTAGCGGGCCATTGGCTAGCTTACAGTCCCTGGAACCGTCACTAGCGTTACCAGCGTTACCGAAGATGGCGGGCGGTGCTAGTGCGTGTTGATGTTGCGCCAGACGAAGCGGCGTACCCGAACGGTGCGGAGGATGATGTTGTTTTTCCTTCATCATCGCATCTTCCGCCAGTCGGCTCAGTTCGTTCATCTTCCAGAGAGTCTCCGTCGATAGTGGTTCATTCCGATCGGGGTCATACCGAGCGTACATATGGATCGGTGTTGTTGTCTTCGATGTGGCGTGATTTCTGGCAACGGAGTTACTTCCACCGGCATGCCCGTTACTATCATTTCCGGGAAGAATACCACTGGAGCTTCCATTGTTAGCTGCCGACGATTGCGGGCTATTGGACGCTCCAGAATTGGTGGCTAGGTTGAGGGCTTGCGGAAAGATTTGTGACCCAAAGTGGTACGGCGTCCGCGGGAAGAAGCTGTCGACGGGTGAGGACACTTTCATCGTGTGATATGGGGACGGTACGTCGGAATCCCTTGAAGAGGACGCTTCGGTGGATGGTGTTGTTGATTTGTTAGGGTTCTGCGAAAGAATCGGATGGTTAGATTAGAATTGGTTTGAAGTAGAAATAACCTTGTTGTTCCATTCATACCCCATTGAAATCGGCCAAACCCTTGATGCCCAGTGTCTCGGCCAGCGAGAGTAGCACCGATATCTGAGCCTCGTACACGTTCACCTCGCCAGAGTACATGAAGGTGATCAGCGCAGCCACGGCGTGGTAGGAGGCACCGGGTAGAACCACCACCGGATATTGCGCTCCGTCCAGTGTGCGAAACAGCTCGGAGAAGAACGTACTGCACGCGCTCAGCACGACCCGATGCGCCTTAATCTTCTGCCCGTCCGCCATTAGCGTTACATCCGTTAGGTGCGACTGATCGAGTAGTATCGGTAGCGAACTCAGCAGACTCGCCTGCCATCATGGAGAGAGTGGAGATTAGAGTCGTGCGAAACAATTCCGTCCACATTGACGCAATGGAGAAACGATGGAATGTGTTAAAAATAGAAAGATGGATATCGGCTCTCAATGCGAGTTGGCCAAAGTCTCTGAAGCAAAAATGCCATCGGAGAAGGAACCGAACGGAGAAGGATGCCTTACCTGATGGTTATGCCATCGAAGGCAGAATTGCTGCGGACTTGAACTGCCGGCCCCTGCTCCTGGCATTCCTGAACCACCACCACCTACTCCGCCTCCGCCGCCTCCTCCTCCTCCAACACCGCCACCGCAGCTACTGGGTCGACCTCCAAGGGTGTGCGTGTTGGCGGCGTCCATTTTTAAAAATAAAGGCCAATTTTAGGTCACTTGAACGGACGGAAGAACGGCTGCAATGGTAAGAGCGACACTCACGGTGAGCGATCAGCGAGATGCACTTCACGGCGGCTTCCAATGCGGTCGAGAAGCAGAGAGTTGCACCAGCCAGAGTTGCATCGTGCCGTACAGTGATTAAAAACAACAAACCAAGAAAACAATGCAAAACAAAAAAAACGTACACACACACAAACCGAGTTCCTACGTTCGGTGGAAAACATTGGCATATTGTTCGGTGTTGCCTTCGACTGGCGTGCGTAGTTCAGTGTCGCTGTAAGTATACATGGGTCGGTATTGACGAGGTGATTCGAAGATCGAGTGTGATCGGAGTAAAGTGAGCTGCGTGAGTGAGCGAGTGTGTCGAGTGAGCACGATGGTTGGCTTTAGGTATTTTTTCTCGTACGAGACTGAGTTGAGCAAATACGAATGGCCAACGTAGACGCAAACGAAGCGAAAAAATAATAACAACACGCAACGCAATACGCACAAACCACTCCACAAAAAACCACTTGTTACACTAGTCTGAAAGAAGCAAAAGCGAGCGAGCCGCTCGTCCGGACAATATACAACGGAATGTGTCGCTCGGAAAGGCATCGAGCTACTTGTCGTGGTTGCATCAATACAACCACCAATGAAAAAAAAGGATTTGCGATGATCAACACTCAACGAATGAACGAGCGAACGAACGAACGAACGATCGTGTTTATTTCTTTTTCACAGCTTGTCACCTCACAGCCTCCATTGACCCCCCCATTCACTACTCGAACGATCGCATGGTCGTACGAATGTTTGTGTGTGTGTGTGTCAGGAAAATCGTGCGAGAGAATTTGGGAGCGGTACTATCGAAGGAGCGAATTTCCATCGTGCTGTAGCTCAGAAGACACTTCGACGCGGAAAGATTGGATCCATCCCAGCAATGACGAAGACGGATCGCTTCTGACTCTCGCCGGCGACCTGCATCCGAACAACCCGAAGACAACCCCAAAATATAACGTGGCAGGGGATCGTGTGAAACTGCGGCATGAAAAATAACACCACTCCGTTCCCTCCATCCCTCTTAGAGAAATATATTTTCTCCACGAACGATCAAAAGTGATTTATTGCACGAGTCTCGAGAAGGAAGTATTTTTCACAATGCCAAGAACCAAGAATGTTCCACTGAGTTGGAATTAAACTGCTATTTACAAGGCAATCGTGCTAAAACTTGTTAATAAACAAATTGTCCGGTCAAAGTTCATTTTTAAGAAAAAAAAACAATAATTGTGAATGAAAGAGAAATAAAATAAGGTTGGTACCTTCAACAGTTTCTTCAAAAATTCGAAAAACGTCCAAGTATTACATAAAACAAGGTGCTAGTTTTAAGTTATTTTCATCAGGTTCTGCGGAGTAAAAATTGTGCATGCTCATGATTGAAACTATTAGAACTATAAAGCAATTATTGATTCAGTATATATGATTAGTCAGATAACATTGCTCTAACTAAGATTAAATGTCTTTTCTCTATGTCTCTTGAAAGTATCTTAAACAATTCCCTGCCAATGCAAACGTTTTCCTTTTGCCTCGTCACAAAAACCACCTGATAATCAAAAGCACAGGTTTCACTTCCCCTTCCTGATGAATATTATGAAAAGGAGGAAACAAACGGAAAATGATTGACACCATCGCGGGCGGCTCCGCACCACCGCGGATGCTTGTCGCTTGTTTAGGTGTCGCTTGATGGCCACTTTTCCTCCGAATAATGTAAACGCGACTGCAATCGAGACGGTGGTTTTTCCGCGAGCGAAATACATCGCCCTGCAAGAGCCGATGACACATGCGGCGGGTTTATTCCCCTTTTGCTTCCTTGTGTGAGCATTTCTCTCCCCGGGTGAGTGGATAGAAGCAGGAGGGACGTAAGATTGATGATGAATGGACGCAAAACGAACCGATCGTCGCCTTTTTCCGACTTCCTCGCTTAATTATCCTGGGTTGTATAAAATGTCTTGATCTGGACCCCCGGAAGGAAGGTGAAAAGTTAATATGTCAGCATTTTCAAATTAAAGCGCAGTAGAGCGTACGGGGTTTACATTGTGTACGTGTGGGCATATCATCTGTGTGAAGAGTGTGTTTCCAACAAACTCTCGAGGTGGACTCGATCCTCTCCTCCTGCTTTCCCTTTCCCTATTCCGTTGTGCTGCGTGGAAAATAATTCCTGGGGAAAACAACGTCCTCGTGATCGAGTACTTGGTACGACCGGGACGGCGAAGCTAGGTTGTTTGTGCTGATGTATGTTTGTAATGGTGCATGTGACAACCGAAAAATAAAACACGACAATAAAAAAGGCGTTCGCGTTGGACAAAACCAGCGGAACGAAAACGGAAACTGGTGAGGACATAGAATAAAACGTCGATGGCAGCGATTTGTGGTGTGAGTGTTTTTTTATTGCACACCGCCGGTTTCCCCACCACGATGCCCCCCCCCCCCCTTTGCTTCGTCTTTGCCACACAATGCGCAATCCATCTTCTCTCTAGGCCGGCCAAAAAGCAACCGGGACTGGCCAAACGAACAAAAATACCAGCAACCAGCGCTGATGGAGACCGCGAGATCGCGACAAGCACGGACCGCCGAACAATACACATTTTCGGCAGGAGCTATTACACACACACACACACACATTCGCTCTGGCGCTGGTCCCGCCGCCAGTGTTCGCCAGGGAGCCAGTAGTCAGCTTGTCAGACAAGTCAGTCAGCGCGGATTCGTATTTTTAAATTTTCCATGCGCTCTCCTCACATCTCCTGCTGGCTGTTGGCTTGAGGGAAAACACGGTTTGGCTACTGGTTTGGCTGGTGTTTGCCCCGTGTGCCCGTTTGCCACCATGATCGTTGGCTGATAGAATTTCTTAAAATAAATCTTTCCGAGACAAAAGCTGATGATAATGCGGTGGATTCGCGCGCGCCACTTGGTGTCCGCGCCCATTGGCATCGGTGTGTGCGAGCCCCCAAAATCTGTACACACACACACACACAGATACGATCGAGAATGTCACCGAGTGAAGGGCGCGGGCAGGGGGCTGTACCGAGTGACCAAAGCGAAGGGGGAAAAGGGGATTTTCTTGTCCGTATCAAAAAACGATCGAGTGAATCCTCTCTAAGTGCGGGAGGAAAGGAACCACGTGGGACGTAAAGGGATACGAGTCCCCAGTCATCGAACCTTTAGAACTTCTATCAAAGAGGGAACACTATACACAGCCATATAACTAAGTGCTAGACCTTATAAAGTTCCAAAAAGAACCTAAATTCTATTCTGGATCTAATAGGTGTCGATCAAATCTACAAAACCACCAGCACAAGCAACATCAAATAACCATTTGCAACCCTTAAGAAAGACAAAAAACGCCTAAGACTGACACTGTATACATCGTAATTTTGTTTGGCTATTGGGAGGTAGAACTAGAACTATAAATTGGTGATTGGATTTGGCTATTGGGAAGAAGAACTATCCGATGGAAGACCTTCTAATTCATCAAAGACGGCGAAGGCCAACAATACTTGCAGACCTTATGAAGTACTAAAGTCTAAAACATGTTTAGAACCACCTGGAATCTAGAAAGGACAGGTTCTGACTTTATGTACCCAACATGAACAATTCTGAGCTGAAGTCGTCACACTTCCTGATCCATATCCCACCTTACAAGCTGGTGGAAATCGAGAAAGCTGTTGCATAGATAATAGAGAACCCCCACGACAACATGTGACACACGCCTCTGCAATCTCTGCCAGCATCTTGGGCTGTGGCTCGTGCGCCGCACATTCTCTCGCACGCGAAAAAGGGACAAATCCGTGGTGGTTCCCCCCTCCATCCTTCCGCAACCGCAGACTCCCCACAAGCGCAATGCTGTTGTTTTTCGTGAGCAGCCTCCACCAGGGGGCCATGCCTTAGTGGATGGTTCTCCAATTCAGGAAGTTATTTTGCCACCGCCACGGCTACGGCTGCGACACTGCCCGGCAAATACCGCATCAGCGACGGAGCGTGCTGTTACTTTTTCTTCTGGGTTCTATCCGTGACACTTCGCGGAGACCCCGCGGAGGATGGGTCTGTGAGAGTCCAGTATATTTTTAGGACCCCCGCGGCAATGTCTCAATCGTCCGATCACCACCGAATCGCCGCATCTCTTTCTTCCGCCATCCGCACGATACTTTTCCATCGTCGGTCTTTTAATCGTTCTCTTTATCTCTCCCTCCCTCTTACTGTCTCTCCTTCTCTCTCACACACTCTCGTCTTCTCCTATTTTCCACTGTTTGTTGGCAGTTCTTATGCGATTCTTTTACGCTCGATCGTGTGTTCGGCTTTCAGAGGCAACCAGGGCGCATATGTTGTACATACGCACGCTTCCACCACGTTTTGGGTGAGGATTTTCGGGTAAAAGGGTTGGAAAGGATCACACGAAGGAAGGGGGGAAAGGCGGAGTGTGATGGAGAGCGATGCGGTGTTTGCGAAGACGGAAAACGATCAACGGTGACAACCAGAGGTGGATTATGTCACATCACGCTTCGTCGGCGATCAATCACGCACGAAACTGTGACGAGGAGTGCCTTTTTCCTTCTTTGGTACGAGAAGTCGTGAAATTACGGGCCGTAAGTTCTTGGACTTGATGCTGGATGAGTTTTTTTCCCAGCATTTTGTAGAAGTTCCAGGCTACATCGAATGTGGAAATCCAATTCTGGAAGTACCTGGCCCGAACTCTAATGTCGGGCCCCTCGTTCGATGAAGTTCAACGTGATGATAGCAAACAATTTGGTATTTACCTGCTTTATCCTCATGACATCCGGCGATGTTAGACCCAAAAATTTGGCTTGTGTCGCCTCTGATTAGCCCAGATACAAGCTGTTGGTCGCAAACGCTATCACAATACTGCTTACTGCTCGGTGTCCCGAAATCGCACTCATGTCCAAATGGAGACGAACTGACGGACTTGGGCAAGCAAAGCCAAGCCTTGCCGACGAAGCCGTTCTTTTGGCCTCCACCAAAAAACCCAACGCGAGCAATGACGAAGCCGACGACCAAGACGATGGCGACAGCGACGAGTGTGTGATTTATTCTTCATTCGCGCAAATGGATAAAGTAGAATTAAGTTTATTTTTAACCCCCTTCTCTCTCTTCGTCGTAATTGAATCAGCCCAATCGCCCGTTCGAATCGGCGCGGAAAATAACGCGCTCGAGTAAGCGGCGAGGGGTTTGACAGAGGAAGGGGTCAGGAAAATGAGCGGGGGGGGGACGATGGCGAAAAACAATTCCCAAACGCGAGCACGAGGACGAGGACCTCGGCCCGCCGCGGCAAGTGTCAAGGATTGGAGGAAAACATTCAATTCTCCGTCCGCGCCGCCAACGGTGGTTCCGCTGACCAGGCAGCATTTTTCCTCGATAGGATATCGTTCGACGTTATATCACTCTTGTCATTCGGAGCGGTTAGGATACTTAGAAACGAGCCAACTCATCGTCCCAGCTGGAGAGGGAGCCGTTTCTTCGGGGGAGGCACCACTACAGGGACTCGTTCCGGAGCAATGTCTGTAGTTCGGTAGTTTGACTCTAAGAGGTTGGTTTATCGATAGTGATTGCTAACTTACGTTCCAATTCCTTGATGGGTTTCTGTTTGCTTTTTCGAGAATATAAGCCGATCGTTTCTTTTCTTGCTCTCTAGTCGTTGCTATGTCACGCGTAACGCCCAACCGTTACTTAACCAGAGGACGTTTTCCCTGTTGTACGCATTAAACTATTAGTTAACAAAATGATCTAACGAACTGAAAAATACTGGTCGAACCGCCTGGAATGGCTCGACACACGCCACAAAACAACACCCCACACATTCACAAATACACACACACACACACGAAGTTTTTCTTTCTGCAGTTTTCGATCGCAGAAAATGTCACATATGTTTCAAAAGTCCACACGGCGACCGATCACGCGCTGCACTCCGGTCCGATCAACACTCGACAGATGTTTACAGCTGAAGTGTATAATTTTGGAACGAGCTCTGGAAGAAACTACGTCGGAACGATTCGCAGAACTCGCCTCGTGACACTCTGACTCATTCCCAACTGGCCACCGTCCACTGCGTCGTACTGGTTGGCAGCAGCGTATTTTCTCTGCCAATATGGGGGGGGGGGTTTATTTTGTATTTTTCTCGCACTACTCGCTGACCCTCACCCCCCGGGCAGGCTGAACAGTCGGATTGGCAGAAGTTTATTACCCGTCTCGTGTCTCGGCCGTGTTTTTTTTTTTTGCGCACCCAGCCCGAGATGACCGATCATCCAGGCAGATAGTCCCACTGGCAGCAGCGGCACCAGTACGTGGAAACCGTCGTGGAAAATCGACCCTCCGGGGGCGCCCTGGCTCGAAGTCACACTCGTCTGGTCTGGCGCGTTTGCCAACCGTCTAGCGCCGTACCGTGTGCGGTGGACAGTCCGTTCACGGTTGCAACCGGGGAGAGGGAGAGCAGCACCCGGGTGCGTCTTCTGAACTGAAGCTGCCGCGAGCAGCTGTATCGGGGCTGTGTGGCTCAGACAAACGATCACATCGCGCGATCGCGGGCGAAAATCCCTTGGACACGATCGATATCACAGAGGGAGTGAGCGAGCGAGGCGATAGTGAAAAAAGCGAGGGAAAAGAATAGTCGCCGCCGACTTGGACGACGGAGCGCGTCCGGATCGCATTCTGGCAATAAATAGAACGAATGAAGCAAAAGTCCTCCGCGCTCCCCCGGCGTTCCGGGAGCAGAGGGCGAGCTGGGTGGCGGAAGGGGGGCTAGGGTTGGGGAAAGAGAATGACGGACGGGACCCTGGCCTGGGACGACGCCGTCAGCGACGACGACGACGACATCTTTTACCCGAAAATCCAGGCCGAATTGTACTATTTTTAGTGGCAACTGTTGGCCTGCCCTGGAGAAAACTACAACTACAACAAAGCGCCGTGACGGTGACAGGCGGCGAGTCCGCGCACTTTCGTCTACGTACCGATCCGGTGTCGGACGGCCGTCGTGTCGTGCCTGCCAACAGGTCTTATACTAGAGCGCCACATACACACACACACACACACACACATACATGCTTGCATATTTTCTCGATCTGCCTGGTGCTGTTGCGTAAATGGCCAAGGCAGACGCAATGTTCTGGCTGCGTGCTTTTGGTGGTGTCCGGTGACGGAGGAGGAGATGTCTCCATCTTCTTAGGTCCACCAACACCACGACGGTGGACAGAGTCCATTAGTGAGCAATCTTCCCGGGGTAACAGAGTAGCCCCGGATCGGTCATTTTCCTTTCCCGGGAATGGAAAAAAATAACTGTCAATCGACGGTGTTTCACAATCGGTTCCAAACACACGCGATCTTCTGGGTGACATATCGGGGTTTGAGGCAAAAAGGTACTGGCGGAAGAGGTCGAACATGACGAGTTTGACGGTGACGAAATCGAACTGACAGTGTTTCCAACCCTTTGGACATGCAATTCGCTCACTTCAATAAATTTGGGGAAACTGCCAAATTCAAGGTTCCAACAAAACTCTAAAACACCACACTCAATGCAGTTGCACAAAACATTCCAGACTAAAAACTTAACCGAAACTAAACCGAAACCTACTAGTAATGCTTACTACGTACTACAACCACGTCGAACATGCCCGGCTGTCCTTCGCGTCTAGAAACGTTTTCCCGGGGATGGCGGCTTTTCTCGCGCAGTACGCCGGTTACTGACTTCGCTGCCGTTTTCGTGTCGTTTTCGGTTTCGGAAACTTTGGAGTTTGCAAATTCTCCTATTTGCCTTGCGGAAGGTGTTTTTTTCTTTTGTGTTACTTTTTCGCTTCCCCGGTGAGCAGAGATTGAGCCCGGCCGAGAGCTCAACTCACACTTGCCGATCGATTGACTGACACTGACTGTGGCGCGAGTGTGTCGGCTCGCATGGGACATGATTTTCACGAACCGCGCATTTTCGACATCACATCGCGCAGCTCGTCGGGTTTTTCAGCGTGCGAGAATTTTCCCCAACAACAACATATAGTGAGTCGGGAAAATTGTCAAGAGAGGAGCGAATAAACGAACGAGGGAGAATAGAGCGGAAAACCAACGCGCGAAGGTGGTTTAGCACTGCTCTTAATCTATATTCGGATGCTTGGAGAAATACTGAAATCTCTGCTCTAATGTCGATGCTACTAAGGGTGTGAGATGCATGTAGTGTTATCAAAGCCTCTGGCGAGTGTAAATACATTTACCTGACAAGCATTTTCCAATCGGGTAACGAAAGTAACGCGTCTTGATCGAGAGCACGTTGCACTTGAAAACCCAATTAATTAATGCTGGTCGGCTAAGAAATAAATGGTGTAATACTTACCAACTTTTATTGAAAAACAATCCATCTTTAACACCGGATATTAGGACAAGGAGTTTCACATAAGTCATACGAACTATTTAACCGATGTTTGCAGTACTTGTGCTTTATTTGACTTTGATTACTGCTCGAAAGCGATATGGTTAAATGGCACGGCTTTCTGAGCAACAATCAAAATTTTATAGAAACACAGCTTTACCGTCGTAAGGGCCACACATAATCTAATGTTCACACTTCTTCAAATAGACGATATCAGGACTTAGCAGCTTGTTCAGTCGGAGCCTACTCGGACACAACCCTTTGCGGGCACTGCTCGAATTCAACTGATATCGAGTGATCACAGGACAACGAAAGCTTAACAAAGCTCGCGGAAGCTTTTAAATGGCCGTTGCTATGTACTCGCAGCACCGTTCTGCTCCACGTGCGCGCACGAGGCGGAAGTTCGTCGGCGCATTCGATGTGCACGTGCACGAAGCGGGAAGCACGACTCGGTCGTTGGGGAACGCGAAAGAGAAGGCTAGAGAAAATTTGTACATAAATACGGTGAAGAGCAATAGCTAAGACATGATTCCATACGGGGCCAGCAAACACGTGGCTTCTGCTTTCGCAACTATGCGCGAATGCAATTTGGATGCTTTTATTGCGCGCATCTTAGTCGTGCATTGTGATGGTGTGCGTATTGAGTTAAATTTGAATCAGACAAAAGACATGAATTGGCAAATTCATTGTGTAAAGTTGTTTTCATAGCCAAAAAGTAAAATTTTTATTTGTTCCGTAAACAAAATTCAATTTGAAAACTATGTAATATGTGAACATAAAAAAAGTTAAAACTGATTTATTTGCCAAGAATACATAGAGGTTATTGATTGGAATTTGGTTATAAATATAATTAACCTTCTTCATTGAAAATTTGATAAATATTTGATTTATTTTATCTGTATAGTATTCGTTTTAGACACTCTATGACAACTCACCCAGTTTGAAAGCAAACACATGGTTTCGGAAGCTTCAAAATTACTTCAATTTGATTTAGTTTAAAATTTATAGGTATTTTTAAAAACAAGTTTGAAACTGAGCACGAACTTATCTTACAATAAATTCGATCGGTAATGGAATAGGCCTGTACGTGGTTCAATTTTCATCCCCTGTCGATCCTATTCACACTTGAATTTTAATCGAGTCTCGCTAATTGATACAAGCAACACATTCGCGTGTCATAATTATGAATGGTTACAGAGATGAGGAAGATTTTCGGCGAGAGGTTGGGGGAAGCAATTGAACCTCTCATAACCTCCAACAAGTTCGACATGTTCGAATGCACTTAGCGACATGTCGGTGATGTTGGAGATATGCCCTCTCAGAGGGCAGAGAGGCAGGCGGCAACGAAATGACAGTAGCCCTTTTGGCACTTTCGATCGTTTGACAGCTTTCAAATTATTGACAATTGATATCCGTTTCCCGGGCGCGTGGACGATGTTTGCATAATCCTCAGTTACTTCGATTATCAACCCGACTTATAGTAAAAGAACCCCAGCACCGGACGACAGCTTGATGCAGTTTCCATGTTGGCGCTTTTTAGCTTCCCAACCATCCCAACAACATGTCCCGACTGCCCATCAACCCGGCGGAGCTCGGTTTCGGTCAAAAACTAGCACTGCATAATTAAATAA
The DNA here is from genome assembly GCF_943734705.1 of Anopheles coustani. Classification (NCBI taxonomy): domain Eukaryota; kingdom Metazoa; phylum Arthropoda; class Insecta; order Diptera; family Culicidae; genus Anopheles; species Anopheles coustani. The sequence goes on along the minus strand of NC_071288.1, from coordinate 3,215,748 downwards.
ATTATTGTATGGATAAACTGACAGCACGGGAATATCCTGACACGCCGTACCGTCGTCGCAGCCCGTCTGGTTCGTCGTTGTTCCAGTCGGCGTCGTGCATAAATTATGCCTTTTTTCCGTCGACGAACGTTTTTCCCTAGCAATGCAATGCAAGGGGGTATCAGTATCATCCCGCCACCGAAAAAATATGCTCTCGAAAGGATGCATTCCTCTGGCGAACGAAAATATCCAAAGCTAAAATGTTAGTTTTTCCTCAGCCCATCGCATTCGGCGTGGAAAGGGTGAGTGTGTGTGTGTGACTGTGTGTTGGATGCTGATGAAAACTGGCAGCAACACTACGTGAGTTTCCCAGTCCACTGTCAACACTGTCCTCCGGTTAATAGATGCTCGATTGGTTCGATTGCGCTTCGAAGCTGTCCATTTGTAATGCACCGAACTAATGGAATCGATTAGGGGCTAGTAAGCTTTTCCTTTTTCTCGAATTCAGCTACCTTCGGTGCATTTGGTTGAAAGAAAACCCTCGGTGGAAAGAGGGGTGGTCGAACGCGGACAAATTCTAAGCCGTTACAACCGTAACAAACATAGTTGTTATTTTATGTATTTCCAAATGCTGCCGAGAAAAGGACTTCTATCCTCTTATAATGCCTTTTCCTTTTCTTCAAACCTCCTCGAAGTGTGTTGTGCTTGATACAAACAACTTAAACACATGCCCACATGCTAGAAGCCACCGCAAAAGGGACTCTTCCATTCCAGACGCAGTGAAGACGTAAAGTTGACACTCGAAAGCCACTTCCACATTTCGGTGGTTTCGTGATTAAAAATTTACTCCATTTCCCGGTCGTTGGTGTTGCAGAAATAGAGATGCAGAAAGCGTACCCATCAATCACAACGACTTCTCGCCACAAATCCACGGAATGGTAGAACCTGGAATGAGGGTTTTCCGGTTGCATCACTTGCATGTCAAGCGGATGTTGGCAAATGTTAAGCGGTCGATCTATCTTAAAGGTAGCACGAGTATCATTTGTTTTGAGTGCGAAATGGGAAACGAAACCCCCGTTGTTGGGGTTTGGAAGAAGTGCATGATAGTCAATTTTCATTAGTTTCATTTGCAAAGCGAAGTGTATGCAACTGATGGTATCGGAAAAGGTAAAGCAAATAGCGGCGGTTCAGTTGGTACAGAATATGCAAACTTTTTTTTCCAAATGAAGTAATTGTTTACTTTTGACGAATGTAATCCATCTTGATTTGGTATAGACACTTGCATGGCGTGACACTTTCTTTTTAGGAGTCCGTTTATCACGTCTAATAACTGCAGGACTAGGTTTAATACACTACCATTTCGTAGCTAAGCACTGCTAAACACATTTCCACACAGTTTTGAACACAATTCGTAGCTTTTTTAGAAACATTTTCCATCAAAAATACGTTCTGGAACAGATTTCGCGTGAGGCCAAGCGCCTCGCAAGCCGCCATATTTGTTACTTTTACACACTTCCGCGCATTCACGAACATACACGCACACTCGGTCACACACAGTGCTAGGACACGGATGGGGGAGGAACGAGTGAAAAAAGCAAAAGAAAAGCGAACACCCACAAACGCGTGCTGCAACAACCCCCTACGCAATTTATTCGGATAGCAAGCGGGTTTTTCTCCTCCCAATCGGGAAAAATGGTGGGCAGTGCTGTCACTTTCCACTAGCGGAAAGAAAAAACAAACCCCCGTCTGCATTAAACGTGGGTGCGTTCGAATGAGATGGGAAATGCACGCGCCAAAACACTTTCACTTTTCTTTAGTCAATGTCAAGGATTCGGAAGATGGACGGGTGAAGTGTTTTCCATCGTGTGGGAAAAAAATCGTAACAAAACTAATGTTCAATTTTCCACGAAAATGATGTCACACGCAATCGGAACAAATAGCTAGAACGATTTCTAAAACCTATTTCAACACCGGCCGGTATGCTTGGGAGCCATTTTCTATAAGATTCCGGTTTATTGGTTTCTTTCCTGTTTCGCAATGGGTTTTCCGGCTTTTCACTTGAATTTTGGCTTCAGATTTAAGTTCTTCGGTATCACTTACGCGCCCACAATTTTCACTCAATGTTTTCCGAAAGACTCACTGTTTGTGGTCATAGTGGAGGAGCATTCCAAAGGACGACTCTGAAAACCCCGCGGTAGGAAGTGAGAGTGATGCGCACGCACTACCGTTCCCAGTCGAACTGAAAGCTGTCCAGCACCCCGAGCCAAGCAAACGCACCCCTTCCGGCGAATAATCCATCGAATCCTTGCCGGATCCCAGGATGAATGGTTTCAAACAAACGCGAGAGGAGCGGGAATGAAAATAAAAAGTTTAATAAAATAAAAAAACCGGTACAACACCGAAGGAAAGAGAGACCGACAAAGGAGGGAGGGTAAAAAGTGCAACTCAACTTCGCGCCAGGGCGAGCAACAATCGAGCGATCACAGCCCTTCATTAAAAAACGGGTTGCCGGGAACTCGAACCTGGCTGGGCTGCCCCTTCCGGTGCCGTTCGGGAACCATAATACGCGCGCCATGCAATCAAAGCGACGCACACATCTCCTTCCGGCAGCATCAAACCGGCGGTAGGCAATTTTAAAAAGTGTGCGTGTATGGCGTGCCGAACGCAGCCGACTGAGATGAGATGTATCAGGGGGTTTTCTTTTACCGATTCTGTTTAATATTTTCCCTTTGATTGTGTTTAATTTTTCCTTTAACCGCTTTTCGATTTGATCCCCTCTCCCTGCGTCTCTATGCCTTCAGATGACCTTCAACCTGCCAGGGTGCGGAAGAATCCTCGAGGAGTAAGAAAAGTCGTTGTCAAGCGTTTTCTTGCTCAAAATGGAAAAGGCAAGGATACTGCCACACACATTTGTGTTGCGAATAGTCTAATCCATACTCCAGATTGTCGATAAAAGAGTGAAAAAAAAAGGATGATCTCAATAACAAACTAAATGAAATGTGTAGCATTTTAGCGTATGAATGAAATATGTAGCTTAGCAAATCATTTTGTCACTAAAAATACTTCTGGTAAATTCCGATATCCTACATTTATAAAAACGTGATACAATAGTACAAAAGCTGAAAAGATGAAATATTTTAAACCCATAATGTGTCTCGTTACAAAATAATTTAAAACAAAAATTTAACTCTAAACAATCTTCAATTATATGTGCATAATTACAACCGATTATCAATAGTGTAAACAGATGTTAAACGGTGCTCTTTATTTCTTACGTTGAGTTTTCAAACTTCTTAAAATTTTACATGTCTCGTTGAAAAAACTCCAAGATTTTCTCAAGCCTGCTCAAGGCGACCTTGCGAACCGATCGGATTGGATCAATTTCCTTCGCTACTGAAGGATCTGCCGAAAATGAAAGAAAAAAAACTGCAGGAACATCAAATTGGATGTTCCGATTTTTTTGTGTTTGATCCCTCCTGTTCTCATTTCATTTCGCGCTCCTCGCTTCATGACGTAGGCAAAAATGTACGGACCTCTGCTAAAAGTGTAAATAATCACCCGGCAACCCCGTAACCGTTTCGGAATGAAAGCGCCCTTCGAGGGTTTAGTTTTTTTTATTACATTTTGTATCCCTCCTCTTCTCTCTTCATTTTGTCGCTTTCCTTTCAAATCCTCAACAGATCTTCGTCCTTACGCCCTTCTGGATCGGCTTGTTTTTTGCGCAATCCCTTGATAAAATGGATTAGGGGTTTTCTTGCTTGCTTCCGCCAGTTCGGTTCGCCGTTACATATTTCCCATCCTCATCCCTTTACCCGCGCGATGGGATCCCACTTTTCCAACAACAACCGGACGGGTTCATTTCGTGTCCTTTTGAGGCCCGTGTTTTTTTTTCCCTTTCGGGGTTTCGCTTTTTTAGATCATGTTTTGTTCATTTTCCTCGTTGTACCCCCTTTTTGATGCAGTGCAGAAAGCCCTTTTCTGCGAAACCCCTTGCGCACACGTTGCAGGATATTGCGCACACACGGTGACGCAGATTGCGCATGTGGTTGGAGTTTTGGGTTTGGAAAACCCCTTTTCACTAAAGTTGCGGCGCCGGCCGGGCTCGTGTATGGGTAAAAAATCGGACAAAGACACAATATATGGAGGCTATAGTGGTAGATAAAGAGGCAGAAGAGGTCAGATTCACGCCAAATCATGCAATTTTCCACTGGCGCATCGAGCAAATGCAACATTTGCCAACGGTTTCGCCTGGTAACAAACGAAACTCGGGGAAAAAACAGGGGATTTAAAGAAAAAAAACATATCGCTCATCGCATTTCGAGTACCTGAATGATTTTGTACTTTTCATCCCCCTTCCGAGTTCACACCCCTTCCGAGGCAGCAGCAGGAGCGGGGTAACCGAGAAAAAAAGGGGGAAGCATACGGAAAAGGTTTTAAAAGCTGAACCTCGGCTGCGCAGAGGCGCCTTTCGCGCCCAGACTCCCGGTGCGTAATGCGTCATATGGGAACCAAACTGGATGTACGTGCGTGTGTGTGTTCGGGATGCAACGGCTTGCAGCAGCGGGAACGATGCAGCTGCTGTCGGTTTATTTTTTAAATTTTTTACTTCTCACCATCGGGTTAAATTTCAAACGACGGTGCGCCACCGGTCTTGGATTTCGTTTTCTTTTCTCGTTTCGTTTTAGGACCATGATGAATGACTGTTTGAACGAGTCAAATTATAGCTCCCTTTTCACCTTCCGAGCAGCTTCCACAAATCGCTTCTCAAAGCCGATCCTTTAACGGTCAAACGAAAGCGATTTTTATTATTCTTTTTCTTTCCATTTGAAAACAGTTTTAGATAGTTCGGTGACCGAAGAGACTCTTTTGGGATGGTAATTGAGCGCTCGAAAGTGCATACACACTTTAAATCGATCCAAAATAACGAGTAACATAATCTAGGACCCTTGCATAACAAAACGATGTCGTCTATGAATTCTCCTTAAAAAGTGCAAACAACATAAACGCAAATAAACGAACAATATAGATGAATGATAGCTGAGCGCCTCTAAATGAAGATTTTGTACTATTACATAGTGAATTTATTTGATTTTCAACAACCAATCATCTTTAAAGATGAAAGTTTGTAAATTAATCAATGTAAAGTTCTATTGGAATTAGCTTATGTATAACTTTCAGCTACTTTCTCCAGGAGTGAGTGTTTCAATTCGTTTCGAATTTATGTAACAGCCAGCCAGGTAGATATAAATCACCTTAATGTAGTAACTAATGATCTTCGTTACTGGCCCGTCCAAAGTTGAGCAGTCCGTGCTGACATGGCCTAGTTACCAATCCAAGTAGCTCGGTCCAAGTCTGCAGCTCTCCATCTAACTCATGTATGTAACTAATGATGTAAAGACTAAATAAAGTGTTTTAAATGAAAAATGAAATCATTCCCAGCCATCCCCAGCCGGTTGCACGCGGAAAGAGGGTAGAGATCGAACTGCGCATTCCGATTGGACTCAAACTGACCATTGCAACAAGGGGCGGAGCAAGTGACCGTCGTCCAAAGGACCGCTTATAGCCCCGGGGGTTCCGTTTTTTCCTATCAAGTCCATTTTGCTGCAGGTAGGGAAAAATTGGGTTCGTTTTCGGACAACCATATGTGTTTCGTCGCACGATGGGTCAGGATATTCTTCTTACTTTATTATTTCCCGATTGAATTATAATTTCTTTTCACATTTGACCAACCCAGAGAAGAAAATTATCCTTCCGTGCAGGGAAAGAAAGAAGTAGTAGGGAAATTCATCTGTATTCTTGGCTCAAGAACCGCAAAACAGGACCCACGCTTGCTGAGCAAATAAAAAATGGAGGCGGAGCGTATCTAGCGACCCCTATGCACTTGTGTGCATACTGCAATTGCATCCGACGACACGTTTTTGACGTCGCTCTTCGTTGGCTTGTTGGGGGCGGTATTGTATATAACCGAAAATATGTTTTCCTCTTTAAACATACTTACTGAATCATCGCTTCTCGGCCTATACTTACCTGGCATAAGAGATGAATGACCGAAGAGGTCAAAATCTCTGAAATAAAAAAAAAAAAAAAAAAAAAAAAAATACTTACTGAAATGTTGAACCTTATGCTCTGCGTTTTGTGGAATTTTTAGTAAGAACTATACACATTTCGTCAAATAAATATTTGAATAAAGAGCTAAAAATTTACCTTGATGAACTACTACTATTTTTTAAGAACCTATTTTGAGATATACTTTGAGAAATAATAGAGTTTTAGATGGTCTACCGTAACATGAGATACGCATATTTCAAGTCAATGTAAGATCATTGCTATAAACAAAACAACATTTCCTTGTTGAACCTTTCTACCTGTCGAACGAAATCAAAAACGGTGGAAACAGTGAAACCACATTAAACACACTATCAACAAACACGTTTATGTTACACCAGTTCTATTTGTAATTTATTTTCTCCCATTGTCCGTATTCGTTTTCCATGTGGCTAGTTCTCATCGTTCTAATCGTTTCAATTGCGCGCCGATAGAAATTATAGCCACAAGGTACGTGCTTTTCTCAACCAGCTGTAAAATCTAAGAACACTCGCACTCGATGCATAAAGTTGGCAGGCTGGCAGGTTGGCGCGGCAGCTATTCCCCAGCAGAGTCCCGTCCTCGTCATCCTGTGGTAAAGCCACGCGGTGGTTGGTTGGTTTCCGGTGTGCGTTTGACATTAAAACAACGCCATACAGTTTAATTAGTTTATTCTTATTCATGATGAGTTTTTTGTTCGTTCATGCCACTCTTATTTCTTTCTCGCTAGTGTTTTGTGCTGTGCGTTCCCTTTGCGAATGCCAGAACGGGGTTTTCTAGTCGAAGCGATAGTCTTCATTATTCATGCCCTCTGCCTTTGCTAACACGACGCTTTCATCCTGCTTCTAAACTGCCGCGAAGGTTCTTTCAAATATGCTAAAGAAATATCATACTGGTACTTGCTGATGCCTTAATTGTTATTGACTATTACACACAAATAGAGGTATTCTTTGTAGTTCTAGAGTATCTGTCTCGTGTTTCTTTTGTTTTCTCTTCCTTTCGTTTTGATAATGATGCTTTTTGTTGTTGTTGTTGTTGTTGATTTCCAATATAGTATAATTAATATAAAAAAGTCAATGCACAACTGCATGGCCAGCCAGCAACCGGCCCCTTCTTCTCGGCTAATCAGTTCGCTAAATGGCTCGAAATCACCAAATTGTGTTATCTTGTTTCTTTTTAGCGTTCCCTGAAAGGGCTTGCATTCCCATTCCTCAACTCAGCTGCCTCGAATTTTTCTTTCCATCCACTTTTAAATCGAAATATCCATGATGGTTATGCTAACACTTCGGTTTGCCTTCCTAACATACAATTTGGAAATTTAAATGTAAATCTTTTGTCGAATCTAAACTACTACTAAGGAGTTTGTAAACAAAACCGAAGCTCTGTTATAAAAACAACATACATTCTTCTTTAGCTGAGCTGATAAGAGAACTGAATATGTTTTTTCCTATTCGTTCCGAGCGATTTTCTACCTCAAGGATGACAACAAACAGAAATTAAAAAACACAAAACAGAAACAATGGCTCGTGAACGAAAATTTCAAACCCCTTGAAGCCTTGTGCTGTTCGCACGGCCCAGCAGTTTGTTGGTTTGGCTTGTGTGTTCGGCTCCACAGAAGCCAACATCTATCGCTAGGTTTTTCTTCTACGTTTGGTTCGTTTTACTGCTCGCTGGGAGGGGGGGAAGGCAAAATCGAAGCGGATACAAACACCGGAAGCGCGGTTGTTTCTGTCTTTACTGCTGTATTCTTATATCGTAATAGTTGCATTCGAGTGCCATGGCAAATGTTTTTTGTTGTTTCTTTTTTTTTGCGATCCACAATACAATGTTGACTTAGGGTATGAAGAATGTATCGATGAACTTAACCGAAGAGACCGGGACGTACCCCTACCCAACGCACCCGCCGCCTAGACTCGCTAGATTCGTTCTATTATGCCTATCCGATATAACTTATGCGAACCGTGTGTATGGTATGTAGGAGGGTAGTATGCATGTATGTTTGTATGTACCGTGTGTGATTGATGTGCGTGATGGCTGATCACACCGAAAAACAAACAAAAGACGATTGTCACTTAAACTAAACTTTCCTCGGAACCGATCAGCTGGTCCCGCGCGGGGAAAAGCATGCATGACTTGCGTGGCGATAAGCAAGCGCACATTGCAACAAGCTGCTTTTGCCTAAACGGATCGAAGGATTGGGGAACCGAAGGCTTCTCCCAAAAAGTTCAGCACCTGAATGGGGTGAGAAATACTCGTTTATTGATAATACTGCAACGAACAAGACGATGCACTGACAAAACAAATTCAATGTTACTACTGTTCCGGCGCGGACAACTTGCGTTCGAACTGATACTAGAATTAAGTCGACCATGAAACAAATCTTTCATTTGTTTCCCTTTACAATTGTAAACCGTAAATCGAAAACACAAAACTATAACAACAAAATAATGGCACACAATCGCCATCAGGTGCTAGGCTTATTGGTTTGCTCGGTTCCCTGCTTCCCTCCCTTCTGAGTTCGCCTAAGGGCCGCTCTAATTTTGTTTTCGGCCCGAATTGCGCAGGATACAGGCAACATCAGCAGCAAACTAGTTGAAAAGCTTCACAATACTCATGTACCTCCTTCTTTCCCTCTGCCTGTCTGCATCTAATCTGCTCTAAACGTTCGGTTGGTTGGTTCCATGTATCGCGTGGTTTCAGTGTATGTTTCGGTATAGAAAAGAGTTAATCCTAATTGTCATTCTTCACATAAAATGTTCCAAAAATGGGTCGGCTTTCTATGGCCTCCAGTTCGCTGCACACTGACTCCAGTGGCTATGGGAGGGGAAGGAGGGGGTGCTTCTTTCGCAAGTGCCGCTCACCTTGCCCTAACTTCCGATTGTGTTCGAGATTGTGCATATCCGGTATGTACTGTTACCTTCTTACTTAATCTTACTGGAACTTGTTCGCGTTGGTCAAACCGATTCCCCGATAATAAGCCTTTACTCTCTGTTCGCATTCGTTTGTTCTTGTGTGTTCTCCAGGTTTTCCCTTTCTACGCATTCCTGGAAGGTGGAGTATATAAGAGAGACACGTTCTGTTTACCGTTTTCCATTTCCACACTCCTTGCACGCTACACACACCCATTCAAGCGTCGTCTTCATACCGTACGTATATTATTTTGTTCTGTTTTCGGTGTAAATTATTACTTAATAATGTGTTTCCAATAATTGCTACATCGAGCTGAACCGTCACTGTAACTCACTCTTATCAACAATCGTTTGCGATGCCTAGCGATATTTTATACAGATCGGCAAAATTTACAATGGCCCTATGTAAGAACTCATATTGTGCCTAGAGTATGAAAACGAAGAGAGAAGAATTGGTTTAGTGGACAAGCCCATCGTTGACAAATCGAGGTTCAAATAAACGATACTTACATATGTCTGTATCATTAGACTACGTTGTGCGCGAAGTTTCCGCACGACCGTGCAAATGTCGACGCGTTTTTCCGTCTTCAGCTGCATCACTAATATACACATGGCAACGAAAAGGGAACTTTTGTCCGTCCCGAGACTAAAAAAAGGAAACCAAAAGCATGGTTTGAAAATGGTATGACGATTTTCTTTGGGTTGCAAAATCGCTTCCTACCTGCAGTGAACGGCAATCGTGAAGATATCCTGCTGCTGGGAGCTATGCTTTTGCGCCTGGTTGACGATCTCGATCATGCCACGCGTCACCTCCGGTACCTCACCTTCCACCGTGGGCCAACCGTTGTACTGGAACTGCGTTACATGGATGGTGTCGTTCGTCTTGCAGTTAGTAACGGTGAACTCGCGCTTCGTGTAGTATGGCCCGCTTTCGCTTTGGATGTACGAAACGAGCAGATTTTCGTACTTCATCTCCTCGTCGGCCCAATAGCGGGGGCACTTATTGGGCCCATCACCAATCTGGTAAAGGTGAGAAAAAAAAACCAGGAAAATGAGTGTACACTGGCAAACCTTCAACCTTCTGCAAACCTTACCTCGGAAAACATAACGATCGTTTTGACACGCTGTTCGAATATCATGCGCCAGAAGTCAAAGATCGTCTCCTCCATCGGGTCCTGCGTGACGATGAAATTGTTCTCCTCATCGTACCCATCGACGAACGACGCGTTGATGTAGGTGCAATTGTCCCGGCCCGGAATCGGTGCTAGAATGACGCGATTTTTGTCGTACGGAATGCACGCATCGGATCGGTTCTTTGCCTTGTTCTCATCGCTCGAGCCCATCGTCGTGGTTCGCCGCGTGTCATCTTGGAATGCCTTAAGGCGCTGGAAGTGGAACACAACGCTTGTACAGGGATTGCCCTCCAGAAGGTTTGTTATGATCGGGAATTTGGCTCACTTGGAATTGCAGTTCAAGTCGAGATATTTCGGGATTCTCCGACGATGGTTGCTTCAGATTTTCGATGGTACTGGCCAACGATTTCTGATCGATCTCCGTGTCTCCGAAGTACGCCAACTCGGCCAGAGCTCGGTACAAAAAGATGTATTGTTTCTGTAGAATAGAACAAGATCGCAGTAAATGTAAAAATCATCGCACGATCGAAGCACTTCATCCTCCCTTACCAGTGACTGTACGAGAAAATTTCTTTGATAGCGCATATCACAAATGGTGTTGAAGATGGACACTTGACCCTCCTCTTGTAGCTGCTGTGAGAGGGTGTCCAGCGCCACGAAGGTACCCGTTCGCCCAACGCCAGCACTGCAGTGGACGAGGATCGGCCCGCGCTGCAGCGAATACTCCGAGTTGATACGATTGATGAACTTCGTGATGCCTTGCGGATGCTCAGGAGCCATAAAGTCTTTCCAGGCCAAATAATGATACTGACTTATCTCACGACATGTTTCCTCGCCGGAGCTAGCTGAACGTTTGGTAACCTGAAGTAGAAAAAAATTTTGAAAATAAGTGCCAAACAATCCCTGGTGTCAAAGAGTCTCCACTCCGTTCGTTACCTTCAGCGTGCGTACGATGTAATCCGCATAGTAAGTGATCGAATGGAACGTGATCAGCAGCTCGCCGTACTGTATCGAGTCGTTCGTACCCTCCGGCCAATATTTGGCGCACTTTGTCTTGTTGTACTCCTCCAGATTCGTCAGCATCACGATAATCTCCAGGTGCTGCTCCCAGATCATGCGCCAAAAGTCGTTGATCGTCGCGTCCATCGGTCCCTGGGCACAGATGAACTTCTTCCGCTCCTTGTAGCCGATGACGAAGTTCGCATTGATGTAGTCCGACCCGGCCAGCCCATTCAGTGGCATCAGCTTGACGCGCGTCTGATCGTACGCCTTGATGTCCGGGTAGCGGTTTTTCGGCATGTTCTCCTTCATGTCGGAGTTTTTCGTCGTACGATCGAGGAACTTATCCGGCAGCAGCTCAAACTCGTGCTGGAAGCCGTAGTCCGAGTCCTTGTGCTTGTCATTGTACGCCTTCGGTACGTCCTCTTTCGCGATCGGTGGCAGAACCGGTGGTTTCGCACTGCTGGAACCGAGCAAATGACGATGATGAGCATTAACACCGCGGCCACCATTGCACAGGGCGCGTCTATAAGAGAAGGGGGGAAAACACGAACAAGGGCGACACACAATAGTCCAAAAAGAATAACGCGACGCAAAATGGAAACATATACGTTTCTAACGCATTACACAGAGAATCGATCTTTGGCATGCAACTTCAAGTGTAAGTCTTACCTCAATGAATCGCCCAGGCTGATGGCTTCCCCTTCTTGGGCAATGTTGTTGCTAAAGTGTCTATGCAGGAAGCAAAGCACCAGCAGCACGACCAGCACCACCACGATCAAGGCGAGCAATACCTGAATAACGATTTTCAGTATAAAAGAGAGCTCGTCCCTGTCGGCATCACTCTCCGGTGGTGCTCCAGCGTTCATCTCCTGGAAGTATTCGCTGTAGGTCGACACATAGTCCCGACCATCGTCACCGGTGTCCGTTTTAACTTCAAGATAGAAAAACAAAATGTAAATACATATTGCCACTAACTAATTGCAAGCAGCCCGTCACCTACCAACAACTTCCACGAATCCGGTATAGTTGCTGAATGGATCGAGAACTCCGTCAAAGACTGTTTCCAGCTGTGCGATTGTTTTCATGCTGCTCATTGTATCACGCTTCTCGTGATTCGATGATGCCTTTCGTTCATCCTCAAGTGGAACGGCTTCATTGCCAGTTCTACCGCCAGGCAGAACAGTGACATCGGACGGAGCAGTATCATCATCAGTGGTAGGAGAAACTGCAAGCAAAAAGGACATAACGTTACGTTAACCTATCGATCAATCATAGGTGTTGGTGGTTCCAATCCTCACCCGTCGTTGCAGATGATCGTTCTGCATCGTAAGTGATACGATGCCGCATCTGTAAACATTGCGGACATAGTCCGACGGAGGGAGAATTCTTTCCGTCGCCTAGAAACACCTCCGTGTAGTTGAATGCACTAGCAAACACCTCCGCTAGGTACGTGCCACCGCGCGTATTATTGATCGAGTGTACCTCGGCGTAGCTACTGATCGGTGCATTCTCCGGGCTTGGCAGTGATCCATTATGGTGCATGTGAATGCGCGTTAGGTACACTTTGTAGCAACAGATTGGACCGTTTCGCTCCGAGAGCCGCGGAAGGAACAGCTTGAAGATCCAATTGTCATCCTCCGTGCGCAGTTTACCCCAGATCATGCGCCCCAGATGGTCGGGAGTGGTTGCCGGCATGGTGCAGCTGGCCGACGCCACCACACCGGGTCGCTTCGTTCGAGTATGCGCCGTCACGTTGACCGTATAGTTTGTGTTCGGCGGCACATTGTCGTACTCGGTGTAGAGCACGTTCTGCAGAATGTTCTTGATCTTTGGACCCCAGATTTCGTTCTTCATTACACCGTACTCCGAGCGAAAGTGGGATACTCCGCTGAGGATCGTTTGGTACGATATGATCTTACCGTTCGGCGACTCGGGCGTTTCCCAGCGGACACGCACGAAATTGCGCCGCGAGATGTTGTGGTGTGAGCAGGTGATCTGTAGGTTGCGCGGTTGCGATGCTTGCCCATCACTGGTCGTGCCGTTGACCGGATCCGACCAATTGCCGCAAATTTTCGTCAGCTCACTGCAGGCTCGCACACGGAAGGTGTACTCCGTGGCCGTCGCCAGGTTGTCGAACATGTACGGAAGGTTCCGACTGTTTTGCGGATGAAACGCTTCCTTCTTCATGATGGACGCATTGACGCCGGCTAGCGAAACGACCAGTTCGTAGTATTGGATGTAATCGGTGAGGTTGGCCGGTGGCGGTGTCCATCCGATTGTGATCGTCGAGTGCGTACTCCCTTTGACCTCCACCATCGGAGTGAAGCTCGGATCGGTGTCGAGCGTCCGAATTGTTTCGCTGTACTCATGAAACTTTCCCTGGCCCTGGCTGTTCGAGGCACCCAAACTGATCTTGTAGTCCGTTCCGGGCTCGAATCCGTCCAGAACGTAGAACGAATTATTCGCACCGATTTGCTCACGGTAGTACGTCTGCGTTTGATCACCCGTTTTCAGATATCGCACGATATAGCTTTTGATCGGATCGTTCCCGTCGTTCACGGTCCAATTGAGATAGATCTTGTTGGCGCCGACCGCCTTCGCGTAGTCGATCGTCACTTGGGGCACGTCGAGAATCAGCAGGGCCATCGATCGCTTTACTTCACCGTAGTCCTCCTGCAGCTGTGCCGATTGCGGCACGATGCACGAGTACGTCCCATTGTGCGCCTTGGTGAGATCGCGAAGCGTGAGTGTGGTGTTGAGATGACGCTCGTCGATGAAGCGCCTGTTAACGTTGCTGGCCAACGCTCGCTGACTGTTATCGCCCGAAGCATCCTCTTTGAGCCAGTAGATGGAACTGTTAAAGTACGATAGTGGATACGCCTCGATGACGCAGTACAGCTCCAGGATGCTGGTCGTCTTAGTTCTAATTCTTTCGTCGCTTGTTTTGGTGATCTTTGGTAGGATTACGGTGCGCACGTTGTACGACACGTTGAGACCATTTTCCAGATTGTAGCAGGTGTAGTTGCCTTCGTCGGTTGTGGTAAAATTGTGTATCGTCAGAGTGAAGTACAGTTTCGGAGCGTTTGCTTCATCGGTTTTATCTTCGTCGGGCACTACAAATGACCATTTCCGAACCGGCGCGCCGCTGTCTACGATCTGAAACGTAATTCTGAAACAACGAAAACGGTGCGTCATTAAGCAAATTACAATTGCAACGCTTCCTTGGACGTATCGGAATAGGTGTATCGTACCTTGGATTGGTAATGTTTGCACCATCCTTGTGCCATACGATATTTTGATTTTCGGACGTAGCGCAGGAAAGTGTCCCGTTGCTACCGCGACTGAAGTATTCCTCCCGCACTACAAAGAAATCGAACATGAACAGCGTTAGTCATCATCTGTCCAGTTGTGGCTCTTCTGGAGATGGCCTGCCACTGCATTACCTTGGTTACCCTCCGTTGCAACGGACTGACACAGGACGTAGACACTAACGAGCCAGCACACGGAGGCTTGCTTTTTCCACATTTCTCAACAGCTCCTAGCGAGAGCGTGAAGCTGCGGATGCCACTTCACCTGCTCTACCACTGACACTTCCGCTTGGGCGTACCGGCACCAATGACACTGTGGGAGTGTCGAGCGAAGTTTGTTCGTAAATTAATTGGCACAGCGTTACTATTTGTTTCGCGGGGAACGGATTTATCTCGCCCCGTTCGTTTATTGCTCGGATGGATGTGCCACTGCTTTCACCTATTCGTGTTGTTCTTCTTACTGTTCTGCCCTGCTAGCAGCGCCCACGACGGAACACTCCCCTTCTATCTGACGGTGGATCCGAAGGATGCGGCTTATCACACGCGTTTGCACCTTATCGTGTGTGAATTGAGCTCTTCACTCTATCGCTACAGCACAGCGAACGCCATCACACAATATTTACAGCATTTGATGCATGGTGGACCGCTTTTGGAAGCGATTTTCAGACTCTATCAACACGCGAAAACAAAAACCACGGGAGCAACACAATGGCGGAGGCACCTTCCAAACAAACTGAAATAGCAGTAGTGTTGTGACATGCGGAGCCGGATTGGACTTAATCCTTTTCCGTGCTTCTCCGGTAGGATCGCACCTGTTATAGAATCAATCAAAACGGGCCTAAATCACAGAGAGATGCTTAATTTTGTTGATACAACGCGGAATATACTTTTAATGACGAACTTCATACATATGAAGCTTTAAAAATCAATGTATGATACATTCTTTCTTCTGCGAGAGGGAAACGTACCTATTTCTTAGCCGGAGTTTATCCATCACTAGAGTCCGAATCTTCGATCGGACAAGCGAGTCATTGGATGAATGAATCACCTTGTTTCTCTCCACGATTCTCTCCACAGAGCGTTCACTTTCTTGTCAACTTTTGACGTTTCTCCAAATTCATTCGTCTTGAATGCCAAGGTGAGAGAGTTTAAAGAGGTGAGTTCCTAACCGGCCTTATAGTTTCAATTTTACATTTTGAAATCCCAAATAGAGCTATTATGCCGTCCTGCATATCGAATCTAATGTATGCCAATAATGTTTATAGAGTACGGGTACTGCCAAAGAGAACAGTTATTCAATAGGTTCCAAAATTGGCCAACATTTTTATTTTATTTTTTGTGGTCAATCGAGCACAACTCACCTCCTTATACACTCATCGTGGTCAAACCGGTATTGGTAAAAGCAATGAATTCATGGAAAAGAAATGAAGGTATAGAATTTACGAATGATGCTTGGAGTTATTTTATTGTGGTACCCAAAAGTTATCGAATAATCATGAGAAGATGTTCTTTATAAATCAAAGAGAGCTTTCTGATAGTAACTGTTTGTCAGAAAGCATGCCGCACTCGAGAAGTGAGTCAGAGCTATTTGATTCTTTCTTGGGTTTGAATTTCCATAAGGAAATATTGCAACTGCAGTGAAAAATTTCACTCGTCGTAGTAGTATGAAAAAGTAATAAAATATTCAATAAATTTTTAATATTTGAGCTGAATTGACCTTTTGTCGATGCCTTTTGTACGTTGATTTTTGAATACCTAGCTGCAATACCGGAAAATCAGATGTAGCAATCTACACACAGCTGTTGCTTTATCATACATTCTTTCTATCTTTATCATGCAAGTGAATCCCGCTTATAAGCAACCAAAAGAGCGGTGCAAAAATAGAACTCCATTTTATCTACCGGAAAGAATCATAAACATGGATAAGGAAATAAATGCCGATAACAACAAACGATTTGTTAATTTTACCTTGCGATCTTTTTGTTTCCATGGGAGTATCACCATTTTAAACTGCGTTGCTTAAATAATGTAACTGGTGAGTAGGAGTAGTCATTTCGCATTAAAAAGTAAGACTTCGTGTGCAGAAGCCATATCAGGCGGTTGTATTGCTGCTATCCTTGCATGTTTATCACATTCGACTTGTGAGAGCATCTCAAACAACGTGCTACGACGAAGAAATAAAAAAACACACACAGTTCGGTCCGTTCAATAATTGTATTACTAAATCAATCGGCACAAACGCTTGTCAATTGTGTGTCGAGCGGATTACTTGCCACTTGACTGATTGGCTCCGTTATCTTTCTAGTGGCAAACAGAGTGGCCTAGCATCGACACGCGGTAGCGGGACTGGCGTAGCAAAATTCCAAAAGTAGTTCCCAATATATCAGGGTACGAACAGGAGAGCGTGAAGACAAGTTACAAATAGTTTCCACTCCACGAGCATTCACTGAACTAATCATCATTAAGACCGGCGATGTTGCTGAATGTTAAAAATGTACAATCAACACGCTGGTTGTATGGCACATCAGTAGCAGGAGCAGCAACAAAGTTCCAGCTGACTGATTTAGAGATTTCGCGTGTGCCATGGGCTGGCCCAGTTCTGAGTTGACACGGTAGCATCTCTTCCTATCGCTGCGGATGACGCAGGGCACTACTAGAGTGTATGGCAAGATGGACGCTGTACACGTTTTACTGAAGGCTGCGCAGGTATGATTTACGACACCTCAGCCCCTACCTCCCTCTTTACCACCCCCTCTTAAAGATTCTATTGTTGGTGACAGAAATTGATAAGTTTCTTTGAACAATACAATCTATTTGTCCGATATCACGAAGACACGAGCACATAAAGTGGCCTGCAAACGGTGCACAGTAGCGTCAGAAGGGTGTGGACGCAGCACCCTTTACCTGGCACCGGTTATGTCAGTGCGTCAGATTGTCGTGTGACGATGGCGCGAGGCACTGATAAAGGCGCGTCCCGACCTCACAAGCAGCACGTTTTCTCGGCAACCCCTTTCCGGGGCCCTTGGGGCTCATTTGCAGATCAACGGAACAACAACAACCGCACGGACGCTTCCACGAGGCCAGATCTTTCCTCCCATGTGGACGGTGGAGTCTTAATCCAGAGGTTCTCTTATCGCAGAGGGACTGACAAGAATAAATAGGGAACAAAAAACATTACAAAATATTTCATAATTTTTTCTTACGCGTTTTGGATTGGCCGCGGCTAGTTCCTGTAAAACCATAACACGTTTGCTTGACCAGTTTACGGGTACGGGGTTTTCGATAGGTAGGAAATTCAGGTGCAATTTGCTTCTGGATATCTTCAGGCTTTGGAATATCTTGTCTAGCGTACCCAACCGATTATCTGTATCACGGTTTCTGATACTGGTATAATACTTTTACGATCTCCAGTTTATGGTATACCGAATTGGCAATTAACGAATAATGCTTCGGCATGTGTTCTTGTAGTACATTCTCGCATATATAACATTAGGGTACAATCTCGATTTCGCACTTAGTATATCTTTTCGCACCAGTCAAGTTTGTTGGCGTTGATTAACGATCTCCGCAGGGTCTCTATCTGAAGGGCGTTGGATTGCAATTTGTTGATAGTCCTTGCTTTGTCCTTATCGGAACGAATCGAATCGAATCTGGAATCGACACAATAGAGCATCCATAATGGTATACGGTTGGCTGCGAAGGTTGCCAAATTTTGGATTCAGATGCTATTGTTGTATTTATTTTAGTTTATTTTATTTATTTATTTATTTTTTTATTCATTTTGATAGCTCATGTGGGTGTGTGAGGTTTAAGAAAATCAGAGAGTGAAAATCATGCAATAAGTAAAAGTCCCGCAAAAAGGAATGATTAAGTATTCGCGGCACGTTCCGCATTTTAGGGACACATTATAATAAGCAAAGTTATGCTGTCCAGGAGTTCGTGAAGCAGCACCCAGCGCACTTGCACATTCGCACCACTGACTGGCACAAACGACACGAAGCACAAACCCCCGGTATTAGCCGGTACTTACCGGCTTCGGTTGAGATTTCTATTTGCATTCGATGGCGCTACGGCATGACGTAGTCGCACATAACCTTCCATACTTCTGCTGCTGCTTCTTCTGAACCGGCAAAGGATTACATGGCAACGTCAGGGAGGGGTGCGGTACAGGAGATATCGCGTAATGGTGTCCGAAGGTTCACCGTGGTCTGCCATCGTCCACGCACGCAAGAAGAAGACACACGTTTAAGCATGGTCGGATTACGGATTTTCGGATTCACCTGTCACCCCTGTGTTGGCCTTTTCGGGTGTACGTCTTCGCCTGAGCTGGCCAGTCATACCGTACCGTGTGGCTTATCTTTACAAATATTAATTATGAACGCGATGATAACCGCCGGCTTCCAGGAGCTGTGGAGTAACCACTTTCCGTGGACCTCATGGCATAGACATAGATTACACCGAAAGAGTGGTTATCCGCCAGACTCGTTGACCGACTGTCTTTACCATATGCCGCCACCGTCGCCGCCACCACCACCGTAGCTCCCTGTTTTTGCTCCCCTCCACTCCCCCAAAGACCCACAAAAAGATAGTGGATCATGGGAAATCTTATAATGCCCGATCCAAGGTGCGTATTAATTATTTTTGACTTCGCCGTGTCGGCATTATCAGTCACGCTGGGGAAAAAAAAGATCAATCCGCTATATCCGCCCGATATCTTGGATGCGGCTGTCATGTCCGATTGATTAAGGGATCTTCAAGTCGGTTTTTCTTGTTGTTTGTATTTTGAAGCTTCCGAACCATTAATCCATTGGATACAATCCCAAACGAGCTTGAAGATACGGCGCTTCCCTTTCGAGGAATGTTTTGTTTTTACGTCAGAAGGAAATGGTTATCTGTTAGGACTAATACTTTCCTCGAAACGTTATGCTGACATACCTCGATAAAATGTGTCCATGTCATATTGAAACCATGCCCTCAGCCTTTCTAATCTATGTTTTTTGGTTTAACATAACAAAAATCTATTTTTGTACCTTCTTAAGCTCAAGTAATACTTTGCTAACTTCTTGTAAGATTTTCCACACCGTCACAATACATCCAGAAATAAAAAAAAGAAATCTAATCAACATGGCACATTGCCTCTATCGTGTGGGAATGCACTATGTTCCCTGATGTTGAGTACAATGGGGACGGGACTCGACTGTGGACCCGTCAAGGCCAGCACCTTGTCCGATAAGCGTTTTCTTGAGGACGTCATGGTCCACGTCCCCCCAGTCTAGCATCTCTAATCACGCGCACAGATTTTCGGAATGAATATCTGTCCAATATGCCATTCCAAAGTGGTCGTTTACTTTTTTCTCCCTTCCCCCCCACCATCTTTTTTATTTTTTGATCGCCATCACCTTCCATTCAAGTTATCTGTGCCCAATGTTTGCATGGCAATTAGCGCGGATTGCGCGAAGTCGTGTACGAACGTTTTGCACTGCAGGCGCCAGAGCCTTACTCAGGGGTTTCTTCATACTGTGAACGTTGCGTTGCAGAATTTTTTGGAGGAACACGAAGACGCTCTAATCGAAGCTGATGCGTGCTACTTCACTCTCCACACGCTGGGTCAACGGTTTTTCGGGACGAGACGTCGACGCGATCGACGAAAAATTCCGGTTAGCGACAACGGTGAAAACTAGGATGGCAAACAGACCAAAGGGAGTTTCGGATTGCTGCCTCACGAAAGCGAAATGTAAACACCACACATAATGAAGCAAGAAAAAACACAGAGAGAGCAAAGAAAAAAGGAGTCCGTTTATGATTTCCGCAAATTTGCAGCATGTTTTCATCAATTGTTCTGTTTGTGTTACTTATGATTTTTGATAGTTTTCTTTACTGGCTTTTTTTTTTTCTTTCATCACACATCTCACGCGTTCTCCACTGATTTTGCTTGTTTACACAGTTTTGATCGTTTCGGTTTTTTTTCGTCATCTCCTCTATTTCGTGACAGTTTTCAACAACCGTCTGTTATTGTTTTCTGCGGACGTTAGTCGAGGCGGGAAAGGTTTTCCCTACCCTTTCCTAATGTCCAAAAAGATACGCCCACTTTCTGTCTTCTGATATTCATCGGTTTAACAATTTAAAATCAGTTGTCAGTTGTTTGCTTGTTCAGCTACTAGTTACTTTGTTAAACTTTCGCTCTAATGTTGTCAATTCACAAATGTTTCGTTTTGGTTTTGTGTTGTTTTATGTTTTGTTTATCATTAATTCAACAATATCTGCGTATTTCATTAGTGTATGTGGTAGGAATAATTTGAGACTGCGTCGGTTTTTGATTTTGGTAAATACGTTTATTTTTGAATGCTTTAATATATCTTTATTTTCGCCTCACCAACATTGCTTTTTGTATCTAGTAATACCTTTTCGTTTTTTTAAATCTGTTTGAGTTTTTTCTTCTTTGAGTTTATTTTTCTTTTATTTATTTGTAACAACCCGATGCTACACCGGAAGGATGCAGTTGTAACAGAACGAACCGCGTGGCATCATCAACGAGGTGCTTTAAAACATTACCAGTGTTTTTTTCTTATTTTGTTGTCTGCCCGGATCATGAACATAGTTTTTGTGGGGATGCATGTTTCTTACCATGTTTTATATATGTACCTCTTCACTTTTCGCTGAATTCCCGTTTCGTTCCGTTTTTTTCTATATTTTATTCGCTGGATTTTTAGTCTGTTTGTTACGTTTCACAACAAAATGAACAAATAGAACTACATCGATGAATATACAGCAAAAGTGATGAAATATTTGTATATGTATATGTATATGTATATATATATAATATATATCGTAGGCTTCATTCGAATAGCTTCCCTTTCTAGCACCCCCCGCTCGCTCCATACACACTTTCTGAAACTTGCTGTGTTATTCTCTGTGTCTTTTTTTTTAACTTCTTACTCACAACTCTCGTCGACCTGTGTCAATAATATATAATATACTATATGTTTTTGTCCGTCTTTTCGTTTATGTATATATATTTCTTGTCCTGTTTTTTAATTATTTATTTTTATTTCGTTTTGTAAACTGTAGCCGAACGTATGTTTACAACTGTTTTGTTTTTAATAGATAATACAATGGTTCATTGATTTGTTGGTTTTTAAGTAATATTATTGTAATAGCAATAATTTAGTAACACTTGTATTTGCGTTTATTGAATTAATTATAATTTAATTATTGTATTAGATTTCGTTATCTTTCTTCTTCTTCTTCGTCCCCGTTGCAGATGGCTTTTCAGTAAACACCCTTTGAGCGCGGTACATTGCTTACGATAATCCGCAATATCGTTGTTGGCCTTCCTATGCCACCAAATGCTGCAGTCCAGCGTGACCTTATCCGTAGTAGTAATCCCGGCAATAGTCTTTCTGGCGGTTTCAAATTGTGTTCCGCGCCAACGGGAAGGACATTTCCACCTCTTCCCGAAGCCTCAGTACACGCTCCGTTTCCTTCTCAGTAGATTTGTACAGTCAATACTTTCAAATTTCACCGCACCCTTCATTCATACAACAGAATCTTATCTTCTATGCTCCAGGCCTACGTCGTCGTCGTCGTCATCATCATCATCATGATCAACTGGTAACACTATTATTGCATTGCTTTTAATTTATCTGCTAATGATCTCGGGCCCACTTCGTGGCAAAAGCGGGCGCCGGAAAACAGCAACGAAAAAGAAAACGGGTTTCCTCTATCGAATCTAATAAACGTAACGCAAACTGGTCTCAGTTCCATGCAACAACGATACGGTTTAGGTAGTGTGTTTGCTCGCTCTAAATTCACTCTTATCTAATGTACTTTGCTGTTCTCACTATCGTCTCGCGTGCGCGCCCCAACGCACTGCTTCGCTACACGATTGATTTGTATCACTAGAAAAACGTAAAAGCTAACACTTAAACTTAGCAACAACTTGTCTACTTACAACGAAACGTACGCGTGGTTAACAAATACAGAACGTAAAACAATTGCGCGCAACAATTGTCGCGAAGAGCGTACATGCTAAGAACAAACAAAAAAAAAAGGTTAAAAGTAAAACTCAACGATTCTTACTACTTCCTACATTAATTATTGCACCACCGGGACCTTTTTGTGCCTCGTCGTTTGTCGTTCCTATGTGTTGGGTGTTCGAATGTGCAGCAAAACCACTCAAACGATCGGGCGGCAGACATTCTTTTGCCCTATCAAAATACTGATCCAGCGACAACCACTACCGTCACATAACAGTGAAAAGTTGAAAAACGGGACACACATCGTAGTCCAGCAAAAACAAAAAGAAAAAAATGAAAAATAAAATTCCCCAACTTCAAGACGTCAAGCGGATCGGGCCAAGAGTCTCGTAAATCCCTGAAATCTCCTAATCTCATCCTAGTGCGCAGCATTACGCGATTCACACACGAGCATCTGTTTGAACTAGCGCAAGCTGACACATGCCAGGATAAGCGCACTGTGTGACGGGTGGAAAATCATTCCCGGACCTTGCCTTTGCGCTTGGCAAAAGGGTAAAGACGAGATTGTAAATCTTTCCTCGTAGTAGGCCGCCTGCGATGACAGTTCGGTTCTGGCGGGTCGCACCTCCGTTTTCCAAACGGAAGCACCGTAAAGTTTGCGCCCAAGGAAAGCGTGCCCGTACTTATCACGTTCTAATGCTCGGTTCAACAAATCAGCGAACAAACTGCCATAAGTATGAGATAATACATTCATTGCCTAGTCGGCCTCCTCCCGCTGGTCCGAAGGTATCCCTTTGTTTGTCCCCTGTCAATCTTCGCGACGCTTAGCCCCATTAAACAGAGCAACTATTGCGGTGGCCAAATAAGTACTGCCCTGTGCAAATTAAGCACTTTCGTTCCCTTCTTTCTGATTCAGGGGTCGTTCATTGTTGTGTGGTGGAAAAAAAACGTAATCTAATGGAACTCTATCGTGCACGCTAACCTTCCACAACTAATAACGTCATTGGTTACATCGTGAGCAACACGTTCGTTTTAGGTATGATTTGGTAGTGACGCCACTAGCGACATCCCCACGGACAGGTGGGCATCCAGAATTCCCATCGCCAATGTGGTGACGTTGAGCATGGCACGATTTTCCTCTTCCTCCCCCTCTGGACTTCTTCTATATTCCTCCTGCACAAACTTAGAGTCGATAGAGCTGTCCCCGCGGGGAATCAGCGAATCTGATCCAGCTGGCCAGTGAGCACGCGACCGTTTGCTCACGGTTTACTATAAATTTCGGCGATTATTGTCATATACAATCGGGCATATAATAGTTTCGCTGCCGCAAACTCCATTAGCAACCAGTGCACAGCAACGTGTTTGTCTCGTGCGTGTGTCTACGGGGAATCGCCCCGTAGACAGTTTCGATTCAAGGAACCTGGGCAATGAGGTTCTCGGTGCGCCCCGGTGGGTAGGGAGGTTAGGGAAGGAAATGGGAGGGGGAGATAATAGGCAAGCTCATGAAACACGTTTTTAACCAGAAACATCAATTACAAAACATGATATCGATAAATCAGTGACGTTATTGTAGCCTTCGGAGTTTTGCCCGGTTGTCGTGAATCCCTCCGGGTCGTCGAATCGAAACTCCAAACGTTCTACTTTGGGAAGAAAAACAACCCCCTTTGCGAGAGGGGACAATCCATGGCGTCATCGTGGGGAGGCCGCCGATCAAGGGACCGCGATCGTCGATCACGTTGCTAGATCTCCGATGAAGGGAGAAGAAGATACAACCTTTCCCCCATCCCTCCCCATCCACCCCCCCAGGCGACTGCGTAAACGAAACGCAATTAGTTAAAGGGCAAACACACGCCACGCCACGGAGGTTTACCGAGCATTCCAGACTTCTGACTGCGCTGACATTTCTCATTTCAGCCCCGTTGG
The DNA here is from genome assembly GCF_943734705.1 of Anopheles coustani. NCBI lineage: Eukaryota > Metazoa > Arthropoda > Insecta > Diptera > Culicidae > Anopheles > Anopheles coustani. Next base: position 3,191,434 of record NC_071288.1, on the reverse strand, counting down.
AGTGGAATGTGTTTGTATTTTGATTCCCTTCTAAGCGTGTCTTACAGTTTGATGGGTGGAAAATGTTATAGGATTCTGCGCTGGAGATCAGAACAGCTGTACAATCCATCATTACCCCGCTAGAGCGTGAGTGATGTCTATTTTCCAAAAACTTAAACGACAAATGATTCACTACACACGAGCGTGCCCTTTCGTTGTGCTCGCACAGTGTCGAAGATGTTGATAACTGATGCTACCCAGTTCCTCGCGCCCCTTGTCGCCACCCGCGCCGCTTGCCGATATCTCCCGGCGTCACAAAGTTTTGTCGCCCCTTTAAAAAAGCTGCAACACAAACACAGCCTTGCTGGCAAACGCACCAACTCTCCGGAGACACTGTTCGTCGCGCCCGCGAGATAATGGGAGGAATTCTTGGCCGTCGTGCATGGAAAACTTGTCAACTTCCATCCGTCGGTGGTGGTAGAAGAAGCCGAACATGGGGCAGCAAGTGGTGGCAGCGAGCGAGCGAGCGAAATAATAGGGCTGATAAGCGGTCCCCGAACATGCTGCTGGCGCCGTAATTGTCACCGTGAAGATTATGCGGGATTTGTAGGACCGGGGAGTGTTGGAGCCAAAGGGTACGGGAAGATTAGGACAGGTAGAATGGGGGTGGGGGAAACAGAAAAGAGGCAGAGGTCCACCGTCGCCACGCAACGCGAATCGCCAACGTCACGGGGCAGTCATATGAATGAACTTTATCTATAACACGCTCTTGAAGTATGTCCCACATCGTCGTCACCCGACACAAAATCGTCAGCAGCGACGTGTCGTCGTACGCCATCAGCGGCAAGCATAGAATAATTGATCGCGATTCGTTCCTTCGCATGGGTTTCTTCCACCGCACATGCCGCGAGAGACTAACCTCTTCTCCGTAGCTGACCGCTTAGGGCTCTATCTTGCCTCGAACGACGGCGACCACCGACGACTACCATTGTACGCTGCCATAAACAAATAAATCAAATGGCTAGCCAATCGATTGAAGTATTGGAAGCATTAAGGCAGCCACGACCCACGCCAACGGTGGGTTTAAAACATTGCTCACTCGGGATCCAATTGATCAGTTTGATAAAATTGATATAAGCTCCCAATCGTCATCGTCGTCAGTGGCCCCTTTGCGTGCTGGGTCATCGCCATCGGTACTACTGTACGTGAGAACGACGGACCTTGGATCAGCAACCAGTAGCACACACACACACAAAATCATGGGTAGCTGAATTAGATTAACCGTCCCAACAATGCCTTCAATTCGGGTGCCTTATTCTTGGCAATTGTGGCATGCTTAAGGTGACTTATGTCTGAGGGCTTCAAAAAGGAACTCGCAAAAATGTGCCTTTTGCGTAAGATCACCAGGAACCAGGAGATCATAGGAAGTTAGTTATCAGAAGATGGCACATAAGTAACAAGCATCCAACTTCAAAGATCTCCCGCGTCCGCCAAATTCCTGTCGACGGCCTTGAACGTATTCTGCAGCGTAGTCCAACGTGATCGTGGCTCCTTCTCTTTTTTCCACGAATGTTTCTTGATTGAACCATTTGAACATCACCGAGAACACACACAAATTTGTTAGTGGCCGATCTCCGCTCCGCAAAGTCCTTCCCCCTTTTCCTACCGGCACAGTGACTGGAACTAATTGTTTCAACATAATGTGATTCTTCGTTGGTTACACTCTGCCTCCACCGAGAGGTCAACCCCGGCGGAGTCTTCGGCGGGTTTGCTCGCTACACACTACACGCGTCTCAACGACAGTTTGCACTACCCCGCCACACACTCATCTGCATGATGTCTACTAGTTTGACTTAGATATGGTTGCGTTTCCTGTGCGATATTTATATATGTGTATAACAAGCGTCAAACGAAACTACAGGCGACATTCAACCGAACTGAATGTGGCATGATACGGGCGGTTGTCCTGGATTCTAGCTATCGATATCTCTAGCGTTTCCACAGCCTCACAGAGGACAGCCTCACTCTCACTCCCGGTCTCTCCGCTGCTTTTTCCCTATCACTCGATGTCACGATGATGAAGATGTTGATCATACCCGGAACCCGGTCAACTGTCGCCGGAGTGGCGTATAGGGACGCATAGGATCTAAGTTATACGGGCCTCCCATAATCAAATTCCTACCATATCGCAGCCCTAGCACCTTCCCAACCCATGCCTCTTCCCCGACTTCCATTAAACATACGTTAATATTGTAACAACAATCGTGCTCTCATCATCATCACCATCACACAGAAGACTGATTCATTGCACGTTTCGTTTGATTTTGTGTGCCGTCTGTTTTTTCCCTCGTCTTTCAGAATACTTACAACTTATTGATTTCGGTTGACGGCCTTCGGTTCTGTACGGATGACAACGGTTCTCGGTGCTTTTGATACGACGCTCAGTATGTTGTAACAGAATGCTGCTGCTGCTGTTGCTGTTGCTGCTGCTGCTGCTGATGTTGATGTTTCTGCTGGTTACTATGGCGATGAGGATGTTGATGATGGTTATGGTCAGGCTGATACAACAGATCCAGCTCCTCCGGGATCGGCTCGTGCTGTTGCGGTTGATGCTGCAGCGGTTGATTACTGGTATTGCACAATACTAATGGCTACGACTCCAGCTTCACGTTCGTCTCGAGCGTAAACTGTAGCTGCGACTGGAGGCGCTTGTTCTCCGCCAGCAGCTGGTTGATGCTCTCCTTCAGCTGCAGGTTCTCCAGCAGTATCTGATCCTTTTCGGCAAGGCACTCGGTCAGCTTGTCGCTGGTGTCTTTCAGCCGCGTGATGTACTCGCACGCTTTCGCCAGGATGCCACCTTTCGACAGGTTCTCGCCCTGGCCGCCGTTGTTCTGCTTGTTCTGCGTCTCCGACGACGGGCTGTTCATGTGCTCGGCGGGGATGATCTTGTTCAGCTCGTGGATCCAGTTGTTTATTTTGTCCCTCCGCCGTCTTTCGATTTCATTGTGGTTCGCCCTTCGTCGGTCGTCACGTTGCTGCTGTTGGGTGGAAGAACATAAACAAACGGAATGCAAATGAAGCAAAAACTAATAAAAGTACGGCGCAAGAACAACAACAAAAACGGCAGAATTGATTGCCATTGCGTTAATTAAACGTTTCTGAAGTTCACATAGCACCGATGATTCAATGACGATCGTTGTTCATCTTGGCAATTTGATAATTTACCAATCTCTACGTGGAGAGGCCGCCGTGGAGAGCATCAAGTCCCCGGGTAGGAATTACAACACTCGAGGGGGAACAGAAACATTGGAATCACCCTTCCCAGTGCACCATCTCCGGAACGAAAACCCGCACGAATTGAACTCACCCTCACAGAGGCACCCAGTACTACTGATAATGCTGATTGATGCTGAGTGCGCCCCGATCGAGCGCCAGTCATCAGCCAACATCGGTCTTCCATAATCATAATGTGGCGTACGAGAAGTTCGAGTTTTTCACCATCGAGTCACGAAGCTAACCATCTATCATCCATTTATTATCGAAAAGGGGCCCTTCCTTCCCGTGGCCCTGTGTTACAGCCCCGCGACGTTGTTGTCGTGGATAATCTTTCAATGGCTCGGTGTGTGGCCTTTACTGAGTACCCGCTCGCAGGCGTTAGACTAGCAGTTAGAAGTAGAGGAGGAAAAAAAAACCCCAGTCTATCACGAAGTAGACGGAGGGTGATACTCGATCGTTGGTCATTCATGTACATACCCTGCGACATGCTTTTTCCACTTTGATTCACCTTGGTGCAGTCCGCGAGACAGCCGGACAGATGCGGACGCCGGCGATCGGCAAGTTCAAATAACCAGTTTCGGATACGGCCGCGCAGGAGTGCGCGTCATTGTCACCGCCGACCCGAAGGGGGCTAAAAACACACAGACTTGACCGGTCGCCATGCTGACTAACTGCTGCGCTGACCGACAAATCAAGAGAGTCACCCTTATGAAGGTGACGGACGGCCACGGACAGGTGTGCGGAAGGGAGGCTCAGTGCGGAGAGACCGGGCCAAGACTTGATCGATCGAAGATCGTACGTACTGAGACCTCCTACTGCTGCTGCTGGTGCTGGTGCTACATACATTCACTGGCCATGCTCATTTACACTCCCGAATTGACCGATCGATCGATCGGAACCTCTGAACGCAGTGACAAGCTGGTTAATTGCTAATTAATACCCACCCGTCGTCGCAAACTCAGTCACACTCGACCTCTGGTTCAGTTGCAATTGCCATCCACCCAGGGAAGGTAGGCTGTGCGCGACATTCGGTCAACCTAATCGAAGAGGCCGGAGGTTAAGGGACCGTCATCGATCTTGGAGAACCCCGAAGGGACGCTTAAATAGATCAGGGGGGGCTCTCTCACCACCAGTGTTTCCGCGGAGCACTCCGGTGTCAAGACACTTGAGGTGAATGTGTCAAGAGGGCAGGGAGCGTGAGATGTCTAGGAATATGTTCTATCCGTTTGGCCTTCCAAGAAAAAAATGGGGGAAATCTGGTGTACTCGCTTGCGGCTTCTGAGACTTCGGATAAGAGACTACAAGCTGGCTTACATGTCCCAAGCGAGCCTTTGTATCGACATTCCCCTGCCTCCAAATGGGGCAGATAAGTCGATAACCTTGAACTTTATCTCGCGCCAGTGCAGAAAGGCACGGTGCGTATCTGTGTCGTGTGCGTGAATGTAAGGTCCAGGGCCTGTTCTGTGTGGTGCATGGAAATGGAACTCGGCGTGTACGATTCGTGCGTTCGTGCGTGCGCGCTTGCAGAGCGGGGGCTGCGGCTTCAGCGTGCTAGACGGTGCACTCGCCGCCAATCGAAACCGAAAGTTCCTACCACTGATTGACACGGGGAGTAGTCACGCAAGCGGTGTTAGAATTCCCCCCCGTTCCCACCGGCTTTTAGACGGCACACGCAAAACTAGTTCCACTAGGAGAGGCTCGTCTCCATCCGACCGACCGGCCGTCTCGTTTGCGCCGCCGGATATCTCACTTCTCCTATCTCTGCGGTCTTCGGGTCACAGGCGGGTAGGTCATACCGGTGACTTTCGCTTCGACGGCGGCTTGTTGATGTTTTAATTATTCATGTCAAGGTTTGAGCAGAAGCCTGCAGCAAAATCAACCATCAAGATCGGCATGAGCAAGCGAAACAGGTGAACGAGCAGATCGGATTGCGAGCGAGCGCGCCCGCGATCGTGTGCAGCTTTGCTGAGGAAGGTTTCCGATACCACGAACCAGACGAAGGGGGTTCTTCGGGTCTAGCAGGCAGTAGTATATATACTATATAGCCCTATATAGGGCTTTGCCGTCCAAAAAAGAAACCAGCGAATAGCAACAACATGATTCAGTAGCTATAACTATCGGTCCAGAACTTTTATCTGAAGTTTTTGGTTGGGTTTTCTACAAGCAAATCAAGTGAGGCCCAGATAAAACTTCTGACAGCCAAGCAGCGACTTATTCTCGGAATGGGTTGAGTCAACTAGCAAAATCATACAGGAACTCCTGGAAGAGGAAAGTTACTGATAAATAAGACATTTCAACTTTGGATAGCATCACTCAAGAACATGAACCACTTATTGAACTATTATTCATAAATTAATTTCTTAGGGATTCGACGGCCTACAGCAATGGATTAAATTTTTTACCAACACTTTAAAACAGATCCCTTAAGAACACAATTCTAACGAAGGTAAGATCCAAGTAAGCATCTAAAACTGTAGTCGAAAACAGGTTCGATTCTACCCTGGCTACGCCGTTAGGTCTACCGGATACTGGATATGTTTATATTCTGTCGTTAACAATATGCACACGAGCCGAAGCCGTTGGATACAATAGTCATTTTCTTGCCATGGAGCAAGTTTACCAAACTCCCAGCAAGAACAAGTCGATCCAGTTTGCCAGCGTCAAAGGGCTAAACAATTACTAGTAGAAAAACAAATTAAAACAGTACCACGGCTGACGGCTATGCGCAATTTGCATCACACAAACAACGTGCGCAAAACGTCAAACGAGGCGTCGCTGGACCCCTCAGATACAGGTTCAGATACTTTTGGCCAGCACTTGCTTCCAAAGTCTACCAATGTGCGACCGGTAGGTGTTAACGTGCTCAATTACTGCTCCACGCATCAATCGGTGGGGATACAATGAGGAAAAACTCGAAAATTGACACAATCGCCTACGCGGAGAGCCCTGAGAAACGATTAGATGTCGAGCTCGGGGATGTCAAACAAAAAACAAACAAAATAATAATAATAATAATAATCCGTTCCATCAACAACCAACTCCCTAATGGAAAGCCGACATCACGAACTGATGTGGAGGTCCGGCGTAACTGGGTTGACAGTAAAGGGAGCGAAAAAACGCATACATGACAAAAGCCTAGAAGAAGAAGTAGTCGTCAGATTGAAACTCGGGTAGCACAAGGATAAATATTCCTATATGCAGCTCTTCCCGTCTACCTTCGGCTCCCAATGATATTGGAGTCTATAACGGTCATAGTACGCGGAGCACGTTGCCACGCAGCCACGTTGATGGAAGGTTTGTATTGTGTGTTATCGCCGGTACTTTTTTGCATGTCTGATGTAATATGACAATCCTACGCCATATCGCACCGGGGCTAGGGCTGTACTCCTTTGCCTTTACACCACTACCACACCATACCGCAGCCGAGCCACCACCTACCGGACGGTGTAAAGTGAAATCGTATTATGAACTTCGATCAATCTACCGCAACTGCACGGGAAAAAGGCAACCGTTTGTACAGCGAATTAGTACGGCCACACTAAAAACGTTTTATTTGCTCTAAATTTGACCCAGCACATTAACTGGAAGGAGAGAAGGGGGGGGAGGGGGATTATTAGCCCAAAGTCCTCCAAGCGCACACACCACCGCCATGTTGTACGTGTCCGAGAGTTGTAAAACATAACCTTCGAGTGCAAAACGGTTGAGTTTGGTTATTAATTTGATTTGTGCTGCCAAAACGATTTCGAGCCGGTCAATCAGTGGTCGTGTAGAGAGAGAGAGAGAGATGTGTTTGAGGACACGCTGGGGGACACGTTGATGATCTTCTTCCCACGAGATCCTCGTCTCCATCCCTTCGATGGCCATAAAGGTTCGGGGGCATATTGTGAAGTGCCCATATCCAACCATCGTTGAGCAATGTCAAATCGTTGAGGCACCGACCACGATAATGATAATTTGAATATCAACAACACAATACAGTTCCATCCCTTCCCCTGACACTCTTTCCCTACCTCTCCCTTTCTGTTTCCGCTTCTGGCTCTGTCTTTCCTCCTTTCTTCCGTGTCTCGTATAAGATAACCTCTTTCGTTGTCAGTGCAAGAGGAGCAGGTTTTGCTGTGCTGTGACAAAAGTGTAGTTTTGCGTTTACGTAAGTGCCCTTACACGACAATATTGGACAGAGGGTTGTGATGTTTCATACGCCTTTAAGATGGCATAAATTCTACCAACGACACAGGCCCAAAAAAGGTTCTTGGCAACAAAGAAACACTCCAAAGGGTTTCTTCTTGTATCGCTAGTGATAAAAAGTTCTCTGCATTCGTAGAAGTCATAGCGACATAGTGAATCATTGGCGGCTTTTGATTTCTCCTCCAAGTCCGATGGCGAATAAATGCAATGCACATGCTCCCATTTTTATTGCCCTCCACGTTCAACCACTCAACGCAATGGACACACAACTGGCCAGCGCCATTGTCAATGGCTTTTTTTTTGCAGAACTGCAGTCCATGCTCTCGGGAGGCCGGAGGGCTGCTGAACGCAGGAAAGAAAGCATTTTAAGCCACCGAAATGATAAGATAAAGAAGGGGCCGCACACAGAGCTGCAGGTCAGTGGGCAAAGAAAAGAAGACATCGGAGGGGCTGACTCTGGCGTTCTGGTTTAAAGTGCGCAACAGGTTCGTGCCTCGAGGATGGCTCGATGGCTCAAACTTCAGCACGAGGCCGTGTGACGTCTCATTTCAAATGACTTCGTTCTTGAACTACTACACAATACTACGGGAGTTGCAAACGGTTCTTCTTCCATTCCATTCCGGTTGATTTTCCCAGTGATCAACCCCGTTCATTGATATCTTCGTTTGGCAAAGAAAAATAAACCACCAACCCTTCTTCAAGGTGGTTCAAGGGCCCTTGTCCGGTGACCAATGTATGCGGTGTACCGTCTGCGTGATTGAACTTGAGTTTTTAGTAGGGTCTCCTTCACATTTCTCTACCGTGCGTAATGGGGTTTCTTACCTTTCGATTTAGGTTCGTGTCTCCGTTGCATTCCGATGTCCGCTGGGACCCTCGCACATTGTTGGCGGATCGGGACTGCTTCACATTGTCGTTGTTTTTCTTAAACACTAGAAAGGAGCCTGCGGGGCCGAAGAAAAGGAAATTATGTAGAAATTGTTTTTTTCGTTGACAATCAAATATGCATTCACAACAGTTCGCAAAACACACATCCTAACATACACTACACACATCCAGACAAAAATAGATACAAAAACTAATAACAAGTTTAGGTAGAAAAAGTAAAACAATTTACATTGACTTGGATCGTTGCTGGAGTTTGTTAGCGTTGGGTATGGACTAGTAGCTGGAGATCCTGTGATAAAATTAGGTGAATCTAAACTGTCTGCCACTTGTATTAATCTTAGTGCGAGCAATCCTGTGAGAGAAAGAGAGAAATAGAGATAGAAAATGGAAAAAAAGAAGAGAAAAACGTATAAAAATCGAGGAAAAATTAAACCAAACATAAGAAAAAGAGTACATCAGTGGAACTCGCAATCGTTGTTGCACTGGTGTCGGGAGAGTTGTGAGGAAAAATGTCGTTGGTGATACAAAGATGATTTTAGATATTGTGAATTTGAAAGTGTTGTTTTGAGAATGTGGGGAGTAAGGTTTGTTTCGGTGAGTTTCTAACAGTGTACGGACCAGCTGTTTAACGACGCTTTTTAGACGTCCATTTGAATCACTTCACGAACAGATGTCCATGGCTTAGTATCATAGCAACCGGATACGCAGATCCGTAAGCTTACAAAGTGTGCATCCCAAGAATAGACGATACCGGTGATTCTTGCATTACTTAATGTCGTTGGCAAAAATGAAAAACAAATAAAACCAGGACCGTCGGTCGGTCGTGACCGGTCTATTTTTGAGCAGGGCGTCCAACCGTGGCGTGTCTTTTTCGTCCGGCAACGCGGATCGCGGAATCAGGTATATAATCTAACAAACTTGTCGAGAAACAACGCGAGGCAATATAAGTTATTGCGACGCATTGGCCACACACACACGCGGGTTAATATGATGGTGCAATAAACCGTTGGTAGCGTCTCCACCTCTGGGCCCCTCGCTCTTCCATAGGGTGGACTGAACTAACCACCGGCCTCTCACCCGTTTGCCACCTGTTTTATGGTGGTATTCTTTAGCGCTGATAAACAATCGGGTGTGGAGGCGCACTGCAGGGATCATACCGCGACTGTGAGGCTCGTAGCCAACCAATGTGCAACGACGATGACACACGCGCGGTTCATAAATATTGCTGACTGGCGCTGGGTGGCACATTTGATATGAACTTCTGTTTCATTTGTGAATGCTTGAACTGATTCACTTTCGTTTCAGCTTGATTCTCCAATTACACTTTCACAAACTGGTAAATGATTGGTTATGCATATTTCGGTATGTTTGTGTGTATGTCTGTGATGAAATTATGTGGGGGGTGTAGGCGGGCTCGTGTGAATAACCTAGGGGAAATGTACCATCGTTCTTAGCTGTAAACTGTAGGTCATCGTCGATATGTGAAAAATCACCTGCAAGTAAACAAGGACGAATGGAAGAAAAATTAGATGTTGCAAACGGTTCTCACAGATAAGTCACCCCTTTCGCGTGAAGGGGGTGACGGGTGGGCGTGTTTGGGACACTTACCAAGAGTATTGTCCTCTGCCATGCTTATCAGGTCGTCACTGCAATCCATTTTGCGTTTTTTGTTGCCCGGGGGGTGGTGCGCGGGGCGGGGGCGCATTAATGTTAAACGTCAAATGTGACAGGAAAACAGTGATGAGGGAGGGAGAGAAAGGGGGAGAGAGAGAGAGTTTGAAAAAAAGAATTAGAACACTTGCTGTTACGCTCTTTTTGCCTTTACGCCTATCACTTTCACTTTCAGTGGGCGGAAAGCAAAGTTGGGAAACCATAATAAAGAACGCAAGGCGTTGGCCACCAGAGACCGTTCCCGGTGGCCCTTGGTTGGTGGTAAACCAGTTAAAAAGAAATTAAAGAGCACACACACATTGTAGGCGTCGTCACGAAGGAAACGAAGGAAGAAAAAGGTGGAAGTTGGCAAAGGAAATGCTTAATGAATGAAGTACGCGAGGGGGTTCACTCTCTGCCAGTCGAACATCGTACAATCGGTCTAGTCTAATTTTCCACTTCAAATTTCGCGCCACTTTCTTACAGGAGACACGGGCTTTTCCTCACAAAATGAAGCACGAAGGTAAACAGGGGAAATTCTTTTTTTTAACCATCGCTACCATACGTTGGCCTTCCTGGCGGTTTCACAAAACAAAGGGAACCCACTGTAGTAGGGCCGCACAGTGTGTACACACAAACATACACTTACACAGGACCGCAAATCAGCACTGGGGCTTGATGGTTGCTATTTCGGAAAAAACGGTACTACCTTCGTCAACAACGGGTTACAACAACAATACAAACGGCGGAAAAACGGTCTCAAACAAGCTGCATGGGGGAACTGCAAGGGAAAAAGTAGACTGTGCACTGAACGAAAGTGGATTTTTCCCCCAAAAAAGTAGTGCAGGCGTAATCGCAGGGACAGAGAGCGGGTGAAAGTAGCCCACACAATGAGACAGGCAGAGCGCTGGGAGCACATCCCTAGGATGGTGAAGATCCGACAGATGAGCGACATGAACGACGTCTAGGAGAGCGAGAGCGACGGAGAGGAAAATGCCACCCAAATTGTGCTCACCAGAACGTGGGAAAACCAAAGCACTGAATGGGAAAACAAGGATTATGAAAGGATACGGAAAGGAGAGAAATTCCACCACTGAAAGAAAGTTTGAGAAAGTACTGTGCTCGGCATGAGAGTGAGTAGAGTGCGTGAGAACGGTGTAAGGGGTGAGAATCTTTCGTAGTAACCGCGTAGAGATGGGCATTTAAAAAAAAAAAGTGTGTGTATACTAAACTCGAGAGAACGAGAGAACAATGACGGGGCTGGTTCGGGCCTCCCGTCTTCACGCCCACCCACCCTACGCAAAGGCTACGTTTCTTCGGATAAATCCTCGCGTAATCAATAATCGTGTGCGTGGATAATTTCGTCTCACTACTGCCACTTTGTGTGTGAGGTTTTCTTTCGATCCGATCGGGGCTGCTAATTACCTTATTTCTAGGCAATCTACATCGTAGTCGAGCTTATTCATGATGAGGGCCGTTTGGGTCGCGGTGTGGCCACTGGTGTGGCCTACCGACGAACACTTGCTTTAGACTGGACGAAAACTATTGTCGAACACAACGGCGCTGCCGATGACGCCGTGTCGCGGGAGGCAAAACGGCACCAACAACTTACGGAACTATATAAACAGATAACTATAGTATATCACACAACGGCCACACTGCTTTCTCTCTCGCTGCCTCCCACCCCTCCCGGTCCGGCACAGACACACGCGTTTTCCCTGCACCACCACGTTTGGTTGGCCTGTCGTTGGCGTTGGCCAACACTCCCGTACGGGTGTAGCGTGCTGCTGCTGGCTACTGTTTTGTTACTACCGCCACCGATTCACGAGGCCCCTGCTGCTGTGTGTGGTGTCCTATACGGCCCTACGACGGCCAGAGAGCGAGTCGCGGGCGGGAGGACCGTTTCCGACGGGAGTTTCGTCGTGGGAGAAAATCGTTTCCCCTTCCGCGGCACCCTCTGCACACATGCGCCCTACACTGTCACTCTGGCCTCCCTGCACCCGGGTCGTGGCACGCGCGTAGGAAATTCGGCGCGTACTCGCCAAAAATCTCGCTATGCACACTTGTTCGCTTCGCCCGCTCTTCTCGGATGCACTTCTCGGACGTCCCTCTCGACGCACACCTGTGTGTGTACGCAGCGAAATTTGGCAGCGAAATTAAAAAAAAAATAATAAGAAACTTCAGAATGCAATTGTGTGCACCCGAACCGCACTCGACGATCACTACTTATTACTATCTGTCCGTTCTCGAAAATCACGCAGCAAGCGCACGTACTATTGGCAAACGGCTACACACACGCACGCACCAGCATTGTCTTGGCCGGTCGTCCGGCAGCTGGTTGGCCTCGATTTGTTGTGTTTTATTTTTTGCATCAAAAACAATTTTCTCGCCGTCGTCGGGATGAAGACGAGATGCTGTTGCCTTTCTTTGTGTTTCGCGCAGTTGTTTGCTTTGGTGGCGTGTGGCCCAGTATGTGTGTGTGTGTGTGCGCGTCTTCTTCTACTCTCTCGGGTTCAAAAACTGTCAAATTCGATGTCGCGAAATTTTCGCCTCGTCGCGCGCTACGCAGACCACGTCGGAAAGAGACGGTTGAGCGTGTGTAAACAAAACAAACGGCACAGCCGTTTGGGAGGACACTGACAGTTCCCGGGGATGCCGTGTTTGTTGCGGGCGGTTCCGACCAGTTTTGCACCTGCTCTGCTCACTTTCACACTTTATCAAAGGATGAGGAAGAGCCCGCGGGGCACGGCGGGGACAATTGGTTCCCTGCCTGCTCCTTTCGTCCGACACGATTAGTAGAACTCGCGCGCGATAATTATTCTACAGGCGGCGACCGTGCGGGAAGCTGGAAGCGCCCCCAGTCTATTCCCGGTTTTTGGAGATACGGAAACTCCGCGCAGGAAAATCCCCCAACGATCGGTTATTCCCGTATCCGAACAGTGCGCAGTTGTTACTTTTTTTTGTAAACGTAAAGAAATATTTTCGTAAATGTCTTTCAACGCAAACGAATCGAACCACAGAACAACCAGCCACCAAGGATCACTTTGCTAATGACGGTCGCTCGTCGCGACTTATTTTTCCCTTTTTTCGGCCACGCGCGAGATTATTTTCTTCTCGTTCGGACTGGCGCGGACTGGGTCGAAAAGAGGCTCGATGTGTACAACGCGACGGTGCGTAACTGACTGAATGCGGCGCAGTGAACGATAGCTCGTGCTAGCTCCGCGGACGTCTCCTCGCGTGAGCTCGTCATTGTCGCCGATTATGCCGTCGGGCGGCGCCGCCGGACGGTTGGACGCCGCCGGCAAACGTGAATAAACAGACGGGGGACCGCACGCATACTCACAACACGGCACCGACAGGCACCGATTGTCAGACGCGGTGCATACACTATGTATGTAAGTACAGTGACTTCCCGTTTTTAAGTACATTATTCTAATTTTAGTAAATTATACTCTCGAAAGAATAAATTCTACAATTAATCACATTGAGCACGATAACGGTTGCTTTTACTAGAGCCGTCTAAGTTATTAATGGAACTGAATCAGCTTTTAGTGTAACACGCCCATCCTATATTGAATCCGGTTGAACCTATATGGGAGGAGCCAATCCGTACATTGTGATTGTCGGATTTTTGAGTCATTTTAGTTTCCAAATCAAACGCACTAGCAAACATCACATTAACTGGTTATTTTTAAAAGATATTTTGTCTATTGAATGCAATTCAGAATAAATGTATATACAACCGGTGTTCAATAATAAGTCTCTTAAGTTCCTGATATATTGGAACACATTATCTGAGATAATCAAACGTATCGCGGCAAAAATAGAACATACGTGCTGTGGAAGGTCGGTACGCACTGTACATAGTAGCTACAGCACGTTTCTGCTTCGATGCGCCGTTTTAAGCGGTTCTTAATGGCGGATTCTGCATTGCATCGGTGCGACGGACGGCGGAAAGGGTCTGAGGCACTGACAATGGCGGCTCGTCCGATTGGCACGTGAATTGCGGCGCTGAGACTGTGTTTGTGTCACGCCATTGTACCACTGTACCTTTAGTTGTACTTTCACGTTTCGTTTTATTTCTCTTTCCTTCGCGGCTTTTACGATCAACGATTAAAGAATTAAATCTCCTCCACTAGAACCGGCTACCGGACACCTGAACTACGCAAGCACAATTTTCCATGGAGGTGCGAATGGGAAAGCGTGGTAATCTGGGTGGGGGGTTGGGGTAAAGGGCCGGTTTTCCCGACAATAGTAAACTTCCCAGTAAAGCCCTCCAAGCACTCTCAAGTGCAGATTTCTCATTCGATGCTGTCGATGTCTCCATCGAGGCCGAATTGTGATCACAGTTTCATTTTCTTTTCGGTTCTACTAATGGCCGTTACTGATTTGATTCTACTTTGCTTGCTAAAGAGTGGTTGCGTAGATGGTTGAAAATGAAACCAAATCAAAAGACCAAACGAGATGATTTCAAATTATTCCCACTTGTTACTTGAGTAACATTAAAATGTAAATAAGAGATTTCCAACAAGAAAACGGAGACCAAGAAAATATTTGAAATGGTTCCAAATCGATTGTTTTATCTTTTTGCACTGACACAAAAAGGCGAACCTTGATTCGAAATCTCTCAATATCGCGGCTTCGAGAGACTAGACAAAATCCATGCAACATTTTATCGCAACGTGCGCGATTCGATGCGCAAACCACGATTTAGGTTGAATGGAGCAAATCGGACAAAAAGAAAAACCCAACCATTGGGGAAGGGACCCACGAGCACGAAACCCCCACGGTGCAGTGGAACGAATCGGAAGCACACAAGAGCGGTTTAGAAAATATAGTAGAAAACAGGCCCACAACACTTGTTGATCCAGGCAAGAACAGGGCGAAACAAACTAATGCCGTTCGCGAAAGTGACGCCTGGGTTCCGCTCGTTGCCTTGCCTTGAATTTGTCAAATCCGACAATTATGCAACTACCGAATGCACGTAGGGTGACGTGGGGTGGTGCAAGGTGTACACCATATTTTTTTTTTCCTTTTGTCATCACAAAGATTCATTTTCATCTCCGCCGCTACCTCTGCCCTACAGCGTGCCCTTTCTAAGTGCTGTCAACCTTGGGTCGGTAAATTGCTTGATTGCGTGTGCAAGTGACTGAGCTTTATTAAATTATTGATTGATTATCGAACCACATCGCAGCACGTTTTCAAATCTCATTTGAAACGATCGAGTGTAGCTGGAGTTCGTTTGAATAATTACTCTTTATTCACTAGTGAAATGCTTTTTTTTTTAATTTCATACAGAACTCTTATGAAGGTTCTATTCTCGAGTTAAAAGTGGTTAACTTGTTTTTTCGCAGGGTATTGTGCCAAATAAGATAGAACGTGCCTCTGAATTTAGAATGATAATTCAAGCAACACCGAAAAACTAAACGTGTTTGTCCTCCAACACAGCCCGTAAACATGTCATTGTTTTTCCATCACTGTTTAGCATATTCTACTACCACTTGTACTACAAACACTAACATTATTACAACCATCCTTCCAGTCCCCGTAGCGTATCCCGTCGCCGCCGTACCGTTCGATGGTTAGTGGAATTTATTCGGTGATCTTCATCAACACTGTACCACTGTGGTGAAAATGGTTACAGCACCATCACCATCACTACAACGGACAACAGCGTGGAATATCCATATTGTAGTTGAGTGGCGGCTTGCCTTGCGGCTCCATCGTTCTTCGCAACCGCCACCAACCGTGCACGTGTTAGGTATGGTTTTGAAAAGTAATTATCGCCGTAAATTGTCAATGTCCGGTCGGCGGAGTTGGCGGTAAATCGATGTTCCGGTGGTGCCCGTGCTTCACCCGGGGAATATGGATAGAAGAATGTTCTTTCCCTCGGGGGAAGACATCATAACGAGTTGCGGGGAAGGTGTCGACGTTGATGTAACGACAGGGCTTTTTGTGTTCTGTAAAGTACGAATCGGCATATTCTCCCCACAGTAAGTGATCGCAGGAATTCATCATACTTTTATGATTTTGTTTTGATAATTGCCAATAACATCTGGCCTTCGAATGGACACTTGGAGAAAGTGCGACTACTGCCAACAAGTAGGAACCGATTCCGGAATGTTCGTTAATATTTTAATGACCTTTGATAACTCACCCGTTAGCCCCGGACCTGTCTGTACTGAACATTAAAATCTACATGATAGCGCAAAAGAGTTCAACAAGCAAAAAAAAAAAACATGATTAAGCCGCATCATCTCGCAAGAGAAAATCCTCGCCAATATTCGACCTACGAATGAACGATGCTGCTCGTAAACAAAATAGCGCATAGAAAAAAGAAGAACTGTTGTTCGAAAGTGGCGAAATACTTAACAAAAAAACAAAAGCAAAAAGTAAACACACAATCGGCCCACAGCTGAGTATGAAATGAATCGAAAAAACTTCATTCAAAATGCATGACACATGCCATACGCGCTGCTTGTGTGTAGTGTGTGCCGTATATCAACCGGTGGCCATGATATTTGTCGGGAGTGAAGTGGGCGGATGATCGGCACACCGGGGCAAAGGAAGGAAAAGAGCCATCGGGTAGCGTTGGGCATTGGGGAGCGACGAGAGGGAGATAGATCCACAATAAAAATGGAATCAGTTTGCGAATGAGCCGAATGACTGTGCAGAAGGCCCTACCGGTGGCCATAACACAGCCCAGGAGGGAAAAAGAGAGCCCTGTAATCGATGACGCTGAAGGGTACTTCATGTGACAGTGATCATTATCGGTCGCGATGGCGAAGGTTTATCAAAAGCAGGGGAGACCACCCTACCGGGGGTTGGTGGAGTAAGAAACAAACACAAAATATCGCGAGAAAAAAACCTCCCTCTTCAGGGTAGGCACATGTGCGCAACGGTTTCCATTCGGAGGCGCACGTTGTCACGCCGCTTAGCGGTCGAAAACAAAGGTAAAACAATAAAACTGTGACCACACGAAACCGCGGGTGGTGAAGACGTGAGGGATGAGCTTACGTGGGCGTCGCGGTCACCGCAATTGGGGGGTTGCTTTCGGCCAAATAAAGAAACGGAGAAAGTATGATAAACGGAGCCCGAAAAAGAAGAAAACAAAAAGCTCTAGGCGCCCACCGAACAAAGATGTTGCAAAATTAGCCGCTTGATACGCAATAAATATTCATTACGGAGCCATTGTACGGCGTGTAGTACCGAAGTACATAAAAGTGCACCACAAAAGTACTTTTCTGGCACATAAATTGTTTAAAATGAATTAACTTCTCTTTTTGCATCATCGGACGATCGATCACCGAATCCACCCTCCGCCCCGATTTGCCCGCTATGTCCTTTGTTGCCACATATTAATAAGTAACGCCTACTGTGTCCTTACACGACGGTGATTTTATTTAAAGTCCCCGTGCCAAAGTATTACATTTCAGCTTCAAGGGAAAGTCCAGGCCGGCGGAGAGAAAAACGACACAAAACAAAACGTGTCCATAATATTTGCATTTGCTCCGTTCTCAGGCAAGAAAAAGGATAAAATACGCTTGTTGCACAATAAGCATAAAACGGTGCCTCGCAGCCGTTCCGATGTAGTCGCCCTAGAGTCTGACGCGTCAGTCGGGGCCTAAGGGGAGCAGGGGCAACTGGAGTTGCGGTATCCGCCACCGTCGAAAAAAGCCCCACAAACAAACACTACTACTAGAATCCACACCGCAGTTGTATTGCTGTGATTTTTACGATTCCACCTTGGATCCGCGCCGGGTATGATGCAGAAACTAGTTTACGTTCACCGCTGGGAATTTCCGATCGCCGGAGGCCGGAGGCGGTGGTTGGTACGAAGGGTAGGCATCGGGACGTGGAAGGCTGTGCAATAAGTTTCGGGTATATTGGCAACATCATCAGAATGATGATCATGTTTCGATCACGGCTCTTTGAGCCTTTTTTTGTTGTCTCAGCGTCTCCAATTTGCCACAAACCAAGTTCAACAAGTTCATCTTTTTTGACGTTTTGCGACATGCGCCCAATAATTGTGCACGTCCATGACCGCCCGAACGGCGTAAACAGTAAACCAAAGAGACTGATAAGAGCCTCGTGAGGAACCGGGCAATTTTACTAACCTCCCGGGTAAGTTGAGAAGTTATCGAGGGCGACTTCTTTCGGGGCCGCCATAAAACAGATGTCAATATGCCAAATATGCGAGCAAGTGTTAGGTTATCTTGCTGCTTTTTGGGGCCGAAGGTGTCTGGACGAGCAAATATTTGTAATAATCAGGATGGCTTGTGGAATTGGGCAAAAAAAAGGTATAGCCCTGCACGCTCCTTGTCTCTCCCGGGGTCTCGGAGCACCCGGACCTGAAAGAAATAAAATCGACTGCCGCTGTGGCAGCTGTGTTTTGACATCGAACGTGATCTTGACTTGATCTTTGCAGCCTGGCCGGGCCCGGCTGGCAAGTCTAGGCGAAGGTCTGCATCGTTTGGTGCTGCGCGGATTGCGTGCTTGCCTGGAGCCGGAGGTGGCTTGGCGTTGAGGCACGGCGCTGAGTAGATGGTTTCGAATCGAATCTAACTCGTTCCTCTTGGTATGGTATGGACCGCATCGCAGCGATGTTGGTGGACGGTGAACGTACGTACCCTACCTTATAGCTATATATAAAGACTTTCAAGTTCAAGTGTAACATTTTAATGAGGTGGGGGGGGAGGACAGGGATGCTGGGGTCGCATAGAGACAAGTGCGAGATGTTGAAAGGACTGGGCCGCGTGGTTTCGGGTGACACTGACGGGCCGAACACCGTTTCATATGTATATCTGGAAGGTCGCGACCTTGGGCCCAAATTGAATATCTGGAGCACGCGGGGATTGCGTCAAATTCTATACCTAAAGAATAGCGGCGCAACTCTTGGATGATCTATTGCGTGCGACAAATTGGTATCAAGATATAGAACAAGGATTTAAAAAGTATGAAGCGAACTCTTATGACATTCCCTCGTGATATTGAGCGGTTGTGTAAAAATTACTAAGGGTTATTAGCAGAAAATGTTAGTGGAAAATATTAGTAATTAATTAATTAACATCACGTTTTTAAAAACATACCAAAATATAAAATGCGATAGAATTTGCACCACACTCGAATACGCTTTAGTGACTTTTGGTCTAGCTCCTTTCGGATACTATCGTTGAAATCTCCACCGACCAACAGCATGGGGCGAGGGACATCGAAAATGGCATAATTCAAAAACCACACGAAAACACACACACACACCGCCACCGCTAGCAACTGCAACTGCGCATGTTTGTGGCCGTAACTGCCGAGGATGTTCGCAAGAGTGTTTGTCGCGGACCAACGGCAGTCGCACGGATAACTCTAATCTAATGGACATTCATTAGCGCATCGGTGTCCATTTGTCGGGCGGGTGTGAAAAACGTGTGTCGTGTCGCGCGAAAACCGGGCACCCCTAATGCGTCGAAGAGTACAGCCCAGGTAGGGTAGGCCTCATAATGGGGTGTCGGCCCCGGGGCGGCGGGCGACAAGAATAATAATGTAGAGCACAAACAGAACACATGCTATACCAAAAACATGTTTACGACTCTGCAGGACTGGCTGGATTGTTCTCGCAAGCAATTAGATGACTCGCCGTGTAGTGACCTACGCCATAAGGTCACAGGTATTCGACGGCTTATACTTCGAGAGCAGTGCGTTTTAATAAGATTTCCTTTTGGCAACTCTCCTCTTTAACCTTATCAATATATCAGCCTTTTTCCTAAGGAACAATTTTCACACCGCGATGACAGATATCGATCGAGTTCGATCGGTGACATTTAATTAACCACCACGTCACCAATGGTTGGACACCACCTTATAGTGGCAACTAGGACCTCTGACAGTACAGCAGCTGTCCCAGGGCTTGACCCCCGAGAACCACTTCAGCCAGACACGACGTGACGGGCGAGAGGTTCGTTCAAAGGATGATAAATGGGTTTGGGTTACTTGTTTATTTTACCCCGTCGCCATTTAACCACCTCGTCCTAGTCCGACTCGGTACGAGTTTCGGTTGATGGCGTAATTTTGCAACTACCTTGGGCCAGTTCGAGAACAGGACACGCTGGGGTCACCGCCAGGTCCACCGTGTTATCATTGTTCATAACGTTCACTATTGCTCTGGGGCAAGGCACCGAACCTCAAATCTGTTTTAATCAAATCATTATTTTAATCAAACCAAACTTTATGGGGTGCTAGTTTGCAAGATGATGTCTCCCACAGATGAGCAAACCAGGCCAATCCAGTCTGGTTAATTGGCACATGGAGCGATTAGAGCAAGAATGTTTGCCAACCGCACTTATCAGTAATTAAAAATTTCTGAACCATCGTAAAACTGATCATGTTAGCTACTACCGAATAGTACAGGCAAAGAATGATTTAAAAACAACAAGTCCCACTCGTTTCATAGTCCAGTGAAAAATATTACTGTGCATAAAATGTGACGGCGTGTAAATAGCAAACCAGCAAAACGCAGTACTAAAGTACGATATTCATTGTAATTGTGTGTATCGTTAGCGCGCGCGATTTTTACGCGATTTCGCATGCTGCTGCTGCTGCTTAAAGCCATACTAACACTACGTGCATGCGTCGTCGATCATGGTTGAATCGAGCGGTGCGTTCGCCGCTTCGTACGATCATTAATGTTCCGTTGACCTAAATACACCTATTATTCGTTGACCCCGGTTTCGCTGATCATTTTGTTGGAATGGATTCTCACGTGCTGTGTGTGTAATCGAGCGCATTTCTGTGTATGTGTGTGTGGGTGTGTGTGTGTGTGTGTGTCAGTGGTTTTGGGTAGTATTACTACGTAAGTGTTCTGCGTAAGTGTAGCGATTAACTTTTCTCCACCGATTCAACAATCGAATGCGCGTATCCTCGAATGCATGCATGCAGGCAACGAGTGGTTCGATCAAACTCAGTGGTTCCCAACCAAGCTGAGACAAGTTTACAAGTTCCAGCAAAACCCTTTCAGACACTAGTAAAAACTCTAAAGTTAAATATTCTACATGCAACGCGGATTAATTTCGTTCTCCAAAATTTTTCTAGGTTTTGTTTTAACATATGTCCATGTAAAATTAGAGGCCCCATAAAAGATAATCGTTTGAATAGATGAAAAATTAACTATTATTCGAATTAACCCCACTTTCGACACAACCGCGTAAGGACAAAACAGTTTCCAAATAAATAAAATTAATTTTTGTTGTTGTTAAGTAGATAACCTTTCATTACATTTTCAACACCACTGGCCTGTCCGGTTCGGTCAGTATCGAAAGATTGCATGCTGTAACCGTGTTTCGTGGTGTAGGCACACGTCATGCGCCTATCAAAAGGGACTTCTTCGAGACATTATTGCGGCAAGTGCAACGTATGATGATGTCGCGAGTGCGGCTCCACGCAGGATATTTGACCTTTTGGTAGCATAATAAATATTCAAAACTAAGAAGCCGTCACGCATATATGTGCAGCGATGTTTGGAGAGGTTCGGCCAGGCTGCAAAGGGAGCCCCCACAGCGGGAACCACAGCGGGATAGGTTGAAATGAGAGCATACAGCTAGGTTTCTGCATCTGGAAGGGATTGTTAAAAATTACAGTTGCCAACCGAATGCAAGGCGCGATAAAGAACGGACCGAAGGCAGCCCTAAACAAGCAACGAAATAATAATTTTGCGTCCAATGAGCGTTGGCGGAGGCTCAAGAGGGCAGGCTTTGGCAAAGGATAACGAGTTTTGTGCGTAAATTGCGGGTCTAGATTGAGATCGATTCGACACCAGGTCTCGTTCGGGCTCAATGCTCAACGACCGGACAACCGGATCACGGCAGCGATTTACGACCAATCAAGCACTCGATCTGGGGCGAAAAAGGGCGAAATTAATTTACATAGCCCTCGTCTACGCTGGCGTTCGTTATTTGGTTGAAGAATTCGTGTGGCTGTTATCATACTGACCCGGTACGGTACGTGTGGACCAGTTACCCTTTTGCTTATCTTACTGGACTGAAAAGACCGTTGCGGTACACTTCTCCTCCACGGTGGAGTCGAACCCTCGGAGGCTCATCTGTGTGCCTGACTGATAAACATCTACCTTCATTGCACTCTCGGTTGCCAGTTCCGTGGTGCTCCCAGCGCCAATCCCCCGAACCGTATGATTTTTCTTTTCTTATTTTTTCAACAAACATTGCATTATGCAAGGTTCCATCTATCTTACGTCCGTCTCGTTTCACGTGCGATGTGTTCATTTTAATAATGTCATACTTGCTTATCTGCCAGGAGCTGGTTTTTTTTTCAATTTTTCACAGTATTTTTCTTCTTCTTTTTCCTGGCTGGTGTCGCAATAATACTACCGCTAGCCGCATACGATGTGACGATACGGGCAAATGTATTCTGAGCGTGGCACTTGCATCGGAACGATCAAGGTTCAGAGTTTTCACGCGATAAACTGCAGCTCGGCGCTACGATGCATTTAACATTTACTTGCATTGGTTACACTGCAAGGGTTTTCCAAGATAAAGTTTATTTACAGTAATCTATCAGAATCTTTGTTTTCCAGCGTGTTGATTTCAAACCCAATTAGACAACGAGTTTCAACAAATAGAAAACGTTTATTCCCTGTGCAAGGAAGCATAAATGCCAGCTAACGCATAAATCGTTCGGCTTCTCTGAATTCAATTTGAATTTCAATTGTGCTAAATGGCACAAGACTGTGACTCATGGGGGTGATGTCAAAACAAAGAAATTCCTGATCGTGCAGAAAAAAAGAGCATGAGTAACGTTCCTATTAATCGAGTGGAGCATTTCTCAAAGTGTCTCATAATTTCGATTCGTTTATGTTTCCCACTGGCGTAAGGAACGTATGGTAGCAGCTTAGTGTCCAATGAACTTACATTCTGTCAATTTGTGGCTTTTCATGAGAAACTGATAGCGAAGATATCAACCTCTGCAATACGCGAGCCTACAATTCTCCTCTTTCAAGTAGGACAAGTAGCACTCCCGAATCAACTTAGATAAAGCTTAATGATCAATAACGATAAAGCTTATTGAACATCAAGCTATTGATAGTAGAACTTGATAATACCTTTATATAAAATGCAAGGGTTTTAGTTTCATATACCAAGCCTAATCACAGCAACATCTGATAGCAAAACCAAACATGGGTCAAAACCAGTACGATCCAGTCACACGTGGTCTTGGAAAGTGCTAATGAATGTTCAAGGTTAACTTGTATGAATTGCTTTAAAAATTAGATCAATTTTAAAGACATCATTAAACCATAATAAAACTAACCTGGGCCCATTTTGTTGGTTTACAAAATTTGTACATCGTGGATGGCGTCACTCATTTGACCTAATCATCAACCGCATGGCAATAGCCCTAACTGATCTGCAGCGAAGTAAAAAAGGTATCTGATGTACTACAAAAAAAAACACACACACACACACACACACACTGGAGAAACAAGGCAACACTGTGTGTATGTATGATAATTTAAAATGTCAACACCGTAAAGTTGATAAGCAATTCCACACTCCGCGGCCATACCTTGACGAGGGGGGGGGGGGGGAAAGGGGCAAAACTGCTCTTCAAAGATGATGACAAACAATCGACTTTGGGGAACGAGAGGAACAGACTGGAGCATCCGAGATCCGCGGGATGCAGATGCTCCAACTGGAGCTCTCTTGAAAACCCTATCTCCAGCGTTCTACTTGACATTTTCCATTCCGTGTGAGCTTCCAGCACGTTGGGCTTTAAAATTGAGTTAACAAATGAAGCAATAAAAACATCAATCTCCACGGTGGACAGGAACGCCAAGATGTTTCGCTGGTGGTGGCTTCAACTGCACGGATGCTAATTAAAAGATAACATTCTTTCATCTTTCAGGCATTTAAATTTGAACGTCCTTGTCACACGTGTTTATCTCTTGGTCGTGAGCAATGATTATAGCTGCCGTAAGTCGAATGACGGAGCTGGTGATTCAAGGTTTCAACGCTTCCATAAACCCATCAACACCTTTGCAGATAAAAACTGCAAAAGCAAATGATATTATGCTTTATTAAATTTTTATTAAATCTATTATCACTTCCTCCTGCATAGCTCACAAATATTATCAGAGCAGTTTAAATTTTCCGCAAGCAAGATATAAAATACCGTCCGAACAAACACAATGGTCGGATGTTGATCGTGATCGACTGCTGGTGGGGCTACTACGAGAACGCCACATGAATGGAGCATATGTTTTCCCGAGGTGGCAGATTTTTTGTCACCAGCGAAAAGTGTACGACCACTTCCTTTCCTGAATGGAAATGAGAGCCCCCGTCACACGCCGCTCCGGGTCAGCATTTATCCCTTGTTAGTAATACATAACCTTGACACATCGTGTGCCACCCGTGAAACCAAGCCGACGTAACCGCTGGGCGACGGACGGCTAATGGCCAATCGGTTCCCTTCCTTCCCGTCGCCACTATCACTCCGGTGCATCACACGCCGCGAGGAAAGAAGAGAGGGATGGAAGGGAAAACGGCCACAACGAGCCACTGAAAACTGAGCACACTTTGATGGCCATTATTGTTTGCCATTTTCATAAGACACCCGCCATTAGACAGATTGGACATTGATTAGTGTCGTTTTTCCCATGGATTGTCGCGCACGCGACTTCCGTGGGGTCGTGGGGGGCGCTAGATGATGTACCTCCTGCCTTTGGACGTTGGGCGCATGCAGGAGGCAAAAGTCAGACATGCTGGAGATCGAGATTTCCCGTCCGAACTGCCGTCCAGCCGTTTGCGTTTTGTCTGTTTGCATAGGGGCAATTGTCTGTTGGCCGTTATCGGGTGTAGAAAATTTTCCGCACGGTCCCGTCCACCTGGGGTACGACACCGGATGACCCCATCCGGAGACCTCACGCGGTCCGGTCAATATCGTACGTCACAGCGAGCGAAGCGTACAAGTGCATTGGAAAACACATTGCACAATAGTTCGTAATCGTTATAATCGGCGTCGTTTTGCAGGAACCGGTCAACCTACGGCAACCCGGGTTCGGTCGCTCACCAGCCCGACAATAACAGAAATAGGAAAATTGCTGCCTCTTGCGAGAGAACATATGCTTCATCCGGTCGTGCGATTTATTCAATGGGATAGAAGGTGGAAGACGCGAACAGGTGCCAGATGAGACATAGATTTATTACACCACAACGATGCAGGGAAATTTTTAAAAATTCGAACCATACAAACGAACCACGCAGCGACCAAGTACATGTTACTATTTTACGCTGAAAATTGAAACACATCTCTACAAACAAGAACCACGTTGTGAACTGTGTTTACATTGAACAAAATGTATACCAATCGCCATTTTTATTTTCTCGTATGTACGTATGTGTATGTCTCGTACCGCGTGTACAATAATCTGTTGAACAATCAACATCCATTATCGATAAGTGTGCTTAGTTGGTTTATGAATCTTTTTTGTTTTTAGATTTACCTTGCTCTCCGAATGGATCTCTTGCTGTATCGAACAGTGAGAGCACAAGCATGATGAATTCCCGGAACAGAATCAACCAGCGTCGATCATTTGCATCCCTGAATATAGACTCAAACCAACGGAATCTGCCGTTCAACTATTGCAACTAATATACTCTATTGAATTAGGAAACATTTTTAGATACTTCTATACAACGTACAGACAACGTGTTAACGATTCAAACATCGAAACTGGTTCGAAATATATTTCGAAGCCGCACAGCAAATGGAGAGAATAGACATGGGTAGCTTGGGGACGTGGGGGGTTGTTTTTTCCTGTGGTTGATAGAATTCGATCGTTACTTTTTTCGTTAATATTTTGTCTAAATATGTTTATCTGAATGTGCTTGTGTTTGGGTTTATCTTTTCACTAGTTTGAAGCAAATTATCGCGTGTAGAAAACCTTATAGTAAAGCGTCTTCGGACGCCACAGGCTGTAGGAGTTGTCGAACTTGAGCAAGTACGTCCCTTCGCCTGGATAGGAGTGCGAACCGGCGTACACCTCCTGGTGGCATTCACGCCGATAGATCGGTATGATGATCGAGATGGGATTGCGCGATCCGAGCGCGCTCCCGGTGGAACTCGTTTGGCTGCTTTGCACTGGGCCACACTCTAGGTCTTCGGCACAAATTACTTCTGGTGGAGGTAGAGATCACGTGTTATAAGAAGTTGAATCATTGTTAGATCAGAAAGTGCATAATACCTTCGTCTTCCTCTATCGTATCGTCGTCCTCGTCACTTTCGCTGATGTGCACCGATACTTCGGTTGTAGGAGGTTTGCCCCACTCAAAGTATACTCCAAATCCGATATCATAACTGTCCGTTGCGAACTCCCAAAACAAACAAGAACCACCTTCGTGAGTTGGAACTTTGACCTGCCGATGGAAGATGATGAATATATTTTTAGATAATAATTGCCCAATATGGTAGTGCAAACTAGTAATATTACCGTTACTGTATCACCATGATTGACACGAATTACTCCGTCACCTTTTCCAGCCATAACTTCTTGTTTGAAGAGTTTTATGTCCGCCTTAGTCCACATATTTGCGGGACTAATCACAGCGTAATCTATGGAGTATTTAAAGATTTGAGTGTTAATTCCAATACAATCAATAGTATTCCTCCTGAGCCTCGCTTACCTCCAGAGTCGTTGTCACTGTCGCATTGTTCCTTAAACTCAAATTGACTATTTTCTTTCGTGGTAGAATTTGTTAATTCTCCCAGCTCGTTAGCGCCGGCACCGGTTGCACCGACAGTCGATGGATTCTCTCCCTCCTCCGGATCGGCATCGCCTTTCAGTCGGGCATAGTTTGTCGCTACCTGCGCTTGCAGCTGTTGCATATACTGATGGTAGTGCTCGTTCTGTAGCTGACGGATCAGCACGGCCTGCTGCTCTGGATTGCCCGGAAATTGAATTTCCGCGTACTCCTTGAACTGGTGGTACGTCTGCTGATTCAGTGCATCCTGCAACTGACGGCGCTGCAACTCCTCGCGATTCTTTTCGTCCTCGATTCGCCGCTGCTCTTCCAAGCGTTCCTTTTCGGCTGCCTGGGCTTCGGTGCGCTGAATTTGATCCTGTTCCGCCAGGCGTGCCTTTTCCTCCTTGTCCTTCTTGATCGCCTCGACGTACGGCTTGAACAGTGGACACAAGCGGTCCAGCAGGTCGATGAAGCCTTCCATCGCCTGAAGCTTTGTGATCGTGCCCAACTGTTGCCATGCTATTCTTCGATCCTTTCCGATTACGTCGAACATCCCCAGGGGTGGTGCCTTCATCAAATCCAGCGGACCGTGCGCCGCTTGCTGCGTGAATGCAACCAACTATACCAAAAGAAAATAGAAGGCTCATTCGAATCATATTATTGTTCCTAATTATCACACCTTACCTTCAGATTATCCTCATAGCTAAGATGGATTGCCTTGCCCGATTTTTCTGAAAAAGTAAAATTTATTAGTCATGTTTTCGCTCGTTCTAAGACGTGTAAATACTGTTGTCGTACCTTTGTAAAAACCGCACGCAAACTTGTACAACTCTTTGAGTGGAAGGTTCCATTTCATGATTTTATTACTGTTGGCGTTGGCCAGCCCATCGTCGATGGAAAGATCGTTCAGCGAGAGTTCTAGATTATCCGTAGCTATCATTTTATCGTACTGTTTTGAATCAAATTATCTCCGAAACACTGACATTCACGAAAGAACAAAAATGGCCAGACCTTGGGTTTAGGTGTGTGCACTAATAATTTCAAAGTTTCCACCAACTACAACTCAAATGCGGCCTCAAATTGTGCGGTTCCGCTATTAGTTTCACTGGTTTTCCCTTGGCGTTCTAGTTAAATGATTAAAACTTTACACGTTATCGCTATTCTGCAGTAGGTTCTTACAGGTATTTTCCCCGTTGTTTTCGATGTCATCAGTGTTGGCAGAATCTAGGCAGCTGTCAATTTTTTTACCAAGAACCGTTTGTTGATTTCGACGAACGAACAACGATTCTGCTGCTCAATTGTCAAACTAACAAACAATAAATAATCGATGTAAAACTCGCAGGATAAACAATTGTTCCGCGAACTCCGACTGTGCATTTGCACAATTCCAAAATGAGTGCAAATAATAAGAAAGGTAAAACTACTCCAGCTGGGTCGAAAAACGCGGGCACATCAGAACTTGTGCTCAACACGGATCCCAAAGTGGTCACGAAAGCTGCCGAACTGTTGCAACCAATCGAGACGGATGTCGTCGAAAAGAACCTTAACACCGTGCTGAACGCTGTGAAAACCGTAGATCAGACGTGCGATTTTAAAGGCTGCAAACAGAAAACCAACCTCGTCGGATCGGATTGTTCGTTCTGCAAGGAGCGCTTCTGCTTCCGGCACGGGCTGCCGGAAATACACGGCTGTGGCGATGCGGTCAAACGCAAAGAGCGTGAGGAGTTCCTTCATCCGATGACTGGCAAAGCTCGTGCTGAGCAGTATGAAAAGCAGAAAGCGCAAGTACGTTTGACGCAGAAGCTTAAACAGATGGGGCTGGAGCGGAAACAAAAACCTTCGACGGGCGGAAGTACCGGCACTAGCCGCGGTGGAGGTACAGCAGCATCCGCGCGAGGGAAAAGGCGAAACAATCCGTAGAATATCGGGTTCGAAAAATTATTATTTATTACCGTTCCTAAATGTATAAGTAAATGTTATTTAGCATTATCAAACGTAGCAATAAATCGACACACTCGGCTGTTTGTAGATTGTGGTCTGCCTTCTTGCCTTCCATATTTAGTATGATCATTAATGTTGACCGAATGCACGGAAGAGAATGCCACTTCTTACGGGACGTAGTTGGGATTTTTCCGCAAAATACAGAACCCTTCCATAATTGGCGTAAGGGAAATATATTCCTCAGTCGCCAGTTCGGCTCGTTCTCCCATCGCGAGCAAAACCGGAGTGGTATGAGTCTGGAAACCGGTGATGGTTTTCGGTTTACCGGCCTGTCCTACAACATCTACGGCCTACAAAAAGGAGACGAAAGTAAAATAAGTAACTGATCCACTAGCTTCTAGCGTTTGCTTATACGTACCATTCCAACGCGTACAGGGACAGGACACGAGTTTAAATCTTCGGTAAACGTGATCAGCATGCGAGGTTGCATGGCTGTTGTCAACGTGTAGAGCAGATAATGGGACTTTCCAAGGATTACTGTAAAGGATAGAGCACATATTTACCGGTTAGTAATTGAATTTTTTACTTGATTTGACGAATAAAAATACTCACTATTCTTAACATCCAGGAAAGAAACCAGTGCCGCCATAAGCCCAGCCACGGCCACCGGGCTCATCAGTTGACGGTCGCTATGGTACGGGCTGATAGTGAATGTACCCTTACCCAGATGAGTTAAACCTTGGGCAATGCGTACCATGAACAGGTTGTTCGGATCCTTTGCGTGGTACTGGGCCAGCTGGCGCAACATCGATGCCAAGCGGGCGTTATTTGTACCGGCGCCGACGAGACCCATGGCGAAGATGGCATTGTGCGCCACCTCGGCATCGCTGTCGTGCGAAAATTTGCTCAGTGTGTCGAGGATGTTGAGTTTCGGGTTGGACACTGAAATCAAACCCAGCGCCAGCGGAACGGCACGGCGAATGCAAGGTTCGCAGTAACGCAACAAGTTTCCGAACGACCGGAAAGCCATTTCAGCACCAATCTCCTCGCCCATGGCGATCAGCGCAATGCCAAGGACAGCGACGGCCTGACAACCGGAGAGATCTTTCTCCTTATCTTCCTTCTCTTTGCCCGCTGTCGCTTCCTTTGCGTCGGATTTCTTCGATGCCGGTTCCTCGCCGGCCGCCGGTTCGTAGTGCTCCGAGCAGAGATGCAGGAGCTGTTGAATCTTGAGCACGTTTCCGGTGCCAGCGTATGCGCAAATTTCTACCATCGTCGTGGCCATCGAGCGGAACGGCTCGGGAGCAATCTCGAGGGCAGCCGTCACCGTCTCAACCGCCTCCTGACGTCCCAGGTACACCAGACCAAGCCCAAGCGGAAGGAAACGGGAGTAAGTGTCCTTAAGGTCGGCTTCACTACGGTCCATGATAATTTGCAGCAACACCTCGGTGACCTCACTGTTGCACGATCCGACCGCAATCATGCCGAGGGCAAGGGCAGCGATTCCCATGACCTCCATCGTGGAGCCGGTGCGTCTTTCCGAGCTAAACACAGATCCGATCAGCTCCAGCACGACCGAACGGTTCGAGCCGGCGTATGCCAAACCAAGTCCGAGGATGGCTCCAATACGCATGGTGGCGTTCTGATGCAGCACGTAGTCAGAAAGCAAAGCCAACGCAGGATCGACCTCATTTCGCACGCCACAATTGACGATGCCGCAAGCGAGCAAAGCACCCGATTTGATGTAATCCTCGTTTGAGTACAAATACTTGTCGATCGGGGTAAGACCACCATCCACGTCCCAGAGCAGGATCAATCCAAGGGACGCCGTGGCACTTAGCATACCATGCTCCTTGTTCTTGTACAGCCACTTATTGCCATCCTCCATCAGCAGCTTGTCTTGGCCAAAACCAGCGTTCACGAATCCATTCACGAAGCTGGCCGCCAGATTTTGCCGGGCGGAATCGATCTGCGAGCCAAAGGGAGCACGCGAGTTGTCCAAATGCGACTTGTACACGTCTTCGGGCGTTTTCGGCTCCATAATGTCCAGCTCACGGGCCAGATTGAGGAAGTGATGGTTGAGATGAGAATTCGACATGATCTCTACCAGATCGTCGTTGTCGTTGTTTCCCTCCGGTAGCTCCAAGAATATCTGCTGCCGACCCAACATGAACGCCAGCTGCTTCTGCACGGCAGTGTCCGTGCAAGCCATAAAGATCTCCTTGATTAGCTCGGTGTCGTTGATCATCATCGCGAGACGCATCGCTTGGGTGTGCTGGTTAAACTTTCGCGACAGGTTGAGTGCGCACTTGAGCAAGCTGATGTTTTCCGGCTCGGCAACGTACGGCACACAGCTCTGCAGGTAGAGACACACGCGCGGATAAGCGCTTTCATCGACATAGTTTTCCAGCAGGTCGAGACGCTCGATTTCCATGAGCAGATCGCACGCTTCGGCCTCCGCATTGTGCGCCATGTTGTACGGGATGATCTGGTGGATCAGCTCGATCAGGCGATTCTTGAAGAGATTATCCGTCGATTCCGGCCAGTTCGAGGCGATTTCACCGGACAGATGGCGCACATACTCGTGACCCCATTCGCCGATGTTTTCAGTGCTGTTGTCGCTCAGCAGCCGGTAGACAAGACACTCCTTACCGGTGCCCATGGTCATCGCGAGAACGGAGATGATTTCGGCGCACAGCTTCAACGTCGTCACGTCCTTCAACTTGGCAGTCATTTTCTTGTGGATTTCCTTCATCGTTTCATAGTGAGGACGCATAAACTTTAGCGGCTTTGGCACGGACGTCATAGATGTGGTCGACGCCCGGATCAGGTTCGCCATGGCGTCCAGTGAAGGTCGGTATAGATCCGCGTCCGCTTCCTGGAGCCGTTCCACCAGCATGTTCAGCTCATCCTGTAGCTGCTTATCCTCATCGGACTGCACGGGAAGACATCCACAAAACACACAATGAACATAACGCATGACGGGGCATTTTCACTTTCTAAATGTAAGTAAAACCAGAAAAACTTACCAACTCCGTCTTTTCCTCATCCTTGTCCTTGCCCTTTGCTTTCACGACGGGCTCTTCGACTTTCTCAGTGGTAGACATACTGCAAAAGTTGATAAAATCTCTGGGACGACCGATTTACACTAAATTACAAATCACTCTTTGAGATCGCCGCGACGATGATATGTTGAATTTGTAGTTGTCAAATTTGAGGTTACCGAATGCTCAATTCCAAACGCAATATACGTTTATACAAGCAGCATCGAAGGGTCAAGTAGAGTTGAATCCATCAATACTGATGTTTGTTGACTGGACAAAGAAGTTTTCGCACTTCTGTAAGATGATTACGTATTTACAGAAGCATATAAAAGTTATAATATATTCTTAAAATATCGTTACAGTCGGAGAAATGTCCCATACTTTTGCTAAACCCGTTGATAATACAAGGTAACATACCGTTGCAGAAACTAGCACTGGCTTATATCTACCATCATTTTCGAAAATGACTGAGGGAGTGAAATATTTGACGAATTCGAAAATATTTCAGTTCGTTGAAATAATAAAAAGGCAAAACGAGGTTCAAACTAGACTCTCTACGACTTCGACTGATTCATCGTGCTAAAGTGCATTTTTTAAAGTTGAAAACCTTTTAATTCCCCTAAATTGACCGTATTCTACTGCGAACTTTCGTCGGTCAAAGTCATCAGACCGGTAATTCAAGGTCATCAAACCAGCAACGGTTCTAACGTTTTTTTGTTCTATTTTCCAAACTAAATGTCAACAAAAATGTCTTGATTTTTGGAACAGCAGCGCACTTTTGGAACGGCAAACAATCTGAACTCACGTTCCACTGCCCCGAACGTTTACAATCGATGGCAAATCTAAGCTGCGTTTTACAATATACGGACGCTTTGTTGAGCGGCGTGCTCGCTTCTAGAATACGAAACTAGTCGATACCCCATTAATTCGTGCTGTGCAACCGATGCAAGGTCAGTCGAGTGTAGAAACAAAAAGTCACAAGTGCGTTTGCTGTAAATTAGGAAAGAACCAATTGACACAAGCGTGTGGGATGCATCGGAAAAGGTAGGTGCTAACGGGAGACGATAGTGAAACCCTTTTGGTAAAACCCCCTTCGACACGGTGGTTGCTGACAGTATGTGCATCAAGATTGTCTATCTACAAAACCAGGAAGAGAAGAAAAAACCGTATGTCTCGAGTGTGTTTGGTCAGAAAAATCGATAAACATTCAATGTGTTCTATGGATTCGGTAGGCGAAACAGCTCTGTGCATTCATTGTCACCGTTGCCTTGGATGACGAAGGCAGGTCTCTGCTTAGTCGTTGGCAGGAATATCACGCCTCGTGCCGGTAGTCACAGAAAAAATTGGCCTGGCGGTCGTAAAAAGTGAGATGTTGATGATGAAGAAGTGCGAGGAAGGGTTTGAAGGGTGGTACACCCTTTACCTTAACCACGGATTGCAGTTGAGACGAGATGAGACATTCGCGTATTGATCGATTTGAGACGATGGAGAAAAGAATGCCTATGTGTTGGTCGCGCGTAGCGGTGTCGTATGAATCATGTAGGACTCTTATCTACGGCGCAGTGCTGTGGTTCACCCATGCCCTCCACCGACCGCCCGGAATCCGCTCATCGATCCGTTATCAGCGCCGGAAGACCCAAAGGCCGTGTCGGAGGTCCGGCCAAATCCGCACGCTGATAATAATATCGCGCGCTTGTGTTTACACACAACGACGCCGTATGTTTTGATTGCATCGCAACGCACACAGAACCGAAGGCGTCTGCGTTGTGATTTTTATGTTTTTTACTTATCATCATCAGTTCGGTGCTCGCCCGGCGACTTTTGGACTTTCGGCCGTTGTCTTCCGATCTTTCGTAAGGCACATTGTTTCCTGTTCCGAGACTTAGCGCGTGTTATCATAACATTAGACGTGTGATCGATTCTAATCGCAACATACCGCAAACGTTGGTCACACCAGTTGCTCAATGAAACCAATGGGGCAACAGATCTCTATCAGAAGTGATTTTAAGCGATAGCAACATTTCCCATTTTTTATTGATAATGTGGAGATTATTCTGTAATCATTCCTTTTCCATTCTTTTGGTGATGCACGACGACGATGATGACGACCAGGACCTCGTAACAAATCAATGTATCCTTCGGATAATGCTTTTTGCTGCAGCGCTTCATCATCATCTGAATGCAACCGACTTTCTAGGGCTAAGCAGGAGGAGAAGAAGCTGAAACACTCGTACAAAAACCGCAGTGTCAAGCGGCGCAGGAAGCACAACACGGGGAAAATAGGATTGCCATACGCCGAACGTTCCATCTGCCTTTAACTCGCTCCTCGGCCCTGCCTCCTACTTCCCCCAAGCAAACACACACTCGAGCACACTCTGGACAGATGGGTGACGCAAAATGGTGCTATCATAAATTAGCCTAGAAAATCTTCTCCCTGGAGCACGCAGCAGTGTGCTTCTCGCGTGTCCAACTTGAAGATTAATCGCGAGAAAGCGGTAGCAGCTATAGCATCGCTAGTAGTAGTAAGAAGCTGGTTTGGTAGAATTAAGGCGCCAGTGATAAGGGGGCTAGAAAAGTCCCGTTTGTCCAGTACGTATTAACATTCCGTGACCACACCGAAGGAAGGGCTGTTGGTATACGATTAAAAGCGCGAATTAACCAACGGAACAACCATGCCGTGCTGTAGTTTAAGGTAAGAATCATTCAAACGGAACGATTGCTGAAATCGCCTTGTAATTCGCCTGACACGTGATTTTGTGTTATCGTTACAGAAAAATCATCAAGTACCCTCGGTCGGTGTTGAGGACGATTCTGGTGGTCGCGAACAACATCTATTGCGTGCCGACGTACCTTGTGTGGATGTTTCTACTGCTACCCTTGAGAAAGATTCACGAAACGTACTATTACCGGATCGAGGGTATACTGTTTCATTGGCTACTTGCAAATGTATCCATGTGGTCTTGGACAGCTGGATATGAAGGTAAATTGTTATCACTCGAAAGAAGACACCCGGATGGATTACCGTGAATGAACGTTCATTTTTCCTTCTATACTTTGCAGTAGTCGAAATGGGAGACGATATAACGACGGCCTTCGACAAACGTACTCTGGTCCTAGCGAATCACCAGAGCACCTCGGATGTGCCGCTGCTGATGGCGGCGTTCAACGCCAAGAAGGGTATACTGCCGAACATCATGTGGATCATGGACCGGCTGTTCAAGTACACAAACTTTGGTGCCGTCAGTCTGGTGCATCAGGACTTTTTCATTGCATCGGTATGGAAACTCTTTCCAGTAGCTTACGAAAATCTCCTAACTTTCGGACCGTTTCTTTCAGGGAAAGAATAATCGCGACAAGTCGTTGGAGCAACTGAAATCACACATTTTGAAATGTTATATTCCGCGGAGGCGAAAGTGGATGGTGCTGTTTCCGGAGGGAGGTTTCTTGCGAAAGCGGAAGGAAATAAGCCAAAGGTAAAATGTGAAATTTGTTCCTAATTTTTTGCCAGTAATTTAAATGGATTTGTTTGTTATTGTTGAATGGCAGATTTGCGGAGAAAAATAATTTACCAGTATTAAACAATGTCACCTTGCCCCGTGTGGGTGCGATGAAGGCGATCATTGACATGCTCGGTGCGCCGAGCGATCTCAACAACAGCTCGGCCACCACTAATCCCTCCTCGGGATCACTTCTAGGCAGTGGTGTAAGACAGGAAGCGGCCAAACAATCGGACGGCAACAGCACTATCATCAATAGCGAAGCAATAATTAAAGATGACGATGACTGTGGTGAGGACTCAAAACTAAATCAACATATTTGAATATTTTTTCTCATGGATCATTTGTTTGTGGCAGATAACTGTAAGGACGCTTCGTATGCATTGCTTAATGGGCAATCGGGAGGATGTCTGGAGTACATACTGGACATTACTATTGCGTATCCTCAAGGTGTTCCACTAGATTTACCGAACATCGTGCACGGAATGCGAGAGCCCTGCCAGACATTTTTATTCTACAAACTTTACCATAGTTCGGAGGTAAGACTTAATGACCGTACCCCCGGGTGCAACAAACGCGCCATTTTTACCTTCTCCCTCCCCTTTGAAACCGTAGGTTCCACGGGAAAGTGAATCTCTCACGCAGTGGTTGTACAATCGGTTTTACGAGAAGGAGAAACTGCTTGAAGAATTCTACCGCACCGGAACATGGCCAAACAGCTGTTGTATTCCGCCGACGGTGGTGCACCAGGATTTGCTTCGTTTTCTGCTAATTCATCTGTTTTTCGTCACTTCGACCTACGTGCACTTGCAGTTGATTTTAACGTTAATCAACTACACCAACATAATGTACGTTTACTTTCTGAGCTAAATTTCGGAGGCAATTGTATTGTTTCCGTTCGCTTGTACTCTCTCTAATCTCGCGCAGCTACAATATGGTGTGTAAGCCATGAAAAAAAAACAACATAATACAAAACGAAGCAGCAGAGACAAAACAGAAGATAACAAACTAAGAAAATAACTAAGTCGCACCAAATGATGGCTCGTCATTATTTACTAACTTATTAGTGAACATAATGCCCCTTTTGTGCTAATGTTACCCTTATTGTATATGGCTGTAGCGGTAATTAAGGTTTTAGGAATGGTGTAGTCACAACGGAGCATCTAAGATGTTCCGCTTAGAAAGTCTGGGAGCATCTTTACATGCAACACGAAACTAGAACGGGAGAATTAGAAAAAAAAATGCTGTAAGCGAGGAAGTTATAAGTGTAGGTGTGCAACGTTCAACAGTCACCACTAACGGAAGGACAGTTGGCGTGGAACTTTTCCCTTTCACACGAAAAAAAAAACAAAAAATACCAGCAAAGGTCTAAAACGCACATCCAATAACAGAACTAAAAAAAGGCATATTGATGATAGCTGGCACAAAAAGAAAAGTACTCCTTCAAAAAGCACCATCTTACGATGACTAAACATAAAGCAAGACTTTCGATCAATGGGAAACAAAAACGAACTATAGCACGGACTAAAAAAACCAGTTATTCTATACAAAGAGCAAACAATATTAAGGATAAGAACAGAGAAGAAAATGAACACGCGGGCGAGATGTGCAAAACAGATTCATACAGCTTGTAATGTCGAAGCGAACTCGCGCTAGAGCGTAGAATCACGTCCCCCGCCCCTGGCATCATTGGCTTTTTATTCCACTCCCTCCTCGGCTAGGTTTAGGATGTCTTCGTTGGTTATACTACCACACGCCATGGCACTGACCAAAAGACGAGGATGTACTGAAAAGGTAGACGCGTTTTACTGTCTTTACGAGCTTTTGAACGAGGTCGGTCCGGCTAGCGGCGAGGATAACAAAGCATTAAAACACATACACCACGTATCGTAATGTATGTCTGTTGGGTAGAAAACGAGAGCTAGAGAACTGTTCAAAACAGGGGTTGTTTACACGCTTTAAGTTTTTGTAGGTTAATGAATTTTTTCCCTAACTTTTCCATACCATTCGGAATGGAGTAAATGGCGTAATAAGTATCCTTCAGGGGATCAGCGAGCGGGGTGGCAGAAAAACCGACTGTAAATAGTATACACAACAAGGCAGTTTCCGTTTTACAACTTTTTCCGTACAAAGACAAATACAACAAACATTCTAGCTGAGAGTTCGCTTAGTAAAGCTATTCAAATCAAAGCAATCCTTTGAATTGTGCAAAGACACCGCGAGTGGAGACCGATGATGATGATGATGATGATGATGCGATCGGACACGATAGGCGATGGTTGAGACTTAGCTTTTCTCTTTTCCCACGTGTGTGTATACGGCTTTTGGCGTAAACCGATTAGGAGTAAGCATCCCTTCACCGATCACGGGAAGGATAATAATAATTATAATCCGCACGTTGTGCTGTGTGTTGTGTGAAAGTGTGTGAGTGTGTATGTGGCCGTTTGTGCGCGGTGATGGCAGGGTTTGCAAGCATGGAATTAGCACTCGTGCGTTATTTAGTGTGTACATGTAGCACAAGTTCCGTTTCAACAAAGAGGTTGAGCCAGAAGATTTAATTTAGCCAGTGTCGTTACTATATACTTCGCCAATCCTTTGCTCATTTTCTTAACCGAACCGTCACACGCTCACTGTACACACACACACGCGTATAAATGTGCAAACGATCTTAACGGGCAATGCCTAAGAGTTTCCTATAAGATCAACATCCTTTAGCCACAATTTAATCCTTTTACTCTTTTGCTCATGAAAATTGGCAATCATTCTTTGAAATGAGTCTTCGAAGTATGAGGAAAAGGGTATTGAGAATTGAAATTGATCAAAAGATGAAAACATTGTTGGAAAAACTATGGATTGTCCGTTCAAAGATTGTAAGAAAATGATGAAAAATGCTACTGGTGTGTGTGTTTAAGTGCGCGTGTGGATTTGAGGGACTGGTCATAATGCATCGTTGCGTCCCAGTGAGTTTGTACACGTTTTCGATTTTTTTCGAATAGAATACGAAAGCAAAATTTGGAAAATCCCGCTCTGTTGTGTTTATTTTCCTAATCCGCTTCCATCCGGACCATCGAATCCGAAATGCGCCAATTTATCGCCAGCCAATCGGGAGGCAAACTCTAGTGCCTCTTGTAGCGTTTTGCTTCCACCGGCCAGTTGAAAGATGCATCCGGCAACGAAAGTATCCCCGGCACCGAGACTATCCCGTATCACTTCCGGTGGGAAGGTACGCTGGGTATACCAACGTCCTTCCCCATCCAGCGCGATGGTGTCACACGCACCCCAAGGACAGATGATGGTTTTCGGACCGGGGTAGGATTGTCTCAGTGCTTCGACAGCAGCACGGGCACTTTCATGGCCGAGAAAGCGTGCAAAATCCTTCCCGACAAAGACATAATCGATGCCCTGCTTGAGAAGATCCAGATTCGACGAGCGTGGTTTTTCTAATTCTACTGAAATGGTTATTTTGGAATGTCCGTTTTCGTTCCAGCGATTGATGGCGTGTATCATTTCCATTATCTCCGCCGTGTTACGTCGACCCTACGGGACAAAACGATGAATAATCGCTATCGTGTAAGGCATATCGCTTTTCCTACCTCGAAATGAATCCATTCATACTCCGCAAAGTCGATCTTGGCGAAATCATCCTTTGTTAGCTCCGGCAAATTCGGATTGCTGTGCACGATCGTTCTCGTGCCCGTCGCTAGACTCAGCCAAACGGTCGACAGTGGCACCTCCGTGTTCCGATGGTAAACGCAGTGGTCGAACGCGATCTGTCGCTTCCGAAGATCGTTCAGAGCGAACTGGAACGTATTGGAATCGCTGAACGACGCTAGCAGCTCGCAGCGGGAGCCGAGGTTTGCCAGAACGGTGCAATTGTTCGACGCATTGCCTCCACGCTGCCAGCGGCTCGATTGGCAGCGTTGGTCGGAGTCTTCCACCGGATACGTATCACATATTTGTATGATATCGATGTTGCAAAGCCCAACGCAGAGGATCTTCTTTTCCATCCTATCGAGGGGTGCACATGAAGCCACGAGATTCAATCAAACTATTGATCAAGAAAACAGCAACGTGGGGCTTAGTCAAACGTTGATTGTCAACTGCAATTTGTACACCAAACAGTATTTCTAATAACTTCTATAACAAAAAAAAAACGCGTGTATTTCATTAAACAATCTGTACCGATCGATATACGACTAAATTTATATTTGGTCTTTTAGTTCATTCAAAGCATAATCGCTTGTTAGCGTAAATATTAGCAGCAAAATCGAAACAACGTAATAGCAAACAAAACAACGTTTAATCCACTCTCAAAGATCCAATCCGGTGTCAATCAGCTCCCGAAGCAGCAGCGTTGCCTTGCGGGGCAGCAGTCGTAGGAGGTGACTTAGAAGGAGCAGATATCTTGGAATGCTTATCTCGAGCTCGTTCCGCCGTACGCCGGCAATGATGCGACGGGCCGCCTCGTCCGACTTGATGCGCCCGAACGCGGACGAGATACGCAACCGGATATCGTTGAGGCAGTGGTCGGTGATGATGAATGGATAGATGTGCACCAGTGTGGTGTGGATTGTGTGCTGGCGCTTTTCGATGCGCAGCTCTTCCAGCGTTGATTCATACAGCCCATGTACGGCGAACTGAGAAACGGCCAGTGGCATCTGGTGCTTCAGCCCACTGACTCCCGCCACTGAGGTGAGAAACACGACATGCCCGTGGGAAGCTTTTTTCATCTTCGGTAGGATTGCTTCTAGAAGCTGCCAATTGTGGGAAAGGTGAGTTAATTGCACAAAAAAAGGCATGATCTATATATGCATTTGGACTTACCAAAAAATGGGAAACAACACCAACGTTCAGTGTGGTCTCGATCGGTGGTGGTTCCGTAACGAGACTCCTAGCGCTTGGCACATTGCAGCAGTGAAACAGCAAACTGATGGTTCCGAAGTTGCTCTCGATGGCACCAACCGTTTTACTAATGTCCGCCTTGTTAGTAACATCACATTCATAGGAACAGGCCACACCGCCGTTGGATTGAATCTTTTTCACCAACAGATCGTTGTCCGTTGTATTAATGTCGATGCATGCCACCTTGACACCCAGTGCTGCTAGCTGAATGGCCAGATCGTAACCTACACCACGACCACTGCCAACCACCTGAAAAGGTACGCAGTGTTCCGCTAATCAATCGTATTCAATCTCAAATTGTTCTCTCGGTCTACCATTTGCTTCGATACTTACGGCTGCGACCTCTCCGGTGAGACTCTTCGCTTTCGGGGGTCGCACCAAGTG
Organism: Anopheles coustani; assembly: GCF_943734705.1. Lineage (NCBI taxonomy): Eukaryota > Metazoa > Arthropoda > Insecta > Diptera > Culicidae > Anopheles > Anopheles coustani. The sequence continues at coordinate 3,150,946 of NC_071288.1, read as the reverse complement.
AAACAGGGACTTCAGGAGTGTGAGGAAAAACTGCACCAGGATGATGAGTACATCCCAGCAGAAAATGAGTGTGGCGTATAGTCGCAAAATCATCAAGACGGGCTTCCGGTGGCACTCGAGCCAAGCAGGTAAATGAGGCGGACTGTCTTTGGCTTCACTGGGCTAAAATAAATCAATGTTATCGCTTCAGTATTTGCGGTACGCATTAGAGAGGGCATGTAGGAATAGGTAGGCCGGCAATACTTTGGTTCACTGTAGATTTACTTACATGAACCCTCGGCATTTGTCGGTTGCGCATCCTTAAGGGGTTTGCGTAAATATTTTAAATTGCAGCAAAAACAAGCAACTTACTTTTCAAAGCACTTTTTGGCAGCACCACAAGTTATCGTATATTAAATTAATTAGTGATTTGGCAGAATCGATCAGCGCTCGTTTCACTTGTGTTATCTAGGTTTCGCGTCCACAGAACATTCTTATCAACGTTCACCATCGTACGTGACTTACCTTTTTTCCCTGCGTGCTTCGCGAACGCTCTACTTAATCCGGTTTTCTGTCCCCTGTGTTCTGTTAATCTCACCATCCAAAGTCCAATGGTTCAGTTCGATCAATCTGTAATGACGACAACGGGCGTGCGAACGTCTGGTAGGCGAACTGACGAACGAATGTGCGGATCACAACAAAACAACGAGGACGGCAAACGGCCTTTGACAGTTTGAGTTGTCATTTTCTATAAGCAAAATATTTACTCTATGACCAAGGTACATAGACGAAGCATCATACACCTTGGTAAATATTTTAAAACTAATGTTCGTTAATAATTTTTTTATTACCTAAACATGTGACATGGTTTTTTAGCAAATTAAATATTCCCCGTCCACTCTAGTTTTGAGTAAACGTGCTTTCTGGTTTGGTTCAGTAGAACAATTTTGAAATTTAAAATCGTTTCTTCCTATTTTCTAGACCCATAGCAAAAATTTAATCATACTACCATTTTAATCGGTATAAAAGGACATGAAAGAGCCCTTATTCAAATCTGTTACTTTTGTTAGCTTGCATAATTGCCTTCAATCATCAAGAACGATCGTACCTGATCTCAGAATTTAACCGATAAGCATGTTAGTTATTCTACGATTAAAATCTTCCATTTGGTTTGAAGTGGTCAGTTTGCATCGACAATGTTCTAACCGATCAAGCATACGAGGTGTGGTTAATCAGCCTATAATGTTTTCCAATAGGTGCCAACATGCATAACACGGGTAATTGATTCGCTGAAAGTGCGGTACTGTTACCGACAGTTTAGCACTATAATTATACCGTTTGTTTGGTCCCGCTTTACATGCCTGAGCGGGTACGTTCCGATTCAACAACTTTGGGCGCTTCTCGTGCGCGGCTGGCGATGCCATCTCGCCTCCGGGCACTTGCCGCCCCATAATGGCTGATGATGTAGTTATTTATAATCTTAACCGGTGTGGGGTGGACCGTCTCGCTGGCCGTTCCTCTGCGGAAGATCGCTTCCCAGGCGAAAGAGTTGTGGGAAACGCTTCCCGGCCATGCGACGTAGCGGATTTTTGCGCCCCACAGAAGAATACTTGGGAATCGGATCTGGCCTACCCCGTACCGCCGGCCGAGGTGCTCGGATGCGGGAGATACGGTCATCTTTAGGTGTGTTTGCAATTCATTGACTGGCGCTGGGTAGGGCGGAAATTTCTCGTCGTGATTCGTGTGGACTAATTTCTGGCTGGGATGAAGACGAACGGGAAACGAGGTACCAGAGATCGTAGATTGACAGCCGTAAGCCCGCGGAAATAATGCTTACCATCATCGGCTCCGAGCCCATTCCTTTCCACCATTGACCGGGCGTGGAGAAAGGAGGTGAGCTCGAGCCATAGATTGGGCCGCCACCGAGCACTCCAGCAGCAAATTATTATTACACCAACATACACCGGCCGTCCCCTCGCCAGGGGTATCCGCAGGCAGCTCTTTTGGGGGGAAATTTTTGGGGCCGTTTCATTATCATGGGCATCTTTTACGATCATCAGGTCATAGATCTCCGTGCGCCATAACATTTGAAAGTGTACAAATCGATAACAGCATGACCAATGCTCGGGCCTATGCTGGGCCGAATTCCGCCGATCGGCTTGAATCCATTCGATTTTTCCACCCTTCCCTTCTTCCCACCCGGTGCGTAATGCTTCTAGGTGCGTCAAAGCCGGCGGACCGGTAGGAGAAATCATGCAAATATTACCACTAACAACATAATAACTCCCGGTGGAGCAATTATTTATCGACTTTCGAACGTGACGATCGCAGGTCAGCACTGCGCGAGAGGTCGATTGCTAACGCTGACGAGTTCGTCCGCTGGTCAAGCACCTTTTGAACCTTCACACACTAACTATCCTTTAATGTTAAATGTGGCATTTCTCTACTTCTTTACGGCGGGGGAAAAACACTCTATACGGTCCCATTATGGACAATGCGACCGACTGTGCGAACAAACATTTCATTTCAAGTCATTTCATGCTTGGCGAAGTTGCGCAGTGCAGTTTTTCTAATGATGCAGTGTTCTGGGAGAACTCCCACTTGAAGAAAGGAAAGAACGCTTTCCATCACCGGAAAACGGGCTGGAAAATGGAGGCGAGGGATGAAGGCTAATTATTACACTTGATAGTAATCGCTTGATGGAAATGGAAGAAGAAAAATGCAACAATGATAATTTTGATTTATATGTGCTGTTGTGCTTGCACGGAAAGCGACTCCACATACATAAATTGTCATGTGCTATGGTTGGTAAAAAAAAGATGACATATTCTGGGAATAAATGAAGATCCTAATGCTGTAACTGTTAATTTTTTTTACAAAACTGACGATTGCGTTCTATTTTTAATAATATTTAAATTTATTGTGGAATGCCATATGTTTTTTTATAGGGAAATCAAATATCCGTTAGGAAAATATCTTTTGAAAAACATAAATCAACCTGCTAAACTAACTTGTAGGTTACAATTGCTTGCAATGCTCAGAAAATAGTAGACAGTTCTCGAAAAAAATCATCTCGAGACCGATCGTCTTGCACCGGTTTATCTCGTGTGCAGCGTAAGAATGGTATTTCAAACACGACTGAAGAAGAGCGCCTCCCTCCTCGGGAAGCAACTGGTAGCAAGAGCGAAGCAGCATAATAACAGCAACACAACATACCCCCCGCAAAGGGGAATGAGCACTGGGGAGCGAACTGGCAGCGAAAGAAAACTGTGTATGTTGCTTCTTTATCTGGCTCCAAAACCGTTGCGCCAGCCACAGTCTGCAGTCGATATTCAGCCTGCACGGACGCACGAGACGGAACCTCGATACAGCTTCTGGAGCATCCGACCGAGTGCTTCTGGATCTTTGCACCTCGCAGGTGAAGAAGGTGTTCAGGGAGATCATTCTTGAACCCACAAAGAAAGAAGAAAGCGAGACAGAGCGGAGCAAGAAAAGAAAGCTGAAAGTTGCTGGTGTTTGAGAACGCGCCGTTTGGAAGGAGGAGAAGTGGTTCGAACTACGGTGAGATTTAAATGAGCATGGACTCAGCGCGATCGTCTTAGACTCTGGACGGGTTAGTCGAGTGCTGACCGAGCACAGGAAAGTCGTTTACGAGACGAGCAAATATATTTCGGAGTGCCGAAGAGCGCTACATACTACAAGTGTAAAGTGTAAAGTGAAGTGGTTCAAGCAGGGAAAAGTGTTGTCAAAGGATCCGTCCACCGCTCGCTGAGCAACTGTCGATTGGAACTGGTGCATTAGAGGGTTCGAGTGGAATACGGAATAAACTCGTTAGCCTGCGCTGGTTTCGTGACCTGCGAGCCATCGAAGTAAGGAGAAGAAAATAGAATTTAGCAAGTTTCCGAGACGCGTCGGATCTGCAGAAGTGGTGGTCAGTGTGCAGCTTCACGAAAACATTCGGCCTAACCGGTGTGGAGAGAGATATATCCACATCCAGCTCCAATCGTAAAACATTGGCTTCCACGGCCCCGTTTTGCCGTTCCTTCCTTCCTTCTCTCGACTGGTGGCGACAAAACATAACGGTAAGAATCCGGGGTCTAGAATGTTGGTCATACACCTTTACGGGGCTGCAGCATAACACCATTCAAATGGCGTTGAGGATGGAGAAGAAAGTTTGTCTACCGCGGATTATGGCAGGGATCGTCGAGCTCCCTCTGTCCACGCAAACGGGTGTTCGAGGGTGTTAAAGGTGCTGGCTAGTCCGGGGTTATGACGTTAGGATGTTACATTCTTTCCCACCGTTTCCGTTCGGGGTCCCAAAAACCATCAATTACATCCCCTTGCAACGCCCGCTCCTCGACAACCGGGATCAAAGTAGGCCAAAAGTCTCGCAGGGTTTGCGGTGACTCGTCGTGCGCGGTGTGAATGAACTTTGCCTGGGACGGGCACCGGAATGAGGACGTCCGACGACCACAACGACGCGCCTGGGACTATGTCTGCGATCGTGGCCATTTTTTTGCCTTTTTCAATGTTTGCCCAAAGCACTATCGTTTAAATGGAATTTCCCAAGTTTGGCGCTGGCAGACCTCCATATCTGTTTTTGGATAATCGTTATTACATCGCCCCCCCCTCCTGTTCCATCTTTCCTTCCGCTTTTCATAAGACATCCATCCAAATGAGTAACGGGAATCGATTATGATCGGTTCACTTGACCGCGTACTCCAATGTTGTGACGCATTCGTGTGCCTCCTTGAAAGCAGGTTTTAATAGCAAGAAGTCAAGTTGGTTTGGTTTGAATTCAGCCCAGCTGGTTTCCCGTTCCGTAAAAACGTGTTTTGGTTTATTGTTGTTCATATGTTAATAAGTTAATCGTTCGTTAAACGGCTCCTTTTTCAATCGGTCCGGGAGAAAGTAGTGACCTCATGGGGGTGTGCGCGCGACATCCGGGGAGGGGGGGGACCCCGTTCGTCGGTGAAGGCGTGCAAGAATTTCAACGCCACCAGCAGCGACGAACCTCACGCGGTTTATTGGTGCGGTTTCGATTTTTCCCACTTTTTTCCCGACACCCGCTTTTATTACCCCCAACACGCCGATGCAAGCCTTTGAGCGATGGTGATGATGATGATGAATTTTTAAGCCCCGGTTTGATTAGCTTTTCGATATGGTTTTGTGTTCGGAAGTAGGGTGGCCTTTTATTTATTGTTGTTTTGGAACGAGGGCTGCAGTCTGAGGGTAAACAAATTTCACTGCAATGTAATCGAAACTGGATTGGAACCAATCCATCGTGCCGATCCTTTTCAACAGCGTACTTGCAATTGACCTCAAAAAGTTTCATGTTCAATTGTCATCCGTCGGTACGGGGTGGGAGCGGCCGGTGGCGAGGGCTCTGGAGATGCCCAGGAGAAAGTGTAACGCCCCGGGGGGGGGGGGGGGGGGGGGGGAGTTTGGGAATGTTCTCACGCATCTTGGCTTTTGGAGGCGCCACTGATCTCGATCGCACCACGGTGAAGTGTATCACCCTGATTAACCTGAATCCAGTGAGACACTTTTGTTCACATCCCGCCCCACCGAGCCTCCCGGCTCCCGTCCTACCCGGCAGGTCCTCAAACATGCCCATCGGTGCGTTGAAATGAAACACTCCCTTGGGGGTTCCATTGTTTTGTCGGGTGCGGAAGTACCTTTCGCCACGGGGCGGGAGGGAGAAAGGGGTGGTGTGGTGGTGGAAATGATGTCAAACCGAGTGTCTACACTCCGACTCCGATGAGGTTCCTTGATGTTGTACTCATTAGAAAAACAAGTTGCACCCAATTTTTATGACAGTGGCTTGGATGCAGTTTCCGTGGGGAAGTCAAGGAACTGGCGAAGTTTGTAACCAGTTGTTGCCAGAGTGAGCATCGAACTACATTGCTTCCCACTAATGTACATATTGCGAACCATTTGTTGATTAAATTTAGTAGTAATGTTGTAATTTTAAAATTGGTATTGATAATTGCATGATAACTATTTCTTAAATACGCACTTGATGCTATTCTATTCTTCTTGCAGCATTTTGTCTCCGTTTTATAAATTGTGAAAAACAATGCATGAGTTACAGAAGGAGGAAAACGTTGGAAAAGGCAAAGAAAGGTAGAAAACAAATGCACGTTTGGAGTGCTTTAACACTTGTGGAATACCTCAACAAGACAAATAGTTTACAGTTTTCTTACCTCGTTCATTCCGCACTCAGCTAGATGATCTTGCTTGCTCGGTGGATTCCTTTCGTTGTTGTTACGAAGGCTCCTGCAAAGAACACATCATCAAACATATCGGCATATCATCATCGGCATTATGGAAACACATGCGCTCCATTCCAGATGTGCGGACGAGAGAATCTAAAGAAAAACCCAACCTTCTTGCGAGGCATAATACCGTAACGGGATTTCCACGACTCATCAACTCGAGCTTCTGCTCCCCCCTGAGGGGAAGGGAGTTCATGAACTTGAAAACGAAACCATCGAGTTTGGAGGTGTCGACGCCGGAGGGGAAGGAAAGAGGGGGTAATATTTCAGGGACACACGCACGCATCATCGACGTTGGGGTCATCTGCAGTGTGGAGACGTTTCCCGCGCCCGAGGAAACGGGGAAACAAAATGGGAACGCCTATGTGGGAATGGGAATGGCTGTCCCTATGTCGACATGTGCGTGAGTCCGGGTTGGGGCAATCGGTGGATCAGGGCGAGAGAGTGCGTGTGTTGGACAACCAACCCTTAGCGGTGACCAAATAGAGAATCAAGTTCAAGGTGGTACACCCAGAAAGAGATGACTCCAAAGTGCGTTACGAGTGCGTTACGCAACGGCTTTATCACGGTTAGCTCCATCGGGACACGACGAGGCTTCGATAACCGTCGATATCCAGTCCATGTGATTGACGGTGCCCTCGAGAGCAGAGGAGGGATGCTGGCGAGGCGAATTCCCCGGTTGGTAAAAGTGGTACACGGAAAGCTGGCTTCAGACCAGAGCGCCAGAGCCCTACACCGCACTCAAATGGCAATACGATCGTTACGCCGGCAAACGGTTCCATTTCGGATTATTTACTTTTCTCCTACCCCTTCTATCATAGCAACCCGTGACGGTGTTCTCGATGATTCTCTCTCTCTTTCCCACTCACACTCCGATCTTTTCTTCCGCCTTTCCCTCCAGCGATGGCGGATTTAGGTCAGATCGTTTTGTCGACCGTATTTCTAATGCTTGGTGCGCCTGGGTCCACGCTAATGTTTACTGTACTTCTAACAGTTTCCCCTCGTATGAAGTTGTTATCTCTTTAGGGATGTGCTATTTTTCATCCCTCTCCATCCAGGCACTCACGTTGGATTTCGTTGGCTTCCTTGCTTGATTGTGCTGAGTTTGTTGCTCTATTGTTGTTTGGTCAAACAAACCCTTTGGAGTCCGAGGAAAGCAACTCTTTTACGGAGAATCGTGCAGCAAAATGGTTAGCACATTCCATCCCGGGCCGGGCGTGGAACCCCGATTCGTCGATACCCGTTAAGGTCGACGTTGCGGCTAGTGAAGTGCTAGAAGAAGAAACGGGGTTACGACCACGGAAGGGGTGATTGTCCTGCCCGATATGTGCGCCGGAAATGGGTGACATAATTTAGGTGGACGAAGGAGACGATACAGTTAACATTTTCGGACGGGTCGATGACGTGATCGGCTAATTCATCACCCAGCGGGGATGTTAATTAATCTCGCTTATTCCACTGTCGTAAACGATCCATTGGCGTTCGTGTCGGTATTCTTCTCGGGTTGTGTTAATTAATCGATGCGTGATTGTTATGCAAAATTGGAGGTATTACGGTCTTGCATCTTTTTGAGAAATGGCTAGTCATATTTTGCAAGAAGAACTTATTTAGGTTAAGAGCTGATCTTGTCTGAACGCATTTTCCATTCTCTCATTCATTCTCTTCTTGTAGAAATGCAATCGTTAACAGTATGTGCGCTAGCACTTTTGCTAGTAAGTCCAGCACTGGCCCGGCCGAACCTTCTGGAACCGATCTACCTTCGGCGCCGCAGCAACCCGCTGGAAATCGTCGAGGAGAGCGTCGAGACGAGTACCCTCTTGTCGAGCCAACCGGCAGCCGTCAGCCAGACCAGCACGGAAAAGCTGTCCACCGGAACGACACCGACCAGCGGAAGCGGCACCACAAGTACCGCCGGAAGCACCTCCACCCACCAACCCAGGTACCAAACTACTAACGATGGCCTCTCTAGCGATAGTTTAATTAAGGAGTTTCTACTAAAAAACCTGGCCAACCTGCAGGGCCACTCTGTGCCACCACAACCACCACCACCACCGCCGGAGACGGAGGCGGGATCGGAGGAGCAAAACACGTTACGGTCCGTGTCGCCCTGGGGGTCGGGTTTTGGGGGGTATCCCGGATCGGGGAGCTGGGATCCGCCGGAGAAAACGTACGTCTATCCGGTGAAGACGGAACAGTACGGAGGACCGACGACGGTAGGGGATGGATTGGGGCAGAAACGGAAGCCGGTTATACAGAAGATCATGACCAAGTGGTCGGATAAGACGTCGGATGTGTTTAACGTGGAGTACAGTACGCCGCCAGTGAGTTTTCTGCGACCGGTGAGCCAGGTTTACTCCAACTTTGGAGTGACTCCGGGGCCTGTGTCGATCGTAACTCACTCTGGCACTCAGTATGTGACCAACTTTGGTGGATCACCGGAGATTCTCGAGACGAACGTACCGGACGATGTGTACCAGGTGGGTCCGGGACCGATCAGCAACGATGCACTGCTACCGGTCGGTGGCTCGGGAACGAAGAACCAAAAGAAGCAAAAGAAAAAGAACAAAATCAAGATCGTCATCAAGCCCACGGCAACCACTCCCAATCCGGTGAAGCAACCCCAGGCCGATCCGGATCGCCCCGATCCGGTTTATTCGAGTGAGTTCGATCCGTATGGTCAGCAAAACTTTGGACCATGGGATCCGTACGACGATGTCGCCGAGGCAAATCCTTACGATGAAGCGGGCAACCTTAAAGGTGAGTCGGTGACGGATGCGGTTTCGGATTGTAATGAAATCAACATTTCCGTCAACGGGAAGCAGGGATGTAATGAGATCCAGATAGCGATCAATCCGGAAACGGAAAACCCAAGTCCAACGAAGCAAGGGGATCTCACCAAAACGGGCCCAGGAGTTGGTTCGGCTGCACTTGCGCCGGTCGTTCTGTCCGCCGTCGGTGCTGCTGGAGCGTTAGCAGCCGCTCCACAGTCAGCCGCCGCTCCAGTAGCCGTTGCGAGTGACGTTGCCCTGGCGGCTCCCCTGGCCGCCGGAGCAACTCCTTTGGCGATCAATCCGGTGGCACCGGTCGTACCGGCTCTGTTCCCACCCCCGGTAGCTCCCGCTCTGCTGAACACTCCGATCAGTAACATCGTGGGTAACATCATTCGGCCACCAGTACGACTCGGAGGTGCAGGTAATCCAGCGGCAACCATTGGCAACGGGATCGCTTCAAATGGCAACAAGCACAAAGTTAAACCCGGTAAACCATCCCACGGTCACGATTCGTCAAACGGGCTCGGGGCCATCCTACCCGACGTTTCGCACGCCCTCGTAGGAATGCTAGCCGCCCTGTCCGCCATGACACCGATGAACATGTTCGTGCTGGGACTGACCAGCCTTCCGGTGCTTGCCATGCTCGTCGGCACCCTTGCGGCCGGTATGTACATGTACAAGTCCTACTACCCTGCGCCGGTCAAACACTACACCACCACGGTGTTGGTGCAGAAGAAACCCTCCGTATCCTACCACTGGACGCGCCGACCTGTCTCGAGGCCCAGACCACCGGTTCGGTACTCCTGGGTCGACCACGACCACAGTCCGGCCATCCCGGTTGGGTGGGACTACGATCGGCGAAGTATGCGCCACGGGAAAACGCGAACCGTTCCCCGCAAGAATGATCCCTACCGCTTCCAGCAGCCGTCGGCCAGTGTCGCGCGATGAGTCGAACCCTCGAACTCGGAACTCGGACGCTGTGCCAAATCTTCACCCCACCCCACCAAGAGTTCGTCCGGGCGCGCACGGGAAGCTCCTCCGATCGTTGGCGGTGTTTTCTTTTTTTTTTTTTACAATAGCTGTCCCAAACTCAACCCCCCCTTCTTTCCCTCTCTATGTGGTGATAGATGGATAGACCGATCGGGTGGTATAACCATTAGTATTAGCGCTAGCGATTAGTGAATAACCATACAACCCAGCAATCATTAGATAGTAGAGCATGACCTAGACATAGTAGCGCATAGATCTAGTGTAATCTATAGCATATAGCATCATATAGTGCATGATCCGAAAACATTAATTCCCTCCAAGCGGTTAGGACGTAGGTGGAGTTGCGTGTATGCGGGGCCTGCATGTTGCATTGCATGACGATCAAGTTGTTTTCTAATACATTTCACTAGCACCACTAGCGAACACCAGCCTCAGCGATCTAGCATTGTCTTGCTTATCTCATATCGAAACACCAAAAACTTTGCTTAAAATACTCTCCCAACCAATTTCGCCTCATCATGCACATCTTTCTGTGTTCTTCATCTGCATTGTTCGCTTATGCTGAGTTGGGGAAATCTTGCCAAGGAAAACGCTAGCGAAATGTAAACGTTCGAAACCTCAAACGGTACAATGTTTTCTTATCAACGAACCACTTGATTTAAAGCAGACGATAATACAAAAGTAAACTGTGTTGTGTAAAGAATATGATCTTATAAGTCTTGTGTTCGGTATCTCGATCGCCGAAGATCTACCACGAGATCAGAGAACTTGGTTTACTTTAGATCGTAGAATGTTGCCCCGTAAGTTGTTCGTTCGCTAAGGCTAAGCAAAGTAACGTTATTTTTGTTGAGCAAGATGTCGAAATGGAAACGAAACGGAGAAACGAGGGAAAACAATAATTGATTTGTTTAACGAACGCAGCTCCTTTAATGGTTCAACCAATCAGTACCCCACCCTCCCCGGGAACACTAAGTGCAATATAATACAAAGAGTCAACAGAAGCGCACGCACAAGAGGGTTGATGGCGCGCGATGGGATGATGATGATCGTAATTTTGTCCGACGCGTTTGAGGTAATTATCCTACGAACGGGGGGAAAATCAACAACCAAAAGGTTGATGCCACGGTGGTTCGATCGATGTGAAAGCGTCAATTGACAATCGCGGACCACGGAGATGATCGTCTTGTGGGCGCGTGGGCCGCGAGCCTCGTTTGCGGAGGAATCGGGATCGAGGATCCCTAAGGGTTCGCCACTTTCACCCCAACGTGGGGAAGAGATGGGGGAGAGAAAGGGAGTTGGAGGGTTAGTTTGCAGACCGTATTACGTTTTTAATGCTCGCAGTTGTGGTTACAGTAAAGTATTTGTAGGATAAACATTCGAACGTAGTGTAGATTTGTACATTAACAGCGTGATAATTTGTAGTCCGAGGTGCGTGAAGGATAGGGAAAGCTAACGCGGAACGGAAAAAGAAATAGGGGAGCGTGATGGAAAACCCGGAGGATCGAGCTCGATTTCAGTTAATTTATTTCATTCTTGTACAACCGCGAACTGGAAAATAGCCGACAGGTGTGTAGAGAGAGATAAAGAGAGAGATGTAAACCATTAGTTAGTACTATGATACTTATGTTCCGCCGTTTATTCGTTTCTCCGTCGTACCTTCCTGGCCAGCTCGGCTACCTGTATTTGCTACAGTCTCTAGGTTTAAGTAATGTGTGTATAATGTGCATGTGCTGCTAGCTTCTACTGCATGTAACGGAGATCGTAGCTTGTTCTGCTAATAGGCAACCAACCCTCTTCCGGGCAAACCGTAACCGGCCGTGACTAACAAACCAATAAAATGAGAACGTTCTTTAACCCACACCTGATCGATGTTTTTTCTTGCTGTACAAAAGCAGATGTACTGTTAGAACGTTTAGTGGCGTCAATTGCAACACTTTCTCTTCACTTGCATGTTCCTCTTCCTCCCGCCTGTCCTGTTTATGTTTCTTTTAGCGTTTAAAATTGTGGTAGCTGGTAGCCTGTGCATGCCTTATAGCTGGTAGATGATCGAAGATGTTCGCAAATAAATGCTCCCCTAGGATCCGTGCCCAGTTTCGTGGTGTTCTAGAAATATATCTACCCTCTTCTCATTGCAGCCTTCACTCCTTCAAGCGACCCGAGCTGCTGAAAACGAAGATCGGCACGTCGGGCTTCGTGGTGTCCACGAGCACGAAGGTGCTGACGGGGGGTGCTAGTGCCGCATCCGGCCACTCCTCGGCGAAGACGATCCGGCCCCAACCTGCTAACGCGGGTGTTGCCTCGGGCGAGGCGAAAGCGAACGATCAACTAACACTCTTTGATCGCTATTCAGGACATGCGGGAGTTGCGGAACCGATGACGGACGAGGAGTACCAGAACGAGCTGCATCGTGCCACGGAACGGGTGCTCCCGAGGACGACCACTCCACGGGAAGGCCTTTCGACATGGGTGCTACTGTCCGGAAGCGACTCGAGCGAGCTACAGGGTGACTCCACGAGCACCACACGTAAGGCACCGATAGCGAAGTCCACGACGACAACCACAACCAGTACGACCACGGCCAAGCCAATTGCTACCAAGCGGTATCAACCAACAACTCGACGCATTATGCCTACGACGACTCCACGTGTTGCGCGAACGACGACCCCTTCAACTTCCACTGGTTCCGAGGAGAAGAAGGACAAGTTTAACAAACCAACGCCTAAGCTGAAGGTTGCCACGACCACCCTCAAGCCGGTCATCGTGAAGAAGGTGAAAAAGCCGCCAGTAACAACGACCACAACGACTACCACGACTACAACTCCCAAGCCGACCACTACCACGACGACGACGACGACGACAGAGATGGTCATTACGGAGCAGAGCCCATCGACGGTGGCCAACGATCTAGCTGCGGCCGTCACCGAGGACAGCTCGGTGGAATCATCCACTTTCTTGATCATGGAACCGAAGGACGCACTGTTCGATCTGCCAGAGGATCGCTCCCCAGCGAAGACGGCGCCAGCTGCCATCGCTAAAGGGAAGAAACCGACGAGGAAACCTAACGCCAAATCGCCAGCAGGCACGAAAAAGAAACCGGCCAACAAGAAGAACCGCAAGCCCGAGGTAAAGGACGGAGTGCCCGGAGAGAAGAAGCCGGCCGCGAACAAAAACAAACCCGTGTCGACGCAAATCATCAACTACCTTTCGCGCGAGGTTATGCCAACGGTCGGCGTTGGTCTGGTAGGGTTGGTCATGGCCGCTGGATTGGCTTCGTACTTCCTTGGAAGTCCGTTGGGAGCTCTGAGACGTTCCGATGATCGTAAGGATGATTTGTACTATTCGAACTACGAAGAGTACGCCGGTCCGGATGGGCAGAACGAAGAGGATGTGTTTGGGAAGCTGATCGCGGGTATGCCGGATCGTGCGTACTACCGTAATAATGCCGTCCGGCGACGCACTCAACAGCCGGTTCGTACCGGTCATCAGTACTACCATGTGCAGCCTTATTCGGCTAACAAGTACCCGCACATTACGTACCGTAACCGGGCTTACGCTGGAGCACCGAATGGCCAGAGTGCCCCCGAGACGATGTACACGAACATCAACCGGCAGGCGCAGGTGCAGCCGAGTCAGGCAAAGTCTCAGAACGAATTCTACTACAACACTCCACCGACTCCGTACTACCCGACGAGATCGGTTGCGATCGAGGCAGCTACTCGCCAGCCAGCACCTGTCTATAGCTCGACCTATGTGCCGTCTACGAGTAGCACAACCATTCCGACCCCAAGTGCTCCTTTGTCGACGCCGGAAGCCGCACCGGCGGCAGCGGCAGATCCCATCGTTGAGCCCGAACACGAGATGATGCCACATCCGGAAGCCTACTCGGCGGAGCACAGTCCCGAACATCACGCACATTACGTCGTTGGAAGCAGCTACGGTGCGGACGGTATGGATATGTATGGGTCCGTGCCGGAACATGGTCCACGCCGGAAGCGCGACGTGCAGGTGGACGACGCCGACTTTGACAACGAGATCGATGTGGATGAAGATCGTGTAAAGGATGATTCCTCTGTGGTAGTAGAAGGTGCATCATCGCCGGCCACTGCATCGGAAGAGGTGACGGACGCGACCACCGATAGCACGGGGGAGATGGAAACGACGACCGCAGTTACGACCGGGGGCGATGGACACCGGTACACCTGGGGAGACTTTATACGCAACACCGTCGAGCGGAAGGTGGCTATGGGCATCCACTTCCTCCAGCACGTCACGATGGACTTCCAGCGGTACCTAAATGGTGTACAGAATCACTTCCAACACCCCCCGCACAACCCAACCAACGAACACCGTCGACAGCATTAGTTACAGAGCACAATCCCACCTCACACAGGTTCTGAACCTTTCCTATGAGATTGAGGATAGGATTCTCGATCCGATCTCGATCGACTGGCTCGGGACGGGCTGGACGATCGTATTTCCGAGAGCTCTCTTCTGATCTTGTAGTACCTCCATCCCCAAATAGAAGAGTGGTGGTGATGAACTGGTTCAAACAATTTTCAGCACAGTAGGCCTTGAATGGCTCAAATCAAATCAAAGGCACCCACGTATCATAGTTTTCTGACTGCTGCCCAATGGCTCCTTGGATTCGTCGAACGTACTATTGATGGAAAGGAAAAGTGGTTCGGTATATCGATTGTTGTTCGTCGATTCTTTCCCTTTCGTGTTACACGCTAGGATGTTATCCGAAACAAACAAATAAGCAGTTGTTTTAAGGCATTTATTTACAACCCATTCAGGATAGTCTAACGAAGGAATATAACAATTAAAAACAAAACAAATGGATGATGACATGAAGGTATGGTTATTAAATTATAATGTGGTGATGATACGTGATGGAGGATGTTCCTCGGATTCACTTTGACGGTCTCTCGGGGTGTTAGGACCGCCCTTCGTAAGGAATCCCTGTGTGCGATCTTCGTGATGCTCATGTCGACGCGGTGTGTGGTTCGTTCACGAGATCAATTTTTTTATCCAAACGAGTTTATTTATACTACCTTTACGTACTATGGAATAAATAAATAATTTCATCTCTCACTGAGTTTACAACGTTTTGTCGACTTCTGTTGTACTGCTCTCCCTTTCATGTCGGTATTTATTTTTTCTTCCTCCCGAGAACCATCGGTGCCAATATGGCCATCGTGGCCGGTACCATACCTGCGCTCACTGCAGCCAGCACGGCTGAGCTATCCTGCGCTGCATCTCGACGCATCACAGAGTAGGTGTTTGCTGCCACGGCTTGACCTACTGCTGATGCATGTTTCTTCCTCTTTGGGATGACCGGCGTTGGCGTCGGTTGTTGTCGTTTGTTTTTGTTCTTGTTCTTTTGCTGCTTGACGGCATCCTCCACCGTCTGCGTGGAGGAGGACACCTCGATAAGCCCGTTGTGGGAGGTGGTCATGTCGACGGCATTTTTCATCGGCAATACCGTCAACTTCACCGTCTGGTGACTGGTGGAGGTGGCCGGGGTGAAGGTGATCGCTCGCTGTCCATGGCGTCGCTTCGGATACTGATAGCCCTTGGTGGTGGAGATGAGTACCCACTCGCCGTTTCCATTGTCCGGATAGGAAACGGGTCGTCCGCGAAGGTTCTGCGGGGGAGAACTGGTTACCCCACCGTATCCCGGGTGCGCTGGGTGATCCTGGGCGTACTTCGGGAAGTTGGCGGGACGACCGTCGGTGATGATGTCTCGGTTTGGGGATCCCACCGACGAGCTCTGGTCGTGGTATGCCTTCATCGTGTCGTACGGACTTGACTGGAGTTGATGCTCGAACCAACCGTCCTGCGATTGATGAGACGAGGGACGACTTCCACGATCATCGTCTGGACGTTCATTGTGAGCTGGCCGTCGGCGGTTATATAAGGATTCGGGTGTAGGCAATCGGTTCGTTGGCTGCCTTTTTCCACCATATGGCGAAACATACTCATCAGCTCCTGGACCATCCACAGACTGGTAGTAACTCGAGGACCCGATAGAACTCGGTGACGGCACGGCTGGTTTATACTTTGACGCCTCTTCGACGCTCTCATCGCTCCAGTAGTTCCCCAAGCTCTGGTTTGGAGGATACTGACCCTTGCTCGATCCATGATGTTTATTCACCTCCGACACTGAGGCCGCGTGCCATTTGGAAACCTTGCTCTCCGACCACGGAACCGCTTCCAACGTCACCCAGCCGTCCTTCACATTCCAAGGATGGTTTTTTTGACCTCCACCGTGCTGTGGGGGATAGGCGCCTCCGGGTGGTTCCTGATACCAACGCTTATTACTACTCCCGGAGCTCATCATCACATGTCGCTCGTGTGTATCATCAAACACAAACTCATCTTCCAGCTTCGCTTCATCCTCCGGGGAACCTTCGACGGAGCTTTCATTCTGAGGACGTTGCTGCTGATCTTGCACCTTACTTCGATACTGGTACTCATGGTTCGGTTCATCCACTTTGTCCTTCTCCAGCTGCTGCTGGTTAACGTTGTTGGTCATCGTGATCTCGTTGAGGCGCTTCCTCGTGAGTGAATCCGCATTGCGCAGCTTCTCGGAGTACTCCTTGAGGAACTTGTTCAACAGCTCCGGCGAGTAGAGCGTTTTCCGGCTGCTGCTGTTTGCTCCCCCTCCCACCGGAGGTTGGTCGTCCACTTCTCCGTGCGGTCGGGCAACACTAATTCCCGTGCTCGTCCGGAAGCTTGTCGTCGATGCCGGCCCAACGCGCAGTAACTGTGGATCGGACGGAAACGTGTCTAATCTCTGATTGCTCCCTGCCAACGGTTCGGTTGCTTCGATGATCGTGATCGGTTTCGAACCGGGCACTTCAAGCTCGTACGTGGTGTAGTTCTTCGAGGCCATGATCAACTTTGGCGAGTTGGTAAAATGAATCGTTTCTCCGCGGAGCATTCCGACACCGGATAGGCATGTCCACAGCACACAACACCACCAAGCGCTTCGCCAAACTTTGCCCATCGTTGCACCAGGGCTGTAGAACTCGACCGTTTTCCACACGGCACTCCACTCTGAACACTTGCAGAAGGGAAAATAACGACTCGGTCTCTTGGTGCGTCGTCGTCGTCGTCGTTGTCGAATCTAATCAATACTGGCACATCACAGCAAGCCGACTGAAGCGGTAGAGACTGGTTGTCCTACTAATATAGTTGGTTTGTTGGCCGCACGCTCCACTGTGCTCGGCCCCCGGGGTTGGAAAAAAGGGAAAAACCAGCCCCCTATGGAGTGCGGTGTGACAATTCAGCGACATGTTTCTCCCGACGCGTCATGGTGCCATTTCTCTCGCCCCGTCGCATGTGGATGCGTGTGTGTCTGTGTGTCAGTGTGTGTTGGTTGGTACGTGGCGCCTCGAAAGAAAACCGCCTCCTTCGCCGTGAGCCCAAGAAAATTGCATCCAGCAGCAAACCAGCCCCGCCGTGACCGCGCATGACTTGCTCGAAGTCTCGCTGACGACGAGCGTTGACGCGCACCGAACACACTGCGTCTTCGGTTTCGAGCTTAAAAAAGGAGAAAGAAAGAAAGCGCTCACCTCAGCGATCCGCGGCTGGGGAACGCCCGAAGCTCGCAGGGATTGGGGAGACTAATTTCCAATCTTTCGCTGGTACCGCCTGCGCCTGCCCGCCTTTGGGGACCGATAATCCCGAAGGGCGTACCGACGTCGTCGTCGTCGGTAAAGGTGAAAGCAACGCGGGAAAACAGAACGTTACACGCGGCTCGTAAAAGATTGAGTGATGAAAGGTGCCCACGGCTCCGAAGGACCGCCAGACTCAGGGAACCTCAGTCTTAACCCAAAAACGGAACCATTCATTGACCTTTGCTCCTGGTTCGGGTTTTGTACGCTAACCACGCGGTTTACAGTGATGACACAGCAGTGCCGGGAAATAGAGAAAGAAAATGAGAACAGGAAAAATAGATGATCAGGAAACAAACATTTCCCGTTTAACGGTGAACCCACCGGGGTTTCTGTGCATGTTTGTTTTTGAGGGAATTTTTGGGGCCAATTTGTTTATGGTTGAAAAATTCCCCCATTCTTAGGGAAAAGTGCTCCTGCTCTCACTCTTGCGCTTTTGAAGCGTAAACAGCGTGTTTGTGCATCTGAATGAGCGGTGTCTCTCGTCGCGGGCCCTTCGAGGGGGCCCTTTCGTCGTGTCGTGGGCGTCAAATCGGATCGGACATGGAACGATGGTTTTAAAGGTGACAATCTTTGCCAAACAATTCACTTATGGCGGGACGGAAGGTGGCATTGCGTGGAGAGTGGTTCGGTTATGCTTTCACTGATAAATTCCATACTGTCCTACGGTTCGAGTGTTTGCTTGTTAATTGATTAAAGCACGAGATTTTAACTGTATCAGGTGAACGTACCGAAATGCAAATTTGAAAGCATGACCTGAGTAGATATCATTCGAAAAGAGATTGCTACAAGCTTTAAGAGTACAACAAATATTTGAAGTAATTCAAGGAATCTTGTGATTCCTAACTCCACGAGTATATACTGGTAGAATGTGCTACGGATGTTCATGTGACTCGAGGATGCGAAGTTTATGAGCCGGAGCCATAATCAGGCTGGTGGACACTAAAGCTTCCAATCCAGCGATCGTACTCCCTCTCGAACTGCGTATATAAGGCGTCCTTGTCATCATCACTGCTTCCAAAGTACGGCCTGTGGACATTTATAATGCTTAGGTTGTACAAGCGATCACGTATCTTCAACCTGTACATCCTGTCGTTGACCGAGCTCACTTCCTCTGTGAGTGTTCTTGTACTCCTGGGTGAGATAAGAGACCTGTAGTCCTTTATCCGTCGCGCAGGTCTGGCATGATTGCTCCAAATCGGTCCTTGATTATGGTGAATTTTCATTGCAATTATACAAGGGGTGGCTTACAAGTCCAGGACAGACAGCCACCCTTTACATGGGGAACAGACGTTCGGGGACTTAGCAGTCCATTCCCCCTCTCAAATCAGCTCTGCCACCCATCCGCTTTAGGGGGTGGGTTTCCCCGGGTACCCAAGTTTGGATATTCAGGCGACTAGTTACCGCTCTGTACGTCGCGAACGTATTGAGGAGGAGAGCCTATGGTAACCTTCAGCAGGCGTTGGATCCTACCCCATTCACAAATCAACGTGTTGCGAAAACGATAATCGATCTAACACGTGTGCTTTGAAGACGCGAAATCAGTGACCAATATCGAGCAGTGCTCAAAGCGTATACGTTGAAAAGAATACAAGCGTTGAAAAAGAATACAGAATTTAATTAATTAATAGCAACACTTCACAAAAGAAATCGTTTGAAACAAACGGAAAAATAATTAAAAATTCAAAATTTCAAACCAAAATTGTGTTTTCTGTACCTTGTGCCATCTGTCTACATCTTGGGCAAACCGGGAATTGAGAGCGTCCTCTAGCGTGGGGTTTTGCACAAAACGGTTCTTCAAGGTCATAAATCACGCGGGTCCGGGACTGAAGGTCATCGAACCGGTCAAAATAACCGGTTCTCCAAAACGGTTCTTGAAGGTCATAATAAGGTCACAAATCGTAAATCACCGGGGTCTGTTCCCAGCGAACCGGTTATGCCGTAAATACTCCTGGCGCCATCTGGTGGCCTCACTAGCGTCATCTGGTGGTCCGTTTTGGAGAACCGGTTATTTCGACCGGTTCGGGCCGACCAATCACAGGCCTCCGTTTAAAAAGGTCGTTGAACAGTTCTATGCTTGCGGAATTAAAATTTGTAAAGGTTTAAATGAAATCAAGACGAATTTCGAGCATTTTGCGAATTTTACGAATTTGGTGTCAAAGATGAAACATAAATGTTTAAATAATAGGAGGATCTTATTGGTTTTTCGAAAAATAACCTCTGATCGTTGACTGGTATTCCGTGAATCGAAATAGTTAAAATTAATCATGATTTAGTAAATATCAGGAAAAGAAGTGCATTGAAATGATCTATTTAAATATTTCTTTAATTTCGTACATTGTTCGAGTTCCCGGTAATTGGTGCTTGAATGCTGATTATCCCATGGATTTTCAAACAGAAAACGATATTTTCCCTGGTTGTGCTCAGAATATTGAATTTATTTCGTCAAAAAAGCTATGCCTTGTACATCAAATAACGAATTAACCGTGTGGCTTGAAGCTGGCGCGATAGTGCATAAATCATCCTGAACTATCCGGCACCGGCGACCAGCGCGTCCTCGGATGAAGATGCCGTAAGTATCGATCTGCAATCGAACCCTTATCGAACACCGCCGGGCGGGCAATAAACAATCATGAACAAAAGAAGGAACGAAAAAAAACGGAATTCCGCGTAACTTTCACTCCGTCGCGTTGCTTGCGACACGAAAGCAATCAATAGAACCGGAAAATGGATGTGTTACTACTTTTACGACCCATCGAAGATGAAATAAACGACAGAAAACAGGAAAAAACGCCGGCACGATTCGGCAGACGGAATGTCACCCTCAGGGGTGGCCCTAATGGCCACGCGGAGGCTGAGCCCACGTGTGAGAGACCTAACGCGTCCGATTAGCTATTACGAAACAAATGGCTCCCCAGCACCCTTCGCGCTCCATCCCCAGCATCCCTTCGCCAACCCCCCCAGGGAGGATAATTACCTGGAGAAATATGCGTGAGAAATACGCTCGGGTGACATGCTAACAATTTCGCCGGAAACCGCCGTGTCCGTCCGAGGCTCGACGCCCCTCGGGAGCTAAAGTCAACAAACGCCCCCTTGTCGCGGGGTTCAGCTGTCGATCCGCTTCGGCCACCGCCTGACGAGTAGGTGTCAGTCCGGTGGCTTTCCGTACGAGCAGGGCTCATTAGGGCGCGTCGGTTTACTTTTCCCTCGGTAATGATAGCTTTCCACCCGGCGGCAGCACCAGAAAAGGGTAAGGGCTCCTTTCGGGCCGAACGGCTGAACCGGCGATCGTGTGCTTCACTTTCATCGCGAAGCTATTAACGGAATGCAATAATGCGTGCCTTCGGCTCGGAAGGCAACGCTTTTTCCCTTTTTTCCGCTCAAATTGCCCCCCCTTTCGCGGCGATCGAGGAACTGGTTTTCGTAGAAACAATTTGTCAAAACCGCGGCGGGCGGCCAACAAGACTCGTCACCCTGGTGTTGGCTGATGCCGATGATTTAATCCGGGCGAACGGAGAATCCGTGAATGGAACGCAGATGGTGATATTCAAATCGTAATCGCGCGGTTTCGTTTGTTTTTCCGAGCGGCGCACTGCGTGAAGCGACGAGTAGGTTTACAAATAGGTTTATGTACTGAAGATGGGGCATTATTTACCTTTAAGTGGGATTTTGTTATGTCCGAAGTAGTTGCTAGTGAAAGTAATTCATCTTAGGGAATGATTTCTATTGCTGATTTTAAACATACAACCCATTTTTGGTAGCAAAGGTTTGTACCTTAAAATCTAACTCATAACTTTGTTATACACCCAATGTTTGGACGCAAAATGGGTTTGGTCCCGACCGAACGCACGTGCGACAATTGATGCACCACGGACGGTGACGGTGTGATGTGAAACAATGATGCAACTCACCCGGCGCGAAACAATGGCGAACCGAGTCCTTCGAGTGCATCCACAGGGACATTATGCTCTTACGATCACTCGCTACCGTTGGCTTCTGTTTTTGCTCACTCAAGGGTAGCATCTTTTCGACGTGGGCCTTTATAAAATCCCGCCGAATGCGTTGCGATGCTCTTAATCGTACAGTGACGGTGAAGTTGGGTTGACAAAGTCGAAGAAAAGTTCTCCAAAGGACTCGGCCAGGGGTGCTATGGTTTAACACTTGTGCGTGCGTGTGTGTGCTTCATACTCATCATGATGCATCGTGTCCGGAAGTTGCTGCTCTGCGAGCTGGCGTGGTGTCTCCTATCGCTGCTTGTGCCGAGCGGGCAAACGATCGAGGTGCACGAGGAAGTCAACGAGGGTCCAATCGGAGCGCACCTCCGCCTAAATGTCAGTACCGGGCCGCCCCCCACGACGGCAATGGCCGACGAGCGCGATGTAAATGACCCACCGCCAGCACTTCCGCCCGGGGGCACCGATAATTACACCACCACCGCATTTCCCAGCAATCATCGGCAGCATTCCGGGGCGAACATTCCGACAGCGTCATCAGCAACGACGGAAACAGAGGCTCCCGCTACAACCACAACAACATCGCTATCGAGCCTCGCTTCCGGTCCATCGACCCCGGCGGCCAGCAGTCGGACCCCGGCGGGGCTTTCGTCCTTTAGAGCAGCGTACGTATCTTTGAGTAGCATCTAAAATTTTACTCCACTTGCAAGAGAAGTCTTTTAATCTCTTATCATCCATAGATTCATTTTTGTGTAGTATAGTCTTGGCCCTTTCAGGACCGTAAGCTATTCAAGACTAAAATTGGCAATACAACACAATATTTTGGCTATTTGGGGTGAAAAATAAGAGAATATCACCAGAAAAACCTAGCAGTCTGGGTAGGTTTTTAATTTATAATTTCATGGGAAATATTTTTCCCTATGAACCATAAAAGTAATAAATCAGGAGAATAGTGATGATATCGGAATTTCTTTTTATTTGCTTTCCAATACAAATTACATATTAAAAATTCTAAAAACAAGATCTTAGCCATTTCTATAAAAACATAATAAATTCATCAAGTTCCCAAATACTAAGTTGTTGTTGTTGGTTGAACGAACGAATGGTTTGGTTTTGGAGCAATTAATTTTGATAGTTCTTTTTTGTTTATTCGTTCGGAAAGACATTTGCCGCCTTTGACATAATGTTTTCGTTTCAAAAGTATCGTTTTGATAATATTTGAACAAACAGTAACGAGTTTTGTAGATGGGAAAAATATTTCCCTTGGTCGTGAAAGGGTTAGACTCCGGAGCTATTATTATTAGACGAGATCTCTACAAAAGAGAGCAAATCATGCATATATCTTTGGAATTCTACTAATGAAAGCTTGAGGTACGTTTGACATTTTTAGAAGCAAATTAAAGAGAAGAAAAACATCCAGTTACTTTTTGGATAACTAAGAGCAGCTTTCTTTACGATTAATGAGTAAAGTTCACGTCAGTAAACATAACAGTTATGCCATAACATTGTTGTTCGGAGCACTGTAAGAGCCACTAAGAAAAATATCTCGAGAGTATCTTCCTTTCGTACTCGAAAATATTACGCATTGTTTGTTTGGCCAAAACGCTCGAGGAAGGAAACGTTACGTGTGCGCACTTGGAGTTAAAGAATCCCAAACACTACAAACGACTTCCGCGTGTGTGCCAAGACGAAAGACATCAACGGGAGGATAAGCGACGAAACGCACCCAAATGGACGATCGCGGAAGATCACATCAAAAACACACACACACTCACACGTGCGGTGCGCTAAATGGATTGCGTCGCATCGCATCATCGTACTCCTTTTCTTGCGTGCACGTGCCCGTATGCCTCCCCCCTTCCCCAACATTCCACCACCCAAAGTCGCGAGCAGAGGAGACATCAAGCGCAAAGTGAAGCTTTAAAGAAAGTGATACACTTTCACTCTTATCTCAGCAGGCCGAGCAGCGGCGCTCTCGACGAAGGGGAAGAAGAAGGAAAAGAAAAACCCCGGCAGCCAAAAATAAACGGGGGGGGGGGGGGGGGGAAAGAAAACGAAACGTACGCACATACCTGTTCCGTTACAATTGTGTTCGTTCGCGCTTCGGTGCCCTTTTTGCTTGCGAGTCGCTTTCGCGCCAGGGGAACCCTTTTTCCCTTTTTCCCTTTTTCCCTTTTTTTCCCTTTTTGCTGACAAATCTCTGCCTATCTTAATTGGCGTATAGCGTTCGGTTTTCTAGATGCTTTCCACGTGTCCGAATGGAATTATTTATTTGCTTTCTTCGATTCCATCGTCTCGCCGGCAGTAATTCTGCGATCGTACACGATCGTTCGGGCCAGCATCAAATATCGAGCTACCGGAAGCGCCAGCTGTACGCGAGTGCGGTGCTGCAGAGGAACTCGAGCCACTTCCAGCGCGATCAAGGGTAAGCAGCTACGTAAACGATGCTGGCTAATGCTAATCCAATGTGACATCAGTTCCGAGGGACAGTTTACGAAGGAGTTCATCCCGTCACCCGAGGTGGTACCGTTCTTCAACGAGGAAAACTCACAAGGAAACTTCATGCCGACCAGCGTCGGTGGAGTGGTTGATGCACCCTACCCGAGCGGACCGTTGACGGAGGGCGACTCCAAGTGGTACGCCGGCTACGGACCGGCGACCTACACGAGCCCGGCGAAGGCACCTGCGACTAGACCCGCCGTAGACCGAGAGTCGTCGGGGAAATGGGATCGTAAATTCCCTGGCACCTGGCATCGGCACCGGGAGCCCAACGTGGTACACTTTCCACAGGATGCCCGGCCCGTTCCGACGTTTCCCTCGCCGAAGGGAAAGTGGAAGTGGATTCCGGAGGACGACAACGACGGCGCAAGCGAGGAAACGCCACCGGCCGGCGTTAAAGGAAACCCCCTAGCGACGCCATTTTCTTCCTCCGCCAGCGCTGGTGGTGAGGCTTCCTCCACCGGTTCGGTTGAAGAGCAACAGCTGCAGCAGCCGTACTTTGGCAAGTACTACTTTACGCACCCAACGGTGAAAAACCATCCGTACTCGTTCGATCGGACACCCGGCGTCGAAGGCACCTCCAGTCCAACCCCTTTCAGTAGCGAAGGAGGAACGGTGTCCACCAACGTCGTCACCGGCGGGAACAGTTCCGAAACTGGCCTTGGTGGCGAAGAGCAGCCGAACGGCTCCACCGACCTGAAGCTGATCGGCAAGGAGGATGGCCACTTGAAAAGGTAACACACAACGCGCTTTCCTTTCCGCCGGCCTTTAAAAAGAAGAACGTTCAAATGTCAAACTAATTACCTTGCTTTTCGCGACTTTTCCGACTTTCGCCGGCAGTAACGTGTCGCCCTGGAAGAAAATCATCCACGTGCTGAGTGCGGCCATCCCGATCGGGCTGCTGATATCGGTTCTCACGCCGCAGGTCGTCTACATCAACCCGAACGCCACGCAGTAAGTGTTGGGATGTCGTAATGGGGAAACTCTGTTTGGAGGGCGAAAACTCCCCTGGGAGGCGGGAGGGTCTTTCACGGGGACGAATTGCATCGAAGGGAAACAGCTGACGGTGCGCCGGGTTCCGAAACGATTACGAGGTGTAGGTTTGGGAGCAGAGGTTTGATTTGAGCGTGTTCGAAAGAAAAGGTGAAAATTGACGAAACAATGCGCAAAAAGTCTAGGCTACGAAAAAGAAATGGCACAACATGATGGCCCGGAGAAAAAGGGGGGAATCGAGGAGCAACTGCGGAAAAGCGAGAAAAGAAAGAAGCAGTAAACAGAGATCTCTCTCAGAGGTCTGCTCGCTCAGTTTCTTCGAGTCCCCCCAAAACGAGGCGCAACAGTAACGATTTTGTTCATCGAAAGTGAAAACGTGTTTTTAGAGCCGTCCGGAGGGTGCCCCCACCCCCCTCCCCCACCAGGTACCGAATCGAAGGGAAGAAAGGTACGGAGAAAGGAGCGCGGTGCGCGGTGCATGCGGACTTTTTCGCCGTCGCTTTTCTTCGTCAACGCCTCTCGCGCGCAGTTTGCCATGTGTTACATCAGTTATGAAAGATGAATGAACCGCGTGAACCACGTCCCTCCACCCAAGTGGTGGGTCGGTGCAATGGCGCGTGGAGATTTCACCTATTCTCGGCCACGGCAAGCTCGGCTGCATCGGCCGTGGCTAATGGGGGGCTTTAAGCGGCTCCCACGACCACCGGTGGGCCAATGACGTGTATCCGATGGTATTTCGAGGTTGCACTGAGGTTGCGTTAGTTAGCCGCCGGCTGTGACCCGGTAGTAGCCGGCATTTCCCGCGCATAAGAGTGGGAGAGATAGCCCAGGCAACATAATCTATGGTTTGGAGTTCCGCCGTTCGGAGTTTGGGGAAGGAATTCGAGACGGAAAGGGGTTTCCGATGCAGATGACATTTTTGGATTGGATACACTCCGCACCCGGATGATGAATTGTTTCTGGGGTTCACATGAGATATTAATGTCCAGGGTTGTTTCAAGTATTGCAGATTACAAGACAGAGGTATAACTTTGGTGAGTACTACAGCTCGCGTTAATTCGCTTCGTACTTTCTACAGATATTGAGTTTCTTCTTCTTCTTCTTCTTCTTTTTGGCGTAACGACCTTGTTAGCCATGCCTGCCCGTTTAGGGCTTACGAGACGAGAGTTTCGTTACAAGAGGTCCGGTTTTCTGGCTGATTTTGAATAATAACTTCTATGGATCAAGTATTCATTGGTACTTCATTGGGATGGCGTATTACCAAAGTCAATTAACATACAGGTTGCAACATACCATGTAACGAACCGAAAACCGTGGGAACATTTTTGACAGTTGGTTAAAATTTTGTTTACTTCTCACGAACAGCGAAGAAAGTGGGGTAAAACTGCAAATTTGGTATGTTTCATCAACGGAACAAAGAGTTGAGGCGTTCGAAATATGTTCTGGAGGAAGACTGGGTATAAGGCAGACCAACACACTTAATTTTGGCAATCACAGCGAGCAAAAGGATCCAAAGCCCATGATTTCACTCAAAAGAACAGTTTCTATCTAGAAACTGTGATCTAGAATTACCCATTACCTATTTCGCAAAGATTTTGGCGGAGATCTCCCACAAGTATGCTGGAAATTTTTGTAAACACTTTTTTAACCAACTGTGGCGCAACAAAAAACAGCTTTGACCCGACCTGTCTGTTGATTGTCTTTGCGTATTACAAATTCTGACCAATGTCTACTGAGGACTGACGGATGTTCTTCTAAATTCTGCTAAAAAAAACTTCTGTCACGAATCTCTAGTACCTGTCTGTCATAACGGTGGAGAGATTTATGGGTTTCTAAAGAAATTATCTTCATTGACATGGGATGAATTATAAGGGATTGGTTCTATCAATACTTTGCCATTGGATGTAACTATTATACTGGACGATACCATTAGATATAACTATTTTATCCATACTTTCTTCACGGGTATTTGAAGTCCTACCTACCATTGGCTCGTTTCATGTTAGGCCACCGATTCAGCTGCAAACGCCAACCCCAATCAGTGGAGCTGGACCAACGACCGGCGGAATACGCCAGCGAAGCCTTGGACCGGATACGGCCCGCATGCTGTTGGCCGCACGAGGCCTCGGCACCGATCCGGTGGCGCTGGTCAAGCTCTTCCACAAGCTGGCGGCCCTCGAGCGCGACGTGGACCGGTCGGCCGGTGAAGGGTTCGATGGCAGCAACCGGCTGCCGGACGCCACCGGCCAACTCCAGGGATGCGACTGGAAGCTGCTGTGCCAGCTCGCCCGCCAAGGAATGCTGCCCGACTCGGACGCACTGCACCGGACGCTGTGGAAGATCGCCAGCGAGTAAGTGTACGGTGCGGAGTACTAATCGGCGGCTCAACTGTCACCCCCCCTTTACGCGAGAAACTCATGCCGAACTCTTCGTGTGTCTCGAGGCGCGATTGTCCGCCGGGCAACGGGGAATGCGCTGGAATGTATCCCTGCCACCTTAACCCGTTGTGGGTTTTACGTTTTGATTTTATGACTCTATGCAATTTCTTTTTCCCCGCTCCCCAATCCCTTTCGCCCCTCCCCGCTATCGATCCATCCTGAGGCCGGTTGCGGTTTCGGATTTGCTCATCGAACTCATCACTTTCACTGCCCTTATTTCTCGCTTAAACGCTTCGTCTTCTCCTGCCCAGGACACCGTCGGACGTGCTCGCGCGGCTCGGCCTGGAGGAAGTCTTCCGCATCATCCGGAGCGGAGAGTGCGACCGGCTGCAACGCACCTGCGATCAGGACACTCGAGACGAGCACGAGTAAGCCACCGACCGAAGCGAAAGTCGCCGAGGCGCAGCATCTTCACCGTCTGCAACCGCCAACTGCATCGTGCTTAATAAAATGATGAACATGAAAACGTGATTGTTTGTACGTTATCCGTGTTTAATTGGTTACATTGGGGTGGATGACTTTACCGGAGAAATTGTTTATTCCATCGAGGGAGATCTGGGAAGGATTGGGTAATAAATAACCGACGACGGTTAAAGTATGCAAAAGATCCGAACAAATAACACTCGATAATGCATGCAAAACGGCACCTGTTGTTGGTTCGGGTTTAATAAAGAAATCGACGCACAAACAGTCACACACACTCAAACTCCATCAAGCAAACCCATCTGTTAAACTAAGTGGCACACATTAAAGATATTCACATAATTAACTTTCTTTAACGCTTATCATGGAGCGTCGGGAAAGATTAATGTTATCAACGATGTTGAAACGGTCCGCGCCGAGGATGGACTCCCGAAAATGCACCCTTAAAATAACACCCTTACCACACCTTGTTTGTGTTTATTGTCGCGCCTAAACGCAGGAAGTGGTTTTCCTAAATTAGGGTCAGGCTGTAAACGCACCATAACACGAGCCCACACTTTGATGATTGTCGATCGGGAGCGTTGTTTTTTTTTATGGTCCACCTGTAAATGAACGATTCCTTCCGCGCCGATTGGTGGCAGCATCCTCAAAATCGAAAATAACCATCCATTATGAAACCTGTCGAAAAACAGCCCTGCTTCTTCCCATCGATCCCCGGGCGCAAATGATATCATTAGTCGGTGGCCACGGCGGGTTTTCTATCAATATTCAAACGAGCTGCTACTCAAGGGAAGCGACGACGAGATGGGGGAAAAACGAAAACCGGAAGGAATGCTGGCCAGCAAACAGCGCGTCCGGCGCGGTCGCGTCAATTTTGCATTGCAAGACACGGCTGCGTTGCATAATGCGAATCAGGTGCTGAGGTGAGGTAAAAAGCCAACGTCGTGGCCGCGAACTGCGCGAAAAGCTACCACACCACTAACAACACCACCACCAAGAAGCGGAGCCGGCAGAAGAAAGCAAAGAAAGGCCTCTTTCGGAAGTCACAAGCGTTCATTTCGATCCGGTGTCGGTGCTTGCTCTTCTTATTCCAACTCCTCGCTTCTGAGGCAACTTTCTTCAACTCGCGCTCGCTCTCGATCTCGTCACTGAGTCTGATAGGGGAAGGACGGGAAAAAATGATCTTCACAACCTGAACAAGTTTTATGTTGACAGCAGGAATGTATAAACAATTCAATAAAAATGTAAACATACTTCTTTTGGTGTAAGCATATTTTTGAACTTGTGTTATCAACTATATTTGTAATTTAACCCTTTCACGACCAAGGGAAATATTTTTCCCATCTACAAAACTCATTACTGTTTGTTCAACTATTATCAAAACGATACTTTTGAAACGAAACATCAAAGAAAACATTATGTCAAAGGCGGCAAATGTCTTTCCGAACGAATAAACAAAAAAGAACTATCAAAATTAATTGCTCCAAAACCAACCCATTCGTGCGTTCAACCAACAACAAAAACTTAGTATTTGGGAACTTGATGAATTTATTATGTTTTTATAGAAATGGCTAAGATCTTTTTTTAGAATTTTGATTATGTAAATTGTAGTGGAAAGCAAATAAAATAAATTCCGATATCATAACTATACTGGTCATTTATTAACTTTTATGGTTCATTGGGAAAAATATTTCCCATGAAATTTTAAAAAACCTACACATACCGCTAGATTTGTCTGGTGATATTCTCTTATTTTACACCCCAAATAACTAAAGTATTCTGTTGTATTGCCAATTTTAGTCTTGAATAGCTTACGGTCCTGAAAGGGTTAAACGAATGCACCTTAAAGAAAGATTAATTTTGAGAAATATAGTACATGTTAAACATACAAAATGTACTTTAAAAAGCCTTCTATTTCAGATTGATTTTAATTATAATTACTGCTTTCTCTTCACTTCAATAGATTATTTGTGTACATCTTACATTTCTTGTTGTAATTTAACAACTATTGCATCGAAGTTTCTTATGGTGGCTTTTACCTTGTTCTCCCCTAAAAAAGTCACATGTGCCATGCTTTCTGGCCGCGCACAACTATGGCGCTTTCTCCGCGTGCTCACCGGGGCCCAGCCTCCGTTTCCCCTCCGGGGGTTGTGTATTTTTCTTCGTTTCCTCACGATTTCGGGCGACGATCACCCGGCGCGGCTCAACCCCAAACCTGCCCCAATCGCCGTGCACTGGCTTCGCTATCTTTCTCTTTGCGATCCCGCCGATCCGCGTGGCCCTTCGTTTCCTCTCCGCCCGAAAATCGGGGATGCACTTTTTCCTCGTTGCCATTTCCCTCGTTATTACGTATTACGAGCCGTACGTACGTTGTGCGCTCACGCTCTCTCACTCGCGTCACGACGCGAGCCCCGTTACGCCCGACCGGCTTCGGTTTCGTCTTTACGAGACTTTTAATTTCCCTTCCCTCCCCACCGGGTACCATCGGGAGGCAAAGGAAAAGCGATCCGTCCCCACCTTCGTTTGGGGCAGCCCGTTCGCAGATGGCCGGGCTTGGGTTTGCCGGTTGGCGCACGCGGACTCGAATCAGTATCAATCTGAGCGTTCCACGCGACGCACAACGAAGAGCTCGAAGCGCAAAACGACGAAGGAAAAGGATTCGCTGCGCTTTCCCACCCCCCCGAACTCAAAGGCAAAAGGCCAAGGAAAACGGAATTCCGGTCCGGATTCGATCCGCCCTTCGAACGGACTGCCGACTCCGGTGAAGAATCCATTTTGGAGCATAAATTTGACTTTGAAAAATCACAACGAAAAACTCAAAAAAAAACCCAGTTTGAAACCAGCTAAAGTTAACAAAACCCAGCCGAACCCAAAATAGTGTTATTTTTGTACCAGTGAAAAATACTCTACACCTATATTGCGCGAAACAGTTGAAAAGAAGTGGACAGAAGTGAAGCAAAACGGATAAAAACCCAATACAATCCATACGAAGAGGCAGACGAAAACCAGACGTGTTTCTGCCCGAGCCGAGGCCAAAGTGTTTTCCCGGTGGCCTTTCAAAAAGTATGTTACATTTTTACACCACTTATGCACGCAGTGTTGAAAGTAGAAAAAGATTTAATTAACAATTTATAACTAAAAGTAATAGTTGGACTGTGATGAGATAATATAGAACTTAGTAATAAACAACACATTTCATTTAAAATACGAAGAACAAGCAGAACTTAAGAAGGATAAGTAAAATGGTGTGACAAAACCTTCGCTTGCCGGTGACATTCCCAATGTGATCGTGTTTCGTCATCGTACGAACTGGAACCTCTGGAGATCAGTCGTAGTGTCGGAAGGGGGGTAAACATAAGTGGCGTGAGACCAGCCGTTAGTTGATTCCGATCCTATGTAACATTCCCGCGGGCTCTCCCCGGTTTCCGTACAAAAAATAGAAAGTGAGAAAGAAAAAGAAACGAGGGGTTTGCTGTGAATATAATTACGGCATCGCGAGACGTTAAAACCTGGAACCGATCGAGCGTCCATGAGTGCGTGTGTGTGTGTGCTTGAAAGGGGGGGGGGGGGGGGGGGAGAGTGTACTGTTCCCCAAGAGCAATGGGCCGCGTGGGAGGAAGGAAGCATCCCCAAACGAATGCAAACCGTTGCAGAAAGCCAACGTGTTCCGGCCACGTGTTCAAGATGGCGCAATCTGCGTTGAGCAAAGCCAGGAGGAAAATGTACCCCCAAAAGCCACCCGTTTTCCCGTCCTGTTTGCAGGCGGCCGAGGTGCATTCGTTTAACAATGGGAAAAGGCACGAAAAATGGATAAATGCAAGGCAGGCCTCAGATACCGGCCGGGTAGTTTTCTTCGCCGTTTTGAAGGGGCAACTTTCCCGATCCAGTTGGAAAATCCATTAGCTGGGTGTGCTGGGGATCGCTTGTTAATAATCAATTCCCGCACGGCGGGGAGCTTTCGCCCGGAGCGTGTCAGCGGTTTATTTGTGGAGTCTAATTAACATTTCACAGCTGATGAACGTTGCGTGCTGAACGTTGGACGCCTCTAAGTTTTTATCAGTCACAACATGTCCCTCAAAGATAAGATATATTTCACTTCACTGTAGGCATATCAAATTTTTGAAAGCCATTCATTATGTATTGAGAGCTTGTGCATTTGGAAGCTACAGTATCCAATTCGATGATAACATTCGAAAACTACCTAAATGAACTCGACGATATCATATTGTCTCGATAAAAATGTCTTATTAAAAATTAAAATTTGTATCGTGTGCTGATTCGGTGGACGCTTTCGGGTCCGGGGTTCAATTTCGTTCCCGATGAATATTCAACCCATAATCATTTTCCCCCTAACGGAAGATGATTTTAATCTGCCTAGCAGTGCTATTTTGCAGATCTGCTCCGTTCCGTTCCGTTTTCTTTCCCCCGAGCTCGAGCTGGAGTTTTCGATCGCAAGCGTTTCCAGTGAAGTGAATGGAAAAAGTTCTCCAAAACTCCCGGCTCGACTTTCCCGGGGTCACGTAACACTCGCACCCTTTTATGGGTCAGTGTCTGGCTGTTTGAAGAAGAAGAGAAAAAAAAAGACCCGACACCACCACAAAAGGTGAGAGCCACCGTAAGTTGAAACTGAAGTGGGGGGAGGAAAAAAAGGGAAAAGCCTACACGCCGCGACACGTGGTATGGCATAAGTAATGTGTCGTCGGAATTGATAAAAAAATCCCCCAAAAGCCCGGCATCCTCTCTCCTCCCGCCGGCGATATGATGAGATATGCTCGATCGAACCGCGCGAGGTCCGTCAGGTTCATCACTTTCACGACGAAGACGAAGACGACGACAACCGGCCAAAGGGGGATCGCCGGGCGGACACGGTCACGGACGGAGATAACTACATAACGTAACAGTGGTGTGTGAGTCGGCGAAAGATATTACATACGTGCCGCAGGATGAAAAAGAAAGAGGCAACACACTCATGCTCCAGGAATTCCGGCGTTTCGCGCTGGAAAAAAGCAACGCGAGATAAATAAATGAATTCAAGGCGATACTTTCCAAATAAAAGTGAAACTTAAGGCCTCGCGCGGTGGCTCTTCCCCCACCCCGTTCGCGATGCTATTGAACATTTACGAGGCGGTATGTTTTGGGGTGAAAACAGGTGTTGGTGCTGGGTGGTGGAGCTCCAACTCCTATGCCTTGATTTGAGTGTTCGCCCCTCGAAAAAAAAAGCGCTCCTCTCCTGTTGTGTCCAACGTCACCGATGACTTTCGCGAACGCTCGTTCAAACTCAACTAGACACACACACTCACACACATGCACACACATATCTAAGGGATGAAGATCAGGGGATGAAAGAAGAGATAACAATTAGATTGTAACGGGTAATGGGAGATTGGCAATGTAGCGGCGGTGCGCACGCTTTGACCGAACAAGATATCTCCTTGCGCTTTCCTTCGTACGTTTCTTCACCATCTGTATCTGTTTTCTCTCTCTCTTGTCATTTGCCACCCGGCCACAGGAATCCAGAGGAGGCAGGAGTAGCCAACCGACCAACCAACAAAACCGATACGAGCAACATGTTGTTTGTTTTCATCCTGCAAAGATGACCGGTTCGTCCGAAGGCGAGAGATCCGATTTCCCAGGCGTCGCTCGACTCCGACAATCCTGCGTGTGCATTAGTGCGTGTTAGTGTGTACGCGTGTGTGTGCTTTAGTGTCTTGGATTTTGATGGATTAGAAATCGATCTACTAACTACTAGGAAAAGCACCTTTTATCGCGCCCAAAACCCACACTGGGAGCTGCCGCTGGGGGAAAAGGAAAAGCGCTCCCGAGGCAAACAAGCAGAAGTGGCAAACATCGAGAAAAGCGAGGAAAAGCGGTGCCACTCATAATTGGTGGGGCCGCCCGGGCTGTTGTATGTTTGGAGCCGATCGGAAACTGGAGCTGTTCGAGCGTTCGAAGCGAAAGGCGGACCTGAAGACACGCCGTTCGGTGACAAGCGAGGGAGCTCCATCAATCTCCAAGTGGCGGTGGTGTGTTTATCAAATAATCAGAGCTTGACGATTTATTTTCACTTCTGCGTCACAAACGTCAAAGAAGAGTAAAGAAGATTTCGGCGAGATTCGATTTCTCAAACCGTCGGGCGGAAAAACATTGCCGAGAGCTCGACATCACGACATCGGAACAACGTCGGAGCAGGGAAAACATGTGGAGCTGCACTACTAGAAAGATGGTAAGTGTTTGGGAGAACTAACGACGAAGGGTAGACGAAAGGTTCATGTCATCGATAGATCGAGATACGATCGTCGATGACAGTGGAGTGAAGCAACCCTGCAGCTATCGCACGTCGCCGTCGATCGATCGATACAACAAGGAATCGATCGGAAGCGCAGTCAACGACACTCGGCCGGTCACTTTTCGTAGAGTGATTGACTTCATCGCGATCGGGAGAAACTCCTACGGCGCTTCGGTGTCTTACGCAATAGCGCACACCGCTCGGGAGTTCGATCGGGAGCTCGACTTTGATTGGAATTCGCGGCCACGGATGGTCGATGACGGTAATCGATGGTGAAAACTTTCACGCAGAAGCCAACGGCATGCCACGGTTTGTGCGGTGTACGGCAGCTAGCGCCGATCATTGGCAGCATTGCGATAAGCTGATTATTGATTGCTTTACAACTCGCTTCTTGTTTTTCTGTTTTCACCTTCCCTCGATAGAGTAAGACATTATGCCGGTGGATACTCGCCGTGGCCATTGACGTTTGCTTCGGAATTCCTCACAAGTCATACCACGAGGTGATTGTAGCCGATACAATTCGCGGTATGAGATGGTTGTGATCGGTTTGGCGGTTTCAATTTCATCCACTCCAAAGCTAAACCATAGACTAGACGACTTGCTGAGCCTTTGGCCGTTTTTGACCCCTTTGTGGAGTACAACTTTCAGGAAGTCATAGGTGGGATAGAAGAGAACAAGAAAACTTCAATTACGCATTGTTCGCATTTCATGCTTTCTAGAGACCAAACAACACCTCATAGATTTAGCAAAACACCTTCCTCCATTAACTGAAACGTTTTCGTATTGTTTCGTCTGTTTCTTCCGCATCCTCCAGGCGACTCACATGATGAACGTGGCCATGGTCGGTTTGCTGTTCGCTGTGGCGCTAGCGAATAGTGAAAACCACCAGCTGAGTGGAGTTGGCACGGTAAGTTTCACCAGGCTGGAGGCGACTGCGTTCCGGAATGGGACATTGTCTGAGCGGAACCGCACCACGACGGAGGAGACGTTACCGAAGGTGGTGCGACCGACATACACCCGCACGGAACTGAAGGTTTCCCGCAGTCTCAACCCGGATGGTGTGCAGAAGCTGAATGTGCGCTCCAACAATGGCCGCATGGTGCAAATTATCGTCAAGAAGCGCAACGGAATGGAGCTCCCCATTGGAGGGCCTATTCAGGTCGGTGCTAGTACGAAGGGTACTACAAGCTCGCCGCAACGGGTGGAAGGAAGTTCTGGGACATCGCCATCGAGAGTAGCCGGTAACTATCGACTATCGGCGGACTCGGCCCCGGAGTCGGTGGACATCGTCAACGCGTTTCTGGAGCACGTGAACCGCATTGAACGTCCAGCCCGTTCGTTTTACGACGAAGATCACGGAGCCATGAAGAACGACAGACGTCCGGTACGGATTAAGGTGAGCGATGAGTCCGTTCAGGAGAGTCGCGTTCCACCGCCAGTCGTCGTTAGCTCCGATCCGGTGTACATGAAGGACAACGCAGGTATGAAGACAACGACGCCAGGAAAACGCGGTCGATCAATGCAGGAGATCGGTCCGGATGGTATCCCTGTAGTACACGGCATCCGCGTACCTGATGACGAGTCCGACAAGCGGCAAGTATGGCGAAATGCACGTGTCATCAACGGCGAGCTGGTACCGTACGAGAAGGGCCACGTCCCGACGCGGCTCGAGAACGGAGGTGACATTTATGGACAGCTGATCTTCGCCAAGCCATCGAGCGACTCATCCTCTGGCTCGCCGAGTTCTCGTCAACGCAGTATAGGTCCGTTTACGACGGCGGACAACTTCCAACCATCGAGTGGTGATGCGCCGGCACCGAAAGGGTTTGGGCCGTTCAGTGTGGAGGATAACCTGCAATCGCAAGCCGGGGGAAGGATCGCGGTGAACCCGTACCCCCCGAAAGTATCCGGCAACATTGGACCATTCTCGCGGGCCGACAACTCGCGTCCGATGTCCAACGCTCGACTTGTGGAATACTTGCGAAAGATCAACGAGGAAGAGAGCCGCCGACACTATCCGCAGATTGTTAGCCGCGCGAATTTTAAGGACGACCAATTCCTAAAGGACGAGCAACCGAAGATTCAAAGGCGTATGCTCCAGAACCCGGGAAACCCAACGTATCCCGTTTCGCAGCTGTACTCGCCAGCGGGTCAGGAAGCGAACAAGGAGCTCGAGGATGCCCGGAAACCTGTACTACAGTACGCCCACCCGGAGCTAGGAGTACAGCCGGCCAAGTCCGTTCCACCGGAGCGCAAGCCGACCAAGGCGATGAAGAAGATCATGAACGTACCGGACTACTATAGCAAAGGCGCACACAACGATCACTCACCGTACGCCATCGAGCCGGCTATGGGGAGCAAGGACTACTACGATCCTCCTCAGCCTCATCAGCCCCAACCACCGCATCCCCCGCCAGGCAAGATGGCACGTCCACCACAGTATGAAAGCAACTTCAGGGGTCCCTCGGTGTATCCGTACAACTACGGCTACATTCGGCGCGTTAAGCACGAACGACCCTTCTGGGCCAAAATCACCGACCAGATGCGTGAAGGCCTCCAGAATGGGATTTCGTCCGTGCAGGAGTTCACCAAACCCGTCCTGGAGCCGATCGTCGAGGCGGGCCAGAAGATCTCCAAGAACCTGGGACTGGTCCGAAAGGCTGACGAAGCTCAGGACAAGGTTGGCGTGGTGGTGGCACCAGCTGCAAACTCTATTATTCTCCCGGCTCTAGGACTGATGGCTGGCGGGGCGGCCCTCGGGCTCGGTGCGGTCGCCGTAGGTCGCTTCTTCGACATGGGACTCTTGCGGCGTTCGGGGAGTGACTTTTTTCCCATCGATTTGGATGATCTGGAACACAACAGAGCGCTGGAAGCTATCCAGAATGGCCAGGATCAGTATGTGATGGTCATGGAGCCGCATCAGTGTCCGGATGTCGCTAGATCACGCTCCCGTCGGTCCATCGCCGGAAACCCGTTCGAAGAACACACCGGCCTCCAGAACGTGGAGCGTGAGTCCACCAGCTCCTCGCGGGCCCGCTTCGAGCAGCAGCTACGAGAGACGGACTGGAAGAATCCGTCCTGTGCCAAGCGAACCTTCTGCCGGGTCATGATCCAGCAGGGCGCCGATGACATCGTGCTGATGGAGAAGAAGATGTACACCATGCTGGATATGTAAGTTCAACCAGGTGCAGGTGGTGCATTACTTTGACACCCCCTCTTTTAACACCCCGTCTCTCGGCTTCTATTGCAGGATGCACCCGAACCTGGCCGCGACCCTCACCGACCATCTGTCGGAGGTGACGGATGCCATTCGCCGGAACGATTGCTCCCGGTTCATCTGCCGCCAGAACCCACGGCCTTAGAGACGGACCTTTAGACTGAACTGTGCACTGGCGACTGGATACTTGGCACTGGATCTTTGCATTTCGACACCATAGTGGACGTTTGACGAATTGTTTTCGACTAGAACGGGCCGGTGAAAATTTCATCCAACGCAAAATCCTATTAGTCTTAGTCCTAGCGAGCTACTGTCGTCCCTTCTACCGGAGGTGGATCGATCTTGAAATCGAGCGCTGAAAGGATTGTGTGAATGTACGAAGCGTGTGCGTGTGTGAGCGTGTGTGTGTGTGTGAGTTTGTAGACCGTGTCTGTATTTTATATTAAAATAGTAAGCAAGTGAAACAGGGCTAGAGCCAGCGTCATACGTACGTATATAAGATATTCCGACCTCTTTCGACCCTAGGCAGTAGAACACTCTAACGGAAGAGCGTTAAAACAATCATGTTACCTTTATGTATCTTTTGCGAATAAGTAGTAAGACGACTAACACCTTCTAGCCAACTAAAAATGCTATAAATCTCGTTTTATATGACCATTATCACTGCACTACTGTTATTGCACCGTATCGTCTTTAGAAGCTAGGCGAAATTGGATTTCGTGTCTGTAACCGTAACTTGTACATACACAAGAGCATCATATGCCAAAGGAACGGAGGTTAGGAGCACCTAGGAGCGAGGCGGTGCGTATTGAAAAACTTGGTGAAATGAAACCCGTGACTCTTTCGAACCCCCGGCCTGGGTGAGTTTTCTTTTTTCATATTGCGTTAGCATATAAGTAAACAAAGGGCGTAGGAAAATGAAAGGAAACAATATATCTTTGAAGCGATTTTATTGTATGCGAAAAACTATTTAATAAATTATTTACATTATGAGTTTGATAAATGGTCTGATTCGGTTTGTTTAATTGTCCAACTTTTACTTTCTAAATTGACGATGCCTTTTCCTTTCTCACCCATCGTTGGAAACATCACAACAAACAAGAGTGTTATCTAACCCAAAAACGCACCACTCTGGCTTAATAGTGACTCACCAAGAACGACACCAACCCCTGCACAAAAGAGTCCCCCTCCTTTTCACCTATCATGATCTTCAGGAAAGTGGCAAATGGAACAAAGAAAACAATGGACTCGGGGGCAATTGGCGGAATCACAACTTTCTACGCATTGTTTCGCTACGAGCGGCTCATTAATGCTACGAACATATACATGTTATGCAACCGATTGGGGAAGGGAATCGCTTTGCGTCTGCCATTTTTCGGTGCAATCATGTAACGACGCACGAGCTCAAGATGACTCCACTTGATGCAATTTAAACCGATCGTTGTTCCACCGAACGCTCCATAAACCTCACGATGGTCGCTTTAAGTGAGTTTAAAAGGGGATCATCATTTAAATTACTCCCATGATATCTATAGATTGAAAGAGAAAACGTTTTCCATTTTTCAAATAAATTTACTGCCAACACAACTGATTTCAAGATGCGAACTGTTCCTACTGAGAATAACAATTCAGGACTAAATCTTATAAGAGATCATCAGCCCTTTGTTACCTCCTTTAGATAGAACAGTGCGAAGGTGACAAAAAATCGTTCATCGAGGCATCTTCTAGAAAAATCCGAAGAGCCTAAGGAATTCGACAGCGATAATGGCTCGCAAATGGATAAAGTGAATGAGATAATCTGTGTTACCTACGAGGTTTTTTAAAGAAATATGATGTTCTCTATCCCCTCTTCGCCCAAAGCCACTCTTCCAGCTCTCTTGCCCATTGTTACCGCGTTGCTTTCCATTGTCAACCCCGGACTGCGTATGAAGAGTCTGATTCGGATGATGAACCTCACTAAACGAGGAAGCAGAAGCGGCACATAAGGCGCAAGCAAGGTTATCCGTACGATTTTTCTTCGACCGACGAAAGAAAAAACCGAAAAGTGGCAACACAATCATTGAAAAAGTTGAAGACGGAGAAAAAAAATGCGACAGACCCCTCGCCGATTCAGATACATTAGGATGGGCCGTGGTGAGGAAAATTGTGTCTCATTGTCTTTCTACCTGCCAAACCGACGAACCGACGGTTGGTCCCCGGGGTACCTGCAGCCCACTTCCTAACCAGGAGGATATTTAGGTTGGCTTGAAACCGGCCCAAGGCTCAGTTTCATGTTGCCAGTGCGGTGCAGTGTGTCGTGCACTCAGAAGCTAAGGATCTGTACTCGATCGTGAACCTTGGGTTTTTTTTTGCTTCG
Organism: Anopheles coustani; assembly: GCF_943734705.1. NCBI lineage: Eukaryota > Metazoa > Arthropoda > Insecta > Diptera > Culicidae > Anopheles > Anopheles coustani. Next base: position 3,111,081 of record NC_071288.1, on the reverse strand, counting down.
AAAGGATCAGTGTGTTGTGAAAGTTCTAACCTATCAACCATGAAGCTTGCCGTTTTGATTTGGTCAGCTGTGGTAGTGCTCGTGCTAGTCCTCGCCATCCCGGAGGCAAACGGAAATGTGCACGACTTTGAGGGAAACGATCTGCACAACTCGCCAGGGACGGGTTCGGGCCATGCCGGACGCGGATTTACCGATAGTGCGCGTGACATCCTGGCCAGTCCAGCCGGGCAATTGGCGGCTTATATGGCGAAGGAAATGATCAGTCGATCGGCCGGAAACAGTCAGGTGTGTTGAAGTGAACAACAAGAGTCGAAAGTGATTAGTGACAGTAGAACAATACTTTGAATATTAAATGCTATTCTCTTTCTTCTTTACCGTATCAACTTATGCTGTATTTATTCAGGTTCATCATCCTGTTCTTTCTTTGATCGATACACCTTTATATAAGTTATCTTCAGGGCAAAGGAAGGGCGGTTTTATTAAAGACGAATGTTTTCAATTACATAATATTCATTACAACTGAGAACACAGTAAAGGAGAAAACAAAACAAATGATTTGATCGAAATGCTATCTTCAATAACTCGAAAGTAAAATCTGGTCCTAAATTTATCGCTTTCCTTGCTACAGGTGCTGAGCCTGAACCTGACCAACCTGTTGATTCTGTTCCTGCTGAAGGCGCTCATCTTCGCCGCCGGACTGATCGGGGCCGGAAACTGGAGTCAGTACGCGCGCGGCCGCAGCGAGCAGGGTAAGTGCAATTACTCGCGCCACTGCTGCCGGAACACTCGCCTCCCTCAAACCAAAAGGTGGTGGTGGCTGGTGGCATTGTCGGCGAAACAAAGCAACCGGAAGCGTCGAGCGTTCGCGTAAAATCACGCCCCACACACACAACAATGGCCAACAACACACACGGTTGATAATGAGTGCTCCTCTGCTCATTACGGTCTTTCTTTTCGGCAGGTGCCGCAAATGGTGGCTTTCTGCTGCCCGGCGAAGCCAACCTCATCCTCGGCTATCTGGCGGCGGAGGGTTCGGGCCAGGACGGGTGCCTGATGCGTTCCGCCTGCCGAGCGCCCCGCACCGCCGACGAGTACGCACGGGCGGCGCACGCCCTCATGAAGGGTGCGGAAATGTTCAACCCGGAAGTGGCGGAAAACTACAACTACAAGCGGCTGCTGGCGAGCCTGGACCGGGCGGCAATGGAGGGCCTTCAGGGGGCTCCGTGCGAGATGATCTACGCTTGCCACATCTGAGCCCTCAATGTTGGTTGGGAGCCAGCTGAGAAGAACGCGTGACATAATAAACCGTCATTTCAAACTCGCCTAGTGAATCACTGGAGGTAACGTCTACTCTTAGCGTAGTTCTACGAGCACAATAAAGTTTAAATTAGTTTTAATCAAGTGCTTTTCCTCGGGAATGATGTCAAAATGAAGGTATTTCTTCGATGACAGGATAACATCCCCTCCGCGGTTTACAAACAAGATCATATTTCAATTTATCATGCTGTATTTATTATCCGTCCTATTAACCCATTCCCGTCGTTCGTTCGTCAACCAGATTGTCCATCGAAGGTTAGCGTGTAGTTTGTTATCTGATTTAAATAATAACATACAGCATCGAACCTTTGCAGAAGGCATAAAAATGTCACCAAATTGTCCACCGCACCCCCGGAGATTCGGTCGATAATATGATTCCTCTTATGATCATCGCAGCAGCAGGTACAGAACACACCCCTACTCTCTACCAACCCAGCTCTTGTCACCCTTCGGTGGACGATAATCTGTTCGTGCATTCGATTGTAACCCAACACCCCCCATATGGTGTGGAAGGGAAGCGGACACCACCAACAGCTACGCGCCATGCCCGGAAGCGATCGGAAGGGATCACTCCAACGGCCAACAGTGACGGGGAGTGTCGACCCGGGCTGCGAAAAACAACTGTTTAAATCCACTTTGGATTTCCGAACCATTTACATTCAAAAGCACTTACACTCTCCTCCTTCACCAATCTAATAGGTGTGTGTGTGTGCGTGCTTGTGTGGATGTAGGCATCCTGTCGACTTTTCACGGTGGGTTTGTTCCGAAAGCCTGTCTTTCTCCTTCCTGTTTCTGTTTTCCAACCTTTCTGTAACGTACTTTCGAAAGGAACTTTTGGCGCCTGAAAGGTAGGCAATGTGTCATACACCTTTACGCACCAGCCAACTGAACATCCTTCATTCGTTTCTGTGTCGGAAAAGTGTAACTTCTAATGACACAAACATTCGAGACGAAGTACGAGGCTGAACAGTGTTTTTTTTTGTAATCAAAGCAATGATTCGAAACTAGATCTCAATCGAGAAATGACTTCATTTCGATAAATTTTCGATTGCATCAAAAGGACAAACTTGGCACAATGACAATGTATGAAAGCAGGTGTTGGTACACGTGACGCAACCCCTCATCCGACAAATTCTAGCATTGACGTACAAATGATGAATTTGTGAACACAACCCGCTTCCGGTACATCAAGTGCATCTAGCTCTAGCGAGCAAAACCCGTGATTTCCAGGGTTCCGGTCGAATAATTATTCGGAAAATCCCCTTTGTACAAGAGAGAGACAGAGGAAGACGCAAATAGAGAGAGAGAGAGAGAGAGAGAGAGACCTCGGGGATGGAAGGAACATTTGTGGCTACGGCACGGAGACCCGGAGAACTCCGCCCCCCCGATGGGTGCCCTCGAGGCATACATATGTCGGAATTGAAATAGAATTCAATTCCCGACCCTTGTTCCGCTCCGCCAGGGGGTTGAGGACCACGGCTTCGGATTCCCAATTCGATGATGCTCATTGTGCTCGACCACTGCCGACCGAGCCCAAAGCGGGAAACATTTCGAAAGCAATGCCTTTGAAAATTACCAATTCGCACAGGACCGGAGCGCGCTCGGAGTCGGAACCTGAACTCGAAAACAACACGATAATTACGTCCTCTTATTATTTCGACCTGATCAAACGCACACACACACACGCACACTGTATCGTTTGAGGATAGGGGCATAGGCGACGATATTGGTTTTATTTCGTGCCGGGGTTGGGAAAGGCAGATCAATGAAATGAATGATTGAATAGAAGAAGTATCATCTGTATTTCATTTTAGATGCACATCTTCTCAATAATAAATTCAAATAGTTATCAAAGTGTGAAAATTAATCCCAAAATGTTTGACTTTATTTAAACTACCTTAAAGTTATGTACTATGGACGAAGTTTAAAGTGATCCTGTTTTCCCTCACCATTTGCGAAAAAGGCACTCTTAAAGAAGGCTTTTCCGGCAGCAGCAGCAAAATGTTTCCAAAATGTGCCCGCGGCTTCCTAGAAAACCGGAGGAAGAAAAAAAAAGACACATCTCGGCATAAGAAATTATCCTCATCATGGCGCGGTAGGGAATGGAGAAAACCTCGGCCACCCTGCGTCCTCCTCGGCCACCTCCGCATTTGCTACGAATTTTCCCGCTGTGCGCGGCCCGAGGAAAGCGCTGCCGAGAGAGAGACATGTCTACGCTGCCGTATTCCGCCGTTCGTGCATCGCTCCGGGCATGCCAATCGTGGAGCCGATGCGAAGAAGCAGCAGAAGGGAGCCAAAGTCACGTCACACATCACAGGCGATGCGAAAAATTGGAAAAATCGACCCTCGAGCACCAGCGAGGAAGCGCGCAAAGCGGGACGACGTGAGTGGATGATGTGGATGATATTTTTCCGTTCGCGTCCGTTGCGCCGTTTCCCACCTGCCGGGCGTACCCTGCGGTCTGGAGACAGGCTCTCGGCCGGATGTTTTTCCCCGGCAAGGACGACGACGATACGATACGAAATGGAAAAGCGCCCACGCCGAACGATGGCCGCCGCTCGGGATGATGATGATGATGGTGAAATCGGTTGGTCGTTATCGGTCCCGATGTTGGGGAAAAGAAGGACAATTTTGATGGAAAAGTACGCCACCGTCGGTTTACGATGCCACGCATGGACCCTTGGCGCAGGGTTGGGAGCAAAGGACGACGGGAAAACGCCGGCCGATGGCATGGAAAAGCCCAAGAAAAAGAGTACGCACACCGCCATTTGTTCGACGTGTTTTCCTCGAACGCGTCTCTCATGCCTCATGCGTCGTGGTAGGAAGTTCGTCCGGGAAACTCGCACAGAATCCGATGGAAAATAGGCGGACTAGCGCTGGGGGAAAAACTGGGATGGAAAACGGCCGTCACCGAACCTCCCCCACGAGACGGAGTTTTCGCTTTCGCACGAACCCACACTCCAACTCAGGTCCTAGAAGATTGAAACGGGGCGACACACATAACCACATATACACACGTACGCACACGTACACCAACCCACCCAGCCCAGCCCAGCCCAGCCGCCATCCCATCTAGTTATCTGTCTAAATAGAAAACATGCGCTTTTTTGCGTCCGCCTTTCCATTAAAAAGTCATTAAACATCGTCCTCCTGCAAAAATTATTAAACACGCTCGCATCAAACTTTTTCCCGGGGAGCGGGAAAATTTCACTTCATCTGCCCTCGTGGTCTGCTCGATTTCGTTGGCTTTTATTATTATGCTTTCAATTTATGTTCTTTTGCTTGTGCTGTTGGTTTTGAGCCACGACCGGCGATCGGGATGGTATGTTTTGCTGGTTCAGTTTTCGTGTTTTCCTTTCGAGTTTTCCAGGACACAACACGCGCGAGATCGACACGATATGATAAAATGTTACACCAGTTAGTAACGCAACCGTTGAAAGTCAAAGGTAAAGGCAGCAATATTGCTGGAATTTGTCCACGAAGTTGCTAGATAACGAACTAAACTTTTAATTAGTCCATCAAGTATCGAGTGGATTATGAGGTCCGTTGTGGATTTCCTTTTACAAAAAGGATTGAAGGATTTGGAGAGTAAATCCATGATCATTAGCTACTCCTGTAATGTTTCCAACAGATCTCAATACATGTTTTCTCAGTCTATTGTTAAACTATTTTCCAGCCAAGGTTTTGATGTTTTGGACTTGGTTTATAATAATCATTTAACTTCAATGAGATAATAATCATTAAACTTTAATTATTAAAATAACATTGTTCCTACATGAAAACGAACCATTTGATAATTAAAAAAAAATACTTACACTTCTTTTTATTTGGTCTTCTTTGTTAGATGTGATGTAGAGTATCTTTAAAAAATATTCTATGGTAGATTAAGTATTACTTTCGCTAGCATTATTAAAATATGCCGAAAACCTAATCAGAATAAGTTTTTTGTTCCCTAATTTTTTCTTTTGCAACAACATGTATTTAAAACATATATTCCACACGTATAAAACCTAATGGAAAAAATGGAAAAGGAATAAGCGCAACGAGTCATCTTCGCGCTTTTCCATCCTCGGTGCTCGGGTTCAGCTCTTATTAGTGTTTATTGCGAAATGAGAGAAAAACGGTTTCGCCGTTTTAATGTTTATTGAAAATACATTTAAATGCTTTTCCGCCCCATGGAAAAATCCCACCGATGGGAGGAGGAGGGAGGTTGAGTGAAAGAGCATGTGTATGTATGTGCGTGTACGGCATGGTCGATTTATCTGCGCGCGAATGTGGAAGATTCCTGTATTCCTAGCCAGAAGCGATGGCGGCGGGAGGTACAGAGGGTTGGTTGAGGCCAATTTGGGTTGGTGGGTGGTGCGTTCGTTTTCCTTGTATGTGTGTGTGTGTGATGCTTCGAAAAAAAACCATGGTAAAATCGACAAAGTGGAAGCCATGTAGCGAAAAGTCATCATCGAGTCTGACGACGATGGGATGGTGGCGAAGTAGGCGAGGAGTCACAACCAGCGTCCCAGTGGAGGTCTCTTCCCCTTCCACACACTTCCTCGACATACTACACACCGGGTCCTGATGGCGTACTTTCATCCTGCTATTAATCGGCTCCCACAAGCGGGACGGATTCCGAGTCGCCGAGCCGGGAAAGTGAGAGCGCAACCCATCAGCGCCGGGAAAACAACCTTTTTCCACCCAGTATCCGTTCCGTGCGCCGCATCCTGGCGGGAAAATGGAGCAACGAAAGCGTACGCGTACATTAAGCTTCTCACACCCGCCAGCTCCCACTCCCGCCCGCAATCGTTCCCCACGAACCCCGGTAGATAAAAGGAATCATGTTTTTTTAATTACGATCGTTTACGACTTTTCTTTTTTGTGTTTCGTGCTGCCGTTGCTCGTCGTTCTCCGTTCGACAGAAAAAAAAATGGTAAAACCTTTCCCTTCCATATCCACCGGTGGGCGCATCTCATCCCGGGGAAAAACGTTTTAGTAACTGGCCGTAAAACGGTTTTCGGAAAATTGGCTAATGTATCCCGCATAAAATATACAATCTTCCACCGGCGAACCACCACGATGACTCCGGCCGGAGGACGACCTATTTTCCCCGCGAGCCGAATCAGAAACCGAGCGATGGCGGTCGAAATGGACAGGGTTTTACTGCCGTTTGAGAGCGGGCGAGGGAAAAGATGCGTGATCTGAAGCCTCAGCTAAAGAGCCACCATTTTTGCGATCGTTCGGACGTGGGCGCGATTTATAATCGATTCGCTGAAGTCGGATGATTATGTACGGGTGGTTTTTCTTTTGGACAATTGGAAATTGAAAACAGTTTCCAACACGGTTTCCATTTTATAGAAAGGCTCTCAGCAAAAGGGTTTTGGGGCCTTTGATTTGAAAGAAAGGTTGGGGTCTGCCGATGGAAAACGCGACCGTTTCGTGGATTAGAAATTAAAATGCAGACAGAAATGATAAATCATTCATTCCGAGCTGGAAACAGAACGCTTTAAGAACAAATTGGTTCGTTCAAAGCCTAATGTCTATTTTAATCATCAATTAATGTCTAGTATCAATTAAAGATGTGTCAATTTGCAATTTAAAATGTGTTCACGGATAAAGAAAAACGCTCAAAAGCCTCTAAGGCAGTGGGGAAAACATTCAGCGAAGAAAAAGGTGCTACAACTTTCAACTGGAAGGAATAGCAAGGATTCAACAACTGTCCATCAGCTATTGTAACATTTTAACATAGACATTTTGTAGTTTCTGGTTTACAAAAGTTCGATGCTTCGTGTGTATCAAGTTGGAAAACTTCTGAAAATCAAAAGGACACTAAATACTTTCACCACTCTCTCCTGGAAAAATTCTGTCATGCCAAGGCAACTGACGCCATTCCATTCCTTTGAAGTCAGTTTACGTCCATCGACACACTGGAAACTTTTCGTGGAAACTCGTGGTTTTACCCGGCAGTCCATGTTTTCCTCGTTGCGTTTATGTTACTTTCACCGAACAAAAAAAAAGTCACTCACTTTTCCCTTTCCTCCAACAAGTAACAGAATGGGGTTGGTTTGGAGGAACGAAAAACGAACTTTTGATGGTTTTGTTTTATGTTTAAGTAATTTGGTGAACTTTATTTTCCTCCCCTTATAGCTTAGGCACTTTCCCAGCGCGCTCCGTTCGACACCGCGAAGGTTGTATCCACCTTGACTCGATTTCCAGAGTATGCCATTATTTTGGCTCGATCTTTGCTTCTTGCCTCGGTGAATCCTGACCACCCAACCTTCCTTCCTCTCTCCCATTCCTTCTCTCTTAGCCTTGAGTATGGCAATTAGATTTGGTTTAGTGCATTACCGTGCATTACCAGTGGAATCGTTATTCTTAGTTTTTCCGCCCGCACTCTCTCGCATCTCTTGTTTTTATACCTTGTTGTCTGTTTTCCATCAGCAGCTTGTAGTCGGTTGTGTGGTGCTATAAAAGTGCTTCATCGTTTCGTTTTTTTATTCTTTCTCAGTTCTTTTTCGACGCCACTTTCATCCTCGCGCCCTAATGCATTCGGGATATGCTACTTGACACTTTTGTCAACACGCTTCACCCATCCCGAGTGGTGCCTCCTGATTTTCCGGCTCCCTGCACACGGCTCCCAACGGTAACATACATTTTCCCGCATTTTCCCAGTCCCGCTGGTGGCCGAACTTCTTCGAGCACGTGCCAGACCGACCTACAAAGAACTATCACAATCGAGCCGGTTTCCGGGGAACCGAGAGGGAAAGTTCCGCCTCCGACCGCCGGCAAGAAGCACGCTCGGAATTATCGAGCTTATTTTCACCGTATGTGGCCCGTATTGTGGTAAGACAGACGCGTCGGCATGAGGTTTGGCTCGAAGGAGTCGACTTTTTTGTCCACTTCTCGCCTGGCGAACGGGCGGGCGGATTTGCCGGCCAAAAAAACAGGAAATCTCTCTTCGCAAAGGTACTTTTAATAATTAGCGGGTAGGCCCACCAACCGGAAGTGTAAATATTGTGACACAGTAAGTGGTAGCACATGCTATTAGTTTGGCGTCGGTGTTCCGCCCCCTGATTAAGGTATGAATTATATGTCTACCCTTCACATTCCGTAAATCGACGAAGTCAAAAATGCAGCTTTGAATGGCAATCAAATTATGCGATGCGAAATAGGGTGTATGTGTGTATGTGCGTATGTGAAAACGAGGAACTGACAATAGGTAACCTAATGGAACAGGAACAGAAGGCTATGATTCCTTAAACATGGGGCGAATTAAATTGCTTTCAAAATTGCATTATTTTTCGTTAATATTTCATGTTTTTGTAATGCTCAATGTTTCTAAATTTTGTTTTAATATTTAGGCTAGCAGTTTTCGTTAGCCATAAACAAAATTTAACTAAACAAAACAATCACAAACGAAGGAATTTTCTGCCAAGAATAGAATAGGCCATCGTTTTTAGCAATTTTCAATTCTAAAATCGACAGACAAACAGTCGACATTAAAGTAACCCCAACGGGGGGCACCGAAAAAAGAAGGTTCGACGGGTTTAGCGGATTTCCCCTTGGAAGCTGTATCATGATAAATTGATTTGCTCCGGCCAGGTTGGAGAGGAAACGATTTGACCAACCGCTTCCCTCGCCGCACCACCCCCTTCTTCTCGATCGCTTTCCACGACACCGGGGGGTTTCCATTTGCCTCTCGCACAATACAACGCACCGGCCGAGTCGTACAGCGGTATAATTACATTTGCTAAACTTTATTTCCACAAATGTCATCCACCTCCAGGTTGGAGGGCTTTGCTGGGCGACTTTAAAGGAATGGGAAGGCAAACGATGAGAAGCGGGCGAGGGGGACGTGAAATTGGCCGTTTATCGGTAATCATTGTAGTGATGGAGAACGAACTAGAAATACGTACTGTAAGGTCGATAAGCCAGCGAGCTTTAAATTTTAAAGCGAATGTAAAAGTGAGGTACGTTTGAAATGAAGCAAACATGATACCTCAACAAAAAAAGTCAAACCGATGTTTTGAATGATTAGGAACTGTACAATTTATTCTCCACCACGAACGTAAACAAGAGCTCTATTCCCCCGTTCGTTAATTCTTCACAACTGTTTAATGTGTTTCCTTTAACTGTTTCTCTATTATGTCCGAGTCCTACTTAAAAGTTACTTTTGATCGATTTTAGTAAACAGCACACATATTGTTGTTTAGAGAACAAATTGGCAAAACGTCCGAGTAAATACCATTACTTCGTATAATTTGGTCATATGATGTAGTATACATGAAATGAAATAAAAGTTTGGAAGGGGTAATATATCGAATTGTCTACTCTTTTGTCATGTAGTGAGCGCGTTGTTCAATTCTTTTCTAGAATTAAATACATAATTTCACAATCTTTGTGATATTTCAAGGAGATATTCCCCTCTCTAACCGTTTCAGGTTTGTTTTTAACGCACAAAGCAAGTCATGTTCTTTCTGTGTTGTTCTGATACCATCCGACTAGTGCCCTTACCATGACATCACAGGTGTTTCGATATTTATTCGTAAATATTCATAATCGGAAAAACAACAAATCGTCCCCCAACACTCTGGAGAGAGTTTCATTCCAATACAGAGAAAAAGTACTAGAGCAAGGAAGCGGATGAACGGGAGAGAATAAAATGGCCTACCATCCTGTCACCAGTGAACCCTCAGTGGGAGTGTGTTTTGCTCCATCAATCCAAAACCCATCAAACCCATCCCGGTCACGGAACCACCGAAGTCCCCAGATGGCCAGGATAGACCTTTGAATGTCCCCTACCTCTGGCGGACGGGACTCCCATGGAGCATTGAAGGGTATATCCATGGCAGCGAGCAAAACAAAGACACCGCGGCCGCGACCAGAATCGCCGATATGGCGGCAAGTCCTGAACGAGCTTAAAAAACAAGAAAGAATAAAGCACCAGTGCAATCAAATGAAACTACACTTTTCCGAGGGGGGAATTCCCATTTCGCGTGGAGATAGAGAGAGACACTGTGTGGGTTGTTAGCCACAGCCATTTTGTTGCCACGATGTTCCGCTCCAAAACCAAACGATAGTCCTCCATCAAACGACCCCTCGATGTCCGATGTCTCCACGGATACAGGCGCAGTAGCGGACGCAACCCGCATAAAACCCACACCCACACAGCGAACGAAAAGGGCGCAAAGGAATATTCTCTGGTGGTCCTTGTTTCGCTGCTGCCCGAAGGACACCCCGTGTTTCCATGGAAACGTGCAGCTCAAACGACATTAGCTCGAAATGATTGGTCCATTTTTTTGGCTACCGTCTTCGTGCCGCACTGGAACCTGACGTTCAGAGTCTGCGGTCGTCCTGTTTGTTCCTTCTCTGTTGTCCCTGATGAGGCTGCAGACACAGCTGCGCATGCTCCGGAAAGACGACGGACTTCTGTACATCCTTGTCGAGCCGAGCCTTTCGCATTTCTACAGCCCAAGTATCCCGTATGGCTTTGGATAACATCGGCCGATGGATTGTCTCCGTCACACAATTGCTTTCCGTCTCTCTTCCGTGTGTCGAGCAGCAGGCAATCCTTCTTCCACCCGAATGTCCTTATCTCCTTCAGTTGTTTTCACTGCAAATAGCTCCTATCCCATTTATACGCACATACACCGCGACCAAATCCGTCGATATCGAGAGGGTGGAATCTCTAGCGAGGGTTGGAAAGCTGAGTTTTCCTTTCCATTTCCCTGCCCTAGCTGCAAGGAGGGGACCTTGGCGGGTTTCCACACACAGTCAAAAAACCCGTCAGAAGGGACATCAGATGATATTAATTTTGTTACTTTCGAGCATTTCGATTTCGCAGTCCGGTTCAAGCTCATGCAGCTCAGGACGAGGCCGCCGCCGCCGACGACGACAACAACGACGACGAGTGTGCAGCGTGTTTGGGGTCTCTAGGTTCGGGGCGTAGTGTATCGAAACGGTCCCGGTGTACCAGGCCCAGGCTTCATCCGGGTTTGTTGCGAAACGGTGTAGGCAAAAATAACCAGCGTAATTACTCTGGAGGATTACTACCCGTGCTACTGTACGGCCAACAGTGTCCACACCAGTGAGTGGCTTTTCTGCAACAGAGGAGCGGTTGCTAAAGTAAGGTCACCGCAGTTTCTTTAAATCGTAAAAATAAACCCAATCTCTACGTTAAGAAACAGATTTGCTAGTACATTCTTGGTAGAACTGGGATAGTATTTGGAGGTCAACTGGAAGGACGATGGGATCGATGAACGGAAACGGGAGTTCGACGTCACACAAGGGAGACGGTCTACGAAATTAATTCGATCTAACATGATACTGTTCTAGTGAACGGCCATTCTGCAAAGCAAAGGGTTCTTTGACACCGCCAACTTTGGATTTTCAAGCGACGAAGTCGAGAGGTGCAAAGTGATACGATAGCAGAACTAAAGAGATTGAGAATAGCCAAATTGTTGGAGAAAGTGTTTGGTGAAAAGACGCTCCCCGTTAGTCCCGACGGGACTGGGAAAGTTGTGCGTGAGCAACGGAAGCCGTCAAGCCGGACGGAGCCCTGATGGATATTGTGCAGAGAGGTGTACAGAACACCCGAAAGTGGTAGTATTCCCCAAAATAATTGTTGGAGTGTGCGGATTTTTGGAATGTGCTCATTGTGAATACGTGTTTAATATAGAGCTAATGCCAATGTCAAGTGCTATGAACCTGTGAGAATCAGTGAAGAAGTGTAGCAATCGCTTCAGAGAGTCGGCATAAAGGTCGCGAATAGTCTGTACACCGTACAACCTGTCAAGCTGTATCTGCCGACGGACTACTGCTGCCTACCGGTGGTGAATGCAGATCTCGCCGATCCGTCCCCGCTCTCCAACGCCGGCAACACCCCCAGCAGCCACGGCGGCCACGGCCCCACGGTGGAGTTCAAAGCCAACTGCGCCGGAACCCCGGGCCCCGTCGGCGGAGTTCTAGGAGGCGGCAGTGGTCTAGCCGGTGGCAACGGGTGCATCGGTGGGATCGGTGGTGGTGGTGGTGGCGTTGGTGGTGGAGTGCTCGGTGGAAGTTCAGAAGGAACGCCGAACGGGGGTGGGGGGCTTGGGCTGAGTCCGACCAGCGAGGCGCAGCAGTTTAACATCTTTCCGGCCATCTTCAGCCGACAGCTGAACTTCAACGCGACCGCCGGATCCTGCGGGCAGGCGAAGCTGATGGACGACCTACGGCCGAACCTGGTCGGAGGCCTGCTCGGCCTACAGCAGGGACTCCTCGACGACCATGCGGCCCTGTCGCACGGAGGCAATCCACTATCGCAGCACCAGACTGGTCAGGAGAGCAAGTTCATGTCGCTACAGGATAACCGGTTGATGAGCATTGCGACGCACGAGAACCGGCTGCTGGGGCTTGGCGGACAGGACCATGGTCGGGGAGGCATCGGCGGGGGCCCGTCGGGTGCAAACGGCGACAAGTCGATAGGGCAGCACCGGAAGTGCAGTAGCACTCCGGAAGACTTCAGCGCCCTCTACGGCGGACTGTCGGGGACTCCCATCAGCGATCATCATCACCACCATACACCGGCCCACACACCTCCGAACCGGCTGTCGGACAACGGATCCGTCACGGGTAAGACCTATCTCCTTCCCCTTTTCACACCCTGTTTCCCAAAATCCGACGGGTGTTGTTTTGACCGACGGCACACGCCGCATCCCTGGGTTTTCGTCCATTTCCAATTGGCCACACGTGCCCTGGATTATCCTCTGAAGGGAAAGAGCAAAACAACGAGCCAGCATACGGTACACCCCGGGAGTTTGCAACGGCTCAGGCTAATCCGTCAATTGTGACCCAACACTAAATGGCCGTCGATAGCTTTCTAATGGGATTGGCCTCGGACCGCCGGTCGCTGCTTACTTCATGTCGTTTTCATGTTTCGTGGACTTTCTCCGTCCGGTATGTCATGCGCTTTTTGTCTTGCTTTGTGAATTTCTCTACTGACCGGTCGTCCAGGTGACCACAAGTAAGCTTTAAGTGCTTAGAAAAGGATTCATAGGAGATATTGTATGTGAATCAATCGATAGAAACCCTTTGTTTCCAGCAAAGACAGACTGCAAAGAAATGACAGCTGAACAAGAACTTTTCATACGTCGCGATTTCGGTGAAACCCCGACGGAGTTCCGGTGGGAGCTTAAGTGCTCTTATTTGTTTTCAAACATCCCTCAAAGTTCAACTGGTAGAAGCAAGAATATCTTCTATCTTTCTTAAAAACAGTTAGAAAATCATTTCTAAAGTTACAAACAAATTAAAGTATTCCTGGCTTCGGAGTTGGTATCGGTACCGACGGGGTTTATGTGAACAAAAAACAATGACCGCAAGAAAATTGAAAACTTGAGCTATGGACTATAAATTGGAATTAACATGAGTAAGGTTTGATATACTAGCTTTAAGTAGCTAAATTACCTTTCAGTAAGTAGCTAAATTACCTTTAAGAAGCAAAATTATAATGTTACACAAGTTGGAGGCGGGCAATATGTCATCCCTAGGAGGAACTGTTTACTTTTATTCTCCAACAGTCTATTTGCTTTCTACAAAATTTGAAACAAAGGAGATCGCAGTTCTGTGCAGGGTTGTGAAATGTGTTATCAACAAGATACATCCCACACAACACATTTGCATGTAAATCGAATATCAACTTGAAATAATCGTACTTCTATGCAATATGATTGAATCGTAAATGATGCTAAAATAATGCCTATACGTACAAAAGTGGAGGCGCTAACCGTACATTGTTCAAAATGTATATGTTTAGTCGTATATTTTCTAAGTCGGCATCATATACGACTTACGATATACATCAGCGGTACATTGCTCGTATATCTATACGTATGCATAAAGAAAATCGTATTACATTCTTAATCGGCATCATATGCAACAAAGAATATACATTGCTCGTACATTGTCTATGCATAATGCGATTCCGATTCGAAAAATACTAGTATGAGATTCAATTTATTCAACTTAATACGACTTCGTGTTGTGTGGGATTACTCTTGGGCTGTATATTTTATAAAAATTCAATGCATTTAATAGCTCTAAATGAAGTTACGATGATTAGGTAGCATACAAGACGAAACCTATATTAAGAATAAAACAATGTCTGATCAAAAGTAAACACATAACGACCAATTTGGAACCATTTAACGTAAAACCATAAAATTGGTAAATATTTATAGTGAGATCAAACATTCTTTAGACTAATAATCTTATTACAATACATAACTGACAAAATGATCCCTGTTTATGTTCTCTAATCAATTTTAATGCTATAATACACTGACGTTAGACTAAAACCAACAAACAAATATGTTATGACATGTCTACTTCCAATGGGTTATAACTTACCATTGAGTCAATATTCATTGCTTACAAATCTGTAACACAAATAAATAAATCATCGAGTGATGCCTTTCACGCCAATGATGAACAGGATGTTATCGTGGATCTTCGACATATATATCCATGGCACACTAGACTTCGAGGGTCTTCCGGTACAACGGCCACCCAAACCCAGCGACCACCACAATCCTACGCACAATGACGAACAATAATAACAGGTTGATTGCTTGGTCTATGCAAAATCCCTACCCTGATAAAGGTGACTGCTGGGTGATGAAAGGGACTGGCAACCCGAGAACGCGGGGACGAGGGAAGCACGGGTGAGTGCAAACAAATGGCTACATTTCTGGTAAGAGGACACCCGGAACAAATGTTGCCCGCTTAAGCTTCACACTTTGCCCATGGCATACGCCCGCCATAAACACATTTTTGCGGAAACGGAGGGTTCCCGGTCTCTGGTCCCGGGGAGTGCAATTGCAGACGACCGTAATGATTGTCGTTCCGGAGCGGTCATTAGCATTGAAAAGCCGAAAAATTCACCAAAGTACACACGCTGATTACGGAGCAATTGAGGCCACACCGTTCCCTGCCGTACTATAGAGCCACAACCTGGAACATTGACGGGCCCCTTTTATTCGAACACGGCAGGGATTTTCCGAACCCTCACGGTTCTCCCAACTATTCTCTTCCGTTTTTTTTTTCCTGGCCGTAGTTCGTCTCTCCCTTCGATCGAAAGCGACAAACTTGACGACGGGCGGGCTGTCAATCTCCGGGAGGGTCCTTTCGCCGAGTGCATCCTCCTGTATATACAGTAATGTAGTACTGCCCAAAAGGGGAATTACAGAGCAATCAAAAGGTGTTGACATACTTGTCGTAAGCTGCACTTCATTATTGTTGCTTTCTTCGATGGGAAAGTGAGTGGGTGAAGCGGGAATCGGCACCGGGACCCTCTTACCAGCACCAGTTGGCCATATGGTTGGTGTAGAATTAGAGCCCAGCGTGACGCGCTTTTCTTCGGTGCGTGCAGGAGGGCGAAACCCGACGGGGCTCTAAATGGGATTTCCATCAGCCGATAAACGATAGCTCGAGTACTTGTTCCGCTCGAAGAAAAGTCGCTCGTGGTGGTTGATTAGCAAATCTTTCTCGACCGCCGTCGCCGACCACAGATAACCTGCCCGAGGACCGACATACTTTGTGCTCCTCCAAACTATCCAACGGCCAGAACTTCACCTGGCCCGGCCAACCGGCCAGTGACGTCGTTCGGCCAAAGTATCAATTATGTAGATGGGCTAATTAAAGGTAAACGTGGGTGTCATTTAACTAATTAATCACTTTCCTTCCTTCCTTCGGGGCCGAGGTCTGGGGAACTCCAGCGGTCGTCTGGTCCACGGTTCCGAACTCTCTCTCACTCTCTTGAATGGACGACGCGGCGCGTGATTCGCGAAACCAACAACGGTTATTAATGAATTATTTATTTTTGTAAATTATGTTAATGCGCCCCGGGCTTGCGACTGATACCTTTCCCCTCCAGGCACCTGATACCTTTCCCTCCGTTTTCCAAGTCTCCTTCCATGGAGGCGTAGGGAAAAGGTTCCCATGTACTCTCTTCCAGGATTTGCGGGCGAAGGAGACAGCACACCTATCTTAAGGCGATTCCAATGAAAGAGATTTAACTCCGAAATTGAATCCTTTACGGTGACGAATTAAAGTAGATTGGCGACCGTGTAAAGGACACTCATCCGGTCGACTCCTCCTCAGTCCAGGCAGGAAATGTGCCTGGTCACATACCTTTACGTCGTTACGCCAAATGATTTACATTTAATCCGATGGCAATGTCTCGCAAGCAGCAAAATGGCGCCACAATTATGCACATCCATCATCATTACGTCCCGGTGTTGACGATGATGTATTGTTGGGTGATGGAGTCGGTTCTCCTCCAACGTTCCACGATGACAGCTGGATGAGATTGAAGGTGCGCGTTAAAAGTGACACCTATGTTATGTGTGGGGAGGCTGGAAAAGTTTGGCAAGGATTGGATGTTTGAAAGGGTAAAACATCAGCCACTTTTCGCAATCATTGTAGCGCCCGTTTGAAGCCCGAATGTCATGCCGAATGATGGCCGCCACACGATCGTACGTCCATCCGGGATGATGTGCTTTGCCGGGAAAAACCTCGGGATGCTCGGGAGAGTCGTCAACCTGGGCACCTTTTTTCGCAGGCCCCATGTGTCGCTTCTGGCCATCCCGCTGGACTGCTTTCCCCCCTGCTCCGCACCGGACAGCCGGACGTAGACATTGCGGTATAATTTATTCATTTCCATCATGGAATTATACCATTTGCATACTAAAAAGGCTCTGCTCGGTCCGTTTGCCGGAATGGGAAGCCATTCGTGAAGCCCTCGGTGGAACACGGACCAACACGGCCACAGTAGTAGTGTCCATTTGCTTACTCCCTCACACTGGCTTTCTATCACTTTCTCTCTCTCTCTCGCAGAAACACAAGTAGGTGTTGGTGTTGAAGTCGAACGCCAACAACGAATCGTTAAAGGTGCAGCAGTCAGTTGGCCAACAGCTGCTAATGAGCAAACTGATTTCAAAACAGGCCACCCGATGACTCCCAGCAATGGCGCTGGATGGCGAACTAGAAATGGGTTCTGTCGCCGTACCACAGTATATGCACAGCAGGCCATGTTAGTTTGTTAGCAAAGCACGTGGGCATCACCGGCGGACTACGAAATGTGGTCTTTTGGCAGCAGCATTTGGGCTTTAAAGTCTCCAAACTTTGTCTTTAAGGTTGACCACAAAGTGGTTAATTTAATTTCTAAATGAAATCTTGAAAAATTATCTTGTATTTATTATTATACTTGTTTGATTTAAGGTGTCCCTTCGAAATTATCATCAAACCAAAGACAATCAACAGACAGGTCGAGTCAAATCTGGTTTTTGCTCCGCCATTGTTGTGACAGTTGGTTGAAAAAGTGTTTACAAACATTTCTAGCATATTTGTGGGAGATCTCCGCCAAAATCTTCGCGAAATAGGTAATTGGTAATTCTAGATCACAGTATCCCCATGGTCTTGCGGATAGAAACTACTCTTCTGTGGGAGATCATGGGATATGGATCTTTTTGCTCGCTTTGATTGCCGAAATTAAGTGTGTGGGTCTGCCTTATACCCAGTCTTTCTCCAGAACATATTTTGAACGCCTCAATTCCTTGTTCTGTTGATGAAACATACCAAATTTGCAGTTTTACTCCACTTTCTTCGCTGTTCGTAAGAAGTAAACAAAATTTCAACCAACTGTCAACAATTTTCCCACGGTTTTAGGCTCGTTACATGGTATGCTGCGACCTGTCTGTTGATTGACTTTGCATCAAACATTTGTGAGCGAATAATCACCACTTTATCATAGTAGGCAATGGATTTATTCATTCTTGTTGTGGATAAAATTATTCTTCCCAATCGTCCATTGTTTCACGACATCCTCCTTTCGTATTGGGTAATTTTTTGTCAATATATCAACCCTTTTTCTGTACAAACTGTGGTTTCCATTCCCTTCACCGATTTAATCAACTTAGATTGGAACGTTTTCGACCGAAAAAGCCGGAAAGAATCTACCCTTTTTAAGGATCAAAGAGGATTTACGTCCACTGTCGAGACCATGTGACAGATGGAGTATCGAAAAAATCTTATCTTTCTTTGATGTTCCGGCCAGTTCGCGTCTATGTACCATCGTTTAGCAGCTTTCGCGACGCTTATGTGGTTTTGCTAGGCGGAGTGATGACCACAAAGCGATTTTTTTCACAAATGGAATTAGAGTAGAAAAAACAAATTCTCTACCTATCGGTGGATCATCAATCAATTAGTTATGCAAAACCACGGGAGCTTGCTTCGGTTGAAATTGAACTTTTCTGGACATAGAACAATGGCGTCCTTCTTGTCGAGAACCGAGTTCTATATACTTCTCGTTCTGATAGTGCATGTCCGCGAGTGGCACTCTGTATCGGTGGTGGAGAAATTGTATTGAATTTAGGTTTAGCCCATTACTATGTAATTATCGGCACTATAATTATCAATTTGATTACAATCAATTTATTAATTAGTATTATTTAAATGGATACCACCAATTTGTCGGCTCATTATATCGATTGCGCGAACCGTGTGTGTATATTCCTCACGTATGTGACCCTTGTTTATGGGTGTGTTTGTGGGTGTATGTATGTCAGGAGAGTGATTGTGATCGTGGTGAAGTTCACCGCTGAAAACTAAATGACGATGCCACACCATCATCCATCGGTGTTGTCGGTATTGTTCGTCCCACTACTATTTCCGGACGTACCGATAATGGCGCTAAACCTTTCTCCCAGCTGGCGCTAGTGTTGGTTTCCTGGTTGTACATGATATTGGTCGCAGCGTTTAGCACCTCCTGACCCCACAACGGGAGACCCCCATCCTGGGGGGGGAAAGTGAAAAGCCCTCAAATCAAATTTTGCTAACCGCCATCCCCCCAAAGTCCGTCAAAGTCCCGGCTCAGTGCGTCGATTTACCGCGGACATGCTTTTTTAACCGTAGGTGATGGTACTAATACTTTTTGCTAATTTCTGTGTAAATGCAAATGAGAGTAAACGAAAGTACGTGGAGCTATTAGGCCTCTGATTCGAGTTCCCGAACGTTCTGCGGCGCTTAGGAATGAACCGCAATTGCAACCTGTCGTAGTGTCCTAGAGTCAGAGCTAAACAAGAACTGACACACATATTCAGAACACGTTACTATCTTATTTAAAAACAGCATTCATTGACATCTAGCCAATTTTTGAAACTATTGAGAAGACCATTTTTAAAGTAACATCCTTTTATCTTATCTCCCAAAATCTCGATCAGCACCAGACTACCTTCATAGCATCAAATACACCACGGGCAAAACCTTCTGCTGTCCTCAGGGTAAAGTGAAACGCTGATGACGTCCCAGGATAACAATTTATTATTTATGATACATATGGTACCCCTATTATTAATCCATTTCCTGTACTCTCGGTGATGACGACGAACCAAGCCTGTCCCCGGGTTTTGGTTTATGCCCACCATCCCTTGCACGAACCTAGGGCTGACCTAGATGCTTAGGGGTTCGCTGCAGCATCATACTTCAAAAACTGATGTCCTGTGGATTGCATTCAGAACACTTGACTCTTCCTTGTGGCCCTGGTTTTTTAAAGGGGACTTTTTTTAGGGCCTCTTGAAGTACTAGTTTCAATTTGTTCCTTTTTATCAGAGCACGATGCTTGTCAAAGGGGAAACCTAACCAACATCGTTGCACCACTCGGTACTATCTTCACACACCCTTCCCTTCCCCATCTCGTTAAACGATGGACACAAAACTAAACATTCTAATTGTGATAATTTCCTTTCCATTTTATTGCCCTCAAAAAACGAAAACATCGGATCGGTTTCCAGCGGAAGGAGCGTTCAAAAAACTAAAACCCGAACCGAACAGCGGCCCGCTCGGTTCCTCGGTCCCCGGTGGCATCTCGTCGCCCGGAAGTGGCATCTCGGCGCTGCCTCAGCACGCTGGCCACACGCCCACCACAGCATCCTGTCCGACACCGGCCCGAAGGCGACACCGGACTACCTTCACTCAGGTTAGTGTGCTCCAAAAAAGTAACCCAAGAAGACCACCGTACATTTCCACCGTATATCCCCGTGTCCGGTTTTATTCACTTCAATAACCTTTCGAACCGGTTCCTTCTTTTCCCCTCTTCTACAGGAACAATTAGCAGAACTAGAGGCGGCCTTTGCGAAATCACACTATCCAGATATCTACTGCAGGGAGGAGCTGGCGAGAACCACGAAGCTCAACGAGGCCAGGATACAGGTTAGTATGGTGTGCTTCTTGCGTGTGTAGGAAAAAACCCAGAGGATCGCTTTGGCGATGCATTATTTTCATTCCGCACCGGCACTAAAGGATCGCGGAAAATTTGGTATGCTAATTGGCGAAAGCGAAAATTGAAATTTTCATTCAAACTTGACGGGGACAATCGAAGACTGGCAGGCAGATACAGACATCCTCATACACACACGCTTATACGCGCCATCGTCATGTCATGCCAGGAGACAGATCGTGGCCGAGGTGCGTTCTCCTGCCGGTGCGCGGAAAATAAGGGCAACAATTCCTGGAAACGGAAGCCGTGCACGGAATTACGCGACATCTATTATGCTAATTTGTTCCTCGTTCTATTTGCAACGAATTTTCTTCTCACTTTTTCCTTTGTCCGCTTTTATTTTTCACCACGAGCTCATCTTTCTTGAGATTGTTTTATTTTGTGCGCTGCGACGTCGAAGAACGATGATTAATATTCACGATCGGCTTTTGGGCAATATTAGAATACGTTCAGGTTTGTTTTAAAACATAGAAACGTACTTTAGGCGAACTGAATGTAATGTCTAAAACATTACAATTACAATTACAATTCCTAAGCACACTTTGATCGAACCATACAAAACTGCAACATAATGTTTAGTACCTCCAAAAGTTTCCAGGTTGAACATATTTAGAAAAACCATACTCCGAACAATCCGATAGCACAATTAAAAACATTCAGCAGATAGGTTTTAATAGTACAGTTAATTCTAAAGTTTAATCAGAAATTCGACTTCAAAACTATTTTAACGATGATAAGTCAAACAATTATCATTAGTGATAAAGTGACCAATGTACTGTCTATTATTAGACCAACATTATTGATTTGATGTCAATAGTCAGAGTCAAAGTTAAAGAAACAGAATCGTTATATTGTCCATTGGTTCCTGTTTTGCATTATTTGACCACTCTGAGACTCCAACATGATGTATAAATGTAGAAAAAAGGAGATTATGAGAGTTCAAACAAACTAAAATCAATTTAATGTAGATTAGAAATCAATCATGCGATGAAATTATTTCTGTTCATTTCTTCAATCATCATCAGTCACATTCGTTACTTTAAATTTCTGATTTCTGGTATGAAAGGTTGTGTCCTTGAGAAAAGCATATGAAGCAGCCTGAATATTAAAGTATATCCTAATATTCTTCTGTACAGAAGTTATAAAGTGAATATAACCCGCATGACATCGTTTGCATCGTTTATGGACAATGTTTTCCCCTACAAAAATACACTCCAGGATGTAGAATGAGTAATATACATTAGGTAAATACTCTGCACATGACCGTTACCGTGCATCCACTGCACCGGTCCATTCTCCAAGGATTTTTGTTTCCCCACCATCCAAGACCGAACAAGCCCGATCCAATCAAACGCGGCGAACGCAGCTGAAGGAAGGTTTAGGAGTTCATTTTTCCCGGCAAAATTCAGCCACCATCGTTCCACGTTGCCGAGGCTGGCCTTGCCAACGGGTGACGAGAACGCAGCTCAAATGGTGAAATAATACTTATTGATTGCATCAATAATTCAATGAAGATATTCGAGCTCTCGATGTCGGGTGTTTGTGCGAAGGACACTCTCCTTCGTTCGCTTTTCCCGGCTCGCTTTGGTGGCGGCCGACATGCCCGGAGAAAAACTGTCCCGGAAGCGAGGAAACCGGGGGACCCGGCATAGACACGCACACGAAATTGCTATTCCTCTCGTAGCAAAAGGCTCCAGAGGTCGGTCGGTCGGGTTTGCGTTCCAAGCGCCGGTGAGCACACGATGAGGACAAAAATCCTAATGGCCCACCCAAACGTCTGCTCTCTCTCGCCCGGAAGTGCGTGAGTTGCATCGGATCGTGTGCATGTTGGGTCCCGTTTTTGTCCCAGCATCAAAGCGATCGAGCGTCCGATCCTGGCGAGGCCAAATTGGAGCCTACCAGGTCCGTACATCAGGCCTGGGACTTCTGGAATCTCGGCGGACGAACGCAATGGCCCGCTAGCTGCGTGTCTCAAAATCGGTTTTAATATTCCAACCCCAATCAGTGGCACGACACAAGGACACACAAAGCTACCCCCTGGTGGAACTGGGCACTGACGATAGGATTTCGGAAAAGCACACAAATGTGCGGGATGGCGTATCGATTCATTCTCGATAACACACGGTTCACACAGAAGATGAAAACCGGTTCCATCGATGGCATTTCCCTTCGTCCAACCGATTTTGAGCTTCGAGAGACTAGGCGCGAATTTATTATTATTCTATTTCCGGTACAAAAAGAGGCTTCGTCGAACACTTTGTTGTGAACCGTCGCTTTGCTCTGCAAGGGCCAAACATTTCCAATTGTTTTCCTGCTTACGTGCATTCGTCTTTGTCCGAAAAAGCGATGGAAATACGATGTTCCGCACTGCAAATAAAACGACCCAAACCGGCAGACATCCACTTCTCAATCGCCAGGTTCGTGACATGTTTGAACAAATCTGTCCATTCGCCTCCAACTACCGGAGGCTTCGACATGAAAGGCAGCACTTTTTGACGAGCTCAGCCGAACAGGCCACTACTTCCGGGCGGCCGGGGGAACACCGTGTCTAGAAATCCGTTTCGGCATCGAATCGGAAACAATTGCGCCGTGTGCCATGGCTAATCAAAGGCATATTTTTAGGCCGGCCCGACCCGTCACGAGGGACACGTCGACAGATTAGAATGGGTCGGGGAATGTTGGAAACTAATCCTACTTTTCCCATCCCTCCCAGTGATATTCTAGACAAATTTATCTGGTCTTGTGGTTTAGCTGTGAGTTGCAAATAGCAACGCATTAGCAAAACCATTCCCTTGCCATTAGTTTTCGTTCGTTTGCGACCGAGATTCATTGAGGGAAGGGTGTTTGTCTGGCGTAAGCTTGGTGGAAAACACATTTGTCGCATTATCGGCCTTAGCCGCAGCCTCCGATTATACTATTGGTTGGGTCAATGCAATTTTAATCATAGGCCGCTTGCTAATTTCGCCCCGGCTGGTGGACTGCAGCAATAATTACCTATAGTTGGAGGTAATTTAAGCGCAATATCACCGTACCATGCAGGGGCAAGGCAGAAAATAAGCAGCTAGAGAAGTTTGTGAAATCCATTCCGGATGCATGTCGATAATACAATCTATCACATCTCAACTGCACCCTCGGTGTGGTTTTAAACCTAGGATTATTTCTTGCTTTTGTGGACACCAGAATAAGCAATTCATTCCGATGGATTGTCTGCTAAATATGAATATTCCAGTTAGTTTAGTATTTTAGGGCCTTAAGGGTAGTTGTGAGATGAAATGGTTATAAGTGATATGGTTTAGTTCATATTTTCAATTTACTTTTTTATCTTTCTTTAAAATTGTCTTTATGGAAAATAATCAGTTCAAAACAACGTCTCAGAATCCGACGGCCATTGCTGGCATCTCTACTTTACGGTAAATAAAATGTTTCTTTTCTATCAGCTTATCGCTCCGGGGTCAACACTGGTTCTAAACTCCCACGGGCAGGTAGCTCCCCTTCTCGATAACTTCAGAATCGAAAAGAAAAAACCAATCCCAAACTCACGCTGCTGTAAAGTCACTTCCACTGGCTTCACTGGAGCGAGAGCAGTTGATTTAAAGTAATACATGAAATCCATTTCGTGCCGTGCGTTTTAGAGGGTACCGGTCTCTAAACCGGTGGAAACTTCGAACCCATCAAAGCATCATCATCATCATCATCATCATCATCGTCGTCTTCGCCTTCGCCTTCGTCTTGGAGCCGTTGTTGTTGTTCATTGCCATCCGTACGAAGGTGATCCCGTTTCGAGCCAAAAAAAAAAGGGAAGGGGAGGTTTAGAGGAAGGACTGCTGACTGACGGCAACTTTTCCTCCTTTTGCGCTCGGCGAGTGAAACTTTCCCGGCTATATAGCCCAATACCCGCAAGAAACGTACCGTGCTCGAGAAAGACAGTGCCAAGAAAATTACCTACACAAACCCTGGGAACAAGGGCTGGATGAGGGGGTAGAGGATTGAGAGGGGAAGGATTTCCAGGGGGCATGGAAACAGCGAGAGCGGGTGAGCCGGAGGGGACGGAACGTGCACGCGGCATTCCCGTTTGCTGTTAGTGTGTAATCTACAACATCAAATGGATCCTTAATTCAATTACTCCGCCTTCTTGGAAATTCCTCCATTACGGTTCTCCCTACCTCCCTTTCCTGCCGACACCCCTGGCTTCGGATGTTTCGCTCACTCGCTTCCCGAGATAGACCCTCCCGGGGCCAAAAGCCCCCCTTTTCGACCGGGTTCCGTTTGGTTCGCAAAACCGGAGCTAAACCGAAAAGGGCCCAAAGCCATAAGACACATCTCGCACTCGCAAACTGTCTTCTCTTCCGTCGCAAACCGTTCCGTTCGCCTTTCCCCTTTGTCTTCCACCGGGGTTCGCGTAGTTTATTTACGAGTTCAATTTCGACTCGACCAACTTCCCCCCACCCTCCCCCCGGTCGACTCCCTATCTCGCCGTCTTTACCGATGAAACCCGGCACAGGAAACCGTAAGCAGCGCTCACTGCTGGCAAAGGAAAATGGCGGAACAAACCACCACCGTGTCTATGGCGAGTTTCTGCCCTAAGAGCCTGACTTTCGCGCGAAGACGCAGGTTCGCTTCACGACGACGATGGCGGCGTTGTATGTGTTTGTGTGCGTACACAATCGCTCGATTTCCCTCGGAAAATCCAGACCAGAACATGTGCACGCGGAGCGGAGTAGCCAAGAACACTAAAAGGCACAATGAGAAAGTTCGCCCTCGTCATTTCTCGAACGTCGTGTCGACGGGGAAAGTCATGCCCATAACCGGCAAAAAGTCTTGGGACGAAGGACTGGTAAGGACTCAGGGAGGGCGATGATGATTTCGAATAGCGGTATACACATTTAATTTAAATAGAATACAACGCGGGACTACTTACAGCATTGGAAACGCAAGACGAGACGAGGGACTCACTTCGTTGATATTCCTTAGCAAAAAGAAGAAAGAAAAACATTAGAAAACAAATAAATGTAATGAATAATGCAATGGAACAATCGCAAAAACCTACGTATGATATTAGGTTTTGTTTTGTCCATATTTGAGGAAAGATTGTTGAGATGTTCTTTTTTTCTTGTTTTGTGGACTCACCCAACGGCGAAAAAGTAGAATAAATGCCCCTGTTTGAGCCAACCGACGAGAAGTTTGCCCCACGTTCCACAATATTAAATCCTTCCCGTTTGGTCGAATTTGAGGAACATCGTAAAGTTCTCCAGGTTCAAAGTCTAATGCCAGAGCAAGCGTACCGAAAGCAACGGATGAGAGGGTGCGATCTCTTTTTCTATTTCCCCCCTTTTTTTGGTTCGGAAAACATTTCCTGCCTGTTTGGCTGGGAATTTACTTTTAGTACGGAGAAAGAGGAGAACCTTTCATGGAACAAAGAAGCACCTACATTCCTGTGTTGTATTTTCCATCATCTACCTTTACGCACAGTGAAAGCATTCCAAACATTCTTTAAGGACTCCCTTGTATTCAATCCTTATTCCTCACACACATACACACACATATATACCATACAAGCAACCATTACCCCACTCACACACAGCAAGCGACGTGCACAAAGTGATGGAAAAGGAAACATTTTTAAAAATGGGGGAAAGACTAACAGCACACGAATAGCGACGGGGCGGGACCAGGGAATCGGCTGTCAGTTAAAAGGAACGAAGGGAACCGAGATATTGGTGTGGTAAAAGGGTCCTGAAAACCATGATGTATTCCAATACAAACACACACTCATCAAGGATTTCTCCATTTTGGAGGTTTTCCGTAGAGAATGGCAACAATCCAAGAATTTACGGGTTGCTCTTGAGGAAAGTCGCCTGCTGAAGACACTTCAATAACCTATTTACACTATTTTACTGTAATTGAATGAATCTTTAGATTAGCTACAATTTTGAGCCTATGTTTCCAGCAATTTCAACAAATTAATCGATTTTTAAGGAGGTGATAGAGCCATCTGTCTAAACATAATGTTGAGCCAAGACCGAACATTTGATATTCGTCATTCTAAACAGAGGATTCTGTCTAATGGCCATTGCTATAGTTACCTGAATGATGTTTAACGGTTTGACTAAACCTTTCGTTGTTTCTTTCTCTCTTTTTCCTTCGGCACCATTTCGCCAACAGGTTTGGTTTCAGAATCGAAGAGCAAAGTACCGGAAGCAGGAGAAGCAGCTCCAGAAGGCTCTCGCCCCGTCGGTCATACCGTCCTGCAATGGCATGATGCGCAACATCCAGGGCTACAGCGTTTCCAGAGGTTATCAACCGTATCCACATCCAAATTCAATCAACCGATATCCCCAGGTACGGGCGCGAAACGCAACAAAGCACATCCCGAGCGCAGACGTTTCGTTCGCTTTTTCGCAAACATCATTCGTCGGTCGATGTGCGTGTGTGTGGTATGGAGTATTGATTTTTATTCTCTTCCCTCCTGCCCCGAAACAGGACCTGTTCCAAATGGGAGCCTCCTCCTACCCGGGCATGACGCAGCCGTTCTCAATGACGCACGGTTCCAATATGGGCGCCGTCGGCGTACGCCAGGACACGATGGGTAAGTATTTACGTTGCACACCTTCCTTCCCCAGCCTTGGTGTTCCAATTACCGACCGGACGGAAAAAGAAAACGCACAGAACGAACGAAACAGGAAAAGAAAATGCCAAAGAATTGGCCCTTCTCACGTATAATCTACATCAACAAATAAAGCACCCTGCCCGGGCGGTCCACCTTCCGAAGGAGATGGAACATGTCTTCCATCCGATGTCGCGAAGCGTGAAATGCTAGTAGGCTGGGTACGCCATGCATGATGAGTAGGCCACTACTACAACAGCCATCGCACTTGGAGCTTGGAACTTGTCAGACACACTGGCAGGATGCCAGGAAGGTTCAGCCTTTCTTGGATATAAATAAATAAATAAACGAATAAGCCCTTCAAGGTGCGGCACGCCACGAAGCATTCCTTGCCGTGGAAGCCAGCGGAAAAGCCTGCATCTTGGAAGGAAATTTGCTATTTGCACCTCGAAATGACGGAGGTGTTTGCCCATAATCGGCGAAGTGAGTCCTGAACAGTGCACGCCAGCTTCCGGAAGCACCCAATGGCGGCAAGCAAGCGCGCCCATCGAGCCCTCGGCGTTCTGGGCACGTTCTTTGGTAAATTTGTCATTTCCGCCGAGCGGTAATGATCAATAATGTTTTTCCTATATAGATATTTTTTCCTCCACCATGTGCCGTCTGCTCATCTTCAAGACGTTTGCATTTTGCAAGATGTTGCAAGATGAAAAAGATGTAGGAAGGATTTCCACTTGCGCTTTGGGACCAAGGGTTTTCACTTACGGGTTTTCGATGGTCAACAAGATAGTGAGGTGAACCACATTAACACCTTTCTTCCTTCTTCTTCCACCAGGAATGACGGCCGAGGACGAATGGTACAATAAGAGCTTATCTGCACTGCGAATGAACAGTTCGCATCATCCCAATCTGTCCGCTCCGATGCTGCAATACCAGACATAATTCATGTAGATCTAATGAATGCAAAAAAGTAGCACGTGTACGATTCCTCACTAGCGCCGAAGCAGAAAGAGTGTTCCCCGGACGTAGTGCGAAACAGGAGGCACATCCAGTTTAAGCTGCGATGCTCATCGATTGCGAGCTGGAACCGAACCTGGACACCAAAGCACCCTATCCATAATAGGCTAAAATGAAGAGAAAAAAATAAACAAACAAAAAAACACTCCAAGCAGCAAACCGGTCACAAAGAATAGGACATTTTCAACCCATCGCGCCAGGACCTCGCCTCGGCCACGTCACAATGGATTTCCATTTTTGGATCGATTTTTATTTTATTGTTACAGATGATTTTTCATCACACACACACACACGGGTGAGAAGTGAAAAACAGAAAACCGTTTAGTACCCGGGAACCAATCCGGGAAAACGCTAATGGTTTAATTATATTGCGTGCATGCGAGGTAGATGCGAATGCTTCTCGTGCTCACACTACACCGTTCCGGTTTACGTTTTTCTGCCCGTTTTGCTCCCAATTCGAAAATGTGCACCCTATTGTTGGGAACGAGCCCGAGCAAATAAAACGCATCATAATTTACGTTCATTGCATTACGGATGGTTGTGGTGCAGTGGCGAATACATCCATCCGCATGTGCATGTTAAAATGGTTCTTTCAAATAAAACAATGCCAATGATGCTAACACCCGCACGTCATCGATGAGCAAAAGCCGTAAATGTGATCCCTGCACCACATCCATGTACAAATGGGGCGGTAAAACAACTTGCTATATTTTCCACCTCTTGCGGCCGAATACATGTTCGGCATACGATAAATGTATAAAACGGTCCATTTCAAAGGAAACAGCATCCATTTCAAAGGAGGCTTCACAATCCTGAATGGTCGATATGGCCGGTGAAGAAGTCATGTGAGGTGTCCTTTAGCAAATGATGATACCTAGTCGGACAAAACGTAGTCAGAACCCAACAGAGACAATGCTGTTGCGCGGTAGAGGTACACGCAAATCGATAAATCCAAGCAGGAGCAAACTTCTGTATCAAACAGGTACCAAAATACAAAAAAAGGAAAAGGATATCGGAACTAGCATTTAAAGTATTGAAACGAAACATAGCTAAATTATTATTTTATTTAATACGAACTAAACAGGCCAGAAGCAACCACACACAAAAAGCAACTTAAAATCCCCCAAGCACACACACACACACACTCACACATTAATAATGGCGCTTGTGGATAGTGGCTAGTGAATAAGCAACTAAATTTATATATCTTAATAAAAGTGAAATAAAACGGTACACCACGGTCGGAGTTTATGCTACTACAGACGCGTCTCGAGCCCGTGTTCGGCGGTACTTGTACATAGACTTCTACGAGTAAGTCAACTAATATGAAGGAAATGAAATGGAAATGGCAAGCGGAGAAAATGCTAAGCGAGCAGGATAAAAGAAGGAATATAGAAAAGAAGTAAACAAACAACTATGTGAAAATAAAACAAATCAGAAAGCGTTTGAATTTTATGTAGATGTAAATAAACTAAGATACATTAAAACGAACGTATGCTTATAGTTACTCTTTAGGTGTTACTTCCCGAATGTTTCGTCATATTAGCTGTATTTCTTTCAGTACTTCGAGTACCTTCATAAATCAATATTTCTGTTTAACCTTAAAATACCGCAATTGTTTATTTCATTATGTTACAGTTATTAAATGTGTCGTGCTTTGTTTGATCGATTACGGCGTTTTTCCTTCCACGCCTTATTTACTTAACTGGATATCAATCGTATATAAATCGAATCTTAAACGGTGTACATAAAATATACTGTTTCCTTCAACTTTATACGCGTGCAACCGCCATCGTGTTTGCTTGTAATGGTAAGTCTTAGAAAGAAAAACCTCTTCGTTTCGGTTTAATTTTCTCTTTTAGGGTGGTACTCATCTGCCTAGCTTGAAGGGTATGTTTTAGCAGCACTCCATCCCACTTGGAACGACCGATAACCGTGCGGGTTATCGGATTTTTTTTTTTTTAGCTGGAGAAAAAATTAAACATAATGCTGTGAGAACACAGACATCACTTACTCTCTAGGACGACTTGGGTATTCGAACGAATGATACATTATGGTGAATTAGCTCAAGATCAGCATTTTTCCCTTTTTTATTATTCCCTTCCTTTTCATCTTTTTAATTTCGTTTGTTAAATAAGTGGCAAAAAAGGGACAAAAAGCAATCTTAACTTGTAAATCTAAATGTATAAAATGAGTGATAGTTAATTAAAATAATCCCTATCAATAGTCTTAAAAAGGCCAATGTGTAGTTAATTTTCCTCGACATCTGCACCCAATGGAAACAGGCATCAAATTAAAGTCTTTTCCAATACAATTTAGACCTAACGAGATGGAAATAGATGAAAACAGCGCTTCAATGACCATAAAAACAGCATTGTGGTATGGGATTTAAAAAAATATATTTTGACGTAACACCTTGCCATCCGAAGTCTCCACAGGGGAGCGTGAATCAAACAGGGCATGCCAATACTCAACGCAATTATGAGTAAATGGTGAACACAAATGAAATGAAACATCAAAATGCAAATCGAAAATATGTTCAATGATTGAACCACATTTTTAAACAGAAAAGAAGCGCTGATGTATCCATTTCTAACAATCGATCCTCAGTCTCGATCAACTCAAGATAGAGATCCTTAAGCGTAGATAAATGCGAGGAAGCTATGCTAGTGGGGGAAACAATTGTATGCATAATGATATCGTGTCTCTCTTATTTTCTGACCTACTCGAAACTGAAACAGTTCCCTGGCAAGGTCGTTCAACGTTTGCTCCGATTATCGGCAATCTGTGAACCATGTTTCACTCATTGGGATTGGGTGGAAGTAATCTTCTTTTATTGTAAAATACATAGTTAGAAAATACGACAGACACACTAAACAAACAATGCAAGTTAGCCTGTCGTTGATTTTTGTTAGTACACAATTGCTAAGTGTGTTAATATATAACAGTGAATATGAGCGCGAATCGCTCAACTTTGTCCAAACACGACGAATATTTCATTAAAAAAAAAAAATAGAAAATAAAAAGGGAACAAAAGCAACCTCATTTATATGTCGTACAAATGGAGCAGAGGGTGCGTGGTAATATAATACGAAATTGCTTTTATTCTACCTAAGCTCCTATTTGTTTTTTCTAGTGTGCAGCACACCCACGTGTTCTCCCATTCCTCTCTATGAGTCCACAGTCCAGTGTTGTCGTACGTACGCTATACTTCGAAGGGGTTTTCATTATGTTTTCGCTTCCACTAACCACTGTTTTTCTTACGTTCTAAGATACAAGTTAATAATATGCTTTATCATGCCTGTAAACTGTCTGTTTGTTGCATGATAGGATGAGGCTAAGCGGGTATCGAAAGGTATATGCACGCGTGACATAGGAGCACACCTTCCAGTTTTGCTTCGGTTTTTGGCTTACCTTTCGCTCCTTGCGTCTTCGCCGAACCCGGCTACTCCCTCTACTGAATAATGACAGTATTCGACGTATCCGTAGCATCTTCACTCTTGATGGTAGCAGAGAACTTCACTTCGTCCACCTCCATCGACAAACTAGTGTTCAGGACGATGGGCGCAGCCGGTAAAGCATTCGCCACGGGGACGGTGGGTTGCATACTGCTGTTCAAGGGTGCATCAATCATACTGCTGTCGTTGTTCACCATTTCTAAAGGCTCTTCTTTTACGGCTACCTGTCCATTTGTTGTTGCTACCACCGTAACTCTGTTGTTAACATCATCGACGAGGCCAATCTAGAAAAAAATATTTATCCGTATTCCAAGCGTTACAACTTGTTGACGCATCTGACAAGCGTTTGATACGATTATTTAATACTAAACAACTTACTAGAACCTTGACCATTTTTTTATGATTACAACTCTGCCACACGGCAAGCAAAATTATATGGTATATTTTTCTCTACCTTTAAATTGCATCCTATGCAAACGTTTTTTATGGTTTGCCATTAACCCACCCTTTTTATTCCGGTTTATTTTACATCCATTATCTCAACAACTTCCCCGGATGGAGTGGAGGCTTTCGGTTTGTCTGTCTCGGACGATCCGCTCGCAAGCGATTGATCGGCCACTTCTACGCTGGCACCTCCTCCACCCTCCGCCGACGGATTCTCGCTAGCATCTTTCTTGACCGTAGCCCCGTTATTTTTGGAACCAATCGACTGGTCCTTCGCGCTGCTGTTGCTGCTGGCCATCTCAAACTCCTTTAGCACAGCGTCCAGGTTAAACCGGCGCCGATAGTTCATGAAAAAGGCGCGCACTTGCGTCTCGGTCTTCGAGCCAAGCGTATCGGCAATGGCCTGTGTGTATCGCGGGACGCCCGCGAGAGAATATCGACCACGAGGAAGGACGTAAGATGCACATCAAAGCGAATCGAAGCATACCACAAAAAAGAAGGGAGAGAAAGAAGAGAGAGAACAAATCAGCGAGGGACATACTAGTACGCTTAAGGTTTTAGCCTGATGCTTCTTCTTGGCTTCAAGGGAATGACGGTTTGGTAAACGAAAGCATTACCTGAAAATCGCGCCCGTAAATGCGTACGCCTTGCACCGCGAGCAGCAACTCCTCGTTGTTCCAACGAGAATTCAGGCGGGCAGTGTTTCCCTCCGGTGGCTTCAGCACCTCCAGCGCATCGTCAATTTTGCGCTTAAGCCCACTGACCGTTTGCTTGTTGTACTGAATCTGAGAGGAACGGGAATAATGAACAGGAAAGTTGGAACCAGTGTGTAACAGCACCACAGACCGTTTGCTTACTTGACTCAAAAGTGAAACGATCTCCCGATCCATGCATGCCAGCAGATCGTCGTTCGGATTCCCCTTCCTACTACCGTCGTCGTTCTGGGCAGTACTGGCCAGCTTCACGATGTCGTCGTGGTTGATGTACATGCCCTTGGGCGGGCGACGTTTGTGACTGTCGCCGCTCTTGCCAAGCATATTCGAACCCCGCGCACGTCTGCTCATGAATGGTCCGGACGTTGGACGCAACACGCCGGTGCGTCTAAAATAACACAGGACAGGGCACAATACACCCCCGGTAACAAAAAAAAGAGACACTTAAGGCAACATACAGCGGAAGAAAACCAGTACGAAAAACAAAAATCTGGTATCGGGAAATAATGATCAATGACGCCACTCTGCATTCCTAGCCAATTGAAGTAGCAATTTCAAACAAACAAATATCATGAAGGAGCATATCGGGTTGGAAAAAAATTGGAAAGTGTGCTACAATTTTGCATGACACACACACACATTTGGGTGCTAACAAATGAACCAAAATAAATATGTAAATTACCAGAGATTCATATTCTCAAAGAAATGCATATTGTAAACAGGACAGTAACAATATTCTCAGAGCCAGAGAATGTGTCCTACTTATGACCTTAATGTGTACTTTAAAAAAATGCAAAAGTGGTCGATATCAGCAAAAGTGCAATGATGGTGACTTGTTCAAACAAATACAAAGAAAACAAAGGGCAAAACATGACCATAAACGAAACAATGTTTGCTCACTATCTCTCTAATCTGCAGAGATGTTTGTTGAAAAAGCTACAAAACAAAATACGTTGCTACTTGGGCGGTTTGCAAAGTGTCGCAGAAATCGTCAAAACTAAAGGGAAACAAAACGAGTAGAAATAGACGGGTGGATGTAGGATTGAAAACAATACCTCCAATGATGATGGCAACTGCCACAGAGTTTCCCTTGCGTTGTCGCGTGCACCTCACTGCACATTACCCCGCAGCCGGTACAATTGAGGGACCCATCGGTGCTGGTGGCGTTCGGTCCAAGGCCCGAACTGCCATTGCTTTCGTTTGCGGTGGCGTTGGTGGCGGCAGCATCCCGGACCAAGTCGTTGCTATTGCACGACTGACCATTCGCAGCTCCGGAATTATTATTGCCGGCGCTGTTACTGTTTGCACCCGTTGTACTGTTCGTGGCAGGCTTTTTTATGCGTTCAATTCGTGCGCATTTTCGCGAACACCAGAGAGTTTGAGGAACATATTCGATTCGTGGCCAGACGCACGCAGTTTCATGATGGATACGAATGGAAAAATATAGAAAGCGAAATAAGGGTTTATTTTTAACTTTTAACCGACTCAACCGGGATCAATATCGACAGGCTGAGGATGACATGAATTGAAAACAAAAGTATTCGTCTCTTAATCTTGTAATCCCGCTTCCTCGCTGCCTCTCTGTAGCTTTCTCTCGCTCTTTTTCTCTCCCTCTCTCGATCTTTTATACCTTTTTCATTAATATGCGCTTACAATCGTTGCCACTTCGCGAAAGAATTATCTTACGTAACTAGCTAGCAAAACTTGTTGCCCATGTTTTGCGTTTGGAAATCACATAAAAGACACCTACCTTGTCCTCGTTATCCGATTCCTCGTTGCTTCCGTGATCGCTTCCATTTTCCGAGCTGTCGTTCTTCTTCATTTTTTCTTGGCGATCCATTACGCTCGTTCTGCTACGCGTCTTTTTCCACGAGTAGTAAAATTTCACTAAGCTCGCAATGGATTTGTCGGGCAGCTGAAAATGGAAAATACTTTTTGAGGTATGACTTTTTTAACCGACAGCAAATAAGAAGTGCGGAAACATTTACAGCAAAACATTAGGCGAATGCATGTTATGTGGACAGCGGTATTATGCTTCTTGTAATATACAACAGTATGAATCATGCCCACATCTTACCATCTGACGGATACGATGAAAGCTTTTCCCGTGGAACTGGAAAGCTTGTTCAAACAGAACTCGATCCTCGGCGGTCCACTCGTCTGGGAAAGGTGTGAAATTGGCCAAATCCAGTACCGCCCGCTCGAGATCGTGTTTGTGCCAGAAAAGCATACCGAGCGCCTGTTCACCGTTGTAGCCATACTTGTCCTTGGCTACCGTGATATATTCCTCCACTAGGGGTTAGAAAAAAAAGTTAGAAAAACAAAACAATAACTATACTGCAACACTGCACATTTGGTCGTTGCACGTACGTTTGTTGTCGGGAATTTCTTTTGTCGGTGACCATACGAGCAAGGCACGGTCGTTCAGTAGCTCTAGTTTTCGATAGGGTTGTGGTATAAGTTCTGGACACACCGCCTGATAGTCACGACCAACTCGGATTTTTTCTGCAAAAATAAAAATTTTAGAACAAAATACCATGAGAAAAAAACAACAATGCGGGGTAAAATACTAATAGCGCTTTTCATGAAACTAACTACGTGTTTCAAAAAGACCCACACTGCACGAACTCACAGCAATGACAAATCCCACACTACCGATCCGCCTTCAACGTTTTTTCTTGTTTAATTGATTTAACTTACCTTCATATTCACTTTTAGTCTTTGTTGTCTTCGAAGTGTTGCCGTTTTTGCGAGCTGCCAAAAGCATGAGAACATTCATGAGAGGATCGCTAATCGCGGATGACAAAAGCAGGATGCTTCATACGAACACGGGATTAATCGTCGTTACTTACAGTTTTCCTCGTCGGAGCTGGAGTCGGTTGTTCCGCTTCCCCCGGCAGCAACGGCCGTGGCCGCACCGGTTCCCGGATGACCGTTGGGACTGGGACCGCGCGATCTACGCCCGTTCCGCACACCGCTTTCCGTAGTCCTTTCCGCAAGAACCATTTTCGCTTTCTTCGAATCCAACGCGATTGCCAGTTTTGACCGATCGACTCGAAAGCTCACCACTTCCTTTCTTCCGTCGCCCGGAACACACACAGCTCTTCCTTCCGTCGCGCGATTTCTTCGAGCACTTGTGCGGTGGTAAATTGGCCCGCCTCGATCGATATCGATATCGCACAAATGCGGTCCAAAAGCCCTTCGAGTGACTCCTTCGCACGGACGAACGGTCAGTAGGTATATCAAACAAACGGCAGCAGCAGCACTACGCCGAGGTCCACCAACAGAAGGAACGGCTCACAGTGTTACCTTGGTTCACTTTTCACGCGACCGTACGCGTCTGCGGGTCGTGCGTGCTGTCAAAAGTGTATTCTACGGATGACAGTGCTGCCAACTAAGTAGAAATTTGATTTATCTTTGGCGTGTTTCGCGAAATTTCAACGCTTTCAACTCTACTGGCGCGCACAAATAAACATAGAAAATTACTGCGTTCCAGGAAACTATATTAGCTAGAGCTAGAGAACGCAACTTAAAATCCAGTGCAGCCTATGAATACCCTGTTTCATTCAATGTCCTTCGATAGGAGTGGTACACATAGTGGTTAACAATTTGCTTTTGATTGCAAAGCCAATTCAAATAAAACTAACATTTGAACAGCGTCTTCGAAATGTTACAGTTTATGCGCCAATTTAAGTAACACTAATTAAGCACTATTCAAAGGAAAATTACAGATACGTACAAAATGGTTACGAAGAGTTTCGAATGCACGCAAAGCTTGACAATTCTGAATCAACTACATGTTCTGTTCGTGTCAGGCCTTGTCGTACGTAGATGGTCCACTTGTTTTAAAAACGTAGCGTACGTTACGTGAATTTCCTAAACCGTCATGATATTGAGCATTTTTTAAAAAAACATGGTTATTTGATAATGAATGAATATTCCCTCGCAGCTTTAGTAATAGTTTCATAATGCACATCAGATGATTGGTAAAATTTGATTTGCCTGTCGTCAACGAAAATCCCACACGAACAAGCCAGAACAATCAAGGTGCCTATAGTTCAGGAGGTGTAGCATTACCTCTTTCCATATGACTGCCTTATTGTTTTATAGGCTTTTTACCAGACTATTGGTTTATTGGAGTTTACATGAAGATTTTAAACTTTATGAATAAGGCTATCTTGCTTTATACTCAATTCGTTGCTATATTTTTCAGTGGATGACAGAATAACGTCCTTTTTGGAGTGTAGAAAAATGTCAATTCATCCCAAGCGCTACGACCTTGTAATCTCTATACACTTTGACCAACAATACAAAGTGTTCTTCAGCTCTGAAATGACCAAAGATGTGTAAATACCTGGTTCTTGTTTTGTGCTGCGCGCTCAGTTTCACCTACGCTAGAGAATGCAGAAAAGTCGGTGATTGTTCATGTGAATACTACGACGGCACAGGAATAAATTTGAGACCCATTATCGGCCATGCTGGTCCACCCCTGCAGGCTAACTATGCCAATGGGACTGTTTATTATTTCAGTCCTTGTGAGGATCTGATTTACACACCCGACAATACCAGTAATAATGATGCAGAGAGTAATCCTTGCGCCAAAGGATATACGGTACGCATAAGGAATGAAATCTTAGGAAAAATACCAATTCCCTCCCCCACATTTTTCTTCAGCTCTGCCAGGCTATCCTGGCTAATGGTACCGTAAACTACACACGGCTAGGAGAACTGAAGGAGACCCAGTTTACCAGCGACAAAGAGGGTGATGGGCTTTATCTCACTTATAACAAAACGACTCAAAGGTAAACAGATTTTCAATCCATCGTACTTCAAAAGAGTTATTTGGTTAATCATTTGATTCTAATTTCATTTCCAGTACGCACATTAAACTGATATGTACCACTGATAAGACTACGTACTTTTTTCCCGAAACATCGGAGAAAGGAATAACGGTGAGTCATGATGGTTCCTACGGAAAGGAAAACGAAATTCAAACCGAAGAGCCGTAATTGAAAAGCCGTTTTCTAATACTTTCAGAAGCTGCTTCTATTCTCTCCGCATGCCTGTCCAATCACGATAGAAGACTTCAGCAAACCCAGCACCGGAACTGTGCTGCTTATCATGTTATTTATTGCCTTTCTATCGTACTTTGTCATCGGAGCCACAGTCAATGCACTATACATTGGAGCGAGAGGCATGGAAATTATTCCCCATGTGGACTTTTGGAGAGATTTGCCTAATCTTGTGAGGGTAAGAAAGGCATTGTCCAATCCTGCGAACCTGGGAATCATAACGAGTACGTCCAATTACTACAAAACTATCTTTTTTGCAGGACGGAGCACTATATCTACAGAACGGCTGCAGGGTCACCAGTCAAACCCCTAATCCAGACTCCTACGATGCCATATGAGAAGATTGCCCCCCTTTTGTGTTATTCGAAGCTTAAAGAAGATGTTGGATCACAAATTGGATTTCACTATCCGCTAGAAAAAACTGTTCGAGCGCGTTCGACAAACGTGGAATGGTCGAATACTGTGAACGGACTGACATATTTCTTTATTTGTACAGTTACAGTGCCGAATAAATTCCTAATTTCTACTGTTACATGCTACGTTTGTTTTGCTATAATTTAAAATTGTTGTTTTATTATTCGGGACATACAGTAATTGTTCGTGAATCAAACACACATGTTTTCTAGTCGAGCTCTACCACATTAGGGTCAACATAGGTCGGCGTAATTCCACTAGCAGTGGGAAGAGTTCTCGGAATGCCGCTAATGCCAGGCTCTTGTACCTAATGTGAAAAGATGGAAAAACGATGTATACAAGAAGCCTTGGACTGCTAATGATATCTATCACATTTTACCTGAACGTTGGTTGCAAATGGTGCACGATTAATTCCTGTTTGATCCGCATACATATAAGCTACGTTTCCGCTGG
This sequence comes from Anopheles coustani, assembly GCF_943734705.1. NCBI lineage: Eukaryota > Metazoa > Arthropoda > Insecta > Diptera > Culicidae > Anopheles > Anopheles coustani. Next base: position 3,072,292 of record NC_071288.1, on the reverse strand, counting down.
GTCCAGCACCCATCATCATGGGGGGTTGTTGGCCAACCCCTTGGCCGGTGGACGGAGCAACTCCCATTCCACCCTGCATCGCATAACCCATTGGATAGGTTTGACTTGCTGCCGGTACTTCTAGTTTGTAGTACAAGTCACACAAACTTTTGTAGAGCTGCATGCAGAAAAGAGGGGTTATGACGTCGCCTAAGCCATTAACAAATGCTCCAAGATAACTTACCGTTATTTCGCCGTCCTTCATTTGCCGGGTCAACTCTTGCATCAAGTAAGGTATCATTGCATTGATAGTGGCATCATTGAAGGTCGGATTGTCCTCACGGGCCTTGATGTTCAGCAGCTTCAAAAGCACATCGTTACGAAAACCAAAGATGGTACTCGAGGTGATTGGCATATTTCCTAGAGCATTGAAACAAATAGCATCAGCAACGGCGGAACGTTTGATATAGAACGGTACAATGTCTTACCTCGCCCAGCCATGCCACCCATATTACCCATACCCATACCCATACCCATACCCATACCCATCCCCATCGAACCGTACGCCGGCAAGGGTGGTCGGTTCTTTTCTTGTTCAAACTCCTCCCAGGCGGCCTTGCGTTCCTCTTCGTTCAATGTTTCCTCCTCTTTGTTCTCCAATAGGGAGTCGTGTTCGTGATACTTGTAAACGATATTCTCGAATCGTTTTAGCAGTTCGGCAAAGAGTCGATCCTTCGGCACGTTCGGTGTGGGGCGGGGCTCGTCATTATCCACGTCGTAACGGTAAAGCTCCTGCAGATCATTCGCCTTATAGTGACGATCGATTTGCTGCTCGTCGATGACACGTTTCGAAATGGCCTGCTTGGTCACCTGCCTTTCATAGATTTTCTCTTCCATTGTGCCCTGCATGATGTAACATAAAAGACCAACCTTATTGAAAACAGACAGCCACCGAAGAATATGTGGAGGTTCTTACCATGGCAATGAGTCTATAGATATAGCATGGCTTGCTCTGTCCAAATCGGTACACTCGGAAAATACTTTGAATATCATGCGATGGATTCCAAGACACATCGAAGATAACAACCCGATTAGCTGCCACCAGATTGATGCCCAGTCCTCCAGCCCTAGTTGAGATTAGGAAGAGTCTAAAAAAAAAAGCCAAACGTAAGCGAAATGTCGGAGAAATCGGTGACACGCTATGGATTGTCTGCAAACCTGGCTCTTGTGTTGCTCTCGTCGTTGAACACTTTGCAAGCATCATTCCGATTCTCAATAGAAGTGGATCCATCCAGACGGAAATAATCTAACCCTTGCGCCCATGACCCAGGATATTTGCTTAAAGTTTCATCTCTATCCTCCTCATCTTTTTGTGTGTTTTCATCCAACAGCGTGAGAAAATGTTCAATCACGTCCAACGAGTACAGCGATTGGGAAAATACCAGCCTGTACGAAGAAGCAAAGAAAAGTACGTAAATGTGCGTGTGCCCCAATTTGGCGTACAATTAGAACGTACAATTTATCGCCGATCGTTTCACATTCCTTCAAAATTTCCATCAATAACACCAGCTTTCCCGAATGCTCTAGATTGTTAAGCTCCGTTTCGGGGCACAGTTGCATCCACCATTCCGTGGGATTTTCTAGTTTTTCCACCTCTAATGAAACACACAGAACAGTTAGAAAAAGAATGAAAATGATTGGAAGGGTTCAATTTTTTTTCTTACCTTCCTCCACTATGTTGTGGTTTCGTCGTGTACGACGGGTAGTTTGGGTCCGAAGTTTGTCACTCCCCGTAGAACCGTTCGAACTTTGATTTCCGCTTTCCACCAACTGCACTTCATCATCTGAAGCATCAGAAGACTCCGGTGTCGTATGTGGACTCTCATCCGAATCATCATCTAGGAAATCTTTGATCGAACCAAGCGACTCGGATTCAGAAGCAAGAAAACGCTGCCAAAGAAATTGAGTTTATAAAGCATGAACAAATTCATGTGAAAGATAGATCATAGTGTAGAAACGTTTCAATTGGGTACCTTTTTCTGTTGGGCTATTTCATACCGATCACTATTGTAACGCAATACCCTCGGATGAGTCCAGATGCGTTGAAGGTTTTGAAAGTCGGTGAACAATAGCGAGGATCGCTTCAGATCATCGTCAATTCGTCTGCCCGCGAAATTTTGCATATAGAACTGGAATAACATTTGCAAACAGCGGTCAATCGAAACATCGTCCGAGGCATGATGGGCCGTGCATGATAGCGTACCTTATACAAAATGCTCTGCATCGGTGTAAGTTTGATCGATAGCACAAACTCCAACTTTGGCGGTAGGAACGGGGCTAATACTGAGTAGTCTCGTCGTTGAACGCAACCATCTAGTAGCTTATGCAACACGTGAGCCCTTTTGCGCATCAATTGAATGTCGTACGGTGTCGAGTCAGTGTACTGGCCGTTGGTGATGGGATTTACGAAACGATTTAGATACTCCAAATATGTGCCGAGCAGTTTTGGCTTGACAAACTGCACCATACAATAATCTATCGAAAAATGTAATGGTTGTAATTGAATGGTCTGGTTGAATTTCATTTGTTCACTTACATTCTTTCATGTTGTTCTGTATAGGAGTACCGGTCAGAACAATGCGACGCATGGTCGATATACGGTTAACCATCTGGGAAAGCGACGTTTTTTCGTTTTTGAGCAAATGCCCCTCGTCACATACGATAAGTTCTGGGCCCGGGTCAATCAACGATGTCTGCAGGGATTCGCGCACCTTCTTTCGAATCCGGGCCGTGGTTGGATTTGCCAGATTGCGGAACATGTCGTAGCCTATTATCATCACGCCTCCTTCGTTGTGCCATTCCATCAGTTTATTAGCCCGGGTTACGTTATCCTTGTATCTAAGGGAAGTTTAAGAAACGTTAACGGTCACAAACATTTTGATCCATAGCTCCGGATGTACGCAACGAATAATTACTTTGATATTTCATACACTTCCACTTCTGTGCCCTTTCGTACATGCCGCATCCAAATTTTGAACTCGTTCACCCAGTTGAGCACCGTCGAAAGCGGACAAACGACCAGCACCCTTTCTACGCCAGTAATATCAGCATTCGCCAGGAGAGTGTGAGTCAGCGTAACGATTTGTAGCGTCTTTCCCAGACCCATGCAATGGGCTAAAATGCAGCCGGATCCCTTGCTGTCTTTCATTCGCTCGAGGCTTTCAAAACAAGCGTCAAACATAAACTTGACGCCGTTAGCTTGATGCGGCTTCAATTGTTTCACCAGCTTTTTATCCACCTCGAGCAACGGCTCCTTCGTTTCTTCGTCGAAATCCAGAATTAGCTGTTCGAGCGTGCGAGCCTCTTCCGGTTTCTCATCGTACACTTGATTGTAGAGCTTCTGACGCTCGGCAATGCGCTGCTTTCTCTCCATTTCTTCGAGCTCGGCGGTTTTAGTCGTCTGTTCCAGATCGCTTTTCTTTAGCAATTTACGAATATTTTTGCGTCCCTTCGACGGCGACTCGCCCTCACTATCATTTTCAGATTTTTTCTTTTTGAGACGTTGACGTTTTTTGCTACAAAACAAAGCAGGCTATGTTCCAATCTCCTCTTTTGCTATTTTTTTTTAATTCACCTCACCTCTTTGATCGACTACCTTCATCATCCGATGATGAAGGTGAATTCCTTCGTATCCTGGTACGTTTCTTGCGCGGTTGAAAGTCTTCTTTGTCCTCGTTTGAAGGCTGATCTTCATCATTTCCGTTTCGCGCGGTTCTTCGCGATCGTTCTGCAGCCCGCTGACTTCGACCGGCTGCAGTATTTCTAGTAGAACATACTTCCTCCTCGCTATGTTTATCGCTTGCCTCGTCGGAGTTTCCGTTGATCTCGTCATCTACCGATGCTGATAATTTATCCTCTGCCTTCTCGTCCTCACTGTCACTCACTGCCCGCCTTTTTCGAGCATTCCTGGTCATTTTTCGCTAAAACATAAGAGTAATGTAAATATGTTACATTTCATAACATTTCTACCTAACTAAAGATAGGCAAAGAAACTATTTTTACCACTTTTGGAATGTTTTTGCTGGACCTGGTATTACGGAGAGGTTCATCCGAATCGCTGCTATTTAGCTCCTCGTTAGGCTCTGCAACAGTATCATCTTCCTGTTTTTTGCTCTCGACTTCGGTTGTTTGCACAGTATTTTCCATTTCGCGACAATATTTCGATTTTTGTGCTGTCGATACTGAAAATCTGTTGATATCAACGTTATGTTGATCGTAGATGCTTTTCAATTTGAAACGAGACTTGATTTCTGTGAGATCCTCGGGCAATTTAATGATCACTACTTGGCAATCTTTTACTTTGGGCTCCGCATTACGAACTGTCTCGGTGTCACTAGGCGTCGAATTGGTAAGCTTTGCGGCAAGTGGCGCTGACGAAACTGTATCTTCATTCATAAAGTCCAAGGACAACTTTCTCGGAACAATTTTGCGAGGACTGTTCAATTGTAAGCTAGAATCACTATCGTCGTCGCTGATTTCAATGATACTTATGTTTTCCTTCGATTTTCGCGTTTTTTGCGGGCTTTTCGTTGCTTTTCTGTTGGCTTCCTTCGTTGCCTCTACTAAACCGGGTCGTAGCAACCTCTCCAATGACACCACCCGAATCGTATGCTTTTCTTCTTGCACCGGGGTAAGACTCAAAGCGTTGTCCTCTGCAATTGGGAGGCAACCACCGTTTGAGTGGTCTCCGTTTTCACCGGCCAACACCGAAGTATCCGCGTTTGTAAGTTTCGTTTCTTCAGCGGGTTCAACCGATTGAGAATCTAACTGCACGGTGGATTTTTCCTTCACAGGCATTCTCTCTCGTTCATCGTCAGCAATGACGTTCCGTCTCCGAAGGACCGGCGGCTTCGTTTCCTTCGGTCTGGAGGGCACTTTTTTCATTATTTCATATCCTTGGTACAACACCCGCAGCACCCGCCTCCGTATAGATTACCATGCAATCTGGAGAATGAAATATTAGATGTATCGAGAACGGTTAGCTTTGTCGGAACCGGCATTCGTTGAACCAACCGCTGGTACTAACGCGATGCCTACTTTGCACTAGCAGCTAGAACGTAGCAACCAGGTTCATAACTTTTAACCGCTGGTTATATCTGACCAGTCGTACAAACAAACAAAAACAAAAAACACTAGATTCATCTAACTGTTGTTGCCTACTTTGATTTCACCGCGTATAGCATAGCACCACAAATGCACATACATATATAACATAGTCGATGCGACGCGGGCACCGACGCTTGCAAAATTTTCCTTTTGGCAAAAAAAGCAACCCAAACCGAATAGGTGAAATGGAAATTCACATTCGTAGAGTTACGATGGACAGAATCATACCTTTATGTAGCCGTTGAAGTCGTCTAGGGCTTCAAAATTTCGAGCGAAGCACAGTTCTGGACAGACAGAAAAGATTTTTTTGGCAAGCAACAGAAAGTTGCGGAGCAATCACACCGTCCGCCAATCTGTGAATGCTTTCCGCATTCGAGCACCCGATCGTTCCGATGACAGCTGGCGTAATCGAGCAAACTGGTCGAAATAGTTCTCTCTCTCTTTCTCTCTCTCTCTCTCTCTCTCTCTCTAAAGTTGAGTTCGAGCAGATTCGAGCAGATATCCAGCTGTCCGAAAGCAGAGTATTCGAAAAAAGCCGGTATTTTGCACAATCATTAGTAGATAATGAAAGTAGTAGAGAGTAAATGTTACCTTTTTGATTCATCAAAATGTCATGGTTTATTATACATTTATTATTTTAGTCAACCCATACAACACAAGTTTTCCGACACTCACATGAAATATGCAGGAATGGAATATGAATATGGTCGTCAGGAACGAACTAAGCGCTGTTTTCAGGAGTGTGCAAGCAGGAAATATAAGTACATAAATAAAGCAGAACGCTACGGAAGTACGGTGAAATTATACATTTACGACCTAGTCCTCCAGAGATATCTTTTTAAGTTCAATAATTTCACTTCACATCTTTCAACTTGTAAGAGTTTGGTTTTCTTTTTTTTTACAATGACCTCCTAGCATGCATTTCAGTCTTTGTCCTCTTGTGTGTGTTCCAGTTCGCTAGTAAAAGATCCCCGTTTCATTCTTGTTTTGTCTTGATTTATATGAAATATTGTTTAAGGTCCTGGTTTACATAGATGATAGTAAGTTTTGAACTTATATTTACTCCGTATGCACGAGCTAAAGTATTCCAACAACCTGTTAGTATTTTTGTGTTCATTGCATTTAGATTGGATGTATATAACACATAAGCGAATAAATTAGACTCGTTACTAAATTAGTGACACAAACAACAAAAATAATATTTAAAATCAACCCTTTTATGGGGGCAACTTACATAACAAAATAAATTAAATAAATAATTCTCTTCCGAACTAATAAATTATAAAAAAAATATTGGATGTTTCCATACTGATTATTAAAACAAATCTAGCACACTTTGAAGTAAAACCAAAATTAGACTAGCTGGTTTAAGAAGCGATAATTTTGCCTGCAATGTCTGAATTCCTGTGAAACTTTCTGCCCTGCCAATAACGTCGAAAAATCCGACGTTAAGTATAGAGACGAAACTTATCAAGCGTTCCCCTTTTTCAATGAAATCTCCTTTCGCTATTCCGTATCTCGATAATTACTTCTCAGTGGACTGTGAAGAAGAGAATAAAAATTCTATTGCAGACTGAATGGTGGAACAAATGCAGACTAGTTAGAGCACTGCGTTCTTTACCTCTCTTCACATTTTATGTCTCTAATGTATGGAACCTACCATCAGTGACACAATACAAATAATTGCACTAAAATATTGATTCATTGATGTATCTTGGTACGCGCTGCATTATACTTTTCTAACACCATTGCGGTTTACCGTCGACTAGAGTTGGTTCCACTTCACTGAAGGAAACACAGTTTTCTTATCCAATGCAATTAATGTTGATGCTAAGTGACAATACTTAATAGGTAATTAAAATCTAATGATTGGTTTCAATACGACCATGGGTCGACTTTCTGTTGCTTTTGGAAATATACTTGCACATTATTTACAATCTTTCGAATTGGAATGACTTTGGATTTGCTCTAGGTCCGGTCAAGTTTAAAGAAGTGACCCGTTAAAGAATAATTACTAATAGCTTCCGTACGGTACCTACTACCAATGACATGAACAGAAAATTACACGAATTTTGACTAGTAATAATAATAGAACTTGGATTTCATCGACTAGATTTTAAGAACGATAAGGACAAGGATGATGGATGGGAGGCGCTTTACGGGAAGCAGGGATGTAGTTTCTGCTTAAGTCATTTCAGCTTAACTAGAACTTTGCTTGGTTTGTTTGTCGGAAATCGATCATCGATTTCTGATGCCTCTCTGTATAAGAAATATGTTTTATATATAAATACGACTTTCTCTGACTTAGATAGTACAAGTAAGTAAGTAATATGACAATAAATAAACTTGCTCAATGCGATCTTAAATAACTGCTACAAATCTAGCCAGTCGGTTTCTACCGACACCCGCCGATCCTTTTAGTGTTCAATTATTGTTGCTTCTTCGCCCTTCACATCCGATATGGCTGCCATCGCTTTCGTCAGCACTGACGCATCCTTGAGGCTAAGCACCTGGAGAACTTGCGGCTCCGATCCAGGCGGACCCTGGATCATCATCTGATGCATGCCGGGTCCCACTGTGATGGTTTCCATTGTCTCGCCATTCTCCACCTAAACAGGATCGTATAAGTAATGAAAACAATTCTGATATGCACACGTGGGGAGTGATAGAAAACCCCCGTACTCCCATTTGAACCCCCGTAACATGAAACAAATTATGAAATTATAAATTTATCAAATAGTGGACATTCGCAATCTACCCAACAACTAGAACGGAGAAAGTATACGAGGATAGATCACATTGTATTGGTGCTATTGCGTATGCTACTTACTAAATCACACATCTGAAAAGAAAAGAAATACATTGCTGCATTATTCAAACACAGTGATCAACTAAAATACCGCACAGCGCCCAAATGGATTATTAAACACGCAACAGACGAGTCCCGGGTTGTCCTAGCGTGGAGTTGGAAGCTGGAAGGGATCGGCTATACTTTGATGGAATAAATTAAAACTTAATTCAAATGAAAATTTAAATAATACTTTAATATTTCCACTAAAAACATTGCTTCAGACATAAATAAAATCACAATAAAAACTGAAACGCACGCTTAAACACAAATTAAACCGAATTGGCTACATTAGCATTGATTTTTTTTTGGTTTCTTTGTACATTGCACATCTTCTTCTTATTGACGTTCTTCTTCCCTTCTAAGGGCTTACAAGACTTTTTTCCTTGTGTACGTGGATGGTCAGTCCACGGTTGGGACCCACGCCGTCGAGGTGGTGAGCCCCAGCGCTCATGGGCCGATTTTCTAACCGGCGCTACCGCTCGGCTGTCGCGGACTCCAATAATATTACATTACTTAAGACATAATATTTAGACTTGCTCTATAAGTTAAAAGGCACTGGTTTGCACTATTAATCATTACAGCTGTTACTCATAACGAGTCGGAAGTAACAATCCCTTAGCATAACTTTTCACAGAAAGTTACATCTACTTGAGATTTGTTCAAACTGTGTTTACAAATCAATTCTACCTGTTTATTGCCAGAAAAAAAAATAGTTTCAATGCATACATTCCATCAGCGAGTTGTTAAAACAACAAGAGAACAAAAGATATGAGATCTTTTATCAGCAAGTTTCAACAAAAACTTTTTGGCACATCATTAGTTCTTTGGCACGACGTTCGTATTTGGTAAAATAGTAAATACATAGCGTTAATGCGCTTTTCTACACTTTCTTGCTTATGGTTAAGTGCGACACCATCCATTTATACATTTGTACTGACTATAACACTTCATTCCTTTGGTAATAGCAATACAATGAATCTTACTTTGAAATTCTAGACACCGTTTTGAATTTGCTTAATTTTGCCAACGGATATTCTTACCTCCATCATTTAAGTACTACTCTACGACTAGAAATCGTAAAGTTGGATAAAGTATACATGGAACTGCTGTTCCAGTAGCACATAAAGGGCTTTTTAGATGGTTCGATAGCAAAGAAAAAATGTACTTAAATGAAAAAGCAACTTTTGTATTAAGTACGGTGAAAAATATAAATAAATTTCTAATAACTATGTGAATAACTACAAATCCTTTAGTTCAACGAAACCTTAAATATAGAATTAGAAAACATCCAAAACAAACGACAACTTAATGGTACGATCTAAGCCAAACAAAGAAAAATTACTTAAAATGAATAATGCTACAAAGGTCTATGATAGGTCATATGTATTGACAAAGTTCTGGCGATGTAAATCTATAAAAAAAAATGTTGGGTATGGTGGGGGGGCGGGAAGGAATATTCGTCACAGTTCCCATTAGGTCAACAGTCCATCAACGTACACCTTAACACCCTTCGCTAGACGCTTGAAATGGCAAATGGCTTCTGGTCCGACTCGCTCGACGAGTTACTGCTGCCGCTGCTGGGCTTATGATTTATACTGAGTGCATCAATAAGATGGTTATCTTCGTTAATAGTCAACTCAATGTCTCGTTTCAACTGCTGCTGCTCTTGCTGCTGCTGCTGCTGCTGTTGCTGTGAGGTTTTTGGGTCTGTGAACGGAATTCCGCTCAGTTGAATGACAAAACTCTGCGTACCACTATTGTCTGACGTGCCTCCTGTCTCGTCCTTGTCTTCGTCCATAGGTTCGATTTTGGGAATACAAATTTTAATAGCACCCGCACTACCAATACCACCAGCACCACCGATTATGGTACCGCTATGCAGGGAGTTTGATTTTCGAATGGCGTTCAATTGGTTTATGTTGTTATTGTTCGTCACGGTTAAATTATTATTGTCGATGCCAATGCTTTGATTCAAAGAGGAGGTTAAATTAAAACAACCTCGTTGGGAAGGTAAAACTGCGTTCATACCGACTAATGGCAAACCAGAAGTGGCAGAACGTGAAGCAATGCGCTGCTGCTTGCCACCACTCTGTATATGCTGCTGCAGCTGAGGCATACTCAGGATAGTTGCCCCGTTTGCGCTAAGGGCGTAGTTGGCAAGTATCTGCGCTGCTTGCTGATGCTGCTGACTGTTAGCAATGGCATTCGAAGAAATGGTCAAGTTCTGTGTCGTGGAGCAGGTCGTGCTAACAATGGAAGGGTTCGTTTGTTGCTGTTGCTGCTGCTGATGCTGAGTGGATGCTAAACTATGTACCTGCATCGGTGTTATGCACACGGTTCCATCCACGTTCGGCACCTGCTGAATGTTCGCAACCATCGTCTGGTACATTTGGGCTGACATGGGTACCGTTATCATTCCGCTCACGTTCACCGGGAATCCTGTTGGGCAAAGGGATAGATAGACACAGGTTTAATATGTTTTTTTTTGTGGTGACACAGGCAAATCGTTGCGATTGAAATACCTTGTCCATCCTCTCCAGTAATAATTAATTGTCCATCCTGACCCAGCGTTGCTTCCGTCAGATCAACTGACATACTTTCACCCTGACCATCAGAGATTGTTTGAATGGCATGTACACCTCCATCAGCTTGTTGTTGGAGCTACGAGAAAAAAAAACAAAATTTAGAATTTCATCCAACAAAAATCTTGTTCGCTTAATCTTGTTATAATTCTACTTACAGTTGCGATTCCTTGTACTTGTGCTGTCGTACCATCCGGTAGTGTGATAATGGGATTGTTTGGATCAACCTGAATAATTGAAACGGTACCGTCGGCGTTCTGTATAGTTTGTAGCACGGTATGTGTAAACTAGAAAGATACCAAAATCGGATGGGAAAGAAATCGTCAACACTCGAGCACTGTGCAAAGGAACAGGAAGCAGCAAACAGAAATCTCACACTGAATAAATAAAATGCAAACATATCGAAAAAATTAAAACAAAATATAAATTCACATAAAAAAAGGACCAAGCATAGAGGGTCGAACAGAATCATTCAATGTGCAATTAATATTACAAGCATCGGGGAGAAATTGTACAAGCAATTATAATAAATCATATCATCAAGGATCATGTTGAACTAATTGCGCAGGAGAAGATTCTCAGGCAGACGTAATTTGGCTAGAACTTAAAACTCGTAAGTACTCCTACAAAAAGAAAAAAAAAAACGTCGATGTAACGTAAACGAAAAAGAATCAAATCGAGAAACGGAAACGAAACGAAAGAAGGTCTCACAACATCAAACATCGCTTGCTTAGTTAGAAGATTTGTGTTAGTACGAACATCCACATCGCTTAGAGCCATCGAGTCCAAGCAAACCTGCGCGTTCAGTGTCTGCGAAGGGGAGGCCTGCTGTTGGATCTGAAGGGTGCCGTCGGCATTCTCCTTGATGATCTGCGTGTGTCCATTGCTCGTGGTCAGCGTTGTCGTCCCGTTCGAATGTGTCTGCTGCTGCTGGTGTTGCTGCTGTGGGTGCGCCTGGTGAATAATGATTTGCTGCTGTCCGTTGGCTCCATTGGTAATCGTAGCCGTAGCCGTTTGTGTATTGCCCGCTGGACCCACAGTCACAATGTTACCGTTTTCAATTTTCATTACATCAACCTGCGTTTACCAAACGCGATCGAAGATGATTTGCACAGAGTCGAAATTGAGAGAAAAATCGACATCCATCGAGAGCATGGATATCACAAGTTATTCGAAAGATCTTGCTTGGTAGATGTTGGATCGAAGCATAGGGATGCAAAATCCCGCTCCAAATAACACAAGAGAAGCGCAAACTGCTTCTAGGGGCTTTCTATACTTACGTTAGAGCTTGCCGTAGCAATAGCGTTCGCTTTTTCATCCTCTTCGCTAAACGCAGGAAGAAGATCTTCTCTGCCGTGATATTTGTAACAGTTTATGACAATTTTTCTCAGTGCATGAGTCCAACTTATCTGTGGGTTAGTCGATTAACGGTTTCGGTGTAGTGCAATACGGTATCGATTCGAAGAGGAGAATATATGAAATTCACGTTTACGATTAGGTGGAAATTTAAATTAACTCGCATTATAAAATTCGAAGCAACGACACTTACCTTCTGCTTTTCCTCCTCCGTCCGTGCATCCATGCGAACGTTGGCCCATGGCAACTCCTTAGGCCACCAGGGCGGTCTGGTTGAATCACGTCCCCAACCGGGCTTGCCGCGACCAGTCGAGTACTTCAACATAAGCGGAATGAATGCTCGCAGCTGGGCTTGGGTCATCTTTTCCACCGGTGTTGGTATGCCGTCAATGATCAGTGGCGGTAACTCGAACAGCGACGGGTCGTCCTGTACGCGCGGTGGGGCTTGTGCGGCCAGTGCTTCATCCAGCTTATCCATCACATTGTTGCGCAAATTTTTCAGCACGTCCTCAAGCGGCTTTGCTCCGAATACTTTGTATATGTTGTTGGGCTTGCCGGGGGTGGCCACCAGCACAACGGCTTGCTGACCCACGCGAGTAGCGTACTCGAAGATAGTTTGCTGTTGTTGTTGCGAGGACGAGACTTTGTGTTAAAAACGTTCGGAACCGTTATAAAAGTGAATGTTTCTCTCTTACCCGCAGCTTCCGTAGCAATCGATTTTGTTGCCGTTTGCGGATGGAAGGGTTGGTTTCAAACGAATGCGGACGTTTCTTTTTCTTGGACGAAGTAATGGCGGCTGCAGCCGCTACACCGACCACGCCAGCGGCTACCAATTGTGCGGTGACTTCATTCTCCATGGCAACGTTAATGAGGTTTCCATCGTCGTATGCACTGCCCGGACTGCTTGGATTATCATCATCGTCGTCGTCCGATGCACCCGTAATGTTGTCGTCCTCCACAAACTCCATTCCATCAACCGAGTTAATGGTTAAACTCATGTTTGGTTTCTTTGTTTTATGAATTTAGCTGTGAGATTGAATTAACGAAGCTGCTTAAATATGACTGATATCTCAGGAGTCTTAAAATTTTCAGAAATTAACATAAAAAATAAACACGTAGGATTTTCGGTTCGACAAACTTTTAACAAACAATCACTGGTCGCGTAAATTTCCGTCCCCGGCGTACGGAACCGGACAATTGCACTAAATGCATACGGCTTGTAGGTTCGGCTCTTGCATGCTATCCATGCTTTCCTTTGTGCGACCCATGTGGTGCCGTAGTTCGTGCTCTCCTTTTTTAACACGTGCTTTGAAAAACTATGCTTTTCCCTATCAGTACGTTGGACGGTACGTCTTCCCCCTCGTTATTAACAGGAAAAAGCGAACCCAGCGAACCCCTTGCTTTCATGCTATATTCATGTTCGTTCGACAGTGAGAGTGTGTAACATTTAAACCACCCCTGCTCCCTTTCGCTGACGCTATCCTCTTGCCTTCGGGCGACAGCCAAATATGAATCATTTGCTAGTCCCAAAATTTAAATCCCTTTTCTTCATGAGGTCAAAGGCCATCAGAATTGTGGACCTTTTTGGCGTTGTCAAGGCGTTTACTGAACCATTCAGAGGAAATGTTGCTTGACTTTCCATGAGAGTAGAACCATTCACTGCACATAAGCAGTGTGGGGGGGAATTAGCACCACAAAATATACTTCTTGTAAAATACGACACTGCGAATAATTTTCTTAACATCTATAGTATGACTGAGCTGGGAAAATCAAACACTAGTTTTTTCGGCACCTTTTTCCTAGCCGTATCCATCTGGCTGGCAGACGACGGTGGGCGTTTTGACACTGGACTTATGTTGGCGTACGAAATATCTGAGCCCAGATTCGGATCTTCCATCTTGTCTTGCACGGAAAACCATGGAAAATCTATTTTCTTCGGCCACGGGGAAATTCACCAATTCGCTGCTCGAGGGACCCATTGCGACTGCGAGACCACGGGCCACGGCCCCGTTTGTTTACAGTTTTTTTGCCTTTCGACTCAGCTCATTTCCCGAAATGAAGCGCTATTGGAGGCCTTAGCGCATGAAAAATTTCCGAGTTTGCCCTTTTGCCTTTACCAAACACCACACAACACACATTATTGCTGAGCAAGCCCAGTTAAATTTTCGCGTTACGCACCTGCGTGAAGTTTACAAAAATAGATCCCGTCCACGAACGGTCGACATCAACAACAAACGACAGCGATAGTTGTTTCAATTCACTTTTTACACGATTTTACGCGTAGATAGCGAGGAAAATGGATAAATTTCCCGGATTGCTACCGCCGCTCGCTTTTGCACTGTGATGGCCGATCGACGCTAGTATTGATTTTTCCCAGGATGGCAGGTCCGCGCGGGCTAGAGTAGGCACGCTGATCGCTAGCATAACTGTGACGTCACACACCCCATGCGGAGAAACCGATGACAACACTGTGTCAAGCTGTGGGAAATTGTCGCAGGAAGTTCGTGGAAAATCGCTAAATTTATTGATGTACGATTGAGAAGACTGTCAAAAACATTGCATTTCCTGTCGGAAATTAACAATTTTCCCATTTTATTTCATGAATAGTGCTGGAAAACAAGAAAATGATGTATAAAACCAAACGTCACATTCCTTTCCGTTTGACGTTTGCTTGTGTCGCGCCCCACCGTTCGAAAAGGATACCATTTGACAATCAAATTGCCCGTTTTTGTCCTTCTACAGTTTTTAATATCCCACGGAGCGAATGCATAACAAAATAAAATGCGTCATTTTACAGAAAACTTGTCATCATACACTTTTTGTATGTTGTTTATGATGTCAAGGCTTCAACTTATTTGAGAAATTCGATTCTTTAATTGATAAGGAATATGAAAGCACATACAAGAATCTCAAGAACATCCACGGGAACTAGTCACGTCAGTATAGAAACCCAGACCCGTTGGGTGAGAAACGGTAAATTTTGTATCGATCCGAAGGGAAACACACCACACTTTGCGTCGAGTTTGTACCACGACGAGTATTCTTTAACTTTCACTTTTCTCATTCAACTGTTTGCTCCTTATTGTTCTTGTCGATAGCAAGTACAATGTTGCCCTTCACTAGGCAGCTAGCTAGAGAAACGTTGCTAGATGACCTAATGAACGACCGAATTGTAGATTGCACGTTGTTCTAACACGTTCACTGCTTCCGCTGCTGCTGTCATCGCGCCAATAAGAAAGAATTTTCTGCCCAAAGGGTTGTTGCTTTTATAGTTTCATTTATCTGCATTCTTAAAGCAATGCAGTATGTTTCTCTCTCTTCTTCGCCATCGCAGAACAAGGCGATTGGTTGTGGCGAGTTCTCCACAACAGGAAGCAAGAACTTGATAAGGATATCTTACTGCCCTGAGCGAAGCATGTGTCCAGATTCAATCGCGGGAACAATCATTCGACGTCGCACTAAGATGACCGTTCTTCGAAACGTTAGCATATTTCCCGCAACTCCGTTTCGGACCGTATTTATCAACCGTCGTCTGAATGTTATCTTTCCCCAGGGGAAATTACTGTCAGATTTAGGAATAAGGGAAGGTTAAGCTGCACCGATCTGCACATAGTAAAGAAACTCAAAAATAATGCATCATACAACATTCCAGATACATTTTTTGCATTCATCTGTACATGTTTGCTGCCAAGTAGCCTTGTCCGTAGCGTAATCAACTCGCACATTTCTCCAAGGAAAAAAACTCCAGTGGATGCCGATAACATTTATCACAACTAAGAACTTCTTTGGCGCATGGGTTTGTGCATTCTAGCAAAATTTGCATCGTGAGTAAACATTCACAAACATTTAGCATAGTTTTTTACATTCTCAAACGGCGAAGAGCCTAATAAAATGGTACACTTGATATTCAACGACATTTAACTAGAAACCCCTCGAAAGTAATACCACCAAACACATTAGTCATCGATATGACTGTTTCTACTAAAAAAAAAGATGTTCTGTAGGGTGAAAGTCGTTGATTTGTTTTCCTACTACCAAGTAGTAGCCTCGTCGTTATTGCGCAGCTGCCCAAAAAGTATATGGAGCCACAATGGGGGATGCCCAGAGGCTCCAACGCACGTGCACGAAATCTTTGACACATCCATGTCTGGTCTGCGTTATTCTGTGGCTGTAAATTGATAAAAAAGCGATGTTGGATAAAAAGTTCCAAAAGTTCTAGGAATTGTACGAAACAATTGTATTGAATAATAGGAAACAACCTACAACAATATAAGCTCAATGTTGACTCATAGGTCATTTTTAGTGTTTTTCTGGAGAAAACGTACATGGCGTAATATTACGGAAGTATGTACGACATCATTCATTGATTTGCAGGTCTCAGATGATAGATCTTGCAACCTTCTTTATTTCAATAAAGACAAATAAAGCACTTAAAAGTTGAACAAATCTAGGGAATCAACGGGCAAAACAAGCTGTGCATGATTTGGACCTGAATTGTTCGATAAATAACAAACTTTCTTTTATGGTTTGTCAGCTTTGAATACAGTTTCCAGTTCGTCATTGAAGACTAACAAATTATCTAGCAAAATGTTTTATTGAAACTGAAAATGAAGAGAAAATGTACTGTTGTTTGGCTTGGATACCAAATGTGGGTCTGAACTCACCTCTTTAACCATTAATCTTGGTTTGGTTTCGGGAAAGTTTGCTGAACCGGTATTGGAGGTCAATGAAACCGGGTAGGAACTCTAGCTGTCTCTCTCCAACGCACTTGGAAAATTTTCTATAAAACTAGAAGTAAATTGGCTAATGCTAATATTATTTTATTAAATGAACTTTTATTTAAGAGGTCCATTGTTCAAATTGACTGAAGTTATCAGCAAATTGGCTATTTCAGCAATTATTTGAAATTATGGCCAAGGTGTTTGAAGCACGTTCTACTCCACACATCTTGGTCACAGTGGTGCATGTTTTGATCTTTCAGGCAACACTGCTGTCAGCTTGCAGAAAAACTCAGTTCGTTTCTCGTTTCGTTGAAATGCAATTGCTCAACACAACTTTCGGTCGTTGTCGCTGCTAAAGTAGATGCAAAAATGCTGTGATTTGGTGGTGCAGAACGGTTCAACGCGTTGTCCGCTGTCGGAGGTGATATTAGGATCCGACATGAATCAGAAGACAGGTTCGTACGTGCTCGAAGAAGTGTAACAATAAATCTCTGTGGTCTGTCTGTGCATTCGATGCGTTGGCCACGCAAATGACAGTCTTTCGTAGTACACCTAGTGGAAAGTCGATTCTGTAGTCGAAGAAGTGCGTGGAAAATGGGAAATTAGTGAACATGCTTAACAAAGCTATGCAAAATGTATAAAATTCCGACCGACTTCTTAGTCCTAAGAACTCCAAGTCCAACCACCCGTGGTGGTGCTAAAAGAGTGCGGTATGCAAGAGGGGTATGCAGTGGGGAAGGGATACAGAAGTGGGAGGAAAGCGGCAACATGATGTGGATGCTAGAGAATTCCGTACTGGGGCTACCTGCGCCCGCTGGCCCAGCCAGGATCCATTAAGCGAGGGGATCGACCATTCATTAAATATTTGATGCAATAGCTTTCCCGTATCGATCCAAATTTTATGCTAATAATACACAACCATCCGCAAACTGTGCTCCGAATACGCATGTGTTGCTGTTTCATCCCCGCCGGAGGGGGGCAGGTGCGTAGGTGCTTCTGGCCCATTATTTTCAGGTCATCCCGCGCCAGCCAACCGACCGAATCTTGGGGAACCCCCACCCCATTCGGTCGGGATTGTGGAGGAATTTAATGCTTTTAAGTGACGAGCAGGCGGAGGATGGAAGAGCAAAAAGT
The DNA here is from genome assembly GCF_943734705.1 of Anopheles coustani. Lineage (NCBI taxonomy): Eukaryota > Metazoa > Arthropoda > Insecta > Diptera > Culicidae > Anopheles > Anopheles coustani. Next base: position 3,054,503 of record NC_071288.1, on the reverse strand, counting down.
GCAATCGGAAACCTGTCTCTAAGAAAAGTGTGTTTCGCTATGCTGCTTTATGTGTCATTTTCCCCATCCCAAGAGTATACAACAAAATGCTTGGAGTTGTGTAACTTTCTGCCGCCTTTCTCGCCAGTGGTACAACCAGTGTCGCCAGTGAATACAGTGTTTGAGATGTGGACGGTGGAGATAAAACTCCTCACCCCCAGTGCTCCAGTGTGATTTCGGTAGACCGACCGACCCGTCCCTGAATCAATTAAGCCGATTGAAGAAACATTGCTCGCTGCCATCTGGCGTTTGAAATAAATGTGCATCATTCATCGCGAGGAAGAGTCAACGAACGACGGTAGTAGGCTGGCGTTGAACGAGTTGTGTTTTCCTATCCAGTAGGGCGACGAAGCCATTCAAAACATTACCAAACACGCGCTTGGACGTTCGCGGACGATCTCACTTTTTCACAATGAAGAAATGCGCTTTGTCTGAGCGATGCATCCGGGGGAAAAAAAGAAACCAAAGCTGTGCTAATTCTTCCACTGTCTCGCGAGACGCGTCTATGCGCATAAATGCAGGCGAACATCGGAGCAGTAATATTCGGCTAATTGAACAAATAAAAGTTCTAATACAGAAGAACTTAGTCCTAAAAATACTTTAACAAAGGAGACCGAGGATCTGGAGTTCTACTTTTCAATAGAAATTTCGGTCCCATGTTGGAGAGGTTTCTTGTTTCACTAGTCGTTAGCAGAAACAGATCCATTTCATCAAACTATTTCACTATAATTCTAAACTATAATTCAAACTATAATTAATCAATTCTACGAATATGTGAATGGTTCCTACCTGGACATATTAAGTATTCATAATCATCTGGCTTTATCGAATATCTGAAAGGAGCAATGTGTAATCGTACGAAGGCAGGCTGCATTTGTGAGCAACTTCTACCATTATTAAAAAAGGGCCTTTTTTTGATGTTACCCCGAATTCTACTGCATTTATTGTCGGTCGATATCAACCATCATATCAAGAGTAGGTCAACATACGAAGTCGTTTTGAATAAAATGATCGACGCCCTGTAGCGTCGACGCTCCGGAAGAGATAAAAATAAAGCAAACATTAATTGTTGTTTACATAATTCCGTATGCATGCAGTATGCTGAACCCAATGCGTGTTTCTTCCACTATCTCACAGGGCTGGTCTCGAGTCGCCGTATCGCAGCTACATTCGCTAGAGAAGTAACATTTTAAGCCGTTTAGCCGCGTTTGTCTGCGATTGAGCGCATTCCGGAATGGAATCGGAAACGGACGATAGCTGCTACGAGCGGAAGGACATACCCGTGGATAAATTCGGGGGTGATTTCTACCACAGTCGGGATGTAACGACACGTCAGTTGAACCGGCACCTGGCAAACTGTGCGGCCGACATCTCTCCGGCCCACGGGCGCCCCATTTCGTTGCCTGCGAAGCTATACGATCCCGGGGCGACGAGTGGTGGCGATGGGGACGGTGGCGGCCGCGATCAGCTCGACGGTGGAGCGAATGTGGTCGACAGTTCTTCGCTGATCAGGCGGTATGCAGAAGTGACCAAGTTTAAGCATGAATCATCAAACAGCAGCAGTGGAAACCGGTTATCAAGAGGGTAATACATCCAATTGAACATCACAAGAAAGAGAGAGTTCTAATTAAAAAAAAATTATTCCAGCACCGATTCATCACTGGTCGTAGCGAAAAAGCGCCTCAGTGCATTGCATTCCAACACTCAGATGCAGTCGAATGAAGGCGAAATAATGGACGACGACATGGCGCCACTTTTACCGAGCAATCGTGAGCTTTCCCAGGAGGAATTGTACGAGGTAGGGGAGGAGGAGGACAAGCTTAAAACAAAACTTTTCGGAAAATCTCTCACACATACAATGCTCGTTCGTTTATTTTCATCGCATCGCTTCTAAAAGTCTCATACATCACTGGTGTCCAGCTCGGAAGGAGGCATACTGGCCGAAGGGGAAGATACTTCCAGCGAAGAGTCGGAGCAGGAATCGGAGAATTCTGCCAATCCGTCGGCCTGCGTGTTGAGTTTGGTGGAGCGATTGCTTCGAACGCATCCCGTTTGGTTCCTGCCTGGAATACAGCGTTCCGGAGCAATACATCTACTGCAGGGAAAGGAAGAAGGGGTAAGCGACTAACACTGTTACTTTTGTTAGTCCATTCACCCCCGAACTAATCCTTTTCTTTATGATCGTTTTTTCAGAATTTCATCGTTCGGGGTTCTAGTCAGTCGAAAACGATGGCGGTGTCGGTGCGACTGCCAGCTAATTCGGGTCCATACATCGAACACTATCTAATCCAAGCCAACAATGGGCTACTGAGCTTGGAAAGCTCACGCTTCAAGTTCGATTCGATTCCCGCCCTCATTGCCCACTACACGCAGTGCTGCGACGAGCTACCGGTGCAACTCTGCCTTCCGGCCGCTTTGCGGGAAGCGAAAAACCGCCAGCAGCTGTCATCGCTGGCTCTGCTGGGACAGGAGTTCTGGCGCTATCCGATGGCCAGCTCTCCGAAACTGAAACCGACCACCGCCGCACCTCTGTCGGCTAACTCTAGTCACATGAACACCCCGTCCGAGGCGACACACTCCAGCGGTATTGGCACCTCCGTACTTAACCACACGCCCACGGTGGCCCACGGTGGAATGGGTGCTGGAGCCACCTTCGGTGAAACCCCGACCGACACGTTCTCGACGATGAGCAGCTTCACCGTCGGCAATGGGCATACACTCCTGAGTCCGGAGTCGATCGACAGTGCCATCATGATGTCACCGATGGATCCGACTCAGCAGCAAACTGGTATTATCGGGAAAACCAGCACTTTTAAAGCGCGCAAGCAAATCATCTCACCCGCTACACCGCACGAGGTCGAAAAACAGATTGAGCTGTTCAACGCCAACATCCTGGGTCATGGAAGCTCCACCGTAGTCCATAGCACGAATGGTGCTGACCTTGGCGGTGAAATGTCAACGTCGACAGCCTCTTCCTCGGTCGACGGTGGTAAACACACCGTAGTACACACCAGCACACTGGAGAGAAAACTTCGGGCACCACGGCCAACACCACCAAATACGCTCAACATTAAACCTATTCGGAGCCCTCCGGCACCACCGGCAAGGCGTATCAAACCTCCCTCGACGGCAGAGCACTTGACGTCAGCTGCAGATGCAAACGTTAGCATGTTTACTCCACAAAAAACACCGATTTCTACACCGACAGCTTCTGGGTTCCAAGCGCCGACTAACAGCAGCTTTCAGGCAGTCAGCAGCGCCGTGTGGTACGTGGGCGACGCTGATAATGTTGGGGAAAATCAAGGGCAGCGAGCTTCCGGATTTCCACAACAGTTGGAACCGGAGAGTGACCCGCGAAAGCCGGAACCACTCGATGCCGGCTGCATCAGCATTCCAACGAGCACCCGTGTAAGCCGGCGCAACAAGAGGAAAGAATCCAAACACTATCAGGTAAGAGGATTCTGATTCCTGATTTAGTTTACTTTGAATGACTATTTAATATTTTTTCATGAGAAATATTGGCATAATTACATTGTTCTATCATTTGATTTTTGAATGTTTTTCCACAGGAGTCGGATATACTAGAATCGCCGTCGGTGTATTGTCGAAGTACATTAGGGGACAAGATAAGCGACTATGAAGACATCTGGTCACAAGACGCCACCAAGAGCGACCGAAGGTCTCTGCTAGCATCAACTCGTCAAGGAGTCTACGGTTTGGAAGATTTAAGTGAGTTTATCACAACAAGCTGCAGAAAGCGACCGTCTTCTCAAAAACAACCATATTCTTTCTCAACCTTGCAGCGCTAAAGGGACTCGTTTCTCCATCGGTGGAATCCATGACCTACAGCCACGGAAAACTATCGTCGTACAAAGGGCCGGCTGGACACGGTGTGTCGACGTTTTCCGTGGATAACCTCGGCATACCGGTTCATGGGTTGGACTCGGGTGCGACGAGCGATCGTGCAAGCACACCGACCGAGAAACCGCGTCCTCCGGTGGCTCTCAAAACCTTTTCTCCCATACCGAAGGAAGACCAACGCTTTGGAGGCCGACCCGCATTTCTGGATTTGCGTCAGCGGTCGTGTTTGAACATTTCCAATTCCACCCCAGCTGGGACACCAATCACTTTTGATGCGGTAGTCGCGATCGGCAACAATCAGGAACAGAAGCAAAACAGCCCGTTTTATGCCGATCCGGCCGATATATTGTCGATGCACAATATTGTACGCCGCAGTCCGTTAAATCGGATGGCTTCGGCGAACAGTAGCCAGCGCCATTCGGAACCACCGAAGCAGCTGTTGGTTAATGAAGACATCCTGACACCTTCTGCGCATCCTTGGGGTAATGGACATGGATGCCATGTCAACGTGAGTACTACCTCAGTAGAGACAAGGGCTGACCAAGAACGGGATTTAATGCTAGCGTTGCTTTGCTTTAACCTCCAACAGAATAACTTTGCGACATCGCTCGATGAACTGGCGCTGGAGAAAACGGATTCACTCATAACAGGCGTTCGGTTAAATGAACTAAGCATCACCGGTGGTGGTGGTATAAGGTATGGGCATGGCAGCAGTGATTATGATTCGGACATACGATGGAAAACACCTTCAGCATCGCTGAAGAACGTCGACATTCATTCCGGCAAAATGCACCAGAAAAGCACGGACAGTCTGGCCACAACTTCGCGGCCTGTGACGATACATCAAATCATTGCCAAAAAGTTACCCCATTTAAACCTCTCCGAAAGACTGTTGGACGGTAACGTGATGTACGATGGTGGAGTTAACGGGACGAACGGAGATACCAGCTTCGGTACGCTCGGGAACAGAGGACAACGGAAGTCGGCTTATGACAACGTAGAAAAGCACGTCAATGGTATGTGAGAATGGTAACTTCATTCATTGACGGCCGTGAATTGATGGTGATTGTGTTCTCTTATTTTCACTAGCATATGCCACATCAGCCATCAACAGTGCGCATTCGGACGATGGAACCGTTTTTTCTGAACCCTGGGACAGCTCACAGTGGGACTCGTTTTTCCCGAACGAACGTAAGCACACTTAGCAAAGCGTTTTTACGATATCCAACATATTAGATCATTACTTCTGATTAATCGCTTTTCTGCAGAATCTGCTGCAAACGCCAGCAGCGCGGGCAATAACTTCGAAAGCAGCGGACTCGTACCGAAGGATGGTCGATGCCGTAAAGAGGGTTCGCAGCAAACACAATCGCAGCAAAAAGTGGCCACCATCCTGCGCACCCGTAGTTGCCGCGATCGAGAAATCTTGAGTGAGTATTATGTCGCTTCTTATAAGATAATATTTGAGGATTGATTTCGACATCGCTCGACACACTTTAAGTAAGAGTATTTAATTATTCCCTATTGTTTATGTAATTATACTTACCAACAATGATATTGAGTAATCTATTCGATGTATTAGGTCAAACTTTCACTTTAAAACTTCACGTTCATACACAAAAGGACCCAAGAAGCATATAAAGTCATGAATGCTTCAATGTGTAACATGTTGCCAGGTGATGTTTTGACTATAGTTTGGACAACTTTCGATCATCTGTGTTTTCGGTTATCCGATAAACGGGCTTGTATGATCGTAGTGATGAGAAAACAATACCACAAGAGAACAACCATGATGGATGTTGCTGTAGAAAAAAGATGCCACTGTGGGTATCATAAATCAAGGGTTTGTGGAAAATTTCCACAGATATTAACAACATCGCAGAAACAATATAGCTAAACACAAGGATAAGGGCCTAAGGCTCCGAACAGAAAGGGTTTGTTTATGTTCTCTACTTGCATCCTTTACCTGTAAAATTGGGAAGGTTTTGGGCAGTAGGGGTAGGAATGTAAATGTAATGGTTTTTTTTTACCTAAATTACTCTCGTATGTGCCATTCAAACAGTTTTCTCAAGTTGTTGTTGTGTTGAGTTTGTTTTCTCTTAACCCGACTGAAACAATAACAAAACAAGGATGTGGAAACTTCTTGATGGTTGGTAACCTTCACAACGCGTAATAAAGTCATGGCGTAGAAAGGATGTTGAATTAATTTCACTTGTTGCATCAGCCAAAGCAGTGTTTGTGAAAACCAGCAACGAATTGATTGACACACATTTCTCAAGCCACGACGAGAAGAGAAGAGAGCCAATTGTAATGAACCCAATTCGCCAGTCCCGCATGTCGATAAGTGGTGAAACCTTCGTTCAGGGCACATGCTACTTGGCCGCTCCCTTTTGGGATGCTGTACGCAAGATGCGGAGAGTGCGCCGACTCATAATGCCTCATAAATTGCACTATCTTCTGCCAACTGCACGCCTACCGCCCGCCCCGGAGTAGGTGGCAATCAAAGTTCGAATCGTCTGATAAGTGCCATTGTTTACTCACTGATTACTCAGTGCCGCCGCGCCGTAGAAGACGCCGTAGACGGAAGCTTGCACCAACTTCGGTACTAAGGGATCGGCAGAGGGTGGCATGCAGAGTTTGAGTTTACATATTTGCATTCGTTCGCCTTGAAGCGTTTTAAATAATGATGCGTTATTTTATTGCGTATCACTTCGAGGATGTTCTGTTCGAGGAACTTCTTTTCGGCGCCTCCTATGATGGTCATGCGATGGTTGGAAATGCTCGATCCGGGGAAGAGATGCGTAATTTACAGAGAATCTTATGAGCTGTAAACGGACTAAACGCACACACACACCCTCACTGTCACATTGTCGCTGGGCCAAGGGCCAAGGTCTCTTCATTTTCTTTCTTTCTTTCTTTTCTTGCCCGTCATGATAGCCCGTTTGGAGGGCCAGGAAATGCGCCTCGGTCGGGTTGGGAAAAGAGGAATCGACGGCCTACTCAGTTCGATTGTTGTCGTCGCGCTGAGCGGTCGATCGATGTTGATCTGTTGAGTAGAAGGACCCCTATATTGATCAAATTAGAGGCGCATTCGAGAGTTGGACATTATTTCCCGTGCGCCCGGAAGGAGCACGCTCGGCAGGCGAGAGGCCAAACCCAAAACAAGGACTTTTCCGGTCCGCGGCCCGTTCTAATGAGAAACTATCGATTTCGCCGCTTTGTGCAGTCAGGCAAAAATCGCTTCTCTATCAGTCATGAAGTGGTGCAGAAGGTGGTCACATGTAAGATACGTGAACCGGAATGAAGTAGCCGTGATAAACTGTATCTTCGTCGACGGTGCATCGTCGTCGGCGTCGGGCAGATGTGAATACGGATCTCGAGATGGCGATCTCGCACGACAACAACAGCATCGGCAGCCGGATACGGGAGGTAGCAGACCACCGGAGCAACGGGCTAGGCTTAGGGTAACCGGTAGTAAACCATCGGTAAACATTCACCACCGTGGCGGGCTTACGATAAATGGGATAGCGGCCGTTGCGTCAACGCCGTCGTTACGCCATGAAGGTGAATGCCGGACGACTGTTGACATAGTAGCCACTGCCGATAAGGGCCCGGCCATCGTTACCGTCGATCCGGTTGGCTGCGATGCTAGACAGTCGCAAACTCGCGCTACACGAAAGCGCTCAGCCTCTCTTAAAGATGTGAAATCACCGGAGCAGCAGCAGAGTTGCCGACGGTTTGAGCGATTGTTGGGCGGTTTCAGTATACAAGACGGTCTCCCTGTGCCGGATTGCATCTCTGCTGGGGGAATTGGGAAGTCATCGCTACTGCAAGTTTCCCATTCCACCGACTATCCGGCAGTGACAAATGGGAACCTGGTCTGCTCCTGCTGTCTGTGGCTGTTGGATCAGGGCTGGTATCGCGTTGAGTATGACGATTGTGAACCACCAACGCTCAGCACCTCAGACTGTCTGATCATGGTCGAGGACCTGGCGCAAGAACAGAACAGTGCCTCCGCCGTATCCACCCGGGGAGCTACGGAAGCGGCGGATGTTGAACAACTGTTCGGGCTGGATGAGAATGGCAACATCATTCTGAACTTGTGTCACATCGAGGAACAGCGTGGGCGGGCACTGCTGGTCAAGCGCCGATATCGTAAGATATTCAGCCGTCTCGACCACGCGACGGAGATCAACGAAACGACCCGATTCGATGGCATGTGGCAGATGTTGGTGGACAAACTGTTCGCTTGTTGTGAGGACAAAGTTCTTCAAGGTATACCAAACAAACGATAGGTTATGCAAAAGTGATGTCAAACGCTCGTTTAAACATAAGCATTATCTACAGGAAAGAGTTTAACACATTTGCCCCGTGGTTTTATTCAAACATAGGTCATCCACGCAACCGAACATCTCACAACGGTCCGGGAGAGTCGATCGCAACGTACGCCTTCTATCTTGCCAACAAGCAAGACTCGACCTTCTCGCGCAACATTAGCAACTTCATTGCCTGCACCAAGGAATCGAAGGCCGCACCCCATCCGCAGGTCGTGATGCGGAACATGCGCCAGTTTATGTCCGGCATGAAGAACTATCTCGTAAAGCACGGCGAGGGCGAGTTTGCGAACGAGGTGCAAAAGGCGCGAGCTCAGCTCAAACCGGACGAGTTCCTCAACCTGGACGCAATACTGGAGGAGGTGATGCACCGGCTAGTGATACTGCCACTGCGTGAGCATCTATACGGTTTGTTCGTGGATTACTACAGCCAGTCGGGTGACATACTGCTGATAGTGGAAAAAGTGCGCCTAACTGCGGGCCGTGGTCCAGCAGCATTCGGAATTAAGGTATTACAGCTCGAACGGCCGTGAAAGTTTGTGCGGATATAAACTATTTGCTCGTTTGGTCCGTTTCAGAACAATGTCATCCCGCCGAGTCCTACCGCCATGCGTCAAATCGCAACGCTTTTCGTGCGTCTTCAAGAGGCTGAGCTGCCGCTAGCAAAGTTGGATCTCCTGCTGGCAGCCGTTTCGACCATTTTTGAGGCCACCACCTGCTGCAACGGGCAGCAGCTCAGTGCGGACGACTTCCTGCCAGTACTCGTGATGGTGGTTGCACACTGTGGTTTTGTTGGTGCCGAAATCGAGGCCGAGTACATGTGGGGTTTGCTTCAACCATCGCTGCTGAGTGGCGAGGCTGGCTACTATCTGACAGCACTCTGCAGCGCGGTCCACGTACTTAAGAACTTTACTCTTAGTGAGCTGGAAGGGCACTCCACATTGGATGTAAGTATAGTCACGACGTTGAAGTTCTGCTGATACTGATGCGGTTTTTGCGGGATTGCTTTCTAGTGGGATTCCTCGACGATGCCAAACTGCTCGTCGGTGCTGCGCGTAATCATCCCCGATGAATACAACGGTTCCATACAGACGCGCACACTACCGATACGGCCGCACACGACTACCAAGGAGATTTGTCGAATTATTGCCCACAAGGCGAGAATAACGAATGCCCAGGATTATGGGCTATTTAAGCTGATCGACGGTGAAGGTAAGCAGCGCACCCTGGGTTTGCTGACCAACACAAACGGCAATCCGCGATACTTACAGATTTTTCTCACCTTTCCACATTATAGAAACTCTTCTACATGACACCGAATGCCCGCAGGACGTCCGGATGGCGGCGAAAGGGAAGCATTTTATGATCGCATACAAGCGGATCGACGCCAAAATAGCTTGGCCTACCGTGATGCCAAATAATGCTGCAGCAACCACCAATCATGCCGCTATTGCTAATACTATCACCAATACTACTACTATTGCTACTACAACAACTACTACTAACGCGAGTGATAATCAACTAAAAGTATAAAAGAAAAAACAAACAAACAATGAATTAAGCTTCCATCATTACACATCTAAGTCTGATATACTCTTTTTCATAAGACCGTCATCATCAACGTCGTAACATTGTTTTTATCCCCCAGCGTATAGTTTTTATTCGTCTAATTCGTGATTCTACTGTCATGATTGGTTCATATTGTATAGTGCGAATAGATTATATAAAAAAAGAAATCAATCTTATGTAAGCACACATCAGCAACAATCACCACATACACATACACTAGGGCGATTGACTCGTCTCTACACTATACAATATGATTCTCTAAAACAATGCAACTCATCTCTCAATACGTTAAGATTTTAACTCCATGCCCTGACTTATATACAACATGCATTATATTAACATATACACATTTTTGAGTGAGAAATCCATGCCACATTTGGTGGTGATCAGTTTGCGCAATAACGTTTATCTTCTAACAATAACCAAGGAACGTATGCCATTCTCTGTGATGATGAAGCGCGTAAAAAACAATTCTCTGCTCAAGATTATTCGTGTTTGAATTCTTCTGTGTCTCTGTATATAAACTAGAGAACCGTTAAGGCAGTTGCGCTTTTCTCTTCAAAGTTTCCTGCTGTATACGTTTAAGTTTGTCCTGTCACTTGTCATGAAATGACCAATAATCTTGCCTTTTTTTGTTTTGTTTTTATTTGTGTCGAAATTTTAGGGTGTATGAATTTAAAAAAAAAACCATTAAACGCCGGAAGATGCCCACAGGACACTCTCACTCAGCAGTGAATATTTACCCTCTTTTTTAACGGCGGGCACGCTGGGAGCGAGCAGCGTTTAGAGCTTCCAAACATTGCCTAGTCTATGCTTTGTTCATGTAGTTTGAGTTTTCGGTTTTCTGGAAAGTGTTTCAAGACAGCAATATTAAAAGATTAAATTATATTATTTTCCCACACTTTTTTGCCCATCGGAGGGGAGTAGGTGGGAGTAATGATACGTAACTAGGATTTTTGCTTAATCTAGCCCGCAATGTATGAGTGAACACACTTCGAAAGTTCCAACTTTCCTACATCTAATGTTACTAATGTTAAAGAAACCAACCATTAATTAATCTGCGGCCCCGCGCGTTGGCTGTTGCTTTTCTCGCGCGTGGAGCGCTTATAGCGTTTGAGTGTGAAATTTGAAGTTTTTCCTTCTTGTGTGTGAATGTACTTTAAAAACAACTAAACAATTCAAATTTTCTATGTATAACCATCAAATAACAGTATACATTATTGTTTGCTCCTTACTTTTCCTGACGTATTTGTAAGCAATCTGCAGTTGCTCAGGAGTGCCAAAGATCTTGGCGTAGTGCGAATACAATGAAACAAGGAAATTAGACTACACAATCAGAAACGCTCTGTCACTATTTGCTCAGATAAAAAACGACGCGTCTTTTCTTAACTCTTTGACTTTGCATTTATTAAAGTAAAACAAAAATTAATCACACTCACAGTTCGGCTGCTGCTAAATGTGGATCGAACGGACGGGACAAAAAGGGCTCAGGAACGACTCAACCTATTTTTGATAGCCATCTTTAGCCCACTCTTAACGCGATCAGTTTACTTTGTTGAAGAACGGAAACAAATTACACCAATTATCATAGTTATAGGAGACGACCCCACACTTGGTGAACCAGAAAACAGTATTAACTGCCAACCCCCCTTTCACATTACACAATCGATTCCGGAATTCAAGCAACTGTAACACCGCAGCATAAATACAATCGATGGGCAAGATGGGTGCGACACGAAAGAGTAATGATAAGCTGAGCGGATTTAGTACGACAGCCCAACTGAACTATGAAAAAACAAACAGACACACACTATAAGAAATATCTTGCCAAATAGCTATAGGAAGGTTTTTGGAAGCATCTATTTTTACAACAAGCGTATTTATTGAAGATAACGATGAAATAAACTCTCTCTATATACATACATATATATATAAAAAAAAAACCCTCCTTACTACAGCAACACGAATGTTACATGTTTATTTCACAAACTTGCAAGTAGTCAACAGCGAAAGAAACAATTCCACTGCTCTTAGGGCTCAAACCTGCTGTCAGAATGGGAAAGCAAACAATATAGTAGAAAAAAATCCGTTCTATTTCGTGTTTTTTGCTAGATTATAATTTTCGAATACTTTATTTGTTCCATTTCATAATTGTTAAGGGTTTTTTTTTGTCATGTAAAGTTACAATACATCATACATTATAGTGTTTCGGTTCGTTATTTCATTCATATATATTTATGTATAATATATTCAGCGTTGACCACAACCATCATTTTACAGATCAGTTTGAAATACTGTTTCGTTACTTTTAAACCAATATACCAAAAAACGTTTCATTGTATTTTACCTTTCTATCCATTTCATTTATATGTGCTATTACCGTTTTTTTTTTATATGCATTTGCTATTCGTTTTTGTGTATAATAATACATCTGATTATAAAAACTATTTTATTTAGTTTAGCGTTTGTATTTTTTGCTTGGTTTTTTTTATATGAAAAATAAAACATCTGAAATAATACGCTCACAACGCTTTTATTATTCTTCGTCCTCTTCGTGTCGTATAAACTGATACTACTCGTCTAATGGCTCACTCAATGGTTATTTTGTGTTGTGTTTCGTTTTCCCGTGTTTCAATCTTCCTTACCGTTTCCCTTTGTCTACACAACCTTTTGTTGACTCTGTCCTTGACCTCCTTGAGATACTTTTCTCCACCCTTCCTGCCCGATCCTTACAATCTAGAGGAGTACAACCTATTGCGTTACCATAGTAGCGTTTTGGAGAGTTTGTATTATTCTTTGTATTTCATCTTCCTTACTTTTTCTTTGCGTACGTAAGAATACTGTTTCTCTGCATAGTACGGTTATGAGAACACGGCTAGTTTTGCACACTAGTAGATATTACTTTGGTTGGTTTTTAAAAAAGATAACAAATGGTTTCTTACTTGCTAAATTTCACTCGAATTTCCAGTTTATAAGCGCCATATTAGTAGTGTGTTGTTGTTGTTGTATTTTTACTTCACGATTAAGGTGAATGTGTTTTTTTTTTTGGGAGAGTTTGTGTACTTGTTGAAACGTTGTGTGTTATATGTGTGTACTTAGCGTAACATTTTCATCTCCGCCATATCCTTTTTCGTTTACAACCTTTTTTTTCCATGTTCGTCGAATTATATTCCACGATCATCCGCCTCTTTGGCTTCTGTGAGTACGGTTTTAGGTACTTAAAAAATGAAACAAAATGTTCAATCACGTAGACAACACTTACAATTAGAATAGCGACAAACAGTGGAGTAGTATCGATAGTAGCACAAATAGTTGGCTTGTAGCTGTGTGTAGGTCTTTTTTTTTGTTTTGTTTTTTCATTGGATTCAGATGGTTCCCCCATGGAACGTTATGTATTTCTTCCCAGTTGATCGTTATGCTAGTTTCTATTTTTCATATGTGGACGCGTGCTGGCTTTGTGCGAATGTAGAAGACCAACAAAGACGGTGGAAAGTGGGAAAGAATATCAGCTAGTGCGATATGCGGTCAGTTTTCCTAAAATTCGTATGTGCACGTGGGTAGCATTGTATGATGGCGGGAATGAATTTTCTAAAAACCGATCTTAACCACTCTGGAATGGAAGGACGACATTGAAGCTGACGTAAATATGTTGGCTCCGTAATTTTTCCCTTTCTTTTACATCCGGCTGATAGAGGGTGAAAATACACACAGTAGGATAATATAAATTGCAATGTTTTACGCTTTTGGAGGATTTGGTGCAGCAGGTGGCCCGGATGGGTTGTCACGTTTTTCTTGTTCGTTTTCACATGTCCTACCTAAAAATGCATACTTATAGCCACTTGAACATTTATATCTTTCGTTACATCGATAATGTGCCGTATTAATGTTGGTTTGCCTTCTTTCAATTATTTAATTCTAATCACAACCGAAGACTGATATTATTATGCTAAATATACTTATATACTGCACTTATCGTTTAGCTTTTGTGTTGCAAGTGATTTGCAAATTATGTGTGTGTGTGTTTTTTTTTGTAACGGGAGGAAAATAGTTGTGTACAAATATTGCTGTTGTAGTAGTTTCCCATTTTTCTTCATTTCCTCATTGGTTTTTCCTCTTCTTACTGTTCGTTCTGCTCCAGATTTTCTGCCTGCACTATCGTACTGTAATTTGTGTCCATCACACGATACCTTAATCACAACCTTGTCCAACAATGTTTTCTTTTTTCAAGTATATTTGGTGCAACGAGAATGAACCCCTTTCTCTACTCGCTTCGCTTGGTGAAGCCGATGGCGAAGGAAATATAAATATGTTCCATTTTGTCTTCCTTGGCGTATCTACAGTACACGTACATGATCTTACCGGCTAGAGTTGTTGTGTATTACATATAATCTATAAAAAACTTATCGGTCGCAACGACCAGTACAACCATGGATCGACATTTGCTGTCGCTTGGAAATATATCGCAATAAATGCTGGAAATGCAAGTCGGAAACGTTCGGAAGAGATGTGGAGGAGGGAGGGATTGATTAGGAGAAGGGTAAGGACGTTCCAAAAATGTACGTTGCCGAACTTTGACGCTGAAGAGATGCAATTTAAATCTGGTACACGTTGATATGTTACCTTCGGGATCTAAAAATGCGCTTTTGCTCGGTAGGGAAATTTGTTGGTGGTGGTTTGAATATAGAAAAGATCGTGTTTAAAAAGATCCTATGTTACGGGGACGATTGATGCTAAAATTGGTTCACTTCATAGTTGTAGTAAACGTTCTGTTGCCCACTCCAGCTTACAGTCACCGGAAGGCATTGAGACTGACACCGAGAATAAGGAGCAGGACGACGACGCTACCCAACGTGGGCTTCCACTGGGCGCCTCCACCATGTTGCATCGCGGCGGGATTTTCTCCTGTTAGAAAAGAGATTTTTTAAAGCGATGAGGAACAATGTTTGGAGATAAAGCTTCGGTCTGCTTACCATTCAACACGTGCACGGAAACCGTTGCCTGTGCAATGTCGGCCAGGGCACAAGTGTAGTTGCCCGTATCGTATCGATTAGCATTCGCGATGTAAAGGCGGCTCATCGCCCCACCAGGAAGCAGGTCTGTCTTCACACTGGAACAGATAAAGGGGTGTAGTTATAGTTGTACTGATAAGGATTGCAATTGGTTCTCGAGGAATGTGCGAGTATCAAAGTCTGTAAGCAAATCCATCCAAGTGGTGCACTATTCTTAGAGCTACTATGAATAAAGCCCTATGCTTATCAACCCTATGCCATCCGTGCACGGAGGCCTGTAACAGATGCTAGAGTGACTTGCGAAGGGTCTGGATGATGGAGGACAGCCTAGTACACTTTTTTTCGTAGTAATCTTGAATCTTTTGGTGTAGATTCAGTTCAGAACTAAGCTTACCTAATTCCTCCTCTACTCGTGTCATAATTTAGCATCCGCATGCCGTGCTTCCAGGTGACGTAGCTCGTCGGCTGTGGTACCCTGCTGATGATACACTTCAGTTCGATCGTGCTGCCCGCCTTGTAGAACTTGTCCAGCGTGGCCTGACCTCTTTCGTCGATGATCTCCACCCGTGGTACTGTATCGTAAAAAAGATACTTTAGAGGCGTGCTTCCAAGCTCTAGAGGAGGTTCTGTTACCTACCGACTACAATTAGATAGACCAGGTAGACTAGCGGCGGGTAGGACGAAATGCGGCACTCATAATGACCCTCGTCACGCTCGTTCGAGTACTGGATCAGCAGCTGCCAGTTGTTTGGGGGTTGGAACTGGAGCGAATACCGCGAATCGCTGCTGTACGTCTGTCGGCCAACGGTGATGAGATGGATTTCATCACCCTTCCGTCGAACCCAGGAGACCTAAGGGTATTACCGAAAAGGACATCTTAGACTTGGTAGATCCAGAATTGGGAGTTGGGTTTCGAACTTACTGTCCGCTCGCGGAGATCGTTGACACGACAGTGCAGGTACACGTCGTTCCCAAGCTGCGTGGTGACGTTGGCGGCCATGTTGGCATCGTCGAAGAACGGATACGGATCGTGCGTGGTGCTTTCGGCCGACTCATCCTCCTGCTCCTCATCCTCCCCCGGTAGATCGGTGTAGGTGTAGGTGTCTTGCCAGAACTTCCTCGGTAGGTTCATAAACGAACTACCCGATTGCAGTGCAGAGGATTCTATGTGAAACAGGAACGTCAAGAATAGCACTCAAGGATTTGGCACATATCCTTGCGGAGATACTTACTCGGTGCCGCTCCTGACACGCACTGCAACAAAAGGTAGATCGCAGCTACTCCATGGACCTGGCTCTTCATCGCAGCATAGTTTTTCTTCCCTTGGCCGATGGTTGTTGATACTGCAGGAAGCGCCCTGAATTTGCGCCAGACCCACGATGTGTTTGCGTGTATTAACCTTATAGCTTCTCTATTCCTGTCAGGATCGGTCAGTTTACTGGAACGGCTACAATTACATCCTTTGGATGGCTCTAGGAGCACTTCGGAACGGAACACTTATCACTTCCCATGCATTGTGTGTTATAGTGTTTGTGGCTTTCTGAATGAACGTATTCAATAATATAAAAGATAAAAATTGGTCAAAAGCTAATAAGAACACCATTGTTGAAGGCAATAGATTTCGGGGCGCAACATATTACACCCTGAATTCGTATTCTATTGGCCCATTAATTCAATTCTGTACGTGCTCTGATGCACTAATCAATAATTCCGCAGTGTTCAAGCCAGAGCAGCTAGGGTCACCCAATACGTGATAATGAAACGCCGCTGGAAATCTGTGTTTTTCGAAAAAAAAAAGTTTGCTTCCTCCAGCAGCATGCGGAAGTTAGCAGCAGCCCCCTTTTGCAGATTGTTTCTACGAACCTACCTTCTTTAATTAAAATTCGCCGAAGCTGTGCTCTTATATCGACGCAGAAGAAAGCGAACCACTTCTACACCGATTTCTCCATATTGCCACACTCCAAAGCACGGATTTTCCTCTGGCTCTCTTTTCTAGCCTCCGGTGGTGGCAGGATTTTCTTGTTGCAGCACAACACTTCCTCCTCTCATCACAGCTTTGTCGTGGAGCGTAGGAAAAGCGCGAGGGCTCCAGCTATGCACATTTTCCACACGTTTTCCCCTAATAGATAAACTAATCACTTTTCACACTTTACTCGTGAAAAACTTAACAAACATCAGATGCTTTGAGCTAGTGAGTAGCCAGAATGGCGACACAAAGGGGAGCTATATATGGAGATTACTCGCACAAATCACTTCCAACCACTGACAGCGATTATACTTTCACACACAAAAAGGGGGGAAATGCTGTGCCGTGGTGCGTAGGTTGGTGGCCAAAACACATTTTACCAATCGGGGAAAAATTGGCGCCCAATAAAAGAAGTGGGAAAAGCGGCAAGTAGTAACAGCATTCACTTGTTCTGTGCTTTCCTTTTGTTTCTTGCAAACGAAGCGTAAAAACGGACTTCAAATTCCAATCAGGGCAGGCCGCCACTGAAACGAAGCTATACTATGCGATCCGAGCTCGGGGAAAAGAACATTTCAGCTAGTGATGCTGTAGAGGAAGTGTGTTGTCTGTGCGTACTGCGATATCCTTACTGGTTTTGTGTGGACGAGAGTCGAAAAGCCTTTTCGGAGCCACATTCGCTCTCGGGTTGAAGTGCGCCGATGCAAACGTTGGCGTGTTGTAACATTTCATTGGAGCATGGCCATTGTAATGGAGCTAGAAATTTGGTTGTTCAAACATAAGCTAACGGTAGTGCGACCTTAATGTTGTTACAACCCAACCATTTACACTTTCCATGCACCGTACAAATTTACCACAAAGATTAATTTGTAACTGGTTAGATTGGAAAAAGAAAACTCAACTGCTTTTGGAGTATTTGCGATAAATTTGCAATCCGGAAACAATTTTCATAATTAAAAAAAAGCAATTAAATCAGATTATCATACAAAAATACTTAAAGCCAATAAATCTTAAACCAGATATGGGTTAATTTTAGTTTTAT
Organism: Anopheles coustani; assembly: GCF_943734705.1. NCBI lineage: Eukaryota > Metazoa > Arthropoda > Insecta > Diptera > Culicidae > Anopheles > Anopheles coustani. The sequence goes on along the minus strand of NC_071288.1, from coordinate 3,036,686 downwards.
CTGATTTTGTCTTCCCACCAATCAAATAACACCCCAGAAAGAACAAAGGGTTCTATTTAAAGCGGAATCCGACCCGAACACAAAGAGGAACATACGGTACATATGTTCCACCGGTATGGAGCATATTTATGCGATCCATCATAAAAATAACCGGCCCGACTGCTCAGCGGGAGCCAAAGGCGTCCGGTACCTTCTGGTTCGCCACCTTCTGGTTGATGTATCGATCTAAATCAGTTCACTAACAAATTCCGTCGAGAAGAGATCTTGCGTCTAGCGGTAGAACTAGCATGTGATCGATTTTATCTCCTTTTAGCCATTTTAAATTGAAGTGATTTTGTTCCCCTGTTTGCTCAGTTGCTTTCGAATAAAGCAATGAAACAAACGATTTTATTACACGATTGTGTGCAGTTTTTAAAAGGTAATATTCAGGAGTGTTCTTTGGTGCAGAAATTTTAGCAGCTTTGCTTTTTGGTGTTTTTGTCAGAATTGCATCTTTATCTTCAAAACGAACAACCATGTGATGAAAGCCGAACCACATCCGACCCGTTGGAGCTGGACCAAACTTCGTCTAATTCCGTAGAAGAAGAAAGCACCTATTTAAACGTGGCCTCCTGCATCCCATCCAGTAACGCACGTGTTGCCTTAGCGGCGCAATGCGTTTGCTTGCTGGAGAGAATCGGAAAGGAACTAGGTCTCCCGGACGTGCACGTGGAAAATGTAACCATAGAGGGTGAGCAGGAGGGGGAAGCTTCTTACCTCGACATGAGCGGAACCAACACACCGAAGGTGAATTTGAGCAACTCCTCGGGCAGCATTGACGTAGGACCAAGTGATCCGCCGGGGGACGGTGTTGAAGAATTGGGAACTGAAGCGCTTCCGGTGGAAGAGGAAAACTCCTACGAACTCACAACCGATCAGATTCTTTACGACGAGTGTCAGCAGGAGGTAGTGTGTCAGGAAACCGATTCGCAGATCATCAGTCCGAGCCCACAAACGCCAACACCGGAGCAGAGCCCTTCTGACGAAAGCCAATGTCCCTTTGGAGGCCTTCCGGCCTCACATTTGCGTCTGCAGCAATCACCCAAACACGGCACGCTGTTCAAACAGGAAAAACGATTATTTTTCGATCAGTTTAAGAAGTATTACGTGGGGTTGATTGGCAAGTGGCTGCTCGTATACAACAGTCACAACGATCTCAAGCCGTGGCAAACGATCTACGTCAAGGGCATCAAACTGGACCTGAGCCTCAACGATCACATCAACGAGAAACACTTGTTCCAGATCATCACCAGTACCGACTCGAAGGTGCATTTCCTATCGCCCAGCTTCCAGGATCTCAACGAATGGATAGTGGCGATCGAGAACAATCTGATAATCGATAACAAAGGGGTGGAACGCATGCCAAACGAAGGGACTGTGGCCAGAAAGCTACCTTCACCACCTCGCTCTCCGTCGGCGGCGATCGGCGGAGACGAGACTGACCGACTCGCAGTTCCAACCCAAGAGGATGGGATTTACGAGGAACCGGCCCTTTATCTGAAGCCAGACACGAACACGATTCCGCCTAAGCATCCTTTCGGATACGATACGCCCAAGTCGACGTGCGTCGTTCACGAGGCTTGTGCTGAAAATCCAAAGCCTGAACTTCCAAAGAAAACTCTTGAACCCGTTGTTGCGGTCGCTCCAGCGTCCTCACCTCCGGTCACGCCAGTAAAAAGTTGGCTGAAAAATAAATTTAATCGATCTCCAAACGAGCCCTTGGAAGGGAAGGCATCGAAAAAGGCGCTCAAAAAGTTGTCCTTGGAGGAACTTTCCCTACCAGCGGATTCGCCAGAGGAACCAAAAATAAAACAATTGCCACCATCGCCAAAATTTTCCCTGCCGACCACGCCGTCGAACAAGGGAACGAAAATCAACATGATCATCAGTCAGCTGGAGGCCAACGGACAGCTCAACTTGCTCTCGAAGCGGATGACGGAAACGAACAAGCGGTACACGTGGGTAGCGGACGATGTAACTGGCTGAAGAAGTGCGAACCATCTTCGTTTCGGGAAATTCAAAAAGGTTGAATAAATTGTGATTTTAGCTGCAAACCATACTCTTTCAATTAATAAATTCTGTTCACTAAAAAGCTTTCCGGCATTGCTTCTTATATTTCCATTATCTTCTCAAAATTCAAAGTAGATGCAGGTCGTGCGACAAGCAAACTTCACTCTATTTGACGTTTGCTGGTTTGTTGTGATTATACTTTTGTGCTCATTCATAGCTAAAATACGCAAGAAGTTAAAGGAGCCAACTATGTTTTTGAGATAAAAGTTTTCCTACAGCTGTGCCACAAATTTTAGGCCTTTTAATTCGCAGATGTGGGAGATCTTGTTGGTAAGTTGTGATGCAAGCGAAATTTACATTGGCTGCTATGAACAAAAATACCGTAGTTCTACTCGTAGCAGTTTTCTGATTCCATGTTCTATTTGTCGTTCGCGCAGTCTGCTGCTCGTTAATGGCACACGGACAAATGCGCCCAGGCTGGCGATGGACAGCGAGATCAACCTGAAGTCGCAACACTCGGAAATACGCTCGTTCGTACTTTTCGTCAACACCACCCAGCGCGAGGTGGACGTCTTCTGGGTGAACTACAGCGCCCGGCTGATTCACTACACGATGCTGACACCCGGTGCCCAGTGCATGGTCAACACGTACGTTACGCACCCCTGGGCGTTTAAGGACAGGGTTTCGGGCGAACGGATGCACGTGCGGCATCAGCCCGTTTACCTGCCGGAACCTTACTACAGGAACTTCGACAGTACGGGGCGGTTAGCGAGAAAGGAAATCAAAATTCACTTCCCAGTTCGTACGTTGACGGAAAACTGTCTCTGGAGAATCCTCGCATTGGTGCCAGAGCAGGACGAGGAGAACTTACTAAGAGAGCTAGAAATTCCACGCGTTTTAATACATGAGCTTGCAATGTTGAGGAAAAATAAAGCAAAGAGGATATGACGACCATAATGCCGTGTCGGATGCAGTGGCTTTTTGGAAAAAGAAATCTTTGTGCTGGGAAATGACCACTACAAGGCCTTCTGAAAAACAGGCACAATTTAGCCCAACGAACTAACTATAACTATAAGCAGAATAGGTTCGCTTTGAACAATAACGTTAAAAATCGGTTACATGTAGAAAAAATATAAATTATGCAATAAAACATATGTTTAAGAAAAACAACACTTTCATGGTTATGCAGTAATTGTTCCATTTATTTGCATTAATCTAGGTATTGCCACATATTACCCCGGATTTGTGTTCGTCTTGACATAAACTTTCTTCACTCTCTACACATAGCGTTGAATAGTTTAGATAATGGCTGTAAAGAAACGTAGAGAGTTGTGTGCTCGCCCTGTGTTTTCAATGCGCTACTTGTTTTACCTCTCTTTTATCTTTATTTAACGACAGTGTTGGCAAAGATGATTTTTAATGGGACATTTAAATTGTTCTTAAATCTTATGTATCATCTCGATTTTTCTCTAACAACAAATGACCACTAGGTAAATATAATTTTAAAATTCATTAAGCCCTCATTAAATACACCACCAGCGCTCATCAATATTTCGTTTCAAGTCAAATGAAAATGAAAATATTACTCGCTTCTTTTTTTGTTACTTAATTTTCTTCCACATCCTTTTAAAAGTTGTCGCTCGTTTTGTACTCTTTTTGTAGAAACTTTTTTTCTGCCTCCTTTTATCTTACTCTTCTTTATATTAAGGGCGTTTTTAATGCCTGCTGTCCGCATGCCACCCTTATAGCCTAACTTTTTTTTAACCGTGAAACGTGCAGTCTTTTGAGCCATACGAATGATCTTATAACATCTGAAGAACCTGCCCATTTTTCTAGTTGGCCTATTTTTGCCGGTCACATCCGAAAGAAAATGGTTGCACATTTTGCCCACAGTATCATCGGTTGATTACATTTTATACAACGTAATGATTGATCGCTGAAGGGGCGAGATGATATACTAATAACTAATGACAAAGAAAGCTATACTACAAATATCCTGGTTTGACGTATACTAAAACGTTACATGGTTTGCTGTTGATCTTCGTGGTTGAAATGCTTTCAAATCGCTGCTGAAAGTGATTGGGATATCTTTATGGGAGACCGTTTGGGTGTACAGGATGAAGATAATCAAAAGGGTAAGGACACACCACAACGGCACTATTTAGCTGTGGAACTTCTCAATATGACGCGACAACGTTTGGGGCGTCTTGAAGACGTTATAGCAGTAGGTGCAGATCAGTTTCGGTGGGCCCGTAAACGTGTTGTTCAGCGTATTCGAGATACCGAACAGGTTCTGTGTCTGAGCCAACATGTTGGCTTGCAGTTCCGTCTTAATTCTATTGAAATTGTTCATTTTTTCCTGCGGAGGTAAAGAGAATGTCCAAGAAATTATTGCAACGGATGCGCCACCGCAAAATATTAACATGCCAACACTAAACCAAAGGAGGAAAAAAGTAGTGAAACAATAGCACACTAAACCCTATGAAGCTGTCGGAAAGGCACTTGTTAACTTAAGACTTATTATTTGTTACTAACTGAAATGAAACATCAAAAAGTTTAAAAAATAACGAGAGAAAATCATGTTAAACCAGAAATAGCAGGTAAATGAACAGACGATTTGAAAGCAAGACACAGAGCGCAACAACCTTTTTAATAAAGAGATCAAAGCAAATGACTACAAATTCAGGAGGATAAAACAAGCAAGCGGAAACTTAAAATTATGTTAACTGAAAACGTAAAAGTAGGTTACGGTAAAAGGAAAAAAATATTTATTTTGATTCACACTTTACTTCAATGTTTTGATCGATGTCCACTTTCATAGCCATCTCGGATCGTTGCTGGTGGTGATGTTGCTGCTGCTGCTGCTGTTGTTGCTGCTGCTGAAGATGTTGCTGCTGTTGATGGTTTTGCTGCTGTTGTTGCTGCTGTTGGTGCTGTACTTGTTGATGTTGGTTCAAATGCTCATTTATATTAAGCAGTTCTGATACCTGGAGTCATGTGTGTAACAGAAATCATAATTGGTTAAAGTTGTACTGCAAGTAATATATACCGAGATAAAACCGAACTGAAATGCTGGGGCAACATGCAGAACTAAAAACGAAGCCAAACAACTCACAGATAGAACCTTTTGTTTGTTGTCGCCGTTGCTGGTCTGCTGATTTGCCTGGTTGATCTGATTTTGATATGACTGGAAGCTGGCGTTCATCACCGATGCTGCCGGGTGTAGCTGCGCGTGGAGTAAATGCGGTGGCGGTGGAGGTGGGGTTTCGATCCCGTTCAGCCCGTGAAGACCGTGTTGGATCAACTTCTTATCGTCGATCGGCAACGGAAGCGGAAGGGCAATGGGAAGACCGTGTGCCACTCGCAAATGATTGCTCAACCCATCCGCACTGTCGAACGAATCGTTGCAGTTGTGATAATGGCAGTAGTGCTTGGGTGTCTTATCCGTCCCACCTTCGGCGCCAAGCTTTTTGAGATCAACGGCGGGATGGTGCATCTGCATGTGCTTCGTCAGATGATTTTTCATAGTGAATCCTTCGCCGCAACTTATCACGGGACAGGTGAGGTATCTGTGAAGAGAAAAATAAAATCCAAACACCGTTAGTTCCACTTGGATTTGGACCTGGTTTAACGCCTTTTTCGTTGGATCACTGCACGTCTCTTTCGACCTGCGCAGAAGCGAACGTTAGCGAGAGGTGAAGAACGAGGCACCGAAGGAATGCCGGCGACCAGCGAAGAGGTGGACAACGGTCGGTGGACAGTAATTTCTTACCTCCCGTCGACATGCCTTTGCACGTGCTTCTTCAGCAGCACTTCATCGTTAAAAGTCATCGAGCACATGTTGCAGGCGTAATCGCCATGCTGCTTCATGTGCAGCACGAGGTGAGATTCTTGAATAAACTTTTCTTCGCACTTGGTGCAAGAATAGCCGAAGTTTGTGCCATGTATTTTCATGTGTTGCTGCAGGTGCGATTGTTGCTTAAACGACTTATCGGGACACTGCGGACAGAAAAACCCTCTAGTCGAACTGTGGTTGGTAATTAAATGAAGGTTCAATTGAGTAACTTGGCTAAATTTGCGTGGACACTGATTGCATACGTACAGGGTGGTCTTGTGGTGCGTTTTCATATGGTTGTTTAAGTTAGTGACCTGTAACAGTAAAGTAAAACCGACATTAGGATAATTGTTGAAAAAAGGGAAACGCTCGCCTTTAATACCTGCGCAAATGAGCGGCCACAGTTGGATTCAATACAAACATATGGTCGTTCGCCGGTATGCAATCGTCTGTGATTATTCAGATTTGTTATCTTGAAAAAAAAATCGGAAAAAGTTCTGATTAAAACAACCTGTCGGTGTACATAATTCGGTAAACTTACCTGAGTGAAGGCCTTTCCACAGTCAACGCAAACGTACGGTCTTTCGTTAGTGTGAATTCGCACATGATTTCGAAGATTAGCCTGTTGAGTGAAACCTGGATCGAAGGAAATGAAGCACCGTAATTTTTTAAATCATCCATTTGGCGACAAAACAACGATTGAATGGCTTACCTTTCTGACAAAACTCGCACACGTATTTCTTCTCCGCCGAATGATTGCGGATGTGATTGAGCAGTGAAGTTTTGCGGCTGAATGTTTTATTGCATATCGGGCAGCTGCCTTCTTCGCCATCGAGAACTTCGTTCTGGAAAGGAAAAGAAAATGTATTCAATTAAGCCAAACATCCATAGTAATTTGCCATTTCAGATAAACTTTTCTTACATCGATAGTCTGCAAAGTCGCTTCAAGATCGAAATGTACCTGCACGAGAAGGATCAAAGCGCAATCAATCATTTTGTCTCAACGAACGTTTGAAGTGTTTCCAATAACTTACCAATTTCTTGGCGTTCGGGTCCCCTTGATTGGCCTGTTTGAACGAAATTGAAAAGCATGGTTAAGACTGCATGCGCTACTGAACGTGCAAGTGCCGCGATACTTACGGTGTTCCCCAACAGCACCGGTAGGTTGGAGCTAGTGGGCACCATCGTGGGGCGCGAGCCATCGTAGAAGTTGGGCATCATCCCTTTCGAGATTCCTTTAAAACATAAACCTTGAGATAAACACACACGAGCACGGACCAGTGGCGGCGGGCGAGGGTACTGTGGACAGGATCGTAAAACAATGAAAATGCAACGATTAGCAGGCAATTTTTTAACCGAAAACGATAGCGTTGTTTCTTTTGCAGCTAAAAATAACACCCCCTTCTGTGCTCACAGACCCCCTCAGTCATCCTATCACTAGTTTCACTATAGTTACAGCCTCATCCTAACCACCGGCCGTAGTTTCCTTACCGCACTCATGTTTTCTATTTTATTTCATGTGCATGAAATCTAGTTACCTCAAGTCAAATTCAAAATATCATTGCAACACCCACAAAAAAGCGATTTGTGTACCAATTCCAGCAAAGCTACCGATGCTTCTCTTAAGTAAACACAATCGGAAGAAAAAAAAGTTTGACAGTCCAAGTTGCTTGACAACGCTGTGCTCCGTCTACACGTCCGGTGCTGCAGCGTTGGCTCAGTCAGGATGTCTTGACTAGGCAATTTGTGAATTCGTTTACAGGGTTTCGCAATCCTATGAAAGTGATTCTTTTTTTATTACTTATAATTTGTAGACATGTGTTCAACATAGCCCAATGTAGAGTTGATATGGTTTTGAATACAATTTCAATAATCATACCGTTTGGAATATAAAACAATGATCAAAATTAGTACAGAGTGGTAAATTTGTACATTCTTCTCAGAGGAAATATCACAAAAACAATTTTATTATGAAATAATAAGTTTAGCAATAGAAACCAGAATGAGAAAATTTTCTTTAATTAATAGTTTAATCGATATAAAATCGTTAATGCTCAATAACATTTCAAAAACTGTATTATGAACCAAACGCATTCCAGGTTCTATTTTGCCTAAGTAACTATTATTGCTGATTACTACTGAAAGTGTTTAGTATAAACTACGCTTCTTCTTAAGGAAATTGGCAGCAAATTTATGGAATCGGCTCTTTTTCTGTATCATACTTTAATTCACCAACCAAAATCAGCCCGCAAAATAAGGATCATTCGGGTAGAAGACAGGAAATTTATTATCTCTTATCTTTCACGGATCTTTTACGAACATCATTTGTATACATGACTTTATGAAAATTATTCTTTGGTTAAGAAAGATAAAAAAGCTATATGAAAAACTTGTACAAATCTGTTGATTCATTGAAACATGTACAACATTAATTGATAGTTTTCAGAATTCTACCCTAATCCTTGCCTGCATTTTAAAGAAAGTTTAGAAATAGAAACCCACTGTCGGTGTTTCGGATACTTACCTTACCTTGCTTCAATAAAAGAAGGAGTTGGAGGTATAGTGTGTCAATGTCCATATAAGAGCATTCAATTTTCCTGTTGTCCTTTAAAAGATTAAACAATTCAGTACTCGGTTAGTAATTTAGCAAATCGACGCATTTAGTTCAAAGGAACATGCTTTCCAAAATAATAAGCATACAAACGAAGAGCACATGCAAAAAACGATAAAATATCCTTTAATCGGTGAGCTAAACAACAAGTAGTTTTAATGAAAACATTGCCCCACTCTCAGCGCCAATATTTTCCTTCGCACACATGTGCACCGCCGGGGCCGAGGTCGAGTCCTACCTGGTGGTATTATTTTGATAAACTTGTCCTCTCCCGAGAAGCCGGGCGGTACGTGTTCCGCGCCAAATACATAGCAGAAGGCAAGAGCACATGGTGCTTGGAAAAACAGACATGTCCTCCCCGCATACAGCAAACCGGCACATGGCGTCCTCCGATCGTATATAATAACAACACGTCGCCGTGGCTAAGCCAACCATTCGGTGTGTGTGCACATAAGGAAGAAAGCATGTGTGTGCTGTGGGACAATAGAGCGTAACAAACACCGACACATATACACACACGGGTGGAGGAAAATGGGTGGCCTTTACCAGTGTCGCAGGGATGCTGTTTTCCACCGTCCGATGCTTGCGCAGCGAGCTGCAAGTGTTACGTTCATTGATGATTTCAATGCGTGTCATCATCTGATAAAGTAGGGAAACTTCGCACAACACAACCGTCGGTGGAACCTGTTGGTGTTGGTGGAAAATTTCTTAGAAAAGGTACGGTGGAAATTTGGAATCCACTTCTTACAATATTCCTCATCAAACGTGTAGCGTCAATGTTCATTAAAGATCCTTTCTTCAATTTTTCCTTTCTGTTTCCTTTCAAGTAAATTCATTTCCTATGATACACTCAAAAAAACAACCTTTCTCCTTGGTTCGTATAATTTAGTAGTGCACATTCTGCTCGCATCTAATCTAGAGAAAAGTTGTTTAATAAACAATTAAGTCCTTAACCACCCTCCTCATAAATCGCAACTTGGAAACACAAATACCCCATTTCTTTCCGGAGAACAGAGAAAACTCCCGGAGGGTGGGGGAGATTTCTAGCAAGGCGCAGATAGTGCGGTAACTCCGGTAACATTTCCTTGGCAGCGCTTTTATTGCAGAGGTAAAACACATGGGAAAGGGTTTCCGGGCACTTCCTTACCACCACCGCACGGGTTTTCTTACCCGCACGCCTCGGCGGCGATTCGTTCGAAAGGTGCCGAGAAGCAACTATCCTGCGACGGTTGTTTAAATGAAGGTTGTTTAACTTTTTTCCACCAACCCATCACGCCGAAACGAAATGGAAGGTAACGCCAAGTATCTGTGTGAGCAAGAGTGAAATGGCGTCACCGTCTTAAGGGCCCGACCCGCACACGACACGGGATCGTAACGAATTAAACACGTACCACGAATGTGTGTAATAGACGAATTGATAACTGTTAGTTGGTGTTAGCACTCGAGATTTCCTTTCGTCTGGAGCTCGTTGAACCTTATCCTTTCGATATGGATTTTATTGCGTGCGTTCCGATCGAAATTATGTTTTATTTCCCGAGATGGTAAACGCCTCAAATTTGAAATTTTGTACGATTTTCACTGGAGCGCTCACAAGATTTGAATAAGTATAACTTTTCAGGGAAAATCAGTGATTAAAATGCACATACACTATTTGTTTAAAATACTTTTACAGAAAAGTAACGGAGCAACTTAAGGGCAATTTACAAAAAAAAGAATATTAAATACACACGACAAGAAACAATCATGCAGAAAATGTGTTGCCAATGGATACCCAAAAAGTAATTGATCGCCGCTTTTCCTAAAACCACAGAAACGAGGATGTTTCGGAACTGATATTGCTCGCGTAATAATAGAACGTTGAGGAACTTTTTTTCACTAATGGTTTAAAACAATTATAAAACACACGAATGAACTGGCTCGCACCAACGGGAGAGCGCCCGGGAAAACTTTCGCGGAAAACACCACCGTTGACACCGATTTGTATTAAATATTAACCACCTCTAAACGGTTGCTAATTGAAAAACTTTCGCTCAAGCACCACGAAAACCCTCGGCACCGACCAACTAACGGTCGGAAAAGCGCGTTGTCCTTCGCGAGCAGAACGACCACGTCTTGGCTCGGCAAGAAACAGCGCGAAACAGAACTTGACCTCGGACTGGCAAGACTGGTGGCGCTGGCAAATTGAATAATAAGACTGAGAATTCATCAAATTTTTAAAAATCTTCCAACCTTCCCAGCCAAACGGGGAGGTGAAACCGACCGGGGCCGAGGCGTTCGTCGTTGCGCGACCGAAATTTCACCAAGACTGTGTGTGGAAAACTCAATCCTCTACCCCCGCCTGCCCTGCATTTACAGGGCACACACACCCGCACCCTCAACATCTCCTAAGGCATCGTCGTCGACGTCGTCGTCGTCGTTGAACGCAGCCACCATCGTGAAAGCGTAAGTCTTGGCCGCCTTGGCGGGGTAGGTGGTTGGGTGGATGGGTGGTAGGCGGTCTGTATATATCACCATTAGCGCCGTCTTCTCTTATTTACTTAAGACGCATACCGTCAAAAAAACAAAGGGAAGGAAACGAGCGAACGAACACACAAAAAAGGAAAATAATACGCACACCAAATTTTCTTATTCCGAAGAGGCCGCGCTTAACTGCTTCCCTCCCTTTTGCACGCTCTTGCACCCTCTACGTTTCCCCCCCCCCCCCTCTCTGCACGTCCTTGCTCCTTTCCTGCAGAAGGAAAAGGGGTGATCATCTTTTTACCCCGTTTTGTTTTTTTTCCAAGAGCCTTCCCTTTTTGTTAAGGAGGTTGATTGGCGAAGGGTGGAAGGGTGGCTAGGAAAAACCGGGTGGTGTAGGGTGGCAGTAGAAAACAAATTTAACGCTTCACATTTTTCCCGAAATGGCCAAGCAGCATCAGCCACCCCAACTTTCCGGGGTTGATGCGCTAAAAAGCGTAATAAAAATATATACATGGTTCAACCCCCACCCCCACCCCACCTCCATTCTGCCGGAGCCAACCCCCTAAAAACCAGTCGAAGATGCCCGAACCCCCCTTTCGGCCCCGAAGAAGGGGTCCGGCCAATACAATAATATTTCGCAGAGCTAAATAACAAGAAAAAAAACAAAACAAGAGCAAAGGAAAAATAATGGTGAGAAAAAACACCACGATCTTCCAAACCAACACAAGCTCCCGGTGTGGGGACGGAGTCACGTTGGGTGGAAGTAGGAGGAAACGAAACGGTCCACAACGCCGCCATCATCATTTTCCAACCGCCTTGCAAAGAAGGCCACGACGAAGAAAAGCGTTGCGAAAAAGGATGCGAAGCTTCTTCCCGCTGGTTCGTTGGTATGTGTGTGTGTGTGTGTATGATGAAAAGGGAAGATGTGTGAGAGAGAAGGAAAGAAAGCGTGAACAAAAGAAAGAGTTCATGTAAAAACGAGAGAGCAAATGTGATTCGAAAAAGATGAGGAAAAGGACGATGGTTTATGCCCCTCTCGCCGCTTCCTCCCACATTTCCGGAGGCACCTCTTTCCACCCACCCACTGACCTATCCGAACTCAACCCTTAGCCGCCCCTCATCCTGCTCCTCCACCCTCCTCCCACTCTCCAATCGGTCGGTGCCGGTCGACCAATCGACCCACACCAATCCGATTCCATTCCTTCTGCATCCTTATGCTTGGTCTCCCTCTCGCGCAAACACACTTACACACAGACACGCAATCACCCCCATTGCAGGCCGTCAGGTTTTCCCTTTCCACGAGGATTCGGCTTCCAACGGGTGGTGGTGGGGGAAAACAACACTCCCTTATCGTGAAAACAAAAGTGACTATAAATTTTTCCTTTTCCCGAGTAAGTAGGGAGCGAAGGCAAACGCCGCTACCGTTTCTGCGTTACGAAAAGGATAGGAGAGGGTGAGGAAAAAATGTTACACAAAAGGAAAAAAAAACAACACAAATGCCATTTACTGTTGGTGGAAATCAGTGGTGGTACCCGGAAAAGCGCAAGTGAACGCGATTCGACAGAGCGAGAAGATGGTCGATGAAGAGTGTGTGCAGATTTTTTTTATATTTTATTTTGTTGTCCAAAAAAAGATAGAAAATAAAATACGCGGGAAAGGAGGAGGAAGTGCAGCATCGAGAAAAATAAAAAAAAAAAAATAAAGCGGCAGGCAAATTGGTGAAAAAGGATTTCGGTGTAAAGAAGGGGGTGAGAGCTTCTTGGTGGTGCACTATGGAGCGAAAAGAGCAAATTGCCGGGATAAAATTCAGAATCAAATGTTTTGCAATTTTTTCATTGTAATATCGTGTAATACTATTATATTACACGAAATTATGATGTTTCGGGACAATCCCGCCAGGTGGCGCTGCAAAAACCTCATATTTTTGGAATTTTCTATGGGTGCATTATTTTTTAATTTTTTTTTTTATACTAACTTAAAGATTTTTTAAAGTTTGATATAAAACAAACTAAATTTACTACAAACTTCCATTCAAAATATTGTCATCTGGAATATAATTGATATTCAAAGCATCTAACGCGGACATAACGTCTCCTAACGAAGAGCTACTATCTGAATATTCTGAACTTGTACCATCATCTTCTTGGGTTTGAATTGGCAAGGGACTGTTACTATTTGAGGAGCTGTAATCTACGAAGAATGTTTTTACTGCGTCTGGGTATGGAATTTGTTTTTTATTTTTCAACGATTTAGCAAGAGATATTGTTGAAATGTATGGATCGGATGATTGTAATGCTCTCATAAAAATGTCTTTAATATTGAATTCTCGTGACATTTTACGGGCGTGTTCTCTTCTATCCCTTCTGTATATTTTATTTCTACCTTCTGCTGCTTCCTCTCCTAAGGATCCCAATGGAGCTGGGGCATTTACAATGATTTCACCTACATGCGCAAGAACTTTATGGACAGTGGAAGGCATTTTGTACCAATTGTAATGATGTATGTAAAACTTGTATGTATCTTTGCAATATAGACTAATAGTTTTTGGATTTAAAGGCTGTGAACAGTTGATGGCTATTAAAATATTTCGAAACCTTTCTATGAGTTCTGTTTCTATTTGCAAAATATCGCTCAATTTTTCTATGTTTGAAAAAGCCCGACGACAAACATTTCCCGTCGTACTATTTCCACCCATTTGCCTTGGTTCATCTACTTTTACACCAAATTCCTTGTACATCTTTTCCAATACAATTTTTTTTCGATCATTGTACATGCTTTTAAAATTTTTAGTAACCTTCCATTTTTTAAATTCAATTCTGTACGAAATGTGAAGCAAGCATTCGAAAAATCTGATCCAACAGTGCAGTGGAGATATTCCATAAGATAAATTCTCAGGAGTTGGAATAAATCCATTTTCTAAGTGCTCTACACTGTTCATTTCGGTTGGTTTTGCACCACATATACAACATGTTTGCATAGATAGAGTGTCGGTTAAATATGCCAAAATTTTTCCATCAATTAAACTCATGTAAAATGAATAGTTTACCGTCACATTACTTGTTTCATTTAGCTGAATTGTATAAGGAACTAACCTGGTTATTTGGCTTTTGATTTCGTCTACTGTTTGTAAAACTTTTTCTTTTGACTCTTTCGCAAACTCGATCACAATTGGCCTGCAAAACCTAACACTTTGAGGCATCAAGTTTATCCAGATGATATCTGAATCGTCACTGATGAACGAAAGACGGATAGGCGTTAATGCCGATACTAATAAATCACTGTCTGATGCAGTATTTTCTCCGGAACCATGAAGCGGTTGATTGTAAATGCTGTGTCCACTAGATCCGTCAATGCCCCACGAGCACAATAATACGACGCTTAGTGAATCACACAAAGAAGATGAAAGGTGTCGCAAGATTTCTGCCTTTTGTATTTCAATTATTCTACACGCAGTGTGATTAACCAACTCTTGTAGATTAACTTCAGCTTTTGTTTCACTAATAGAAATAAAATCTTCACTTGGTGCGCAGGTTTTTTTAAGTTTGTTGATTTGGTAATATGACGGAAAAACTTTTTTTGATACTTTATGCAAATCATTATACTGGGATTTTGAGAAACTATTGTCTATAAAACATGCCAACGCTTTTTCGGCAGATACTAAAACATCACTTTTGGTTGTCATTGGCATAACACTTGAAGGATTTTTCAAAAACATGTCTATCATACTCATCAGCCTTAACTGCTTTTCTTTAAAAGCTAACAACCTCACTGAGTATAATTCCTTTTCGAGATTGCCGTTGATATCTGTCTCTTTGGCCACACTTCGACGTTTATTCCTCACGCAGAGATCATTAAACTCTTTTTTTGGCCGTCCACGGCTTTTGTTTTCCGTATAGGCACTAATGTCAAATGGTTTGTTCAACCAGATTTTCGAATCCTTTTGAAAATTCTTCGAGTTTCTAGCACATTTCTTCAATCTAGCCTTGAAACTTTTTTCCAGTATCATCAACTTATTAGTCACTTTCAATTTATCACACGGTTTGATGCTTACTTTACTTTCAATGAACTGTAAAGCATACCCAATGTTTTCCTTGCAAGAAGCATTGTTTTTCAAAACGTTTATGATATCATTGATTATAAAGGAACCCATCGTGAAATTATTAAATCAATCTCAGATAGATTATTTACTTGAAAACTAAAAAAACGTTGTTCGTTCTCCAAGGAGCTTTCTGACAATTGGTGTTTATGCTGTTCAAGGTAAAGCTTGAATGATGTTTTTATAAACGAACGTATGTTATATATGTATCTTTTCAAATGCATACCGCTATGGTATGCCGTTCGAAGGTCAAAATTTTAACATCTACCTTAGCTGTTACTGTATGGTTAGGGTATATTGTTTTCAAAAGCAAATATTATCAAATATTTGTGTTCACTTCTATGAGTTATCCACCCACAATTAGCGGCGTTTTACCATTCGGGTAGAAAAAGAGTGACAGGTATATCTACCCAAAATTCACGGCTTTTACAGGTAAGGGTACAAACAGAACAAAGTGTTAGTGTAGGGTACATTTATTATTATTTATTATTTTAGTGTAGGGTACATTATTCCGAGGAATTTTGGGTATAAAAAAATGGGTTTGTGAGCTGTAGAACAAGTAAAAGCGACCTGATACATTCAAAGCAAACCAAACCAAGTTTCATTCTTTGCCAGTGACTTGGCTTGTCTTTCCCCTTTTATGTGATGTTCAATCACTACCCTGCTTCACATTTTTCATTGAATGAGAATTTCAAATTTGAATGCATTGAATGAGAATTCATATATCTTACCACACATGATGCTGCATATGGCATGATGGAGGCGCCTAGTAGCTGATAAACTATAAGCTTCACATCTAAAGTACAGAATAACGTAAAGATGCGCGCGTATGCGCAAAAAAAACTATCATTTATTGTTACAAAACATTCTAGGCTATAAGTGGGTATGCATCATATTACAATCTTTCGCAATCCTTAGCGATGGCATAAGGTTAAAAACAGAAAATTGAAAAATTTTCCGGGAGTTTTGCGAAACAATGCTTAATATTTTGTGACATTCAATTTCAATTAGCTTAAACTGTCAATAATTTTAAAGCTTGATAATAAACCTTTCCAAAACTGTGCTTGGAATCCGATTCCGACCATTATTATAGGAGTTACAGACCTTCAAAGTTGATGGATTTTTTTCAATTTTTCACGCAATATTTTCACAAATCTTGACTTTGAGAGGCTGTTTCTCAGAACCTGGAAGAGCAGAGGCTCTAGTTTTTGGGTCATTTCTTAGTTTCATCTTGTAGTTTAAGAAAACATGTCTCTTTTTTCTGAAATCCAAAAATGAATTTTTGATTTTTATCCCGGCTTCGCTCCATCGTGTGGTGGTCGTTCGGGTGCACCGGTGTAGTGGTGGTAGTGGTGATGGTGTTGGTTATCCCCGAGTTATCATCTTGGACGGTGGTTTAGAAAAAGAAAATGGTAGTCTTTTCCCGAGTCCCCCCCCTCCCCGCCCCTCCCACCTCATCACAAACCATCACGCCTACCGCTTCCCTCTTCGGGGGAAAACTCCCCGGTGGAAATAAATCACGTTTTCGGAAGGTGAAGAGGAGGATTCGTATGGGGCGGAAAAGGGTTTAAGGAAAAATATGAAAATGATGCCCAGTCCACTCAACCACCCAACAGCACCTTCTCCCTTCCCTACCTTCCCTTTCCTTTCTTCCCTACCCTTTCTTCGGTTCAACCGGTTCACTTTCTTTTATACATTTCTGCGAAACGGACGAATTCAAGACGAATTTGAGTTGAAGATTGTTTTTCCGCGCGCACTTTTCTTCCGCGGGTCTTCCTTTACCATTAATTTCTTGGACTCCCTCCGCCCCCATCCTTGCCAGCGCCCACACTACCGCATGGCCATCGTTTCGCTGTGTTAACAAAATAACAAAGAAACGCTATATAACTCTCCGGAGGCCAGCGGAAAAAGGGTTTTCTTGGTGTTCGTTCGAAGTGTCCTCGCATTGGAGCATTTTCTTTTTTTTTTGCTTTACTTTTTGTATCATTTTGTTTGCGCGCTGTCTTGCGGGGTTTTTTTTATGCGGTGTTTTGTCCCGCTTTGTGACGAGTTTTCCCGATCGCTTCTACTCACTTTCTCAACCTCTCGCTTGGTTTTCATCTTTAGTCGTGTTACAATCGTTTCCTCTTTTTCCTACCACTTGCCGGACCTTGATCAACCCTTGATGGTGGCTTTTCTTGGCATCCCTTGGTCGCGAGGGCGCTTCGTTTTTGTTTTTGCTCGCTCGCCTCTTTTCTTTCGCCGTCGGCCCTGTCCTCCGCGCGGTTATCAATTTAAATGTCCAGGCCGTTATCTGTATTGGAAATGTACCTATATGCTCCACTTTTAGCTCCACTTTGGAGAGCTATTTTTATGTGCCTCTGAGCAAGGTTTCACTTTCTTTTGCAACGGTATATAGCGTCGCTCGATGGGTCGGTTTTGCCGGGTGGAAAAAAGTACTTGGTGCGCGGGGTAGTTGATGATGGCCACTTCACCAACGCCTCCTCCCTCCTAAATAACCCTTTTTCTGGACGAAATTTAAATTTTGTTTCTTCCCGCTTTTCAACCCCAGGACGGCGATTTCAATCGTTTTGGGGAGCATGTTTCGATTAGAGGCGATTAACGGTCGTATTGTCTTTGGAAAATGGAGGGAGAAGATGCGTCATAGTGGTATGAGTGGGAATTAAAATGAAAAAGATTTTGCTTGCTTATTTTAAATTAAAAGAACGCAAGTTTTCGAAAAGATGTCACTAAAACGTTTCTTAATCACTTCGATCGACAAGATCATAATGATTTAAAAAAAAAAATTAACATGCTTTCCAAAAAACGTTTCCGATTTACCAATCAACCAAAGTTTCGACAATCCACGCTAAACAAGTAATAGAAAAAAATAAAACAAAATGAATCATGTTTGAAATCAAATTATAATGTATATTTCTATTTAATGTATTAATTACAGCAAAGAACATTTATTTACAATATATCTCTTAAAACTTGTTAATCGTATGTATTGAGGTAATTGTGTTTCCTAATATTTAAAATAGTTACCGGTCACAATGATTTGAAAGAATTTAAGTAAATTTTAATTACAAAAAACATGTAAACTCCTAAATGGAGAGGAAAAAGATAAAAAGAAATTTAACGCTATTTTTTTTATAGAATATTACCGCGTATAAATGTATTGTGACATATTTTGGAAAAAATTTACAAAACCACTCGCAGGTAATAGATCCTGCAAAATAAGTAATGTTAAATTCAGAGGGTGTCAATATTCATATATCATAGGTAAAAAATAAATAGGTAAAATTTAGGACATTTAATCTAGACACAACAACTTCGTTAAAATTATGTCAATTCAACACAACTGCGGTTTCGCTATGAAATATAGAAATTTCAAACTTAAGTGTAATAATATAATATTAATAAATTTCCTTCCATTGCTGCGCATCACATTTGACTTCATTTGCATTCGTTCGAACCTTCGAACGTGTACGTTGTTTAATTTTTCAACACAAATCTTCCACGAATTCACACTAACCGCGAAGAAATCGCGAGATTGTTCTTGGCAGGCATTCTCACACACAAACACAAGCACACAAACACAAAAGAAGAAGGAGGAGGAAGGGGGTATTGTGTTATATTGAAGAAATTACTCCAGCACCACTTAAGAGAATGGAAAACATAGTGAGAACAAATCGAGAAGTACAAAGAACGGCATGCGAAGAATTACTATTTCCGTCCGATGGTGATCGTCGTCGATCATTTGCAGAGCTTTCCGATAACGCGTTCTTGAAGAAAGTCGTCTCGAAGAACCGAAGAAAGGTTCGGTTTGAGGTAAAGATGGTTTGTAGGATTGCGAGGTTCACGAGGTTTACTTCATGGCACTCCAATGCACCGGTACCAGCATGTTAACCGTTTGTAACACTAACTACACGCGACGCTTGTGACTCGAATCTCCGTTCCGAATGACCCTTCACGGCAATGTTTGGCGACGTCCGACGTCCTTCCGAGGCTACCGTAGAAGTCGACTGGCTTGAACTGACCTTCACCGGCGCGCCAACGGCCAGAGAAGGTGAAGATGTGCATCGCACATATGCAGTGCAAGGCTGGACATTCCCCTGGGGAGGGGATGGCCGGCTTCAACCCTGGCCCTGGCCCGCATCGCATCCGCTTATGTAAATCTAAGCTCGAAGCTGTTTATGCTTATGCATGTCAACCCCTTTCCCGTGTCGGAAAGGCAGGCTTTAACATTTCGTTCCGGAGGGGTTGGACATGAAGCGGGTTGGGCCGAACCAACGAGACGCACGAACGAGTCCTTGCGGCGACGTCGACGACGACGAGGACGATGACGACGAAGTGTATGTGCACGCGTGTATGTGTGCCCGGCAGCTCGGAGAGGGATTTGCAGATGCACCCGCAAGCGACACCCAAAGCCACCCCTAACGCGAGGGTACGAGTCAGGTTCCGTGGGGTGGGCCACACAGTACTCGAACGAAGGGTGAGTGAGTTGTGCTGGTGCGTGTTTTCCCGTTTGTTTTTTTCCCTCCTCCTAGCCTAGCGCCGTTCCCTTCGAACTGCATATTACGAGGGAGTGCAACAAAAGGCCGACCCACACCGCGCTCGCAAATGAGCACGAAATGGCGGCCATAGCGACGAACGCAATTGCAATGGCGGACTGTGGTTTCCATAAAACATTTGCAGTCGTAGCACCTATCCCGCACGAACACCTTCCGCTCGGCGATGCAACTGCACCGAACTAGAATCCGGCGGAGAGAAACCTTTTTCGACGGGACTGTTTAGTCCCGGGTTGGGCGCATTAGACATTCAAAGCGTAAACTTTGATAAATGCGATGGCTGAAAGTTGTTTAAGTCAATTACTTTGTTACTACAATACAGACGATAGTTTTGGTTTGGGTCATTTTTAGTACATTGAAACGTTGCTAATGCACGTTTTAGTATTAGCTTTGTAAATTTTTAGAGAATTCCCCAGGCGGATTGATTAATGTGTGAAACAACAAAGGCATAACTATTAGAAGGGATGGAAAATTTGTAACATGGAGAAAAATCCAGATAGAAAACTTATTTTTACGAAAGTATGCGCAAATTTAAAGGATGTTTTCTTCCTCTAAAGAATATAAATGTTTCATCATTTTTGGGATTCATTAGGATCTTTAAAAAGCATCAAAACCATCCACGAGGAATTAGCTAGATGAAGCTATCTGAAATGCGTTCTCAATCATTACTCAAATGATGTTGCAAATCTGAACATCGTCTGGATGCATTGTCGCAGGGAAAACATTGAAAATTCATCCTTTGCCAGACATATGCCAATTAATTGTTTAGAAAAAGAACAGTTCAGCAGAAAAGCTTAATGAAGCTGGTTTGAGTTGCTAGTCCCAAATGTTGCAAGCCTTGAGAATGAAAGGTCAGAAGGTTAGAAGGAAATTTAAGATCTTAGCTTAATAACGATTTTTTAAATCGATCGAATGTTAGGGCAACCAACAGAAAGGAAAGTATTGACAATAAACAATTAGATTAGTATTCTTGTCTCGAGAATAAACATTGAGGCTCTCACAAACGGAAAAAGTCTTTGATAAATGCAAAAATTGGTCCTTATGATAGAATATGTGTGAATAAACACACTTCCTCGTGTTATGTCTATAATAGGGTAAGTTTCGATCTTCTTGTTATTATCCAACTTCAGCAGAAATTGTTTTAAGCACAATTATTTACTCATGTTTTACCAAATTATCGGCCGCGTACTTCATGTATGTGTACTTTTTTATATGTTTCTAGTACTTAATAAACATTCAACAATATTAGAGATATTGTAGATTGTCACGTAAAATAAATGTAAAATAAAAAGAAAATCTAGCCTTTCAACCACTTTGAACAATAAATTAAACGAACAATAAAACCCGTCGTAGGCAGCGATTCGATGAAATTATACCCACGTAAATGGTTCGGATGATTAAAAATCAACCATCGGACGATAAATAATTGGTGGAGGTAAAACAACGGCACCGAACGAAACCAAATGAAACGTCGAAAATGGGAAATGGCGTCGCCAACAGCGATCAAACTACTTTTCCTTGAGGAAAAACAAAAATGTTTTTCGAAAGACATGATTTCACAATTTCCTTTTCCTCCACAACCAAAACCCCTTGAACCCCCTCCCATCCGTTGGCCGAAGCCCGGTCCAAAGCTGGAAAGGGCATCGCATCCCTTCGTCCGCTTCGAGCGGAGGAAACAAATTCGGATCTACGATATTGAATTTCAAGATCGTCCCGGCGCCCACCGAACCAGCATTCAAAAAGTTTTCCATTATTCAAATTTTTTTGCGTTCGTTTTTAATTTTTCACCCCTTTTTCGCTGAAATTAAGTGTCCCGGCGCACACGGCCACCCTCTACGCTTTTCTTTTCATCTCATTAATTCATTCCTTGCTCGCATTTTCCAATACATAGCACCCGGACCAAAAAGAAAGGCCCGGCTTGGGCTCCGGGATGGCCAAGTTGTTGTATATAGTGGGTTTTCCTTATTTTTACCCACACCCTGCTGCCCGCGAAAGATTGATTCGGGCAATTTTTCTTTTCTTCCCGAGCGCTCCATGTACATTTCTTTTTTATTCCCCCTTCCCTGCGCCCGCTCCCCTTTCTCTCAACGTGCCATCTTTTGAAGTGTTGTTTGGTGCTTCTTCGTCCGGGGCATTTCGAGGAAAAAGGGTTCAAAAACTCCCCCGTTTGCCGTTTTCGGTTGTTGTTGCTACTTTTTTTTCGCTTTCGTCTTTTCTCGCGAAAGAAGGTTTTCCCAATGTCCGATTAACTACCATCGCGTTTTCTCCGTTGCTGGGCGGAATTTTATCATTGTTCGTCTGGTTCCTGCCAATGTGGTGGTGTTGATTTTTGAAATTCATGATTATTGTGCGACGAAAATATATTCTCCGTCGTAAATCATTTGCACACATTTTTTGCAAAGGAACTTTTAATTTTTTTTCATTTAAATATCCAAGTAAATAATGTTTAGCGTTAAAAATAGAATATAAAGAAAATGTCTGAAATAGAAAAGATTTCCTTCATAAAATGTTCCTGCAACCGAAAGGAAACACCAACAAATATTTATTGTACGAAGATATTAAACGGTTGACATCAATGGACAAAGTCCTTCAGTTTTTCATGTAGATTAAATCAGACATATAAAATGTTTTTCGTTTTCCAGTTGAATGGATCCATAATTTCTTTTCCGATACATTGTGGAGTTTTCTAAGAAAAGTAGTTTTTTAAACAGTGACCGAAATTTAAGAATTTTATAAATAATTCAAACAATTGAAACAGTTGTTACGAAACTACATTACGTGGTTAATTACCCATTAGCGACTCATTTTTGGCACTGTGAAAGCGTAGACTTATTTCAAACGAGGACGTTTCTGCGGCTAGAAACATGTATCATTTAAAAATGACCAAAAACAAAGCTTTGCTTCTACTCTGACAATAAATCATACAACAATATGTTCATAACACTTTTTTGTGTCTGATACTAACAATAATACACCACAAATAATACTGTTAATTTAGAGACAATTGTTTGCGAGATATTTTTAATATGTATTGTTTTGAACTTTTAACACATATTTTATTTTATTTTTAATTTTAAATTATGTTTAGTTACATGATCTTTTACAGTTTATTACATTCCTACTTTTTCCAACAATTGTTTTTATAACCCTACGACCATTTTCCAAGAAGCATCCCATTCGTTTGTCGCTTAAAGAAAACGCAAAAAAACTAATTTTCAATACATTCGGGCGGTGAAATTGATTTCCTCGAGATATTTTCTTTTCGAGCGCGCCTTCTCCGCGCCAAAAAGATGCAAATGAGGAAAAGCGCTGGCCGTCTTGCTCCGTCTTACGATCTGCTTCGCCTGCAATGGTCACGCACCGAGTAGCGCGCGGTGGCGAAGAAAGAATGGCCGTTTTATGTATCCTTTTTTTCTCTCCCGCGGCCCGTCTGTTTTCCCTCCAGCATTGAGTGTTCGCCTTCGGACCGACCAACGGCAGTAAGAGGGTACGCGCATGGCAATCAGGTCCTTCGCCACCTTTTTTTTTGCTTTTCCCTTCCTTTTTTTTCCTGTTTGCTCCCAACTGCCTTCCTTCAACCCTTATCTTTTTCTTTTAATTTCCCTGCTGGAAGGGCAGACTTGCTTCTTCTTGGACAGCCGCACCACGGCTTTTCATTCCCCGGCTACTAAAAGGGATGTTTGTAGCAGGATGTTGTGTTTGTCATGTTTCTCATCGCCCGAAAAAGGGTGGCCGAGGAATTTGAATCTAAACCGGGGTGACCACGCGGACTTTTTTCTTCCTCTTTCTGATCCTCTGGTTCTTTTTCTTAATTTACCTTAACCGGGTCGCATCATCTTGCAGTGCAGCATCTTTTTTTCTTTCGTTTGTCTTACGCACTCGGACGTCTTTCGAACAATTAGGGACTTTTAAGGGACCAATGCAACCTGAGCCACGTGTTAGAAAACCCGTTAGGGACCTCGGGGCGAGCGTAATAACCGGTCCGTTCGTCCATCAACCGGGCGCTTCCGGGTCCTTCCGATTTCCATGCATAAATTAGCCAAACAATGACCTTTCTTTCGGCCCCGGGAACAAACGGTCATGGAAAAATGGCCTGGCCACGCCACTGGTCACCCCAGCCCCTGTTGCCTGTTTACTCGGAAGATAAAGGGTTAGAACTGGTTTCGAAGATTGCATTTCACGTGTGTAAAAAAACACACACTAACCGTATACCTTTCCCGGAAAAGGGACACGGGACGAAAACTGGTTTTCCTGGTCAGGACCCATTGGGCAGAACAATATAAGGATAACGGTCGAGCGCCGGCTGTGGGAAAACCGGTTCTCAGGAGGTTCCCGCGGGTCGCGTTGGCCACGGTTCGCGAAAGGACCCGTCCAGGGTCCAGATCCCAGATGACACACACCCGGTCACCCCTTTTTCTCCCTTTGGGTCCCGGTCAGTGAACGGACTGCATTGCACCGGGATAAAATAGTAATGGCGGGACAGGGAAATACCGGTATGTGACTGGGTCATTATCGGCCACAAACCAGTTCTTCTGCCATATGCTGCCACCAAAACCGGATTTTGACTGCGATTTGATCCCGACCCACCGTTAGAATATTTTCGTCAATGACCGCGTAAGCCAGGTAGCTTCGGACAATCGTTGGAAAGTAAACAGATGAGAGATAAGCCGCATTCAATCATTCCAACGGTTTCGCCCTGAAGTTTAAATTGAGAACCGGAGAAGGTATTGCAAGCATTGCCAAACATTCGAGGACATACTGCGCAATCATACTTTGTTCCTTGCTAGGTGAACAGTATTGCCTTCGAGTCTCCAGTTCGTTTTTTCATTTCAATTACACACCTTTAACCATATGGTAAGCTTGCAGTTTCATACTTTTTTGTTTTGTGTTTATTTGTGATAAGATGTTTTGCTAAGAAGCTCCCTTTCAAGTTGCCCGAAAGTTGGTGTGTTTTAACTCGTTTTCCAAATCCAATCGAAGTAAACTCGGTGGAAATTTGAAGCGATGTTTGGTTTAATTTTATGCTAAGTTGCATAATAAATTGAAATAAAAAATGATTACAAATGATGATCGATCGCCACAGAATCGTGAATGTTGGCTACAATTTTTCGGAAGTAGAATTAATTAAACGATTTCATAATTGACCAAACTTTATCGCTACTATTGGAAGTTGCGGACCGCTACTCCATTCGAAGACGATGGACAATTAAGGTAAGCAAAAGCATGTGGATACAAATTAAACCTTAATAAAGAAAATGCGGATCTAATGTTTGTTTGTTTTTGAACGATTTATTCAATGCATAAATATTTAGTGTGATTACAACGAGTATAATAAGCATATTTTTTAGGGTATGGCTTGAACTAAGTCAGCAACACCCATCACCAACCGGTCCGCTTCAGGCAAACATTCGGTCCTGGCATGAAAAGTGTACTATGCTTCCTTCCGGTAGGCGTACGAACGCACTTTGGTTGCTAAATTTCTTCTTGCAGACCGCACAAACGCTCAAGTCGGTTACCAAAAAGTGCTTCGACTCGCACAGCATCTTCTGCTCCATGATCTGCAGATGCTCCGCGTAGTACAACCCCTTCAGCACCTGCGCCCGTTGCTTTTTCTCGAGGTAGTACTTGAGCGCGTTCTCTAGGAAGTGTTTGATGCGCACCAGCGGTATCGTGTCCGGAAGAATCTGCAGTGCCGCATACGGATTGATTTTCTCGGCGTGCTTCTCAAGGATGCTGAGTACCATGTCGTGGTCGGGCGTTTGGCAGCGGGGATGCAGTGGCACATCGCTGTACGGTGGGGCCGACGGTGGCGTGAGAATGATCTTC
Organism: Anopheles coustani; assembly: GCF_943734705.1. Taxonomy (NCBI): domain Eukaryota; kingdom Metazoa; phylum Arthropoda; class Insecta; order Diptera; family Culicidae; genus Anopheles; species Anopheles coustani. The sequence goes on along the minus strand of NC_071288.1, from coordinate 3,011,256 downwards.
ATAAGCGTCACGTAAACATCACAGTTTTGCACATCATCCGCGTCATACACGTCGTCGCAGTAGGCGAGTCCTTTCTCGAAATCACCCAATATTTGAACAAAAATCGCCATCGCTTTTTCATGTTTTCCTGTGAAAGAAAAGCAGTTTGAAACTCGGAAGGTTTGAATGTTTTTCACTTTTTTTGCTTAAGAGCAGTTACCTAAACGTCCTAGAATGATAGCCCGCTCCTCAAACATGTCTGTGTAAGGAAATTCTCCCAAAACTTTTTCCGCATGGTAATATTTGGACTTTCGCAGGAAACTTAGCAATTTTTCATTTACTAAATCCCTTTCGGCTTTCTTTTGTCTGTAAAACAAAAAATACAACCAACCATTACCATTTCATAGGTATCAGATGAACGTGATTAGAATCATGTGAACTTACGGGCTACTTTCAGCATCAGAATTGTTTTTGAACGTGAGCAACTTCTCACGGTACTGTTGGATTAGAATGTTGTGGAAAAGTGCTTTCTGTTCGTTCCATACATTGATAATATGCTCCAGATACCGAATGACCAGCGTTTTGTGGTCCTTCAGCAAATAGTCGAGCACTTCTGCCCGGGGAAGATTCTTAACCTCCGGTATCTCTTCAATAAACACCTTCAGCCCATCGTCCGGATGCTTCTGCAGCACCCAGCCAGAAAACTCAAATATCAGTTGCTTGAATTCGGACCCCAGTTGCTGAAGGTACTGAATTGTGCGGTCGTGTCCATACAGCGGCGACTCTGGGATGTCCGCTTGCGATTGCAGTAGTTGTAGTGCCCGTTTGTGTTGACCCTTTGTTTGGTAAAGAATGATCAACTCAACGTACTTCTCGTGCTTCTTGAGCACCCGCTCGGATTCTTCCAGATAGCAATGGTTCATGCGGAGCACGGATGCGACGAGGGAATCATTTGTCTGCAGGTAGCACTTCAGTAGGGTCGTATCAATTATGGCGAGCAGCGCCGACACGTTCTTGGACGTCGTCCCGTCCGCATTCAATTTCAACTCTTTCCGCAGCGGAAAGCGCTTATCCGCCAAGTAATCGATTAGCGCGAGGATGGCGTTTTCAAGTTCTTTTTCGTCCAGTTCGGGAGCTGCTTTGTCAGAGTAATTGCTAAGCTTGTTTTTCCCATTGTCGGGCAGAAGATCGGGAAACAAACGTATCACGTCGAGCGGGTCTGTGTTCAACTGAGCAAACTCGCGCATTGACTCCCGGAAGTGTTTTTTCACGAAAAGATTGTACGCATGCCGTGTTTGAATTTCGTTAATTTTCGTTGCCTTGAATTCCGGACTTTCATCAGAAATGTTCTGCAAGATTAAGATAGAAAGGTTGGTAAAAGTAAAGTTGTATACGGAATACTTTGAACTACGAACCGTTAGTTTCAGTGCGAGCTGGAAATTTTCCTCCTTCAGCAAATGGTCTCGCTGCTTCGAGATATCGACCGCCTGTATGCACCAAAGGTGCGAAACGGACGCCGCATACAAAAGACCCTGCTTTCCGCGCACCAAAAACCGTGCCTTTTGAAGCTGCGGAATGCTCTGTATCAACGTTCCTTTGTCCTCGACATTGTCGAACACACGCACCTCGATGGCATCGTTTATCAATCCGACGGCGTACGGTTCATCCCAAACCAACGACTGGAAAGGTTCGCTCCAGATGAGTGTCTTCAAGTTCATCGTGCGTTTAGCCTCATTGTTTGCGGCGGCGGCAATGGCTTCCACTGGTTTCACAGATCCGGACATACTATTCGGACCTTCACGATCGTCGGCCCGATACTTTTCGGTGTAGATTGTAATTAAGAACTCATCTTTCACCACCGCGAACACACTGTCTTCAATCAGGGTGATACACGGTTCTATGGTTTTTGAGGAGCTCGTTGGAAACAGATCGATTTTGCGAGGCTGGTCTCCCGATATCTAGGAAAAATTTAAACGGTCAATAAATAGGCTTCTCCCAACTCCGTAACAACAGCTATCCTTACATCGTACAGCACGTATTCGGTTTTGTATCCGACACAGATGAAATTATTATTCCATGCTACCGTTTTAGGCACGTCGTTCAAGTCAATATCGCTGATAAACTCCAACAACTGATGTTGCTTCCAATAGTAGCATTGCAGCTTCCGCTTAACAGCCACACAAACGCGGCAGACAATCGTTATATCGCTGGTCAACGATTTGGACCGCTGTAAAAACATTTGAGATGTGACCCTTTGGAAACTGACCAACGCTGCCAGAATGCATACCTTTATATCCAATGCAAACACCGTGGCACCCTTAGTTCGCAATGCGGAATGAATCAGTGGGAAGCCGTGCCGGCCAAAATCGTTCACGTTCAACAGCCCGTCGGTCAAGCTGAACATCAGCTTGTACTCCGGAATCACATCAATCTGTGTGATGGGTTTCTTGCTAAAGTTTTTATCGTACTGCAGAAGCTGCAGGTCAAGTTTGTTTGTTTCCGAATTCATCTCGAACGAGTACATGAGCAAGTGTCCCTGCCGGGTGCCAAGTATCAGCTTGTTATCTGGATTGTGGGAAGGAAGGGCGTATGTAGATAGCGATGATTCACGATTCGATTTGAAAAGAGGTCGTACCAAAACATAGGTGAAATCAATCATTACTTACCGAATCCTGTCATTGACTCGATTTGCACGGAGATTTTCTCCGGCGGATAAATTATGTACGCTTCGTGCATTATGAAAAATTGTAAAACAACTTCCGAAACACAAAGTGATAAGAACTGATTTGTTTTGCTTTCAATTCTGCGATCCGTCAAGTTTGGATGACATAACGAAACTAACCGAAACATTTACCTTCCGACCACGGTTGGTCATAAAATATCCAACTTTTTAATGGTTACGCCTATTTGTACAATAGATCTCTCAAATGGAAGCTCTATTTAGGAAAAAAAAACTTTGTACGACAATGGGTTTTCCATAAACCCTATTTTAAAAAAAAAACGATTAATGTTTTGGAAAGAAGTTCAGAAACCTTGGTCGATGGATAGTAGGTTCACTCCGTTCCATTACACCCAATCCATCAATTTATGTATTTTCGAACTCGGCAGCGTGGTAATATTAAAATATTTTAAAATTGAAATCGATACTTAAACTAACCATTATGCAGGAAACTTACATACTACGAGATTTTTTTAAAATTATTTGAAACACAATTCCATATACGAGCAAAGCATATTAGGGCACTTTATTTCACTAACTCGGCTTTGTTTTAAAATAAAAACGTACCAATTTAAATGCACTTTATCTGGAAGACGTTTGTTGTCGCAATCGATATCATTTCGCGTGTTCAGTTCGTATATTCATGGCACCTAACTGGCATAGTTTTCTTTACTTCATCGTTGGCATAGCAACAGCCGCCTTGGTGTGACTAACGTCGCCCTCACGCCACAGCTGCGTAACCGTCTTGGTTTGCGTGTAGAACTTAATACCCTGCTTGCCATAGAAGTGGCAATCGCCAAGGAAACTGCCGCGGCTGCCAGTGAACGAGAACATGGGAAGCGGCACCGGAATCGGCACGTTCACACCAACCTGACCGACGTCGATGTCGTTGACGAACTTCCTAGCGGTGGCTCCGTTGGTGGTGAAGATGGCCGTTCCGTTACCGTACGGGTTGTTGTTGATCAGCTCGATGGCTTCGTCGACGGTGTCGACCGAAAGGCAGACCAGCACCGGGCCGAAGATTTCCTCGGTGTAGCACTTCATGTTCGTCTTCACGTCGCTAATGATGGTCGGTCCAACAAAGTTGCCCTTCTCAAAGTTCTCCACCTTGATGTCACGTCCATCGAGCACAATCTTGGCTCCCTCTTTAACGCCCGATTCAACCAGCTCGTGGATGCGCTGCTTCGACTGGGGCGAGATCACCGGTCCTACATCGGTTCCGGGCACGTGGCCAGCGTTGACTCGCAGGGTGCGTGCACGCTCGACCAGATCGGGAATCCAGTTTTTGGCCTCACCGACAAATACGGCCGTCGAGAGGGCCATACAACGCTGTCCGGCCGCACCGAACGCAGCACCGGCCAGCTGATTCAGTGTGTTCTCCTTGTTCGCATCGGCCATAATGACACCGTGATTCTTTGCGCCCATGTTACACTGTACCCGCTTGCCGTTGCGTCCCGCACGCTCGTAGATGTACTTTCCTGCCTGGTCGGAGCCAACGAAGGAAACTGCCCGAATGTCCGGATTGTCGCAGATGAAGTTCACCGAATCGTGTGCGCCATGGATCACGTTAACCACACCCGGGGGGCAGCCAGCTTCGTTGAGCATCTCCATCAGCAGCATCGTCGCGCCTGGGACACGCTCGGATGGCTTGATAATGCTCGTGTTACCGCACGTGATCGCGACCGGGAACATCCACAGTGGGATCATAGCGGGGAAGTTGAAGGGAGCAATGCCGGCGGTAACTCCCAGCGGTAGCTGATAAGAATACGTGTCCATATCCTTTGCAATGTTCGGCACAGTTTCACCCATTTGAAGCGAGGTAATGCTGCAACAATGCTCAACGACCTCTGTTGGGGAGGAAGTTCAAAATTATTGTTAACGCTAATGAGTTTTATAACCTTTTTTGACACCGTTACTTACGCAATCCACGCAGCACGTCTCCTTCGGCGTCGATCAACGTTTTTCCCTGTTCCTTCGTGATGTTCTTGGCCAGCTCCGACATGTTGTTGCGAATAATGTGCTGCAGCTTGAACATCACCTGCTGTCTCGATAGGATGGACGATTGGCGCCAGGTCTGCCGAGAAGAAACAAACACATTTCAAACGCCCGTTCATCGAACAACAAAAATATGAAAAAAATACTCCTAAAGCTTCACAAACCTTGAACGCCTTTTTGGACGATTCCACCGCGGCTTGCATTTCATCCTGGGTGCATTTGGGGACACGCGTGACTACTTCATTGGTGGCGGGATCGTGAAGATCGATCCATTCGCTTGTCTTCGAATCGACAAACTTGCCATCGATGAACATCTTCGTTGTCGGTACGGAAGCCGTACTGTAGCCACGTTGGAGGGCATTTCGGCACTGAAAATAAAGAGAATAGAAGCAAGGGTTAAAATGCAAGTAAGGGTGTGGGGCGAATCGATTCGGTGGGTTTGAAGGAATGGAAACATTGCAGTTTAAAGGGCGCAGCTATCTCTATCCCTGAGGTCGTATACATTACTTAAACGACCCTTCTCCTTTTTTAATGGAGCCCCAATTGAAGTTCATCAGTAGGGCAATGGCATTGATATCCATTATATAAACTGAGCAAGCTCTAACGTCGCTATACCAACCAGTGAAGAACTTATCACTTCAGCTGTTACTTGCAACAGGTTAGGGTGGCTAATAATCCTGCGTCACCAAATTTATATTATACCTCAACAATCCTCCAGGAACACATACAGCGATACAGTTAAAAACTGGTTACGTTTCGCCACATGTGACGTAGTATCCAAATGATTAGGTATCAACATCGTACGATATCTTTCTAGCGTTATATCTAAATTTACGCAGACGGCACAAATTACGAATAAACGGTCTACAATCAATCCAAATTTCACAGACGGTATTGACCGGCTGTGCTCACAAAACAAAGTACGAAAGAAGAACGTAGTAGATAAACACGTGTCGTGTCTTACAATTTGGGGTGATGACCTTGAGCTTGGTATTAAATATGAATAGCAAAAACAACTTAGTTCCACACTTATAATTGGTTATGCAATCAATGTGAATTCGACTCAACGCAACCATTCGCATCAGCTAATTATGAGAAGCATGTTTCGATTTCGATACACAAAACTGGAAAGGAAAAGTTTTTCGCTTACCTCGGTAGCAACAAGTCGCAGCAGAGCCATCTTGCTAAAATCAGACACACCTCTCAATTCTACTGAGCACAGTTATCAGCGTCAACGACGACGGAGCTCGGGCACCACGTTATGCCTGGCGGCCGGTTCAAAAATAACTAAAGCAGCTAAGCTGTTCTCCCTGCTAGGCGGCCGTCGGCAGCAGTCGAAACCCCAACGACTGACCCCTCGTTTTAATGAACTTGAATTTGTTGCTATAGCGTGTGTGTACTCCAACCAACATCAGCAATAGCAATTGTGACGCGGAACCGGCAACGCGAAATCGCGATAGAGAAGGGAAACCGTATGCTGTCTTGTTTGTCAAACCGCGGGCCCCCGTCGTCGGTGGGCATTATCAAAATAGATTCAAACCAACACGGGATTGCGTGTCGCATACAGGATTTTTTACATACATTTTATGATAAGATAACCATTTGATTTTTGAACGAAGTAAGCATTTTACTTCATTTCGCTTGTGGAAATCGACTATTTTATTGATACTTCTGTTGCACTCTATAAATTTACAATTGCAACATAATATGTAATTTAATGAGTGCACAACTCATACGACGTAAATATTTATTTTATAAGCAACCAAGCAAAGCTACAGATAATCCAAGCTGTACAAATGCCTTTGGTGCCAGCAATGGTTTGATTTATTGCAAATTTTAAAATGTTCCTGATCTTTTAGTAAGTCTAAAGAGCGTGTCCGCTCAGTTGTTACTTTTCCGTGTCCTTCACTAAAGCGCTTTCGATTCCGGCCTTTTTCAGTTCTTCGATAAGTTCTCCATTCTGATGCATCTGTAACAGAATGTCGCAACCTCCCACAAACTCTCCATTGATGAATACTTGTGGAATGGTCGGCCAGTTCGAGAAATCCTTAATACCTGTAGTTTGTAACAAAGATGGTATAAGTTGTTGATAGGGTAATTTATAATAGAAAAGGGATTTGTTACCTTGCCGCAGAGCTTCGTTCTCAAGCACGTCGTGACTGTCGTATTTTACCGAATGCATACGCAATATCTGTACTACCGCATTGCTGAAGCCGCACCGTGGAGCATCCGGATTTCCTTTCATGAATATGACGACTTTGTTGTTACCCACAAGTTTTTCGATTTCCTTGTTATCTAGTGCAGCAGCACAGAAACTCCTGGCGGTGGCTTGAGCCAGGCCGGCCGAGTTAAATCTCAAAAACTGTTGAGCAATGTTTCTCGTGAGGATATTCATTGTGTTGTTTTGACTGGTTTATTATCTAACAAAATGTTCTTGACATTCTTTTCCGCTAGCGTTATGTTTACCACATGCAGTTTGTGTGCTACGACACCGATATAGTAAGATTAATGTTTGAAATATCGTTCAGGGATAGTTAATATGTTTCAAATTCAAGAGTATGATTTATCCTGGGCCATATTTGATGTAATGGATCGAATACAGATCGAATCGATGAACATAGCGAATATAAAACTGTTCATAAAAACCATCAAACTCTCTACCGTAAACGGGTTTGCATATGCCGTTTCACCGTCGTGCAGTTTATAGTATCATGCTTAATGCTTGATTGTTTACCGTGGTCTGCCTTCCGCGGCGTTCTAGTAGTGAAATCGGTAATGTAAACTAGACACGCTTCTAGCAACAAGCGGACTCGGAAAGCGGACCGTCAAAAGCGCTGCATTTTCAGAGTTGTTGGAATCCCGAGCCGTAGCAATTTCGATGAAGATGGAAAATCAGGAAGAAATACTGCTCCTTTTGGAACGTTTTACTAAATCGAAGCAAAAGGACATTCCCAGAGAGCTGGAGGACTACCTAAACTTTGTCGCCCGTACGGGCGATACGCTGTACGGTTGGGTGTTGGTGAAGCCGCTGTTTCGCGAAAAATTGGTGAACGTAATTACAGATTTCCATGACAACACACCAAGCATTGCGGGTAAATTGGTTACATTTCGGGCTCGGCCATAATCTTACAATAAGACATTCAATTTTCTCCTTGCTTTCTTGTATAGATCTCCCGCAGTGTCCCAATGTGGATCCGTTCAACTATGAGAGAATGAAGCTGGCCCTTCTTGATCGGCTGGATTCTTTTAACTCGGCTCCGTTTACGGTGCAGCGTATCTGCGAGCTGCTGACGGAACCACGCAAACAGTACACCCGCATCGACAAGTTTATGCGAGCAGTAGAAAAGAACATTTTGGGTAAGTTATAGTCTATTGCAGGCGCGCAGTATTTGGAACACCTATTTTACTACGATTAGATTAGAACACCGGAAGATTATCTACTTTTATTCACAAACCATTTACACATTCTACACGTTAGGCCCGTTCAGTCTTCATACTGTGCGGCAAGCATGTGGAGCTGCTGCCGGATAACTTTGCCGGCAGCGTTCCGGGGAATCTCTTTCACAAACAGCACACCACCGGCTAGTTGTTTGTACTTCACAACGCGCTCTTTTACGTGTTCAGCAATTGCGGATGCACTGAGGTCCGTTCCGGCTTTAAGCACCACAAACGCCCGCGGCAATTCACCGGCCGCTTCGTCGGGGATACCTGCCACGGCGACATCAGCCACTTCCCGCAACTCAAGGATAATGTTTTCCAGCTCCGTTGGGGAAACCTGAAGTGTTTAACAGATAACAGTTGGTTATTACAATATCCTTCTCCTTGAACCGTTGATTTGCGCTGTTATGTAAGGATTTTAATAGTTAGAATAGAAGGGTTTACGTGTTGATCTATCGCGGTCCGTAGTTTGAGTACGTTTGGACTTACGTTACGCTTTTTGTCTTTTTCAGTGGTTAGCACCCAAGAGCCGGGACGTCGTCGGAGCGACAGTGAAAATGGCGATTCGCTTGATTCGATCGTGAATGGAGACATAGATGTGAACGTTGACGTCGATATGGACAATGACCAGTTCAACCTGGAGCAGGACGCTTTGCTGCCGGACTCGAGCGATCCCGTCGAATCACTGCACAACTCACTCACTGATGCTCCAGCATTGGATCGGGAAGGAGACATTGCGAGCCAACTGAATGGTACCCGCGCCTCGAGCGGTGGCAGTTTCCTAACCAACGAAAACAATCAGTTCGATTCTGTTGCATCCAAAGCTGACGACGAAGACAATCGTGCCGTTATTGATACGAACGAAAACGCTACCGATGGGGACATTAGTGGAGGATCGTCGTTGCTTGAGGAGGATGCTCGAGGAAACTCGAGTGCTACACCGAGTGAAGAAAAAGTTGAAGAGCCGGACTCTGGCGAGAAACATGCTACGGAGGCGGGTAATTCATCACCGATCGGAGAAAAGTTAGACGCAACATCTCAAGAAAGCGACAAGACAGAAACAGGTACTACAGCAACGACACAGGAATATTTCGGTTTACATAAAAAGGACGCCCAAGAAGGAAAGCTATCAGAAGCTAGCAGCTCGGGAGCAGCACCGGAGACGGCCGATGAAGCGAACCCCGAAGCAAAAGCGCAGCCAACAAGTGATGATGACGAACAAACCGTTACAACGCAACCGACGGCTGCCAGTACCGGCGACGACGATGGAGAACCGCACGCCAAAATGAGCAAGTACGATGTCAGCACCACCGAACCGATCACTCCATCGGATTCGACTGACTCGAGCAGTGGTAGCGATGCCGAGGCCCGATCCGTCGATGGTTCATCTTCTTCATTCTCGTCGTCCTCTTCCGCGTCGGAAGGCGGGAAACAGATATCGGAGGAAAAGGCACCAGAAGCAGCAAGCAGCAGCTCTGAAGCGGCAGACATAGAGAAAGCCGCTCAGCCAGCGCCGCCGGTTGTAGCGGAGTCGAGCAACGTTGAAGAAGGGCCGGCAATCGCTGAAGAAAAAGTGACCAAAAAAGATGAAGAAGAGGAGCAGGTCGCAGAAGAAGAATTATCGGACGTCGGAAAGCCATCACAGCAACATTCCACGAGTGAAGGTTCTATTACTCCCGCTGTTGTCTCCGATTCTGAGCCGAAGAAGGAGGGACCAGAACTCGCTACTAGTAGCGTCGGGGAAAACATCGATGCGAAGAAAGATGTATCTCCCACTGATCCCACAGCCTCCTCCATAGTGTCCACGAGCAATCCACCCAACATGGAAACCGCCAGCTCGAACGAAGTGCTAGTAACATCTTCTTCGCTGGAGGTGGATATCGATATAGAAACAGCGCCACAAATGGTGGCGGTAGTCGCCGCCCCCTCCTTCTCCGCTGAGGACGGCATGGAAGAGGAGGATATTGTCAACGAGGCGGGCGCGGAGGCGGAGTCGACCGTAGGAGAAGCAGGAAGCAAGGCGGATAGGGATGACAATGTGATGGACATCGACGAATCGAGCGTGGAGCCAATGGATCAGTAGACTTCCGTAGTTCCGCCTGAGCTATGTTTTAGTTTAGGGAAATGTTCTAAGTTTTTGTACCGTAGCGTTTAGCTCTCCCCTCAAACTTCGCCCCCGCCTCGTTGGCCGACTGGGCGCAATCGGCCAGCGGCCAGCGGTTTACTATTTGTATTAATGCTAATCTTAATGGATTAATTCTTTTTTTTTTTACGATGACAAATAAATACAGATACGATGGAAGAAACAACAGCACAGATGCATCGTGTGTTCTGACCTGATTGCCTTTGACTTTGATCAATTCCTTCGTTCGGTCGACGATGAAGAAGTATCCGTCCTTGTCGTAGTAGGCCACGTCGCCGGTGCGCAAGAAGCCTCCTTCGACGAGCGTCTCCTTGGTGGCGGCTTCGTTGTTTAGGTAGCCCTTCATGATCTGCGGTCCCCGGATGTACAGCTCGCCGCTCTGGTGCGGCCCAAGATTACTGCCGTCGGTCAGCGACACTATCTTCGCTTCGGTGTTCGGATACAGCTGGCCACAGGTACCCACCTTTGTTTGATCGTAGCGGAATGGCGTACACAGCGTGACGGGGGAGCTTTCGGTCATGCCATAACCCTGCGCAATGTCGATGTCGCGGCCTACCTTGTGCCGGAACTTTTCCTGCAGTTGCAGCGAGGCCGGAGCGGCTCCGACGAGCACCGATTCGACGCTCGACAGCAGATCCGACGTTACCTTGGGATGGGTGGCGAGGAAAAGGAGCAGCGAGGGAACGACGAACAGGAATTGCGGCCGGAACTCGGCAAGACATTGGATGTAATCATCGGGAATGAATCTGTTTTTCAGTTTTAAAATACATGAACGCGATGAACGCGGTTAAAAAAGTGCGAGTTAAATTTTTCCATGTACTTCTGCATAAGCTTTAATTTATTAATTGTTAGCGAAAAGTGTGGCAATATGGATTCAAAATCCTTCAATTCCGATTGTGGAAACAAACATTAAAACACGTGGAACATATGCACCAGGTCAAAATGGCACTATCCCAACAACTTAATTAGCCCAAGGTTGAACGTATTTACTATTACTAAAAAGGCTTGTTTTTGTGTGGTTCACCAGATACTTTATTCGATAGTTATTTATAAATATATATTTATGCATGTAAATAAAGGTTGATCTTAACGGTATCCATATTAATTAATTTTATAGTATCGTTATTATTACTTGTGTGTGTGTGTGTTGTGTATTTATGCATTATGAAGGTTTGCTTTCTTGCTGGGTCTGCGGTTCGACCATAGTGTTACACGAGTAGTACTAGGTAGAAGTAGTAGAAGTAGCAGCAATTTAACACCATCATTCGTTTCGTTCATCAGCAATCAGCATCATCATAGAATCATCATCAAAGTTTGTCTGCGTTTGCGTTTCTCTTACCCACCCGTAAGAGAAAACGATGCGTGTATGAGGAGGTTTTCTAGTTTCGGTGTTGTGAGGCAGCAGCAGCATGTAATATGTTACCCCGAATTCCTAGTTTTCCCTCAAACATACTTACACACGCAGGACAATGTTTAACGCACCAGTACGCACTACTACCTCCTACTAGATACTACCATCGCTTCGTTATCATCGTGAGTCTGGTTTCCTTTTCCGTTTATATGTTGTGTGGTGTGTTGTTTCTTCCGCAGCTTCCGAAGCAAGGACCTCGATGACGACGACGACGACGACGACGACGATGAATGCTACACACCACCGTGTATTTTCTTTTTCCTAACCCTTGCGGCGTGCAGTGTTTTTTTCTTTATAGTCGATTATTTACTCAGTAATAATAGGTAATTTGTATAAAAAAGAACCGACAAATCCACGACGAACGGACGAATGCGTCGTCTCGCGGCAATGCGTGCGGAAGATTGACGCGCGCACACGATCTACTAATTGTTCTCGTCCCCACTGGCATCGCTGTAGGACTCGAGGAGCATGGTGAAGAACTGGGTGGTGGACTTGACGCAGACGCCCTTGCCCTCCGTATCGTGCGGGTCGTCCTTCCACGCCTTAAAGCCCTCCATTATCACATCGCGATCGTACAGCTGTTCGAAGATCGAATGGAGCAGCTTCTGCGGGTGCTGCAGCTCCACCATCAGCTGCTGGATCGCGTACAGCGCCTGCAGTTCCCGCTCGACCTTACTGTTGATGTATTTCTGCAGAATGGTGTGCCACCGTTCGATCGCGGGCAGCAGCAGCCGCGTGCCGTCGATGCAGTGGGCGAGCACGGCCGTCGTCAGCGTGCGGATGAAGTCCGGCGAGTCCTGCTGCCGCACGTACTCGTCGATCCACTCGAAGATCGCATCGTTCTTCACGTCGTCGCGCATGAACTGGCGTAAGCGCGCGTCCACTGTGCGCATATCGACCGCCGTGCAGCACTCGAGCAGGTAGCCCAGACTGGCCTGCTCCACGCACTCCTCGATCGTGCCCGACGTCGGTTTGTAGAAGTCGGCGAACTGGACCGACGATTCGTGCCAAAGGACTGCCGCGTCCTTTTTGCCGTGCGCCACCTCGTAGCTCTGTAGCAACCCTTTAAGCAACAGCCAGCCAAAGCTGTCGTTCGGCTGGAACGAGTTGGCCACCAGGTGGCGCACGTCGGCGAGCGTGATCTGTCGATCGTGGAGCAGCGGCACGAAGAAGTCGGCGAGGCACTTCCACAGCGTTGGCAGATCGATGATGAGTTCGTGCGTGTCCCGCAGTAGATCTTCGAGCGCGTACAGATAGTCCGCCCGCGTGATCATCTGCCTCCGTAGCATCGCGGCCACGATTTCCGTCGCCGCCCGGCGATGCTTCTCGTCCCGCTCCACGTTGTTGCGGAACAGCTGCATAGCGACGCCGTAGAAGTGCTCGGGGTTGAACAGACTGGCCACTTCCTCCAGCACGACCGTCACGTTACGCGTGTTGATGAACTCGCGGATGTTCTCCGAGAACTTGCGCTGTTTTAGCTCGGTGGCTTCGTCGATCTTGGCGTAGCTGTTGGGCGCCGGGCCTCCTCCACCAGTTGTTGCCGAACGTCCCCCTGCCGAACCCGCCGAACCGGCGGCGCTATTCTTCTCCGCCGACGCTGAAGAAGCCGACGGTTGCTGGGGCATCATGATCTGTTGATGGAATCCACCGGAGGAGCCGGCGGATGCTGAGGATGGCGGCGGTGGTCCCATTCGGTTTGTCATCCGCGGAGGCGGCTGTTGTGACTGAGGGCCTCCTCCTCCTCCTCCTCCTCCTCTGCTGCCGCCTCGATCGTGCATGTCCATTGGGCGCATGCTGCCGGACGATGGCTCGCGGGAAGATCGTGAAAAGCGATCCTCGTTCTGACTGCTACTACTTCCGAAGCGTCCGTACCGATCGCGCTCCATCGAGCCTTTATGGTAAGAGTCCTTATTACTGCTACTACTAGCGTAATTTTTGTGACTACCGCTACGATCACGATCTCGATCACGATCACGATCCCGATCCCGATCCCGATCACGGTCACGATCCCGGTCACGATCCCGATCTCGGTCCCGATCACGGTCTCTTCCGTTGCTATCGCGATCGTTTCCGAAACTACCGCGACTGCCTCCGAGGCTGCCGGATGATGCGGCGGAACCTGCCGGGCCACTGTCATCGTTACCGAGCGGAGCGAACATGTTGGTTTTCCACTTCTGGTAGTTCGAGGCGTTGCCGAGCTGAGACGTGTCCACGTTCACCGAGAATAACAGCTTCTTTGGATCGATCGGAATCGCGCGGTTCGTGCCACGATTGCTCGATACGGGCAGGAATCCGTCATCGTCCGCCTGTAGACGGCTTCCCTTGCCGGAGCCGCCACCACCGCCGCCGCCGCCGCCGCCTCCACCGCCACCACCACCACCACCTCGTCCCAGGGTTCCCTGGTTGTAGCCCGTTCCGGGGCCACCGCCGGAAGACATCTTCCCGAACGTTCCACCACCTCCGCCGCCGCCGGCACCGGTAGCGTTGCGCGATCCCATCCGACCCATGTCACCGCCCATGTAGCCGCCTCCACCACCACCACCATCCTTACCCCCGCGGGGCATGAAATTCAACAAGTTGATTTGATTCTGCTCCGACTCGGCCTCGCGCGCGATCTGCGAGAGTGTCTTCTGGTTCAGCTCCTGGCGCCGCGGGATCCAGCGACTCTTGCGTAGGTCTATCAGGTCCTGGATCATGAACCGGATGCGGCTGCTGATCTTGTGCTTGTCGCGCTTGCGCACAATCTCTTCGAGCCGCTCGAAGTACTGGTCCATTGACGTCCACCCTGCGGCGGCTTTATCCTTTTCCTTACCCTCCGTCGCCGCCTTGGCCCGATCCTTGCTCTCCTGCTCCATCTTGCCGCCGATCGTGGTCAGCAGCTTGCACAGACACTCAAGTGTCTCCTCATTGTACTGATCATCCTCCTGCTTGGTCAGCAGCTGGTCGATGCACTGGTGCATGATGCGCAGCGCCAGCTGCCCATCCTTGTACAGCTCACCGATGAACCGCACCGTACCGACCGCTCGTCGGCGCACCTTCTGTTCTTCTTCCTCCAGCTGTATCTTCAGCTCCTCGAACTCATCCTTGCCGAGATGCTTGCACTCTTCCAGCTTTGCACGTCGCTCGCGAATTGCCGTCGCCTGATCGTTCCGCCGGTTGACAAACTCCTTCTGGCACTGGGCGAGCAGGCGCGTCCGGAAGCTGATCGTGGTGGCACCGATCGTCGTGATCGAGCCGACCTCGCGACACATCCTCGAGTACGCTTCGGCAAAGTTTGGCTCCGAGATGGCCTTCTCGAACACCAGTCGGATGCAGCTGTCGAGCTGGTCCTCCGTATTGATCTTCAGGTCCTTCACCTGCTGCACTAGCTTGACGAAATTCTCCGGCGTCAGCTTGTTGAGGATACTGCGTACCTTCGCCATCAGTTTCTGCGTTTCACGCTCCTCCTCCTCGACGTTTTCTTGCGTCTGCAGCATGTGCGGGCGCCAGGCGTTCGCGCACGCATTGAGCTTCACCTCCTCGTTCAGCTGCAGGTTCATCTTGATGATCTTCGAGCCGGTCTTGGTCATGCCCGACTGCGACTGCTTGCCGCCGGACTGCATGCCGCCTCCTCCGCCCGACTGGCTTCCGTTACTGCCCTGCTGCGACGAACGCTTCACGTACTGATGCCGGACGGGATTGTTGTGCTGGCCCATGTGCGACCCGCCACCACCGCCACCGCCGCCGCTCTTCATGAAGTTCGGCATCAACGAGTTTTCATTGATCTTTTGATTGTTGCTGTAGGCGTTGCCACCACCGCCACCCATCGCGTTCGAGAAGTTGGTTCGTACCAGCACGTTCTCGAGGCTGTTCAGCAGATTGGAAGGTTTCTCCAGGGCGGGGGCCGCGTTCTTCAGCTGCAAAAGCTGGTCCCGCGAGTACTTCTTCTTGCCGGACGGGTTCTCCGGGCTCCACTGGTCAGCATCGTAGTCGATGAGCGTGATCGACTTGCTCTTCTTTAGTGCCGGCGGTATATTTGCCGGTTGCAAAGTCGTCGGGCTGGGTTTCACAGTCGAGTCCTTTCCTCCTCCGCTCGTTGCTTCCGGTGCCGGTGCCGGTGACGACTTGAGTGGTGCCACGACGTCCGGTGACACCACCGCGGTAACTAAGTTACGATTGTCGTCCAAACTACTACTACTGTTTGCGACATTTGAGGCCTCGTTGCTGGCCACATCCGAAGCGCCGAGGCCCTTCTTCTTCGCCGGTTCGGCTGGCATGATTAGCTCAGCAGATTCACTTTTCTTCTTCGTCGTTTCCGTACGATCCGATTCCCGATCTGCGTCCGTCGGCACCACTTCGCTGATCGCGTTGACATTACCGGCTCCGGCTGTTGGTGCCGCGGCGTTAACTACCGGCTCTGCTGCGGCCACAACCTTCTTCTCGCCGCCAACCTCACCTTTTATCGAACTTAAGTTTCTGGTGTACTCCACATTATTGTTAATTAAATTATCATTATCTATTTTTTCCTTAGCACTAGATTCCTTATTTAAAAACTTCGCCGGCTGTACAGCGGGGGAGGAAGCGATAGCAGCGGCAGCTGGTGCCGCCGTGACCGCCTCTTGCTTCGTAATCGAAGCATCAGCAGCAGTAGTGGCAGTAACGGTCGACAACTCAGCGACTACTACAGCAGCTCTATCCGTCTCGTCGGCAGCTTCCGCTTCGGTGGCGGCTTCGGGAACAACGGCCGCGACTTCCTTCTCCTCTACTACCTGCTCCTCCTGTTGCGGAGTCTGCTGCTGGTCGACGACGGTTGTCGGATCTCCAACCATATTCAATTTCGCTACACTATCCGCTAGCTCATCGGTGGCGGCGGTGGCGACTGAAGCCGGGCGGCCACTGCCTTCGATGCTAGACTGCGGAGGCACCACGTTTGCGTTCTGTTTATCCGCTTCCACAAGCGTCTCCTCCTCCTCCAGTCGGCGTTCCACGGAGGCTTCTTCTCGCGCGGGCACATTATCTACCTCGCCCCTTCGTACGACACCGACGGTTTCACGCTCGACACTCCTGCTGCTGCTAGCGCTTTCTACCACAGCCACGGGTGGGGGCGGATTGACGGCTACCATCTGCTGCTGTGTTACGGGCGGCGGGGGTAGACTGGCTGCCGCTACATTGCTGTTTGCGGTGCTACTGCCAGTGTACACGAAAGGTGCGGCATCCGTGGACAGCGTCGATTCGGTGATCGATTTCTCCGAGATGGTACGATATCGCCTATCGCCACCGGTCGTCGCCGCCAGCACCGGTGGTGGTGGTTCTGTCATGTAGTTAGCAGCCATTGGAACGCCGCCTACTAGCTGCGATGGATGATGGTGAGCTGCTGCTTGCGGAACTACATGCTGAGACATCATCTCACTGTCCATGGCGGCTAGCGTGACTCCTGACGGATGACTGCCGGGTGGGGCTATCGGGACTCCTGCGTGCGCCTGTGCGTGTGCATGGGCTGCTGCCGCCGCCGCTTGGGCGTGGGCTGCTGCTACATGAACGGCCGCCACATTATGCTGCTGCTGCATCGCATAAGAATGGTGATGCTGCTGTTGCTGTTGATGTCTTTGCTGCTGCTGCTGCTGATGATGATGATGGTGTTGATGCATTTGCTGCTGTTGCTGCTGTTGCTGCTGCTGGTGTTGATGTGGATGCTGCTGTTGCTGCCCATGATGGTAGTGATGGTGGTGTTGCTGTTGTTGCTGCTGCTGCTGTTTCATTTGCTGATGCTGATGCTGATGTAAACCGCTCCCATCGGGGATGGGTTTTTTCTTCTTCGTGTAAGAATTCGGTATCTCGACCGAGGGCCCGTCGGACATGGCGGATACGACCGGTGTGCCCGTCACCGTCGCCATATCACCGGCAAGATGCGGTGGCAGGTGAGGTGGCGGGTGCGAGTGATTCATCATTTTCAAATTAGGAGCATTTACCACGTACATCTCATGCGGATGGCCCGGACCGGGCGGTGGTGGTCCACCCGGGACGGCCTGCTGCTGTTGCTGCTGCGGAGGCGGTGGAGGTTGTTGTTGCTGCGGGTGACTTGTGTGGCCCGCTAGAAGCATCTGCGGTGGTGGCTGATGATGCATGTGTTGCGGGGGTGGAGCGACCATTGATGCTGGTACCATAGGCGACGGAACGGCGACCATTTCCTGTCCAGGTTGTTGTTGTTGTTGTTGTTGCGCGGTGTAATCCGCATACTCTGGCTGCTCGCCCATTTGCGAGGCGGGTGTGACACTCTGTGGCAACTCCGCCGGTACGGGCGTGCTACCTGTCGAGGAGACCGACGGTGCTGCAGTGGAAGAAGCGGTGGCTCCTGACGAACCACCACCACCACCGCCCGAGGAAGTATCATTGAACATATTCTGCAATATGTCCTGTTTTGTGACGGGATCGATGATGCACAGTGCGTGCTTGCGCTTTTCTCGCTTGGCTGGTTGTTTCGTTGGCTCCCCTTGACCGCCACCACCTGGGCCGACGCCGACGCCTACACCCATACCGACTGCACCACCGCCCGGTTGCAGATGTGGCGGAGGCGCGGCAATCAAATTCGATATCGGAGAGTATGATGCATGAGGCTGAGAGGACACGACGGCCACCTGAGCCGCCGTTGCCGCCTGTGGATGTTGGTCCAGCGGAGCACTGAGCTGGGCAGTGGTTACCTGCTGTGGGGCCTGCGGGGGATGCATGTGCTGTAGCATTTCGTGAGGCACCTGCATCGGTGCCGGCTGCTGATTCGGTTGCGGAGGCTGCGACAGCGGTAATTGCGAGAGCTGTGTAAAAAGGACATACGCACAATCGTTAGCATTGAGGGTGTTTCAGGGGGATGGCTGCTGCTAGAGCTACGGTAGTTACATTGACTATGTTGTTGTCTGCTCCCGGCTGCCGGCGTCCTCCCGCCGATTGATGCTGATTCGGCACTACCGAGTACATGTACGGCGGATGTTGGTACACCACCACGTTGTTCATGTTTGGCCAGTGACCAGCCGGTAACCGCGGCATCGGCTGCATGTAGTTAATCGTCATCGGCATCTGCTGGTACGGGGGCATCGGTATTCCGCGTGGCCGTGTCGACTGATTCGAGCCCGCCCCGCGGTACACGGCCTGCGGGTAGAGCGGACTCTGCTGCGAATGCTGATTCATCATCGCATTCTGGGGATTTCGATTATCTGGAGGTTGCTGCTGCTGCTGCTGTTGCTGCTGTTGCTGCTGCTGTTGTTGCTGCTGCTGTTGCTGCTGCTGCTGCTGCTGCTGGGACGAGGGGGTCCCCGATGCCATGCTACGTATGACCGTACCCGGCGGCAACGGCCCTCCACCACTTTGCATTTTGAAATTCCAGACGTCACACTAGACAGAGCATACTTCTTTGCTTGTCACGACGCGGAACTTTCATTGAACAGTAGCACTGCAAATAATAGTGACGTATCCACCCCAGGGGGGAGAGAGATGAGTTTCCCCCCGCAGGAGAAAAAAAAGGAAAACGGGTGATCAGATTAAATTGCACTATCCGAACGCTTTTTCGGGTTTCGTTGTTCGCTACCGCTTTTACTGGAATGTACTGAGCTTTTTTTTCTCTAACTCTTTTCTAATGAAACCTTTCTCCCCGGCTACTTTGATACTCGGCAGCAGCGACACGTTACCAACCAACCACACCGGAATCGCACACGCACGCATTCTCTCGGGGCACAAATAACAAACAAAAAAAACCACAGATTCTCTATTGCTTCTTACCTAGCCTAACTGGACCCGTGTGAATGCCATTGAGTCATCAATAACGTTGTTCGACTGAGGACACCTCGCACAGAAAGTGCCAGTCGTCGTCGTCGTCTTCGCGAAAGGAGGAAATAGAAGCAAATATAGGTTATCTGACTGATGAACCAACTAGGCACCTGCTGCTATATTGCTGGCTAGGCCCTCTCTCGCTCTCTATCTCAAGCTGCTGCTAATGCTGCTTCGTCGAGCCGATTCGTCGATGGTGACGACGACGTTCGGCGCACGGACTTTCGACAAAAAGGCGAGTCCGCAATCCGTGCGGAATAGTTTCCTCCGATCGTTGGTAATTCGCGTGCACGTTAAATCTCCAGCAGTGCTTCCGTGTTAAGCAATTATTTTTACCACAAATTCATCGCGGTCCAGCAAAAAATTAGGCCGTGGAACGGTTTTGACAGATAGTGACGTTCAACGAAATCGATTTGATTACGTAAAAAATGCGGACTAATGTACCGACTCGCCCGTGCGGCTCTCGCTGGCAGCACTGCATCGGACGGCAGCACTGATAGCAGTGATTGCGCTTGCTGAAATACCCTCGGTGCGGGTAAGTAGGTGCCCAATGGGCTACATTAATTCATAGTATAAATTATCAACCATATGCAGATAAGAACATATGATTTTGGAGGCGAGAAAATTCATACAAAATGCGAATGCATCACCGGGTCGGCATAATGTGTGACTTGAAGTTTGGTGACATTCGTGACATACAGTTGACCTTCAGAGGATGTGGCCGATCCTCTCGGTGGTACAATACCGACTAAAAATACGTTTATACCTCCATGTGAGGGCGTCTAAACAGAAGTAGCGTTAGAAAAATAATTTTCATTCCACGTTTTTTGAATGATTTTAAATATCTTAACGCCAACATTGGAATATTAAGATATAGAAATTGCTTAATGCCTAAAATTTATGTTTATACATTGGTGACAGAAATATTGTACGAGGAATATTCAATAATATTGTAAATTCTTGACAGCACATTGATTAAAAAACACGTTTTCTCTCAATTTGAATATGAACATTTGAAAAAAAATGAGTCAATTAAATAATGCATAAATACCTTGGAATCGATACAATGTGGTGTTTCGACTTGAGCACTGAATGTAAAATTCCATTTAACCCGTAGATATGGAAGTAAGGAGGAATTGTGAGAATCGTGTCTTTGCGATCAACTGTAAAAACAATTATACAATAGTTGGTGGTGTTAGAAATGTACTCGTTTGCAAAACAGCACGTTCATACTCACTATATTCCGGTTGGTAGTATTTGGAGATTGTTGGATGCGATCCTTGAGCTAGATTGGCTACCAGATTGTAGTGCGTAAGCTCAACACCTTTTGGCATTCCCGTAGTCCCGGACGAATATGGGAGGATGGCGGTCCGATGGCAGTCAATTTCAGGCAGTTCGCTTGTATGATTTTCCATCAGAAATTGCTTTAAAAAAGATTCAATATACAAACACATGCAAGCTGTGGGTAACACTGCGATTCAAGTGGCATAATATTCTCAAGCTATCAAATAGTAGACAAATTACCTCGAAGCCATAAATATTCTTGTCGACGTCGTGTTTCCCACCGATACAGATTGTTCCCCGGTATTGTTTCACCTTTTGTTTGAACAATTCCGCAACAGGTAGCAACATCGGTAACGTGACAATAGCCGTTACACCAGCATTTTCGAACTGACGACACACTTCCTCTGGTGAGTGAAACACGTGGATGAATTAAATCGACCGGCAACATTCAAAAGTCGAGTCGAAAAACATTTATTAAACACTTACCGGCTGTGTAAAGGGGATTGGCGAACGTTACGGTCAATCCAGCCATTAGACCACCATGCAGAGCTGGCACGAATTCTGGAATGTTTGGAAGCAGCAAACCCAGTACATCGTTCTTACGCATTGCGCATCCTTTTTGGGATATTAAACCACGGGCCATGCGCATTGTCATTTCATGGATCGTGCCATATGTATACGAGCGCTTCGAAGCACCACATGTCTTTGGGATTTGAATTGAATAAAAAAGCCCATCAGATACTATTTAAAACACACAAACATTATATTATACACAAAGTAAAGTAATACTTTTGTTTACGAGGAAGAAATCATAGCGACAAAATAAACATGACCAGACAGGCGTGTATGATGTAATTCTGCTTTTTTTTTCTAAAACACCCACTATCAGCTCACGATCGCAAGATCACTCGTGTGTTTGCTTCCTTAATCGGATCGAGATCAAAGTACAGGCGACTGTTTAAAATGTGCTGAATGAAAGCTAGCGAAAATAAGAGTGCTTATCAAAGCTTATCAAATTCGAAAATGACCTACTAGCGCCTCATTTGGGGTTCTTTGGTGTTAGTTGCTTTATCTCTAATTGATATTTTGTACAAGTCACTGCCTAGGGGTGTGTTTTTGCCAAATGCTAGTTGAGTATTTAAATATAAAGTGCTAATTTTCCTACACCCAAACCAAATACTCACCACAGCTGGTTTATCTGCGTACTTCTCGTATCCTTCAAAGATGTACTCGGTCACGTTCTGCATTGGGATATCAACATTCCCAAATGGAGACTGCACCAGGTTACGCTCGTAGCTAGCATGGCGTCTGCTCACCTCACTACCAAATGCACACCGCGATAAAGCAATAAGTCGACGCGTTGTCTGTGCGGACGAGGTAATAACACGCGAAATCATCGTAAAAATCCGAGCACTAGATTGCTTAGAAAGTCACAGAAAAATTGACCAAAGATTTGCTCCTCGTTCGAAACTTCCTTAACTGCAGCAGAGCTTTATGTGAACTGATCAATAGATTATAATGATTCGAAACCATTGCGATCGTTATGTCGAACTGATTGCTGCTACCGCACCCTACATCCTCTCTCTTTAATATGCTGTCCCCGCTGCAAGCAGCTGGGTGGGAATTGCCCCGTTCTGTTATCAATGAGGCACCGAATGGGGTATACCTTCAAATACACAAGCCTTCGATTAGGGTATGAAATGTGCTTGTAAATCATTTCAATGTTTCGGAAACGGTATGCTAATCCTTTGGCAGTAGCCATTACTCGTTTTATCGTTGGTCCTGCATTTCAGTTGCTTAACCTCGGTTATGATAAGGCTTTATTTTGAACAAAGTAAGTTGTATAAGTTTAACGAATTTTCTCATTGTTTGTACAACCGCCATTACTAGGCCGTTTCTTCCGTCGGTGCAACCTCACCTTCACCCGGGGATGGACTCTCGTTCTCAACTATATCTTCGTCTCCGTCATCATCCTTTTGCTCCCCTTCCTGTTCCGCTCTCAACTTATCTTGGAATTTGTTTTTCTCTATAAAAAAAAAGAATTAAATTTAATCTCCTGTTGCTACGAATTCAAATTGAAAATTGCTGCATGATAAACGCATGCTTCCTTACCGAATTTGGACAGATCGCCCCCAAGGAGTCGAAGCAGGTGCACCGTGTCGTATTGATCGACGTAAGCTCTCAAGCTGACGGCTCCCTTCCATCCGACCACGGCCAGGTTCAGTTCATCCAGTTCGCACTGTAGAATGCAGCTACCCGAATCTGAAAGTGACAAAGAATTAATGTAAATTCTCACCGGATGCATTTTCGACAGTATGCTTTACCAAAGTTCTTTAAATTTTCCTGCGTTTCAGCAGTAAGTGCCGCTATTTCCGGTGGCTTTGTTGGGTCGGTACAGGAAAGTAGCTCTATTAAATCGCTTGGCTGAACCTTTACGCGACGTCGTTCACCGATAAACGCGTTCACGTTTGCTAGTCCCTCCTGGGCTAGGCGGAACTCACACTTGATGTTTCGCGTGACACAGCGAACAAACGATTTGACGCCAAGATTTATAAACTTCACGCGTTTCTCATTCAACTGCACCAAATCGCGTACCACACTGGAGCAGAAGTAGATGTTTTTCTTCTTACCGACCTTGCAACGAGTCAGCAGATTTCTTGGGTTAAAACCTGTAAAATACAACGTGTATTGTTCACCACTGCAAAGAATTGAAAATATGGTTTTGTTTGTCACATATTGCCTATACTAACCTTCGCTGAGTTTATAGAACTCGTTTATCGACTCGAAAACGTCTTCATTGTCGTCGAAAAATACAAACGGATCTTCTTTAAATCCGCGCATGTATTTAGCTTTTTTTGTCGGTGGTTCCGGCGCTTCGGATCCTTTCGCTAGATCTTGGCCATTGTCTTCCTTAGTGTCTGTCGATTCCCATGGGAGTGGTTTCTTTTTTTCAATCAGCGCTACAAAGAATCCTCCCGTATTCTGCTGATTGGGTAATATTCGCAGACACCGATCGAGATGGAACTTTTCGACAGATTCTTCCTTCGCCGGAGGAAACATATCTGGTCGCAATACGGTTCGCTGATTTTCCGGTACCTCGTCGAAGGATTTATAGTACTTTAGCTCCTTGTGGGTGGCCGGTTCCCAGTAGGTCATCCCTTTGGAGTACTTCAGCGTTGGAAGCATGTGACCACATTCGACGATTTCCAACGAGTCATCCGTCTGTTTCAGTAGATGATGCAATACGGCCTCATTCTCGATTGGATTGAGTGAACAGGTGGAGTAAACGAGTTTTCCCCCAACTTCTAGCAGCTCGGCACCACGTTTCAATATACGGTACTGCAGTCCGTGCAGATTAGTTGCCTGGCCAAGGTTCCACTTTGTCCAGATGTCCGCATTCTTTCTCAGCGTTCCATCACCCGAGCAGGGCACGTCACAGAGCACCCGATCGAACTTTAGCGGACTGACCACACCATCCTTCGTGATTTGCATCGATGGAAAAGTGGCACTGTCCGTGTTAGTAACCATGAAGCACGGCGAATTGAGTCGCTTCGCCTGGTGCACCAACATATAGCATCGGTTATTATCGACATCGTTGGCCATCACGAAGCCGGGTGGTATTCCAGTTCCTTCGCCGGCATGCAATGATTCGATGAGCTGTGCCGTCTTCGAACCGGGTGCCGCACACATATCAAGCACCTTATGATGCGGCTGAACGTCCAGCACTAGTGGCGGTATCATAGAAACAGCTTCCTGTCGACTTATGTTACCCGAGCTCGTCTCCGAGATGAGAAAATTGTGCAGCTTGAACAGCGGCTCTGACCGACGTATATCCTTTCGGCTAAGTTCCAACTGCCAGGCCATTTCACCCGGATACCAACCGAGGCATTGGGGCGGTTCGACGTGAGCGCCTTCTTCTTCCTTGCGCAGTTCCTTTACTGCGCGGAAGTACTCATCGAAAAAGTCCCGCTTGATCAGTTTCAACAGCAAGTTTGCTTGTGCCTTCGATCCTGTGATACGAAACGTCACCGGAAGATTTTTCCTCATGTGTTCGATGAACTGATCCCATTCTTCTTCGCTACTGCAGATCTGTTGATGCTTATAGTAGGCTTCAAAAGATTCGTTCTTCAGTACGATGCTTTCGTACGGCTTTTCCCTGCGTGCCGGTGGTTCGTCGGCCTGCGGAACCAAACATGGATAAAGAAGCACGATCGCGACAACAAACAGTCATGCACTTACCTTTTCTTTATTATGACGCTTTTTCTTCGCAAACGGATTCTGTTTGTTAGTTAAATGCTTCGGTTTTCCCATGTTGACGATCGCGCGTTGTTTCAGAAAACGAAAATAAGTTTTGTGAGCTAGAAACGTAGTCCAATCGCAACCGGTGAATACGGCGTACGGCGTTTCGTGTGTCAAAAGTAAAACGTGCTGGACAGCAAGAATCGTGTAAGCAGGTTAGCTCAATTTTTTGTAATTGTGACAGGCAGCGTCGGAATAATGTTCTTCCTAAATTTTGGACGTAATATTATAACGTGCTGTAAATCATTCTTTTCCACAGATTTCTTTGCATGAACTCGTAAAGTTCTCTTTACATATGAACGTTGTGTACGCAAATTGCCATCATTATGACAAAACAAAAAGTGTAAACATCCAATTGAGGTAACCTCGTCATTTGTCCAAGCATGCCATGTGTGTTGTCAACTACTGGTACGAACATCTCGAATCTTTCTGTCCACGACAAAATTTAGTTAAATACACCAACAGTGCCAATCTTTAAAAATCTACCGAGAACTGTTCGGGCTACCCACGTTGAGAGCTATCGAGGAGCTGGAGGATAAGCAGTATATAAAATAAGTTGCGTGTTAATCTATGTGAAGATCACATTTCCTCCTACCATGCCTCTACCAAATATCTTGGTCACAGGTACAAAAATAAACATGGAAATGCATTGTACAATGTGGAATAACGTTGGATTATTGTTTTTTTTAGGAACTCCTGGGACTGGCAAGTCTGAACTGTGTCGGAAGCTCGCGGAAAAGCTCGGATTCCAATGGCAAAACGTAAGCACAATCGTGAGCGATAACTCGTTTGTCGAGGAGTACGATGAAGAATTCGAATGTCCTGTGCTGGATGAGGATCGGCTGCTGGATTTCCTTGAACCGATCATGCAAAAGGGCGGCAATATCGTCGAGTACCATAGCTCGGAGTTTTTCCCAGAGCGCTGGTTCGCGGCCGTGTACGTCGTACGCTGTTCCACCTCGATACTGTACGATCGGTTGCAGGCCCGTGAGTACGGCGATCGAAAGATCAAGTCGAACATGGAGTGCGAAATATTCCAGATCCCGCTTGACGAAGCGAAAGATGCTTATCGTAAAGATATCATTTTTGAGCTTACCAGCGACACGCAGGAAGATCTCGAGAAAAATGTGCAGCAAGTGTACGACTGGTTGATGGAGTGGAAGAAAGGAGATGCATCCAAAAGTGAAACAAAAGGATAAAGCAACTTAGGCGAAAAACCAATCATGTCATTTCTAGATTCAACTAATTGGCTCATTTAATCTTTTTTGTTATTGCACTCGAAATAGAAATCGGTGTAGAAGACATTTTGTAACACACAATCATCCAACACAGTTGAACAAGTAATCGAAGAAAAATGTATTATGTACTCTAGAAGTACGGGCCAGTACTTTTACCATACATTCGATAAAAGGTATTTTGGCGTAAGCAATCAAAATGGGTGTCGAAGGGAACCGTTATGAATATACGTATTCAAGATTTAATTTTGAATTGGCGAATAATTGAAAACCAACAGATAACCGAGATAACAGAAGAACCGCACATAGATCAAAAAGCTAAGACTTTTTGTGACACACGTGTTGAGAAACATGAACCATCAGTGAAACCAAAAATTACTAGACAGAATTAGCAAAATGTGAAAGTCCGAAACAGGAACATGCAAGTTCATAGCGCACAACGGTTATTAATTATAATTTTGTAATAAAATTTGTAGTTAAAGCACACATGCAATGCAGGCATTATCGAGTGCGTTGAGAACAAGGAATTGTAGGTTATTTTAGTGAAAGAAAACCAGTTTTAGGGTTTACTCTTACGTATACTATTTTTATTACTTGGAACAATTGTAATAGATAAATCGAAGTTTTCTACTACGAAACTAACATGATTACACCTGTTACGCTTGAGGATAACTAGAGTCAGACCTAAAACACCATCAATTCAATATGAATACAAAACTTCATAGTTCTGCTTCCCTCTAAATTCTCTCTATAAAGGCGATACTTCTAAGATTGTCCTTTTTGATCCATGTTTTTGTTCACTTGGTAGATTTGGTAATTGCTCAACGAAATTGCGTGTGGTATTGCACCACGAGTGTACAATATAAATATTGTTTAAATTTTGGGTTTCTTTTTCTATGAAACAGGAAGATAAAACAAAAAAAGTGAGAATCCCTTACTAAACCTACTCGCATACGCATCCATCTTATCGAGGCCCAACTTGCTTGGCCCGAGTTGGCACTGTTTGCATAAAATCACTATCTAAAGACAGGTATAATACTTCACATAATGAACAGTTTGACCGTTTTGATAACGAACCTACGAATGTAATTATTTTTTTTGCTGAGAGAAGTAGCGGACACGCGGCCTCTTAGCCCCAAAAAACAAAGCGCCATTTTTTGTGCGGTGGCTATTGACGGCTAGTTTTCTCTTTTTTTAGATCTTGCGCCGCTCTGAAATGATGCGAATAATCTCGCACGATTCCGAATTCTTCACCGACTCGGATCCTAAATTGCTTCCCTCGGCTCCCGGCAGATTCAAAAGAGCAACACCAGGACCGGAGTGACTGACCGGGCTGCATCCGCCGTTATCGACGGCGTCAGCCGGAAGCAGCAGTGAGCTTTCATCATTCGTTTCGCCGTCCTCGTCCAGGGCCGACTGCTTGAATAGCTGCTTCGTACTGCCGGATCTGCTCTTTGGCTGCAGCTTAGGAACCGAGAGGAACGATTTGCTCGAAACGGTGCCGCTACTGTTCGCACCGGCGGCACCACCGGAACTATTGCCGATGCTGGCCGAGCCACCGGTGCCCACGGGCACTGCAAGGCCACCATCGGCAGATAGCGTGCCGTCGCTACTCGCATCTTGGGCAGATTTTTGGTGCCTTGCCGGGTCAAATTCTGAATTAAATTGACGTGATTCGAGTTTATTTGCTGCCTGCGGGCGCGATCTACTTGACGAAGTGATTGTCGAGCTTTGGGATTCGACCGCGTCCCCATCCACCGGTTGCGATGCCGACCCCAGCAACCCGCCGGCTTCCTGAGCCCCTTTTACCACATCCCCCTTAACACCGGCCGCGACCGGTATCGTTATGTTGAAGCATTCGTCCTTCGCACCCTTGCGCTTGCCGTCGGACTGAGGCCGACCGTCGCAGGACTTGCTAAAAAGATTCGTCTTGTTGATCAGTATCTTCTTGTTAACATTTTTCGAGTTGTACTCCTTGACGGAGTTCAATCCGTCCGCCCCCTTGGCCGCTTCGGCTGCCCCCTCAGCCTTCGCTTTCGTTTCGTCTTCCGCCTCTTCCCCCTCAGTGTTGATGTTATTTTCGGCCGTTTCGTCATACGAATTGTTATTGGTGTATGAGTTGAAAACCGAGAGGCCTAGATTCTGGTTGAAATATTGTATGGTCTGACGACGCTGAATATTGCTCTTCTTCTCCAGGATCGGAGTGCTGTACGTGAAGTTCGAAGGCAAGGAAGAAACTTTGGTTAGTGGACGTTTGTGAACTTGCTTATTATCGTCGTTCAGCTGCATGCAAAGCGCCTGTTCCTCCTCAAACTCTTGCTCTCTTTCGAACTCGCGTTCCAGCTCCGTGTCAATATCCAGCTCATCTTCCATCTGCTTATGGCTTTCTTCCAGATGCTTCATCAGCACGGCCACAACCACATTCACCAACACGAATTGTGCCATCAGCACAAAGATGACGAAAAAGATCGGCGCAATGATCGTGCTGACGCAGCAGTTTTTCACGCAATCCGCCGCATCGTCGCAGTCGTCCCGCAGCGTGTCCTTCATGATGCCGTTCCAGTTGTCACCGGTGGCCACACGGAACAGCGTCAAGAAGGCCATACCGAAGTTGGCAAAGTGTGCATGCTCTCCCAAACCCTGACATGGTACCTCCTCTGAGCATTCGAGCCGTCCGAACAGCTCCACGCCCAGGGCAGCAAAGATAAAGAACAGCAGGAAAAACAGCAAGCCCAGATTTCCGACCTGTTTCCGGGGGAGAGAGACGGTTGAGAAAGAAAAAATGTAGTGCACGCCCAAGTGCTGCAGCAGAAGCTCCCGAATGCTTACCTGGGGCAATGCCTGCATTACTGTGTCCAGGAGAGCACGAATACCCTTGGCCATCTTCAGCAGCTTTAGAACGCGAGCGATCCGCAGCACGCGCATGACGCGAATGATGGTCGGATTGATCGGGATTATGTTGGTTTCCAGCTCCTCCAGCACGATGCCCACGATTGACAATATGACGATCGCTACGTCTAGCTGATTCCAGCGGTCCTTGAGATAGATTTTTGCACCAAGTGCAAGCAGCTTCATGGCCGCTTCCAGGATGAACACGGCCGTGAAGAAGTAGTTGAAGATCTTTAGCGCATACTCCAGTGCTAGCGGCATCATGTAGTACTCCATGGCCATCGTCACTACGTTCAAACCGATGACGGCTGCAATCGCCAGATCGAAGTACTTGGAGGTGACGACATTGTGAACGAACAGCCGCATCGGCGAGTAGTTGGTGTAGTAAGGCGGTTCATGCATTCCTGTAAACGATAGAGAAATTATTTAAATTTGCTCTGCCATCCTGGAAGCTAATTCAATATTTCAATATTGAACTACTTTTGCGCTTCTTCTCCATCTGCAAAGCTCGCTTAGCGGCTCGACGGATTTTCTCTTCCTTCTCCTGTTCCTCACGACAACGATGGAAGTTTTCCACCACGACACCAACGAACATGTTCAGAACGAAGAATCCGACTAGCAGTATGAAGGCGATGAAGTACAGCAACCGCCACTCGTTGTAGTTGACAATAGGCTACAATAGACAAGTAAAACACACACGAGGAAATTAGGAAAAGGATTCAACTTTCCCGGCGTTCGGTCCAGGTTTCCATACCTGCTGATCAACGCCGACTGCATCCAATCCGGTGTACATAATGTTCACCCAACCGTCGCGCGAAGAAAGCACAAACAGAGACATAAGCGCCTTGCCCAGATCGTCAAAGTTGTACTTTCGGTTGATCCAAACGTTCCCTTCGATGTCCAAGCATTCTTTCTTATTCTTCACCCCCTTAATGTTTTCACCCTCGCAGTAGTAGAATGTACCTTTGAAAAGCTGCATAAGAGGAATGGTGGTTAACTTTGCGAACGGATGGAGGATGGTTAAGCTACGGTATTCCTCACCTGCACTCCAAGTATACCAAAAATGATGAAAAA
This sequence comes from Anopheles coustani, assembly GCF_943734705.1. Lineage (NCBI taxonomy): Eukaryota > Metazoa > Arthropoda > Insecta > Diptera > Culicidae > Anopheles > Anopheles coustani. Next base: position 2,980,996 of record NC_071288.1, on the reverse strand, counting down.
GGTACAACAAATCAACACAATGTTACCGATGGGACGTAGCGAAGAAAGCAACGTCTGGACCACCAGCTTAAGACCCGGTGCGCGATTAATAACCCGCAGCGGTCTTAGTGAACGCAGCAACCGGAACACTCGCAAAATACCGAAGATTCGCGGACTCGATTCGCTTATCAACGACATAAGAAGGTCCACAATCGAGATGATAACCAGCGAGCCGTCCATGATGTTCCAACCGGATGTGAAGTACGCATCCTGGCCGTAAAACAATCCCGCCGAGACCACCTACAAGAAGTGGATAGAGAAAATGTCCTATAAGAAATGCATGTTACGGCGGAATGTTTGGTATCCTTTACCTTGATAAACATTTCCACCGCAAACACGACTGTGAACACGTAGTTGGCAGTGGAGAGAAAGTAGCGTTCGGTGCAGTTTGGAGGAATGTTGGGTCGTTCCATAGCCAACGTAATGCAGTTAAGGGCGATGAACAGCAGGATAACGTTATCGAACCACTTTTGGTTCACGAACCAGGTACAAATCTGGCGGAATCTGTGGCATCCGGAGGAAAAGGGAAGTCCTATTAGTGTCTATGGAATATTTTGATAAGATCTAGCATTAGCTGCTAACCTGTTATGCTCGGGAAAGATGTACAACGTGTACGTCTCGTGATCATCCACAAAATTGTGCGGAGTAACCATTCGGAAGAATTGCTTCAATCTTCCTTTTCCCTTTTTCTTCGGTGTACAGCTACCGTTCCGCGACATTCCATCCGGCAGATCGGTACTGTTGCCTGCAATCTTGAAAGCGTTCGAGGACTTCTCCAGCTTGCCTTTGATCATTTCGTCCTGCAGCTGTTTGATCTCTAGATTGCGGATGCTACTCATTGGCGATTGCTTGTGGTAGGCCTGCTCAAAGGAGGACATCCGGCGTCGATTGTTGGGCGTACGGATGTCGCAGAGTCGGAGGGAATTTTTGCGATCAAAGTAGTACTTGGTGCTGCCGTTGTTGTAGTAACAGCGTGGGTGCGACGTACTGCTCAGGTTGCTGGCAATACTACTCGCTCCACTATCCACTTTAACCGAAGATGACCGCCTCACTGAACTTCGGCGGCGGTGATTCGCCTGCTTCGATCCCTGCGTATCGTTCTGAATGCGATTGCTTTTCTCCAACAGCGGATCGTGGGTGCGTCGATCGGATAAACCTACGGACAGATATAAGAGATCCACAATAAGCATAGTCCGCGAATTGCTGATTTGTTGCTGGTATATTTCCATTACCCTTCGGTTGGGAAAGTATCTTTCCGTTGTTCAGCATGCTCTCCTCTGTTGATGCTTGTCGCAGAAGTCCAGTACTAGTAGCACCGGCGAGTGTACCGCCGCTACTCGCGTCATCTTTGGTTCTCATCACACCTGCCGATTCCGTGCTGGCCTTTTCAAGCTTCTGTGTTTTGGCTTGCTTTTCCTCCGCCAAACGACTGTCGGACGCTGTTGTATGATTCTTGTCGTGCTTCTTGCGCATCTCGTTCAATACTGGCGTACCCTCGAAGAACGAACGATCGTCCAATGCTTTCAGTGAACCAAGTATAGAGGGTGGCTTTAGCAGAGACGAGTTTTCTCGTTCATATCGCTCGAAATCGGCCTGATCCCAGTCCTTAAAGCTGGTACCTGATTCCATCGTACCATTCGGGGAATCTTGCGGCGTGGCGGCAGTTGTGGTAATGATCGGTGGCTCCTGCACTTGAATGTTGTACAATTTCAAGGATTCCGTTTTCTTCTGCAAAAGTGAACAAGTAAAATGAGTGTAACTTGAGGATAAAATGGAAGCATCTTGTCGACGTACTGCTTTAATTTTCTTGTTTGCGTGAGGTTCCGGTTTCGAGACATCCTTTTCCTTCTTGTTCTTCTGTGCCACATTCTTGGGATCTTCATAGTTCGGTTGGAGTAGTCGTTGCTTTTGAATGTTGCACTTGATGTCAATATTTTTCACCTGAAAATATATAAGCATCAGGGCATAATTCACGATTTATTTGTTCCACCGCTATGCTGGAAAAAGGCGTACCTTGCTGAGTTCTTCGACGCTGTACCATTTTCCTCGGGAACCATTGTAGCTATCGGTTGTGGACGATTCAGAATAACTCCTCTGATCGTCATATACCTCCATGCTCTGCTCCTGAGCAAGGGCTTCCGCGTTCAGCTTAGCTTTCACCAGCTCCCTCTGTTCACGCTCTCTTCTTTCGTTTCGCTAAAAAATGTCACAAAATAAGGGATTTCGATTCACTCAGATAAACCTAAGCTGGTGCACATAACTAATGGCAGATACCTCTGAGCTGAAACCTTCGACGAGGATAGCCACCAGCAAGTTAAACAGGACATAGTTGCCAAAGGTCATCAGCGTGACAAAGTAAAGGGCGGCCCAGTGGCTCGTTTTCTCCATGCCATTAAAAAGCACCACGTTCCAGTCTTCCTGCGTAAGGATCTGATCGGGAAGAGAAGGTGGCGTAACGCCCCGTGGGCTTATTATAGTAAGCTTTCGCGAACATCTTGTCAAGAGTGACGACACAACATACAGTTCAGTACGAGAAAAGTTGATTGTGTATCGAAATCACATCGAGAAGGTACAACAATAACACGTAGCAAGTTTTATTACAATAGAAGGGAGGAATAAGTTGTAGAGAATGTAATAGTCTACCGAAATCAAATGCATTCCAACTACAACACCAACACTACTGCACTACAGATACTGCTATAGTCATATATTGTGGGATTATGTTCGATTATGTTTAGCGATGGAAAATAAATGCACACAAATTTTGCATAAAAATAAAATTTTTTTACCCGCCTACAGAAAAGTTCTCTAAAATAGAATAACATGGTTATCGTAATCGAAGTTGTGTAATATATTTTCAAATATGAATCAATCTCATTGAAAATTTAGCATTCAAAGGAAACAAAAACACGGTATGAAAAACGTTCTGTCATGGGGAAAAGAGATGGTTTCTATTCTACGATAAATTATAACGTCGAATGATAAGACGTTGAAAAGGCAGTCCGCAACATTCTAAAATGTATAAATTTAAAAATTTGAATACATAACTCTGAAGACAACATCGATGCAGATATACGGCAAGAACGACATTCACAGCGACGCTGGTTAACTTGAACATGCACACTTTTGTTTCACATACATTTACAACGTAAAAGGGAAAACGTTTGAACTTGTACTTTCTGTACCAACTTTATATGCAAATTTAGAATAACAGTAAACATGAAAAGATGCATAAGCGAAAAGGATAAAAAGATTGGAGATTTGGAAAGGCTGTGATGTTGGGGCGATGTACAAGTTTTGGCTAAAAGCGTTGTCGAAGCAAGAATCTAGTGATAGAGAAGCACATTATACATACTCTGTACTACCGATTGTTATCGACTTTAAAAAATCTGTTACATTGCTAAAGCACTTATACATACGTAGGTAAACTCACAGGTCCAATATCACGAGGAATAATAACCAGGTCGATAAAAAGTACACGGCAAAAATACAAAAAATCGCAGAACGTGTGTGTACAACACGCTTCTTACATTTAAAAAAATATGATTAGGACGACTAAGAAAGAGCGAGTATCATACGAATTGCAACAATAACTTGACAACCGACTGTAGGACAATGTTTATGTAATAGAGAAAAATAAAACGGACACGCATACACATAGGAGACGGCGCAAAGAAAGTAGCGCGGAACGGAACACGGGAAGTTTTGTGTAAAGATCTGCACTTACTTGGAAGACGGTCACAGTGGCCCAGAGGATATTGTTGAAATGTTTTCTGTCACATTCACATTGCGGATGCTTGGAGACAATTTCTGGACAAGTACATTCCCTCTCTTTCCCGCTTTCTTCGACAAACTTACAGAACTTACCTCCAAAAAGGTACATGCCAAGAATGCTATAAATTATGGTATGTATATATAATTATGTTTTAGAACGATGCAAAAACCAATATCACTAAGCATTCATTTATCAATATGTTTTCAACGATATCGCGACTAACGTTGTGGGACGACATGATCAGCATTGCATTTGAATGTTCGTTTTGGGGATGTATAAAACGATCTTGTACGAATCCTTTTTTTTTCTGCATGTGATCTTTACTTTTGTGCATGAAACTCCAAATTAATTATTAAAAAGATTGTTTCCATTACGTGTTTGCTGCCTAGCTGACCACGTCGTCTACAAAGTTTTGTTTGTTTGTATGTTTTGTTTGTTTCCATTTAGTTTTTCAACTGTTTCTACATTCCTTTTTCTATATACTTTCGAATAATTGTTTTTTTTTTGCATACATCCGTTTATGAGTAGAAGAACTTTAGATAACATATAGTATATGTAAGCTATTTTCGTGGGACTTCTCGTAAAGTTTAACATAGTTCTCAACACAATGCACGTTTTATAGTACATCCGAGAAAGCTACAGGCCACATGAAAACATGCAATCGAAAATCGAACCATTTTGATCGCGGAGGACAAAGCATCCTAGTGTCCCCCCCGTTGGCCACTTCACGGCCGGATGTATGCAGTGCAATTAAACCGAAGCAATACAAGTGTAAGCTTACATTACTTCGCAATTTTGTATTATCAGGTATTGATATGACTTTCTGGCAACTACTTGTTTATTTATACTATGGAACAGTGAGGGTTTGATTTGGATGTTGCGATTAACTGTTGCTTTGTTTTTTGCGTTATAGTATTGTTTAACTGGCAGTTGAATTATTTGTATCGGTTTTGTGTATTAATTGGTGTATTAATTGGAAGGTCATCGTTCTATACTCTGGGTGTTTGCGGTCTGTTTAGCAAGAATGGCTAAAGTGCTCCTATGAATTTGGTTGTGATTGTGTTTTGCAGCTTTTCTGTTAATTTTAAGATACCATTAGAGTTTTGCTGAACTCATTTTATATTCTAAATAGATAATACGTTACATGAAGACCTTGAATGTACAACGTAGGTTGTGGCTTGTACAAACTGCTCTGCTAATTGTAATTGTCTGCATGAAGGTGTGTTGTTTCTTATTGTATGCCGAATTATTTGAATGTAATACAATGCTGCAACATCGTGACGAATTCATGAACGCAAGATCAAACAAGATTTAGAAAAGAATGAAGAAGAAATTGAGAAAGAGGAAAAGGCAAACACAATGCATGCAAAGAAATGGCAGAATGAACAAACTTTCTTATACATTAAGAAAAGTCTCTTTGCGGTTTCTCCTATTGGTTTTGTTCTGTTGAATATTGTTGTTGTCGCTGTTAGCTGTGGGCTTGCAGTGGGGTTTTTTGTTTAAACTTTGAGTGGACACACTATGTATGTGAGGTTAATATCTGTGGCACGATAAGTAATAGTACTAGGGCGTGTGTGCATGAAGGCAGATATGTCTGTTCATCGCGTGTTAGAATCCCTACCGTGTCCCAATGGCCGGACACGGGTCGTATTTCTGAGACTTTGATTTATTTTTTGTAGGCTAATGTAAGTTAGATGATACAATTATACAACTCATGCGCTGTAAAAGGTGACGAATGATTGCATCTCCATTCCTTAATATACATAATGAAAATGGTAATGGTAATCATATCAACGCATATACAAGCAGAATATTTTGGTAATTTATGTCAAGTAACTATATTTTCAGTGTGTACAGTTAGTAAGATGTTCATGTATGAAAATAGTACATTAGTATATCGACCTATCCAATGCCCAACAATTTCAATCAGAGGGAAAAATAACGATTCTAGCAAAAGGAGCATTCGTGCTGAATTAGTTTAAAAAAGAAACTTGCGCCTCGGAACTTACCTTCTGGAATTTGGATTAATGTACGTATATAAATATACATATAATTTTGTTTTGCTTTGATCAGTTTTACCGGGTTTGTATATCTACAGAAGTATTTAGCTGAGATGTTTTTGATTTGTTTTCCGCCTTTTTTCAATGGGAAATGATTTTGCACAGCCTTTTTTTTAAATGATTTTGCACACCGAGCAAGTAAGTACTATACAAATTCCATGAAAAAGAAATATAAAACACTCTGGCGCCACGATCTGCGTTTTAGTTTACGATGCAAATACTCAGACTGTGTGTTCCAATCCATTCGCATCCAATAGTGAGTTACACATGATCAGAGGAGAGTGTGTGGAACCTCAAACACATTCATGTATGTTACCGGGAGCAGAGTTAGAGAACGGAAAATGTAAAAAAAAAATGAAACACAATCCCACTAAGATGTTAAACTGAAAATCGCGCAACATGGGTAAGCAAACTGAAGAGAGATTAACATAATAAACGAACATAACGGGAAAAGTAGTAAAAGGAGTAGATTAATCTTTTTACATACACACACGCACACGAATTCCACCAATGCCCGAGTGAATCTTACGGGAAAGGTGCAATGCATTACTGGTTTTTACTTTTTTTTCATGATCAAGAAAACGTACACGATCTGTTGAAGTTGGTGAGAACTAGGCCGAAGCAGCGATCATGTACCTTTCATTACAATTACTTACGGAATCTACTATTGACTAGTCAGTATTAGGAGCATGGTTACGGAAAGGGATATTAATTAAAGGTGGGAGGGGAATCTCGTAGGCTCACGAGGACAGAACATTTTCCATTATGCAACGATACTGAACGAACCAGCAAATTTCAGATGCTTATCCAATCACGATATAATGGGCGGTACATATTAGTAAACAACTGGAAAAAAGGTACTGGGACGTCAAAAAACGAGTTGTCCAACGAATAAGGCTGATAAGATAACGTAAACTTAAAGGGTAACTAAACGTTAACGAGTGCATAATTTTCAAAAGGTTTTCGTTCCAAACAATATATGCATGTACAACGTGAAGCAAGGATAGTTATGTTGATGGGAAGTATTATTATAACGTTATTACGTATTGAATTAAAAAACAATCGGGGTGGGGAGGAGAAAAAAGGAAGAAGTTACAGAAGTGGTTGAGTTTAAATACCTGAAACACTGTCACCAGGGCCCACAGGAGGCTGTCAAAATTTTTTCTATCACACTCCACCTCTCCTCCGGCCGCCTCGTTTTTTTCGCAGAACTTGCAGCCAAATAGGTTCATTCCAAGTATACTTAGGAAACAGTGGATGATGGATTGAGTTGATTATTTTCTGAGCGCTGATGGTTTGCTTTTTTTTACGGTTTTTTTTTTGTTTTGGTTGGTTGGTAAGTTAAAAGTACGCATAGTATGATGGGTGGTAATGGGGTTTTTTTTGCGTTATCGCGTAAATCAAATTAATGTCAGTCGGCTAACGTTCGCTCTAGGCAGTTTGGCTGAAGCTTCATAGGTACAATGGTGAGGTGCGGTGCATCGCAAAATCAGGAGCAAATTGCACTAGGAGATATTTGCACAAGAATATATTTATACGGGACCTCAATTGGCTATGTTTACAACGCAGAGTACAACTATGTATGAGGAAAAGAGTGCTGCCTGCCGATGCCGCGAGTACCGCGAAGATTATTTATTGTACAAAGTCAATAGATGGATAGACATGAACGAAGAAAGACAGAAAGAGAGTGAGGTATAGAAAGGGAGGAGAAAGAGAGAAAGTGAAAGGGAAAACCCGCGGTGCTCGATTTAAACACCTTATCACAAGAAAATGCATTTACACCAAGAAAGTGCCATTACTGAGATATGGATGTAGAGTAGAAAAATCGTCCATAAATGGAAAACAGGTTTTGCTTTTCTGTCAGTTTCATCTTTCGCTAAAACCACAGTATGGATGTTTGTGGTTTAAGATTTTGTAAAATCGAATCTCTTTTGAACGTGACGACGTATGACATCCTTCCTTGATTAATAACCAATATAATACAGGTAAACGTCGTTTGTTTAGCACCTAACTTGTTTTTAATCTTTAGCTTGTTTGCTTATTTGTTTCATTGGCTTCTTTATATTTTGATACGTTTTTTTTTAAATAAAACCAAACGGATGCGCTACAAGAACCAACAAGGATTCACTTACCTGAATATAAAAATGAAGAGTATCAGAAGGCTAAAGAAGATGGCAACATTGTCCATAGTGCGCAGCATGACAAACAGCTGGCGGCGCAAGTTGGGCATAAATCGAACGAGTTTCAGGATCCGCAGCAAGCGGAACGTTCGCAGGACACTTAGGCCCGAGTTGCCTTGACCTTCGCCGAGGTACGCTTGAGCCAATTCGACGATACTAGAACATAAAGCAGCAGAGTTACATTGAAGTTCGTCTCCCAAGGGATCACGATATCGTTACCTAAGAATCACGATCACTCCATCGAACACGTTGAAGCCGTTAGCGACGTAGCGGAATGGTCCTTCGGCGATTACCTTGAGCACCATCTCGACGGCGAAGATGGCCGAGAACACGATATTGCTCGTTTCGACTATTGCCGTCAGTTCGGCCGGCTGATCGTGGTACTCGATTCCCATCGAGAGCGTGTTGATGAGGATGGCCAGTAGTATGCCCTGCTGGAAGTACTTGTGGTCGACCAACTTTTTGACGACGAACCGCGTTACATGGCAGCACTTTCGAAAACAACGCCACAAGGCTATCAGGACGCGCACGCACTTGGATCGTTTCGGTGACTTGTCCTCGTCCAGTCCTTGGTTTTGGTAGAACTCGTAACAGCAGGCAAACTCATCCATGTTGATATTGTTGATGCCCGTCATCGGTTCGAAGCCACTGCGCGATGGTTCGTTGCTGGACTTACTGCTGAGCCGTTCGATCTCCGGCAGTGGAAGGTTTGCCTGGTTGGTCACTGCAGGTTGACTCGTGAGAAATCGTGTCGATTCGTTCCCTCTCGAGCGTTTCAGCGAGGTGTAGAATGATTCTAGCGTGGTCTGGCCCGTCGGAAGTGCCGCAGAAAAGGCTACGGAGAACGCCAGTAGCTCCTGGCATGTCATGGCGTCCGTAAGACAGAGGTCCGAATACTCGTTGAACACGGTATTGACCGTTTGCAGTGAGTGAGGCAAGTTTACCTGCAATGGGACCTGGAAGAATATGAGTGCTTCCGTGATAGTAGGGCTCAAGAGTTAGATATACTCTACATGCGTTAGCTCATTACCTGCCAGATGCTCCCATCACCCGCTTGTGTCATTTTCTCCACACAGTACACATTCTTATCTTGCGGTGGTTCTGTAATGGTTGGAGGTGTATGAAGCACTACATATTCGTTAAACATAACGGACGATCTTCGTCTACCTGCTGACGGAGGACTGAGCAAGCTTGGCATACAATGATCCTGCAAGGCAAAGGCGTCAATGAGACGGTCGAATTAGTACCGAACTTGTTAAGATCAAATCCCCTTCCAAGATCACTCCACTTACTTGTCCGTTCGATTGATCTTCATTGTTAATTTTTAGTAGCAGCACTTTCTGGCGGTCTTCATTTAAAAAGTTGGTCGAATTATTGAGCGCATTATTTTTGATGTTCTCCAGTGAAACGATCTCCGACACCTCGGGTGAGGACACCTGGTTCTCGCCGCAAACTGGTCCACCACCGTCCGTGTTGTTGTTGTTGGTTGCGGTACGGTTGATCGAAAGGTTCGACTGCAGATGGTCCTGCTTGACAGTCTTTTGCTGCAAGTTGGTAATCGAAGAGTTCGCCAGCATCGCACTCATTCGCGGACACTTTGGGTGGTGTGCTTTGATTTTGTTCGGTGAGAGCGTAATCGTTTCCGGCGTGCATGGGATGAGTCCTTCCTTTCGCCGTTGCATGTGATACCTTGAAATGGAGCATGCAAAACATTCATATGTGTAGTAAGGTCCCTGGCAATGCACTACATTCAGTCTGCTACTGGGTGCTGATGGAAGAAAATGTAGCAACAGGTTCTTTGCACAAAGCAATGCTTGTAGAAGGGGCCGTAACACGTCGTGCACGATTCGGAGTGCCTTGCTTAGTTGTGTTATGCAAAAGGGGTCTATGAAGGGGTGGTAGCAAGTATTCGAGTAAGCAAGCAAGCCAGCAAAGGGAACCTCACAACCCAAACAAGTAGTTTGGGAATGGACAAATCATAATCAAAGCTCCTGGGTCCACGACCTCGATCCCTTGGGAAATGGATTTCTTCCTTCGCTAGAGTGCTTAGTGGTTTAGTTGTAAAACAGCTCATTCATACTTATACAATCGTAACTTCTTAATGATGCGGCGCTTGAGTCGACGGTAGAGGTGCGCGATGTACTTGACGATCTCGGCGTAGCACGTCGTCGGCTCGGAGTTGTTGGTGCTGGACGCCAGCGTTGACGACGAGGTAAACCTGGCCCGCTCCTGTCGCATGCGCTCCATTTCGCGCTTTTTCGTCTCGGAAAACTGTGTCGCGATAACGACGAGGCAGAGGTTGATCATGAAGAACGAACCGATCTAAGGTGGGAAGGGTGAAAAGGAATCCAATTACACTGCAGATACTAAATGGATGAAGTCGATTACGAAGGGATGAAAATTACCACAATCAAGAGCACAAAATATATCCAATCCCAGAAACTGTGTGCGTCTTGTACGTAGTACATGATGTCTGTCCACCCTTCGAGAGATATAACCTGAGAAGGAGTATGTATACATTTGGGAAGTTATAGCAATTGTTGTGGAACTATTGCGCGCAGGAACGCTGGATACTCACAAGAAATATAGCGACCCAAGCAAGCCCGATATTGTCGAACGATATAGTCCCTTGGAAGGGGTTGTTCCCAAGCTGCGTACAGTTCGTATAATACTGATTCCAGTTAACACACGCCGTCGCTGTAGGTTCATTTTCGGAATAAGGCAAAGCACTGTCTGTGGATCGGAATAAAATGCACGTGGTTATAGGACCTAGGCCCGATCGAGAAGATCGAAATGAGTTCTTGATTGTGTTCAGATTACATTACCATTGCACAAGAGTGGTCCTATTCGATACGGGGGAAGGTTCTGACACAGGTGCATACCGGAGTCCTCGGGCTTGGAACAGATGTAGTCTTGCTCCTTGGAAAACTCGTAGTAAAACGAGACACTGTGAGTGCACACAAGGGTGCGTGAATTGTGGCGAATGAGGAAAACCGCGCGCGCGTGTGTGAGTGTATGCGTTTTTGTGTCGGCGGGTTGGGGGTTGGAGTGAAAAGGGAGGCAGAGTATTAATGGCAAGGAATGAACCGTATCGCGGGGAAATATAGGGAAAAAAAAGAAACATGTACATAGTTATTAGATCTGTCTAATGGTGGTTTGTCAACACTATATCTATACTCCGCCGGGATCCTTACTCACACACACACACACACACACATCGAAAATAACACGTATAGCTACACACAGATACCAACAAGGTCAACTACCGAGGGGTCTAGTGGGGGGGGGGGACGACAACATATTACTGAATGAGGAGTTTTCGGGAGACAAGCCGATAGCATGGAGAGATGGTTGATCTTGGTGAGGGCAGGGTACAGGGCAGCTCGTGGTAGTAGTAAACTATCCTAATACCATCCTATATCCACTAGTTGGTTGAGAAGCACATAGAGATATAAAACAAAACACAGTTCCATCGAAGACTTTAGTAGCCGGGTGTTTGATAACAGAAGACTGAACGCACAGTGGAACGTAGAGCATGGGTAGCAGGACCTTCACGTTCCAATGCGTGTTCCTTCGGCGTCGTAGCTAAATAAGCTATCTATCTAACACATTCTATTCTAACGACAAAGAAAGTTATACTGATGTTACAAAGGCAAGAAGTTTGGAAGAAAACTAAAAACTGTGTCACAGCGGTCACACCGGGGGAAAAAAAACATTTCGTAAAACGGATCCGAGGCAATTGGCTGCCACTTCGGTGGGTTTTTTTTTGTTGTTTTGCTCTATGTACATATGAGATAAAATTTAGGAATAAATTGCAACAAAGCCTGAACACACGGAATCCTGAGAAATGGACTAAAAAGGGTATTTACATCTACCCCGCTTGTAATAGGATTAACTACAGTAAACAAGAACGTACATTCACGAGTTGGACAAGGCATTCGCCCTGCAGCCTTCGACTTATATAGTTGAACTAACCAGGAATGTTCTTTTTTTCTCAATGATGCATAATATTAATTAAAATTATCGAAAATACCTATTTTTAAAATCGGATGCACAAAAGCTAAATCACAAATCAATGCAGGAGGGTTCCGTTTAATGTATTGTACAATTATCTTTTTTTAATGAAGAGTGGTAATGTTTATGGACATGTGTAAGTGGTAAACCTGAGTACTTGGTAAGTTGAGGTATAAGAGGAAACAAACCAAAAAGGAGATTGCCCTTAGAGTTGTTGCTAGTATATTATGTTTTATAACGATCGAATGTTTGTTTCAGGCTCTGTTAGAGGAATGAGAGTTCTTTGAGTCTTTCTTTGAATGGTGGCGATAGATCTGATCCCACCAACTTGTGGGGTTGATTTAGAACAGGTACGGTTGTGGACGCACGAAGAATAAATGTTGTGAAACACACTGTTCGTGTCTTCGTACTTCACCATCGTCTGTGACGTTTTTAACGAAACCCAATCGCACAGTATATCAACTGAACGAAATGGGGTTTTTGATGCAGCAAGGCTTGTAACTTTCATCATGAAAAAGAGGTGAGGATAGTAGGATGCACAAAATTGAAGTCTTTTTCAAAAATTTTGCTTTTACGAAAGATTAAACCATAACGTATAAAAATACATGTAAATTGAAACGAAGGAAAATTAAACGGTACAACCAACTACTGACTAGAGCCACCCGTGGAGCGGGGGCAGAGTAGGAGGGGTGTCCTCGACCCGCAGAGGGCTTGCAGGGAGGATGAAGAAAAAGGATGAAAGAAAACAAAAACCAAATCACAAAGTTCGCACTTGGACAGTAACGGATATCTAAAAAATAAACTGAATGACAATGGAAAATTGGTAGGCACTCAATTGGTCAAAAAGTGGGAGATTTCTTACGAATTCAAGCGAACGCGAACTCTGTACTCATCTGGAAGGGGCCTGTAATGAAGTGTGTTAGTTTGGATTACATACTGGTCGTATTTGCGGTAGCACTGTCGTGTTTAGTGGACGCTGGATGTTGGTGATGTTTGTTTCGCAGAAAAACTAAAAAGCTTGAAGGGCTTGAGCCAAAAATTTAAGGTAATGATCTCTGTTAATGATGGTGTTGGTGGTGGGAAATTGTAATTTGAAGTGCAGTTTTGAAGTGAAGAAGAATAGAATAATGTTGTTATTGTTTTATCTCCAGTGTAGATTTTTACAGGTTGTTTGACAGTATACATCAACGCACGGGAAATACTGCTGCTAAAGAAGGTAAGTTGTATCGGAGCATAAGGAAAGCAAAGAAAGCAAAATAGGTATTTTCGGTCAAAGTTGTAAAAGAAAGGTCAGGCAACAAGACGTTTGAATATTTAAAAATGAATCCAAAAATTGAAACCATACGAGAGAAAACTTGTCCTGTCAAAAAACGGTACGAAAGGGTATCGAATCAAGGATCAAGAGAAACACAGAACGTCAGCAAGTAAGGTCAGTCGTTTAGTACAGCGCAAGTGATCGAACTTTCCAGCTCGCAATCATTAAGCCAGCCTCCCCGAAAAGATTAAGATACATCGGAAAAGCTCCACCAACGACAAGCGAACGGTTTAGTAGTTTGCTGGATTAGTTTATGCTTCACCAAAGTAAGGTGTTGGTGTTAGATGTGAACTATCTTCGTTTGAAGCAACCATCATTAGTTTAGAGTGCGAATGCAATTATACGCAAAGAAAATGGTCCATCCAGGCAAAGAGAAACACAATTACTCTGTTTTTATCTTTTTCTGGTTAACAATACGGTAGTAAATGTTACGCGGGGACGACGTGCTAAAAAAGAAAATGTATAAAGTATATACAAACGAGTATGAGTAACACGGAAATGGAGAGATTTCTCGGTTGTCTTATATTCTACAAGGGAGGATTTTCATTCGAACAAGAAAAATGTGTCGTCGCAAGTGTCGTGGCCATCAGCGCCGGTCGTTTGCACATGGATGGATTCTATCAACGAAGAGTGTCCACCAACTTCTACTTTCATATCTCCCTACTGCTATGCTATTATAGGATGGATGTTTTTTGAACAACATTCCGGGGGGGATATGTTTCATTCGGCTGCTCGGAGGCAAGGCTGTTTGAGTTGGGCAAGAATCATTGTTGGGCTACAAATATACAAATGGGGCGAACTCAAATGTCGGAAACTGTACAACTGGTCAAGGATAAACCAACAGATTGTTTTGGAATGGGAGAAGGGGGGAAAGCTTTTCGATCGAAGGGTATTGATAAACAGAGGTACTTCTAAGATAAAAAAGAAAAATAAACTGTCACTAACTACAAAGTCACTATCGAATGTAGAGAAAAACGGGGAAAAAAGTAAAATTGTAAACGGGAGCAAGAAGAGAGAACATTCAGCCGGTGTTTACCGGGGCATGGGATGGGACTACTTGGCGTTCCGGGACTACTTACAGGTAGGACGGGGGCGAGACGTTGTCCGGCAGCTTGATGACGCACCGCTGGCGCAAGATTCCCTCCCACAGCTGCACCCCGACGATGCCGAAGATGAAGAACACGAAAAAACACAACAGCAACACATTGCCCAGCATTGGGAGTGTGTCCAGCAGGAGCATCACCAGTATCCGCATGCCTGGAAGAGGGACAAATGGGGTTGACAGTTGGTTGGTTTGAGCGTCCCCACGAGAGTTTGCATCTCCGCAGCTCGAATCGCCTACTCGGAATCCGGTTGATGGCACGCAACGGCCGTAGAACGCGAATCGTCCTGATGGCGGTGAGGTTCAGGTTTTCCACCTGCAGACAGTACTCGAGGGCGCCCGCCAGCACGATGAAGAAGTCCAGCCGGTTCCAGGAGTCGGCGAGATAGGTGCCCTTGCCCCACGCCCCCATCGCCACGATTTTGATCGTCATCTCGAGCGAGAAGAACGCGAAAATGATGTCATCAAAGATCTGGCGGCGAGGTGCGAAAACACTCGGATTAAGATTTGAGCGGCCAAAAAGCAGTACCCCCTCTTCACACGGCACCCAAAACACACGTACCTGCAAAATCTTACAGCGATTCGTCACGCAGGCATCGTCCACACATGGCTGGTACATTCCCAGAGTCACGCAGTTGAGCAAAATTACGATCATCGAAATCCGCTCGAACCACGTACAATAGGAGGAACAGGCGGGGGGAGAAGGTTAAGGAAAATTACGATACCGACGTTGTGCGTATAAACGGAGACGCATAAAGTGGAGAAAAACCAGTGATATAAACCAGAGCGAAAGCGAGAGAGAGAGAGGGAAAGAAAAGTACGACGACCAACAGTGCGAGAAAGAGAGTGAGAATAAAAGGGAAAGAGGAGATAACTGGAGGCATCTGCAACATTTAGGTGCGCAAAGAAGGAAAAACCTATAAAAATAACGACATGTTGTTGAAAAGGATATGGATTAGTAATGAGCTGCAGGCACCAGATGCGGGGCTTCGTCTCCTGGGCGAGATATTTGAGCGAGAACTCGGCGAAGCCCGGGTACGGCAGGTTGGGCTCGTCGTAGGACGAGGACGAGGAGTCCCCATCGCTGCAGCTGCTCCCGGAGGTGTCGGTGGCATCGCTCGAGCTGGAACCGGGCGTCGGTTTTCCCGTCGGGCGCCCTTTCTGCGAACCACCCGGACGATGCTGGTGAACCTTGTCGGTCTTCAGGTTCAACGAGTCGATAACGCCACCGTAGTTCACCTTATCGGTGAAGACACTGTGCTGCGAGGTTGGCTCACGGTTTTGGTACGTGGAACCATCCTTCACGGAGCTCCTCATGGCGGCCACCTTCATCGGGGGTAGGCACGCTGACACACACACGCACACACACACACACAGAACTGCCTGCTGGTGCTACGCCACCACGACGCCACACGCGTTGGACGATGAGTACATTGAGATGCCGATGTTACACGAGGAAACACGGGGTGTGAACGGGAAAAAAACGACTACTACACCAGAGGAAAATCGAACCTCGACCAAGGGAGGATTCTATTTATTTTCACCACCACTAGCACCGACACCTTTACCAGCACCAGTGCACAGGTTAAATTAAACAACCTTAGTTTTCTTTTCTATTCACCGTTCACTGCACTGCATCGATATCATCTCAATTACACCCAGATGATGGTTTTTTTCACTTCGCTTTCACTTCGCTGCTCCAATCAATACTCTGGCGAAAAAACCAATATGGCCTTCGCGTGCGGAATTCCGGAGAAAATCTGCCGACGTTAGCAAAAGGGGGCGGGGGGGTGGGGTGTGCAAGCTATAATCTACACCTTTTTCACTTTACACCGCAATAAGACGCCACGACAATCAGCAAATGAAATGAAATTCCGATAATGCAGCGTATTTCAGTACACTAGAAATCGTTCTTTCGTACAGTTTTTCACTCACCAGGGGGATACACTTTTCACTGCGGGTCCCCTCCCTTCCAGCGGTGGAAAACTGTGCACCCACCTCGGTGAAAAGGCAGAGAATTTTCCGTCCGCTCGGCTCGAACACCAGACACAGTTTGGCGCCCGAGAGGCCACACAGCGTTTTGTGTGTCGCGGTCGAGGAAAATCCGAAAATATCCGAACGCGGCACGGGCATGCGCACATCCGGGGGAAATATTGTAAACAAACGAACTTTTCGTGGCAGCGCAACAGATGAAAATAATACAGGGTGGCCCGCGAATTGGGGATACACGCACGTGGCGTCCGGTCTTGTGTGTAGGGTTTTCCCGACCAGGCGCAGCTGCGACACGGAAAGCTACACTGTCAAATGAACTGGGGTGGTTTGGGGGTGTTTTTGTATTGAAGGAAAACAAATGGAATTCGACAAATGCGGTTGAAGGGGGGCACATTAATCAATGTTTTTGTTTCCCTTTATCCTTTGCAAACATCTTATCATCTTTGCTTATGAATGAATGGTCCATGTTGTGCTCGACTTGATTACAAATTCAGCTCTGATGTTGAGGATTTAAAAAGTATAAGAAAAACTTATCAATAATAAAATTAATTCTATGGGTTTGCAGTCATTTGAAGGCATTTTGTATTGTTTAAATTGTTAAAAATAAACTAAAAGACATATAAAAGTAAAGCACAAAAGGGCCAAAAGGGAAATGAGAAATGATGCTTATGCTGATTCCTCGACCAAATAAAATAACGAGGTATTTCTACGATAACAAAAGTATTTTAGTAACTTTATAACTGTTCTTTTTACGTATGATTCCATTGTTTCTGTTTTCCTTGCGTATGGCTATCATATTTTTCCGACACTCCTTCGAATTTCTTGAGCGAATTAGGTGGGAGAGAGGGAGACAACTAGAGTAAACACATTTTCTATCGCCAATTCGATGCCTTTGAATAACCGATTCGGTGACCTTGATCCCCACAAACTACCGATTCCGAATCGGTTCGAACCGGTGCGCTCCAGCCAATCGCAGCGCCCGAGGCGTGTGTTGGTCATTCTGCCAACATAGTGAATTCCCAGAATGAATGAAAGAATGGAATGAACCGTTTTGTTCATGTCATTCATCTCGACACACCGCGGGTTTTTTCGCGCGCTCGTCAGTATCGTGTCGGCTTTGAAGTGATCAACACGTGCTATCGGGAGCTTGATCCTAAAAGATCGTCTCGAGACATCTGATCGATGTTGGTGCGTGTATTTTTAAACTTGCCTCATTCGGTTTGCCGTGTTTTGCGTGTCGATAAAAGTGTGAAGTTGATCAGACGCAAACAAGAGATAAAATAAGTGCGGAACGAAAAGTGCAGCAAACGAGGATAAATATGAGAGCAGCGCTTCACCCGGGATAAGTTTGATCCGTCGACCAAAGGGGGGAAAGCACAACAGCAAGAAAAACTAATCGAATAAATATAATACACCTTGGGAGCGTGTGTTTCTTTGCCTGATTTCGCGCATGACTGGGTAGGTGATCGTTTCTATTTTATTTGTTTGTGCTTTTACGCCCGACTGGGGCGATCAGACGCGAGTGGACATTCCGCGGTGCAGCGAGATATTAAATTCGTCATCGACCGCCAAGCAAAATAAAGGTACCTTGGTGTCTGGCAGATCGAATGATCTTCCGGCACAAGTTCAAAAGAAAAAAAAAGAAGTGTTATTTTACCGTTGATACGAACGCTTGTGGAGTGCGCATTCCGAAAATTTAGAAGAATATGATTTGAATAAACATGTTCAGTTATCTTTCTGCTTAAGCCGTTTGGTAGAATTTGTGTAGTGATTGCATTACTATTTTTCACTGAAATGTTCTCGCTCATTGCAATGTGTTTCAAACGGTTTATTTGAAAAATTGTGTAAAAATAGTGCTTCTAGTGCGTCTTGTAAATTGATAGTGGGAAAATTTGTGATCACTCTGTGTTGTGTGTGTGTTTGTGTGTTGGTGTGGCGTTCGATCGTGTTGGCTCATTGATGAGTTTGGTTACGTGTGCAGCAAGATTGCAGTGCCCGCTACCGGAGTCCGGGGAGGTGGCAGAAAACCCCAAGTGCACGCTCGACGCCGGTGGAGGTCGGTGGCGCAACAGCACGGGGACGTACGGGACCGGCCGAAGGAAGCAGGTGGCGGTGGGGGTGGCGGGAAACATCATGCTGGAAGCCAGTACCGGCGATGGAGCCGGAAACTGTCGCACCAACACTTCGTCGTCGTCGGTGACTTCGACGTCGGTTGCCAACAACGGCAGCAACAGCAACAACAACAACAACAACAACAGTCACTCGAGTAACCTCAACGCCGATGACAGTTCCGTCTCGGCCGATCTTCGCTGGATCGAGCGGATGGTGATGGACGCCGAGCAGCAGTACCCAGGGGAACTAGGTATGAGGGTAGAGGGAGGGTTGGGGGCACGCACACGTACACCAGGCCAGGAAAAGCAGTGTACCGCAATTCGATCCCATCTTATAGGTTAGATTTTCATACTCGAACTCGGGGTTCTCGATCAGATCGAATCCGGCCGGGGAACTCGATCGTGCATTCATGCATAATTTCCTCCCTTACCACTTTTCCACATCCCGCCCGCTTGCATCAACTCTGGCATGCTGCCACTGGCTGTACGTATCATTAGAAACACACACACGCGCGCGTGCACATACCACACACAGGGCAGGTTTCTGATCTCCGTGCTCGAGAAGCCTTAAATATTGTTCTCGGACCGCGTGAAACACTCCAGAGAGCGAACGGTGTGGGATAGGGTTTCTGATTGACGGCGATATTTTTAGTCCGAACTTTTCAATGAACATTTTTTATTACCGTCTTTTTCCCTCTCGATCAAAATTCATGTTTATCATGAGCTCGGCTCTGATAGCCTCCGTTTTTTGGCAGTAGCACCGACCGAATCCTGGGATATTCGGTCGATGACAGACTTCCCTTGCCGACGGATTTGGTTTTTTTTATCCTGGTGATTCATAAAATGTAACTTATACCTCGTCCTCTCATGTGATGCACGAGAGACTTTTTCCGGTGTAAGAAAATGCCATCGTTATCTTTCAGTGAGAAAAAATAATGGTTCCCGCTTTCAAGCTATATGTTCATTCGATAAAATTTAAGTTAAAAAAGAGGTTAAAACGGCTTTCGAATACTTCTTTGCTGATCAAATAAAACATCAATTATTATTTTATACTGCACCTAAAGTAACGGATGTATGGTCAGCGCAGTTTCAGAGTATTATTTTATAATACACAATAATACATTTCACAAAACATTCTTATCTAAAATTCCTTTTACACAATGATAAAATGTTTGTAAAAATGAGAGTTTTAAAAGACAACCTTAATATCTCATAAGTCATAGAAGTTTTTACAAACTCTCACAAGGAATTTCATTTTTCTATGTTCTATAACTAAGATAATTACTCAGAATTTACACCAGCAAACAGCAAATGCCCGATCAAATGTTGGTTTACTGCTTACAAAAGGTACTAATTTTGTATTGAGTATATACCTCGGGGGTGTCTAAGGTTGATCAATGTTCTTTTACAATGGAAATTCAAGAATGGACATGCAGCAAATGAATTAATAATCGACTGGTTGCGACAAATGTGTTGTTTCACAGGCATATTCGAAACCCCTCCAATCGTATTTCGCCACCTCTTATAAATAATGATCGTTTTTTGGCAATGTATTTTTCATTTGTCTTTCCAGTTCGAACCGATAGCCCGTACTTTCTTTGCTCCGCACTGCCTCACCACTGGCGCTCGAACAAAACACTCCCGAGCGCCTTCAAGGTGATCTCCCTGGGGGACGTGAGCGACGGGACGATGGTCACCATACGGGCCGGAAACGACGAGAACTTCTGCGCCGAGCTGCGTAACTGCACGGCCGTGATGCGTAATCAGGTGGCCAAATTCAACGACCTCCGGTTCGTGGGTCGCAGCGGACGAGGTAAGCGGTTCCCTTCTCTTATCCTCCCTTTTTGGAGCGCCCCTTCGAGCGTTCGGTGTTCGTGTCCGTGCGCCGTAACATATGTTCTAGCGACGGTAATTATGCCACCATTCAGCGCAACATTGCAATTATATTTTATTGAACATGGTGAAACTCCCTGGCAGGTCCCTCTAATTCTGGCACTCTCGGGTCATTTTCTGGGGCTTCAGCCCACGGTGTCGAGACTGCGACGCCATGCAAGGATCGCTGCACGAGCTGCATCTGTTATCTGAATCGTGGTCTCATTTCTTCGGGGTGTTTTGTGTCCGGCCGGGACCGATTAGGAAGAGTGTTTCTTTTCAGAAGCACCTTCAGGAACCTGGTGCAAAATTATTGTTCCACTTGCATCAACCACATGTTGGCTGTTATCCATTCGGCAGTAAAGAGACCGTTTCAGAAGCTTCTGTAAAAGATAAAACATAATTGTTTTGCAAGGTATAAAAGACACGTCTTCTTTCTTCGACACGTGCATGAAATAAAGGTACAAAGGACAACACATTTTAGAAATTTGGTTTAATATTGGAAATATCGACCCCGAGTTTCGGTAGGAACTCAACAAGTGATCCGTTCGTTCGTTCCTATGGTTTCCACACTTACCTTCCTTAAGCCGTCAAAGAAGAAGCCAAAAGTGATCACATTACTTGAACACGAGACTTTTATCCCTATGGACAGAAAAAAGAGAACAGGGAAAAAGTAGGCTATGCCGAGGCCGCATTCGCGTAGCGCATTTCAGGAATGCCTTCGCCCAATTTATCAGAGCAATCTAGAAACAAACAGATCGGTTCGAGAGCTCTGGAAGAGCGATGAAGTTGTTCGTGTGTTATTCACCGGGTGATAAATCGCTGCACGCTTCACGAGCCGAGAGCCAATTTAACCCCTTCGTTTGGCCCCGCGGATTTCGGGGCTTTGAAACCCAGGGCTGAGGGGTTTGATGATTTCCAGTATCTCAACAAATACTTCCGACACGCGTCATTAATAAACCTCGCGCCCTTCGTTTCACTTCCCGGCGGCGAATCCCGACGACAACGACGACGATGACGACGACGAGGTTTCAAGTGCTTCATTGCGCTCATTATCGGGTTCTTTGCCCGTGTTCCTCCCTTGCCCAGGAGGATGCTACGAGATTCCCTTCTCCATCGGTCGTTTTTGTGTGATGTTGTTTTGTGAAGATCATGTCATCGCTCATCAGCCGTTGGTTGGTCATTTTTATCTGCATATACATAAATCCGTGAGCGGCAGTCCGCGAGTCCTTGAGCCGATTAGAGAATCACCAGCTTAATATCTGGTTCGCCGTCGGTACAAATCTCCACCAGAGCCGGTGGACACAATGATTCGCCCCAAAGGCAGACTAGCACGGGGCCGACCGATGGACGAAACTCCAGGCATCGTCAAGGCGGTCGATCTCGGGGTCCGTTTCGAGTGCCTGAATAATATTAATGAGCCATTAGGAAGCAAACCTTTCAGACCGAGCGACTTTCGTCTCAGTCCTTTTCTCTGACGTGAAGACGTTGCATCGCCTTCTACGATGGCTTCTTCACGTCTCACTGTGCAATGTGTTGACGAGTCAGGCGAGTGTGTGGTGTTCACCCTTTTTTTCTTCTTTCTTTCCGTTGTTTTGTTCCTTCCACCAATGAGGCGGGGAACACCAGCATAGAACTGATGGACATAGGTGACGGTGTTTGTTGCCGCTGGCTTGCTGCTGGCGGTCAGGCTATACAGCCCCGCCACGATGGCTATAAACGAGTATATTACACAAAATATGTCATAAACCCGTCGGACGATGGATGGGATCGCCTGGAAGAAGTCCCTCCAGAGTCCAGGAGTCCCCCCCACCTTTGGGTAACCACTAAAGTGAGCCACAAACCACCCTCTCTCTCTCTCTGTCTCTTCTTCTCGTACTCTGTTTCTCACTCGTCAACGATTCCGGGCAACATTAAAGGGACAACATTGTTGTGCAGAAAAAGGCCACCCTCCGACGCAGCGCGGAGTCGAAACTGCTGGATTCTCGAGGCACAAGCCTTTGGCTCTTTGGCACAACAGGCTGGAAGCATGCAGCTAAAACATAAATTATAAGCGGTGTGTGGCGAGCGTCAGTTCGGGCGGTGGTAAACCTCTAACCAAAAACCAGATGAAGAACAACACGTAGGGCAACGGAATGGGTTTGAAGAAAATCGTTAAAAACGAAGTGTTAATATGCCTTTAATACATTTAAATTGTCGGTTAAATCATATTTATGACAGCGGCATGCATCATAGGCCCGTAGAGATCGGCTGAGAGAGAGAGGGAAGCCTACGGATCAGCGAAACGCCGAAGGTTCGGCTTGGGATTGAAATGCACAATGCAAATTAATTTCCTCGCATCGTCGTTCGGGTGCATGTGAAATTAGGCAACAAATTAATGATGGGATGAAAGTATGTTATGTTTTCAAAATTGAAAAACAAAAGGTGAATCATATCGATGCGGACTGGGAAACATAATGCCGTACATTTATCGGTCCTAGACGTCAAACATGTTGGACAGTTTTGTCAACGACGAGGTACAGCAGGGCACATTATTAGCATCAACATTTTGCCTTCTCGAAAGGCAATCATTGGCGCAGCTGGACAAAATTTAATTTTATCCTCTCTCGACGCTTCGTTGCGTTCGGATGAGTGGGCGGTTGGACATCGCCATCGCCTAGTTCTTGTTTTAATTGTATCGTCAAACCGATCAGGACACCCCGGTGCGACAGCGCGGGCTCTTTAAGGGCTCACATTCGCAGCCGTGGTTCTTTCTGCACGTGACATCTCTCGGAATGGGCGGAATGTAGGGAGGGGGGAGGGGGCTGAGGACCTTGGGCACTCTTTGGGCGTACGCCCGGTAACATAATCAGTTCATTAACACAGCTTCCACAGGCCACCGGGTCGCTTTAACTTTTCCATAATTTTCCCCGCTTTCGGGACAGTTTTCAGACGGCCGACGGAGGGGAGGCGGAAAAGGGGACAGTTCTTGCGGTGAAGGAATGGAAAAAACAAACAAACAAACAAACGCTCTTAAATACTTATCTCTCATTTGATTTCGAGTTTTGCTACGGGTTGTTCGTAAACCGGTTGACAGTAAATCGGATTACATTTTTGATCTTCGTTTGACTGCCAAGTGTGGTTGCTGGGCAACGGTTTCACAGCCTCTTATGATCGCTTGTAGTTAATAATACATCTCTCATGATTTTGTATTTTGTAGTTCACAAGTATTTTTTTTTATGACTGCACACTGAATTGTTTTACAACATACTACATGGTCATTTCTATTGTCATTCCAGGCAAAAGCTTTACACTTACCATCACCATTTGTACGACCTTGCCGCAAGTGACCACGTACTGCAAGGCGATTAAGGTGACGGTGGACGGACCAAGGGAGCCACGATCTAAAACAAGTAAGTGTAGTACGAGATTGAACTATGAATTTTGAAATTGATATTTAAAATTTAAAATTGAAAAGAATCCAATAAAAATGTTGGCATATGAAGGTAACATAAATTTATGGGAAATTTATATAATTTAATAAATAACCGGATAATGACAGTTTTATGCCTGAATATTAACAAAATTATTACTACTCTGTGTCATTTTAACTTATATTTTTGGAAAACGAAACGTTATTTCCAAATTCATTTACTGCCATACAGTTTTTCGATTTTTAAGCCAAACTGAACTTATCATCCCTCTGGAATAAGGAGTTCTACATAAAAATCCTTAAACAAATAATGTAAAATATGTTTTATTTAAATATGAGGTATCTATTGGAGCAAACAAGCAAATTCCCGTTCCAATGTTCCTAGAACGTTCCTTGTCCAACTAACTCCTGTTTACTGGTACACTTTCGGATTTGTCTCTCGTCTCCCATCATTATCAGCGTAGATCTTAACACACTGTTTAGCGATGCAGTGTGACCACAGAGTGTGTCCGGGATAGGAAACCCCGGGGGCAGACGGAGCGGGGTGGCGGAGAAGTACGGGTAATGCACAGGGCCGCGGCGAAAGCGGTCCCTCGCTTTAGGGACGAATCTGGCGCCCGGAGACGCGACGCGGAGTCGAGCCGAACGCAAGGCAAGACGGAGAACAGATATCGTACGTTTCGTTTCTTATCGTGGTGCGAATGCGTTGCGCTGCGCCTCTCGGCCAAGTGAAGAGTTATCAGTGACGGACGGCGGGATAAGCGCCGGGACGCGCGGAGACTGGAGACTGGACTGGGGTCGAGAGTCGAGCAAACGTGTAAGAACTTGTTTGGCCTTTCGACCGGGACACGACAAAAAAATTCTCACGGTGCAAATCGCATATCACGTCGTCGCCTCTCCACAGACACACGGACTTCGGCGATCTAGGATGGGAAGGTTCGGAACTACATTACGGGGGGCTCTCTGCCATTTTCGTCAAAGTGCCCGGGGGTGTGAAAAGTGTCAACCTCTCCCGGGCACCGGAATATGGTAAGATGGAAACGGAAAACTGAGGATAAGAGAAGCGAAAACTTAATCTTCCAAACCGGCAGGGCCTCTAGTTTATCATAAGAAAATTATTTTAATTATCAACCGATATAGGGCGAGACACGAGGGTTAGAGGCTGGGCACGCATTGTTTTGACAGGTTGTGATTATGATGCCGTGGATGTATGTTGTTGGGGAAGGATAAGCCAGGGAACATATGAGGCGTTTTCAGGAGTGTGAAGAATGACGGCAGAAGGATTGGGGTAATTAACGCATGTAATTAATTTTCAGGGCCTCATCTAGAAGAAACCAGCTGATGCAAGAGGATTTTCCATTTGGCGATATTTTTACCAAACTGATAGCTATTTCCAGCCCCGGATATAAACGTCCTTTTGATGTCTCCTTCTGAACACCAGTGCAATTTCCAATTAAAGTCCAATGTCTCGTACCAGGCCCTGCGTTCGTCTTCGATTTTCTATCGAGTGTTTAAACTAAACATACACTTCCCCTTCCCCGGTGGTGGCCGAGTGCCATAAAAGTATTTATTAGCCTCACGGAACAAACAAAGGCACACGGGGCCCTAGGGCTGCAGGCATAAAAGTCGACACGTTCCTCTGGCCGCCCTGGTCGTTTGCATGTTTAGGCCTTTTGCCAATATGTCTGCTTTGCCTCCGAGCACACACACGCACCATGTGTTGTTGCAACTCGAGAACTCGGTGCATTGCGTGCGGCCAGTTGGAAGATGGCACGAGCCATGAAGTGGCACCCACCGGAACTATCCCGAGTGTTCCATGTCAAAACATTGCGCACCCAATGGCCAATTAGAGACACAATTACATAATCTGCCGTTGTCGTCGTCGTCGTCGTCGTCGAAAACGAAATCGTTAGAAAATTTGTGTTCCGTCCATTCGGGCTTGGAAGATGAGGCCAATTCGAAGCAGCGCTCCCCCGGGTTCCGAAAAAGGGCTCCAATTTAGGACCGAAAAGTAAACGGATAGCCGGGCGACACACGATGTACGAGAGCACGTAAAAATAAATGCGAGTCATCCAATATCGTCATCTCCACGGCATTATTCGGAAGCCTGACCCGGTCCGGCTGCTACTGGTTGCTGGTTCTAGCAACATAACCCTACTTTTCAGAGGGAAGCCCATACCCGAACATGGTCACATTCTTTCGAGCTGCACGTTCAACTGCAGTTGCCTCTGCCGTGCGATGTGGGGAGGGGGATGGGAACTATGCAGAGGTATGAAACCCGGTGGTGGCCGAGTTTTGCCCGAGCTAATGATCCCTTCACTCAGTCCGTTCGTTCACCCACACCCTCCTGGGGTCGTTCCGAGTGATGTTTCTCCTCTTGCGGTTCCCGCAAAAGCGAAACCGCAACCGAATTCCCTTTTATATTCCCATTTCTGCGCTGCTCTGCTGCTGCTGCCATCCACGTGTTGTTGTTGTTGTTGTTGTTGGGTTATTCTACTGGACCGTAGAGCAGTTCGTCGTCGAGCGAGAAGGAATCAGAGGCGATCTCGTCGTCGTCGTCGCCATCATCAGCATCGTCCGAGTCGGCGGGAAAAGTGGACGCGATTGTGCAGTTGGTTCGATATTTTGGGAGGCCGCATGTTCAGAAGGGTTTAAGGGTAACATGAGATCTCTTTATTTTGTGATGACGACTCCCTGCAAGCCCAACGATGCCCCGTGACCCGTGGCTCCTAGTTTGTGTGTGTGTGTGTTAGTTGACTACTGTAAACGCGCGTCCTTTTTTCTGTCCGATTGTTCTTTTCTCGTTTCTACTCGCTTCATTTATTTCTTGTTGTTGTTATCCTTCCGATAGACACTCCACAGA
This sequence comes from Anopheles coustani, assembly GCF_943734705.1. Classification (NCBI taxonomy): domain Eukaryota; kingdom Metazoa; phylum Arthropoda; class Insecta; order Diptera; family Culicidae; genus Anopheles; species Anopheles coustani. Next base: position 2,954,261 of record NC_071288.1, on the reverse strand, counting down.
TGCGTCCACCGCCGTTGCATCGGTTTTTGGAGCAGCCGGCCTTCAACCATCACCATCACCACTACGCGAGCGCCCGGGCGACGTACGGTGGCTCGAACGGTGGCACGCCCGGGGTGGGCAGTGGTGGTGGTGGTACTGGTGGCGGCGGATCCGGCGGCGGTGGACTCGGCGTGGGAGGAAGCGGCACCAGTAGCGGTGGCGGCGGCGGCGGCGGCGGAAGCAACAGTGGCAATGGCAAATCCTCTTCTGTCAACTACAGTGCGTCGGGCACGGGTCTCCATTCGCATCACCATCATCATCATCAAGCTTCGGGAGGCAGCGTCGGGGGTGGAGGCGTAGGAGCGGGAAATATGACCATCAATACCAGTGCCGAATCGAGCAGTGATTACAAACCTAATCTCGCGCTTTCAGGTAAGTGTGTGTGTGTGTGTGTTTAGGGGGGTTGGGGGTGCACATGTATGTTTTCTTCCAATGCAAAAAGGGGGTTTATTTGAATAAAAAGGGGTGACGGCCGCTTTTGGACGATTTGTTCGAGAGTGTTTTCAACTGGTTGTTTTCTCGGTCTCGGGGCCGAGTTGTTTTCCCGTTTTGGGAGCATACGCAATGGTTTCCGTGTGCGGCATCTTCATCACTCCCTCTATAGGTCGAAATCCGAACCGAAAGGGGGGACGATTTAATTGTGGTGAATTATGATTATGAAGTGAGCAACAGGGTATGTAACGAGTTACAGGTTTTTTTTTTGCCTTCAAATTGAGGATTGTGTTTATCTCTTTTACGGTTTCATATAGAAATTGAGCTGGGTCATTAGTTTTAGAAACTAATGGAACAAAAATGCAAATAAAATGGTTACTTCTTTTCAAACACTCAGTTCAAACTTGGTGGAACTGGCATCCAAATGTGCTTAAAAATTAAAGGTAATTTTCACTGATTACCAAATTTTAAAGCTTTTCTTACAAAATATTACATGATGAACCCATTTTCCAATTGGAAATAAACTTTAGAATTGTTAAGTAAAGGGCTTTGGACACTTGAGACAACCGGGCTTATAAAATATTTTAAATTATCGATAATAACAGAATCATAAATTACATCAGTTTCTTGACTACTCCAAATCCGTAAAGGATGCTCAAAAACTTGCTACAGGCTCTAAGGTCTTTAAAATTTTGAAAGAATTATTACACTTGTTATGTTGAATTAGCTATGCAAGCTTTACAAATTAGATTTTTCCTTTCTTATTTCAAGAATGGTTGAAACTTCCGTCAAGAATGATTTCTCGGGCGCTTGTGAATGGAAGGTAGAGAAAGAATAAACAGTAATTGAAAATCACTTCACAAATGCACAAATGGCAGATCAATAAAGTGCGGAAGAGTATGCAAATCGCACCGGCCGGCGGAAGATGGCGATGATGTGATGATTATGATGAGGTGATGAGGGACCTTTCGGTCCCGCCCGATTATAGGGATTTCTTTCATTTCCTTCAGCTGCAGCCCCCATTTCAGGCTGGGGGATGGGAAAATTACTCTGTGAAACGCACGATTGAGCGAACGAACAGAGAAAACGCTATCGAACAACTACTGTTGGTGTGTGTTGCTGTCCGCGCTGCTAATCATAACGCGTCCGTCGTCCGTCCGTCCGTCCAGGCCGACATCCGTCATCCGAGGCAAATCGATTTCAGGTCCTTCTCGCCCCCCCTTCCCCACCGATCGATGGATTGCCGATGGTAGCATGGGAAGTGAATTTAAAATCGTAACATAATTTTCTTCATCGGTAGGCAGGTTCTTTTCCAGCAGAGCTTTTCCTTCAACTACCGAAGGAATTGGAATTCACTGAATGCTTAAGAACTGTGTGGTGTGTCTGCGTTTGTATCAATAATCGAAATAGCTGGCAACCGAATTTGGGAAAACAATTGAAACACGTGTTACCGAACATATTATTTTGCCCCCAGTTCATTGCACTTCGCGTGGCAAGCGAGTAGATCGCCATCATGGGAAGAATATAGAAAATAAACAGGAACATGATAAATTACAGCAGATTCTCGGCTCGAATAGTTTTACACTCACGAGCGTAATTGCTAGACTCGGTTTCCAAATTAATCTTCCTAATTAATCATCCAACATGCCAACGGAAGCGTGCAAGAATCACAACAACGTGTCCCATCCGAGGCGCACGTGTTTCCGCTTCGTTCCACCGACGACTTTTGTGCGTTGTTTCCGCGACAAAATATTGTCAAAACATTGTCAATCAATTTTGGGGAAAATTACTAATTAATTAGAAGACCTTGGCAGGAGCAGAAGGGGTTGGATAAACGACGGGCTTGGGGTGTGCCAAAGTTTGTCTCCGATGTCTAAAGCAAGCACTCACTACCAACACGCTAGAGACACGCACTTTCCCAACGAGAGTTCATATTTTCCGATTAACTTTTCAATAAATCCCTCCAGCCCGGGCCCGGATCTCCTAGACCCGCGTCTAGGTGCGTGTTTAGGAGTAGAAAAATGCAGGATCGTTCCCATCAGCACCACTGGGAAAATGGGGTTGTCTAAAAAGGGGATCCATTCCGTTGGTACTCCCCGGACCCAGAATAGTGGAGAAGGTTTTCCATTTAGTTTTCTAACCGTTTTTTCCCGCAACCCTTCCAACTCACATTGAGCAATGTGGATTAGATTGTGTGGCGTTTATTGCAAGCCAATGGCACGGCACTGATGCAGATGAATAAGTAAGTCCAAATCAATTTGGAGTGCAGGTGCCCGCCCGGAAGTGCTGCATGTCTGCCCGGAAGTGCCCGACCGGATAGTGTGCGAATGAGGTATGTGTCCTCATCTAGACATTTAGAGGCTTTTGCTAGAAGGCCAACTAGATGCACACCGGTGCATATGATGAGAGTTCGAGCAAACGATTAGTCGGATATTATCGATTTGGAATGTACGATGGCCATTCGTTACATGAACTGGGATGGGGTGCAGTCCTTGAATAAGCCTCAATTTGAAGTGGGATAGCAAAGTGTCAACCGGACGGTTAGAGAATGTCAAAGAACCCTTGGCGAAAAGTGAAGAATTAGATATTGCATTGGCCTATTACAGGTTGCATCGTTGCAGACTGCAATGTCTCATAACTCCCCTACTACCCAGATTGGTCTTTAATGATAGTCTTTCATTTCATGATCTCTTTCTCGGATATTTCTTTCTCCAACACTCCCTTTTTGTAGACTACACCAATACGACCGACTGGACCAACGGACTGGGAGCTCCTTCGAGCACGTCCTATATTAACACGTTTTCTCCGTTGCAAACCAGTCCTCCGTCTTACGTGGCGTACGAGTCCTGCCCGATGGTGGACCACCCGAACTACGGCCTAGCGGCGACCGGAGGTAAGCTTAAGTTGCCGATTTACCGTCATTGGGAATCCAAAGCAGATCCTCTCGCTTTCTTCGAATGGAAACAAATGTCGTTCACTTTAATAACTTTACAGTTCTTATAGATAATACTCAACCGTACCAGGACTACTACGCACTATCCGGCCCACCACCGCCTCCGGTGGCCGCCGTTGTCCCATCGGCTGCCAACTCACAGGCCCAACTGGGCGGCACAGGTCAGTACGTTGGCAAATCCGGAGACCTGATGGAGGCTGGTTCCTACTCCTATCCGCATCATCCGGCACAGTGGACCAACGGGTATCATGGCGGGTATCACCATCACCAGTACCAACACCCGACGGTAGCGACCGCTCCTGGCTGTACGCCATCGTTGACCGTGGCCACCCAACCGGCCGCTAGTTTCCACACCCCGGCCGCACCTCCGCCACCCCCACCACCGATGGTTCTCTGTCCGCAAATGTTTAGCACGGTCAATCAAAACCAGATCCACGTGCACCTGCATGGTTCCGGGAGCGAAAAGTTCGAACACTACTTCGGCTCGACGGACAACGGCTTTACGATTAATTCGTTCCCGGGTACGGGCATTCGCTCAGTGGCGGCACCGGTTGCGTCCTCACTGTCCGACATTGGTATCGGCTCGCATCAGGACAGCGGAGCAGGTGGAGCGGCGTCCGATACGCTTACGGCGCTCCTATCGGCACACCACGAGGACTCGTCCGGAGCGCATCAACATCAACCGCAACAACAGGCATCCGGCCAGGAGCAGCTGCAGGATGAGAGTCGGAGCGAGGAATCGGTGGCCGGAGACCCGAGCAGTGTTTGGCGGCCGTATTGATCTTTACGTCGTGCATTGACAGTTCATCCTGGGTAGTGCGGGAAGTTTGCCCACCACGCGGAAATGGCGGACGACGCGGCCGGAAAGTGACCCGCTATAAATCCTTCTGGATGGAATCGTACATTGTGTATCTTTCCACCAAGGTTTACCGTGCTGGAAACGAGATTCATTCGCGAAGTCGAAAGATTAGGACCAAATCATTTTTCTTACACGCTTTTCCGTTCCGTTTTACACAAGCCAATGCTGTTGCCAATGCTTTTGTTCACGATTTAATACTCTAGCAATTTGATTTTGTGAAAAATGATGTTCATAGTGCCTTAAACCGTTGTTCTCTCGAGTTTGGTCAATCCACCTTGTTCGATTCGATAACCTCTGTGAGTTTCTCAGTAAGTACTAATATCTATCGTGTAATTCCGCTAGAGTAAGTTGTGCTGATTTCAACAACCATCGATCTATGCTGGATGTATCTGTCTCCCATGGTTTATTGTGCTGAATGTGTACATATGGTAAAATTCTCTTCGGTCTACCAAGACAGAATATAAAGAATTCGTAGCTTATTCGTGGCATTATTTATTAATCTGGACGTGCGTGTGTTTAGTGAAATTTCTATAAGCTAAGTAAAAATCATGGTGTTAATAATATTAAACAGAAAAAATTTATCTTTTCATCAATACGGTTGTTTTTGTCAAATTATTATTTCATGCGTGTGACACGACAATCAGTGCAGAAAAAAACATTTACTTAGCACAAAAGAAAACAACTGCACAAACGTTGCGGAAATTACAAGTAAACTTTCTATCAGTTATTTTCGTTTGTTTCGAAAGGCTGTATTAACTCGTTAGGCGCTGATATATCTGAGTGTATATTACGTTTACTATACAACATCAATTTGAGATTCACTTGACTTGCTAAAGGTAACTTATTTTAAATTGAGCATCTAAACGCATTAGAAACTAGATGGTTTAATTAAGAAGAATAAATGAAAATAATGTAGCATTCTCATATCATTCTATTTCTTGAAAGAAATAAAGAAAATATCAATACAATATCACATATGTTCACATGGTAAATTTAATCCCTATGTTAACGAAGATAAAACGAAAATTAAACAGATTTTACATTTGTAGCGTGTTTGTAGTCAAGTTGCAGAACATCAATGCGAAGGACCGCCTACTTTCTTTAACACCTGTTGCCGAATGGCTGGAATATATACCTGTCTGGTGCACACTCTTATCTATAGAATCTACTGAAAGGAGTGGATTTTGGCATGCAGCAAAAGTATGCCGTTCTTGATAAAGATGATTTAACTGTTTTGTATTTTAATAAACCACAAGCTTGGATCGAATATTGATATTACCAACATTCAACATTATTGAAAGTACACCCCACTTCCCTCCACATGGTGCGTAATAACTCTTGATATTTTCCGTTCCTCATCTGAGATTCTGAAAAAATATAGAATTGCAGAGAACGTTTGAACGAATCTTTGTCGCAATCCTTGTGTTTGCTTCACTCTTTCATCTTTTGTGATGATTTATTCTAAGGGATCAACATGTGCGTGTGTTTTGTGTAGTTGAATTACACACTTTCTTATGTTTCATAGATATTTTTTATACTTCATTTTTTATGAATTTATAAAATAATAGTGCTCAGTGTGGTTTATATACTTAATGTAAAAAACAAATCAGAGAACGAACATAAAAATGATTGCTGGAATTCAACTGGCTGACCACGATCCACAACGATTTGTAGCGCTAGTGGTGTTAAAATCAATCATCTTCAGAGACTCGAATCTTTCGAATCAGACCCCTGAAGAATATGAATCTCAATCCTGCGACTGTTTGTCAGTCGCGAGATGATAAAAACTAATCAGTACTGCAAATCTAATATCCAAAGAGGAATCCCCATACAATCAACAAACTGCAACTTAAAATAGACGATCTGATGTTTTTATATCAACTCGTATCGTAACTAATTCCGCTCATCTCGAGTCTGTATCGAATCACATCGTATAAAATGTCTGAACCAAAAGAAGTTAACATAAAATCAAATCGACTCTCAAACGAAATAAATCTGATTCAAATCTCAAACGATTCATATATGATTCGAATCCTTCAAATGGGATCCAATCCCTTAGAATCCGTCAAGGGAGCGAGTCTTTGAATCTTCTGAATCCCGATTCGGTCAACACTACCTGACAGAACTTCATTTTCCAAACATCGCTAATCAGAACAACTTCATTTATTGAAACAGTGAGTTTTTTTGTATGTTCAGGGCAAAAACTTTTCAACTGCGGATATATCGTGACTTTTTTCTAACCTCGTCTGACCTGCTAGGGTCGCGCTTGCACACAGGAACCTCAAAGTAAGAACCATACCATCGGAGCGGAAGATTTTAGAAGTACTGATAAGTAACATTTCTGTGTTTACTTTTATCTTGTAGGGAGCTTCAGTGATAATGTTGTCGAGAATAAAAAGTTTCTTGTGCCGGCACCGCAGAAAATTCGTGACCACAGGCGTCGTCATTGGAGGATGTATGCTTTTGCTGAAATGGACTCAGTACAAGCTGCGCGAAATGCAAGAACGCCAGGCGAAGGAGATTAGTGAAAAGTTGAAGCGCATGCAGCATTTCGAATGTACGGAACGCACCTGCAATCAGACTATTGCCGGAATTGCTCCCGCTTTATCGGAGAAAATTTTCCAGCTACTCGATACGGACAGTTTGTTGGTGAAGCTACGCTCTAATCCCGGAGACAAGCTAATGCTTTGGGAGGACATTAAAATAGTCGCCTTCACGAGGCTGGTTACGCTCGTCTATGCTGCCTCTATGCTGGGAGTCACTATGAAGGTGCAACTGAACCTGCTGGGTGGCTATTTGTACAAGAACACGGTGGAAGTTGATGATCAACAGAAGCAGCAGATTTCAGAAAACATTCAGAAAGCTTATCTCTCCATGATTCAGCACTTCATGGGAGACGGTATCGAAAAACTGATCGATATCGTGCGCCAAAATGTGACTACCGTCATGCAGCGTTACAGCTTGAAGCAACAACTGACCTTGGCAGATGCGGAAGCCCTGCTATGGTCCTTCCAGATGGCGTTGAACAACGAAGAGGAAAGTCCCACGAAATGCATTGCTCGGTATACGCTACCACCTGCATCTGCCGCAGATGACAGTGTGTTCAAGAGATTGTTTGAGGAAACGCTGGACGTGCTGGAAAGTGTCGAATCCTCCGATGTCCTCCTGGCAAACGTGAGCAACGGGTTCTCGCTTATCGTAGATAAGTTGGCCGATTACTACGTGAAGGCGGAGAAAATCAGCGATACTCCAGCGGAAAACTCCAAATCGAACCTGAACGTGGAGAGTCTATCAAATATCAACAATATAAAAATTTCACTTGCCAAACTTATACCGATCGTGAGCGGACTGGCATGCAAAATGATGCAATCGAATGGTGGCTTGGCATCCAACGGTTTGAACATGCCGGATCTCGGCGATGCAGACATGATGTCGTGGTTAATAATTCGATTCTTGCAGTCAGAAAAACTACGAACCCTTGGGGCCAACGTGTACGAAACATTCTGTCAGTAAAGTAGACACACATTCTTTATAATTTAAACTTTTCTCTAGTGATATCCTGTGAGTAGGTTTGGCGGGTAGAATTAATAGATGAACATGTTTGTGAACAATGAATGTAAGAACTCATTAAAGTGGGTTAAAATAGCAGGAGTTAACTTGATAATTTCGTTAATGGTAGCTTTTAAAGTTTTTACTTGCAAGCAGTGCATGGCGTAAGGAGGGGGCTTTCTCCGATAAAATAAAATGGATTTTAAATGGTATTGCGTGATTTTTTTCTTTCAATCATCCTTATCTATAGCCCAACCCAATTGCGATAACGGTGTTGATCTCTGTCGCTACATCGTTTACAACAACTGCTCCATGTGGAATCTGAAAAACATGAAAATCGTATTTCATGAGAAAGAAATCATACCCAAAGAAGTAGAAGAAACATTTTAAAAAATGCGTAAATTGTAAAATGTCACAAATGTACAATTAACTCGAGTTGAACGCAAAGAGTTGCAAATGTTCCAATCCTTTATCAAATCAGAAAGTTATTTGCTGTTTTTAGTGAGTGTTTTATGGACTGATGTTAGATTCAAAATTGAAAATTTGGGATAACATACAGTAACGTTCGTTTTAAAAATTAACTACAACACAAGTTGACAGAACGGAAAAAACTCTGCGCTGTCATCTTCCTTTCGGTCGATTTGTAGGCGAGACAGAGCGAGATACAAGATCAACAATCAGTCAATCGCAAAGGGGCTGGCTATAAGAGAGAAAGAGTAAGCGATAGTTTTGGCCCTTTCAGACTTTATTAACTGACGCACTTGCAGCAAAGTTTGTGCCAGTGGAAGCCGGGGAAGCGCGAGTAAAAGACGTCGTGTAGTTTCTGTGCGTTTGTGCTATTTTTCCTAGTGAATCTGAAGTGTTTGATTGCCCTGCTGGAATATTTTGATTCTGCTAAATCATGGCCTATACGAACAGTGAGTATTGAATGCGGACATCCCGCGGACACGGAAAAGCAAGGCGCAGTGACTCATTTTGGGGCGATCTATTGTTGGTCTCCCGTTGCGTTGAATGCCGATTCACAATCACGCGTTTTACCGTGCCGGGTAACAACGTTACCAAATAAGGAAATGACATGTCTCCAACGGTGGTCACAACGGACGGTTCTAAAACCGGGCTTCGGTTTGCCTTCTATGGGAATGTGGCAAAATGGTTCAGCTTCTCCGCTATCACTTTCGATTGAAAGTGACACGAATCCCGTTCAATTTCACTCGAGTAGGAAGGTTGCAAAATGGCAAATTTCGCAGCACCCCTCCCCAGCCCACTGCCTTTATCGAATAGACCGCCGCCCTTCCTATCAGATGGAAACAACCGGGGGATGATGAGTAATCAGTTGAAGGTGGCAATGAACTCGCTATTTCTCTGCTGATATGAATGTTTTGTTGTTTTTTTGTAATTGCAAAGGAAATGATCTGGCGGAAGTGATATTCTACGATGGGCGAACAGGGTAATTTTTTTTGGATAGTATTTTTCTCACCAGAGACTGTTCGAAGAAAGCACAAAATAACATGGGCATGTGTGTACGAATAGATGAAGGGATTAAAAAAAAAAGATAAATTGCCACTGAGAAGTTAGTTTTATAAATAAAACCGTTCGCAGTGTGTTCAGCCGGAGCCGGTGGTTTGGGACTGCATTGGCAATGGAATCGGGATGCAGTGCTCTCCAACATTGTAAGGGAAAAAGGGTCGTCGGTACGTCGGTCGTATGTAACGCACCGAGGCACACAACACGGTTTACCGTCGATATATTTTTATCTTTACGAACCCAATACAAACCTTCTTTGATAACACAGGAAAGAAGTTTCGATTGAAAGGAAGGAGCGGTCGTTTCAAGGCAAAGCCTGCTTGATGTTTCTATGCTTTACTGTTGCCGTTAGCTGTTGTTCTTTAGGCTGCTCGGACAAAACCATTCACGGTGTGCACTGAAGCGTCTCGAATGTAAACTTTTAAATTTCTTTTGTGTCCATACCACCCCAGTCGCCTTGCACCGTTATATTTATGCATGCTAACTGATGTTTTCACCCACTTTTACATTAATTCGATACATGCAGAATTTATCTACGCGACACTGCCGCGAACACAGCGAGGCCAACCGATCGTGCTGGGCGGAGATCCGAAGGGGAAGAATTTTCTCTACACCAATGGACACTCCGTTATTATTCGCAACATCGAGGTGAGGACCGAAATTCGAGTGCATTTCCAACATTGTTTTTCAACAATTTTCCTCATTGTTTTTTTTCTTTTCTCTCCAGAATCCGGAGATTGCCGATATCTACACGGAGCACTCGTGTGCGGTGAATGTGGCCAAATACTCGCCGAGCGGGTTTTACATCGCGTCCGGCGATCAGTCGGGCAAGATTCGTATATGGGACACGGTGAACAAGGAGCACATACTGAAGAATGAGTTCCAACCGATCGGTGGTCCAATAAAGGACATCTCCTGGTCGCCCGACAGCCAGCGGATCGTGATCGTGGGCGAAGGGCGTGAGCGATTCGGGCATGTGTTCATGGCCGAGACGGGCACATCCGTTGGGGAAATATCGGGCCAGTCAAAACCGATCAACTCGTGCGATTTCCGCCCGGCGCGTCCGTTCCGAATCATTACCGGAAGCGAGGACAACACGATCGGTGTGTTCGAGGGTCCGCCGTTCAAGTTCAAAATGACCAAGCAGGATCATACGCGGTTTGTGCAGGCGGTACGTTACTCGCCGAGTGGCCACCTGTTTGCGTCGGCCGGATTCGACGGAAAGGTGTTTATCTACGACGGTACGACATCGGAGTTGGTCGGTGAGGTCGGTTCGCCGGCGCATAGCGGAGGCGTTTATGGTGTTGCGTGGAAACCGGATGGCACGCAGCTGCTGACCTGCTCCGGTGACAAGTCGTGCAAGCTGTGGGACGTCGAAACGCGTACCCTGATCAGTGAGTTCCCGATGGGCACGACGGTGGACGATCAGCAGGTATCCTGCCTGTGGCAGGGAGAGCACATTCTCTCGGTGTCCCTGTCCGGGTTCATCAACTACCTCGACGTGAACAACCCAACGAAGCCGCTGCGCATCGTGAAGGGCCATAACAAACCGATCACGGTGCTGACCCTTAGCGACGATCGCAGTACGATCTATACCGGCAGCCACGACGGGGCCGTGACGAACTGGAACTCGGGCAGTGGAACGAACGACCGTGTTGGAGGGGCCGGGCACGGCAATCAGATAAACGATATTCGCGCGGCCGGAGACTTTATCTACACGGCTGGCATCGATGATTCGATCAAGCAGATCAGCGTCGAGGGCAACGTGTACACCGACGTGGAAGCGAAGCTCGCTTGTCAACCGCGCGGCATGGACATCCTGAAGGAGAGCAACACGATTGTGGTTGGTTGTGTGAAAGACCTGACCGTGCTGCAGGACAACCGGAAGGTTTCGACGCTGCCGATCAGCTACGAGGCGAGCGGTGTTAGCATCAACCCGGAGACGATGGATGTGGCCGTTGGCGGTGATGACAGTAAGGTGCACGTGTACACGCTGAACGGAAGTCAGCTGACGCACAAGGTCGACCTAGAGCATCTCGGACCGGTGACGGATGTTCGCTATTCGCCGGACAACAAGTTGCTGGTGGCTTCCGATGCCAACCGGAAGGTGATCCTGTACAGTGTGGCAGATTACAAGGTAAGGATGATGTTATTTTCTACCAATTTAGTATAGACAACATTTGATCAGCACCAGTAAATTATAGAAGTAAAATGCCTTCGGTATTTCCGGTGAGAATTTGCTCGATATACATTAACCTTTCCACACAATCGAATGTCGCGTTTTAGCCTCCGCACAACAAGGAATGGGGCTTCCACAATGCTCGCGTGAATTGCGTTGCGTTTTCGCCAAACTCGGAACTCGTGGCCAGCGGGTCGCTTGACACCACTATCATCATTTGGTTTGTGAACAACCCGGCCAAGCATACCATTATTAAGAGTAAGTTTCAAACCCAATGGGCTTTGGGATGAGATTTAGAGACTTTGAGTATCACTTATCAATCCCCAATCACTTTGTAGATGCCCATCCGCAATCGCAAATTACCCGGCTGGTTTGGCTCGACAACGAAACGCTGATCTCGACTGGTCAAGACTGCAACACGAAAGTTTGGAACATTGAGACTGCCGCCTAAGTCGTTGTCGGGTTGCGCCAGGAAAGGCCAGCTTCGAGCTGAAACTGGGAATACAAACAAGTAAACAATTGCGAAAACAAAAAAGGAAGGAAAGTGAGGAAATTGCGATAAGAACGAAACAGTAAGGCAGGGAAAATACTGTACCCACCACCACCAACACCACCTTACCCCTAACCCTTACCCTTTAACTTTAACTCACAAGTCGTATTTATTTCGTTGACCTTTTCTGTTACCTTATTGTTCGCTCCCTTAATCCTGGATGTAAAGGAGAAAGTCAGGACTTTCAGGAAGTCACTAACAACGTGTGCGGTACGGTACAAAGAACCTTATTTTTGTTTGTGAGTGTGTTTGTGTTCTTCTTGCTGTTTATCTGTTTTTAGACAAATGATTGTATTAGAGATTTGTATTACGTTCACATTTACTATAATTATCCTCATCCTAACAACTTACAAACCATTTCTCATTTGCCGTTACATTCGTTAGATTCACAAGTACAGGAGAAACAAAAAAACACTTTCGAAAAATCACCATTGAGCGTCAGCTTTCGTTTTAGTTTTGTCGGTCCAATTTTAGTTTGTGCCTTTTTCTTGTCCAAATGTATCATTCGCGTTTAAAAGGCCAATGATTACCACACAGTAAAAGTCCTCCACAATAAGAGGCTTTGTGCAGCAGGAAATCCAAATAATTACAGATCGAGCGCATGCATTTGCATTTAATTTATTGTTTTGCCAACCATATACACGAACGCATGCTTTTGGCTGCCTTGCGGGGTCTGCTCTACCAGGTGTGGCCAGTAGAAAAACAGAAAACCAGACGTGGCGATGACGATTGAAGTGGGTGGTTTTAGCGGTGGTTTACTACAAAAACGAAGAAAAACAAAAATGTCTACATTAATATACCTTTTTTAAGCGAATAAAGTGTTTTTTTTCCAAGATAAAATCTCATCGAAATTTTTTGCGGTTCACAACGAAACGTTCCCTTTCGTGTTTATTTCCATTTTTAAATTTGCAAAACGAAACCCTGCTGATGATTACATTCACAATAACATAACGAACCTTTTGCCTAGTTTGCATAAGAAGATGTCGAGATTTTGATTGATTCCCAAAGTGATTCACAACGGTCATTGTATACACCGTGTTTTACGCTTGCCACCATTATCGTGTCAAGAGAACCCCGAGCTTGATCGATAACTATGAACTGCTACTTCTATTACCATTTCAGGGAAAGCAACTAAGAGCGAATACACTTACAAATACTTATAGCTAGAGCGTATTTATGTTTTAAGCGCATCGAAGTAAGCCTGGAAATTGCCAAATCCAGAATCCACTAAAGCAAATGGCGTTGGATTTTGATTTTTTTTTTTTCGTTCTCATATTTGCCTAAACTGTTCCCCTAATACAAACAAACACACACGCACACATGTTCGCTCCTATTGATCTATTGACTACTCCTTACTGATTTACAGTTTTCTTGCTCGCGGTGCTACGAACCTACGAAATACCTGAGGCCAAATACGAAAAGAAAGAACAACGCTTTTCCTTGTTGTTGAAACGAAAAATGGCGGTTCAATTCGCGGCAAGGGTAAAATTCACAAGGTAGAGTTCTTAAAACTTCGATAAATCTATACTCTATCTATGTACAGTTGGTCAGTCTCTCGGAAAAATGTCGCTACACAGTTACAGTTTCTATTTCTAACATTCAACCAAAGACGCCCAAGGGGTAGGTTGGATTTTTCCGTTTGCCGGGGAATTGTGGTTCTGGGATGACTTTTAAAATTGGTTTGACGCTTCATGAACAAGATGTTCTGCATTAAATTTAACTGTCTCGTGGGGTTATACAATTCTACAGGAAATACGAATGTTCTATCTATAACTTTCGGGCTTCTAAAATGTATTAAACGGCGACGAGGTGTCCCTCACACAGGATTGGGCGTGATTGGGGAAAACTGGAATGGATTGTACTATTTATTCTGTTCCTTGGATAGGACTAATGGACTAAAGAATGCAAAATCTGTTAAGGAATCCCTATTTCTACAAGAGGTGTTGTTAGTATCCTGCGTGAAGGATCCCGTGGCATTTTGACTAGAACAGTTTTGAATGCATGTTGTGTTGATTCTATCGTCATTTCCGATCGATATGGTTCAGAAGGTATTATATTGTATTGTACTATTTTCTGTAACCCTGGATTTGGTATAGTTGGGAAAATGTCAACCGATATCGTCCTACGGTGTATTGCCTGGATCAGATTCCTTTGCCGCTAGTCATTTATTGAACCAAATGATCACCTTCCCGCCGAAGATCGCTCGCGATAACGACATTCTGATATTTGCTTTCCTCCTTCGACCCTTCGACCATTCGAGCCGATGGCAAAAGTGTGCCACCCTTTGGATGTTCCTCGCCAAACCCACCGCTCTCTGGCGACAGCTTCCCGTTGTCGTCCTCCTCCTCCTCCTCATCTGCCTCGTCATCGGCGAAGGCAATGTCGGCCATTTCGTAGAAATCACTGATCTGCTTATTGTCTACCGGGGACTTTGTGAAGGAAGTTTCCTTCTCTCGCTCCTCGGTCGACTCGTCGGAGGAACTCTTCCGGACGGACGAACCGGAACCGGAACCACCACCGGAATCGCCCTTCCGCCGGACAAGTATCAGCTCGTGTAGCTTCCGTCGGCGCCGCTCGGTCGATAGCTTCGTATCGCCGTCACTTTCGGAACAGACATCGCTCTTAGAGATGCTGTGCGACACGATGATGTAGTCGTTGCGCTTTTGCTCCGCAAGCTGCCGGATAAGTTCGGCACTCGGAGTCACGCTGGCACTACGCGGTTCGCCTTCCCTCTGCTGGTTCGTCAATTCCCTCAGCTCACCGTCTTCGTCGTCGGACAGGTCCTCCCCTTGGGCGCTCTTTGGTGGGCGATCCTCGTTCTCGTCGTCGTCGTCGTCGTCGAGTGGAGGTATCCACACAAGGAACGCCGGATCCATACCAAGGTACGATCCCGGCGCGGCACCGGCGTTAATGACATTATAGTCGTAATAGTCCATCTCCATGTCCTGTTCGGAGGGAGCCCCAAGTGAAAAGTCTGACCCAGCCAGAAGCTTCTGCAGGTTACGCTTCTCTTTGCTCTCTTTTGCATTTCGCGTTCCGCGCATTGATGACGTGCCGGTGTTGCGCCGCGTCAGGGGACTCTGAACACCCGGATCGGGTGGGGAGCAACACTCCTGTGTCAGGGAAAGATTGATAAACAGTTGATGAATTAGATATGGACCATTTTGGTGAACTAAAACACGCCACACCACCAACTCACCACATCCGAGGGACTCACGTTGGTAAGCGTGGCCGTGCTGGTGCTCGAAGTCGTCATCAAACAAGTGGCACTTTTCACCAGGTGCTGATCGCCTGCCGAAAAAGAAAAACAAATGGGGTTTCGTTAGTGCAAATTCCCAAATCGACAATATATTATGCAAATAATCCCAGCTCTTACTTCGCAGAGTGTCGGTGTCGTGTGGACGATTAGAAGTCCCACTTTTCCTCGTCACGAGAGGAGTTTTCTCTCGGTTTAACGATGAGTACGCCGAACTCACGGTTGTGGAATGTTCTTCGTCCGATTCGTGCGCATCAGTTGGCCCGGGGGAGTTGGCGGACACTTTCCTCAACCTTCGTGGCGACCCCGCACGACCATCCGGATGGTTCAGGTCGTTTAAACTCTGTAAAGGTGTTTCTTCATCAACGTCGTCACGTCGACTCGGATCGCCTTCCGTTCCCCGATCTTGCAGTTCCATGATGATCTCGGTGCTACCATCGGAAGGTCCACCTTCGGACCGACTTCCTGTTGACTCCAGTGTATACTCCACACTCTCCCGGAAGCGCTCATGCTTGATGGTAGTTGTCGCTCTTAGTGGTCGTAGCTTCACGTACGAAACGATCTCCGAGATGAGGGTCGTTGTGGAGACGGCTCTTGATCTTGGCTGCATCGGTGCCACTCCTGCAAGTGACTGACTCGAACCGAATAGCGTATGGGCAGGTGAATCGGCCGCCTCCATACGACTCGTCGCCAGTTCATACTTGCGATAGCGGAATAGGTACTGGACCACGAGCAGGAAGCTTACCAGCACGATGAAGCAGATGAATGCAATGGCACAGACGTGAGCAATCGTGAAGCTGGCGTAGCTCCGTAGACTTTGTACGATCGGCATGATCACTTTGCTGGCGATGGTCGTGTTATTACCTGGCACCATCATAACCGATTGATTTAATTCTGAAAGAGTAAATCATATAACTAATTTCAGTGGCCATTCCTGGAACTATCGAGACAAACGAATACTTACTTATTTGCTCCGCCTGTCCAAGGAACCCAGCGTTGCATGCCTCGTCGTAGTGTTCCGATTTCCGGGAGAAAAACTCAACCAACAGCACGTTGCCGGACGCTTCCGCCGCCGTGCCGGACCCTTCCGATCCTGTTTGCTCTGCTCCGAACTGCAGCAACAGCTCGTCAGCCACGGAATCACCGTCACGGATCTTTAACCATTGGCCGTCGCAGGGGAACTTGTGAAAGTCGATCGTCATCCGAATGTGACACCCTTCGTCCCCTTTGATCAACCACAGGCTACGATCGGGACAGCTGTGCGAGGACGAACCGAGCAGCCGCTTCGGTTTTACCATACCCAGATGGATGACGCAGCCACACCGACACCCGGGACCGATCTCCGTGTTGACATCTTCGATCTCCAGCGGCAGGTTCATGTTACCGATCGCTGGACTAAACATGCATTCCCACGAGTCGCCCGAGCTCTCCAAACCACACCGTTCCGTCTGTACCGATGCTCCCTTAGAGTTTGAATTTAAGAAACAATCCATTAGAAGTGTGAGAAGAAATTTTAAAAGTCCTTCCCTTTTTATTTAATTTCCTATGATACTAATAATTATTTACATTTGTGTCGCATTTGTAATCTTTATTCTCAATCTGAATCACTCTTTGAACCAACAAACTCGATTGTTTCATCCTCGATCGATTCCGGTGCGTCTACGATGACTTCATCCCGTTTTTCGCTGTCTCTAGTGGCTCCTTGCTGCTGCTGCTGCTGACTCGCTTCGTCGTCTCCGAAGGCACTCTCATCTTCCTCCTGTTCCTGGGAGTACTCGCCAGAGTTTTCCTCCTCGTCACCCTCATCATCACCATCATCCCCGTCAGGTGGATCACTTGCTTCCTGCCTGTCTTCCTCCAGGGATTCGTTCGATGCGATAAACACAAGCCTGGAGCCACTGACTACATCAATGATGGCCGCCTCACCGTCCTCCTCGTCTTGACTAGCCCCGTCACCGCCGGTGGACTGCTGGTCTGCCACAGCCTGGGATGCGTTCGTGCTGGAACTAATGATGGGCGATTCGGTGCGCTGTTCGTCGTGGCCCTGTGTCTTACGGAGGATCGTCTCCATCGACTCCCGTGGCAGTACACCGAGATCACCCTGATCGTAGAGCTCGGTTAGCGAGGCGACGATCGTCTCAACCGATTGGTGAGGCTGCGATTGCATCTCGAGCTCGTTGAGCGTATTCAGCAGATCGGCAATCAGGCGCTTCCGTTTAATCTCCTGGTAGGGCAGATCGGAGTCTTCCTCTTCACCCTTAAACGCCGACCGGACCGTGTACCGGACCGTCTTCAGTATATCCGCGATGCGTTCGAACTCCTTCCGGTGGTGCTCGGACTCGCTCCGGAGCGTTTGACGATCGGAGTTAATGTAGTGAATGTACTGCTCCAACACCCGCACCTTCTGCCGTAGGTGGTTGTACTCTTTCCGGGTCGTCTTGTTCTCGTCCTCCAGCTCACCGGCACGTAGCTGGAACGCGTTCAGTTCCCCATTTTTCTGCAGAACCGCCTCGAACTGATCCGTCAGCCGCTGGATCGTTTCCAGTCGCTCCTGGCAGGTTTGCATCAACCGTTGCTTTTCAACAACATCGATCTCAGCTTGGTTGCGCATCTCCGTGTTCATCTTTCGTAACTCCGTAAACTGTTTCTGCAACCGTTCTTGGGTGTAGATCATTCGGTCCATCTCGTTGTTGAGTGCAATGTTCTCCCGAACCAACCGCTGCGTATGAGCGGCCACACGAATCTCCGACGACTTGGTAAACTCCGTCGACAGCTGCAGCAGCTTGTTTTCCACGTCCTTGCGCAACCGATCCTTGTCCAGTATGACCTTCCGCTCCATCTCGTACAGTGTGCTCTTGTGGCGCTTGTTCTGCTCCTTCAGCTCGCTATCCTGAGCGTCGAACTTGGCCATCAGCTCGTCCCGCTGCAACCGGAACTCCTCCATCGAGTTCAGCTTCCCGGTGAGCAGTTTGATTTCGGACGTGAGCTGCTCATGCATCGCCTTATACTTTCCGTCGAGCGTACTGATCTGCTTCCGGCACTCTTCGTTCTCCTGATCGCGCACCTTCGACAGCTCGCTCAGCTTGTCCTCGAGCTCCACGATGGTGCCGACCTTCTCTTGAAGCGTCCGATCCAGGTACGCCGTCACATCGGCCCGGTCCTCCTCTATCTGTTTGAGGCGACTCTCCAGCTCCTCGTTGCGGTCCTCAATTTTCACATTGTGGGTCCTCAGCCGCGCCAGCTTCTGGTTCAAATCATTGATGGTAATCTCGTAGAACTGTCGGTCCACTGCACTCAGCCCATCGACGGGCTGTATCTCCGGGACGGCCTTTTTCGGCTTCTTGGGTTTCTTTTCCTTCGGCATCGTGAGCAAGACTGCAAATTTTGGGAAACCAAATCGGACTACTCGGTCGACAAAATAACACCGCCGCTTGTGGAGGTAGCCTTGACGACGGCGTGTCGAAGGTATATCGATTAAATTTTTTTCCGTTTCCAACACTAGCTTTTAGCTATTTGAAAGTAAAGCAATACAGGGCGTAGGGGCGGAAAAAAAAACTCTCAGCACCGGAATGAGGTTGCACGCGAACGAAAGTTTCCATTTGAACGTCTCTATGTGGCCAGTGAAACTCCCTTTTTTGCTCAGCATGAAAGTGAGAAGTCAACCAGACAACAACGCAGACACCGGAACACACCTGACACCCATTCCACCGGGCGATGGAACGAGTTACTTCGGACCGACACGAAGAGATTCGTGCTGTTCATTATAGGTATTTAGAATGTTGATTACATTAGCAGTGGATTTGGTCTAGGATATGCTATGCTGGAATTCGTGTGTTTTGCTTGGAGAGTCGTTTGCTGTACATACCGGGTGGTGTTCGCGTTACCCGCGCATTTACACTTTTTGCGCCGGGAGGTAATTTCAGCTTTATTAGAATCCATTTTATGACCATTCCTTCCCGCGTCCGTTTTCGTTTCGTGTTGGAAACCCTCATGAAAGTTGCCTCGAAGGTATACGAAGGAATGCGGAAAGCGTTATCCGGAAAGGGGGAATGTAAGGCGGGAGGAAATTAAATGGCTACCGTCAGGCTTCATACTTCGGTGAATTATCGTTACATGTGTTGCGACGACGCCGATGGCTGCACAGGGGGGAGTTTAAAAATTTCCATCGAAAACCTAAAACCGAAGGAAAGCTTTTCGAACGTGTTGCATGTAACACCGGGTTCGGTTGCCGTAGACAAACAGGCTACATCGCTCAACTTCGGAACGGAAAATCAATACTTGCAGCTGTGCTGCTACAACCGTCTAGGATGTTTTAGTGTACACAACACCATTTGGAACTTTTAACTGCCCCCCAAAAGTAAGCTGCTTTACCTTACTCCAGAACCGTAGTCCAGGGTACCTACCTCACAGAACTTTGCACCATAGCGAGGCGGCGGAGAGTCACAAAATCGATAGCGATTTCTTATGCCGCCCCGGCAAGTGGTCGAGCAGTGCGTCCAGTTGCTCCACGGTCCCCATCCACCGGAATCGGAGGCTATGGAAATGGTGGGAGAGACAGGAAGGTAATTAATCTAGCCAAAAGGCAAACGAAAATCATGGTTCGGGGGCGGTTCGATCAAAATAAGATTAATTCACCCGTCACTCATATTTTCGAACAAGCCGATGTGATGTCGCCTCCATCAAATTAAAATTTAATTTTAGACCAATCAACCCGTTCCATCAATAAACCCGCGGTGTGAATTCTCTTCTTCATCGTTGCCATCGCGACCTCACCTGACACTGGGAGCGTTGGTACGCAGTCCATCCGTATGTCGGCGACGGCTCCTGAGATTGCCTGGCTTACGTAGACGAAGCAGTACTCGACGAACTTTTCGTAGAACAGATCGCACTCGAAGTAGAGCGAGTGCTGCCCCTTGGAGACGCGTTGTTCGGCGATGTAGTGGAGGGAAGTTGGTGGAGCGAGCGAGAGGACGTCGGCCCGTAGTTTCGCGTACACCCGCACCCGATCGGCCTGGTTCAGAATGCACGCCGGATACTGGAAAAGCACTCGAATGCCGGGTCCGTGTGGATCGCACGGGAAGATACTTCGCGTGTGCACCGTAAAGACGTACTGTTTGCTCCAGTCGGCTTGTAGGAGGGCACGGGCCTGCAACAGCGGGCCCATGGAAGGATCGGTGGTTTGACTGGCGGCGCTCGGTTTGAGATGGAGCGCGTAGAACCCTGCGAGACCGAACAGATCGCACCGGAAATCGATCACTCGCCTTCGGGGGAGCCCTCGCACTTGCTCGATGTAAAGGATTTGTGCCTTCGAAAAGGGCACGGTGGCGTTCGCTTTGCTGCACGACTCCACCGACTTTCCGCAGTAGATCAGCTCGAGCCACAGCTCCGGTAGGTCGAGCGAATCGGCACCCTTGGCCGGAAGCTGGCAGCGTACATCGGCGAACTCTAGGATACCTTGCACTTTCGCCTCGGGATACGTGTCCGTCCGGTTCGGCACAATGGCCAGCCGCGCCACGGGCCACTCCACCTTCAGCGGCTGCCTGAGTCTCTCGTCAATTATCCGGGCGGGGTTTTCCTGATGTCCCTCACCCTCCTCCAGCACCACCAGCTCGTAGTCACCGCCGTGCAGGAAGTGATAGCACGGCACTTTGATTTGCGTCACGTTGTGGTTCGCGTCCAACCGGATGTCGAGCGTGGTGGCGACGGTGCCGCCCCCACCCGGGAGGGTGCGTGCAATCTGTAACTTCAACCGCCCCACCGTCGCCTGCAGCTCCTGCGGATCGGCATGCAGCTGGATGTCCAGATCGTCTCCGTGTGCTGTGTAGGAGCTCGGAAGCACCAGATTGCCTTTACGCAGCCCACCAACGGAGAGCGCTAAAGGGATGGAAAAACAATGTGGAAAATCTGTAAGCGCAATGCAGGCGGAATGACTTGTATCTACGCAAAAAAAAAGGATGTTTAAATAGGGACAAGGCTCGCCAATTTGTGTGTCGGTTGTTTTTTTGCGACTCACAAGCCAGTGCGAAGTGATAAATCAAAACTCTATGACCCCGTTTTGCGCCCTCGGGCCTACATCCGGTCGGCGGTACATCGTTTTCCTCGCACTTCGCATGGGCCAACAACCAACAATCTCTCCCTTCCCCGCTATGGTCCATCATGGAGTTGAAAATTACGAGTAGAACAATGCCGCACGGACAGACCGGGTCCACAACCAGACCGGTCTAGGTTCTTCCTTTTCCCTTTTTTTTCCGCTCCAGCAACACCCGTTACGTACCATTGTGCAGTAGGACGAGCAGAATATTTATGTAGAGGAATTTTCCGGACGTGGCATGCGCCCACCACCACCATCGCCCGCGCCACCCCGCAATCCACCGTCGGCGTCCGGTGAGGTGCATGCTCTGGCTGCTCGGTTTCCTCCGCTCGGATTGCTGCTCGGGAAGCCGGGAGACGGGCCGGGCATCAGAGAGTACATCAACGGATGGCAATGCCCCGGGTTCTCCTGCTACGCGGCTCGCTTCGGCAGATTTCCGGCAGGCACGGACCCTGGAATGTGTGCATCCCGCTACATTCCCGCTCCTACTGCTCGTCGGTCGCTATCCGTGGCGTGCCCATTGCTTCCGGGACGGGCTGAGAAATGATGTCCTGATGTTCACGTCCAAATGGGTCCCCGGCACGTTGTCAGCCGGATGGTAGTTTTCAATCCCGCGGGAGCCTTTCACGAATCACGGCAGGAAAGGCGGAGGACGTAGCGCAACAATTACGCACACGGTTGATAAGGCACAGATTTAGTCGTAAACCTGGTAAATTGGAGGAAAAAAAGACAGGGAAAAAAAATACAATATTACCATTTTTTCAACAGCAATGAAAGCGTAAAAAAAGGAAACAAATTTTCAGTTCCAAACGAGTGAGGTCGAAATGATAATTATTTGCTTGAAACACAAATAAAAACATATACGATGGTATTCAAAAAAAAAATGGCTGCTGTATTCTCTGTTCAACTTTCTTGTAACCTCGCACGAAGTAATATTACTATTTCTAGTAAAATAAGCTGAGTAGTAAGAGATTTTTTATTTATATTCCAATTTCTATTAGATAAAGAAAAAATGTCGTGCCAAATGCGATGCTTGAGAACGATGTAGCAATTGTTTATTTTTTCTTTTATTGAGCCTAAAAGATAGAGCTCAGACGAACACGAAAAAATAAAATTGATGACAATGTAATCTAAATGATTAATATTTGTTTGTAATATTCTAACAATTTTATAACACGACGGTCCACCAATATTATTCTACTTACATAATTACTTCAGCTTCAAAATAAGTGGGTATTATCGAAACAAGAAAAAAGTAATTTGTGTACTTTATCGTTAGATAAAACAGAATGTTTAGCTAACTGCTATGTTTGAAAACAATGTATTAATTGTTTCGATTTTCTTTTATTCTCATCAAAGTAAAAGATGTTTCCATGTATGCCTCTTAGTTTGATTGGTTTTGCAAGTGTTCGACGGAAGTGAGCAGCACCAGAAGACATTTCCTTTGAAAGCGGAATCCTTATCAACTACACACCATGTCAACTGCAAGTCTAATTTCCTCCGCAAGGTGAGGGGAAAGTATTTGTGTAACGAAAATGGATACTTTTCATTTACGGCGTGCAATCGATCCGACTCCTTAGCTTGGCTTCAAGCTTCTTAGGAACGCTTAACGCAACCGATGGTACATCGAGACCGGAGACCGGAGATTGTTGCGGGAGGTCAAAGTGTAAAATTAATTAATCATAGGTTTCACTTTACCAACCGGTACCTCGAACGTGATCTTGGTCTGTTCTGTGCCAGGGCTGGAGAAGCAAATTATGAGAAAATACACTCGCTTCACTCGGGGTGTAGAAACCGAAAACTCCTCCTCCTGCTCCTCCTGCTAACGATAGATAGTTAGCGCGTGTCTCGGTGACAAATCGAAATAAGAGAACGAACGGGAACCTTTACCATCTATCTTCAATCGAGAGTTTTCCATCCGTTCGGAACAGGCCCCGAACGAAAGCCAACTAAGAATGTTTACTTGTTTGCAGCTGGTAGTGCAAGTTCGGAAGCCATAATAAAATGATTTATGCGTTTAATTTAATCTTACGCAACCGAAGTTCCCACCTCCGTTGGTTGCGATCAAATTATCTGTATCATTGATTTTACACTGCAGCCTTTCGAAAGCGCCTCTAGGCAGTCAGTAAATCTTCATTCTTTAATTCTTAATTAAATTGTAAATTGAACAGATATTGCAAATCCTACCGAAGTCGAGATCTTAGACAATGGAGCCTTGAAACATGCTTCCGAATTGAGGCGAGGGTCTAATAAAATTCAATGTTGAATTTTACGTTTACCGACTGTCAGAAATATTGTTGCGAAATTCGCTAAACATTCCAACGTCTCGGAGTCGTTGGAACTCGAGGAAAAATCATTCGCATATCGATTTCATGTTAGCATTCCTTGGATAGCGCAAAATTGAATTCCGGGAAGTGTTCAACGCTGATGAAAGATTGATCAGATTAGGAGTTTTCTTGACGATGTGCGTGCCGAACGGATTGGATCAAAAGATTTTCGAGGCATTCAACGGACGGGATTTCGCTTTAACCGGATATTTTACATTCTGACAAGTCCCTTTGACAAGTTATTCAAATCGTGGGCAACATTTTAATTATTATTTATTCGTTTCATTTTATTTGCATGCTTCGCATGCTAAAGCGTAAACGTTCCCATTGGTAGTACCAGACGCCCAGTCTTTATCAAATAAAAGTGTGCAAACCAGGTTCAACTAAACGATACTAGTTTTAAAACAAATCGAATAGTTCCAAATCTACAAACTTTTATCTTACTCATAAATATTATGGATAATAACTATAAAAAATACGCTGACAAAAGGAAAGGATACACCGACGATTGGCGATTGAAAATAATTTTGGGGAAAAAACAAAGCTGTTACAAACTTTCCTTGCCATCACAGGGAAAGTGTATCAATTATCCTGTATCAACACGTTCGACAGAAGTGTGGAGCCACCGATCGCTGCCGGAAAATGGCGGAAAAACGGTGCAAATTGTTTACCCGTCCGAGTCTAATTCGTTTACGAGCTCTTGTGTGTTTGGGTGGATTACAAGGAACAAGCGAGGGTGTCTCCATATTATTTGTGTTCCCAAGAATCTCCTGGTTTAATGAAAAACAAAATGAGGAAGAAAAAAAAAACAATCTCATCTTTTGTGGGTTGAGAAAGAAATTGGTTTTCGGTACGGATTCGAAGGTCCATTGTGGGTGTTACAAGCACTATGATACAATCTCATAGTTTCCTTTGTTTGAAAAAAAATGTTTTTGTTTCCACTTTTCGATTGCTTTCATGGCTTACTACGATTCCTCCATCTTTCTCTTTTGCTTGCATGCATTTTAAAAGCCGGAAAAAGGAATGGCAAAAAAGATGTGGAAAAAGTAATTCGTTTTATATTATCTGCTGATACGAAACGGTGCGGAACCTCACACTTTCCGGCGACGAGAGAAGGATGATACCGAAACTATTCGAAGCCCTTGCCAGCGAGGGAGGATGGAACCGATGGAAAGTGGGATCAGCGCAGCGGGAAACCCGTGGAAGGAAGGAAAATCGTGTGACAACACACACCACGGCGCTAAGTGAGTGCAATCATTTGGCGGGAAAACTTTTCCCGGTGCCATAAATTTCCACAAACATCCCAACCATCGAACCACCGCTGGGTGGTGCTGTGGTGAGAAAAGCGGGCTTTAATGGGGCGCCGCTTTTGCATTTGTTTTTTTCTTCCCCCGGTATTTTACTCTCCTTTCGTTGTTGGCGGGTACTTTGGTTACAAGTTTTGGCAACACGCAAGTCAAACAAGGCGGCGCGCGTTTTCGGCTCGGCGGTGGTACCGGTGGGCGAGAAAACACCGGAGTCCGGACAGGATAATGTCGCTAGCAGGCGCGCGGCTTGTCCTTTGCAAGGAACCGTGTCTGTTTCTTTTTTCTTTTCACGTGGTTTTGCTTCATGCCAGCCAGTGGGTACATTTCATCCACTCCATCAATTGAAGAATTGGGCGACGGACGGTGTATGTGCGTGTGTGTGTTGAGGGAAATATACGAGGCCTTGGAAAGCGGCTGAAAGTGAACCATCTGAAGGAGATGGAGTCGTTGCCGAAATTCGTCCCCATCCTGACGATCTCTCTCGCTTTTCCTGTGGGGTTCCTTTCAGGCCCAATAAATTATTAATTTGGGACCAGAATTAACACAAATATTGCGTTACAATTTGCGACGCACGGACTAAAGGGCGTAAAGACGAACGGGATATATCGTCATCCTGGGGTGGTGAGGGAAGTCACAAACCATCCCCGGGAAAAAAGGGGACTATCCAGCGAAGGTATTGTCCTGGAAACGGCCCGTCCGTGGATTCGTCCGACGGAATTTGTGTGGATCTTTCATGGAGACGCCTTCGCTAGGGGGGAAGGTTTGCTATTATTCTCCATCCAAGAGGCTAAACGTTGGACAAACAGGGGAGCTTCCGCATGTGGCGTCAGAAGGTCGCGTAAACCTTAAGGTACAACCCCCGAGGGGTTGTGGAGGCGCTGTGGAGGTGGACGATTTCAATAACATGAAACAACGCCCCACAAGTTTAGGGGAGAATGTTCGTACTGGCAACGTTGAGGGGAGCAGATCGGAGGCATGTCTTGCAGGCGGCATGAGGGAGCAATCAACAGCGCGACACAGCGACACTTCCTTCCGGTGTACTCCGTCGGGAAATGGGGGACCGGGGCTCCAGCGCGTCTTATTCCAGGCTGTACACTGAAACACTGAACACCGGGAAAAGGATCAACCGTTTTCAGAACCGTTTGGAGGGGCGAGCGCTGCGGGGCAAGGGTGGAAAGACAAGATCACTTCGAGCCACCATCGTAGATAAGACAAGGGATGCAAATTAAATGAAATGGCCCTCTCTCGGTGTGGTGCTCCTTGGTGTGTAGATCTTGTCTGGAAGGTAATCTCTAAAAAGAGACTTTGAAGAAGGCTCTTTGAGATCTTGGCCAAGATTGCATTCCCACTCGGCGAACGAACGGGGTTTTCCAGCACACTTCAGGGAGGCGAAACCGCGGACCACCTGAAGGCAATAACTCGCAACTAGGGAGGACCTACATCACCGCGTACTTGACGTGCGCCAGGACTTCTCCAGACTTTTGGGTGGGTGGACATCGAATCGATAGCGTGGGCTGAACCCGTCGCAAACTCGTCAAAGTCGAGTACTTGCGCGTCCATCACCCGGCGAAACTCGGTGGAATGGAATGAAATTATAAATCCTCCCCTAAGCAACTCTAGGATTCCGTGAGTCCCCACGGGAAGGAGAGGGTCATGGGCAGAGACGCTATCGAACGTCTGTATCGCCAGCCGTGGTGAAACAAATAGAGACGAACCTGCAACGTTGCCCAAGTCCAGACATAGTCCAGAACTTACTTCCTCGGACAGGAATCGATTGCCAAAGGGGAAATCCCCACCTTTTCTCTCTCTCTCTCACTCTATTTTTCCTCGGGGTAGGAAAACACCGGCGCGTTTGGAAGCGGAAGACAGCGTGGAAAATAATGGCCAGCCTGGTGTTCTAGTAGCAGCAGTACGCGAAGCACGGTCGCTTCCGAAGGGGGATTATTTCCGATGGAGGGTTTTTGGTTTGCATTTCGGTGTGCGCTTGCAGTGCGCGCGTCTGTGTGCGAGTGGGCGCGGGTAGGAGTAATTTCCAAACCTCCCGCAGCTACGGGTTTTCCTCCTACGCTTCTTCTTCTTTTCGACCATAATTTTCCACCCCCCTCCCTCGGGGTTTTGTGGGCTCGAGATTGCATGCAGGCCCAGATTGCATGGGCCGAATTGTGCACTGCAGACTGGAGTACGCGACACTGTATATCGCTCGCTGCGTAATGCGTTCAATTTGTGTCTGTGTGTGTATCCGTGAGTGTGTGGTTGTAACTTCCACCCTTCGCTTAAAAAAGGACCTGCCAGGACCGTTCGAAGCGTTGGTACGCTGCGAGATAGGGCTAAGCCGCCAGACAGCGTCCTGCTGTGAGTGTATTCAATTCAGCCGAAAATAAAAATTAAAAGAGGAAAAAACAGTCCCATGAAAAAGGTAGGAAACACTTTCGTACTCTCTCGAGTTCCCGACCCTTTTCTTTTTCATTCAGTCTGTGAAGTGTGTGTTTTTTTTTGTATATTGCGTGTCGTGCTTGTGGTAGTACAATTGCGACGCTAATGGTAATGAAGCTATCATTAGCTGGAAAATTGCTGCAATCAATAAGAAAACAATTTTCTTTTCACCCCGTGACGCCCCCCGACGGCCGAGGAAATTCACTGCCTTCGCAGTCCCTCAGTGTCTGGGAAACCCGTAGATTATTTTCAAGATGGACAAAGTTTTCCACACACCACGCATCCGAGCCGAGATTTCCTCACACACTCCAGATTTGTTTTGTTCTATTTCGAACCATCTCGTTCCGTTGGTTGAATAATGGTAGCGCATAAAAAAGCACCACCACCTCCACACGGTGTGGATATCAAAAGGCAACGGGCGGACATTTATTTTAACCTTTCAAGCAGGATTTTCCTCTTGCCCACGCGGTGTGTGTGTGTTTCAGGGAAAATTGAATATTTGTGTTCTGTTTAAAAGTGGCGTGGAGTAAAAAAAAAGATACAGCAAGGAAAGGAATAAAAAGAACAAAGCTGCACTTCACTCCGGGCTCGGAAAAGCTAGCGATTGGACGGAAGTGAAGGAAGTGAAATCAAATCCTGTTCGCACGTCCCGTCCTGCAAAAACCCTCCTCCCCCCCGCCCGCTCGCAAACGGAAAAATGGTTTCAAACACCCGGAGTAGCTTTCCACCGAGGGTTTGCAGATTCTCACCTGATACGGAAAATCCGCCCGCACGGCGATTCTTATCAACTGCTCCGTCGACCGTCCGTATCCTTCGCCATCTGAGTGGGTGGGGTGGGGAAAAAAAAGGAAAACAAATCGTACCGTTCCGCGAGTGAAGGAAAAGCGCTCGTTCGTTTGGCGAAGGAAATGACACCACGAAGGTTTTCCCGTCCGTTTTGTACGGAGAAAGGACGGAACCGGGCAGGGAAAGGGGGAGGCGTACCAAATTTCCTTATCTTTTCTTCCACGCGACCACCACATCAACTTCCCACCACGTGCCTCCTCCCTTGGTCCCCTCCTTTCTTATCATGTATGATTTTTAACCAACAACCCTCGTCGGAAGTCATCGAACTCTCTCCGGTCCTGCCACCTTTTCTCGTTCCGCTGGCCCTCTTCTTAGGCCCACCCCTTCGTTGGGTGTTTTTCCCTTTTTTTCGGGGGCAATTTCATCCCTGTCAGCTCGCGTAGAACGGAGCCAGTTCAGTTTCTTCTCCTCCTGACACACTGGAGTGATATATTTTTAATGGGTAAAACAACGCGCACCGAGCGTGACTCACGCTCGTGGGAGTGTGTGTTTGTATTGGTGTGTGTGTGTGTGTGTGTGTTCGTGTGTGTTTTAAGGGCCGGATGTAGACGATGGGGAGGACAACCCATCCCGAGCGCTCACTCAATATCACCGGTGAAGGATGTATTGGAAAATAGAGATACATTGCGGGAAAACCCCTCCGGATTTCCATTCCCGGGTTTCCATCGACGGGCCAAATGATGAGGATGGTTTATGTGTATCGATACTTTTCGGGGGGTTCGTTCAGCAAACCGAACGAGTCGGCGGCGCCAGCCAGTCCACCACACCCCTCTCCTCTGCCCTCGGGGATATGATAGTTTGTTGAGGAGTTTGGGAGATTCCATCCCACGCCGGTAATGCTGTGCAATCGAGCGTTCGGGTTGAATCTCGGCTCTGTTTTCTGTATTGTTTGGTTGACATTTTGATTCTTTTCCTATTGCCGTTGGCTTGTTTATTGTTGTCTACCCGGTTAGGGGTCGGCCACAAAATGGAGTCCCTTTTTTGAACCCCCCAAAACCGAACCGAATTCCTTACGATCGAACCCCGACCGAACGATCGTGAGGCGCACGAAGTTTGCACGTCAGGCTCGGGTTCCGGAACGGTGATCCGGTAGGCCACGAGAGAGGTCAGCCTTGGGTTGTGGCCACAAACACAACATCCCCCCTGATCCCGTGGGTGGGCTTTTCAAACGATTCTTAAAGAACCTACCCATCATCGAGTGGGAAATGCTTGAGTTCAAATTGGATGTGAAAGCAAAATGGGATCATAGTTGGCACGGAATAGCCATAGCAATGGGTGGGTGTATCTTTTATTGCGAACCCAACCAGATTTACGATTGTCAACACTTTGCAAACCTTGGTTTGCTAATGACCTCTGTTGGTAGCCGAAACGCATCAAATGAGTAGTCATTTACACTTTCATGGAAGTGCTTATGTAAGAAATATGATAAACAAAGCATAACAAATATGGACATACTTGTATCGACGAGAGGAAAAAAATACACAAGATTACTGAATGAGGTAAATTAGATTGTAAAGTTACGTTGCTTAAGCTCTTTAAAACTGTGTTATGATCGAACAGCCTTCAACATTTGTTCTTTTCGAGATAAAGCTGTTAGTGAGAACAAACCATCGGCCCTTCCTTTACCATTTTGGTCAAAAAGGATTCAATAATGATGTAGGATTTGCTCTGAACACACAAGAAACACTACTTTTGATAATGTTTGCTTTATAAAGTTGTTGGCATTTTAGAATTTCGAATGAAAAATTGTTTTAATTTTTCCTTTATTGAATGTTTACGATAATACAAGAATGTAATTAACAATTTAGGATTTTAATAACAGACAATCGTTATCGAATGAAAATCGTTTGAATCAATGATACATCCTGTGATAAAAATAGAATGTTTACATAGTTTTTGCAAATATTTCTTTAAGGCGTAAGTTACTCAACATTGAATGGAAGTTTATAAAAGAAATGCGACTCCGGGGAACCGATCAAATTATGTTCGAATGATCACAGAGGGGTTCGTTTGAAAATATGTCCTCTGCTTTGCAACAAACGTTGTCGTTTCGTTCAACCGACGCGAGAAAAATCATCCCTCGTCATCGAAAACCATCCTGTGGCGCTCCAACAAAGGGCGGGGGAAAATCCCCCAAGGAACTGATTTGATGTTCGATGGAAAACACCTCTCCCTCTCTCTCTTCTTCGTCAAACACCTTTCCGTGGTGTTCCGAAAAAGACTCCCTCCGTTCCTTGTTCGGGTTTTGTTGCGTTTTTAGGTCCATTATTTGATCTTCAATGCACTTGTCCTTTGGCGCGCAAACAAGTTCGACTGCGGGACAAGTCGGGTGGCAAAGTGTCCTTTATGTCTCGACGGTTGCATAGAATGGCGAACAAAAACCCCCCCACAGCGCGACACCCTTCCTCCCAGTGGAGCAACGTTTGATCATTTGTTACTTCGGCAACAAAAAGCGGAAGACGTGCTCCCAGGCAAAAGGAGCCTGGTATCCTGCCTTGGACAAGCTTCTTGGATGAAATTGGGCTCAACAGCGACACACGACGTTCACATTCGTTCCCGGGAAGATGAAACACGTTTGACAAAGCATCAAAGGTACATTCGGCGGGGGAGGGGAATCGGGGAAGCCACAAGGGGAGAATGTTTGATAGGAATGTTGTTGCGTAGCTTTGCGCCGTGGAAATTATGCTCTGACCCAAAATCGGCGCCAAGGGAACACTAACACTGCCTCGGTTTGTAGTTCGCTTTCATCGAAGCCGATGGAATTTCTTTCATTTCGGTGGATTATCGAAAACTCGAGCACTCGGGATACCCGGGAAAAATCCCAAACCCGGTTCGTACCTCTTCAGACGGAGCCAGCAGCTGTGGCAGCCAGTGGCTTTTCAGTGGCCGGCTTCGGTTGTGGTGTGTCGACATCCTGGAGTTCTGGCAAGCCTATTTGTCTAGCTGGAAGAAGTGCACACGCTGTGTGTGTGTGTGTGTAAACATAACAAGCACGAAACTACACGGAAGTAATTTCGTCCTCGGAAAAGGGAAATGGCTGTCGCAGCGAGAAATGCAGAGAGAGAGAGAGAGAAAGATAATCGTATACTCTTCCCGGGGTGAACCACGGACTGATGCCTCCTCAAAGACGTCCACCTTCCTGTTTCAACAAATTACGATCTCCCGTCCCCGGGCTGACCACTACCTCTCCTTCCCGGCGGCATCATTCCCGGTTTTTCCTTTTTTCCCCGGAAAGGGACGATTTGCTATCCCAGCCTCTTGAACGTACGTACACGTCCGGCCCAAGCAGAAGACGATCATCATTTTTCCTCCAGCCTTTAAAAACCACGAAGGGTAAAAAAACCGCCCCCCAAACCCCAAACACCCCAAGCCTTCTGCGTAAAGCCGGGCCCGTTTTATGCCATTTTCCGTCTCTTCGCCATCACTTCATTTTCTCGTTATGTGTTATTTTCCAACGTGGCGGAACAAACGGGCGATCCGGTGGAAAGTGCCATTTTCCCTTTTATGCGCGCCTTTGCCGTTTTTTTTTTCCCCTGAACCTCGCCCGTCATTTGCATACACCCTCGGAAGGTGGAGGACGGGGGTAGACAAACACACATGTGTAGGAAATGGCTCGGTGATGATTACTTGTGGCTGGGTGGGTGGGTGGGTGGGTGTGTCTGTGGCCATATATTGACCGTTGGATTGAGGAATCCCATAAAATGGACAGAAATGCGGCCCGGAGCCCTCGGGTTTGATGGTTCAGTATCAAATGAGTTCAAATCGAGGCCGAACCTTGGGTCATTTCCCATCCGTACGGCCGTTGTCATTTGATCCGGTTTCCTTCGCCGGCCCGCGTTGCGTTTCCCTCGCCCTGGAAACCTCGCAAAAGCCACCCAAATGCCACCCGCGAAAAGGCCTACCGGTTCAACTATGCGCAACCCTTGGAGCAACGACGCGACCAAGCGGTGAATATTTGTTTCCACCGTAATCGTACAGATTTATTACATTAAAAAATACTTGAAACAAAGAGTCACGATTAAATGCATTAATATTTTGATATAAAAAACAATTCCCGTAGAGCTGTTACAAATATCGGACATTCTTTAATTTAAAGTGAAGGGATCAGCTTTTCACATGATTACAGTTTTACAGTTTAGTATTTCCAACGAAAGTCTCTTCTTTATGCCATTATGTGCAGAAGGAACTTAAAAAGGACAAACATTTCATAATAAGATGCAGAAAAAATATGAAAATACTCAACCAATGTGGCCGGGCCCTCCCAAATAAAATGAAACAATACATTTGTAAAGAGTTTTTCAAAAACTTAACGTTACTGAATGATCATACAATGATCTTGTAACACTTTACATTCACATTTATTCCATTCCATTAAGGGTTAGGGCCATTTGAATGCTTTCTGGTGCGTGGAAAAGCGTAAACGCCTTTCCTAACCAATCGCCAACGAAGTCTGGTTCGATTAATCAAATTTTGCTGCAATGATATTGAATGTCTATTCCCCTTGTTTTTCTCTCTCCTTCCTTTATGTCCATTCCCAGTATTTGATGAAACTCAAGCAAAAAATCAAAACAATTTCTATCATGTTTCCACACCGAGCGCCGCCGAACAAAACGTGCCCTTTAGCTTTGGTTGCATCGATTACGGTGTTATGTTGCGCCGCATTCCCGGAAAGTGGAACTCAACCTGTGCCGTATCAGTTTCATCGGTGATAAAGTGGTTCAATTTGTTTGTCACTGCGAGGGAGATGAAAACGGTTGGTGCAAAGCGCTGGAAATTAACGTGTCGAAAACAAACCAGCACTAAATAACAGCACAATGGGAAAAACTAACCCAATCAAATGTAGTTGCAAAAAACACCAAAGATCGGACGAGTGATGTGATGAGGAGAGGAAAGAGAGAGGGGGAACAGGAAGGAGTAGGAGGTGCTCCACGTGTGACATGAAGGAGAAAAGTTAATCTCACGTTAGTCACGTACAGAGACCTGATGCAATTTCCGTCGTCATGTGAAAATTTCCCCAACAGTTTACACCCTTTGTTTTCCTTTCTCGCCACTCTCGTGTTCTCTCTCTCTCTTCATTACAACGTTTATAACATTTCAACTGAAGATCAAACGATCCTTTCTCGATGGCAGCATCCCCATACCGTGGGGGGGATTTGATTTTCCTACACCTGGAAAATGCCACACAATACGCCGTTTTTACAGTCACCAACGCGCAAGCAAAGGACGAACCGGGGAAAAAAGCCGCAGGACAATGTGCTTTTGC
Organism: Anopheles coustani; assembly: GCF_943734705.1. Lineage (NCBI taxonomy): Eukaryota > Metazoa > Arthropoda > Insecta > Diptera > Culicidae > Anopheles > Anopheles coustani. Next base: position 2,920,653 of record NC_071288.1, on the reverse strand, counting down.
ATAGCTTTTGCATTTTAATATCAAATCAAGGAAGGTAAACGGGTTTTAATGGGAGCCTTTTTACGGGTTTTCCCCTTTTTTCTTCACCTAGCGGTCACTTCAATCGGCCCTCGAGGGAAAAAAAGGGTAACACAACCCTTAGTAGTAGAAAATTGTCGGGGACCGAGTTTTCCCACAGGGTGTTTTTTTTTCTTCTATTTATTCCTAAGAAAACTTCATAAGTGGTTCTTTTTTGTAAAGTGTTTCATCACACCAATTTCACTGCCCACTCGGCTTGTTTTACGAAGGATAAATCATCTACCTCGTTCGCTTGGTTGAATTGGTTCTTACGATTATTATCTTCATCCTAGGGGCTTATCGCCATCTTCATCCGTCGCTTATCGAGAAGCGACATCCATTTGAATAATGGATGCGTCGATAATGATATGACTTTGTGCTTGCGAATGGATGTAATTTTGGTATTTCCACTCCATTAATTGCGGATTGGTCGCATTATCTTCAGACACCTTCACTGCAGCCTTTTCGGAGTGCTTTGGAGTGCTCGACATTTGAGGTTCAAGTATGGCAATAAGCAACGAGCTCTGGTGAAGATCCAACGTTTGAACGTCGGTGATGACTTTGCTTCCATTTCCATGATTGCTTGTAAGGTTTCTACCAGCTCAAATGTGACAATCATATGGGTCAACAGCTTAGTGCATTTTATCGGATCGGAGCTTTTGGAGATTCTGGCTTTGATGTAAGAATATTAGCCTTTTTCGTGCCCAAATTTATTTTTCAATTGAAAAATTCCACCTTCGAAGAAATTTGAGGTAGCTTTTCCGACTTCTTTCGCCCACCTATAGGAAGCACATTAGTTGAATTGTATCGAAAACAGTAAGCCACATTAAGCCCCTATTTATCCAACGAGGGATTTACAGGGTCACAATCCATCCGGCCAGCTTTCCATACGACCTGCGTTTGTGTAAACACATCGTTGCGTGAGGCGCTTGAAGGAAAACAGGACATGAGCTGCCCGCCCGTACACATACAATGTAATGGATCAAGAACAACCTTCCGTTACCTTCCGCCTCCCACCGCGTTCCTGGAGGTTCCGATAGCCATTAGCTGGAATTAATGGCAACCCTCTGTTTCGATCCGCTCGATTATGGTGACAGTTAGTGAGCTTCGACCGAACTACGGCCGGACTTTATTGGCTTTCGACCTGGGGTGGGCGGCAGGACAACAAGGGACCAACCCGTCGAATTCGGTTCGTTCGCTTAATTATCGAAACGAAAGGCATGTTTAGGAGTGGAATATTTTATTCCGTAGATAGACAAAAAGAGGAACGATAGTGTGTGCACTTTCGTCTGATGATGGTTTGGTTGGAACACCCTCAATGTTTGACGTATTTTGTGTGTTGTGCATCGCCAACCAAATGGTTCAAATTGTATTTACTTATTCATGTTTCTAGGAGAATTTATATCTCTTGTTTATGGCGGAAAAGGTGGCTCCAATGTTGGCCAAGTGTTGGGAAGGTAAATGTTTTAAGGATTCTTCATTGCTGCGGCTTTGCAAACCAAGGAAACCAAGAATTCGTTCAATTTTGCACATCCCATACCAGTAATGGCATAAAGGCGAATCTTAGTGTCTTTAAGAATCAATAAATAACTAGGTTCAATTGATTTGAAACTTCGAAATTGATCGACGATTTTGTTTGACGTCAAGTCCGTCTTGAGATTGGAAAATAACAATCCGAAAATCGTGAGAATCTAATTTAATTTAAACGTGTTAATCTCGTTTGTCATATCAAAAGTCATTAGCAGAAGGAATGACACGACGCGTTAGGACATTTCATGTCTTCAAATTACATTTTTTAGAAGTGTTAATTTCAATTCCCTTCCATACCAGCACCAAAATGGACGTAAAGCAACCGTTCGAAAAATGGTATCTACATAATTGATGCTTGTACTTGGCTCGTGACTCTCGGAAAAAAAAAAAATTACAATCCACCCCCTCGTGCATTGCGGCACGTACTGGAGGTTCCGCTGTCGGTTGGCCTCTAACTCCCAGAAGCCGAATTTTAGTACCTCAGGTTTCGGAAATGAGATAAAACCAACCAGTAGTCGTCGTCGAGGTACGCGTTCTTGCCGAGGTTGTCGTTTTTCGCGTAGCGCTCGCACGCAAAACGTGAATAAAAAGCACGAAGCGCCTAAAACAGAACCAAAAAAAAGAGTGTGTGCCGGATTGGTGTGAGGAGGCTCCGTAAACGTTGTTACGTTTTATGATTTAATCCTTGCGCGGACTTTGTGCAGTCCTCGGGAAAGCGCGGGAGGGACCAGGCACACGCATGTGTTTCGCATAATTCTTCCATTGGCCTCCTGCGTACCTCCTCCGCCCTTCTTCCTCTAACCGACCCTTTGTTGATTTGTTGCTGGTCTTCACACAACAAACAGCACACACGGCGGCGACACGATTTCCTGGTAAAAAGGATAACGGCCTCTATTGGGGAGGATCGGGAGAAAAACTCAAACAAAGAGCCCCACGTGAAGAGGAAGGAAGGTTTGGGCTGGGAGTGTGTGTGTGTGTGAGTTCGTGGAAAAGCACGTTTATTTACCTTTTTGCCTTGCCGATGCTGTTTCCTATGCCGGCTCGCTCGTTTTCCGGCTTGGGTACCGCTTTTCCGGAGGTTTCTGCTTTTCACGCCTCAACAGCTCTTTTTCGCATTAACGTCAAATGAAGATTCTCGGAATGTTTCACTGTTTCTTTTTATTTTGTTGGCCACTAAACTCAGCCCCCCAATTTAAGTGCATACAGCACGCAAATCAAGCTGGGAGATTCACTCACTCACTGCAATGGGAAGAGCACACACTTGACATTATCCACTTATATTTGCTGGAAAATTTACACCAGTTTTAATGGCACTCTTGTGACTTTAAGTATCACAACCGTTTCCACGTGGCTGTATTTTACAATTTCACCGTAAATTTCACTTGTAACGAAGCTAAGAAAATAGATCAGAATGTACGATCCATGGGCTTTTATCTGATAATCCTCACTTTAAATCATTAATGATGGTTTTAATAAACCAATTAGGTTGGTAATAAAATCCCTTCTGCTAACACTGTCACTTCTCGTGTCGTTGGAATCCTTCGTGCATTCGGTTGCGCCGCTCGACAAAGAATGAATCAAGCAGCCCAGGAAACCGCCATTGTTGTGCGGCAAAATATTGCCGAGCGTTCCAGCTAGCGTTTGCTGGAATGCCTGGTGCCAGGTTTGATGAATGTGAAACTACATGGTGCTGCAACGGTCACACGGAAAGGGCTAGACGGCTACGAACCGACGTACCTACAAAAGCCAGCGCCAGGTTTGAACGGTGGAGCAGCAACGTGCGTCTGAAGTTGGTCCGGCATGGTGGAGTGTCAAATTTCCAATTGTTTAAACGAAATCACGTAACACGTCGCGCCCCATCCCATGTACCGTGTGTCCTCCAGCAGCTTCTCCATTACAATGCTGGCCAAAGGGATGGTACCGGTTGTGGTAAAGGCAGTTGAATTTTAAAACCCAACCACCACATACACAAATCTCGGCACAAAAGAGTCCGTTCCGTTTCAACTCGCGGGTTGCCTCATTTACATCTTGGCCATTTTTGTACCGCAAATCGCGTAAATCTCAACGCGAAGCGGTTACTGGTGGACTTTTTCAAATCGTAGCTAACCACAATCGCACGGGACCGATAACCTTTCCAGCTTAACTTTTGCACACACTTTTGCAAACCAGCAACTGTAGGATGAAATGTTCTGTTCTTACGGGCGGTTAATGGCTCTGTTTTTTTTTTCATTAAAAGTTAATCTTGTTTTTCAGTTTTCTGGTACTCAAAATGCAGATTCCTTCATTCACATTCTATTATTTAAAACACATGAATTTGCATATGGTTATCCATAGAACAGAACGCATGCGTTCGTACAGAAATATCATGCTAGGGATAAATATAATTAACAGACTAATTACAATTTAAACTTCTTCGTCGGCTCTCATCAATGAAACGGCTTTGCTTACAAAGGAATTTTACTGTGGTTTAGATTCTTTCATACAACGAATGAATGGAGCAACGTTTCCAAGCCGGAGAATACTTTTTGCTATTGGCTTGTCTGGCGTTTCGGTTGAGTTACGGTATGAGGAGCTGGTCGCCTAGCAACTTCACACAAAGTGTACGTAGGTTCGTCAAATTTAGCCACACACCGGCACAACCCGATGCTTTCGAATACGTATGACTAACCCACAGTTCTTCTTCTAGCACCGTTGGAGGATAAATATGAAACGAATCGACAACGAATGTATTGTGGCGTGGAAATCGACGGCTCGAGACTAACCGCTTGGTACGACCACTGTGCACGCCAAGCGTGGACTGACACTTGCGCTCACGTTGCTACGGGGCAGTAGCGTCCTTTTAGTACGTACACACACGCGAGGCGAACCGGCACCGAACTGCGAAAGTGTCCGGATGGATGTGCACTGTGAGCTTCCTCGTGAAATTTCACTCTCTACGTGCTGGCGTTGATCCTTCTTTGTGGCTCGTCGGTGTCCTTTCATGTTCGTTCCGCGCTCGTGCCACAGCCCTCCTGTATTTATGAATGAGGGGGGAAAATAGCAGGAGGGCAAAATCGTGTCCCGAGTGCCGAAAGTGAAACAAATTTGGTCTCGCGTGCGCGTTGGTTGGCGGTGCGCATGTGCCCGAATTTAGCACCCCTACTATGGACTAACACACATCAGCAGCAGGCGCCTAGGGGACCTGCCAGCAGACAACCAGGAAGCGTGCTCAGCAGTCCTTTCGGTGTGCAAGCATCATGAGGGTATCGTGGCGCGTGGTTAGGATGCGTTTTTGCCGCTTGAATGGTTCGTGCTGAAAACACCGGGATAAGGACACGGCACGTCGGGCAGTGCCGACAACTGCATTCATGGTGGTCCCGCGATGAGCTTTGGAAGGATCCTGGAAGAAGATAAAACAAACATAAATACGGAAAGAAGCTCAATAAAATCGTCATTAAACTGAAATGAATAAGTGAACAATGCTCAAAGAGTATTGAAAAATGTTTTAAAAATTTATCACAAATTATGTATAACAGCACACGTATTTCTTATGATTCGTCGTTCGGGAATAGTTCAGGACTTATGCTTTGTTTTATTTTTTCATTTTATATTCCGCAACAAGTGTCTCTACTCGTCAAAGCAGTTTTTACTATTTATTTTCCCCAGCAGAGGCGATGAACATAACCTTGTAGTACAAACCCTTGCTTTCGTTTCTTCGGAACAGCTTTGAAAATCCTAAAAAAGGACCATAATGAATAGAGCGCGGGACGGCCAAGATAAGATGAAAGGTCGACGTTAGAAGATGCAAAAAAAAACTCCACAAAACAAAGCCCAGAGATAACATAATGCTCGCTCCTTCCCCTGCCCTGGTACAAAATGCTCGCGCCTTCGCATATAACTCGCACCGCGCAACGAAGGCGTCGGAAGTCCGAAGTCAAAGTGTCCTAGACTTAGCTCCTTGGGTACGCGGTAAAATGGACTAACAACTCAAAAACAGGCACACTTCAAACTGTGCGACCAACTGGATAAAATTAATGGAAGCGCGTTTTCCGCTTCCCCGCGTCGTCCGTTACGGATGTTTTGTTATTCTGCTTCACCGGACTTTAAAAACGACACTGCGTGCAAAACGGGAACAGCATGGTGGTGGGTCGGCTTAAAACTCTGACCAACATTTTTGTTCCCACTACAAAGGAACACAGTTCCATTGTGCGTGATTTTTCGCATACCAGGCGCATTCTTTTTTGTTTCATTTGGGATTAACAAACTTTGACTCATCAAGTAGCAGACATCTGAGGGCTTAGTGCCTTTCGGAATCCATGATTTTCGCTTGCACACCAAAGATAAACAACATCAACAGAGGCTTGAAACAATGTAAGTATGTTTTTGAGCTTCTGGGACATTTTTGTATTGGGGATGAACAGAGAACGATGTTTATGTTGTTTCCTACAGGACCCAGCTGTTTCAGGCAGAAACAATAGAAGCAAACCACAAAACCACGTCACGTGATGGCATTTTCAATGTAATTGGAATGTTTTTTTATCATACGCTCGTTTTTCTCAGACTTCCCCTAATCTTACTGGTACAAACTGCTTGGTAATGAGATATGATGTGTTCCGAAACAGGATCCTGATTTCCGGTTATAGAGCCCGTGAATGAAACGGAGAGTTTGAATTGAGGCGCTAGAAAAACGCTTAAAATGCATAGCTTGCATGTCGTGATTTCGAAGCAAATGTCTACACCTTGGTTATTGGCCTTGTAGTGATGGGGAAACTGAATTATCAAATCTTCAAATCCGAATCCCAATCCGTCAAATCATGCGTGCTTACCAAACTTACCAGTTTTTCATATCATTCGTGAAAGTAACAATTAGACAATCAATGGTTGAATTGATCCAAAGGCAAAATCGATTCTGCGAATGTTCCCCAGGACCATCAGGATCGCTATCGCTATCCGCTCCCAGGGGGAGTTGTTTCATTTCAGTTCCGAGGGAACTACCCACGACTATGCGCCAATTTGAGAAAAGAGAATGGAGAATTCTCGCAAAATCGCAAAATCTCTCTTTCGAAGAGAGAATCCGCGGATCGGGAGCTTTCGAAATGGATTTTCAAAATGACATATTGATGCGGAATCAATCCTTCCGATTCTACCAACACTATACAGCAAATCGCATATGTAAACATAAACAACTAATCGTAAGCGAGAAGTCGTTCATCTTGGAAGCAATTCTCAATTAAATTGTTCCGAAGAACATCTTTTTAAATCATGTCGGAATATACTAAGGCAAAATCGAGCAAATTGGTGTTAAAGGGAGAAAGTTCGAAGTATGTATTACCTAAACAACAACGATGTGAAGGACAAAACAACAGACTAATTTTGCTTCTTTTACAGAGGTACAAAACGCAAACACAAGAAGGATAAACACGAGAAAAAGGCTAAAAAAGCCCTTACCGTGGATACGGATGCAGTAAAGCATGGCGGCTGGTGGATGGTAACGAAAACGACGGACATTACCGGCTCTATCGCACTGCAGTTCGACAAGCAGGCCTACGTGAAGGCACTCGATAACGGTCTGTTCACCCTCGGTGCTCCGCACAACGAAGGCGATCCTCCGGACCCGGAGGAAATCTTCAGCGCAGTGCTGATCAACGAAGATAAGGTGGCATTCAAATCTGGCTATGGGAAATACCTGAAGGTCGAGAAGGATGGCATGATCACCGGCCGTTCGGATGCCGTTTCGGCATTGGAACAGTTTGAGCCGGTGTTCGATCAGGGTAAGACGGCACTGCTGGCGGCCAACGGATGCTTTGTTTCAGTGGACCCAGAGGACGACGCGCTGGTAGCAATTAAAAAGAAGGTCGGCAGCAGTGAGGTTTGTGTGATCCGAAGTTCTTCTGATAGGGAAGACGTATCCAACAAGGAAATTCCTATCGAGGAATCTGGTGATTTGGACCAAGTTGAAATCAACTTCGTGTAAGTATTGAAATATTGTTTTAGGACAGCACATACAATTGTACATCGCGCCCCTTACTTATTGCAGGAAAAAGTTCCAAAAGTTCCAGGACAAGAAGCTACGCGTAAGCAAAGAGGATAAGCTTTCGCTGAAAAAGGCTAAAGAAGGTGGAACACTTCACGAAGCATTATTAGACCGACGAAGCAAAATGAAGGCAGATCGATACTGTAAATGAGATGTCTTAACCTTAAAATAAAACCATTTTGAGATCGGGTTGGTATTGTATTCAAGATAGTTTGGACTTTTATTATGCGTATGTTTTCGAGCATCGAATGGTAGTTTCTTTCTGGTTTTGTTCTGTTCCTCTCAAATCATCATTCGTTTTCAATTAGAGTTATGGTGAGTATAGTGGTTGGGTTGTTGCGATTATATTAAGTTTGTTTTTAGTTTTGCCTTTGGACATATGAGTAGTGTAATTTGGAACCTAAATGGTTTCAAGACAGTCAACTTGCCTACTACCGTCTGCATCTATCGTTATTGTTTGATTAGTGTTTCCATTCCATTTCGACGATTTTCAGGGACATGTATCCCTTGCGAGTACCATTCCACATTACAACTCGTTGCCGATGCACACGCGTGATTCAAAACCTTGGAACGTTGGCTCACTCAAATTTTTGTTGTCTAGATCTGGATCACTTTAATGTGCTATGAAAGTGGAGTGTGTGTATGCAAAAATTACATAGCCTGCTAATTCTCTTTGTTTCTAGCAACTTTATTTACCTTCGTTCTACTAGTCAGCCCTATTTTTCAAAGTTACGCAACTCATCACCACTCGGTTTCGCATTAGTCTTTGAGGTATCCCTAAGTTTGCTTTTCTTTGAATTTGTATTCGTAGTGTGGGACCGTATTTGTATGACCGTGCATTCTCGTTTTGGTTTGCCATTCAAGCACCAAGAAAGAATGGTGAAATGTGGGATTTACTTTACTACAAAACTTATGATACTTTCAAACGAAGTGGCGACAAATTTTAATTTCGCCGAGTTTTTTTTACGGTTGCATCAAACTAGCCCAGATTAAAACCTAGATCCAGCGGAAGGGTGTGAAGTGTGTGGAAGTTTTTGACGGTTTTGACCTTACTTTCTGCCGGTCGTACTTCATTCATGCCGGTGTTTATCCATTATAAATCCATTCCTACCACGAACAGTGTGTGGTTTACGCACTGTTTTTGTTTTTCTTTACAGTTCTCAGATATTGCCCTTTGCTTGCTGCTCTTATCATATCGACGCCATTCGACCGGGTATCTAGTACAGTAGGCCTCAGCTAATAGTCGGTTGGGCTCGTAATTGTCTTAGCCATTCTACAAACTCGTCGAGCATTACGGGCCCTGTATGAATGGAAATCAAATGAAAAGATTAGTTATCAGTCAATTAGTGAGTGAGTACATCAATGCGAAACTTACAGGCTCCATCGACGTCATAGTTTGTCAGATCGTTGGAGATGGTACGAGAAAACTCTAGAATATTACACCACTGATCTTTGTTGATTACTTTGTACTTGGACTGCTCTAGGAATTGGGCGAATTGTGCGTACAGTGGCCAATGTTTGCCGAGCATCAATTGAAGCATCCCCTTCGCAGTTTCAATGTCCATACTGCGTTGGTCTTTATCCTACCATGAGATGGAACAAGATGATTAGATACATTTTTTTAAATCAGTTCGATGTTCTCCCTACGTCTAACATAAATTATCTTACCCTTGCAAAGTCGTATGCATATCTGTATATGATTTTGAATGTATTCGGGTCGTTCAGAAGGCTTCTGAGATGTTCCAGCTTACACTGCACTTTCGAGGGGGTATCGCATTGCAGGTCAGTCAGGCCCTTAAGCCACTCGCTTTGCGTGAAGAAGCCCATCTGTTTTGCTCCCATCTTGTACGCTAAAACAAGCATCGCCACGTTCTCAGGCTCTACACCGATATCCTCGCAAAACTTTTCCATTCCTTCCGGACCTAAAACAACAGAAGCGTTTATTTAGTATGTAATTGGAATCACAACGGCAACATCGTTATTTAGCATTATGTACCATCCCTCTAAATTTAGATCCATTGTTCAGATACCGACACCAATTAGCGAGAACACAATGAATTCCACCTTCCAATTCTATTACTTAACACAAGCCACCGTATTCGAACAATGACAGGTGGTTCCGTCCGCTTCAAACACTCACCTAAATTATCCGGATCATCTGGTGTCGTGTACTCCCGAAACCAGGTGAGGCATCGCTTTTGACTGAAAGCGTCATCCGTTTTGCTGTAACGCCGTGAGCTGTTATCACCCGACCAGGGAGGCATTGGAAAGAAAGGACAAAATAGACAAACGCGTGAATTGCTGCTCCCTTTTCACCTTTAGTGTCGCATATTTTACATTCCGTCGCCCATCATTGCACCGAAGATTATGTCGTTCAACGATCAACGTAGGGAAAATAAACAGAAGAAAGAAAAACTCCACACGTTCAGTACTTTTCACATTGATCACTGGATCGCCTAGCGCGATTGAAGAGGCAAATTTCTGTTTTCTGTTGATCTTGACTTAATGCACAGGATGTGGTGCTTCGTCCGCAGAGTCTACTAGACAAATGAATGTATGGCAAACATCGGTAGGAAAGCATTTGCCCGTTGCGGACCTGTGCTAAAAATATCTTGTTGTTCTTTTTTTAAAAAAGATGCAGTAGACACACAGCTGCCCACGACGTACAAGACGTTGGACTTGTGGTTCAATTTTGGATGGGAAGACAGTCCGGAAACAGTAGGAGCATGTGGACTTGGAGGCAAGAAGGGTCTGTCATTCGGCATCCGTATGACGTTTAACCAAGATGTGGTGAACCACGCAGTTTCCTTTTACTACGACTTGTACGTTTTCCAGGACAAAATAATCATTATGGGTTTGTCCTAAGTCCGGTACTCAATGATAATGTTGCTGTTAGTTTAACTGCCTCACCTTTGATAACTATTTCGTTGCCTTTTGGTAGACTGTTGGTCGTCCTCACTTGGCCTCATGTCTATGGCAAGGCGACGTTTGCCTCTGGGCATTTGTAAACTTTCAATTTTGTAAGCGTGCCTGCCCGCTAGAGATGTGTGTTGATGATGGAACAGGTGTTCCGGATACGGGCTTGCGTCTTGCTGAGAACACAAATATCTTTTGCAATCAGGCGCAGCAACTATTCACTGTTTGCCGAAAGCACAACCCGAGTATCTGCACAACAGATGTACAACTTTACACTTCGATATCGGCGGTTCGATTTTGTTCGTTGCCACCACCCACTACTTGCTTGTGTCGTCGAAAGTCAGTCTTCTCGGATTTCGTTTTCGGTGCGCAGATTTCCGGGACAGATGGGAGATCGAGGAAGAAGTAGGGGGCAAACGCTATCAATGGAGGCAGCAAATTGCAACTAGAACGAAAAGGAGAAAGCAAAGAAACATTATCACTATGCAATCGGTGCAAAATCGATACGGGCACCTTAATCAATAATAAAAACACACGTTGATAAAATCCGGCCACCGAAACATCCACCATGGGAAGGTGTTGGCATTAAATTAGAATAATGTGTTTCGATTGGTTGTTATAGTGCTGGCTTATTTATGACAGTCGGAACAACGAAAGCTAAAACACCAAGAACACTCGCACGGCACACAGCAAAGAACTTTGGCACGGCTGAAGAAAGCCAGGAAGTGGCACCACTTACCGTCAATCGGCGAAAGGAGTATTTTAAAGCACGGGACACTGTTGGCGGATCAGCAGGGGCAGCAAAAATGCAAACGTTTCAGGATGCCTTACGGATGCTGTACCAGCAATGCCTACTGTTGTGGTTTATGCATGCATGTTTTCAATGCAATGAAAAGATGAGAAAGTGGCCACTGTGACGGGTAATCACGGACGGCCTAGCCCAGCTGTAGAATGCGCAGTTGGGGTGATTGGAAACGGTGTTTGTTGGTACGATCTCTTTTTCACTGTAAATCATGCACTGATGCAGGCGAAGTGATTAAATCCAGCAACGAAACACAAGCAACGACTGAGGAAACGCATCTGACAGCTGTTGACAATTGAACAATGCTGAGAAATGTGTGGAAGTTTTCGAATCCCCAGAGGCGTTCTTTTGGAGAAAAAAATTAACACGTTTCAGTCTCATTTATATTTTTTTTAGAAGCAGGCGAAACACTGCCAACGACTACAAATTATAAAAACATTTTTTTAAATGCCGCTTTTGTATATCAAGGGTTAAAAAAAGTTGACAGCTCATTGACAGCTCGTTTATCTACTTTTAGACCAACGATCCTTTGAACTTTTGCATATCCTTTCCTAATTTTACTAGAAAGTAAAACGATCAATGATGGGATTGTGGAAATGGAGAGGTTTAATTTGATTTATTTTGTATATTTTAAAGTTTCTTTTCACTTATGAACCATTGAGCCTATTGAGCCAACGCATGGTTGGCCCGATCTTTACGATAAGCAAGAAGAAAAAGGAGTGAGCGAGATCAAGTAGCAGATCGACTTTACGCTGTCAAACAAGTTGAATGTTTACCTGCCGAACGGTACCGAATTTGTTTGTGATGCTTTGCCGGACGGATTGTTACCTGTTCTGTGTGTTCAAGTGATCGTATCCTGTGGTGATTAAAGGCCAGCGCAAATCATCTACCTCACAGCTGAAGAATTAGACGAAATAACTACCTCAAGCACACAATGAGTGAAGTTAAAACTTCCTCGAGGACCGCTACCAGCGTAACGTCAGAGAAGGAATTCGGCTCGTCCTCGGAGGAGGACGGTTATCTTTCTCCATACAACGGGTCAGAAGATGGAAGCGTTCCGTTCAATGCAGCAGACGACGGAAGCTTGATGGACGAATTGCCACCGTTTTCTGCCTTCACTCTGTCGCCATCGGCTCGATCACTATCGCCGATCGAATTGGAATCGTTTGAATCGTCGGCACACTCCACACCGCACGCCCGACGGGAGTACATAGGCTGCAGCACACCTGTTTACAACACGCCACCCGCCATGCCGCACCATGACGACACCAGGAATCCGAAGGAAGGGTTTATTTCGCTGGACGAAATACATGCTCGCATCGGTTTAACACCCCCGGATGTGAATGGGAGCCGCAGTCGCTTAAACTTGGAAACCATTTTCGAAGGCGTGTTTCTGGAGACGCCGCCGAAAAAAGAATTCCAATCGAAGGGGAATCTGTTACGCCGATCGATTAAAAATCGTGCGCTACAGTACGAAAAGTCTGAGGAAAAAGAGAACATTGCATGACAGCATTAGGCGTTCCGAACATTTCGAGTTTGGAATAATTTTAGTGTATACCTTTTTAAGGATTAGAGCAACGAATATGTACTAAAATTGCCATAGTATAAGGAAAGGTAGATAGACAGTTTTTTAAAGAGCAGTAAAACGTGACATTAAAATTTGGAGTTGAAATTCAGCGCATTCCAAAAATTAATTGCTGATCGATTAGTTAGACACGTTAGATGTTCTGAATAAATATCCAAGTGCACTGTGGAGTGCAAAAGCGGTTACAATTTAATCCAGACAGCGCTGTTGTGCTTTTGTAAAGTTTTATTCTGTAATTTTTATTTTAAACGGTTGTAGCTATTTGGAAAGAAAATGAGTTTTCATCTTAAAGGTAAGTGAATCTTGTTCAACAATTTTGTGAGCAAAATGCATTAAATATATTTTTTTTGTTTTTATTACCCAAGGATATAAAATAATTGCAAAGATTGGCAAAGGTACATTCTCAGATGTTTATCGGGTTAAAGACAGGCAAATTGGTATCCATTATGCGGCAAAACGGCTCAACGAAAAATGTGAAAGTTTAAACGATAGCCGGTTCTATGCTGAAGTTGACTTGATGAAAACGGTCCCATCTCATCCGAATATACTCAGTATATTAGGTCTTGTGCAGTAAGTTTGGAAGAAAAAGAGTTACACATTGTTGTCTTGATCTAATCATGGAGCGGTCATCTTTCATTTCCAGCGATAATGATTGCCTCACGTTTATAATGGATTTAATGGACATGAACTTGTTCGATTTAATCCATACCAGAAAGCGAGGTTTATCTGAAAGCCATGCTCGTAAAATTCTGATTCAAATTATTCGTGGACTGGAGCATCTCCATAGGAATGGATTGTTTCACCGGGACATAAAACCAGAGAATATATTGATAAAATTCGTGGATGGACCCCATAGAAAAGTAAGATTTGGTTCGAGTTTGCCAAACAAAGATGGTTAAAAACAAATGTGATATTTTTAGGAAATTGTACAGCTGGGCGATTTTGGATTGGTAGCTCGCATTACTGATCCGCTACCGTTGCAGCCGTACATCTCGACACGTTGGTATCGGGCACCGGAATGTATGCTAACGATGGGCTACTATGGTCCCAAAATAGACGTCTGGGCTGTGGGTTGCTGTTTCTACGAAATGGTAACCCGCGAGGCTCTGTTTCCCGGGGAAGACGAACGGCATATGCTCGATTTGATTCACGAAGTGCTCGGAACGCCATCGCAAAGCTTGTTGGCAAAGTTTAGGATGAAACGCGAAAGTTTTCACTTTGAACGACGACAACCGAAAGATTTTCGGTCACTTGTTCCGCTGCTCAGCGTAGGAGGAGTTGATGTGTTGAAAAAAACGATAGTTTACCTTCCAGAGCAGAGGATATCTACGAGGAAACTATTGGAGCACATTTATTTTGAAGATTTTGTGTACGTTTGAAGCGATGGGGTTTTGTAATCATAATTTCTCGTAACACACTTTCTGTTGCATTTTAGGACACGAAAGCCATCATCGTCATTTTCCTGCAGCCAATCTTTATATGAAAGGATTCCCCAAAACCGGCCGGCGGTTCCCCGCAACGCGAACAGGGTAATGAAGCGAAATGTGCCCTCTGGTGACGCTTCCGTGTGGAGTGGGGAAAGCCAACTTACTTTTTATTATATGAATCTAGAAGATCAAGATAAAAGGAATAGAGTCATGAAACGCACAGATCGTGGAAAACCCCAATGACGATGACCGTAAATGAAACGTATTGAAAATTAAAAGTAATAATGCTCTTGCCAGGTGGTGAAAAAAGACTTATGTTTTGTAATAATCAGTATATTCTTTATTGGCGTAACGACCTTGTTGTTGGTCATGCCTGTCCCCACCCCGTATGGGGTTACGAGACTTTTTACCCTCGAGATATTCCGTCCTCTCGTACAGGGGAGGGTCCGGGTCTCGGTTGGGATTTGGAACCCACGCCGTCGAGGTCGCCGGGCCGTTTTTCTAACCGGCGCTACCGCTCGGCTGTCGCGGACCCCCAAATCAGTATTTTACATACTGTATTAAACAGTATTTTCAATTGAAACTAATTTAACTCAAACTATTAGTTCCGGCGGTAACTTATGAATCTGTGATGACTCATGACTCTATTATCAGGTACATCGTGTTGTAATGTGACTCATCTTTTGTGCCTTTCGCTATTCTGTTCAAAGCAATTCCTCAAAGTGTTCTTTTGCAAAGCTTTCCGGACGTTGTTCAGTTCCGAGATTGTTCGTCTATCGCGAATTTTAAGTACACTTTAGTCTTTTTTTACTTTCTGCATCTCTTGCATCGACGGTTTCTGTGCTTCGATTTTCTTCTCGGTAAATTACGTTAGGACGTTACCATCAACTGTTCCAGGTCATCCCGGTTGTAGAGCTTAATCTTGAGGAAGCCCGGATTTAATTCGCTATACCTGCAACAATGAAAAAAAAATTAGGTTATCAATTTTTTTTTCAAAATATACAAATGAACGCAGCGCAGTGAAATTGATAACCCTTATCGATCACGACTTTATCTGCTGGGGAGGGGGGTTTCAACCAATATTTACCTTATATTCTTAACTCTCAGCATCGCCTTCACACGCTGCTTGATAATGGGTTTACCATCGGCCGAATGTAGGCCACGTCCAGTAATGATGTACAGCGTCTTGAAGCGTTGTTGTGACTTGAGCAGCTTAGAGGCATGTTCGGCAAGGAACATTTCCAAACAGCTGAGTGCTTCCTGCGAGTGAAGATAGTGCAGATCGAGCACGTCCTCGTTGTTTAACTTCAGCTTGTGCACCTCCATGATGCAGTTCGATGCTCTGGTGTTGTACATGTCGATCTTGGTCTTGTGTAACCGCGCAATCTGCGAGTAATAGTCGGCCAGTCCGGGCACATTCCGCTGTATTGCGGCGCGTGCCTTTTCGTGACACTCGTTCTTGAGGTCCAGATGATGCTGCGCCAAATTTCGACACTCTTCGGCGGTGATGAGATGGAAATTGATCGCCTCTTCCCCGGAAAGGCTCGGTGAACTGGGCGAAGGAGTCGCGTACGAGGGCGTGCTGAAGAGATCCACTAGCTTCTGTTTCTCCGATTCGGCACGTTGCTTGAGCAGTTCCTCTTTCTCCTGCATCTGCCGGAGTACCGTGTCGGGGATGGAGGCGTTAAGGACCTGCACCGTTTCGTCGAACCGGTTGTTATGGGCCGCAAGGATTTGTAGTAAATCGGCACTGTTCACCTGCGGGAACATTTGCTGCAGCTTCTGTTGGGACATTTGTTGCGCCATATCCTGCGACATGGACCTTTGCCACGTTTCGTTCGTTTCTTTTTGGTACGCAGCGAGCGCCTCCTCCATTTCGATGATGTCCTTAAGGTTCGGAATGCCCGAGGGGTCCTGCGGTTTGAAAAGGGCGGGATACTTTTGTTCCGTGTCCATGAGTCGTGCCATCCGGGCGTCTTCTCGCATGTTGAATAGCTTCTCCTCCTCGCTGTAACTGTACATCGAGTCCAGGAAGAGCAGATACAGCTGTTCAGCCATTTCGGTGGCCATGAAAACACGGGTACGTTCCGCCAGAATGTTCTCGAGTTCGAGTGATTTGGGGCAGTGTTTGTCTTTAAAAATTGAATGCAACTGCTGCACAAGTTCCACACCGAGCCGCAGTTCTACTACCTCATTATCGGCGACCTTATCGCTTGCCGTTTCGGTTTCCACGTCCAGCAGTTCATCCTCGATCTGCTTGGCAGTGACAATGCCTCGAGCGAGGCGGATTTTCTGAACATGTTCGGAAAAATGCTCATTCCCCAGTGTGACGCGGCCCTCAATTTCCTTCTTGGCTGCATTCGTGCTTTCCCGCTGTGCTTGACCTCGGCGTATTGTTTCCCGGGGAGATTGCGTCGAACTGGGGGTGGAGCAGGACAGAACGTCCATTTCGTTTCCGTCCACTTCCGGAACGGGATAAGGCACTGAATTGTTGACCACTGTTGTGGACGCGCCAGCAGTTTCGTGGCAATTGCACTCCAATACACTCCAACCCCCGTCACCAGCAACCCCTGCCCCATCTTCTTGCTTTTCCCACGAGCTGATGCTTTCAAAATTCTCAAGCTTTTGCTCTTCAAGCAGCAAATTGGCCACCCAATCGCCATCGCCGCTGCACTTTTCAAACAAATCCCATAGATACGAATCCGGGACCTTCGGGTAGAGGTTGCATATTTCCGCAAAGCTGGCATTCTCATTCGAACACCCTCGCCGATGTTTGATCATTGCGATCGGTGCTTTGTCTGTCTTTTTTGTGTGCTGTTTCAACTTTCCTGTTCCTTTTGGCGCCATTGAGGTGGGCGTTTCCTTTTGAGCCGGCTCTTGATAGTTCAAACCCTGCGTATGCTTGACGCTGGAAAGTAGAAATTCTGCTATCGGCTCATGGTTCGGGTTCACTGGAGTACGCTGTGGACGTGCTTCTCCCATCGACACATTACTGTTGCTCGTTTCCGCAACCGACCCTGCCGGTTGACCCCAGAACTGATTGCTTTCGGTATCGTACGGTTTCCAGTTGGTATCGGCTTTACGCCAATCTTCGGTGAAATCCCAGGAAAAATCATCCTCCTGATTGAACCCACCGACAGCATTCGCTTCATCGCCTTCGTCCATAGGCGTTTCGCGTCGAGGTGAAAAATATGCGCTGGCCGTCGAACCTTTCAAACCCTCGCGGGGAGGTTTTGGCGGCGGAATGCTGGCCAGGTTCATGGTGGGCTCATTTAGTCTTCCCGCTTGCTTGTCATTTTTGCCTTGTCGCATCGCGTCCTCCCACTGATCCACCCAGTTAACCGGTAGCGTGGACGTATTGGGACCGGATGGTTGGGAAACATTGCCCTCCGAGGGCATAAAGAGGTCTTGCGGAAGAATGGGATAATGGCGCATCTTTGGAGGAATGTATAATGCGTCTTCGAGTTTGCACAATCGGTACAGTTCTTTGACGTCAGCTAGTTTCTCGTAGTTTTGAAGCATACTCTTAATCTTCGGTTCCGGGACGCCGTGGGTGTTTCTCATTGCAAGGCTACGGCTATTGTTTCTCCAATGTGTTACTGGTTCCAGTATTTCCAGATGATAGCCATGATCAGCGGCAATCTGCACATAGTGAGACATCTCCCACAACCGTATGTGAGTGTTGTCCACCACGATCGGGCTCCAACCGTCGCGTGCTTTTGCCAGCACTCTGCTCTGGTTAAAGCGATGCGCAGCGTCGAGTGCATCAGGTTGGAATTTGTACTGCCCATTCACCATGAAGTAATCGTCTGCGCTGAAAATGTGATTACGATAATCTCCTTCCGAAGTGTGGTCGATAAGGGTGCGTGCCAGATGCGACTTTCCGCTGCCGGGAGCCCCTCGCATAAGTACCATCACACGATAACCGTTGCCCACCATATCGAGTGTGTTTTGATAGTTCGGCGGCAGGTTCTGAGGCTGATGTTTCCTGGCCACCTGCTGCTTGGGCTGCTGGAATTGAATGGGAAAATTTCCCTTCTGCAGAAAGGAAGCAAAACTTGCAACCTTTTCTTTCGGTTGGTTTTCTTTTGCATAGGTCGTCTTTCTTGTAGCACCAGTGGAAGGATCAGGCCCATTGGACCGATTGTAGGTGGGCTCAGACTTTTCTCTGCTTTCATGCTGCACCTCAGGTTGCTTGAATTGCTCTTCGTCCTTCAAAAGCGCTTCGATGCAGGCGTCAACTGAAAATTAAATATTTAACGCGTATTAAGAGTTGACCTTGACAGCGCCTCTTAACCTTAACCATCCACCAGCACATACGATCATTAAATTTCTCGATCGTGGCTATGATGCGTTGTTGATCGATGTAATCGCCAAACAGCTCCGTGAGCTGTGCTAAAATTTCGTCACGGCACATTGTTACGTCGCTATCGCACACGATCCTAACGCACTAAAAGGCAGCTTTGCTGTATGGCTATTAAGAACTTTTACATTAAAACCTAACTACCGATCGTCTTAGGGTAGAGAGTTAAGCGAACACTTCAACGATAACGCTACACGAAATAATCCATATCACGGAAACTGTTCTTCATGGTCAAAAAACGCGCAATTGCTAGCTGTAGATGACGAAAACAAACTGCTTCGTGATGTGGATGCTGTCAAACGAAGAAGCAACACTAGGCCACGGTTGTTTCAAGTGTAAACTTTAAGGTGAGGTTAGCTGTCTCTTCTTCGTTCCTGAAGAATTCTCCAAATTTCCGTAACCTCACCATTTGATGAAATTTTAAAAATCCCAAATCGCGTCTAGCAACATCTCGTGATGACTTCATTTGTGATACGTTGCAATGTGACGAAATAAATCTGATAACCGGTTTTAGGTTAGTTTGATTATTTTTGGCAGCACTGGTATCAGCTGTTTTCTGTAAACAAGAGTGAGGCTGAGCAGGTAGCATCATTTAGTGTTGTTTAGCGAAATCATTGAAATTGGAAGTAAAATACCTGTGCCTAAAATGAATTTTATTATCCGCAACACTACCTGGTTATAAAATGTTAAAAATGTTAGTTAAACATAAAACTAATTGGAACGGCAAACATAAATAAACTTGCTGATACCATTTTATTTGACCTCCTCCTGAAAGATCTTGGGCTGGAACAAAGCAATTTTGCGTTGTTTTGACGGTTGTTTGTCGTCGGGAACGGGAAATATATATTGTTTACGATACTGTTTGTTCGATGGAGAATTCGCACCTAAATAAGGTAAGTAGATGAAGTTATTGATGCTTTAGTGGTAGCCTACAATTGATACGGGATGTTAATTACTTTAAGGCTCATATGTATGGCAGAAGGGCCGAGCATTATGCAAAGAATCGGCGATACGACGAATCTATAGAGTGCCACAAAAAGGCAGTGTTTCATTTCGATGAAACGTTAAAGATCAAAACTTCCGCCGTGGTGCTGGAGTCTTTGCAGCTCCAACGAAAGTACCACCAGAAGCAAATCGACAGCTTACAGATGAAGAAACTGCAGTACGAGCGCTACATGCGAGCCCTCGAATATCAACGGCGTAAGAATCCCGAATTTCTGGCGCAGCAGATCGAAAAGATGGACAAGTATAACGAACTACAGGTGGCGATTTACCACAATCTCGACGATACCGATGGGCTACTGGAATCGCTGGGTAAAAGCATCGCCGGACCCACCAATCATCCGACGGGAAGTGGCGACGGTACGAAGGTTGTTGGTGAGCTCGTGACGTTGAATCATTCGCTGCACATATTGATACAGAAAATGTCACAAAACATCGACGAATATGCTACGGAAAATGAGGAACTCCGAGAAAAGCTACGTTTCTATGAACGGGAGAAGGAAACCGATGGATTGGCGGGAAAAGAGGGTGACTCTTCGAGTGTAGTGCATAAAGGGCTTGGTGCCCAGAAGAATGACGGGGGCTTGAGACACGACAATCTCTCCACGCTGGCCCCATTGGAGATGCCCGTGTTCGATTTGTCCGAATTTGACAATCACTGAAGTGAAGGATTTGTGTGGTACTATGTGATAAGACTACTCATAGGTAATATTTACTTTAAAACTGTTTAAGTTGATAATCGCGTGGAACGAGGGCAAGTATAGATAATCCCATGTGGGTGATCAAGCAAAGTGTTTTCTGTACGTGCTTAAGTGTTATTGTGTTGAAGCAAATAAAATTTGGAAACATAATGTGGAACATGCGTAATAACCATAATAATTTAAAAAAACATGTTATAGTTCTTTTATGTATTGCGCTGAACTCGCTGCAGAAACTTTACCATTGCATCAACCCATAGTGATTGATTTCAATTTGTTTTCGGATTAACATTTACCGTAATGTCCCGTTTGATACAAGTATTTGTAAATTAACTATTTTATTTTATATATTCTACACTATTTCTCTTCAAAGGGTTTTTAACAACAATATGAGACTCTCACTCACGTTATACAGCAGAAAAAAAAATCGGAAGAAAGGAAGAATGCTGACCATGTTTTTTAAAAAATGCAGTGATGGGTTTTCCCTCCTATTCATTCGTCGGTAAAGCCTGATGAAGCCATTTGCGCGTACCATCGGTAAATTCTGACGCCGCATGGTCCACACCACTTAGGATCCATTTCGTCGTCAGCAGCCCTTCAACGCCGACCGGACCGCGTGCATGTATTCTGGCGGTGGAAATGCCCACTTCTGCCCCGAGACCGAATCGGAAACCGTCAGCAAAACGGCTACTGGCATTGTGGAACACGCAGGCACTGTCGACATTGTTTTGGAAGTACTGCGCCGAGGAAGCTAAAAGAGAAAAGCAAATGTAAATTGTTACGGCTGGGACGCCACAGAACTCCACCATTGCTACTTACAATTTTCCGTTACAATCACATCCGTATGGCCACTGCCGTATGTATGCACATGGTCGATGGCCTCCTCGAGATTCTTCACTACCTCTATGCTACATTCGAGGGCCCCATATTCGAATTTCAATGACTTGGCTTGCGGTGGTCCAAAAGTGAGCATTTGGTTCAGCTTTGGACCAGAGTTTATCTTCACCCCTTCACGTTTGAGCATATTGCAAACGTCCGTGAAGAAGGCACTGTTTTGTAAAAGGTCCTCGTGAATTAGAAGTGTTTCCATTGCGTTGCAGGCTATAAAAGGAGGAATTTAAAGGATCGTTAAAAATGGTTCCCTAATCAGAATTGTTTTTAGAGCTCTTACCAGCCGGGTAGTCACACTTGGAGTCGCGAATAATCTTCAGGGCCTTTTCCAGGTCCGCCTCCCGGTCGACGTACACATGGCAGATACCTTCGGCGTGTCCCATCACCGGAATGTGCTGCGCTTTCTCCTGTATACTGCGAACAAGCTCACTGGATCCGCGCGGAATGATAAGATCGATATGTTCATCCATCGAGAGCAGATCGCTGATTTCTTCACGCGTCGATACCAACGAGACGGCACTCGCTGCACCCGTTGAGGCCAGCGACTCCTTAACCAGTTCCATCAGCGCACGATTGCTATGGGCTGCTTCCTTGCCACCCTTCAAAAGAAGTCCGTTACCGGAAGCGATGGCGAGGGCTGCTACTTGTGGCAATGAGTCTGGCCGGGACTCGAAGATGACTAGCAACACTCCGATCGGGACAGTGACTTGCTTCAGCTCTAGGTTGTCAGCCAACCTTGTGCGTTTAATCACACGGCCAACGTTCTATTGATGGTAATAAAAATAGGTTAATAATAAGCAATTGGGTGGATTAAGAATGCAGTAAATACCCTGTGGCTATCATCGGCGATCTGCTTCAGTCCAGTAGCGAGGCTTTCCAACTTGGACGGATTGAGTGAGAGTCGTGAGAGAAGCGGTTTCGCGAGACCAGATTTTTTCGCTTCTTCCAAATCTTTGGCGTTGGCTTCAAGGATTTGTGTTTGGCGCGAAATGAGCAGATCGGCCAGCTTGTTGACGGCTTGGGCGCGTTCATCTGGCGTCAAGTTCTGTAGAATTCGACTCCCATTGCGAGCTGCAACAGAAAAATAAACACATTAAATAAGTTGAGATAAGTTTAGAATAATTTTGTTGTATCTTATCGATCGCACCATTTTCGGCAATCTGCTCGATTGGGGTCGCCTTTTCGGCGGTAGATTCCGTGAAGAATGTGCCCACTTTACGCCCTGTAAGGATGCTCTTGATCGCTTTGTCCTGCGTTCCGTTGCAGATCACTACGCTGACTCCTCGATCCAGGGCCCACGTGGCGGCCATCACTTTCGCATTCATACCGCCGGTGCCGACTTTGGATTTTTCGCCGAACTTGATCAGATCCTTATCGCTGGCCGTGTACGTGTGCATCAGCCGTGCTCCGTCCTCCCATGGGGGCTTGTTGTAGATACCGTCGACGTCCGACATGAGGATCAGCAGGTCGGCATGGATTTCCGCCGCCAGTAGGGCCGCCAAACTGTCGTTGTCCTTGATGCGAATGCCTCGTTTTTTGCCGGTGGCCGATACCTCCTGGTCGACGATGAACATTGGTGGCACGACGGCATCGTTCGTGTTGATGATGGGCACAATGTTTAGGCTGATCAGCTCCGTGAGTGTGCTGAAGAGATTCTTGCGCGTTTCCTCGTTGTAAAAATCCGGTTCGGTGACCAGGACCTGCGCAATCTTGATACCATATTGGGCGAACATTGCATCGTACAGGGACATCAATCCGGACTGGCCGACAGCAGCGGCAGCCCTCGGTTCCAGCATGGTACCGGCGTCCTGACGTGTGTGATCCGTTGGGGAAAGAGTTTCGCGCATCGATAGCGACATCAGCAGCTCCTGAGTTAGTTTTTGCTTGCCGAAAGCAACGGCCCCACTCGTGACCATGATGCATTCGCGGCCTTCCACGTGATACTCGGCCACTTGCTCGACGATCGATGCTAGTCGACCGAGGGCAAGACCATGCTCGTCCTCGCGCGTAATAACCGCACTTCCAAGCTTCACCACGAGTCGACGGGCGTACTTGAGCTCACTACGCTCACCAAAAGTGGCCTGTTTCCGTTCGTGCAGTCCGTGAAGAGTGCGGTTTACGTTCTTTGCTTTGTTGGTCTACGAAAACAATAGAGGACGATTAAAGTTCTTGCTTTACTACTATTCCTTCTTACAGTTTGTTAGAACACAGCTTGATAAAGTTCTCAGTCGAAAGTTCAGTCGAAAATCGTGCCGTTACCTTTCTTGAACGTTGAACTTACAAATTTATTATAATGTGTTGACGACTATACACAAGGTAAAAGATGCCTGTTCTGAATATTTAATAATAAGTACACATGAGAAACACCTTAATAACGGAAATCAACAAGTTTTTTTTCTAAGAAGACGGTGCAAACAAGGAATTGAGATGCTTCTTTTAAAATTCCGTCGTCGTAAAAAGGGTATTCCGTGATATAAAACCCTTAATGGGAGAAACGCAACATCGGAAAACAATCAAAACTTTTTTCATCACGCCGTTGAACATGCTCCAGGTTCCGGCGCATTTTTTGTTGTTTTCGATGCGTTGAGATTTCCTCGGACCTTTTTGTTTTTGCTTATCATTTCATGGAAGAAGTGAAAACTTTGCATTTTTGGGGCATTTGGCGACCATCGTTGGCGAACCATTTTCGATCATCCGGGACTGCTGGGGGATACTGAACTGAACGGATCGCACGAAGCAGGCCCCCTTAAACCCTTTTCTGTAACGGCACTGGTTTCCGGCAGAACTTTAAGATTTTTTGTTTTTGGTTTATCGTTGATTCTTGGAGGAGCAAATTGCGATGCTGGAATATTTTATGTAAAAGTATTAATCGGGCCAAGCAATTTCCATTATTTATTTTGATGGGAAACATTTTTCTCGCCCCGAAGCCAGATTGGTTTGTTTAGCGCAGGAGAAAGGATGTTTATCGGAAAACGATTTTTGAATCTACAATAAAAAGCTCGTTGTCCTTCTAAACGGACCCAGGCGAAACACGACGTCATCTTTTCTTTATCGGGGCCGCCTCGTTTTGCCATCTTTACTGCCATATAATCAGCTGATACGTTTAACCCTGAGGTTTAATTTTAATTGGAAAATTGACCATAATTTTTGTGATGGATCCCAAACAATCATACGCCAGGTTTTATATCATAAAAGTTAATTACTGCTTGATGTCGTCAAGAGCCATCGGCAATTGTATTTGATTTGCTGCGTGGCATATTTTATTCTCGGTGCATTTGCCTCCTTGCGTCGGTGAGAGTTTTCCACCCTGGATTAACGTTCGTAGCGTTCAATAACGTTTCGCTCACAAACCATTGCGGAAATGGTTTTTTTGCCCATTGTTTGATTTTCCCCCCTTCTGTCTTGTGCCGCACGGCACATTTTATTTTAGTCGGGGCGTTTTGTACCATCGGAGGTTGGATGAATTATAATTACATTTGAGTTCCGTCCCCGTAGTTACGTATGTGCACAATGGAATAGATTGATGCTTTATGTTTCATTGCAGAATGAGGGGGTAATTGAAATTTTATTTCATTTCCTCACAATATGCGGATCATTGCGTTTTGGTCGTCGATTGAGTGTATTTTTTTGCGTAAAAAAGGACGCAATAGTTTCGTTTCAAACAGTTGGAAAACCTTTTCAAAACGATAATAATATTTTTCTGTTGTTAATCCGAGTTTTTCGTTTGTATTTGAAGCGAAACATGCTGCACAATTTGTAACTATTTTACGAGGCAATATTTGTAGAAGACTTCTAGATCGGGCTGTAGATAATTTGATTAGATGTAAACAACTTTTCAATTTGTTAGTAGATGCCCTAGTTGGTAGTATTTACCGAACGCAAGGATTCTGCTCCAGAGCATCAAAACGACGTTAGAGCACGTAGAAGAACTTCTCGTCTGAAAACTTTCGAAATTAGATTGACCATGACTTAGGTTAATCTTGCCAACCGCCATTCAGGAAATCAAAGCTCGCTCGCTATCACCGTCCGGAACGAAGTCTGAAAAGTACGGAACGTGACCTCCTGTATGTGTGTGTGTGTTACGTGTACGAGTTCCCCTCATCTCAATCGGATCTGGCTTCCTGTTTTGAGCAGCAGGATCGTTTGTTTTGTAAGCGAACTTAAGGCTTCGGCCCTTGTACCCTTGTGCCGCTCGTGCCAATGTTTGGCGTTCCGACGGCAGTTGCCTATTTTGTAGCCGAGGTATCAGTCCGAGCCCGCTCCGGGCCCCAGCGGGATTACGATTCGTGAGGGCGGCCTTTGATGGGGCTGCTGATAAGACATCAATCGTTGCTGAGTTGTTTTCAATATAATTTCAAATCAAATAGATTTCCACATGCCGTGGCCCCCTTCCCTTCCTTTGCCAAGTGCTTCCGGCTTGGAAAAGGGTCAGAATCGGAGCCTCAACCGCTCGAGACGAACGCTTCCATTTCCAGCCAAACGAGTTTCTTGCGAACCCAACGAACTTGTGGCTCTTCCCGGGTCTTGGAAACCGTTCGGAGCTACAATGATTACGTCGAGATTACCATAGGGGACACAAAGCGGCTTACTCCTAGCAGCTGAGGAGAGAAGACTTTGGCTGGAGGCTGTTTCGATAATTAGCGGTGACTATTCGGATATCCGAGCACTACTGAGGCGCTTTGGATGTCCCGATGGCGACGACACTAATCAGTAAAGGTGGTGTGTTGTAATCCGTGTGCGATAATATCAATCACGCCACGACCCCCGCGGCAAGTGATATATCGCCAATCAACATTGATTAGCCGCCTCAGTTGCTGTTTCCGGCCGAGGCGCGGTTATTGTTTCGTGCAAATGTCACGCAACGGTTGACTTTCGCCGTAAAGTCACAATGTCAACACATCGTGCATTTCCTGCATTGTGCTTCCTTTTATTGGTGTATAATTGGAATTGATTGAATATTCCGTTTACTTCCCGCCAAGCGCCACAATGTGCCCCGTTTGTCCACCGGTCGTGTTCAATCGGTTCACGCGCACCCGAGGTTATCAGCGTGTTACGGTTTGTGGCAACATAGTGAAAACCCTGCGTTTACTCCGAATGGGGCAGTATTTCGAAGGGCATTTTATAAATCATTACAGCCTTGTCCGGTCCATTTCCAGAATTCGTCAACTTACTCAACGCCCTAAATCCTGTACCATCTGATGGAAGAGCTAAAAAGTATCAAATTTTAAATCTTCCAGAATCACTATGGAGTTTAATTTTGAACACAATGAAAATTTTCATTTTATTCGAACAGTGGAACTCAAAATGTTACCGGTTTGTTGAAAACGGCATTATTTATGTGACCACGATATTTTCATACGTGTGGTTTTGTTACTGAAAACTTTGATTTTCTTGCTTTTATCCTTTTCTATTGCAAAAAGCTGGTACGTACACTGAGCTAAAAGTCGTACAACTTCCCTATTACAACCTTCCCACACTCTGCTTGCGAGGATTAGATGTGTTTTTCCTTGCATGATGCACGAACTCTACTCACCTGCTGCATAAGGTACGCGCTTACACTGGGGTTGCCAACGATGGAAAAGTTACGCCTCGCCGACACAACGTTGCCATTGCGAAGCATCAACGGCAGAGCCGCTTCACTGTGCCGTAACGCACGAAGGAAACTCATCCTAGCGATCCGGTACGGTATCACCGTCAGGAGGTTTTAGTTAGGATCGGGGAAAAAGAAAACTAAAAACCCCGTCGCAGTCAGGTAGGCAACCTGTCCCGCCGAAAGGGCAGCTGAATGGTTCTCCGCTGGTGTAAAGTTTCGGTAACTTTAACTCCGATGTTTCTTTTTTCACAGATTTTTCCAAGCACTCTGGAACGATGGTTACGAGCAGGTGAGCGCGGGAGGGTGGGGGGGAACTGTCACAGCATTTTCACCAGCAAGTCGACGATCGCCAACGTCGAGTACACACGGACAGGACCACCGGAGAGGCGCGGGTGTTCTTCGCAACGGCGAGATTTGTAAAGTCCGGAATCCGACAGTGCGCGTCCACCCAATCGCTGGAACACAGTTCGACTGACCATCGGTCGGTCCGGTGACCGTTGAGGAAACTTTTTCCTGATTCCCCGCGAGGTGCGAGTTGGCCACCACGGGCACAGCAGCCCGCAGTTAGTTTACTTTTACAACTGGTTCACTGATAAGCCATCGACTGGGGCATCAGAGGCATCCCTTATCGCATCCCTTCCCGGACAGCCCTGACTCGCCGGACGCTGTCCAATCGAACGGTCTACCGCTTTCGTTTTTCGCCCTTTACTTCTCTTTCAGCGTGTTGTGGCTTTGTGTCTTACGCCGCCCGTCATCTCACACACGGCTAATCTTGGCAAAATCTTGTTTTACTTTGTCACACAGTGGTGGGCGCCTGTTTTCGAAAGGTCCAGCTGTACATGAACTTTGTACCTATGGCAAACTGCGGCGGTCGAAACAAGTTCAGGTAATGAAAAACCGAAAAAAACCACTCCTGATAAGTCAATGGCTATAAATAAGCCGAGCCGATGTCAGCTGGAAGCTAGAATACAACAACCGTTCTCGACCGGCGTTGCCTTCGCGTGCCGGTTGGAATCCTTGTCCGGGCATGACGCACGACCGTCACTGACGCATTGTTGGCCGCCGATGCCGAAGTTATCAGCTAAAGCAGCAAGGACCAGAGTTTTCAAATGGATGGTCGATCATCTTTAATCCGTTGCTGATTTGCGTACCCAAGCCAGAAGAGGAGCTTCCCGTTTATGGCCGGAACGTCGTCATGCGTCATAAGCGGCCGGTATGCGGCCGGTTCGCCATTGTTGTGCGCGCCTTCCTCAACAAAACCCTAACCACAACTGTGGGTTCCGGGGATTGATACGCGTGAGTCACGTGATGTGGTAATGATTATGGCGCATTACAGTCTTTGGGAGGCGTTGATAAGCCCTGGCATGGCCATTCTCTGGGGATTGTCGGATGATGGGGATTGTGCAGCAGCATCCATGAGTTGGTAAACGTTCGTTTGGACGTCGGTTTGATGACGGTATGCGTTAGTGCGTTTCAGAATATCAATCAGCTGTTTCTTTTGCTCCAAACGATGCAGCTTTGTTTTGCCGTGTCTCGTAGACTCTTAATATTCTTGCTTGTTTGCTAATTGTCTGCCTTTATTCCAGACATCATGGTTCATTAGTAACCTTTTAATTTCAATCCTTTTCAAAAACAAACGCCTCCGTATGCCCTGGCTTCCACGACTATGAGCGTCCAGTCGTCTCTATGTGAAACCTGATAGCGAACCATTTGGAGCGTGATTGATTCGGCCGCCCGAGAAGCTGATCGAGTTACCGCGAATATTTGGTTTTCGTCGATTCCAGAAAGGCCGGGGTCCTGTAGGTCGGATGATAAACAACCGCACCTAACCTGAAGACATCGATGCGCCGTTGTGGTGTGCGATGGTCGTTGAATGGCCGTTGATAACCGGAGCAATAAGGATTCATCCATCGAGCACATGGTTTCCTCGCCGAATGATTGAATCTTACCGCCTTCGTCGACCCGCTTCACCCGGCTATATTGATGTCAGCGATAACAGGTTATGTTTTTGTGGCTAAACTCGATTCAAATATCGGCAAAATAAAACCAACGAAAGATGACGAGGTCGGTGCGGTCGGTGCGGAAGTCCTGCCGCCGGGATGGAAGGTTATTCTATACCCCAATTTATTTCTCCGTTCCCAGTTTCGCCCGGGCAGCTCTGGGGGGGGATGATTGTTTTACTCCTTTTAACCGGCTAAAAAGTTCCCCAATCTTCCATCGAATAACAAGGATAGGATCGGATCGGGGCAAGGGGGGGAAAAACAAACGCTGACCGTAAGAAGTCAGCCCCACTAACGAGGACGATTATCGATTGGTCAACCTTTGAACTCTTTCCGGTGTCGCTTTCGCTTGCAGCAACGGGGCTTAGTTATACGGTTGCCTGGGCGTTTATCTTCGCTCCCTTCGTGTTCGGCCAACGTAAATACCGCTTTTCGCCGCACGTGGCCTGTGGATGAAGCCAAAGTTTTCCTTGTTTGTGTTTTCCCTAATTCCAATATCTTTCCACCGAACGCAACGAATCAATCGGGCCCAAAAGTTTACCATTTGGATATCGCGGTTAAGTGAATATCAATAGGAAAGTTCGTGATTTGCTTTCGATGGCGCTGCGAAAAGAACCCGGTTGCCTGAGGGGAGGGAGGGGGGGAGGTTAGGGTTAGGTCTTCAAAGGCTTAGCCGAAGCAGACCGGAAAGGTTGTTCTAGTTGTTGGACAAAAATTGCTATCACCATGCGGATCGTGTTCTTTTGGGTTGCTCTCGAGAGGGGGAGGGGGGGGGGGGGGGTGGAGTGTTTGAAATCATCCAACTTTTGGGTGAACTCGGACCGGGTCACCGTTTGCCATCCATCCATTGGTTTGATCTGTTCAAATGGACGGTAACATTGTTTTCTCCTATGTTTCGGATCTTTTTGCAAACATATTTTCCATGGGACCAGATTTACCTTTTCTATCGACACTTTGACCGCTTCGCTCGATACAGTCCGTTTCCGATCCGATTTGACGGGTTGACGATGCGAGAACCGAGGCAAACGATGTGGAAAGCAACTTTTCTGCGCACACTTTTCCGCTGGCACGTGGACTGGGTTTCTATTTATCTTGCATGTTGGCCGGATGGCAAAAATATTGATGTCCCCTCGCTGAACTCGTTGGACGCCGGTCGTAAAAGCGGGTTGTAACGCTTGCCCGTTCTGCTCTCGCTAGAACTCTAGCGACTGGGACGAATCTAATTAATTTTTAATTTTCCTTTCTAATTACATGGTAATTAAATCAGAAAAGACCGACCGTTTCCCATTGACTCGTGCGAATGTCGGGTTGAACGATGGGAGAAAAATAGAAATACGGATTGAGCAACGCAACGCGACTGAGCCCGACGACGGGGTTTGACGGGTATTAAGCTGGTCCTCGTTGCCGGGATTGGAAGAGCGTGTGCGGGAATTACAAAACCACGAAGAGAAAACCAAAACCAGCCAACACCAAGGACGACCTTCCGGTTGCCGAAGCCGGATTTGTGCGACATCATAATCGCCGCTTGAGTCACTAATGGATTTCGGAATCGTCCCCTTGCAAGACACGAAGCAGCATGTCAGCGTCTTTTTCCTTCAAACATCTTTTATTGCACCGATACAAGGACTAGGCGTTTCTTTTTCATTTTCCATCCGGTTCCACGGTTTTCTTTAATGCGTTTCCGCTGAGCTTTTTCATTTGCAATTTCAATTTGATTTACTTTCGGTTTCGTGCGTCGTTTTCTTGCGCTTCACCTTATTGGTTTGGATTGATCAAGTACAATTTATTATTTTGATTCATTTGAATGGTTTTGCCGCCTTCCGGACAAATGCTAATGTTAAAATTCGACCTATTTGCTTTCGGATTTAATGGCCTAACGGTGGAAGGGGAATGCATTTCCGAGACCGCACCGTTGGATTTTCCTTCAGGAAGGATCGTTTGGGTGTTACATTGAGTTCACGTAAGGGTTGCATTCGGCCGAAACAGAGGAATTTAGCGGTTAGCTTAACTGTTTCTGGGTTTTTAAAGTTTCAATTTGATTTATGTCGTACACATCTAGAACTGTGAGTAACGATGGATTGTTTGCTGATAAGTTGTGTTGGAGATGAAGTACAGTTGTCTTACTGCTCTCATCGCCTCGTACCT
Source organism: Anopheles coustani (assembly GCF_943734705.1). NCBI lineage: Eukaryota > Metazoa > Arthropoda > Insecta > Diptera > Culicidae > Anopheles > Anopheles coustani. Next base: position 2,889,631 of record NC_071288.1, on the reverse strand, counting down.
TCTTTTCCGTAAATATATATATATATATACTTTTGTTAAATGTTCAACAATGTTTTGCACTATCATTCTCCTCCATATATGTACATTGGCAAAATTTTTTTATTGGTTTCGCATTGTTTAATGCTTCTTGTTTTTTACGTCTTTTGACAATCGTTTGACTCCGTTTTACGTTACGGCAACGAGTAAGCACGACATGGAATTATGCTCTACAAAAGAAGTTTGTATTTCTCCGACGAAAAGCCCTTACCATAGCCTATAAAGAACTACACCTGCTTCTGTCGGGGTTTTAACTCGTCTATTGCGGTCTCGAATTCTGTTTCTACCCGGCAAGCTTTACAATTAACCCCGCTTTTACACTCGATGGTGCCGGGGTTTTCGTGTGTGGCCCACCTGTGTGCTGTGAGCTCGAGTAGTTTGTTGTGAAGCCGCCCGAACAGAACAGTCTCGGCGTCATAAAAGCGCCGGCAATGATGCCAGCTTGCCGAGGGCTCCTTTCTCTCTATTTGATTCTACGTTACATCCAATGTTTTTTGGTTTTTCTTTGCTACCACCTAGGTAGTGTGTTTGTTTACCCTTTTTCCCCGAACTGTACGCGGACTAATATACACAGATGCGCCAAGGGTCTGGTCACGAACCAGCCCGTAAGCGGACCGATATGAGGACGCTTTTTTCTCATTTCGGAACTACGGCACTACACAACAAGAAACAAAACGGAAAAGAACAAACACCTCTACAACGCATAAAACAAATTGCTAACAGGTACGTTATGAAATTCCTACATGCTGCTGCTGCTGTTGGCCCTTTTCGAGGGGTTTTCCCTTTCCTAAAACACAGCAACGGCAGCAGTAAATTGTAACACCATCATCCTATACTATACCTTACTTTACTCACCGCTTGCGCGAGTTTTTACTCTAGTTTATTTTTCTCCTAGGTTTCTATTCACTCCCGCGTCCAGGGTGTAGCATTTTTATATGTTACCTTAGCTACCTTTTTTTGCAGGGGTCACCTATATTCTCGCGGACCATTCTCGTTGACGAGCGTGCCGAACGTACAGTGGATTTTTCTACCGTTTCATTTTCCGATATCATACGTATCTATTGCACTGCAATGAATATCGATGTGGCATGCTTTTGTCACTCACTCTCACTGTCTCTCTGTCGCTATCGCTTTCCAAACATTTTTTCGTTTAAACTTTGTACAAAAATTTTACCCAATAACTCCACCCCCGTCCACCCGAGCGGAGGGAAATGGAAAATGGGCTTTGAAGTTGCTTGATATGCACCGCGTGTCCAACGGATTCTCTTTGGGCTCGTAAAAGAAGCGGTTGGAAGTTGTGTGCATATCCCGAAACGCACGCGGTTTGCCCGGGGGGCCGGTCACAGTGCCTGTACATTTATTGTGCCATTTTCCCCGTGCCGAGATTCAGAATTTGTTACCTAACTCGATTTCGCCTCACAGCGAGCGAAGGAGTGTTTTTCTCTCTTCAATCGGGATAACCGTTAACAGTCTATTATTATTATTTTATTTCTACCACCAACCCTAGTTGCATCTCGCTTTTCGAGGGTGGAAGGATTCCCTTCGGGGGGTCGTGAACGTGAAGAGCATCTATTTTCTTACGATAAAATGTAACTCTTCCTGTCACCCTAATATATGATGTTCTTGTGTCCATTTTACGATCCCGCCGGGGAGAAAGATATATAAGCCCTAAGGATTTAAAGTCGGATGAAAGAAAGATACGAATTGCACAGTTTTCTTCCTTCCGTGGAAAGACTTGAACTTTAACTATGAAGAATAAAACGCACGGTTTGGTTTGGAAAAAGTTGAATTTCAACGATGAAAAACAGAGTCAGTAGTTGTATGTGTAAAATAGGATTGAGCTTAACAGTAAGTACCGAAAATAGTTAGGAAAAATAATTCGTCAACGAAAAACTGAACTGTGGAACGAAGCGTCGATAGAGTACTGAACAATCGGTAGAGTTCATTACTGACATTGGGGTTTATTCCATATAACTTTGGAACACTGGAAAAAAGTGAAGGGATGGAAAGTTCACCTCGAAAGGATGCTGGAAAAGTCCTTCCGCTCAACGACATTGCAAAAGAGCTTTCAGTCATAGTTATGTTGTGTTGGAGGATCATCTTCGTTCCATACCCAAGTGTTCTCTATTTTAATGACGTAAGAAAATATATATTAATTAGGAAAGTGGTGGTGAGTTATGGGCATAACTAATATGTTTTTGTTTGTTAGTGAAAAGTTGGACGGGAAAACTGAGATGCTGGTAGTGATGGTAGTGACCAGAATAATTTCCTTCTACAAAACAACAGCCTTTTTCTTTACAACAAAGCTTTCAACAATTTCCCACATCTAGTCTATGGCTTATGTTTGGAAACGGAAGAATCATTTGCATGGCGTCGCAAGTCACCGGGTTTGAAGGAAATGCCAGTGAGACGCGGCTCGCATTCGTTCGGGCCACAAAATATCACAAATCATGCTTTCCGCGTGAAGGAAGATTATAATTTTTCATTCAACCATTTCCTCCGGGGCTTTTTCTAGCAAGGGAAGAGAAGGGGAGAGTCGGGATTGTATTTTGTCATGAACTTTTGTACCATCAGAATTCGTGTCGGGCTTTCGAAGAGGAAAAACTTTGGGGGAGGAAGGGTAGGAGAGATAGGCTTTTCCCGTGAAATTTGACATAGCTTAGGGGGTTGTTATTTTCCCATGCGCAAAAGTCTTGGCATTGTTCTGATTACACTTAAGTGGCTCCCGCTGCCACTCAGCGCCGTGTTTGAACTCGCCCGATCCCACCGGAAGGAGAGCTTGCCACTGTTTTTCCGGCATTTTCGCTTCCGTTTGGCCAGGGACGGGGAGGTGGGAGGTGGCTTTTGCGTGGAAAAAGAGTGGTTTGTGTTTTGCGAGGTTGTGTGGGTGTGTATGTGTGTGTGGCCGGGGGAGCACCGAAACGGTTTTCGCCGGTTTCCGGTGTGGTCCCCGTTTTCCCGACCTCTCTCGCGAGCTGGGAAAAGCGATGAAAACAGTTTTCTTATGTTTTGCGGCAACAGAGTATACACAATGCGGCGTGGCGATTGTCTTGTGTGGCAGCCGAGATTCTGTCGGTCTGCATTCATCGTGTCTTCTTTGGGGAGTTTATGCCACTGGCGGGGTTTCTTTTTTGCTGCTGTCCCGAGACGCCCTGACGACACAAGGACGATGTCGAAGAACAACGACCTGCGGCCAGCTTTCCTGGGTCATTCTAGAAATTGTCTTCTCAGCCCGTTTTGGGGCCACGCTGTGGGAACGAAAAAAGTGGCTTGTTATTGCTGCCGTAGCCGGCGACTGCAGAAAGCTGGCCGTTTGTTCCGGATATACCGTTTTGTATGCCTCACGAAGCCACCAACATGGTGGCTTTGAAAATCTGCTGCAAAGAAATGGTGTGGTGGAAAGCGGGGGGGAAAAAGCACAAAAGTGAGCGACGCAATTCACAAGAAACACTGGAAACATTTGTTTTGAATCACAAACCAGAGCAATTCATCTCGTCTTCCTCCGGAAGGATGACGATCGCGATGAAACGGGGTCATCTATCTGAAGCACAGGGCAACTTCGATGGTAAAAACAGTCCCCTCCCCCACACCCACACACAGAAACAATATGGCCAACGTTCTCAGCACAGGATAGCAGGAGCGAGAGTGGGCAAGCTCCTTCCAGCGGGAAGATTAAAAACGAACGATAAAAAAACAAGTGCAATTGTGCGAATGGGTCAGACAGGCTAAGCTGGTATTTCACCGGAACCGGCACTTTTCCCCCACTTTCCCAGGCCCAGAATGCCCAAGCTCCTCATAGTCCAAGTTCCATTGTAGGACGGGTCTATCTCTAGGAGGAAATCCAATTGGACCAGATCGTGTCCAAACGAAAGGACGAAGCATAAGCTCGGAGGAAGTCGGATCGAGCTGAAGGTTTTCCGGTACGAATGGAGGCGCCTGGTGGCCCATCTCCTGTGGACGAAATATTATATGGTGAGTTTGGCTGAGGAGCACCTTTTGAAAAAAAGAGATTGCTTTTAATTCCCCTGAAATGGAATTTATCTAAAGATGAAGAGTTCCACGAACCATGGTTTAAGGATCGAATATGTTTGAAAAGCAAGGAAAACGCCCCCCAATGTTTCATGAAAATTGCTGCTACACACACCCACACACACACACACGCACAAGGACTCGGAGCCGTTTTGGTGTTTGGCGATCGTTTTCCGAGCGGGGCTGGAGTGTTTTTAATTTTCAATTGGTGCTTACCGACACGCGATGGCCTCCGCGTAAAGTACAGCGGTGCACGTTTTAAGCCCGAGCTCTCCCCGGGGGAAGTGGCTTTTGAAACCGTTATTTATCGCCACGCGATGGATGGGCAGGATGGAAATTGGTCGATTTTTCCGTTCCTTTTTTGCTGATGCTGTGCATAATGGGCGCCACTGAAGGCGAGGTTTTCACCCACGTGAAAGCGTAAAGTGGACACGTTGGTTGAGTGAAATTTCCCGGAAGCAAAGGTCCCTTCACCCCCTCCCCCCTGCGCTCTTCCGTCCTCGCCCAAATACCGCCCGACCAACTTATGGTTTGATACCGAGCAGCCGCTTGAACGCACGTCGATAGTCCAAATTGAATATGGTATAAATAATGGGGTTGAGCGCGGAGTTGATGTAGCCGAGCCAAGTGATAAAATTAGTTAACTTGTTCGTGGGGCAACAGGTCGGGCAGAAGGGCAGGATGACGTACATGAGGAAGAACGGCAGCCAGCACACGACGAACACGCCCATGATGATGCCGAGGGTGCGCGCCGCCCGTCGCTCCTTCGACAGCGAGATCTTCTGCTTCTCCTCGATGAACTGATTGATGCCGCCCGGTTTGCGGAACGACTGCTTGAGGCGGCTGGTGGAGCGCGCGGGGCCGGTGGCTGCTGACCCCCGCACCAGCTCCGTGGTGGACGCGTCGAAGCCGACCTCCCGTGCGCCACCGGGATTGTCCCCCATCGGCCCACTTCCGGCGTGCGTGCTCCCGTTCTTGGCCGGGGCAGGAATATCACAGTTGCTGGCCACCGCCACCACCACCATCATCGCACCGGGCTGCTGCTCCCCCTGTGCGACCCGGGCACTCTCCCCCGACCCCGAGTTGTCCGGGTTGTCCGTCACGGAGTCGTCCTCGCGATGATGCAGCGCCGCCAACCGATGGTGAGTGCCGTCGTCGTCGTCGTTCGTCGTCGCGCCCGACTTCCGGTGATTGCGGTGCTTCTTTTTGCCATCCCCCCCACGCCCACCCAATGCCCGCCCGAAGTAGGCCCCCAACCGCCTCATCGGTGCCCTGCTGGCCTTCTTCTCCCCCACCACCACCACCTCGCCCCCATGTTCCGTGGTGTGTTCGTTGTGGTTGTTTGTTTCGCTACTGATCGACTCCTGGTCGTGCTGTCGCTGGTGCTTCCGGTGTGGCTCGTGCTGGTGCTCCTGGTGTACGGTGGTTTGTTCCTTATCTCCCGCCCCCGCCCCCACCATGCCGATGCTGCGCGTCGCCAGCGTGTTGATCTTGGAGGCTTGCGCTCGCTCGCGCAACCGGCGCCGGGTGGCGATGTAGATTTCGATGTACACGATCGTCATGATGGCGAGCGGGATGAAGAACGAACCGAACGACGAGTAGATCACGTAGCCCGGGTTGCTCGTTAATTGACAGGGAAAGTTGCTCGAGAACTCCTCCGGCCAGTCGTTCCAGCCGACGAGCGGCGGCGAGCTGATGACGAGCGACAGGACCCAAACGCCGGCGATCAGCGCCAACACCCGCTCCAGCGTTCGCTTCTGGGCGTAGTTGATCGGGTCCGTGATGGCCCAGTAGCGGTCGAGTGCGATGGCGCACAGGTTGAGGATGGACGCGGTACAGCACAGCACGTCCGAGGTGAGCCACATTTTGCACACGTGAATACCGAACTCCCAGCGACCGAGCAGCGAGTAGGCGACGTTCAGGGGTAGCACGAGAATGGCCACCGTCAGGTCGGCCACCGCCAGCGACACGATGAAGAAGTTCTGCACGATCCGGAGCGGCTTGTAGGTGAACACGCTCAGTATCACCAGGATGTTGCCGACGATCGTGATGATGATGATGAGCGACAGGATGAGCGCCGTCCCGATCGCTTCCCATTGCGGCACGGCCAGGTCAACGCCGATCATGCTCGGGTACAGCGTGTCGTCCGGCTTGGGGCACATCGAACCCGCCTCGCCCATCTCGGACCCGTTCGCCCGATCCCCGCCGTTTGCCATCGTTCCCAGTGTCGAGGAGAGGCCAGTCAGTAGCACCGCACCCGATCCACCAGCGTCGATTTCCACCAGCGAACCCATGGGAGGCCCACCACTTCCGGCGGTCTCTTCCACGGCACGAAAGTTTAGTTGAGTTGCCATCCTGCCGCTGGGTGTGTCTCGGCCACGACGTTCCTTGTCGTCGCGGCCTGCCTTCGCGGCACGCGCATCCGTTTTCTCCCGCTTCCAATCGTCTGACTACTCTATCGGAGAGTTCTGCCTCCAATCACGTCAAACTCGTCCAGGTTCGACGAATTTAGGGTTCTTCCTAGAAAAGGGAAAGCAATGGAAAGCTATTATTAACCGGAAGGTCGCTGTGGAGTAAATGGCGATGGTTGATAAATGCGGGAGTCGCAGAGAAGTGGTGCTTGCATTTTCTCACTCAAAAGTAGTGATTCTCAAAGATCTCTGTATTTGAAGCTTATCTCTACCCGTAGATCAGATTTGATGTATTGTTAAGTGTTTTGTAAAGTAAGAATTATTAGTTTAGTAATGAATAATCACTCACAACTGAAGCCATTCCGTTGATCCAGATTTAACTTAGGATATCTAGGGAACTCAATATCGGACTTTAAATGTGATAGATCCAGATCACAAAAGATCTGAAATCGGATTATGGTTCTAACTCCCAATCCTGATTCTTGATTTGGGTTCCAAGGGATGTAAGTTTGAACATGGGAGGAGTTTTTAAAACTAGGATCTATAGGATCTAAACTAGTGATGAGTCTTACGAATCTTTTCATAGATCGACCCGGAATCGAGTCTGTCCCTAGAAGAATCGATTCCGACCCGTAGGTGCAACGAGTTCGGGTCGACCCGAAACAACGGGTCTTTGCACCTACTGGGCGACCCGGAGTCGTTGCAACTACGGGTTGACCCGAACTCGCTACACCTACGGGTCGACTCGAACCAACGAGTCGAACTCGCATATGGGCAGCTGCACCTACTGGTCGACCCGGAGTCGTTGCACCCACGGGTCGACTCGAACAAACGGGTCGAACTCGCATATGGACAGCTGCACCCACGGATCGACCCGGAGTTGTTGGAATCGGGAATACGACCCGAACCGCTCCGGATCGCTTACGGATCGCACCGACCCGATAGGTTCGGGACGACCCGCTCATCACTAATCTAAGCCTAGATTCTCGATCGAGAGCTCCGGATTTGGATCCCTGAGGTTCTTGAATCCGGATTGATTCGAATCGAATTCCAGAATCCTATCTGGATCGAGCTTCCCAACTCTACAGAAGGCGTCCCAAATACTATCGTTGAGTTTGAGATTCACTGGCCAGACCGTGGCGAGGAAGAAAAAAAAGGTTTCCCTTTGTCAAAAGGGTCCACGTGGGGTGTTAAGGAATCAATCAAAAGTTTATCGAAAATGGAGCGACAACCTTTCGCCGCCTTCTCTACCTGCCCGGACGACCCGAACCTTATCTTCGACTCGATTCAGGGGGTGGAGGAAAAACATAGCAATAAATCTGTGCTTCTGCACAGCGCGTTCAAGGTAAACAGGCAGAAGGTGCTTCGGGAAGGATGTTATCCGGGTCTGTGTTAGAGAATTGTTTGCCAACTTCGATTGTGTTATCAATTCATGGGTGAGTCGTTTCCATTAACACCCTCAATACGTTTCCCTCACGTGGAGAGTTTATCACGGGGAACGCCGTTGGACCGGGTTTTTCCCGTCGGAAAGATAAATCCAACATCTTCCCCTACTTCCGGGCTGCTAGTGTGTGTGTGTGGAAAAGTTTTTCATCGCCCGCTGGTTAGGTGTAAATTTAGAACCCACATGTGCTGTCAAAAACTCTCTCTACACGTGCCACATACCGAAGAAAATGGAAGGCCCGGCTAGCCGATGATTGTTTTGCTGCGGGCCATAAAATGGCGTCCCTGCGGGCCATCGTTTGTAAATTAAAATTCCGATCGGAAAAGAAAGCGTTTCCGCCCAGCAAGGACGGCTCTTGGAGGGTTTCCAACATCCTAAGGAAACATTTCCTTAGGATGTGTTCAAAAATCACTCCACAAAAGATGATGGCGGGTGTAAAAAAGATTGTTTGATGAAAAATCGCTAGAGAGAAGGAATTATGCTTTTACCGGACAAACGAATCTCGACCGGAGCGCCGGATGAATCCCGGAAGTGTCTTTAGGGGGGATTAGGGTGAAAGGAAAACACTTCAAATCATGTCGAGCGTAAGCGTTTGGGTGGTGACGCTTAACTTCACGGATCTTTGTGGAATCGCAAATATTTGATGAGTTCGAAGAATCGAGATTTTAATGGTGGTGCCAAGGAAATGAAACTAATGGAGTAAATGGCAACGCTAGCCGTACCCCCCGGATGCTCTTGCGAGGAAAGATCGAACCGACAAGTAGGGTAGGAGGGGGAATTATTTTTGACATTATCATCACGATCACGACCATTATCGACGGCATCATCATTGGCATTTATTGGCCCAACTTATCTGTGGTTTTAATTAATTGATACTGGCGTGAAAATTGGGGTTGGCTTGGGTATTTGGATTGTTTTGAGAATGATCCCCGCCATTAGCAGCGCCAGCTGAGCCGCCGACCTCGATTAGAGCATTCCATTAAGCATTTCTGTCGATTAGCCGAGGTTCACAGATCATTCCTGCCGTGGTGGTTCTTTGTGCCTCGATGAAAAGTGGCTGCTTACACAGCGGTATTTGTTTTCCATCCATTCGGCAAGCATGCAATTGAGTAAAATTTATTGATTATTTTATTTACCCGTCCGCATTTGGTAGTGGAGGTCGGCGTTTAATTCGCGTACATACTGGGCAAGGAATGGTGAAGATTATTAGCTGCGAAAATGCGCGCCATTGATGGGCACGGCTGTCGGCTGTGGTTTACTCGGAAAACACGTGCGTGCTCGCGTAACTCACATAAGTAGATGGATCCGTATTGGGTTTCTTCTGCTCGAGGGGTGTGAGTGTGCGTGTTGACTCAACAGCGTCCCGGGGGAGGAGGGCCTCGGGAAAAACGGTAAATAGTAAACACGGGATCGCGCGCAAAGACTCGGCTCGAGCCCGTGTTGAAAATAGCAGCAGCCGGCACTTTGGGAGTAAAACGAGATTTTGCCACGCCTTGGAAAACGAGATTAGAGTATGCCTTTTTTCCTAGAAAACGCCGCGCCCAGCACAGATTCTGTTGTTGACGCCACAGTTGACTTCTGTCCGGGGAGGGCCTCAGGTCGGGAAAGGGTTTCTTTCGGGCTCGAGAAAAATATTTGATCCTCACGCGCGTATATGCTCAACTCAATTTGGAAGGGTCTCTTCGGGGGGGAAAACACCCGTCTGGCATGCCGGTGAAATAGTGGAAAACGGCTGGCGCGCCACGGCCCAAGGGACGCAATCTTTCGTGACCTTTATGGAGGCCATAATAAAATCAAAACGAAGCATCTTCTACGCTGGGCCGGCGAGACGACACGAGACCGAGACGGCCGACCTTTAAATGGACCGTTCGATGTTGGAAAAATCTCGAAGCGGCGCGTTAAAGTTTTAACCAAGCGCTCGCAGGAAGGGAAAATCTCTGCTTTGCGCGACAAATGCCAGTTGAATTTGAAATCACCGAAAATTTCCATAATCCTCCCGCATTCCACACCCAACCCGCTCTGAGCCGGTGGAAAATCGTGCGATAGTTTCCGCCGCAAAAGATGATGAGTCGTCATTTCGGGGTCGGTGTTGGTGGATGATTCGTTTTATTGACGAGAGTAATCAGAGTGTTGAGTCAATTTGCACTTAGTTTTTATTGCCTGGCCGGGGGATGGAAATGGTTCGTCTCGCTCTGGTTGACGAGTGGATTACGACCCGAAATGGAGTTCTTTCGTTTCCAATCATTTACCGGTTCGTATTTGTCTCGCGATTCTCGTTCGAGCGTGACACTAATGTTAACCGTTATAGGATCCCACAATGCCAGTTTTGCGATGTCTTTATTGGGTTGTTTAACAAATGAAAACTAGATATCGCGTGGTCATAAAATGTTGTAGGAGATAGTGGGGCGTGATGCACCGGTGAGGTAAAATTTGGCTGGTTAGCATATTTTGCCCCACAATTTAGTATGACGCATGGAAAAAGGCGTTATTAAGAATTTTGGTTTTAGTACTAATATGCGGGATGGTTTTTTTTGTAACAGAAGAGATACTGGGAAATGGATCTGTGAAAACTTGTGCTATTTTCCTTCAGCACTTTAATGCGGGAAATAAATTCTTTCACTTTAAAGGTGCATATTGCCCCTCCATACCTTATCCATAATATATTTACGTTGTAATACAAAATCGGTGGATTAACTCATAATGATCTGGTTTTGAATTTTGAGAGCACATAATGCTGTTTGCTGACATGCGGTTGCATTTGCAGTGCTTTTATTTAATTGCGATAATAAACTAGACAAAAAGTGTGTGTTTTCTGCATGGGAAACTTCAGATGAGATGATTTGATTTACGTCGAATGTTTTTTGCACCGAATGGGACATCAATAAACAAAGAACCAGAGAGAAAGGGGGACTGGGGGTGGGTTTATTTAATTAAACTCAGTTTTCCCGTAACCTTTTCCCATGCAGAAGGGCTCTCCAATTTGCTGGGAGCGTTGAATAGGATATGCTTCCATCCATGTCCGGCAGATAACATGAAGGAAGCTGGTGCCAATTTTATTAGATCATCAGAGTGTGATCAAACGAAGCGCAACACCAACCCAAAGAGCTTGCACAGCCTCCCAAAAGGTGACCGGGGTTCCCGAACTGGACGAAACCTTTCGGCATCGTACCGATATTGGAGCTTGTTTGCTGATGAACCGTCGACCCACCGGAGATGAGCCGTCCGATGATGAAGTGTTTGCGATAAAGGCGAAATCCGTCTTCTTTCGGGGTCGGGGTGAGATTGTCTCAAGCACGGCAACATTTGCTTCGAGCACGAATTAGGAAAGTCCTCCTAAGATCGCGTTCCTTCCGAAGGGAAGCGCAAGGTGATGCAAGATGCCGGGAGGGGGGATGCCAAAGTGCATTGGCACACTAATGAAGTTGTTCGCATCAATGGTTGCCAAAAATGGACGGCCACTGATTTGATCACGGAAAGTGTCGGCCGGCGGTGAAAAGTGGTGGTGGGGTGCACACGAACGTCAGTTTTGACGAACCGGGGCAGTTTTCGTGACAAGAAGCAATTTCGATGTTTTGCAGCATGCACCGGTCAGTTTCTGCCAGAGCGTAACGCATGGCACGTAATGAAGTGTTGTTGTCCGCCACAGGACATCCCGCCCCACCGTCCTGAATGTGAAAAATTGCATCAAATGAAGCGAGTACTAGCCTCGATGATGGCGATGATGATGATGACGATGGTGATGGGGTGAAGGAAACTCAATACGAACACTTCCCCCAGCCTTCCCTCGCCGAGCGGATCGATTAGATCACGTAAGTAAGAAATGGATTTTCGTGTTGGCAACTTTTTCGCAACTCATCATCAGGCAAGGACCGTCTCTCGGCCACATGGTCGGTGTGCCGTGGCGTGACGATGATCCGTGGGCCGGCTAATGAAACGGATCGGTGGCCTTTACGAGCGTCGTTTGCGGTTGCCTTGCGGCCGTCGATGATTCCGTTTTCGGTGAGTAAGTTCTGCACTCCCTCGCCAATCCCGAAGCCGGCTGGCTGGTGGAGTAAATAAAACATTACGATCTAGCAACCAACCAGTCAATCAACACCCTGGTTAGCAGGAGAACGTTTGGTGGACGGTGGGGAGGTGGGTTCTTTGATGGGTTGACCAGGTGGCGAACGACAGCGAGTTTTTTAGCAAATTCTTTCAACTTCCGCAACCGAAGGTGGGATGGTGGGAAAATTGGCCCGCTTAATGTGATTGGGCAAACATTCTGAGGTTTGAAACTGCTGTCCCTTGAGTCCGGGGTTTTCTGTCATCATAAAAAAAAAGGAATCGCATCGCTTACGACGCATCATTAAACGTAAAATATGATTTATGGAAGGGAAGGGAGACATTTTGAATGGACAGTAAAAGGCTAAACTGATATACTGTAGTTATATTGTTTTTTTTTCTCGGGAATCAATTGCGTCGCCCTAGGAACATTATAAATCAGAGGCCAAAAAGAAAAATGGGGGATCGTTTTTATTTAGGTTTGCTCGATAAAAGGCAGGAAATCAACGTTACAAATCGCTGCGTACGTTATCGTAATCGTTAACGGTCTGGGTGGGGCAGGGGGGGAAAACTCTTTATTGTCCCCGAGAAGAGATAAAAAATGGTCGTCATCACGATTTGTCGTAAATTATATGTGTAATGATCACCTCACACGCAGATAGACAAATAAAAATGGGTCGGTCAATAACAATATATTTCTAGCCTATGACAACCGAAGGGAAAGCTAGGGGTTTCCCACATACTTCATCATAAATCGATTTTCAAATCACAATCGATAACCATTTTTCAACGATATTGTTGAGGGAAGGAGCAGTGTTTGTAGGTAGAAAAATTGAAAAAGAGTGAAAAACAGATGAAACATAAATCGTTTTACCATTTGTTGGTAGAACAATATTTTCCACCATCCAAAAGTGGTGGTTGAAAGGTGGAAAGGCTTGACTTTTATCGTCCCCGATGATTAATATGCGTCAACTCGATTCGTAATCGGAACCGAATCAATGCACCGACGGGTTGTTTCCATGTTTGGTAATTTCTTTTCGTTCTTTTTCGATTTTTCCACACTCATGTCTATTGTGTGTGCGCTTGTTTATGGTATAGGAAGAAAAGCTCGATGTACACAACCGTACCGAGTACTGTGGGAACGGTAGCAGTTGGTGGGAATGATTGCGGAACCGCCCGATAGGAGAAAGAACAGGCAAGCCTAGCAGGAAAAACAAACCCAGACAGAGTAGTTGTCACGCATCGACAGCGTGGCGCAGTTTAGCGTGGCGTGGAAAATGTTCGTGAACGGTCTTTTGGGTTTGTTTAAAAACATGCGGTGTAACAAAAACAGAAACTTTCATGTCGGTCGTTAACTGCTTTCCTGAGCAGAACGTAATTCGTTAGGGGGGGTTTCGGGTTGTGTTTTGTTTTTTACAATTGTTTTAATCCTGTCTGATGGATTCCAATGCAGCATTTTCATTTGAGGCAACTAAACACATTTTTTGTGAGCAAGATAATCCTTGTTTAGGTACGAAAACAGTACCTTTCAACAGTAGTTTTTTTTTAGAAAACCTCTTCTGAAAGCATAACATTTTTCTGTTTTTTATTTCAAAACGAATGTCTATAAAATTTTTTGTGACAACCTGGGTGGAAAAACAAACTCATTCTGCATATTTTACCGAAATAGATAGCCTGCCTGGTTCCATTCGCAGGTCCTTAGGTAAATGAAAACCGACATTAAATGGCACAAACGCTCCGCCCGTGGTCCTTTTCTCAAACACAAAGCCAAAAGGAAAAGGTAGGAAAATTGAGCGAATGATGTTATCCCGCTGGAATTGATCGCTGCTGCCTCCATCAATTTAATTTCGCCCTTCACTTGACGAGCCAGCGGCGAACTGTGAGCCGAGATGCCGGAGTCTGCCGCCAACAGCTTATCAAACACTCCACATAATATGTACAGATAGATCTTCTCTCTACGGGAATTTGCACATCGCGCAGCAATCGGTTGGGACATCGCGTTTGGGGAGGGAAGGAATTTCCACAGCCACACGCCACTTGCTACTTATCGGAATGTCATTCCTGCCATTCCGCGGCCGAGTGCCGTCTCTATTAAATGGTCTCGGGAACGGGGGAAGGGTCTGTGGCAACCGAACGCAATTGGTTTCGAAATGAGGAAAAGTGGCACGGAAATAGAGAGCTATTTCCAGCAAACACACTCATTTTCGCATTGCTTAGAAAACGGGGCACGGTGGAAAATGGAAGGAAAAAAGGGAAAAGTTTAGTGACATTGGCCAGGCCTGCCGCCGAGGGGACGGAAAAGTCTCAATAGCTGCAAAGCACTCGAACGGGGATGCCCTTTGAGAGTTTCGCGTCGAGTGTCGGTGCAATTGGAAAAGATGGGAAATGATTGGATTGCAAGATGATAGATGGAAAAAGTTTGCGCCACTTTTTCTTTAGACGGCGCGAATTGCTTCGCAACCTCCAATCGATTGGATGCTTCAACTTTTCGGTTGCCCCATTCGGAAATGGTTGAAAATGAGCGCGAGTAGTATTGAGGAAAAGTTTTTCCATTTACTGTCCCAATCTTAAACGCGAGTACAGATGAAATAATTTAGCACGAAAGAATACACAATCGGGAGCAGTAAATGAAATCGAGTTTCGAGTAGTTATGGTAATGTTCAATTCCGAAACGACATCGAATTGATTGTATTGGCGCAATTTGGAAGTCGTGAAATGTCCACCGGGGCAAATTGAACATGGACATCCCATTACTGACTACTATTGTCACGTTTCTCCGATTTGTCGTGCCAGCGAATTACTTTAAAACTGTCTTGTTGTGACAACGATCTCTTTTTATTTCATTTCTATTGCGAGAGAAGGAAAAAACATTTTACAGGCAAATTGTTTTGTAGAGTTTTTACTGAGTGATGTTCTTAACCAAACCTGTCTTGTGTAGAACTTTTGATGTTTTATTTAGGCAAGATTGGAGTGTTGGAAATAGATTTCACTATTTTGTAGATCAACATTCATTAGGCAGATGAGAGAGCTTTCTTCCCAAAGAGTGGCATTTTCCAAAGTAGCGTTTTATGTCCGAAAATTCGCTTCGCAAATTGAAGCGAGCCCTCTCGAGAACTACTTTTCTACTCTTCCATTAAGCACTTCAAACGGTGTAATCTGTTCGCACCGTGACCAAAACGCAAAAAAAATGGCATAAATCTGCACTCCTTTCGAGGAGTAGTTGTAGAAGAAAAGTATTTTATCATTGTGTCATCCGTTTTTCGCTCCGCGTTCCCTTTTGTCTGCCCGTTTGTTCACGGAAAACACTTTTCCCGCTGCTTAAAATAAGTATGAGCTGCATTTAAATGCGGAGTCCGTCCACCGGCCGTGCCGTCCGGGGGAAAGTATTTTTCCTCTCTTTGCCACCGAATGGTAGAAAAGTTGAGGCACGATTTTCCAACTTTTCCTTTGGTGGAGTGGAAAACCGGGAGAAAAAATACATTGCCCGAGTACGCATTCGGCGGTTGCTGGCTGGCACAAAGCGTGAACATGTAATAAATGTGTGTGTACGTGTGTGTGTGTGTGTGCATTGGTAATTGCATGAAGGATAAAAGTGCCCACAGGGTGGAGAGCAAAACTCGTGCGCTTGGGGGGGTGTGTGTGTGCGTGCGGTTTGGAGGAGGTAAGGGAGGAACAGGAAAATGGCTAAAATAAAACCACCACCGCGTGGGTTCAGTCCCCCCCCCCCCCCCCCCGCGCCTCCTCTGGGTTGGGTGGAAGTGCCGCTCACCGGTTCACACGGTTTAATAGTAGCTTTTTGGCACGTTTCCACGACCACAGTGTGTTCTTCGTTTCGGCATAGTTTTTGCCCAACCCGGGCATTCTCCCAAATTCCGGACCCCGCCCCAAATGTGGCCATAAAGTTTGAACCCATTTGTATAGCGAGGAAGTGGAAGTTTTCCTCTTTTTTCCAGCTAACGCGCTCGCGTTGGTCGACGACGGATGGTTTTTGGGTCCGGATGCTGTTTTTCACGGTGACGCCTAGCGCCTCCAATGTTGCGACCGGGGAAAATAGGGAAATACACAGCTCGCACAAAACTCTTGACCAGCGGCCAAACGACAACAGTGGGCATTGCACTGATTCGGTTTACACAACGTCATGTTTTTCTTTTTACGCCACCGCCCTCGGAGTACTTTTTAGGAAACTTTTCCCTCCCTCCTGCGGGTTTCCCTGGTGGTTTGGCTCGTCCTACCGCACCGGGGAATGCAGTACGAATTTCTGCCATGCACGTCCGACCGGAAACGCTCACCTCTCGGGTGGCCTCCCCCGGGGGAGAGATTATGCGATCGTCCTGCATTAATCGACCGGGCGGGCGCGTTGGTTTTTTGATGGCCCACTGCAGGGGCTAATCCTCGCCTTTTCCGAGAAATCATCAGGCCACCACGAGGGAGGGGAGGGGGTGGGGGAAGCTTTAAATCCATCGTCCGTAACCATAGGTAGGCACTTGCTAATCCTCACTTCGCCCAACGATTTTTCCTCCTGTAATCTGCTGCTGAGAACATTATGCGCTCTGCGCCGATACGTGCGAATCCGTGCATTCTTGTGTAATCCCATTAGGATGTTAATTCCCCTACTGCTTAAACTTGGAAGAAAACATATGTCCCGGAGTGGACGAGAGCGACTGCAGACGAGTGCGATTTTAATACCGTCGCCTCCAAACCAAGCAATAAGCCCGGTGGAAAAGGTTTGTTTCAGCAATTAATTTGTTTCCGGTTTTATGAAGTTGGGAAACTTTCCGTTGTGCCAAACGAAGGAGGCGAAGGGGAGCGTGCGAGCGAGAGGGTTGACACTCAAATTATCTGCCAGACGCAACGAAGTCGTCTCCCCGGGGTGGAAAAGCATCGACCCGTGCCAAGCGACGCCGGGGTGTAATTTGATGTTTTAGCAATTTCATTAGGGGAGTTTTTAAATTAGAACCTCCGTGTGCTTCCGTGCGGGGTTGTTTTGTCCCCCCCTGCTGTCTACCTTCCGTCGGTGGGCCTGCCAAGGGCAGACAACCGGTTGACTATGGTCGAAGGTCTCCCAGACCCCCCGTCGTGCTCTGCTTGTATGTCGATCGCAGGTATTGAAAACCGTATATCTTCCGAAGGCCCGGACAGTTGCCGTTGAGGCGATGGATTTTCACTTTCCGTAGCGCGTCAATCTCAGGGTCTCAGTTTTTGCTCATCTGACAACACAAGCTGTTGCGTGTGCTGTCAGTGCTGCCGTCTCGCAAGGGGGGTGACACAATATTGGATAAAATTTTCCCGGCAGAGTAAAGCTGGAGTTCGTGGGATGGTGGGGCGATTAGATGAAACTTTGTCTAGGATCGGGAGTTCGTACAACGGTCGGGCACGTGTCTTTAAGACATGAGAGCGCAGCTGGAAGACCGACACATGCAGGAACAACCTGATGCCTGAGCGTATGGATTTACAATGGTCGGTTATTGCTTTCTGATAGCGCCAGTTCTGGTTTTAGTTTGTCCGTTCGTGCTCATCACGAACATTCCTGCCATGATGCGGCACCCCGGGGGGAAGCGAATATTGGTTTACAGTTTACCGCAAAATCCCCATTAGGATCAGCACGCACGTTTGGCCGCATCGGACCGGATCTACGTACGTTTGAGGTTTCATTTAGATTTCCCTCTGTCACTGAGCCTTTCATTGGCTAGTTCATACATTTTCCCCCCGATTGACCGACATTATTTTCCACCTAATGCTATTTTTACCAACCTAACTGGTTGGTAGTAAATATATTTCAAAGCTTAATTACTCTTTCACTTCACTTCGGGGGCGTCATTACTCTCCGCCAGTGAATCCTTTCCATTGTGCGTCTTCATCGATAAATTCTGCTCTGGTCCCATTTTATCTGCATGAAATATCATTTCCCAAGCGCCAAGCCTCACCCTCCCCATCAGTCCCATTTGACCTACTTCAACGCAGGGGGGAGGGAGCATAAATAACCGGCAGGGCTGACCTTTTTCCCCCCCCCCCACGACAACGACGACGACGACGGTTTCAACTCCCATGCAATGCCATTTAAGGATGTTCTTTTTGCGCAAAAAAGGCGAAAACCCCTCCGTACGCACGTTTCGCCAAACACGGCACACGGGGTTTCGTGTGGGGTTAGTTTTCGGAAAATGTTCGCCAATCCCCCCCCGGATCGAATGTTTCGGTAAGGCCGGGATAGGCATTTCTCGTCCGTTGCTCGTTTAACCTTTGATCTGTTACGCCGTAACGCCTCTTCAGTGTTGGCCCTTTAATAGATTCTTTCTTTTTTCCCTCTCGTTCTCTTCTGTGGGCGAATGGGTACTATCGCACTAATGGGAAGAATTAGGTTCAATCGATGCGATCGATAGCCGTTTGCACAATTGATGGGAATAATCCCGGCACAATGATTTAGTGTGTTGAATTTAATTTTCATGATAAGGCGTTTCGCTTTGGTCCGGCTGACCTCGGTATGGTAATACAATATTTATTACGCTGAGGCCCACTTGCTACAAGCCCAACACGGTTTTCCGATTTTACAGGAAATGAAAAACAAGCAAGTGTAGAATTTGGGATTCCATAAACATTTCCAGACTCATTTTGGATACAATTTCAGGCTGTCCAAAAATGTAGGCTCTTCTGGAACGTATCTAAAAAAGGGAAGGACATTTGGGGAAGGAAATTAAAAAGCCTTGTGGGCGTTTCCAGTCCTTCCTCTAGTATCCCCTACAGGAGTCACTCGACGCCTTTCTGCTCGTGACGTATGCAAGCACCGGACGAATCCCTGGGATCCTGTACCGCTACTCTGGATCAATCAATTCCCTTGATAAGGGTTCGACTCTAAGACGACTCAAAGCAGACCATCATCGGTTAATGAGGAGAACAAACTCCCTCTTTGGTTGGAGCATTTGTTTTCCTATAAATACATACATACACACATACATATGCTTTGCGTTGGGTAGGTTACGTGCAAATAATTGGGTTACCGACAGTCTAAGGCTGGGTCTGATTGAAGGGTGATGGTTCATCGAGAGAAACGTTTTTCCTCTACTGGGTAGGGTTGATCAAGAGATTACAGACCGCTAGCGAAGCACTTGAGCGTAGCCAGGGCTATGGGAGATTTTTCTTCCAGGAAAAAACATCTGCTTCCAATCCCATCGAGAAGGCTTGTGTGCGAGCTTTGAAGCGAGAAGGTTTCGTTAAGTTTCAATTTGTTAAACCTTCGTTAAGTCTTTTCAACAACAAGAACGATACAACCTAGCGTGTCTCTGCAGTAACAACAGAGCCTGTACGCATTTCCCGAGCTTCATGGGATAGAACGTTTCATAATCTGCCCCTGCCATAATCCAGCTTCGTGACATTATTGAAATATTCGTGGCCGTAAAGTTTGTCCTTTTTACGGCTCATCTTCATTGCGGTACCGCTGCTGCCGCCGGTGACGACGATGATGATGAAGAAATACGCACAAATAAACGGATCAAATTCAAACGAGCTAACACTGTGCGAAGCGATAACATGATCCCGAACGATGTGATGAGTATCGTCTGCGGAGTGTGCGGTTTTTTACGACACTGTGTGTGTTGGAAATGAGCAGAACCCGCTCATCGTCAACAGTCTGACTGGAACGCCTTCGTTCGAAAGCTCGAGAGGTTGAAAAATTGATTATATTTTATTATAACTCCAAAACATGCCGTACGAACCGGTGGTGAATAAATTATTTTACTTCATGCCCGGAAGATCCCATCCATTGGCGAAAGAAAATAAACGAACGCAGGGAAGCCGGCTTTACCGAAATGACCTGGAACTGGGGCAGTATTTTTCCGGTAACACCGGGAGGTATCTTCTCGGAGTTTACGAGCCATGTAAACGAACGGAACGTGACTTGATCCGAATGTCGCCAAAAAATGTCCACACGACCCTCTTCGTCCTCCTTCCAGAACTCGCAAATGCACTCATGCTGATGGAAATAGCCATTGATTTCCGGGAAAGTAGACATAAAGCCGAGATGTAACGGAATTCATCGCTCCGTCTTGAAGTTGCCGGTTCTGAGGAAAACCGGTCACCGGTTTCGGTTCACGTTCTGTCTGGTTTCCCGCGAAAACCTCGTCCCTCACTGCAAGGCAGGGAAAATGTTTCTGCCCAAGCGTACCTGCAGCTCGGCGAGTGACCGGTGAGCGAAAACAATTTCCTCGAAAAGAAATTCTTCAATAAATCGCCCGGGGGAGGGAAGATGCTTCATAGCGCCTGTGTGGTCAGTGGGAAAAATGGGGGTGGAAAAATGCTTTGCATGCTGATCGGTCACGGTTGTTTGATCTCGTTACCGGACGCGATAACGCAGACCGGTCCGGGTGGAGTAGTCCTTCGAGGGATATAAATGAGGGAAACTGTGCGTAAAATGAATTTTTCTCAAGCCCTCAAAGAATCGAAATGTTTCTTTGAAAATGGTCCAATCAAAGCCAACGCTAGTGTTAGTCCTGCTGCGCTCGTTTGTGGCATGATTTTCCCGGAGAAATGTGGATATAAAACTTTCTACGAGAACCGACTCGATTGTTGTGTGTGTGTGTGTTTCGTTGGTTTACATTTTTGATAATGGTTTATTTTCCGAGCCTCAATTTTGTTTCCCGCTTTGTTTACTTACCCTCGTTGGAGGGTAGGTATTTGTGAAATGCACGCCTCCGGTCTTTAAGGTTGATGTAAATTTTCCAATTTATCTTCCGTGCCTTTCGTTCCGTGACCGATGATGCTTCTTGATTGTACCGTGTCCACCGGAAACAGGTACGCAAATGCGAAAATGAACCGAACGGCACGCGGACTGAACAGAAACCCAAACGGAACAACAGCCTCGAGGTGGAAATCGTAAAAATTATTTATACTTGCCCTCACCCGCGCTTGTTCTACGGCCTGCCTGTTGTCCACCAAGTGTGGGAGGAGGAGGAGGAGAGTAGACGGGCCTAGATCGCGTCGTGACGAAACGCCACGGAGACACTACGGAGTCGTCGGGCGGCGACGGCGTCCGAGGAAGCGAGTAATGATGTAACGGGCAACGAAAATAACCCACGTTGTCGGTGTTTGCTCCAATCTGCCATCGTTTTATCGCGCGCACGTTGGTACCGACTCCCGAGTTGCACTGTTCAAACGGCTCGGACTCTTAAATTAGTCTCGGGAAACCTGGTCTCCGGTGTGCGGCTTATCATACGGACGCCATTAAGCTTCACTGACCACCTTTCCGCTCCGCCCCCTGGAACTGGACCAGCAGTTTGTGTGGTGATTAATTTTCTACACTGCGCACATTTTTTCCAACCATTCGCCACAGTTGGTACGGTTTTTTTCCCCCGGTTCGGGAAAATCACATCTGGCAATGTAACTGTAACTGCCCACTGCTGCTTGGCCGACAATTGATTTGAGAATATTTTTCACGCCTGTTGCACTGTTTCGGTCCGTCGTCGCGTGATCTCCCGCGTTTCGTTTGATTAAATTTCGTTCATCACTTTCGGGAACTGAAGCACAACGAGTAGCAGCGAGTAACCGCAATAAGAAGCACGATTTTTCCTCTTTTCTTTTGCACTTTCACTTTCCCCATCTGAGGCGCATTCTATGGCGACACGTACGATGAATTATTCAGCTTCTATTGATAAAATGTGCACCCGACATTTCAATCATCCGCCAGACGGTGTTTTCATGCTTTCACGTTCGCATGGAGATTCGTACCAGAAGGAGGGGAGGGGGAGTGGGATCGAACGCTGCTAGCAATATTGAATCTTTTATTACAATTCACACGCTCACAGATATTTCGGTAGCAGGGTTTTATATGAATTTAGCTCGTTTATTTCTCTTGCAAAGTTAATTTAATTACATTATGTCATATTTATTTGTAACTTTTTGATCTTCAACATTGTACACTCTAGAACAAGGAGTATCGCTACGTTTCTCAAGTGAACATGTTAACAAACAACGTGTTTGATGTTATATCACTCACAATCTTCGCTCGATAGTCACAGTTCCTGGGAAACGAAAACCAGAAGCGGAACATCACCAGACACCGGGCGCCTCCATTAGACGGTATGCCAAGATTTGTAACTTCTTTTAGTAAACACTGCCCCCGGCGTGCCCGCACCACTTCTCCATTCGCACGACTCCATCGAGCAGGGGCCATCCTGTGCATGTCAAAGCGCGCACCGACACCTGGCAGGACATTGTGTTTTCCCAAGCGGGAAAACATACAAAGCCAAACGTAAGCCCATCCATGACGCACACGCCACGGTGATCGATGTACACCGAGATCGCTTACTCTTTTTCAACCTTCGTTCCGTACACGCGCCTACTTTTCCGTCCGGTTGTTTTGCGTCGCGTACAAGAATCACAGCAGCATTCGAGCAGCTTTCGAGCAGCCAGGGAAGGGAGAGCGTACACCTGCGTGCATCTTGCCTCGCTAACGCACCGGATTCAACTGGCCACAACGGTGCTTGGATGGATGGTTGGCTCTGGAAACGGCTGGCGAGTTCAGCTCAACGGTTTCACGATCGTGCTCGGGTTGTTTACACCTTCGGCGCAGCTGCGCAGAAGACGAAGGCTGAAGCGGTAACTCAGCGGCGGAACTCGGCTGCTGTGGTGAGGTGGTGAGAAAAACTGTCTCACCACGGGCCTCACCCAACACGAAGTTGAGAAATGCTTTCACTTCTTTCGCCCCTTTTTTCACTCGAAACATTTGAAACGCGCGCGGATGGAAAGGTGAAGTGAAAATAACTTATACATTCCCTTTTGGCTGTTTTCCTCGGATTTTCCCACTGCTCGGAAGGGAAGAAAAATCTCACTGAAACTGACATTGACGAGTGCGAAGTGCTTGGAAGCGAGTAGACTTTCGCCACCGATATGGGCAACGGAATATTTGCAGGGACACACAGGGCGGAGACGTTCGGGGTAAATTAGAAAACCATGTTGCCAGTTGCACGGAACTCGTGTTTTCCGCCCTCGTCCAAAGCAAAGGCCCACCACAACGAGTCCATTTATAGCCATTGATCAATCCATTACGCTATTGAAGCGTTAAAGGCTGGATGCTTGTAATAACAATCATAATCAATCGGAAGGGATTTTGGGCATGTCTGACTTTCTGCAATTTTGGTTTGCGGAAATGGAGACGCCTGGTGGGCCATGCGGTGCAAAAAAACTGGGACAATACTTACACTCTTCTAATGTCGATGTTGATCGACCACGTGTGGCTTGTGTATCTTCAGTACGTCACCTGAGTGTTTGCTCCTTTTTTTTTGGTCAACGATGGCACCCTTCAAGATTCACCTACCATCGCATCAATTATGTTCACCTCGAACGTGATGAGCTTTCCCCGGGGCGGAAATGGTAATCGTAATTAATTACAACATCAGCGATGATCAAACATCGAACCTTTTCGGCAAATGAATTCGATCAGAATAAATCACGGCCAGTGTGACGGTGAAGACTACGTGCCGATGATAGATGAGACCCTGACGGTGTCATCTTGAATGTCTTGGCACATGCCGGGTAACGGTGAAAATAGTTCGCTTTCGGTTGAGAAATACCCGATTTTGAAGGAATCGTATGCGAAACGGAACCCCCTTACATACCTTGAGCACGTGGAAGCGACGTGAAATCCTAAATAGAAAATCAAATAGAGTGTCAATGAACCGAATGATAGAAAGATCAAATTTCCTCCCGCCGAAGCACTTTACACAAAGTGCATTTTATTCACTGGGCAACCGAAATGCAGCACTGAGCTGACGTCAAATGGAAAGGGAAGTGTGTGTGTGTGTGTTGTGTTGTGTGCGGGTCGCGTTTTTGGTATGCAAGTGCACGCTTTCCCAACCCCATGCCGATGGTGGTGTCGGCACTTCGAGAAAGGAAAGGATGAGTATTATTTACGATGCATTTTTGAATTGAAAATAAATTTCAATTGAAATTTCAACTAAACGCGATCGTGCGTGGGGATGAAGTTGTGCACCGTGGGGAGGGGAGAAAAACTACAAGAACGCGAGCGCTATTTCCATTTGTTACGTGGAATGTTTTTCGCCCTCTCAGTGCTTGCACTAACTAGCGAGTAATAGATAAAACTTACACGAACCTGGCACAAACTGGCACGAAGGGGCTTACAGAATAATATTCATCATTGCATTCAGTCCGCTGTTTTCTTTCCACCTCCCCTCGCAAAACGCAAGTGGCTGTTACGGTAGAGACAAGAGGAACTTGCAGTAAAGCTCAGGTTGGAAAGCGAAAGAGGAGAAAAGGCGCTTACACGAGAAGTTCCTGGGAAACCACGTACAACGCGCCGTAAATATGGCCCCCTTCTTGGCATGGTTGCGTTTGAAGCTGCCGTGCGGAAAATGAAACTATACGCCGTAATGGGTACTTCCAGCGCTAGGCGACGCAAGTGAAACCGGAACTCCCGCCGCACTCTCCCACTAAGCGCCACCAGCCGACCCCAAAAACATCCTATTCGGAGGGGGGCAACACAAGCAACGCATCCATTCTGCGCCCGCCATGCCAACCAGACATCATTTTAAGACATCATTATCGTAAAAGGTGTCGGGAAAAGCGCCATTTCATCTTTCTCGTTCCCGTGCGCAGACGAATGCTCGACATAATTGTCTACATCCAGCTCGGCGGTGGTGGCCTTTCCTTCGGTGTTACTGTTTCTTTATTATTTGCCAGTGATGTCGTGGTTAAGTTGTACATGTCAGACGAGTTGCCACCGTAGCTTGTGTTTTAATTTCTATCCACATTCCGCTCGGCTTTTGGTGTGAAGTACGACTTTCGCCCTAGAAAGCAAACGGAAACAGTTTGAGATGGGGAAAACATAAATTATACTTGCACTAATAATACCCAATGCAGTCGTATGATCGACGTCATAATCCGCTTGCGGAAGTAATTAGTATCTTCACACTGAGAGAACACACTTGCAACATAGTTGATTGTCAAGTGCGCATTCGTCTGCTCTCGATTTGAACGACATATCCTCAAAGTCTGAATTAGAAGTTGCTAGAAAGTGCTACCGTTTTATTGCAAGAGGGATGATGGCCCAATGGGAAATCTACATTGGCTACAAAGATGGGCTACGTTTCACTGTTTTGGATCCTTGGAAGGATCGTGTTCAAGTTTGTGTGCTGCTTTCATTTTCATGTGTACAACAACGTTTTCGGTATCTTTCCTACGACTTTTGGCGAAAAACCACAACCGTTTTAGCCCTGGTCAATATTTGGAAATTTATGTTGTTTTTCTTTAAGATTATAAGTCATGTTTTTTCCCTTTTTCCGGTCAACAGAGGCAGCTGGCAGTCGTTCTCATGCCTCGCCCGTAGGAATCCGCTCATTATGGTAGCCGGAAATCGTGTTTTGTTCGGTCGAGCATAACGATGCCATTTTGGCCATTATGCTATAATAGAATAAACAAAGCCTTCGCCCTGCAGGGCGTCGGTGGTTGGCTTTTTCGCCGGGTTCGGTATGATTGGAAAAGTTTAGTTTTATTTGAATTCATTAACGGGGCCGAGGCATGTGGGTTGGTTTTTCCGGTTTCTCGCCCCAGGGCGGAAGGGAAAAGGCCGTGCATCGTAGGGCATTTAAAAATGCAAATAAAGCCGTCTACGATGCGAATGCTGACCCCGTTCGCACCTCGGGACACCCGGGAAGAACTCTGTTGAAATCGGTCCCAGTTTAAGGGATGGGAAGAGTTTTTCCACAGGCAACGGGATAATTTTACGCTCCACTAGCCAACGAACCCGGGGCCGAATGTTTGCTGATATTCAAATGAGGGTAGCAAATTAGTGCTGATTAAATCAAACCTTTTTATTTACGAGACGAGTTTAATGGCGCCGGAGGGCAGGCCGTTCTATCTTTGGATGCTTTAAGGGCTAGGAGCAATAAAGCATTGCGGTGAACCACGAAAAATGAAAAATTAGCATTGGATCCGTACTAGTGAACGAAACCTCCATAAATCCGTACGATAAACAGCAAAAGTTTATACACAAGGAAGGTACAAGTTATGCCAAATTTATTCTCTAAGATTTGTTGGAAGATTGCAACGCTTATTCGACATCCTGACTTGAATTCGTCGAGATTGGGTGGACGATATGTGTGTTAGTGAATCGATCTCGTTTCTTTGCTCTGTGAGGAGAAGCATTAAAGTGGATTTCCTTTGCGTAACGATAAAAAAACAATAAAGCAACCTTAAAGCCTTCATTTGAGCCGTTTCGAAAATTGTACTTTAAGTCCATCCTTGAATGGATTGTTATCGTGCTTTCCCGAGAAATTCAACAACACCACGTTCGCTGATGGGGCCTCTGTTTTCGTTATCGACTGGAAGCAATTGAAGATCATTTTCTTTTCGGAGAAAATAGCCGGGTTTTCCTTACTCATACCCCACCCAAGTATCAACCACAGCGCTGTTGAATGTTTCCTCGGAAAGAAGCGATCGATGGAAAAAAAAACGAAAAAGAACCTACACTACGGAAGCCTTCTCCGATGCGTGGAAAACAGATTGGTTCCGTTCCAAATAAAATGCTCTCTGTTTTCGGTTGCGGTGGTATCAATGGATTGGGCCAGAAATAATCGCGACGAACGCGAAAACGGAAAGGAAACTTTCGCTAACGCCCTCTTGCACGGGGAGGAGCGGGGAGGCGGCAGGTCGCGGGGGAGATTTTCGGCCGCGACCTTTTTCCTTGAATGGTGGGAAACGTCTAGTAAACATTGCGATTGGGAGTAGAGGAAATGGTGAGCTGAGAGGGAAATATCGGTCCACAAGGTTCGCCCGCGTCTGGGTTTTATTTACTCTTTGAGCCGGGGTTTTTTTGAGAAACAATAAAATGTTGTGTAAACAGTATCAAGTCGTTTGGTTTGGTAACAATAATATTGTCCAACTGAGTTTGTTATCATGTTTATCAGTAGGCGAAGATAGAATCAAACATTAATAACTACAAAGCGAAGCCGTTCAATGCAATTGATTCGAAGGCCACTTAACTATAAATTTAGATTAGAAGCTCTCTCGGAATCGATTGCAACATGAAGTTGAAGAATTAATTTACGCATTAATACCAATGTCTTATGCTATGTTTCCATTTCATAGACAACAATCAATGATTTATAAAATCTGCTATGCTTAGTATTAGATGGCTTTTTATGATGCAAGAAACCAATTTTGTTACTCAATGTTTTAATGTGCTCACCGAGATACTCAAGTCACATCAAATTTTATCAAGTTACTTCGGGCAAACAAATACTAATTGATGTACCGAATATCCGGGCAACATTCCCAACAACAGTTTGTAGAGTACTTCGGCAGTTGCTCTAACTTTATATGATAAACAAAGCGGCAAGAACTGGACCAGTTTTATATTAATTTTAACTTTGTTGTATCACAATTGAGTATCCATGTGTCTGGCAATTAATTTTCCACTCAAATACCTCCATTTATTTAAGTTATTCGGTGCTCAGCAGTTCCGCCAGAACAGTCCTCGTTATTTCCTCGTTCCGAAAAACAAACGAGTAAGTTCAACATTTTTTATACACAGCGCTTGTCTGTTGTCGGTATGCTGTACCAACTCGAGCTGAAATAAAATATAATGTTAAAAAATATCCTCAAAAAACTGAGTGTTTGCGATGCGGCTCATGCGGAAATGGAATGGATGGAATTTGTCTTTCATTACCGGAGAGCGTCTCCAGGGGCTCGGAAATCGGAAGAAATGTGCCGCTAGAAGTGAATGTGGGAAGAAACGCGGAGAAGGAAACGGAAAAATTCTTGGCACACATCAAAGCCGGAATCTTTATCACCTCGCTGGGCTGTACTGAGATTTTTGTTTCATCTTCTCATTTGCTGGCATTAAGTTTAATTTTCACTCACATTACGCTTATTAGTAACTTATCTAAACTTTTTACTCATTTTTACTAGTAATGAAAAGTATGTCCCGTAAAAAGATACATTAATCAATGTTACTGCTAGCTGCATCAAAGATCTTAGAGGACTGTTCTATAATTATTTCGTAGCGAGCATTGTGAAAATTTGTTGACGTTCGTCACGATTGAAATAGGAACCATTCATTCATTTGCTAACAGGAAAATCCCGGCCCAACCTAAGGTCCACAACCGGGCAACGAATTCGCGCGCGTCTGGAGTAATCTTGAATGCTTGAGCAAACGTGGTTTTCCGTTGTTTACGCGGCTTACGGCGACAAAGGGGAGGATTTATTTTCCAATACCAGCCAAATGGCAATGTCCCTCAACTAGGAAAAGAGAAAACCGGCAGCTGCAGACACGCTGGAAAATAAATCGCACTGTTGTGTGTGCAGTGTAAATATTTCATCGCTTCATTCGCCCACTTAACTCGACGTGGGGGTTTGAACAATATCGGATGACAGCTCCGCACCGGTAGCCAGCAATCCGTTTTGACAGCTCTGTCTGTCCGTCTGTCTGATGGAAGGATTTTCCACTCCACCGTCGATTGCGCGGCCCTGGTAACATTTCAAATTCAATTGATCAATTGAACCAGTCGCCGGAGAGGGTGGGCCGAAAGAGGAACTACCTGCCGCTGAAGAAAGGTAATCGATAACATTATAACAGGCGGTCGATCGTTCAAAGGAATGCACTTTGAGATATTATCAGCGTAGAAGTGTGCCTTTCGATTTCCTTCGGGCTTTTACCACCTTTCCCGGGATACTGCTTCATTAGTCCAATCATGTCGCTAATTGATTATGCCAACAGAGGCGGGCAGCATAAAAACGCCAAAGTCCAGGGGCGTCGAGTTTTCCTCACGCACACGCCCCCATTTTCCGCCATGAATAATTGACAAAAGGAAGATTATTTGCGAAGAAGATTAGCAGCAAATATGATTGGCCTCCGGTAATATCGCACTCATCCGTGTGATTGTCAAGCTTGTCAGGCAGCCGGGACGAGTTCTGCAATGGATTGACAGTCGGTAATGGAAATGGAGAAGAAAATCCACCGACCTCCCCCTCGCTCGTACTCTCTTCACTTGGGGGAGGAGGAATATAAATGTTTGATTCAGTAACTCCTTCACTTTTCGAACGCGTTCAACGATAATCTTGTCCGAAGATCGGCTCTGTGAGATCTTCTTAGAATGCTGCTGCTTGTTAAGTTTTAAAGGGAGAACTACGGGACACTTTTCTTCAGGAGTTTCATGACTAAGCGACCGACATGGAAAAGCGGCAACGGCACAAAATGGGAGCACAAACCCATTTCTGCCCCAATTAACATTAGGCACCTAGGAAAACGGAGCTCCCAGCCCGGCCTCGGTCGCTTTTCACTCGGGGACCCCATTTTCCCGTCCATCATCTTCACGGCCATGACCGTGGCGTGACAGAACGGGTGCGTGGGGACGAAATAAGACAGATTTCTTTACTCTCGAGCGCACTCGAACGGGAGAACGGGAAAGTGCGCTCGGGAAGGGTCGGAAAAAGGCAAAAGCGAGGGGGGGACAAGGGCGGCAGTAGAACGTAAATTTGCATACCGAGAAATGAGATTTCCGGAGAGTGGAAAGTGCGAATGCCACAGGGAAATTTTACTTATGCTTCGCTACCGAACGCTGCGGAAGGCGACGCAGGCGGGAGCGTTAAAAAATGGAATACGTTTGTCTTGGTTGGCGAGGCGTTGAACGCCGCCTTAAGGACGAGCTGATTGAGACAGAGCAAAGCTGGGAAGTCCCTGAAGAGACCCCGGGGCCATTCAGCAAAACCATCTCCACTCTTTGCTGCCAATGACGGGTGAGATGATTGAGCTGGTGACCCTCGAAACATTCTCTCTATCGCTCGCACACACACACTTCGTCCGGAAGCACACCAGGGCCGAACTGTCAGTCAAGTGAAAATGTGTGGAAAACGACAGGTCATTTCCACCGAGAGTGACAGGACGCGCGACGTCCCGATGTCGACGAAATTAAACCGGCGATCCAGGGGGGGAAAACCTTTTTCCTTCCTCGGCGGAGGCTCGACTGTCGCCGCAGTCCATTAGGGTGCCAAGACTGCTTATGTAAATCACGGCCATTTAATGAGAACATAAGACGACGGAGGTAGACGTCGGAGAGGACGGGGGGTTGGGGAAGCGTAACCAGAATAGTAGCATTTGTCGTTAGCAATGTCGTTTCATGGGAGTCCGGCGGCAAATCTAAACGATTTTCCTTTTCCTCGCAGATTGTCACGTCCACATCCTTTTTTGGTACATTAAAATGTTTGCTTAACAACTCCATGCTCAGTTTGTTTTTTCGTGTAACGAAAACAATCCATTTTTCTTCTTTAAACGATTGTGAATTATTTATTCCGAATTTTCCATCTAGAATTGTTTGTATCATTTTGATTATTCACTTGTACCTCGGAAGATATGATCGTTGGTTTCTAAGAAATATTTTCCTAATGACAGAACCACTCACCCTCACTTTCCATTGGGTTTTGGTATAAACATTCAAATTTCTCCGAAACCAATATTTGTCACGGCTCTAAGCTAACAAGTTCTTGATCTATTTACAGAAAAGAAAACCATCTCTTCATGCTCGTGAAGGCAATATTTTCTTTCTGCTGCCTCAAAGCCAAAGTTTTTGCGCGGTTTTTTTTTACCTTGTGGCACACACACACACCCATACACATTCGGGAGCTCTCTCGTTGTATCCCTGGAGCTAATTTAACGAAAAATGTTTTCCCCATCAACGTCCCGGGACAAATTTTGGTTCGCAAAAAAAAAAACCGAGCGCCCGGGCGGAGCATCGAAACGAGAAAAAAAGGGACGAAAAGTAAAAACGAGGTGGAACATGCATGGCGCCCAACGTCGCTCGCCCATCAAAACGTGCTTCTCGCCGGAATTAATAATGAATGCCGGGGTAGGAAGCGCCCGTCAAGTCATTTTAACGATCGCATTGGGAGTTTCCCGCAGGCTCCGGACACTTTGAACGCATCTTTTCCGTAAGTACACGCGCACTTTGTCTAAGAAAAGGTGCCTAGTAACCGACGGTGGCTCCATCGTGCGGAATATCCGTGACTTTGAGGTGATAAATTAGCTTCTTTCCGACCGCTTCGGTTGATTGTTTCCGCAACTGTTTAGTCGCTGAAGTTGCTGCCTGATGAATATGTCGATTATGTCAACAGTAACAACTCGTTGACTACATAAGGTAATATATTTTATTATTATTCTCCTGCCTTCGTCGCTGTGTGAAATATTTGGGTATTTTTTGGCGAAGCACACGATTATGATTTACTGCAGTTGCAGTTCACGTGAGGTTGGGTGGGAAAACAGGAATGAAAGGAGTGATAAATAACCGACGTGATAGGGATGATGAACGGGTTATTTTCCACGCGGGTTCCCGCGAGGCAATGGTTTTTCTCTTCCCGCTGGTGTATTATAACTGTGCGTGAAAAATGTCTGAGTTTGTTTTTCCCTCACGGGGAATGTTGTGTGGCGGTAACAGTGTTTTCCCTCCTTGTGGTTGTTAGAACATGACGGTGTTGATGTAGCAAAATGTTCTGTGTTTGTTCTTAAGCAAAGTTTTCGCCTCGTTGAACGATCCGTTTCGGAGCGCGTTCATTGCACTTCAAAAGATTGGAGTTTGTTTAAGATTGATTTCTTTATTCAAACGAAGACATTGCGATGACAATGAAGTAGTGAACAACCGTTTCTCGTGGGGAGTGAATATCTTTTTCGCTCCGGCTCCGGGGAGGGCAACGGCCCATCGCAAAGCGATGTTAATAGGAAACAACTCACGAAAAGGGAGCGCACCAACCAACCAACCGAGCGTACAACGCAGAGGTCTTTGTAAAACTTAACGAAAGCACCCCCAAAGGGAGATCTTCCAGGCGATAATCAGCGGTTTGCCTCCGGCCCCCTTGGGATGGGAAGGTTGGATAATTTTCCACCAACCCCGGGGGCAGGGACGCAAACGAGTACCATTGTTCGGTTCTTCAGTTCCCAGTTCATTACGACGATGATAATGATCGCAATCCGGCTCGGGAAATGCCCGGCGGGAGAAGGAGGTGCCGCTTTGCGGCTGCAAGTGTTCTGCTCGAGGGATAATGAATCGGTGTGCTTCCTCTTTCCCCTTTTTGCGCTCGGGTGGTAAGTTTAAAGTGTTCACCGCGGGAAAACAAGATGTTTTTCCCCTGTAAACGGTGGTCGCGCGTGTCGTGGTTGATTGATAATTTTGCATGTTTGCAGATTCGGGGTTCTGCGGCGCTTTTGGAGGGAATACATATTTTCCCAAACTTCTATGATCGGAATTTAATAACTGGCAGTCAAAAGTCTACAAAAGGTACAAAATGAAACATACCAGAGGTTGGGGAATTGGGCGAATTATTTCAGCAATGCGACACAACGCGCCATAAATTCTCTTTTTCCGGCGAGTTTCATTTGGAAACTCATCTTTTGCGCTGTTGAACGCCTTGAACTTGGATGGCAGGAATTACCCATAAAACAATCTGTGCCTAGTCGGACGATATGAAATAGCTTGCGTGACTCGTCGCGAACGCTATAACAAGTCTTTCCATTTGTTTTGGGCGAGGAAAGAGTTGTGCATTTTGTTCGAAAAATGCCATTTGCTACTGTCCTCTTCAGTTCTCTTCACGATGGCGTTCACGGTAGAGGAATAAATATTTCCCCATTCGTGGGAAAAACGGGCGAGCATCACAACGAATAAAACATTCCAGTTTCGAGTGACCTCTTTGCTATGTTGCCCGCGAGTTATCGGGAGTTGGGAAAAAGGGAAAACCACGTCGGCTTAGTTCGCGCGACCAGCAGTTCATCATTGTCCAGGCTGCAAAACAGGCTTGTCAACGTAGTGGAAATGTAGCGTGGCACAGCATGGTGGGTGCAGATTGATGGAAAACCGCAAGCCCTCTCGTTGGCAAATACGTGCTCGATCTAGCTTTCGAACTTGTGTCAACTCGCCGTAAGTCCTAGCGCCGGCCTGCAACGGACTTACTGGACTTCCGAGCCCTTGACGGGACATTTTCCGTCCAGCGAAGTTTCCGCCCAAGAGTTGTATCGCTTCATACCCATTTTTCCAGCATAATTGATGCACGGTAGGGCTTTGCATGATATTCGTTCCCGCGAGATTTTTCCGTCTGCTCCTTCGCCAATGGCGTAAAAGTGACATATTGACCGAACGAGCCGAACCAGCAGGCGTTTCCTTCATACATCCTGGCCTGGTTTTGGAAAGGAAAAACGATATTATTTTATCGCCCGAGGCTCAGAGAACACGCGGCCGACAGCTGTGGACCTTGCCATCGCTAGCCTCCCACGATCTTGCACCGCTGGGAACGGAAAATGGGCGTCACTTAGAAGGAGAATCGCGTCGCATGAGTGACATTTTAATTAATTTGTAATTATTTGCGCACACGTGCTGGTTCGCGTGGAAATAGCGCGCGTTCGTTTCCACGGCTGGGAACCGAATTGAAATGGTGGTGAAATGGCCGGCTTGAGTCCCATTCGGGGGACAATAAATAATTATCTACCGACTGCATGCACATGTATTGGTTATAATTTTCGTTTGGACAAGTTAAGAGTCGAAAATTTATACAAACCATTTAATTTGGAACGCTTTTCCGACTGAAAATTTGTTGTCTCTGGAAATGATATAGATTCCGAATTTTTATATGTTAAAGTATTCTGTGACGTGTTCAAACTGAAAGGTCAACGACCCTTTGAAAAGAGGCATAATCGTAAGTTCAGTTTTGTGCTTCGTACTTCCAAATGGCAAGGGAAAGGCCAGTGAAAACACCATGCCTGCAGTTGGCCTACAATGTGTTCTCATTTCGCTATTCAATCTGGCAAACACGATGCATCCTCGCCTAGCTTTTCCGTTCCCTTCCCCACCCCCAATGATTATGCCGCCTCGTTGGTGCAGATTTTCCAAATAGCAAATGGCAGTTCCGGCCACGAGTCCCGTAACGGCAGGGCGAAAGGGGGGGGGGGGGGGGGGGGGGGGGGGGGGAGGTAAAGGCGCTAATGATGATTTATACTATTTACATTTTCTTCGTCAGCTCATCCCGAGAAACGCGATTTTTGCTCCGTCCGTCCTTTCGGCTGGCAACCGGTTGTTGTCGGTGGAAAATGTTATTAATTTTAATGTATGCAAAAGCTCATTCGCGGTCTTGCAACGGCATTCCGTTTGCAGGCCACTTGCCTTGGCGGCCTCCCCCCCCCCTCTCTTCCCACCATTGGTGAGCTTCCGGAACGGCGCAGACCTCGTACCTGGCAGACAGTTATTACGTACTTATGCTTTAATTAAAGCTGATATCAGCCTGAAGTTGTTAGAGAATGTGCGAACTAGCGTGATAATAAGATTACGACACTCTTCCAGGCCGTGTCCAACCGGGGGTTTCTGCTATTTTGTGGTGTCTTATTTTTGCAGCTGCTTCCGCCTGTTGACATTCTTCCGGTGATGCTGTTGAGTCCCTTGATGACCCTCTTAAGGATAAACGATTCGCAGGATGTGGCGGTGGACTCTTTAACCACGGTGTTTACGGATGCACCTGAGCTCCATTCTTTTGTGTAAACATTTTCTTTGGTTTATGTATAAGAAAGTCATATCTTTAATCTGTTTACCATGCCAAACACATCAACACGTTACACAATGGGGCATGATAATCACCATTTATTTAAAAAACGTTCACCTGCGTTTGTAACCCTAGTTGTGAAAAATTGACCGTAAATTGAATATTCATGGACAAAACAATTACTTCTCGGCACCCGTCAGGATGTGGCCGCTTTTCCCGATAAGAACTTGCCCATGTTTCCACTTAAGCGCCCGACGTTCACCTACTTTGTATTTGGTTGCTCGTTCCGCCCAGTTAATGTCCTGTTTACTCAACGCGACTGAGTGACATTAAATCGAGCATTGCATGTACCCTTGGGTCTGGCGTTTGATTGTGTGCGTGCGTGTGTGGGACGGGAAGAACTCGGACAATGCGAGGTCACTTTGGCACAAGTCTTCGGGAACCGCACGTCCGGTGCAGGAATCATTCCGTGCCGATGTCACAATTGCCATATGAGGTCAGTGCGTGTGTGTGTGTGTGGGAGCAGTGTTTGTTCGGCGAAGCTGACAGCAACAAATGGACGGCACATAATTAATAGCGTACATTCACGACAGCAGATGGCTGTCCCCACGTAACCACCGGCTCGCCGGTCCGTCGTAATTAGCCTTCCGGGGCGGGCCTCAACCGTGAGGGACGGAATCATAATTACGATAATAAACTTACAACATCAGAAGCTTACGCGGGGGTCCGGTTTTGTGATGGAAGGAGGGCCGTGGAGGGTGGGAGGGTCGAGTGGAGACAGGTTGAGGACCCAGGGAGAAGATTCTCTGTGCCGGACATTCGTCCAACCGTCCGTGCTGATATTTATCCTTCCATACATCTATCAATTTGTCTTACGCCTCTTCGAACTGTTGTGCGAAGGTGAACGCAATGATCAGGTGAATGTTTTATGTCGACGAAATTTTTCTGACTTTGATCGATACTATATGTGTGAAAGTTGTGTCCCAAAAAGAAACATTTACCATCATCATACTAAAATAATCAAACAAAATTATCAATATGCTGCAAAAAGATGAAAATAAGCTAAGACAGAGTTTAAATATATGATCACACAAGTGTATCTTAAGGAAAGTAATACGCTAACTGAAATAGAAAATTAAGTATAACTTTCAGAAAAAAAAGAAACTTTTTACGGTAGTTCAGTGTTAATGTGTAAGGAAGCAGCCAACCCCTATCATCAACGAAAACAAAACATATAACAACTCTGTTTGCAATCATCGTCGAAACAAACAAGAAAACTTCAACCGTCTTTTGAATGTGAATAGTTTTCGGAATAGTCTTCTGTAGTTTGATACAATCAATTACGGATTTTTGCTCGATAAGCAAACTCAAGCAATATTCACTAAAGTTGCGTGCAAAAAGAATCCCCCCGAAGGCAGAAAGTAACCACGAAATGAAACTAATAACAATATACAAAACTTGCGTTTCCCGGGACGATACAGTTTGGTAGATTTTCATGGCCAAAGTTTTTCCCTCGATGGTGGGTGGAATTTTTCTCCTCGAATGTGTATTTTGTGGCCAGTGGGCTCGTGTTGTTGTTGTTGTTGTTTGGATTCGTCCCAAATCCAACGCATATCATCATTTCCTGTGCACAAATTTGGCCTCGGCGGAGTGAACGATCGATGGGCTTTCCGCAAGATATGATTGATGATCCCAGCGGTTCGCACCAGGGAAGCGGAAGATAGGCACGGAGTTCTTAATCTTCTTACGATGGAACAAAAGGGGAAAAAAGATACTTACAAATTCGAAATGAAAGGAATTCAAAAGGATAACCAATTTTAATGCAAATAGATGAAACCAAAGGATACCGATATTCCCTTAAAAAGAGAACCATTATTCATACCACCGGAAGAATCCTTTAACCGTCCCCCTTTTTTTGGTAGCCATTTTTTGTTTGATCCGCTTTTAATGAACAGAAATGAAACGTAAGCTCTTTCACCAGGGCCAGTTTTAAACACTGAGCGAAAGATTACAGCAACTCTTTAAATGGTATAATTTATAAAGAAGGAAGGAGTTAGTGCAACTAGAGTAATAAACCTGAGCACGAACGTTTACTTACTCATCATCTAAAATTAAATCCGTTTCCATGACTATATCCGTTAGTTACACGTGTTCGTAAATGGTTAAAGTTTTTGTTCTGCTGTGAAGCTCTCAGCTTGATTAGAGCCACTTTTTTGTATGAAAATTTAATTGAAATTAATGTGTTTCTATTTCCGTGTTTTAGTACGTTAATGATAATGTCGATGAACATGCGATGCGATCATTTACCAAGGAACTATGACTAATAATGAACTCTTAATAGACTTATTTGCAATATACATAATTGAGAAGGTTTCCAGGGGCTGTTGAACGTTATTTGTTTTGAATTGTTGTATAACGTTTTCGAATACAGAATTAAATTTTCTCTGACAAATAATAAGTTGTGTGTAGACAATGTTTTAAACCGTATGCAAAACCCTTCGATGCATAATAATCCCATGATGTTGGTTACTTGCACCAACCGCTGGCGTCGTAAATGGCATACGAATCCCGTTGACAGACTCGTTGCTTTAAGTTAATTGGAAACTCGTTCGACTGTTCCACTTTCCTGTTCGACATTTGTTTCACTCTTTCTCCGTGCAATGAAGCAATGGACAATCTGTTGCAAATTGGGACGTGCCCGAAACTGCTCCCACCTGGGCCGGGTTTGATTTTGTTCACTTTTGGCTGGTGCGTGAGAGCGTAAAATCGTACCCGATTTACCTCGTTCTTGTTTTCGTTTTGCCCTTTTCCTATAGTTTTTTTTTTTTCTCCAGTGATCATGCTTCGATATGTAGATTGAGACAAAGATTTATATTCATTTTGCGATTAAAATATGTAACCCTTTGGTGTTGCGTGTAAAATAATGCTGCTGTAAAGTAGAAAGTGATTACACAACTTTTGTTATATTCGAGTTTAATTCGTTGTTGGTGTATGTTTTTTGCTATTGAAACGAATTGCGCATGAATAATAATTTAAAATAGTTGTTTCAATTTATCGTGTCTCATTCCTTTGTTTCAGTTTAAGTTAAAATATATTCATAAAACATATTCCATACATTTCCACTTTTATGTTCAACTTCATAACGCTTTCAACCTTTTCAAAAACAATCCGATAAGAAAACGAGCTGAACGAAAAGAAGCGGCTTGTTTATAATTTTCATAATTTTCCCGAATGTTTTCGGTATGCACTTTCAAATTTCCATCCACATTTCAGCATCAACTACTTCTTCACAAGCATTACAAAGTCATTAAGTGGAACGAACGACTTGCTGGTTCAACCGAATCGAGAACCGAAAATGCTGGCGCTCTCCATGCGTCAATGTTCCTCCCCGAGGGGTGGTCTTTTGTAAAAAATCAGACCCGTTTCCTCGTTTGCACGTGTATCGCTCGTTCGCGAATCCCAGCTTGTGCCACGGTTTCATGTTCGGTGACAATTTGTCATTAACAAGAAGCGACCGTAAACCCCGTAAAGGAGCTTTCTTTTACATACCATCGCAGTTTCGCTGCTCGAGCACAATGTCGTAGTTCAGGGATGGAAAATGCGAGCGTAGCGGAAAGCTCCCGATGCTGGGGTACCACCGGAAAATGCCGCCAACGGGCAATTCGCCCATTGCATATCCCCATAATCTGCTTACGGGCCCAAGCTATCATGCTCTCGACTCGCTCGCTGTGTCGTGTCATGCCGTGCTGTCGCGATGTTTGTTCACGGTACACATCCATCCACTCCAGCGGCCAGAGGACGGATGCCCGGAAAGCCCATGGCGGATCGAGGATTTCCCTGTTCGCCAGTCAAAGGTTCGCGTGTCGCTATCAGGCGGGCCTATTGTCAGGGATCTTCCGAGAACGCGCAGTCTTATGTAGGCTCGGCAGGCTTTGTGACTGAGCGCCAGCGATCCATCCGAACTCGCCCGGGTTCGCGAAGGTATTACTGTTAAGCGAGGCCCATTTCGGTAACCGAGGCTTACTTTCGGCTTTGCAATAGGCCCCACCCTGTAGCGATGCCAATAATTAATCTTTCTAAAGTGTCATTCCCTTTATGTCGCTGCATTGAGGACTGCATTGATGCGAGTGTGTTTTCCCGGAAACCCAACTGCGGATTTCCACGTTGACTGAGAGTCGCAATTTTTATGCAACAACTGATTTGACGCAAACGAAAAATCCAGCTGCGTTGGAAAAATTGTCTAGAATCGATGGAAACAATTTCAAATAAAAGCAACCGCGCTCCATAAATATTAATACCTCCCCTCTTCGTGACTGCCGAACCCTGACCTTTCGCTTACTGCGAGCGTTCCGTCATCCCGAAAAATGGAAACGAAATTCCCTCAAGTGCGGGAAGAGTGTACGCTTTCCATTCATCCTCGGCCGGGAAGCCGAGGAAAGCCTGCAGAAAAAAGTGGATTCATTCCCGAAGGCTTTCAGAATCAATCTACTCCATGGAAGCAAATGAAAAAAAGCATCGTATCATGAAACATTCATACCGAGCAAGATTCAATCAAACGAGCGAGAAAAAGCTCGCCGAGCTTTTCCTCGCACAGGAGCGCACGGGCAAAACACAGCCTGGGAAAATCCGCATTTCAACTGATGAGAAGCAATTGTCAATTGATGTTTTGGAGTGGTGTTTTTCTTTGCTTTGGAATCATCGAGGGCGATTGGAAGTGGAGCCGTGCTGAACATGAAATCATAGCTTCGGGGATGGGCAATAAGTATTTTTTTCCCCTATTGTACATATCAGCAGAAAAAGCTGTTTCCTGTTTGTAAGCCTATATTTTTCAAAGCACGAGCAGCTCTCCAGAAGGAAGTAGGAAAGGCGAGTGCCATTCTTGTGCCGGGAAATTTCTCCGGAGGATATTGGAAAAGATGGTCCAGATGCAGCTGGATGAATTTTCCGAAAAGTAGTTTAATGTTTTGCTTTCCTACGACGAGCAAAGGATTCCATGAGTAAGAGTTGGTTCTCTGAGGACCTGTGTAAGTCTGGCAGTAAAGAAACTATAATAGGGTAAGGCACTTCGTATGCCCTCTTTCCGATCAAAGTCTTTTGTTGACTTTTTCCTCCACAGTAAATAAACATTTTTAACCGAAAGGGATGTACCTATCGAACAACTTGCCGGTTCTCTTACGGAAACAACTATAAATAAGAAGGACAACGGAGACCGGTTTCGGGGAGCTCGGACGATTGCAAGCATACTGTGTGTGTCTGTGTGAAAAAGCGCATAATAGCGTACAATAATGGAATAGATAATAGGGAGCAAGGCGTCCTGGCATAGGTGGAAGATGTATTTCATACATTATGGGAAGTGTTTTCCGGGATCGGTTCGCCTTCCCGCCCCCAACTTTTCCAACAAAGCGTACTCTACCGTAAGTTGACCGGAAATGGCCGAGCTGCCTGGTATGCTAAACTCCACATTACATAGCCCGGTCCCGTGGCTGTAATAAAGTGAAACTATTTATGACCTACACGCCGCGCACAAGGTACACCCTCTGCTTATTCTCGCCCGGAAAAGTGCCGTTCGCAAATGCCGGATGGAAAGTGCAGCGGCGGGAAACCTGTTGGCTATAAACGGATCCGTTGCGCGCCATTCTTGGACAGGGGCGGGATGCCAAAAGCTCTGTCTCTGAGCCGAAGGCCATCAATCAAAGCTAAATAGAGTGCAGCATTTTGCCGAGAGACGATTGAGAACGGACTGCACTCGGAAAAAGGGGTCCTTAAACAAACCCCCAGTGTTAACATTATCCTTCACGCACGATCGACACACTTCTCCGTCTACAATTTATTGCCAGCACGCTTTGTATGAGGCGGTATCCGTCTCGGGCTCTCGCTTTCGCAGAATTAAATTCTTCTGACGTTGGTAAATTGGTTTAAAGTCATTCTCTACCAATGA
This sequence comes from Anopheles coustani, assembly GCF_943734705.1. Taxonomy (NCBI): domain Eukaryota; kingdom Metazoa; phylum Arthropoda; class Insecta; order Diptera; family Culicidae; genus Anopheles; species Anopheles coustani. The sequence continues at coordinate 2,849,220 of NC_071288.1, read as the reverse complement.
TATCATATCGTAAGCAACGAGAAAAAAGGGGTTTCCATCCGTAGAAGGTCGAAGGAAAATAAAAGATAGCTCCCTATGCCTTGCATATCTCATTATCCGGCCAACCTCAATCAACATTTTTCAGCATCGCTTAACAGCTTGCTCTTTCGTGACTCGCGTTAATGAAAGCGTGCCGTTTCGGTTTGCACACTTCTTTGCCGGAGGCCTCACCCGGACAGCTGCAATTCGAAGGACGATCCGTAAATCACTGTCAAAAATGAAACCACGGCTTTCGAGGGTGCTCGTGGAATTCGGTACGGAATTTTTGCGGCAAAAACAAACCTCCGGTTTTGGGGTCCTTTGGTTTAAATATTCATAGCCTTCTTCCTTCGTTTCGGCATGGTGGAAAATCGCTCCATTTCGTTGCTTATTATGTTCATTGTTTCGTTTGTCCAAGCAGATCGAAAGGACATTGGATTCAACAAAAACCAAATGACAGCTACATCTCTGCCCAACGGCGTATGCTAGTGCTTTTCGGAGACCTAAGAAAGGTAGACAATTTTAATCCGTTTTCATGTAAGTCATCCACAGCTTTTGTACAACCGCAAACGCAAAACGGGCGTGAATATTAAATTTTAAAATCTACATAATTCTTCAACACACCAAATGGCAAAAATCGCAGGGTTGGTGTTACTTGAAAACTCAACGATACTTTTGCCACCCAAACCGGTCGTATCAGGCGTAAACCATACGGAGTTGGGAGAATGTAAGATAATCAACTTTCGGTTATAAGGTTCCACATTCAAAGCAGCGCAAACGAGGCCGCTTAAAGCATGATGGAGTGAAGGTGGATTTTTTCTTCGTTTACTGAAAGATGGCAGTTCAAGCGTTAACGCGCCTTTTGCACTCGGGATTGAATTTGTGTTTTTCTTTAGAATTTGACTTCCACTAGCTGTGTCTTGTGTCGTGACTTTCGAGGAACGATGCATAAAGGAATGATGTAAGCATTGTTATAAGCTGCCCAGACATCTTTCTTTTCTTTTCTATCGTGTTGTAGCATCTTTTCCATACACTCGCAGCGTCGTTGCCGTGAACTCGTGGTAATGTTCAGCAATAAAGTACATCCCACTCACAAAAAACTCAGGGAGAAAGCGATCATTAGCCCGGTTTTTCGCTAACTTATTCCCCTTTTAAATTATGTCAAACCTGTGAGAAAATGTACCCTTCTCGGAAACGCCGCAAGCCTCGTCGTCGGGTCGATGGGGAAAAATGTGATCGTTCGATAAAAAACAAGGGAATGCGATGAATGTGACACATGCCGCCAGGAGGGCAAAAACGGAGAAGCATCCCCATTAGAAATAATCAACAACATTTCTGACAGAAAAAAAAAACATGCAAACAACAAGAGAAGGGTCGAGAAAGATGAAATGCGAGGGAGCAAGACTTGGGAAAGGAATCGATACCATGATGATGGGATGTTTGTGACCTTCACGAGAACAGCTACACGAACTTCCCACACACGTCTTGCGCTGGACAAAGAACGGGCTCTATTTGATTAGTCTTGCGACATGTGCTAGGCATAAATTCCGTTTATGATATGAAAAGTAACTGGTACAGAACTATGTGCCATTCATTGCTTATTCAATGTCTTAACGGTATTCCTCCATCCGGTCGTGTATAGAATTACTCCATCGCTTATCCGAAATGGCGCATGATTCAGACGGTGTCATTGGATACGAGTAAATAAATGACGTAACGTCATTTGTCAAATCTATCCTGATAGTAGCAATTACATTTCTGTACACTCGTTAACCTAGATATCGCACGGCTGGATGTAATTGTCGTTTTTATCAAATTAAGGAAAATCGTTACGTCGTTTTGGATCGGTATGAAGCAAAGTAGAAGTTTATAGAAGAAGCCACGAAAACTAAACAATCCTTGCTCGGGTTGCTCCCGGATCGAAACCTTTACGTTATCTATTCAATACAAAGTTCATTTAAATAATTTACCCAAGCACCCATTCGCGATCCTTCCTGATGGATAGTTTTCCCTCGTCAGGCGTAAGAAAATTCATGAACGATTTCCCGAAATCCGTGTGAGGAGCGATATGAAACCATTTGTTTGCGATGTCCTTGGCGCCGACAGCGAGACAAAGTGCTTCGCCAGATTCGGTCGTTCGGTCGTTCGGTCGGTTTGTAGCGTAACGAATGGGGAAAATAAATTGCTTACTCGCATCGAACCCCGGTTTACTGTTGCTTGCTTCCCATCGTCTGCTTGTTTCTGGCTCAGTCAACCCCCGAAGCGTAGAATAATGTAGATTTTTGTTGTTTTGTTTTGTTCACTCCTATCGCTCCATCGCTTTCGGGACATATGAGTTTGGGTCTTGAGTTGATTCGCTCCATTCTGAAAAAAAAACCATCGCTGGTTGAGCCTTTGGCTGCCGCTTTTGATGCTGTCGCTCATATTTGTTCAATTTCGAAAATAAAAGCTCAACCCAGTACCCGATTCGTTACGGTAGCGACACTTTCAGTGGCCCCGAGCCTGATCATCTGTTGAGCTACCGCACGTGATGTTGTGGTTATGTATTTCTGTTTCTTCTTATACTCCTTTTTCTCGCGTGTTCGTATGTGTTTGCTCGTTTTGCTCCTTTAAGAGGTTGCTAGCAGTTTTGGTTCTTTTGTTTTGTGTATCCAAGATTCGTTTGCTCGATTTCTCGAACCGTCGTTCAAACAGTTAGATGATTTACTCAAACGGAAAAAACCGGGTCGCAAAGAAATCACATTGAAAGGATTGGTGGGATCCCATCGAATTGTTTCTTCACTTTTACGCATTGTGTTCCGTTTGATGCCTGATCGAATTATTTATTGTCCCATAAAAAAACGATAGGTCAATACAAACAACGATTGTTTCGTCGTCTGGTGGGTGAGGAAAAAGTTCGAAATCGAATTGACGGACAACGCTCATCGTCAACCGAAAGAATTAGCTTTAGAATCTACAAACTTTCGCTAAGGAACAATCAGAGATGAAATTGGCTGGGTCAATTAAATTACTTGTTCGGGAGTTTTCGAAATTTCTCCCATGCAATGGAGGCGCCTGGTGTTTCATGAATCTTTTTTTGAAAAATTGTATTTCTTCTTTCTTTGGATGTTGAGCTGCACGTTAAGTTAATGTTAAAGCTTTTTGTTTCTATTTAAGCATTTCGGAAACCTCGATGGTATTTGTATCCGATACTTTCTTCGAATGAGAAAAGTCAATTCGATTCCTTCAACATACACACACATAACCTCCTAGCGTCTTCCACTTCCACCACCTGCCCATTCCACTACCTGCTCTAGGTATCTAAGCAGTAATCATGAAAGGTAATTCCTTCCACCGATGGTGATTGATTATCGCGCTGATGCTTCGAAGGAAAACTACATTCATTTTCCGACCCGCTGATGATTGATCGACTTCGCACCGGATTCCGCTGAGTGCGCGTACACGTACGCGTATGGCTTTTCCGCGTATCTGCCCTCTTAATCCCGCCGCAATCACGAAACTCGCCTCGAAGCACCGGTATCGCTGACACGGGCCGAATTCTACACGCTTTGTCTCTGATTATTGACATTTCGTGTGGGTAAATCGAGCCGAGTATTAAGACACCGATATACACACACGCACCGGCCAAGGTTCATTAGGAGCGTTTTCGATTTCCAGGATATAGGCGTGCCTCTAAGTCGTGAGTGCTGATTGATTGCCGCTAGCGAAGCATCCAAGTGACTCCATTCATGCGAAGCACAACAACTAACGGTTCGAGGTGAAATTTGAAATTAGTTCTCCCCAAAGCAGTGTTAAATGCAAATGAAGCTTTGAAGATAAGATTTATCTAAACAAATGAAACGAACGTAATCCCGTTTAAATCTGCAAATGAAAACCCGCTCACCGCTGGGTGCTTTACTCTTCAACGGACAAGACACTATGCAACCTCAAGAGCACCTCCTGGAAATGGCACAAATAGTATCCTGTGGCGTCCCGCAGGCTTATCACATTTATCATCGCATGATTAGCTGCATTCTGCTGCGCTGCATGCTGTGGATGGCTGCGAAAAGTGAAGCTACCATTCCAGTTCCGTGAGTAATGAGTTTTTGTGTTTTCCCGGCTTGCATTGTCCTTGATGTGGAGCATTCTGACAACTTTCCACTGACGGCTTGATAAAAACAAGCCGAAACCGACATGTCTGAAAAGCCACCCTGCAACAGTTAAAGGCGGGCCGCCGGAAACGGTGCACGTGTTGAAGTCAGCCCGGGAAAACCCCAAGCCCCGGGATTGCACACGCCGAGAGTGCGCTTCGGTTTATCGGAGTGTATTTAACTGACGTCACAGTGGCAGATGTCTTGCAGCATTTATTTACAATCCTTTCATGCGGTCGGCTCCCGATGTTTTCCCCCTTTCGGGCGAGCAGTTCCGCGGAATCACTTGAGCAACGGAGCAAAACGTTTACTCATTCAACCCGATTCCGGGAAGTAAGACAAAGGCACATAAACCCACACTCAAACACACATAAACACACACACGTATACACTGAAAACCCAGAATAAATAGTACTCCACAGGCTGACGGGATGAGAATGTACTCAAAAAAGGATTTATCTTTTATTTTCGCAGTCGCTCCGTTTTTCCGACCGTTCTGGAATGTGTATCTCCCAGCCGACGACAGGCCCAACTTTTGGGCCCGACCGAGCCTAAAAAAGCGCAGAGTTGTGGAAATTTTGGCAGATTTCCATCCACTCCGGGCCGAGCGGGTGGTGTTAAAATCAACGGAAAACGGTGCGAAGGAAAACTGGGTGTGCGCAGGCGAAGGGGCGCACGTGTGCCCTTCCGGAATAAAAGGGAAGCACGTTTGTGAGTCGTCGCAACCTCACGGAGGTTTTTGGCGAGCGACAATGTAAGTCAAATATTAATTTCATTAAAAAGGCACAATCTATCCGGTCGATTGTTCATTATCAAATTTATTCCGTTCCCGTTCTGAATTTGAAAAGTTCTAGGAAAACCGAGAATGATTTCCTCATTTACCGTCCAGTCAAGTGGAAGTCGACCTTCCCTCCCACCCTTCCAGAACCAGCAACACATCGGTCATCCCGGGAAATGAGAAAAGAATGTTGCGAGAGTCGCGTGTCAGTTCGGCATGGCGTAGATATCAAGTTCCATCAAAAGTGCGAAATAAATAATTCGCCTCCGAGTCCCACGCTCAGTTCTGTTTTCGTTCCATTCTCTGTCGTGTGGAGAGGCGGAAACGGTGGCAGGGGACATGAAGGTGCTGTAAACGAATGCTTTTAGAAATGCGATACTCGGCAGTTCTTTTCCTTGCTCCTTCCAGCCGGACGTTTGTGTCCAGCCGTTTTTGGCCGAAAACGTCACGATCAGAAGGACGAAAGTGTTTATTTGTGTGTGTGTGTGTGATAGTTGACGCAAAAAAGTGGGTTAATATTACTTGGGCCTGTTTTCTTGCGAACACTTGAAGCTTAAAATAGAAGGCCCGTTCATCTAAATTGTTAAGAATTTCGGAAGCACGTGTTGGGTGAAATAATACCCTCGCGAAAATGCGTCTTTACAACGGAGAGGCGCAAACCTTCATCAATGTTTACTCGGTGGCATGTTCGGAAGAGGTCTTCTCAGAGGTCGGTAGCCCAAAAAAGTCTAACATTAGTGTACAAATCAAACTATGTTTATTTCCAAAAACCATTTGATGATGATGATTTGAACAGTTACTCATAGTTTGGTTTTTAATCAATAGTATCGAAGAATGTCTTTCAGAAAACATTTGGAAACTCTTCAGCTACGAAAGTTTGATGATGTTCATAAATTCCATCCGCTATTTACATCAAGCATTGTACTTTGGCATTAATTACACCAAACGTCGAAATCGTCGGAAGGATAACCTTGACGACCCCTGACTTAACGGGTGGTGGTGGTGGTGGTGTGGGGTGTTAGCAATTTATCGGAGGCACCTCCGCTGGATGAAACTAGGTAAACTACTCGAGAAATTTGTGCTTTGCAGTCGTTTGCAAGTTCGTCTAAAATTACACTACCATTTGGGAAGGCGTCCGTACTTTGGAAAAGCGCAGCAGTTTCGGAGAAGAGTTTGGAAAATGTTTCACCTGCAGAACAACTCATCGACCTGTGTCAACGTGAGCTACAAAAGCGGCACATTTCCTCATCGCCCTTCTTCAACCTACGCTTCCTACTGAAAGCAGGCCGTAGGACGGAAAATTTTCCCCTTTGTTTTGTATTTCTTGGAAAAATACCTTCGACGGGATGAAATTGCCTTCCTACAACGGTTCCGAAAGCAGAGTTCACTCCTGGTGACATTTTTCACCCTGGTCGCTGTGAATAGGAAGAGAATAGCGCACATGTCGTGTAGATTCGATTTTGCATTCGACAGCTTGCGCGTGACCAGCAACGATTTGTTTTTCCAGGCTGGACCAATTCATGATAATCGCCTTACACGAGGGAAGAACCAGTTTCGATGGTCCTGTGTGCATGGTTAATTCAACAGTCTGGAAACAGGAAAGGCTAACGTTGAAGAGTAACAATGGCTTGAGACTCCAAGCAATATTACTGAAACACGCAAACGGGAAAAACGACACTCTTACGATCTTCTGTCTGTAGAGAAAGTTTGCGTTTGTTGATGGTTGGAGCTATTTGTTGTAGTTGACAAAACAGTGAGCATTAAGTAGTATAGAACTATTGTAAAAATAGATATTGTTCTACGTTATTGTAGTTCGAATGAAAAACCAAATCTTCAGCTTCTGCAAATAGTTTCAAAATTAATTAAATTATGTCATCTCCGCCATTTCGGCGAACATCAAGAAGCACGTACGCAACTACGTGGGGCGTCCCATTTCCTTCCAGCGGGGGTGACCCCTGCCGGATATTTTCCCAACGCAACGTTCCCGTGTAATTAGGGCCGGCGAAAACGAACCACCACTTTACAGCCGACTCTCGGCAACATCATCTGCCAGTCATAAATTATTCGCATCCGATCGGTTTCCGAAAACGCGACTCGAAGTCCTCCCACTCCTCCCCGGCCCAGGCAAAAGCTCAGCCCACGTCCCACGAAGGTTGGCTTGAAAATGGGTTCAAGACCATCCCACGCAGGCGGAAAATGTCTAAACCGGTCACCAAGCGGGCCGTCGCAACTGAACCCCCGAAAAACGCGGCGAAAAAGGTCCACCCATTGTCGGCGCGACGTTGTTGACTTTGATTTAAATGTATTCAAAACGCCAACGACCAACGGTAGGATGGCTCTCGCCGATCGTTGTTGCCACAAATCACTGTGCCTCCTGACGGGCTGCGGACAAAGCGTTCCGGTCCCTTTCTGGGTAACGACGACTGGGTGGTGAGGGTTTTTCCCGGAAATCGTCCTTCATCCTCCGGGCAAGTGTGTTGCGTTTCGCGGACGCGAGCCGTCGTCAAACTTTGTTGCGTAGGTTAAAGTTGCTGCTTTCTATTTTTATTTTTGTTGCTAACATCCGTGGTCGAAATCACACTCCGGTGGAAAGCTCCGGTCATCCGGGTTGGAGAGATTACCATATGAATGATCATTTTTCCTCGGAAAATTACACTCTATCGTTTTCGGTTCAGGCACGGAAAGCCGGAATGTGTCTAATGTTGTTGGGTGCGCGATGCTTTCCCCCCGAGTACTCAACCGTCTGGCTGCGAGTGGGTGGAAAATGGCCACCTCCCCCCAACAAAGCCACCTCCACACCACACGACGCAGGACGGAACGAACGCACGGAACGAAATAAATGAAACGAATCCTGCTTCTCACACAGAGGGCCAGACCACGGTCATATCCTTTCGCACGCAAGTGGCCATTAGTGCCAGCTGGGAGGTGACGCTGCCAACACCGTTCACCAACACGAACACGACCACAACTACCATTTAATGGCACTCGGAACGCCCCGCCGATTCCGAGAGGAAGCGTTGAAGGCTAGGGAGTGGTGTTTGGGATGTGGTGGTCAAATAATTTCCGCCACCCCCGAAAAATGTCGTTCGGTCGTGCTTGAATGTACACGAATCCCTACCACCGCTTCTCTCCCCACCCCACCCGGTATGCAACAGTCCTTCGACATTCGAGCATGTTTTGCAGCTGCGTTTTTCTAGTTTGGGGTTTTGGAAAAACGGGACGCCCCGAAGTTTGTCATCCAAAGCCGGAGAGTGGTTGCAGATTGTATGCAAACAGCGAACCATGTGGGCATATGGTCAGCGAACCGAGGCTGAAGCTTGCCAATTTTGCGAGGAGCCGATAAGCTCCTATCAGCCGCCGTTCGTGGCGTTCGATTTGGGTGCCCGACTCAACTCAATTACCGCCGTGATTAATGGAGGGAAACCGGCCAGAGCACATTCCGTCCTGTTTTTTCCTCGCAACCCGATACAATTCACTTTGTTGCCTTTGCTGTGGCCAAAAGGGTGGTGCTGTGGTTCATTTAACCGCGCCATCGGTAATGGCTCGTTTATTCATTTGTTAAATCACCACCGACTCCGAAAACGGCAGCCGAAAGTTCACCGGGTGTAAATTTGACATCGACCAAATGAAGTTCCATTTACACGTATTTGCCGAAGGGGGGAAACGGAAAGGTTCGCACCGCTTTTCCCAAACCATTTTCGCCTGCACTGCACTTTCATCAACGATACACACACACTTGTCTCAGCGGTTTCCCCCCCCCAGGACATAAAGAATGGGAAAAACTTTGGCGATTGCGAGTTGTGAAATGATACCAGCAGTTTCGAATCATTTTTTTTGCAGTGCTGATTCGGAAAAACTCTGTTGTTCAACCCCCAAGGGCATGCGATAAGCGATGACATGACGATAGGAACGAAATAGTTTCCATCTCGCGGCAGTTCTTTTCTCTTAACCAACAAGAAACAGCAAGGAGGCATTTTTACAACACTTCTTTACAGCGACGATGGAAAGTTCAAGAAACGGAAAACCTCCTCAAGAGTAGACGCTTCATTTTTTTCCGTCTTGTCATCTTCTTCGGTTCCCAGTTTTACGCCCTCGGTTGGCGCGAGCTGTCGTCTTATCCGGGATTTTAACTTCCACCCGTCCTTGTGTGTTGGCGTTGTGGTCAATGGAGTAAGTGTGGATGTTTTCCCCTTGGTTTTAAAGGGCATGTTATTTTACAACCCCATTCTGGCGATCCCCTACGGTCAATGCATGGGTTGCTGCGAACGCGGGAAAGAAAACCGTTGGAAAGTGAGCATCATTCCATCTCGGCGGCGGTGGAAAGTGGATTGAAACAACTCGTATGATGAATGAGGATACTTGAGCGCCTTTTGTGGCGCCGCTCGCAAGCAGCGCAGCGGTAATGGTAGATAAAGCTCAACGAGGACACACCAAAAGGATAGCGGTTTTACTGCCCGCGAAGAGCGAATGGGGAAACACAAACGCCAACGCGCCACGGCGGAAAGAAAGTCACAACGATGGCCATCAATTTATGTTATTGTTTGGTCTATTGTAACCATCTTCCATCTTGGTGAGTCGTGCGGGTAATCTGTGGCTCAACAGTTACTCGTGGCACGGGTATGAGCTCTTGATCCCCCGGAGATGGCCCTTAGGAGCGATTACCCGGCATTTGGACAATGAATATCTCTGCGGAAGGCGCTGGAAGCTGAATCTAGTTAAAACTAACTTTTCCACTAAGGATACTGATTTTTCCCGCTTTCATTTTTGATACTGCTGAGAAGAGATGCATTATTCAATTAAAATCTGCGACATAATTTTTAGAGCTTTTTTAGATTATCAATTATCGGTTCTCTGTTATTTATTCCTGTCTGGCAAAACAAAAAAGTTGAAAGCAATATAATCTTCTTAAAGATTAAGTTTACCATCTTAAATTAGAATCAGCCAGCCGCTCCGCGGTACTTTCGCAACGAAACTCCATTGTATGGTTTTGTTTTCGATTCTGCTTTTTCGCTGATCAAAGCCGGATTAGATATGATTAAATAAATCAAACCGCCTCGATCGGAGAACGCACGTTCATCCGCATTCCGGCAAATTCCTCTCGCACTTGGGTGGGCATGTTTTCGATAAATATGCCACCCGAAAGGCGAAGAAAAATGAAGCAGGAAGTAATCAATCGAAAACCCGCCGGTTGGAATTGGGCCGCGATTTAAATTGTGATTTGAAATTCAAATCATGATCGTTCGCCCAGAATCGAACGTTATGTCTGCTAGATCAGGCTCGATAATCCTAAGAGCTTTGATGGATGGAAGTATTAGGCATTTTGCTTCAACAGATGGAAAGCGGTTTGTGAGAGAATAACAAAACCCACGGAACTTTCGGATGGGCGTCGTAGTTGATAAAACAAAGTTAAAAAGTAAATTAACTTTTAGATAAATTTCTTCCAACGACAATTGCCTGTTTGCGTAGTTCCCACACATCATCCACTGATTGGCATAGTTGTGTATTTGCTGCTGAAATAAGTCAAAGTCAACCCGGATCCAGTAGTTCCAGCTCAGCCCGAAGGTCTGATGCATAAGTTCAACACAAGAATGTATGTAAGCGCACACATGTCCTTAGATGTTTCCTCGTATCGACGCGATGAGTGAATGCACGAGTCGGATTTGAAAGAAAAGTTTCTCCATAGGAAAGCCAACTGCTTTGTCCACCACTCAAATACACATTCATACGCACACGAACAACAAGTACACATACTAGCGCTCGTTTGACAAAGGACAAAGTTTCTAATTAGATTTCTCCAGAAACGGTCGCCTGTAGCCGGCTCGAAATCCTGTTTATTTGTGTGCTTTGTAGCGTTAAATTGCACACTTAATGAAGTGTTTCTCGTACTGAGCAGTAGATGTAGAGCGACTTTTTTTCCAAGAGTCCGACAAAAATTCTGAAGGATAAGTATCGCAGACGATCGATAGCGTTAATGGTAAGTGGAGGTAGCATTTAAAGAAAAGCAAAATTGCTTGTCGTTCACTAGAATTGAACAATTCCAAATTCCCCAGAATCTTTTAAATATTTTTCAATGTGGATGGATAATAAAATATTTGTTAGATATGAAGAACTCTGGAAAAATATAGCAAATTTCTAAGTACTTTTTCGAACTCACATCAACACATAATGTGTTCCTTTTTCTTAATTTACGATCCACGCCCAATTCTTCGATGTTTCGATACGTTGGGAAAATTTTCAACTTATTGAAACAACTGGTAGAAAAATCGGGAAAGCTTAACATAGTACTGACGCCCGACTTATTGAGTTTCTGTAAAAAAAAACATCAAAAGAAATCAAGCGTAATCAGGCTTCGAATGTATACTTTGATAAGGAATTCACTTTCGCGTTTGAACCTTTAAAAACCGAACCAGATTTAAGTGTTTGTATAGAGGATCTAGTCTGTTCACTTATGAAACTCGAGGGTTCCCCTCAAACAAGAATAAAGCATCATGTGGTTGATTCCTAGAAGTCGTTCATGGCAATTAATCAGTGTAAAATATTATTTCCATATCTTTGATGTCACCGGGAGGTGGTTTCATAAAAAATGAAACTTCTCATCTAAGCTGTGATTGTTGGCTGCCACTTGGTCGGATCATCTGTCATTAATAAGGCCATTCCATTTTCATGTGATATGTTCCGTTAGCATGCACACACTAACACAATTTTGTTCCATTTCCGTGCAACGTTGTCAGGACGGCAGAAGGTGGTTTTCGGTTGTGACCGCAAAGATTACATTTAATTTATTTTCCTCTCTTTTGGATTTGCGGAGTGTTAATCATGTAATCGAGAGTGACCGGAATCGTTGTGCCCTTTTTCTTTGCGCTTGATGTGGTTAACCATTTCCCATTCTGCTTTTTTTGTGGAAGTTGCTTTGGGTGCAAGTTAATCCTTCTTAAAGGATTTTTCATTCGACTACGCTCGTGTATGCTTTTGTGGTCTAACATGGATTTACATTGAAATGAATTCAATTCCATTCCTTTTAATGGATTATACCATTATGTTAAAACCAAGGATTTGTGAAAATGCATATTGAATGCTGACAACAACGAACTAACCATTTTGTTTGCAACTGGTTTTCATGAGCTTTTTTATGTTACAAACCATTTAGAAAGGCTCTTCCTAATATTTCATATGTATGATATTTAAAAGAGTAAAATTCGATGTCATTTTTATTGGAGAAGAAAATAAAGCTTTATTCCACAACAATTCGAATGAAAGAGCTTTGAGTTTCCATTTGAATTATATCTTGCGGTTATCTTGCAAAATGAATTTTATTTATTCCCTCCTATCGGATGATCTGTTTTGTATTATTCATGATCCAGACGTCATTTTCCAAAGCAAATTTAATTTTCATAGAGGTTTTGAGATTTCACAAGCACCACCGCACAAGTTGTTCGAATTCGATTCGTGTTTATCTTTTTCTATGGACCCAAAATTTATGCCATGCTATTTTTTTTCCACTCGATAGAAATCAACAAGCATAGAAACCAGTGAACCATTAAAGATAACGATGGACACTCGTTGTGGTATGCATTCGAAAGTGAGATTGTATTTGCATTGAACTCCGGTGGGACATGCCTTTCAACCCTCGCCTGTACAGCATCCTTCCAGCGACCATGGTTCCGGGAATCTCTTTTTACGAGACAAGGCACAAATTTGCTTTCCATTTCACCGATTTTCTTCGGTCCTTGATAAAGTGTCTCCCTTGTTGGGCTTGTCTTTTCAGCCCCGTCGGTTGTGAAGTCGTCTTCAGGCAAATATCGTTTAATCTTCGATCTGCTCGTAGTTGTTGAGTGACGTTGGATTTTTTTCGCTCTTTAAAGCGTGCTTTTCGTCGCATTTCCCCATCTTTTGTTTCCCAACAGGCTGGCAATGTAGTTTGGTGGCAAAAACGCCAATTATGTTCCATGCAATGATCGGTAATATTTTTCGCCGCACAAATTGCCAACCAAGCATTCCTTTCAACGAGTGTTCCGAAATTCCCAGAGGTTCCACTCTGTTTTCCCGCCCTTGCCTGCGGCTCATTCGGAAACAGATGGTGTGGAAAGTTTCCATCTCGACGGGAACAATTATCTTTTTATGTAGCAATGTCGCTGTAGTTCTGCTCAACAAGTAGCAAACCGACACGCTCCAGTGGTGGAAATGTGCCTGGAAGGCAAAACTAAGGCGTGAGAAAAATTGCATGAGAAGGATAATGGTACTTTTTCATAACGCAGCTCCCTCCAACTTGGTTGGGTAGTTTTTTTGTGTGTTCGAGCTTCCAGGGACTCTGCGGAAGCACTGCAGAAGAAAAAATATGTTTCACCCAACCTTATTCTGCAAAATATGTCTGAGTGCTGCTAGTTTGTATTTTGCACTCCACTGATCACCGTTTGAAAACTTAAACCGTGAAAGAAAACTCCCCCTTCGTTTGTGGTGAGAAAGTGAAGCGACGGCTAAAAGGAAGTAAAAAACCTACATCCATAAACATCATTTGCTATTCACTTGCGTTCCCAACGTGCATGTGAAGCCGAACCGTGGGCAATGCCTCCGGTCGAAAAAGCGGTCCGCACTGAATTATTTAACATTCGAAGAAACATTTTTCATCGTTACGCAAGGATTTTCTGTCCAAACTTCACGTGGAATCGGGAGGCTTGGAAATGTTTGTTGCTACGAGCGAAGTGCAACGTTTTGCCTGTTTTTATTTGCCCCGCACTTTCATGCAGCTTTGAAACATTCGAAGGAGGAAGGAAAACATGGTTTGTGGTGTGCAGCCTTTAAAGTACTCTCTTTTTCTGTAAGGAACACGAGCAGTTTATAGAAATAGTTAGGTGCATTTGATGTCACGGGAACTTGCGATAAGAAATAGTTATCGCCATCGTAATAAAGCTGAATCGTTGCTATTCAATGATACTATTAAATTAACATAAAATAGCATACCTTATTAGTGCAAAAAACGTGCCTGGCATTTTTTTTAATTACTTCAAATAACACATTTACATAAATTTTCGAGGTAAAACTAAATGGTAATCATGTCATCCAGCGGATCTTTTGTGCGGATCACCATCCATCCATTAACTGATGGCGCATACCATTTGTTTTGCCACTTTTAACAACGCTTTTGTTTGTGTTACCGGTGTAAAACAACGCTAATAGAATGTATGCAGGCATTTTGTCTCGAGCTGGCGTGAAACGATAATAAAACATTAACACCCAGCTGTCACCGAGTGTTTTCCCGCAGTGATAATTGATGATGAAATAATTTTCGAATTATCGCACCCGGCCTCGAGAGCTGGCGAGAGTGATTACATGCATGATTCATAAACATTCCACTTGGTGGTTTTCTTTTCCCCCGCGGTACCGCGGTTCAATCTGTCGAACGGAGGCGTCGATGTGATTTTCCCGAAATTTAAATTAAATTCCTGAGGCGGAGCTAACGCGGGGTAAGGGTAAAAGCGGGCGGGACGATATTTGCGTGAATAGAATAAATTAATCGTTTGCCAATACCGCACGTACCCAGCGAGTTTTCCAGGGAGGAGGATTAAACGAGTTATGATGCTCTTCACATTTTCCAGCGCTCATTATTAAGTGAGAAGCGGAATTTGAAAAGAACGAATGATGATGACAGTTACGGGATGTTTTTTGCTGAGTGAAATATTATTTAAGGCGCAAGAAACGATTTTTTGTTGAAAACATTAGCTTCCTTGTTTATACTTTTGCTGATTCCATAACGACCGAAATCACGACATTCATATCGACTCAAAGCCTCAGCATTCTTTGCCTCGCGTTCACGTTTATCAAATTTATGCTCTTCGATTACGATCGTTTTCGTTCTGGTACTCCTCATGCAGACCGAACTACTTCATACTTCAAGGGGAAAGCAGAAAACATCAGAATCGGGCATCACCCACCAAAGCGAAATCCATTTAAAGTGCTCAATATTGCTATCCTCATCGATTGAACGTGCCCGTGCTTGGATTCAGGCCAGCGAGCAGAGAAGGTTCCGTTGCCGGCAGCAATATCGTGGAAAGTTGGTTAGAATTGGCTCAAAAAAACCTCAATTCCGGCATGCTTGAAATCTTAACTTTCCGTTCGCCAATAGCGTCGAAAGGCAAATCGGAAAAGTGCACCAGTTTCAATCAGCCGACAGTTTGTAGAGAGATTCCAAAGTGAAGAAGTTGAACTGCCTGAAACTAGAAAGACCATGAAAATTTCGTAACATAAAAGAAATGAACTCTCTGGCAGGGAGATGGATGGATGGGAGGTATTGCCGGAGAACTGCTTGTGGGAGTTAAGAGTTGCCAAAGTCGCTAACTTCAGGGTCGTTTGGAGCAGTTATTTTTAAACGGTAACATTCCCTTCGCTTCTTCACAACTTTTTGGAAAAGCGTTTGAAGAATGGGTGAACAGATTCGTTACCCAAAAAATTCTCTTTACACTAGACATTTAATGAACTATTGGAATAATTTCATGATTATGACGATTGAAGCATAATTTCTTTTAATTAGTATTCCATTTCAACTTCCCTCACCTTTCATCCGCATTGTAATCAGCGAATGAAAAATGACTAATTAGATAAAGGTGTGCTCCATGAGGTGAGAAAATATCACCATTAGGTAACCTAGAACGAACACACTTGTGCGGATAAAATATTGTATGTTTCATAACGAGCTCCCGGATTTGGGTAATAAACGCCTTTTGCTGTTTGTATGCTAATTCATTTCAGTACTAGACAATACTATCCGTTGATGTTTAACATTTATTACTGCACTTTTTGAATAAAACATCCAAAAATGGTGTTGTGTGGATGGTAATACAACAAATTAAAGCTTGTTACAGTTTTCAACAAAAAAGTCTCTACAAGGGAAGGCGGTTTGACAGACTTCCCTACGCTGGTTTCTTTCACTGCTATTTACAATGTACCAGTTGTTTGAACAACATGGAAAGGCGCTGTGGGTGTTGTTTACTATACCGACGGTGAATAAATGATAAAAAAAAATAGTGGGTAAAAGTAAAAAGTAAAAACACCCACAAGCAAGTTTTGAGCGTTGGTTGGAGGACATTGCTTGGAAGGAAAGATCTTTCTTTTTCTTATATTACTCAATGACTCTCCTACATCTCCACGACGGATCTGTTTTCTAATAACATTTCTGATACCTCTTTTGAATTATATTAAAATTATGCAAAATTTGTTTAAACCAATCCACCCTGCAAGAATGATCTTCAAGCTTCCATGTACTAGGTACGGTGAACACTCTATCCTTTTTGAAGAAAAACACCGTTGCTTTCGCTGCTTTGATAAACATAAATCTTAATGAAGTAAAAAACTACTAGGGTTAGCACAAGGACTGGCCGGAAGTACCTGTAGGTAAATAAGCAGGTAGCCGGAAGCAGTTTCAACAACACAAAATAGGTATTTCGAAGAGAGCGGATGTAAATCCTAAAACTCCTGCTTAAATGATGGTTCCATTAACGCAAAGAGGGTTATTTATGGTTGAAACAGGATTCATTAAACATTTACGATCGAGAAATTATGGTTAAAAAGTAGGTTATTCCGAAACATGTAGTATTAGTATTTTCCTAATTAAGGTTATCATACAACAATTGTTCAAATGAAATTTCGAAATAGAAACATCATCTATAAATCACAATAATGAATTCTCGACCAGAAAGCTGAGAACAAAACGAAATAATCTCGCAGTTTAACGATTGTCTAAACAATAAGAATATACATTCATGATATTATGTAGAAAAAATCTACGAATAGATGCTCGATTGATGAAATTAATTTCAAAAACGAAACTTTACAATGAATAGGAAATCAGACCACCTGCCAGACGGGCCTGTGCCTTCGAAAATAAGGAAATATTTCATGTTTAATGATGAAAAATTATTTGTCATGACAAGGCCTCCCGTCTTATTTGATGTGCAATATTCGAGGTGAAAGACTTCGGTTTGAGATTATTATGAGGGAGGGTTTGCTCTAATCAGACTTAGAAACATACTGTTTGATTTACATCTAGATGCAAGTCATTCAAAAACTAAAACTGATGAATATCATTCTAAAATGTTTGCTCTTAGTAATAGAAAAGTTATTTTATACTGCAATAGCTTGTCCAAACTTCTGTTTTTTCCCCCCGTAGTTCATCTTGATTTTATCTTTTGGGTTTAGTTTAAGAGAACGTATGTGATCCTACTCACTGTCAGCGTCCATGATCCAGTATGTCAGTCAGTCAGTATGTTAGCTTTAAGATAAAGATGGTGCGCTTATTTTCAGCTCAATTTTAAGATTTTCCAAATTTGCGCAGATAAAAATATCTCTTATGCTAGTCTGCTGGCAAATTTCAGCCTACGATTCACAGAGTTTTACGGCAGGCGGTAAGGTCACATAGAAATGGATCAACATCATCGATTTTAATGACAAGGGTTTGATTTTTACAAACTCGATGTGGATCAGCGAGGTAATCCATGAAGGGGAAATGTTTACCCGTTTGCCACGTGCCAACATATTTATTTAATACATCGTCGATTAATTTGTTTGCTTTCCTGTAGGTGGTTAATTATCCGTTTACATAGATCAATGCAACTCACTCGTTTTTATCGGGTTTCAGGGAGCAAAAAACAACTTCTGGACTCACGTACAGTTCGCTTTCATGTTCGTATGGATTTCTGTGAACATATTATCTGTTACCTCAATAACGTTCAAACTGTTACTGAAACACACGAACCCAATGAAGCTATGGCACTATCGAAAGGAAGGCGTTCGTGTTGTTTACATTTCAATGCGACTGCGCCAAGTATGAGAGTTTCCCAGTCACTCCTGAATCTCACCTTTTCAGCACCGATTGAGTGACTTTTCACAACAATTTCCTAAAGAATAAATTCGCGGATTCACAAACCAGAACTCGAACAGGAATATATTAGCAAATGAAGGATCAACAAAAGAGAATTCTGATCCAACCGAAGAAGGCTTAAGGAGTTTTTCACAGTTCTTGAGAAAAAATAAATCTTGAAGCATTACTTATTTTTCTTCAATTATCTTTCTCGCATGGAATCCGGTTTTTCTACTTCTTACATGGAAGTTCTTATCAATTTCATTCTTTTTTACGTCAGTTTTGTTTCATTAAAAATATGCGCTTCTTCAGGATAAGTGACATGGGATTCCAAGAAAGATAAAATAATTGAAAACAAAAATCGTTATACTTACCGTAAACATGCTTATATCTTCTCTCTTTTATCCTGAGCTTGCAATACTGTAAAGCAAAAATGAACTGATAATAGTTTGAAACTAATATGAAAACTTTACCGTACGAAGCTCTGGAGCTATCGTATCTGGTGAAACTATGCTTGCACCTTGATGATGCTTGTTGCTGGCTAAAGTATATCTTTCGCAGTAGAGCACCTCGTTTGAACAAGCTCTTATGGCAGTCGCTCCCATGCTTTGCCCGCCTTTTCAAGGAAAATGATAAACGTAAACTAGGAAACACCAACTTTCAAGTGAAATCTTAATTATTTTTCCATTCAGCTATCAGGCGGAAAGCAAACAAATGTCGCTGCTAGTTGACCTAAGAAAACATACCCATTAGATACAAAGTTTGTTTACCCGAGCAAGAAGCAGATCTCTGGATAGAGAAATTAAATTTGATCCGGTGAAAATCGAATATCCTATGTAAGGAAAAAAGTAAGGACGAAAAAGTAGGGACGAAAGTCTTGGAAACATTATGAATGCTTTGAATTGATGTCGTCCGCTTTGCCCAGAAGCCAAAAGGAAGGTAAATATTGAGCATTATGTTTGAGGATCAAACAGTCTTCACATCGATTTTCCGAAGACTTCTTTTCTCCGTTGACAGCTTGAGAAGCATAACAAAGTTTTCAGCATTAATATACCTCTTATACTATATAGTATATGGGTTCAGAAAAGGTTTGTAATGGAAGTGTTTACTAAAGCTTGAATAAAACTTGGCCGATACAACAAATACAAAAAAAAGACTAGAGCTATCATGTGCATGAACGATGTCGTAAGATGACGATGATATGTACTATAATGATACGATATAAGCAACATTCTTTTGCTATGTTTAGCATGTTGTGCATTCCGTATTCTACCATGATCATTTTAATTAATGAAACAAAGTTAAACAAAATACGAACTGAAAGCGTTATCATTTCTACGCCTCTTTCTAGCAATGTTTAAAATCTTCTCGCATTGAATATTTTCCTATAAACGTGAATGCTAGAAAAGTATGAATGTCCTTTCGTGCAATAGAAACCTAATGATCCTCTTACGGTGCTTCTTTTGTGGCGGAAAACAAAATTGGCCCCCACTGTTCTTGTCGCTAAGACGTTTCTCCGTTGATAAGGGCAGGAAAAAGAAAAGTAATTCCATTCTATCATGCTCGCAAACTTGAGTTCTAGCTTCTCAATATGTTCTTCCCTGCAAGGAAACATCTAAACGGAAGCACGGACATTTCGCTAGATTGTCCATTCAGGTGATTGAAAGACGGGATTAATGACACCGTTTCCGTTTAGGTAGAACTTTCCAGCTATTTCTCAGTCACAAACAACGATAATTGCGGATGCGTTCGAGATTTCCGCAAATAGATATTCCAACACGTTGTCGAACAAACCTCTTTACTGAAGAAAGTACACCTGTAACTTTAATGCTAGTGAAAATGCGAAAAACTCCATCCTGCACAGATCACATTACTTTTCCAACTCGCCAGTGCTTCCCTCTGAATGCAATAAAATTGTTGCTGGGACTCATCCACCTGTCCGGTACAACCATCCGTTGTCTACGTGCGGAGATGATTGGACCCGGGAGCGCCACGCAGAAGGGTTTTCCATTTCTCAATGGTCCAAATGCACCATCTCCGGGGCTGCAATTTATCGTCCTGTCCTGATGAAGGTAGATCGCTTTCCTCCATTCGTGGCGTGATTGGAACAACAATAAACGCGGTGTAAGATCTCGATATCGTCTCCTTCTGGTCGTAGGTTAACGAAGTTAGCAATGTTCTGTTAGATTTTTCCCCAGAAGCTTTCATACTGATTTCTTCACTGCAAAACAAAGCTCTAAAATGTTCGGATGGGTTGTCGTTGATTGTCAAGCCACTTTCTGCAGTTGCACTATTTATTTTTCTCTTCATTATGCGGTGAACCGTAGACTAAAAACCAATTGTTAATTAAGGGTTAAAAAAGCAAAGGATAGATTTTCATTTGCAATGGCATATTTTCCATGTATAATTGGGCATCCAACCGTTTTAAAGTATTATAAACTAAGAGAAAATAACAGGACAGTGTGAGTAAGTTTTGTCTATGCTCCAAAATTGGTTGACCTAGTCATACTCACTCCTTATGCTACATTTGTGTTAAAGAAAAATGCTTTTATATTTGATGCATAAAGATTCAAAAGTTCATTAGCGCCAAGCCAACTTATGACCATTTCACAGCCGTGTTCACGACACGATGATTGGAGAGCAGTATATTGCCCCATGAAATCATACCGTATTCCCATCATTCCCATGCATTCGTTGACGACCAACTCGATCATAAACGTAGCTCATACCTTGCTTCTAGTCCATCAAATGCCAACTGGCACGGAAATCAATCCGGAAACGGGACGAGCCGGCCTTTTCGCTATCATGAAACATTCATGTGCTGCAAGGAATCCGGAAAAGACCCCCTTGTTTCGGCAACACCTTCGCAAAAGGACAATGGGGCTGCGGTGGGAAAAACCAATTGTTAAATGGAGTTGGCACACACACTGCGGTTGATATGTTTGCCACGTTCGGCGCCGGATTGCTGTCCGATCGGTTGTGACGAGCGTAGCAAGTTAGCATAGCGCGAACAAGGGGGCGAAAAACGACCTGAAAGTTGATCGTTTCCGTGCAAATCGAAACCATTTACGACGCTACCAGCAAACATTGATGGTGCTGCCGGCCTTTTGTCGAAAAGCGGGAAATCGAATGCGGATGTGGAGTTTTACCCGTTTTGTGCCGAATAATAAACCGGAGTGGAAATGCTTCGAATTTTCCGAACACAATTCCGAAAGTGAACGAACGTCTTGGCTCGAGTCCAAACGAACTGTGGGAAGGTGTGTGTTTTTTGTTGTTGTTTTCAATTTGAAACGATTGACACAATCTGAATGAAATTTTTCCGTCACTCCTAAACGATTACAATAACCCAAGTATGGCGAACAAATTGTACGGCCCACAACCATTTCGCTACCGTCGTTTTCCCGAAACAATAATAGTTCTTCCATTACGCAAAGTGGAAAACTTCGCGTTGGAGTTAAGGGAATAACTGACACGTGCAACCTTCTGTTTATTTTCAATTTTCTTCCCCTCGGGGGCAAACGGCATAATCAGCCGACTCATAAATATGAAACGAATATGCGACGGAACGGGACGAATTATAATTTGCCAATATTTGGCGAAACCCATCATTTTTCGCTGCCATTCCGTTCCACTGGAAAAACTTTCTCACTTCACACGGGCGTCGTCACGGGCCGTCCAATTACCGTTTTCGCCTACGTTTACGGATCCCGGGAATGGCGTGAAAAGGAAATGGAGTTCGTGTGGAAGACAGTGGAAGAAAAGTACGCGTGCTTGAATCGTTCGCATGTGAAATGTTATGACAGATGTAAGTTCAACATGACCATTTGATGGATGGGTCGTACAAAATGAAAGGCGGGCCCATAAATTGTACCGGGAATGTTATTTTCTTTTTTAAGGATGGAATACGCCTTAGCTTATAAATAATGGAAAAAAGTACAGCTTCCACAATGTCAACCGTTTGTGGACTGGCGAAAGAAAGCTTCAACTTTCTGTATTAAAAATTACAACCCGTTGGGGAATTGTTAGGTCGTGTGAAACGAGACACCTGCATTCCGTTGTTCCTCGGTAGAATGGAATAAAAAAGGCCAAAAGAAAGCATCGTCTGTTGAATCGACTTAATCGACACGTAGTTGATGTTTCATTGCATCCTACAGGACCTGATTCCTTAACCAGATTATGCGCTTTTCACGCAGCAAACTTTTTCCTGCCACGGACTTCGCTTGCTTTCTTTGGCTTTGTGAATGTTTCCACTTTCCCGAACGGTTACACTGCGCCAATCCCTTGGCGGGAACGTTTTTTCAGCGCGTTCAAAGTCATTCGATCGGAGTTGGTGCATTTTCCTTTTTTGCGCCAAGTGTTTGCGTGGTGGTTTGGCAAGGAAAAAAAAATGCTACCATCGATTGGATCGATTCGCGGAGCGGCGCAAGAAAAGGAAAAACACCCCCTCCGACATCTCCGAAGCGAACTTGATTGCTTTTTCCGCGAGGAGTTAGCGTGAAGCAAATCGATGCATTCAAAAGGGTGGAATATTTTTATTCGATGGATTTTCCGCCACGACGGACAAGCTTGTCCCGAGGGGAGATTCGCTCGATTCTCAACTGCACCTGCAGTGAAAACGGAAGAGGAACGGGCGGTTTTGTGTGGTGTGAAATTCCGATTCAATTCGGATTTTGTCCCTCCATCCCAAAAGGGGTTTTCCACCCTCAGAGAGAAAACCTGATTTCTTGGAATTCGCTGTTCACCTTCCGCTTGCTCTGATCGTTTCGTGTGAAAAGTGAAGCTGAAATAGAATACGTTGGTTGTCACTTTTCTTCTCAATCCAGTGTGCCTTGACGAACGTTCTGAGTCAAATGCACCAAGAAAACCGAAACCGTTCCATGCACCGGTAGATTTGACCGGCTTTAGAAGCAAGAGGTTCGACTTCGCGATATCGATGAAATTTGTGAAACATCGCTAACCCCGAAATTCTGGCGACCGCGTGATTTCCGAAATGGTGCCGATAATTTTCATGCACACATGTCTTTGGCGCCTGTTCAAACTCGCTGGAAACCCTTCCGTAAGCCATTTGATTCAATTACCGTTCAACACACATACCCGCCCGGGTTGTAACCGTTCGCGTCAACCAAACACAGCACATTCGGGAAATGCGCTTTTCGTGGGTATCCATCGAATTAGCGCGTGAGCTGACGCGTCGAACGAAACGACGCATTTGACGAAAATTTAATCGCAAAACGAGCATTTCCCCGGGTTGATCAGCGTTCCAGAATGGAGCACCTGTTGCACTTTTTCTGGCTAATACGAAAGACCCAAGCGTCATTCTCTTTCTCTCTCTCTCTCTCTCTCTCTCTCTTTCGATACTGACCCTTGTCGATTGCTTTTTCCGGCTTGTTAATGATATAAGTTCGTTATGTGGCCCAAAACTGTCGTTTAGGACTTCGTCGGAAGTATTAATTAGTAGGACACCGTTGTTGGGTTTTAACGGTTGAAGTACTAGCCTTTTGTGGGTTACTTTTCGTTCTTCAGATGGCTTTGCATCCATGGTCAATGTTTCATTTCAATCTGACTGAAAATAATGTTTAATTTAACCAGAAAAGGGTAAAACCCGACGCCACAGAACCGGCTTTAAAACCCTAACGCTCCCGGCGTTTCTCGAAAATTGCGTCAGTATCCAATTCCTCGGGCAACCCAAACCGAAACTCCAAACCGAGCCCCTGATTCTGGCTTACGAATCCGAATTGGGACAACTTTTTGTAGCAGGCAGCGAGGTCCATCCATGGCTAAAGCTATCTTTTCCGAGAAGCGAGCGTCCAACAACATCCCACAGTGAACTTTCAGACTTCCCTGGTCGGACTTTCTGCTGGTCTCTCTCGATTCTCGCTTTAAAACCTCCTGGTCCGAGCCTGTACTCTACCGTGAAGCTCGGAATAAATGGGGTTTGGCGAGTTAAATTAAATTTCCCAGCTCTTCCGATGAGCATTTCAATAGGAATGCAAATGCACCGACGCCGAAGTTGGCCAGTTCAGTGCACGCCGGTGCCGGTTGGCTCCTCTCGGGCGATAGAGCGAGCCAACCTAAACAGCACTGCAAGCAAAGCACTTTTAGGGCTACCATGATGGCCACCAGCATGCTAACGAGCGAGGAAAAGGCGAAAGGCATACACGCTAACTAGACAAAGCTGCCATAATGAAGAAGAATGTGAGCTGTGATCTTATTTTAGATCCACTTGCTGCAACGTGTTGCCTCGAAACGACCACTGGCCGGGAAAAAATGAGGACCGGAAAAACACCACCTCAACGAGCCTTGTATAGTGGCGGGTGTAAAATGGACCACATTCATCCCATTTTGGGACTATCTTTCCTAAGCCGGTAATTGGTACAAGGACTGAAGAGAAACACAGGAAGTGTAGCGTTTATTTGTTTCGAATTATCTACACACCGGAAAGGAATGTTTCGGAACTAACTTTTGGTATGAGTCGTTTGGGGAACTGGTTGATAAATATTAGAGGAAATATTCTATCCACTTTCTTGTTCCACGTGAAGGACTATAACCATTTATTTAAGTCAAAATTAATCTCTTTCTCTCGGATTTGAAATGGCTGAAACCAGTCTTTTCCAATTTTTAATATGACGTTCGAATTTAAAACTTCTGTGAGGTTCTCGCAACACGGTCATAACCGTGGCACGACTTCTCTCAAATGGTTTCATTTTTTATTCGGCAAACATGCCCGCACTTGCTTGCCTCCTTTTCATTTCATTACCGAATAGTGCTTCTTGTATCGCGAAAGTAGTTTCCGTCCCGCGACAACTTTTGCCGCTCCGTCCTTACATCACCAACGACCAAGCCAACGTTTTCTTGATACGTGAGCTATTCGATACCCTTTTGACGTTGTTGCTCGTTCTCTCCGTTGTGTTTTTTGCTCGCACGTTGCGTGTTCTGTGTGTTTCTGATGCTGGGGTGACCCTGAACGTTATGTTTGGATCCCCTACTGATAACGCTCCTTTCTTAAATGTTTGATGTTGCTGCCGTAACACGTGTACTATCGTCAAAGGCTATCGTTTGACATTTTATACATGCCCGTAACACATCAAACGGAGCGTTCTTTAGATGACCGCACGGAGATGGAACCGTCGGAAATGAAATGCATTACGCGTGCATTAACGGGTGCCATTACAAATTGCGAACCCGGGCCAAGGACTCGTGGATCTATGCTGAAAGAAGACGTGACAAGAAAGATATTTACGAGCATTTTTACTAAAAGAGAAGTCGTTAAATGGGATTGAAACAGCATCGAGAAATTATACAAATGTTGCGATGTTAAGAGCTGTTTTTGTTTCATATCAGAAATACGCGAGAATAACCTGCTTATCATACCAACTGCTTAAGCTCCAAAGTTTTATCAATATCTTGAAGAGAATCAAGGTTTACGGTGCAGCTTGCGCAAAATATGATGACATTATAAATTCCAAATTTCCAGTAGCTTGATCCGATTCCGGCGCTGAGTGAAGTCCCGAAGCAAGACTCTCTTTTTTGTCTTTAAGCGCACCGTTTTACCACGACCTTGCCTGCCCGATTGACCCAACTTCATCATCGTAATCGACAGTTTCTTTGCAAATTAAATTAAAAACTTCGTCATCAGCGTCCTCACGATAATGTTCCTGCTGCCTTAAAATTCGCCTCCACAAAACCACGTCAGTGCATAATGCACACCCTAGAGTCCCTAGGCAAGTCTTAGGAAATATTGCGGTACACTTTCTCCTCCGAAAAGCCGGCCACGATATACCACTACTTCGGAAGGAAACCAGCTAAAAACTTTGACTTTGGTGACGATAACGAACAAATAAAAACTCAATTATTTCGCCATACCGAAAAAGGGTTCATTGGAAGCTTTTCTTTTCGATGTTTATTTAATTTTCTTTCTTTGTCCCTAAAGGGAAGTTTTCTTATCCGTTCTCTTGGTACCTCTTGTTTGATTGTGACCAAAATCAAATGTCAAGTGATTATGCAATTCTAAGTGCACGAAAATCACGTTTTTTGAGATTGTTTTTGCTAACTTTTTTGAAATATGATTTGCGCAGCAGAAAAACCTAATTTATTCCTTCGTAAAAGATTGTTCCACTCTGTTTCGGAGGCCAGATTTATGTCTGCACAGAAGAAGGCGTGATGATGATGATGATTATCTCGAGTCGTTTATTTTTATTTCAGTGATTATTTTGTGCCTTGTTCTGCTCTCGAGTCCGGGAAACGATAAACTTAAACGAGAATGAATTCGAAACCAACTTCCATCCAAGTGAGAAAAGATGGATGAGCCCTTCTGGTTTTTAAGTTTTGTGCAGTCATTTGTCAACCTTTTTTGCATATGCTAAGCTGGATGAGGAAAAAATTAGCCACACATTCATCTTTAAACGGTAAATGTCCCCTCGAAAATCACGGCCACTCGGAAAGTACTCTACCAAGACCATTATCTAGATTACAGGTCATTACTGACGTCAAGTCACTGCCATTACCGGGATTACTTAATTTGTGGGTTCACCTTTCCTTTGCCAACTCGTTTCGAGACCTCCGACGCATATTTATCTGAAAATCTTGACCGCTGGCTTGATTTGTTGTCTCAGGACTGGTTGAAACAATAGTGGCCCTGCTTTTTTCGCAGTAGTACAACCAAAGACCGGCTCTCATCAATTTTTCGAGAAGTCAAAGCCTTCTTCGTTACGCCCCCGAGCAAAGTCCTAAGAAAACCTTACAGCTTTACTCATTTCCAGCAACCCGAGGAGACCCACCGTAAGTTGTAACCTTCCGGCAATCGGAGAAGATCACCGGAGACAATGCCTCCACAAAAGGGGACAACGATGATAAAAGTCTGGCTTAAGAGCTTCTGCTAGACAGATAGATGTTGGCAATTTTCATCCTTATTTATTCACTTTCAACGGGACGAACGTTGGATGTAAA
Organism: Anopheles coustani; assembly: GCF_943734705.1. NCBI lineage: Eukaryota > Metazoa > Arthropoda > Insecta > Diptera > Culicidae > Anopheles > Anopheles coustani. The sequence continues at coordinate 2,822,498 of NC_071288.1, read as the reverse complement.
AAGGCTTCATTGTGTGTCGTTTGATAGCCACGGACAAAACACTCTCTGAAATGGCTGCGAAAGTTACTTTATCGGCTATCATCTGTACGCCGTGAGGCCATCATTCAATTTTCCTTCACTTTCCGGCATTCCTTTTTGTACTTTAGGTTGGTATGTTAGGTTCTCTATTTCATTAACGTCGATGAATGCAATGAACAGCAAAGATTACTCCTGCACACACCAAGCATCGTCGAGTGGCGAAAGGTGGTTCAATGATTTATGTCGATTCATTGCGCGAAAGCAATCAATCATCCCGGCTCGAGTGGGACCTGCGAAGTCGACGAGTATGGAACTCCATGTCTTCCGAATTCAAAGGATTAATCGGCAGCTCAGGCAGTACCGGAGTATCACCCGTGCGTTCGTAATCTATTTCCGATGACTTATTTTCATCGTGTTGACGCGGTCGCGAACAAATTACACATCCTTGTGACATCCATGTTGGGCTGGGTATCAAAAGCACGACAAACACAAAGGCGAAGAAAGGATGTAGCGTGGAAAACCATATCACTCAATCACGGTTCACTCCCGGGGACGGATGTGCTCATTTCTTTGCGCCACGGGGTTGCCTATCGCCCATAATCAATCATCGATAAAATATATATTTAACGCGCCTGAAATCGCTCCATCTCGGTTCGTATTAAGGTGATGATCATCGATTAAAGCGATGAGTGTTTATTAAATTGCGTTAACACAGCACTCAAAAGCCGGGTTAAGATGAAGCAGTAAAATGCTTTACAGGAAATTCTCTACAGGAAACGAAAATAAACCTCAAAGAAATATGTTTTAGAAGGCTTTCACTTTTAACAAATAGGAAACGGAGCGTATGATTCAATTTGGATTGAAAAAATGAGCATCTCTGCGCAAGATCCATCCAAAAGAGTTTTAAACACACATGACACAATCGATCAAACGGTTAGCGAAGCGAAGAAAATCAACAGTTGCTGCTTTTGATAAAATTCTTCCCCAAGGCATCAGCGGGAAACCAAACAATTGCTGTAGCCAGGAAAGCTTTCGGCGTACGAATCCTTCTGATCTGACTGTTGACAAACTTCATGCTTCCGGAAGTTAAGGTTTAACTCAACCGTGAAGCTTTCTAACGAAGTTCTCTTTCATCCAACGACATCCCGAATCTAGCGTGAAAATAATTCGATATACAGCCGACCGTTTGTGTGTGAGTAAGGCCACAGGAAAATCGTCTTTTGAGGGGATTCAGATTTTCGCACGATGCTGACGGTGTCTGGTTCAGATAATTTGATTAATGTTTCTTGCAAATCCATGGTCGTTGAAAAGTCACTGGGTTGAAAGTGAAAATCAAACATTTTTGACGGGGGTGAAAAGGAAAACAAGAGCACCAGTTTGTTCTCTTCAATAATACCACAGCTTTCTCGATGAAATATCGTTTCAATAAATCATAGATTTACTGAACAAACACCATGTTTACGTTTCCACGATGCCAGGTTTCAGTGCAGATGATCGATACTAACTTTTTATTCCACATGTTGATTTCCTGCAGACCAAACAGCCGCGTGAGTTTTCGATTTATTCAAACTTCGCTGAGGTAATCTTGGTCATTTTCTTTCTTTTGCACTCAGTTTTTTGTTAGTATTATTGAAATTCATAGAAACAAACTGCTCCAACGGCAAGTGACCAATAATACCATTAATCTCATATGAATCACTACGCTACCATCATTAGTCATAAGTTGAAGACTGCTTTATCATGTTTCTCCGTCTTGTACGCCACAAAGTGAGTCATAAAAGATCGCTGAAATTGCAAGCGAACACACTTCTTCAGTGAATCTGGCTGGTTTATGTTACTAATGAAACGTAATTACCATTCGCCGGCATATCGTCAAGCTTATTATGGCTCTGTTCTAAGTCGGAAGCATGCTTGCCGAATCGAACGACGGTGTGCAAATGTAACAAAACGACCACTGAGCTAGCTTTCCGGATGCGGATTAGTGGCATCTTCATCTGCAGCGGGAAAAAGCAGCCCTCCGGGTCTCACCAGCGAAAGCTGTGTAAACACAAGCAATCGCGAGGTTTAGCAAGGACTCCGAGGACACACGCCGACGGTATAAAGTGTAAACAGTGAGAAGGAGAGGTTTAACGTGGATGACTTACTTTCACTCGACACTCGCTGTATAGATGGCATAAAAGCAAGCTACGAACGTGTTGATTAGAGCATGTCAACCATGTCCGTGCGCTTGTCTTCTGTTGGTTCTGTTGCAATGGACGCCCGGGGTTGGGCTGTCTGCTTCCTTTGGAATCCATGGAAGGAATAAAAGGCTGAAGTGTCAACCAGCAGAAAACTTTTCTGTTTTCGTCTGCGTGGATTACTGCCAGCGATGCGAAGCGGAAGCATGGCCTCTGTACAGAGATCCCGCAGGATGCTAATCAGAGGAAAATTTGAGATTCCGAGGAAATTTGAAATACCACCCTTGCTACATTTATTAGTATGTTCTCGTTCATCGTTTCATATCAGAGAAGCATACTCTTGCTTTCAATGAAATTTCAAACGAGGTAAATATCATGTTAAAGGACTTTGTCATCAGTAAAGAAATTAAAAAAAAACCCTCTTCGAGTAAAAATATAGAAGCTAATTGACTCTACAAATCACACAGTATGGTTCCCTACAAATGATAAGTAGTCGTTTGATTCCTGATTGCAATTTTAGGATTAGTAAAACCGATAAAGAGCTTCGTAGTTCCGTACTTCCTCCGCAGCAAATGAAGAAATCAGTATGAAAGCTTCTGGGGAAAAATCTAGCGGAACATTGCTAACTTTGTTAACCTACGACCAGAAGGAGACGATATCGAGATCTTACACCGCGTTTATTGTTGTTCCAACCAGGCCACGAAGGAAGGAAAGCGATCTACCTTCATCAGGACAGGACGATAAATTGCAGCCCATGGTGCATTTGGACCATTGAGAAAAGGAAAACCCTTCTGCTTGGCGCTCCCGGGTCCAATCATCTCCGCACGTAGACATCGGATGGTTTTACCGGCCAGGTGGATGAGTCCTAGCAACAATTTTATTGCATTCAGACGGAAGCACTGGCGAGTTGGAAAAGTAATGTGATCTGTGCAGGATGGAGTTTTTCGCATTTTCACTAGCATTAAAGTTACAGGTGTACTTTCTTCAGTAAAGAGGTTTGTTCGACATCGTGTTGGAATATCTATTTGCGGAAATCTCGAACGCATCCGTAATTATCGTTGTTTGTGACTGAGAAATAGCTGGAAAGTTCTACCTGAACGGAAACGGTGTCATTAATCGCGTCTTTCAATCACCTGAATGGACAATCTAGCGAAATGCCCGTGCTTCCGTTTAGATGTTTCCTTGCAGGGAAGAACATATTGAGAAGCTAGAACTCAAGTTTGCGAGCATGATAGAATGGAATTACTTTTCTTTTTCCTGCCCTTATCAACGGAGAAACGTCTTAGCGACAAGAACAGTGGGGGCCAATTTTGTTTTCCGCCACAAAAGAAGCACCATAAGAGGATAATCAGGCTTCTGGTGAAGGTTGGTGCGTCGATGCTTCCATGCACACGTTTTTCCTCGACAATACGTTGGTGTGAAAATCTTTAAAGCATTCCTTCGTGCCTTCGTTCTTGTAGAAAAATAAATAGATGTATCTTGTAACCGTGCGTAGGAAGAACAAATGAATGGAGGAGAAATGTACTCCTTCAGCTCAAATAGAAATAGCTCCCACTCGAAATCAAACATTCCTTTCAGTAGAAGAGTGACGTTTACATTATTCGAGCCGTATCACTAGCATTGGAAATCCCCATTTTTGAGAGAAAATATTGTCGTCTGACGTATTTCAAAGAACGAAAAATAGCAGCAGAGGTTAGCAGATGAGCCGAAATACCACACAAACATCGTTACTTACATCCAATAAGGCTCTTTGCCTTAAAACCTTTTTAGGGTTTCAGCTAAAGTAACAACGACAGTAGTCCATTTTCCAAATTTGACCGAATGAACATACCTTTCGTAAGAAAATTCTGTAAATAATGATGAGCCTTTTCATCCTTTGGTAAACATCCGAAAACGTTCATTCCAATATGCTACACCTTGAAGCTATAGGTATTAAATCAATAAATCATCGTTAAGGAACCACCGATGGTTTTTATCCGGCTCGGAAACTTTTCCAGAGAGTTGTGCTCTTTGCAATCGCCATCATAATTCGCTATGGTACTGGACTAAGGCTTCGTTGATTCAACAGTTGACAAGAGGCCTCGAGGCGGCAAAAAGAAGTCTACGGCTCAATCATCAAATGCTTGCTTGCCAAACATAAAGGTCAATATGGTATATTGACTGAGCAGCAGAAGCAGACAACATGGAAAGAACTTATTATCTCTTGATGAGTACTAACCAATAATATATTTCGTTCATTGTTTCTTTAGTATGTTTCACATGTTTGTTTGAAGAAGTTACATCATCTTTTAAATGATCTGATGTTGACCTACACCGATAAACTTACCTTGAATCCTCTATTAACATTGGACGATTTAAAAAAATCATAAATTCATAAGCTGTTTTATCGAGTGGACAATCTTCAAGTGCATAAGAAGATGTCCTGATAAGTTTCTATACTTTTTCAAGCACACTCACTTAATATTCCCTAGCGAATAGAAATTTCCATAGATAATGAAAGTTCCTAGAGATAATGAAAGTTTCCTAGAAGTAGAGTTTTGCTTCGATCGTTAGCAGTAGGTAGTTCCGAGTCTGCCCAAAAATTATTTTTCTGTCTGTTATTCGTGAAATTGAATGATATGTTTACGCAGAACTGATTTTCGCCATTTCCATTCCCTTATTCGGTACAAGATGATAGATTGTGTTCCTTCTTTTCTCTCGAGCATTCGTAAATAAGAACATGCGTGAAAATCAGATTGGGATATAACTTTTGTTTACTACAGAACTTGGATTGAACATAGGAAGGTACTTTATTTACCGAAGAGTATAACTGTTTATATAGGTGATTATTTGCCCTGAATTCTTACAGTGCACTAATTTATGCTTCTGGTTTTGAGGCTTTTAAACCAATGAAACTGAAAATATTTATAAATTGGTTGAGTATGATTAAATTATGTTTAATAGGGCTTTATGCGCGATTGGTCATAGATTGTGATTTTTATCACTTTAAAAATGTTAATCTTTTTATTAATTTTCTACTGTCATCAAAGAATGTTTTCTTCTCGTCTTCTATGCAGGCTCGATAAAATATAGCTGGACAGTATAATTATCGAAGCATTTTTTTTAATCTGGATATAGTTGATATAAATACATTTTATTGCTTCAACGCGTTAACCCCTTGATTCGTCGTTTTCACTGTTCACTTGTCTGAGATTTGCTTCCTCATAAGGATCGTTGAGAGTTATGTAATGCTGAAAAGAAATGATTGAATAAAAGACTACTTAGCTAAACTGTCCCACAGGATGCAGATCGACAAAACTCACTATTCGCATCGAGTTGGGCAGCATTTGATGGAATACATGGGATAGCCTCGGAAACGATGGTCTGAGGTTGGGATCTTCATTCCAGCAAGAAAACATCAAATTGTACACGGCTTCACTGGCGTATTGTGGTTTGGGCATGCGATAGCCCCCTTTCAGCAGGTCATAGAAGTGTTCGTCCACGGGGACCCCCGGATACGGATTCGTCCCGAGGGAAAACAGCTCCCAAAGCAACACACCGTAGGCCCACACATCCGACTGAACGCTGTACTTCTGGTTGGACATACTCTCCAAGGAGAGCCATTTGAAGGGAACCCGATCTTTGCTGGTTTTCTTGTAGTATGTGCCATGGTTGAATACTCGCGCCAAACCAAAGTCGCTGATTTTCACGACATTTTTCTCGCAAAGCAAAATGTTGCGCGCGGCCAGATCTCCGTGGAAGACGTTCTTCGATGCCAAGTACTTCATTCCATTTGCTACTTGCGCCGACCAACAGATCAGATCCATCGTTTGGAAATTCGTCCTATCCTCTTCATCCTCCTCTCCGATAAACCAGTACTGTTGCGATGAAGCCGACGTTATATCATAATTGCAATTGAAGAAGTTCGATCTGTTCTTCCGCATGTATTCCAGCACACTTCCGTATCGGCAGTACTCCAGGATGATCATTAGTTGATCTGCAAAAGACACAGAACAGTAACGATTTTTCAAAGGTTTAGGATGACACTGCCTTCCAGCTTACCGTCGCGAATGTTCTCGGTGACCGCTCCCAATAAATTGACTATATTCAAATGCCTGCCGATCAAAATAATAATTTTCAGCTCTGCTATAATTGAATTCCGGATCGAATCGCCGCCAAAGCCCTGCATCATCTTTACTGCAACCGTTGTGGACGGTTGACCTGCCAAAATGTATTTCGCTTCGGCCTTCAATACGACACCGAATTCACCTTCTCCAAGCTTTCGTCCTAGGGTAAGGTTATTTTTGTCGAATCTATATTCAGCAGGAACATCCACTTTCGCTGCATCTGAGTGGGTTTTGCTGACATCCGTTGGTTTATACTTGATAACAGTATAAAGCACCATAAGGAATATGAAAACTACCGCGACGGAGCCTATGGCAAATAAATCGAATAAATTCGATGGCGAATCCATATGTTCCGAACCTGGGATTCTCAAGTCCAGCGTTGCGCTCACAGATTCTCCATCCTTACACTCCGCTAGACATTTCACTTTCGTTGCGATAGAAATGTTTTCCAAGGTGTAAAGCGCCTCCCAAGAATAGTTCATTCTGCGTCCGATGGTGATGTTTTGTTTGCCATTGATTTCAAAAGTAAATTTACCGGTGAAATTGTACGCATTTGCTCGACATCTTAAAGTTACTATGTCTTCGAAAGTAATCGTTCCGTTTGGAGATGTGACTTCCAGCATCACTTTGTCGTAAAAGTCAAACTTGAAAACTGTTACACTAACAGAATCTGTGCCGAGAGAGTTGTTAGCCGTACATTGCACTTTACCGAAAGCTGGTGACGGGATTCTTCCAGAAGCAAAGAATTTGATTGAGTCATCATGTTTGGAAACCTACCATGATACGAAACCGAAATTAATATCCATATTCAAGGAATAACAATGCGTGTTTGGCTGATGTATGTAAATGTTATTAAAAACAATTTGCATTGAGATAAAGTGCAAATTTTATACTTTTTACATAATAGCTCATAACATTAAAATGTATGGTAGCTATTTAATTTTAAAAAATAATGCAAGTTGATAAGCATGTGTGTTCTGCTGATGCTAATTTATGTTCACTAGCAAACAAGCAAATTTTACCGTACACTTAATGGCAGGATGTTCGTCTTGTGGAAACAATCGGTTCCATCCAGAGTACTTTCATTGCATGATAGGAATTCGCACGTGATAGTTTCTGGAGGAGGATAGGCACGGCCCTGACAAACAAAATCCGTCTCATCACTAGATACAACTACGATGTCGTTCATTGCCAGTTTCGGAGGACCTGAAATTACACTATGTTACTAACAAATATGTACCACCCTTTTTGATCCCACTGACTCACCTCGTATCATTATGTTGAGGCTGTATTTTGAAACAATGTTGTTGTAGGTGGAGGTAATATTGAGCCAACCACTATCTTCCATTTCACCAGATGTAAAATCAAAACATTTTTGATTGTCTTTTCTACACAGGGAGTCTGTAGCACTAGCGCTTGGATCGGGTACCTCAGAAACCGGAACAGAATTATTTTTATAGAAATCAACACGAACGTCCAGAACTCCATGATGCACAGCGACAGTGAACGTCATATTCCGGTTTGAAACTAAACGACCACTTACACTTCTTACATTCTTGAACTCAGGGGGGTAGCGAAAAAAATCAATAACATTTAAATGCATTCCAGCACATTTCGAAGGATTTTTCATATCACTTAAGCAACATTTGTATAGTCCCGCATGGAACGAAAATGCCTTTTCGAAAACAAGTAACGTGTTATTGTTGTCTAATTTACATTTCAGGGCCGCTTGGTTCTTCGTGATCTGTTTCGAAAAAGCCACATAAAACATTATTTTACTATGTTTTCAATAAAATCTAAGATGTCTATTGGCAACTTATAGATTCAAGTAAGCAAAACGAAAATAACTCAAATGGAACAAACCTGCATTTCTTGTGAAGTGTTTCTTTGAAAAAACCAATCAATCGTGTAGTTACTCGGTACAGGCTTTGAAACTTTGCAGTTTAGCTGGAATTGTTGTTTGTTTACTACAAAACTGGGGCCATCTATACGAACCTCCACATCGTTTGGCATAGCTGCAATTTGTGGTACATAAACAAGTTACGTCAAAAACATTACACTTACATGATGTTCCTTAGTATTACTTACCAACAGATATGCCGGTAGCGGTCAACATAAGCAATACTAAATTCTTCATTTTGGAATTCACGCAAATCCTTAAAGATAATGGTTGCTGTTATTTGAAAAAAAAATCCGCTTTCAGCAGCTTTGAAATGCAATGTAATGTTATACTTGTTTCTCCATCGCCTTCACAGCATTAAATGCGAGCTTAAGAAATTCCTTCATCAAACCGCTCAATAAAACTCCCCACTTTTCGATCATAGCTGAATCACCCGAATGTTTTGATTTTTTTCAGTTTAAATTATCAATTACCTGATAAGGGGTAAATAGAAAACATTTCAGTCATCATTTTTTTTGGTACTACGGCAAACACAACTATAGAACCAAGAAATATTTCGAAGATTAGAAACTGGCTTACGAACTGATGTATGCGTGAAATGAATCAAGGCTTGTAAATGTTCGGAAGTCTATAAAGAAGCATTCATTGTAAGAAACATTTTACTTTTTTCATTCTTTGATGCTGATGTAGTAAACAACTGTTTGGAGAGATAAGTTTTGAATTTTTTTTTGTTTTCCAGGGTACTACTGTTCGGATGAAGTTTTAATACTGTGAAAACGAGTGGCCTAAAGAAGTTCGATGGAATTGAAAATATGATTTTATTAATTTTTCAACCAAGCACAGCGGACTTATACTTTTAAAAATAATGAGGAAAATAAATTGTGAACTCATTACATCTCTGTTATGAATGATGTAAATCACCTAATAGTTAATACAAAATAAATCATATACTACTACTACTGCTACTAAAATAAATAAATCAATTACATTCGTTGACAAAGCGATATGTTTCGAACCACTTGCGATTCTCAAGTCCAGCATTGCGCTCACAGATTCTCCATCCTTACACTCCGCTAGACATTTCACTTTCGTTGCGATAGAAATGTTTTGTTGCGGGAGAACGGTATAAAACGTCTCCCAAGAATAGTTGATCCTGCGTCCCATGATGATGTTTTGTTCGTTATTGACCTCAAAAGTAAAGTTACCGGTGAAATTGTACGCATTTGCTCGACATCTTAAAGTTACTACATCATCGAAAGTAATCGTTCCGATTGGAGATGTGACTTCCAGCACCACTTCGTCGTAGAAGTCAAGCTTGAAAACTGTTGCATTAACAGAATCTGAGCCTTGAGAGTTGTTAGCCGTACATTGCACTTTACCAAATCCTGGTGACGGGATACTTCCAGAAGCAAAGAACTCGATTGAGTCAGCATGTTTGGAAACCTGCCATGATACGAAACCGAAATTAATATCCAAATTGAAACAATAACAATGCGTGTTTAGCTGATGTATGGTAAATGTTAGCAAACATAATTAACATTTAGATAAAGTGCAAATTATATACTTTTTACATAACAGCTAGGCTCATAAAACTGAAATGTATAGTAACTATTTATTTTTAGAACATAACACAAGTTGATAAGCATATGTGGTGTGATTCATTTAAGTGAAATTACTTTCAAAGTGCAACAAGTTGATAACAAGAAAACTATTTTGTTTGTTCTGGTCTATGATGCTAATTTATGTTTACTATCAAACAAGCAAATTTTACCGTACACTTAATGGCAGGATGTCCGTCTTGTGGAAACAATCGGCTCCATCCAGAGTACTTTCATTGCATGATAGGAATTCGCACGTGATAGTTTTTGGTGGAGGATAGGCATGGCCCCGACAAACAAAATCCGTCTCATCACTAGATACAACTACGATGTCGTTCATTGCCAGTTTCGGAGCACCTGAAATTACATTATGTTACTCGCAAATATGTACTACACTTGTCGCTATCATTGACTCACCTTGTACCATTATGTTGAGGCTGTAATTTGAAACAATGTTGTTGTAGGTGGAGGTAATATTGAGCCAACCACTATCCTCCATTTCACCAGATGTAAAATCAAAACATTTTAAAGTGTGTTGACTACACAGGGAGTCTTTAGCACTAGCGCTTGGATCGGGTACCTCAGAAACGGGAGCAGGATTATTTTTGTAGAAATCAACATTAACGTGCAGAACTCCATGATGCACAGCGATAATGAAATTTTGATTCTGGGGCGTAACTAAACGACCACTTACACTATTTATTGCTTCGAATGTTTTATTAGGACCAGTAAACTCAAGAAGATTTAAATGCTTTGCAGCACATTTCGAAGAATTTTTCGAATCACTTAAGCAACATTCATATAGTCCCGCTTGGTACGAAAATGCCGCTTTCATCTGACCAATATTACATTGTTGGGCCACAACGGTATCTATGACCTGTTTCCGAAAAGCCACATAAAACATTATTTTACTACGTTTTCAATAAAATCTACTTATTCTTATAGATTCAAGTAAGCAAAACGAAAATAACTCAAATGGAACAAACCTGTACTTTTTGTGTACCATTTCTATAGAAAAACCAATCAATCGTGTAGTTACTCGGTACAGGCTTTGAAAGTTGGCAGATGAGCTTGAATGGTTGTTGGATTACTACAAAACTGGGGCCATCGATACGAACCTCCACATCGATTGGCACAGCTGCAATTTGTGGTACATAAACATGCTACGTCAAAAACACTGCACTAACATGATGTTCCTTGGTATTACTTACCAACAGATATGCCGGTAGCGATCAACATAAGCAATACGAAATTCTTCATTGTGGGATTCACGTAAATACTTATTGATTTTGGAACGAATTGATAGTGAACGGTTGCTGTTATTTGAAAAACATTCACTTCCACTTATTTGCTTTGAAATGTAATGCTGATACTTTACACTTGTTCCTCCACCGCCCCAAGGCGTACTAAAACCGAGCTTAAGAAATTCCTTCACCAAACCGCTCAATATCATTCAACACTTTTGTAACGTAGTTGAATCACCCGAATCCGGTGTTTTTTTTTCATTTTGAAGTAACAATTAACTGATAAGTGGTAAATAAAAAACATTTTAGTCATCGTTTGTTGTTAATACAGCAAACACAAAAATAGAACCAAAAAACTTTTCAAAGATTAGAAATTGAACTGAGTGTATGTGTGAAATGAATCTAGGCTTGTAAATGTTCGGAAGTCTATAAAGTAGTATTCATTGTAAGAAACATATATACCTTGGATAGTGATGTAGTTAACAACCGTTCAGAGAGAAACATTTTGGTCTTTTTCCTGGTTGGATAATTGTTTCCTGTTCCTGAATAAAACCATTTCTTTTTTTTTGTCAACCACGCTCAACGAATCCGCCCATACCTCTAATACGATTTCGGGACGGCCAAGCATGCAAAAGCAAATATTTCCATTCTCTATTTCTTGAGGGTGCATTCTACAACTCTTTTCTGAGACGCTGAAAACGGCTTTTTTGGCATCCGAAAAACTGTATGGAAAGTGAGAAATCACATCTGCAAAACGGCCAAAGTGTACCGATGGAACTCGGAATCGGTGAAGAATTGAATTTTAAACGTCTAAACAATTAAAATTAGCCACAAATCTTATCTTGATTTTACTGCTTGCTTACTTCCTCGCCCGGTACTGTTTCGAACCAAAAACGGGTCTACCACTTTCGGAATTTTCCCTTCTGGTGGAACTGTTCCGCGGGAAGTTGAAAATGTTGGATAAAAAAAACCCTGTCGACCCAATTCCTGGGAAATGCGCCAGCCAATCAGCGGTTCTTGTGATTCGGCCTCGGTCGGTTTCGGTTTAATTGAGGAAAAGTATTTCAATAGAAAACATTCTTTTGCGGAAGCAGACACGCTGAGAAGAGGTGAAGTTGTTTTTTTCTGTTTATTTATATTGCATTCATTGCACGGGAAAAGCAGGAAGACCTATAATGTATAATACTTCCGTATCCCATTCGCTTCCCGCATTCCCGATGTCCTAATGTTTCGACAATTCGCTCGGCCCAAAGTTGCCGAAACTCCCTTCGCTGCCCCTCGCATCATTCCCAGCCGGATGTGCTCATAAATCTTATTCACTGCAAACTTTGCAATTATTTCTGACGTGGAAAACGTGGAAAGTGAAATACACACAACCGGGTCGTCGTGGAAATGTTTTTACTCTCTTGTTTTTTTATCAAATATTAAACAATCAACGACCACGAAAGCAACCAATCGAAACGCACAAACCCTTATCATTGGGAAGGAGACAAAACGGATGAAGGGAATTCCCCCACAGCACGTGGAAAAAGGGCGACCGGGCTCATCCAAACCGTTGTGCCCGAAAGCACTCAACACTTTACGGAAATTGTACGCCCCTTCGGCGAATCGGTCGGTTTTGTTTGATGGCGGTTTGGAGGGCAAAGGGCAAATGCGTGGCCCTTTAAATTGAAATCATGTGTTCGAGCGCGAACGAAGGAAAGGTGCGGGTCACTGGCACAATTAAACATCGGTCCCGGGACCCTCGGGGTACGTGAATTATTGCCCTTCTGTCCGCAACTGATTCGTTACCTTTTTCCTTCGGCCAAAAGTTAGCCGCACACGATAGGAACTGGGAATGGCTAACACGTGCATGCCGGCAAACGGATGCCCCGGCATATTTTTCATGCCCCTGAAATGTTTCACCCAGCGTGTTTTCCAGTTAATGTTGGTATAATTTACTACCAGGGATGGCCGGTTCCGTTTGCAGACGAGTTTCAGGTTGAATAAAACCGGACAATTCTGGTGTGGGATTAGGAACTAAGGTAAAATGAACACAATTTGAAAAATAAATCGCACAAACAACCAAAGTACTAAGAAAACCACGAACATTTCATTTGCAAATGAAACCACACAAAAATATCATGGAACCAACACAAACAAACATGCGAAAATACCAAAAAAAACACCCAATATAACCACAGCGGAATTAAAAAGCTTCAACTGAAGCTTCGTGTGTACAGTTCCTTGCGATTCTCGACTCCTTATGCAAGCAAAATACGACACAAATCTCTTGAAACGTCCCTGGCAGAAGATTCGCTGGAGCTTCAACGACTTCCCTGTAAAGCGTATAATCCGATCACATCGTGGATGGATGCGAATGTGTGAACGTTTAAAAATATCGCTCTTACATCCTTCGGAAATCGAACGCCAGCTCGCCGTGGCTGGAAGCTGGTCGGAAGAACCCTTCGCCTGGCGAGGCAACCGTACCTCTTGCTCTGTATCCTGTCCCATCGACACGACCGCCGCCAAGCACCGTTCTCGGTATCGACTTGTGAACATCGTTTTCTACGAGCTATTAAGCATGTTCATGACCTGCAACGGAAAGGTTGCCAGTCGCAGCCAATCCGCCGGTCTCGAAGGGGCCACGATGGCATGGGGGAGGTGTGGGAATTTACAGACAGCAGCTATGTTGTCCTTCTGCCCACCGTCTTCCCGGGGAACCTTGCCATCGTTCGTAATTTCATTGTGCTTCTGTCAACGTCACGTTTCATTATTCTACACCAGCGACGCAGGCAGTTGAGCTTAACATCTCATTCGACGCCGAGAAGGACGACCACGCGTTTGCAGAATCTTTCCGGGTGGCGGCGATGAACGGCAGGCCTCTAGGTTGGCGTAAGCTTCCGTTTCGGCATGTACTGGTGCCGCCGACCAGGACTGACCCTTTTTTCCCGTTCATTTGTTCGCTTTACGTCGATGAATAACGCCATCGACGCAAAGAATGAATAATGAGTTTTCGTTTGACGGTTCGCAGTTTTTCAATTTTTCCACACTTTGCTATGGGAAAGTGGAACGAGACAGGGCTCATCGTTGCCTGGCATCCGTTTTGTCCGAAAGGCTGTTCACGCTGCATGGAAGGCTCACTTTTGTTTCAGACGGCTCCCACGCATTCCCGGTTCGCCTGCGGATACGGACACGAGCCTCTCTCCACTCGGATGCGCCCTCTGCCCTTTCCGGAAGCACACAAAAAACCATACCCACGTGGGGTTGGGTGGAAAAATGAGCGAAAGAGCCAGCGCAACGGAAAAAGACACCAGTAAGAAAAAAAAACAGTGTTATCACGCGACGGATTCATTTCTGGTGCAGGATTAATGGGTTTGTCCTTCGGAACCACTTCATCTTCATCGATCTTGATTTCTCCAACCGGGCCGAGGACGGACGGACGGACGGACGGAAAGGACGGTTTGTATTGGGTTGGAAAATTCTTTTCCATCCCCTTTCCATGCAGCGGAACGGGTTAAGACCGTGTCATTTCTCTTCAATACTTTCTCAAAAATTGCAGCTTCTGCAAGAGTTCGAAAAATGGATCAGAAGTACTCACGAGAAGGATCGTTTCGTTTCTAAAAACAAGGGGGGAGTGTGGTCTATAAATGATCATCCATCAAAGCGAGGAGTAGCATTTATTCGATATGACCATCCGTGGTTTTTTCTCGGTATACCCAAATTTAATATTCTCGATATTTATATAAACTCGTTATAAACGCGTTATCTTCAACCTTCAATACTAACAACATATTATTCAAATATGTATAACCAATACTATGACCTTTCTTTAGATTAGAACTAACTTTTTGTTTATACGTTTTGTCGATAAAAATGTGACTCATAAGGTTATGGCAAATATTATTAACTATAGCCAAACGGTTTCTACTGTTTATTCTTTGTTATCTTACTGCAGTGATTATGTGTTATCTTGCTGCAGTCTTGTTGAACTGTAACTCCAAAGGGCTATGAACAACTTTTTTAAATCTGTATTCATCATTTATTTCCTCGAATGCTTGATTTGTTTTGCATTAGTCTTAAGCCGCACACAGTCGTGCTTTAACTTTTTGTCAAGGCCACCAGAATCCATTTTTGGCAAACAGCCCCGTTGAGAAGTGGAGTCAACCCTAGTTTTCGACTACGGAAGCGCGGAAGCCCAGAGGATGGTGCGAGTAATTAAATTTTCCGAACAAAACGCATGCTAATTTATGACCCAAATCATCTGTGCTCTGCTCGAAATTATCCCTCACTAATTGGGAGGGAAAAGTTTTGCTCTATAATCCAACCAACATGAAAACAAGATTTACACATCTTTGGAATGGATGCAGATGGTCGGGGAATTTTGCTGAGTATTTTTTCGACGAGTCAACTCCAGCTTGCTCATCGAGCATTTCATTAAAATTCAGTTTGTAGAAAAGCCTTGCGCCATATTTGTTTTTTCTCCCCCCTGTGAATTATCAACCACCCTGTCGGCGTCCCTTAGTTTCACAACATGTTTGCAACAATGAGCAATGAGTAAATCAGAACCAAAACACACATCATGGTGAATAATTTTTTTCGCCGGAAGCCACAATCTCCCGGAACGAAGCCGTCGCCGCCAACGGATTCTTGATGATTTGCAAATATTGGCGAAAATCGACCCGAGCCTGGCACCCCACCCGTGTCGCACCATGTTATTTTGGGAGCCATGCTTGCTCAACGAAATCCGTCAGATAAAATCCGAAACAATCGACCTTCGTTCCCATCGTTCTAAGCTTAATCGAGAGGATGTTTCAAAACGGACCATTTTGCAAGCGTTCCCACGCTTTAACGCAGCCCTCGCAAGCCTTCCGAATATGCTAGTGCTCGTAGGTGGAGGATGAATATATTTTGCCTACAGATTGTTGAGCACAACCTACGTCGACCCGCAACCGGAATAATTTACGCCAAAACACGGCCCTAACTGATGATGCGTGAATTATATCACCCTTCTGGATTAGGCAGGAAATAAGGTTATCGGCCTCTTACCAGGGATACGCTGGTTCCGGTATCTTTACAGCCATCTGGTCTAAACCGGTCCTACCGGACCGGAGGTTTCCACGGGCTGTCCAATGGCTAATATTGTATTATTCCAGATACTGTTAACAGATAAGCAGAGCTGGAATGAACCAACGGGAAAATCTCGTAACCGGGAAAGTTAGTTGGCAATTCTATTTTCCACGTGTTATTATCATGCCTAAACCGCTTCAGTATGACATAAAAGTGCCTTACTAGAAGACCTCTTAAAGGTTAATGAAGAACAATTATGTTTTAAGTTAAGTCTAGTGATTTTCTAATCATCAGTCTTCTAAGTCGTAAAGGCGATTCTTTTAAATGTGATGGATTCTGCTGATTACAATACCGCCATTTTACACCGGATACAAAAAGTATCAACCTGGAAAATGTAGTTTTCCACGAAAAAAGGTTCGCAATAAACACCTTTTTGCGTTCAGGAACATCCATCACAGCACTAAAAACACGGACACAACTCCACTTCCAACTCATTCTTCCGACAAATTAATTGCTCTCCATCCCTCGCAGGAGCTATACAGGAAATGTCTAAAACACTTTAGTAACGAGGTTGAGAAAAAAAAAATAGAATTACTTTACTTTCCCAGTGTGTAGCGATGAGCGATAATTGGGTCCTATATTTATGGTGAAAGTTTACCCCGACGGCAGGTCATAATCAATATTTTTTTATCGGTAAAGTTTGTGCCCCCCCATTTTTTTTTTGTTTTTTTGCTGTCCCTTTCACAAAAGCTTATCATCCTTTCAGCATTTCCCTAGATTTTGCTTCTTTTCTAACTTTTTTTGTTTTGCCTTGGCCTTCGAACACCGGTTGTTGTGTCCCTTGATTTTTAACAAATCGTATATTTTTACTCGGCAGAAAAAAGGCACGAGTCCGGTGAGTTAATTATTGGATCACTACATAATTTCCTTTTCATGTTTAACTACATTTTACACCCTCCCACAGAGCGTCTTATGTTCTCTTAATTTGCCGGATGAAAAATGTGTCCAATTATTAATTGAGCTTGCTGGGTTGGTTACCTTTTCCATTTCCATCTTTTTACAGGATCCTTTCGAGGGGTGTAAATCTTTTAAGCAGCAATCACAAACATAAACTGTTTATTTACCATACACATTAGCCGTGTCTAACGAGCACTAAATCTAAGGATGCTCTTTATCTGAACTGAAAAAAGGAGATCCAAAACCATCCGAAAACAAAGTCAGGTTGTGGAACTGGGAAACGAAACATGCCCCAAGCTACTTTCCGAATCGTTCTCCCGTATGATCCGATACAGTAAGTGACTTGCAGAATAACAGGCCTCCGACCACGCTTCCCATTTTTTTTTTTTTTTTGAAAAAGGTTGTGTGTTCTTCAGCTTCTGCTCGGATGAAGAATATTCCCGATTCGAAATATTAAATGAATTCTTCAAAAAAATAAATTAAATATTCCATGCTTTAGCTGCTATGAATAAAACATTCTACTCACCGTTGATTTGTTGCCGCTGACAGTTAGTCTGCCTTATCAACAGCTGATGTGTGTTTATTGGTGGAGTGGTTACCAAGGCCAAATCAACTGCGCATAGTCAGTCGCACAATTCTTGCATTTACATAACCAGTAGAACGCTTCGCCGTTAGTGATGAATCTGGCCGGTAAAGTAGTCCTAATTACGGGTGCCAGCAGTGGGATCGGAGCTGCAGCGGCTCTGAAATTCTCCCAACTTGGAGCCAAGCTTGCCCTAACGGGACGTAAGGTGGACAATCTCAATAGCGTTGCCAAGCAGTGTACCGGATCGGCCGGGGCACCGTTCGTGATTGCTGGAGACATCACGAAGGAAGCGGACACGGAGCATGTTCTGAAGGCTACCATCGAGAAGTATGGCAAGCTTGATGTGCTCGTAAACAATGCCGGCATCATCGAGACGGGCACCATCGAGACGACCAGCCTGGAGCAGTTCGATCGTGTCATGAACACCAACATCCGATCGGTCTACCATCTGACGATGCTGGCCGTACCCCATCTGATCGAGTCGAAGGGTAACGTGGTGAATGTGTCCAGCGTGAACGGAATCCGCTCCTTCCCGGGAGTACTGGCGTACAACATTTCGAAGATGTCGGTCGATCAGTTCACGCGTTGCGTTGCCCTCGAGCTAGCCGCGAAGGGTGTGCGCGTAAACTGCGTCAATCCGGGGGTGACCGTAACGAACCTGCACAAGCGCGGTGGCATGGACGAGCAGACATACGCTAAATTTTTGGAACACTCCAAAAACACTCACGCAATGGGCCGTCCAGGCCAAGCGTCCGAGGTGGCCGATGCAATCGTTTTCCTGGCGAGCGATTCATCATCATTCATAACTGGTGCCAGCCTGCCTGTAGATGGTGGTCGCCACGCTATGTGCCCCCGCTAATTCGGACATGAGAGAACATCTGCAGTTATCTCCTTCTATCTTATTTTATTTCGATACTGTTGGAATAAAATGCCATGCATTATTTTCATAATCACTTGAAATGCGTTCACACGAAAGAAAGTTCATTTCCGTCTATCCAACCATTTATCGGGGGCACATCGCATGTCTGCCTCCATCGACGTTCAGTGTCACGCCCGTAATGTAGCTGGCTCCATCGGAAGCTAAGAAAGCAATTGTTGAAGCAACCTCCTCCGGCACACCTGGACGTCCAAGGGCATGGGTTTGTTCACACTTCTTCAAGAATGCAGCGTAAGCTTCTTCATCCATTCCGCCGCGTTTATGAATGTCCGTGACAATGACACCTGGAGTGAGAACATGAATTAAAACAAATTCCTACACCATACGTGATGGTATAAGCATTGAGAGTACTTACCAGGATTAACGGCATTCACGCGCACCTGCTTCGGTGCCAATTCCAATGCAGTGCAGCGAGTGAATTGATCGATCGCAGCCTTGGACATGCTGTAGGCAAGGATACCCGGAAACGATCGGTTTCCGGCGACGCTTGACAAATTTACGATGTTGCCTTTCGTCTTGACCAACAACGGAACGGCCAGCATGGTCAGGTGATACACACCTCGAACGTTCGTGTTCATCAGCTCATCGTACTGCTGTAGGCTGGTGTTTTCGATCGACCCGTTCCCTATAATGCCGGCATTGTTGACCAGCACATCCAGCTTACCGTACTTTTCGACGATCACATCGACTACGCGCTTATTGTCTTCCTCCTTCGTCACGTCGGCAATGATGAGAAGAGGCTTGTTCTTCGATACGGCTTCACACGCCTCGCCAACTTTGTTCAAATTGGCCTCGTTGCGGCCTGTAAGGGCCAGCGATGCGCCAAACTTGGCAAAATAGATGGCGGTTCCTTCGCCGATGCCGGAAGATGCTCCGGTGATGAGAACGACTTTACCGGTGAAATCCATGTTAACGAACTGCTCCGAAGAGATGCGTACTACGAGGATGGAAGTATTATGGACTGTATTGTTCAACAGATCGATGGGCTAATTGATTTAGATGAATAGGCACACTCGGTGATATCTTATCTTATGTTTGCGGTAAGTCAAGCAAGCAAATACTGACCAGAGATGAAGTTGCACTGTCAAAAGCGACGCAGGTTTCAAGCTTACTTTAACCTGGTATTGTAAACAACAACAGCTGTTCCGTTGCCGGCTTTTTTGAAATGTCAATCATGTTTTATTTTGTTTACATCGTGTTTGATGCAATTCCATCAGGAATTATCAAGAATTTTGAACTTTAATTACCATTTAACCATCACGATGAACTTTGTTTTACCCGGTGCCAATGTGAAAAGTATGTGGGACATTTAAATTTATCGATAAGCGTGAATGTAACCCTCTTGCTATTTACAGTGCTGGCGCGGACGGTAAATTGCTTCTCGAAAATTGGGAACGAGCTATTTTTCGAAGCAACGCCGGATGGCCTGGAGCTGAAGACAATCAACGCAACCAATACTGCGTACGCGGTGGCCCAGTTCAAACAAGATTTCTTCATCAGTTTTCAGCAAGGAAACGCAGATACCCCAGATGAAAACTGCTGCAAGATTTCGGTCAAACCTATATTGAAGATATTCAAGAGCCTTTCCACGGTGAGTTCCGAGTTAGACCGTTTGTAAAGTTGGGTTTTTCAATGACACTCAATCCTTACAGATCCAAACATGTAAAATCTGGCTAGACATTGACCATTCGAAGATTATCTTTCAATTCCGGTGCAAATCGGAAGTGTTGAAAACGCACAAAATATTTCTCCTGGAAAGCGAACACATCAATTCACTGAATCTCTCCCAAACCTTTCCAAGTGAGATCATTGCCAATCATAAAGCTTTTTCGAACATGCTCCTGCACTTGCACCACTCGATTGATGAAATAACGTTTGATCTGAAAGAAGACAAGGCTATTGTATCTAATTTCGTCGACAACGAGCAGTCGGACCGGAGCACTTTGCGGTCAGCGCTTACTGTCGACACAAACACCTTCCAGTTGTACAAACTGGACCAGAAAGCTAGCCTAACGTTTTGCTACAAAGAGTTTAAAGCGATTACTATGTTCGCTTCGTTTACACGGCTTGATATTCAAATGAGCTTTTCCCAAGCCGGATCGCCTTTGATGATACAAATGAACAAATCCGGAGTGGTTCAGCTTAAGGTTATCCTGGGCACGATGCAACCGTCCCCGCATCTTTATAACAGGCGAGCACATCGACGAAACGATAGTAAACGAAACACAGCTAACCGGTCTGTACAAATGGACAGTGAAGCAATCAACACGTTGCTCACCGAGGACATAACGCACAATACCGAAACGTCTCAGGATGTAACCAACTCAGCCATACGATTGACTGGAAATGATTCTGACGCTAAAGCAAATTTCCCTGGTCGAAATAACTCGCTAGTGTCGAGCAATGTGAAAGCCAGACGAACCGTTCAGGATGTGGTAAACGAAAAACTCCATGAGGATAGTACAGTTGCACGATCGTCCCGGTCGGCGGTTCCAGTGCAGTTGAATTCGGTGCTCGATCGACAACACCAGAGTACGGGGAAGACAACACTTAACAACGAACCATCGTCGGAAACGCTGTTCAATACGAATTCGGAAAACTTCCCCTTCCTCGAGGGAATAAATCTACCCACGGCAAATGGGAATGATCTAAACTCACTCGCTTCCGTACCCGTAGCTACCGGGACGTACGGAAAAGCCAAAGAAACCTCCCATCCGGTTGAAATAGCCAGTACCGTCTCGGACGACGATCTATGTGAATTGGGTGAACCGATTAGCGCTTCCATATTCTCTCGTAAGCGAAACGCGACCGAGAAGAGCCCTCCCGAACGTGATCAACGACCGAAGAAAAGTTGCTCCAATCCCACGCCTGAGATCGTGCCCGAGTCTCCGGAAGTGATTGAAGAAAGGAAACGAAAGCAGGCCAAATTGAGACACATTTTCCGGCGCTGCTTCGAGCCCACTTTCGATCCAGCCTTGCAGCCGGGATGCAGTCAAATCTTTGCCGCCAACTCCGACTCGGACGGAGAGTTCTAGTCGTAAGGTTAGTGGACAATTTGCAAGTTTCTTTTATTTAAGTTACTTTTTCGTTTTGTATAAAAATGAAAACTCAACACGGGTGAACCAGCTGGCGTGGCTATTATTTTTCACAATCTTATCGTTTCGTTTTTCGTGTTTATTGTCTGTCCAGTTCATTTGAGCGATGTCGCGGCTATCACTGTCTCATAACTCAAAAAAATGTTTCAGTAGTAGTTGCAGTAGTAATGGTCGGCTGTCCTTGTACAAAGTGTACGAATAAATTAAATAAATAAATAATTTAAATAAATAAATAAATTATCTTAATCCCTCTAGTCAGTTTTTCTGTCCGTCCGATGTAACTCCTGCCGCGACTGCCTGTCTGTTGCTGCTGTTGCTGCTGCTGTTCTACGGTTGGGCTGTAGGATGCGGGAGTTGTGGCTTCTATTGTGGAGGATGGCCTCGCGATCGAGGCACTGGCTTTAGGTAGTTGATGATATTGTGCGGGTCTTGGTTTTGGAGGATGGAATGGGCTTTGCTGGACCGGTGTCGGCTAGATATTTGCAGCATTTTCCGTACACATTGCGAGCAGGGTTCCGTTTGGATGCAAACGTCACTCTTTCATTATGCCTTTTTTTCTTCCCCTCTCTCTCTCTCTTCTTTATCGAAGTCGCATTTACGTCGTCTGTCTTTGAAAAGGATGTCGGATGGAAAGATGCTTCCACGATATGTCTCCTCGTGTTATTCGAGAGAAGGAAAAAAGGACGTTGTCTTACGTTCAATATGGAGTGAGGAAATGGTAGGGATTGGTCGGCGAGGAGTTTGGATTCGGATAGTGAATTGGACCCTGTTGAGTTTTGTTCTACGATTCCCTCACTTCCCTGTCTCTTTCTTGGTTCCACAATACCCTACCTCTCCTCTCCCTTGCATTGCACGTTCAGTCTTCCACGTGTTTCCGTGATTCGGTTCCTCGATCCGTACGTGCGGTGTGTTTTTCTTTTACTTCCTTGGCTTTGTTGGTGGTTTTTGCTGCTGCTGCTGCTGCTGCTGCTGCTGCTGCTGCTGCTGCTGCTTGGTGCGTGCGGGGTGTGGGGGGCATTGCACGGCCACTCACACTCACACGTCCGACTCGGCAATGTCCTCGACGGCGCTCTCATCGATCAGCTCGTCACTGTCGTCATCGTCGTCGTCGTCGTCGTCGTCTTCCGCGTCATCGTCCGCTTCCGCCTCGGCGACGGCGGCCGCCGACTGCTGCTGTTCCTCCTTCTGGCCGGTGGTGGCCGCGGCGGCGGCGGCAGCAGCGGGCGCCTCCTCGCTGTCGTCGTCATCGTCATCGTCGTCATCGTCCTCGTCATCGTCGCCCACCAGGGCGGACAGGTAGTCGTCGTCGTCCCCGGTCGCGGCCGGCTTCTTCTCCGGTTTCGTCACGGTTACTGGATTCACTGGAGCGTTCGCAACAACGTCAACTTTATTGTTATTCGTGTTTTGAATTTGTACCTTTTCTGGCGCGTCCTCGTACTCCTCCTCCTCCTCCTCGTTATCGTCGACGGTGGCGTCGGTCGCGCTGGCCGCACTGTCCGCACCGGCGTTGGTGAGCGATTCGGCGATCTTGTTCACCTCGCTGTTCACGTCCAGCTCCGCATCCGGCTTCTTCACCGGGCTGTCGACCTCGTTCTGGGCGGCGGCCGCATCGGCCAGATCCAGCAGCGCCTGCGTGTTCTGGGCGGCCACCTTCTTCTTGGTCTTCTTGGCGGCGGCTGGGGCGACCGGGGCGGCGGCGGCGGCTTGCACGACCGGGGCGGCGGCTGCTTGGGCGACCGGCTGGGCGACGGCCTGGACCGCTGCCGGAACGGCGGCGACGGTATCCTCGTCGTCGTCATCATCGTCATCGTCATCGTCGTCGTCGTCGTCATCGTCGAAGGCTCCTAGGAGGTCATCACCAAAAAAAGACAGCGCATCGTCGTCCTCATCGTCATCGTCGTCATCGTCGTCGTCTTCAGCAGCCGCCGCAGCCACCGGGGCAGCCTGGTTGGCCGTCTGCTTCTGCTGGTCAACAACCGCCGCCGGAGCCACTGGAGCCGCAACTTCATCATCATCATCATCGTCATCATCATCATCATCATCGTCGATCTCATCCTCGACCGATCCTGCAGTAGGTAAACGATTGTCACCATCAACCCAACGCTCAAATCCTTCGCCCACTTGGCTCTACCTACCGATAATGTCCTCATCGTCATCATCATCATCACCATCGTCATCGTCATCCTCGGCGGAATCATCATCGTCGCCTAGATCGAATTCATCGGAATCGTCGTCATCATCGTCATCGTCGTCACCTCCGGCAACGGGGGCGACGGGGGCAACGGGCGCTACAGCATCAACCGGGGCAGCCACTTCCTCTACCGCCTGCCGAGAGATGAGCGTTCCCTTGTGTGCATTTCGTCCCTCTGTAAAACGCAAAAAAGTAATGCAAATTAGCAACTCCTACTTAATGATTTGCGCAATTGGATTAAAAAAATCCTAATTAAAAATAACTAAACATAAATCACGTTTTAAGTGATGCAAAATTGTGTAGAAATTTACAACTTACCATCGTTGACCGGTTTGGAGGCAGCAAATGCGATGATGATCAGAATTAGTAATAGCTCCAATAGGAATGTTACTTTCATTTTTTATTTTCTAAAATTGAAAAGGTTCGGTTAAAATGAGTACAGGGTGGAGAAAAAAAGTTTTACTTTAAAAAAAAGGCTACACCGTTAGCTACACTTGATAAGAGGTGTATAACTGGATCCTACTGCTGTTCCTGTTGTTGCTGCTGCTGCTTCCGTTGCTTTGGCGAGCAGGTATTTCCTTGTGTGGAGCAGTTTGTTGCGCATTCGTGAGCTCAATTCATGTATCCCCGATCCGCAACTTTCTTTTGCGTGAAAAAGCACAATTGTGTTACTGGGTGAGCGGATACCGGAGCTGTATGCTAATTATTCATTCATCATAAACATGCCCAGCGCTTCCCCCACTGGTCTGGCACGGCGCGGGAGCTGGGGGGGGGTGGATGAAAAGTTGTTGCCCCGAAAGCGGAAGATCTACAACCCCACCCCTCCACTTCACTCCACCCACCCAACCTTAAAACCTTCTCCTTGGCCGTGATCGCCAGACGCCGTCTTTCCACCATAGCCTACATTTATGCTTTACTCACACACACACACAGGCATGCGTGAACATATAAAACCGTGTATATTACGGACCAACGGTCAATGGCCCGTAATCGATCTCGGACTTGGCGTCGAGATTTTCTCTTGAGAAAGGTACCACCGACAGCAGGTTGGCTGGAATGGGACACTGTTGAAAGTGAACTTTCTTTTCCAACATACAAGTTTGGGGTTGTTTTTATGATTGCGAATTAAGGGTCATAAATAATCCTAACCGAGGTTGTTCCGGCTTTTTACATATATTTAGACGTGATTCCCCGAAAATATGTATTTCCTCTCGTTCTCTCGAGATGAAATAATTCAATTGGAATGCCAACTTGCAAGTGATACGTCACACATGAAGAATCGCATTCATTAGCATTGTTTGCGTAAATCTTCCAACTCGTGTAGCACGTCCTCCTTCGACTCTGTCATTTGCCACCCAAAAATATTTGAAACCTTGTGCACCATCTCATCGTCTTCACACGCACACGGGAGTTTCTTCAACTCGAAAACGATCGTGTGATCGCGCCAACCAGAAAAACGGGAGAACATTCGAAGAAAAGGAAAGTTCAAACAGGTTACCTTGATTATGGTTCAATCAACTTTCTCCCCTCCCCGCCTGCCTGCCTGCCTTGAATAGCCAAGCACAAAATAAAAATAAAAATTAGACAGCCCGCCGAGAGCAGGACAGGTTCGAACTATGATCCGGTTGGGAAGATCTAAAACCCCTAGGCCCCCAAAGATCTTCCAGATCATTTTCGAATAACTTTCGCCCAGCCACCCGAACTCAACCTCAAACCTACCGGGAGGTGGTTGAGAGATTGGTAAGCAGGGGTGGGGAAGGAAAACTCGAAATTCGGGATGCTTGAAAGTAATAAAAACAAAACCACAAAAATATCTTCTTCAGCGATATCTCGTCTCTCGAAGGCGTTGGCCTACTTCTTCCATATCGTTTGAACTCAAATCAAGCCAAAGCTTGATCTCCATATTTGATTGGGGGGAGGGGCCGCAGGCCGAGGTCACTTAATTGGTCGGTCCAGATTGAGGAAAAGTATGCTAATCGCTACAATTGGCTGCGATTAGCTAGAAAGTCCCGATGGTCAACGAAGTCACGGTCATTAGCTACGCATTAGGGCGCAGTTTCCATTATGCCTTCCTCCTTTTTTGGTCAATCGAGGTCACTTTTAAACAAGACCCCATCAAGAATGCGATTATGATAAGGACCAAGGCCCAAAAACCCTTCGGTTTGCTTGAATTCCTTGCGTGGTGTATCAAAACACACAAAAGACTTCAACAGCCGAACAAGCGACGAACCTGACTTTAATACGCTGGAGTCATTTTCTCCCGTGTGTGGCTTAAATTTCACTTTTTTACATCTGTGTGTTCAGGACGGTGTCCGGTTGGACAAGTGCCTTGCGACACACGCACACACGTGCGGGACGTACGCACGCACAGAAAGTAGGGACCCCTGGTGTGGTTTCTCTTTCGGAGGTGAGCTCATCCAAAAGGCACTGCTTCGAATCGAATTGTAATGAAAGTGATAAAAGAAAAGAGAAAGTTTTCCATTCCCCAGACTTACACTCACGCACAGACTCATAGGGAGCACAGAGGGCTCCAAGATCGGAGCAAGGGAGGTGGCGTGGGTCATGCGTTATAGACAAAGACAACATTTTGATTGATCTTTCCTAGAATAAATGTAGGTTTTTTTACTGAAATACTTGATTTAAATATTTAATTTAATTAATTATATAGAATGATGATTCTTTTACTCATCAGCATGTTTTTTGAATAACATTTCCAGATTTTCGATAGGAAATAAAGGAAAAGGACTGCTGAATCGGAAAAAAATCCACCATGTTAAGCTATCGCCCAAGCTCAAAACCACACTCAACGCTACATCTAACGCCGGATGGGGAAAACGAATCGGACAGAAGTTTGTAGGTCAAAAGCAGCATAATAATTAATATTGATTCTTTCCTCAATTTGGAACCGTTATCTGTTCGATATACGCAAGACGCCACATCGCGGACGGGAGGGGGGCCACTCAGAGGGCCAGGAAGTGGGTCTTTGGAAGCTTGAATTTGCATTCGTACCATTCAATCTCCCCGGGATTCGTCCGGTTGCTGCTTCCGACCTCATTAGGCCGCTTCGTCTCGTTCGCATCGGGCCCCCGACTCCCTGGCGGTGGGGATTCCGGGGCGCCCCAGAAGTGAAGGGCAATCACCAACCACGAAAACGGCATCCCGGTTGACCGGAATGGAGGAAGTGATCAATAAGCGATCCGACAAACCTCACTCGACGAAAAAATAACCACCAAACACAAACCCTTTCGAGCCAAATTGTAGATATAGATGTAGCGATACGGCGCTGCGGGACGGCGGGAGAGGCAGCGCGGAAAAACGGGTCATAAAAAAGTGGGCCTCCACTCTCTCTGGCGTCTCTCTTTTTCAATCTCTCGATCGGATGCTTTCGCAGACATTTTCGTTTGCGGTATGAAGACGGTCGAGGGGAAACGGTTAACCGACTTCGGTCACCCTTCGGATTCACGATGCTGCGCCATTTGTGCACTTTCAAATTGTCCAAATGAATCTCCCGTCCATGTCACTCCTACCTGGCGTATTATCAAAATCCCGGATCCATTTGGAAAGTATCCTCTAAGCCTAGAACTTGCTTTTGGACCGATGGCACTTGTTTTTCACAATCGTTTTCTTGTTTGCTCTCCGAGCTCCGTTGAAGATGAGGTGAAGATCATCCGTAAGGTGCCCTCGTCAGAATCATCAAGGTACCAACTGGAATTATCAATTATCACCTTCTTGGACCAGCTCGGACACAATGTTGCTAGACTTTCCGCTGGACCGATCCGAATGGGACCCCCAAGCGCAGAAGATGGCATTTGACGAGTTTCTCGGGTTCTACAGTCCCGTTTGTTTTTCTCCCGGTTTGCAACTCGCCCTCTCGAGAACACAACGGTAGTGGAAAACAGCAGCAATAGCAGCAGCAACAGCAGCAGCAACGATAGCAACCATCATTTCCAGTTCAAATTCGGCCAAAGTTTTTCCTTTTGTCATTCTGGCGACGGAAGGCTACTCACTTCGGGAAAGGTGGTAACAACTAACTAACGATCGACCAGCTGCACCAGGCGGGCGGGGGAAAAAAATAAAAACTAAGCAAAAAAACGACCAAGCGAACTAACTGCTACAAC
This sequence comes from Anopheles coustani, assembly GCF_943734705.1. NCBI lineage: Eukaryota > Metazoa > Arthropoda > Insecta > Diptera > Culicidae > Anopheles > Anopheles coustani. The sequence goes on along the minus strand of NC_071288.1, from coordinate 2,794,522 downwards.
TGCACTACACACCAGGCTTGGATGGCAAACAGGGCGTAGGACGCACTACTTTCTTCCACCGTGTACACCTCGATACTGACTGAACTGTTTCTACTTCTCAAACTCTTAACGAAAACTTTGGTCCGGCCATCGGACGAACCGCGTCGTGCGCTCGCTCCGGTCCACGATCCACGTAGCTGCAGGCAGGCAGGCAGGCCAGCGGCCCGCGAGCGATCCGCGAGCTTTCTTTCCCACTCCGATCCGCCGATCCGCTTCCGACGACGCTGGAGGCGCTTTCACGCGATCGCGATCGTCCCGCGATGGTCTTGGCCTTGGGAGTGAAGAGGATCGATGCTCTGATGGGGTGGGAGGTATGAGGGAGGAAGCGGTAGAATGGCGGCGAGCGAGGGGGTAGGAGGGGAATGATGGAGCCAATTCGTTGCCAAGTTGCGCGAGTCTGCTGCTGCTCATCGATGCCGAAACGTTGTGTTGCTCGAACGTCTCGAAAGAAGCAAGGAAGAGGAGGGTTAAAGACAGGAATGGGGTTGCATGGGTGGAACCTGAAGGAGGGGGGGCGCATTCGGAAATGGGTGAAGAAGAAAGAGGAAAAAATGTGTTACAAATATGTATCCAATGTGCCGTTCGTTCATTCCCGCTTTCTTTCTTCCTTTCTTTCTTTCTTTCGTTCAATTTCCACGAGTTTCGGTGTTGCGGGAGGGGGGAGGGGGGAGGTGGCAAAAGGAGGGTGGGGAGATTTCTTGAGACGCGCGATAAGCTGCCTCTCTTTCTCTTCTTTGCCGCGTGCGGTTCGTCGGATGGCCCACCGTCTTCATCTATTCTATTTTACTATCTCGCGCATGGAATCGCTCTCCTTATTATCAGCAAGAGGCAAACACAGACACACATACGCATACCCTTGGCCATCTCACGGGACCAGGAGGAGCATAGGGGGGGAACGGTCACAGGGGTGGCACCTGTTACCACACCCACCGATCACTCGTGATCATCCAACTCGATCGAGGCACGCATGCTTAGGCGTTGTTTCTTTTTTTTCCTTCTTTTTGTCGATTTGCCCGTTTTCCGATCATTTTTCCTTTTTTTCCCATCCCACCCGCCTCCCACCCCCAATTCATCTGTAAGTTTTCTTCGGCCTTTTGCTTATGTGCGACGGCGATGGCGATCGGCGGGTTTAAGCTTCACCAACTTGAGATTTCTTAATAAGTGCTACTTCTTCTATTTTCTCCGACCCTTTGCGATCGCACTTCGATCGTTCGTAATTTCTTTTAAAAGCTAACTTGTTTACCACCACCTGGTGGCAGCACTTGGGGGTTGCTTCTCCGCTCCCTTTTCCTCGAGGGTGTCATCTTTACTTGATGGTGGGCCTTTCAAACTTTTTCCTTCGTACGATCAATCCCATGTCCATCAATTCACAGTTGAACTGTGAAGGACGCACGGTTCGGAATTGTATCCTGTACTGGAGGATAAGTCATAAAATTGCTATTGTCTTATTTATTTAACTAAGACGATATCCTTAGATTGTGTTTAAACGAAATAGTAAATCTGTTCCTAAGTGATTGCGACATTGCATTCTTAACGTATTTTTAGAGAAATTAAAAACACATTACACTTGATCTTCTAAGTGTATAATTGTCTAATCCATTTTAAGCGGTCTAATAAAGAGAACACAAATCTTTAAAAATTCCCTACACAAAAATAATACTATAATGTGGGCGTTGGGCGAAACATTTTCGGAATCGCTGATTTAAACAGGTAACAATACCAAGGTAGTTAGGCTTCATTGTCTTTATACAGCTAATAAAAGTATGTTTAGGTAAACATATGTTTGATTTACGGGTAACAGATGCACAATGATAAATAGAACTTGGGTACATTAGCTCCTTATTGTTTAAAGTTTAAAAGGACGTGCAAATCAGAAACAGAGCCACAGTATATATGTAACAGACTTAATGTCAAGAATCTTCGAAAGCTCCCATTTTAATCTTCCAATATGAGCGATTCCTTGAGCTTCGATTGTGCTTCTTCGTCCTTGCTTCTGCTCGAGAAAAACCGCGTTGACGACACCGATCTTCACCGCTCGATTCCTGGTTCGGTGTTTATAGTTTCGTCGTTTGCAGTCTTGGTGTTATCGCAGATATTTAAATAGGATTTATACATTGCATTTAAATATCAATAAACAAAAATTTGATTTTGGATTAAACTATAGAACCGTTATTCTTTATTTAATTTGAGCTTCTTTATCACTCTACCTCGTTGTTATTTGACTCTCGAAAATCTTCCACCCAAAACTGCATCGTACAACACGATCTGGCCACGTTCAGAGACGGGCGGTGTTCGGTGGAAAAAGAAAAAAAAACCTCTCGAACCCTCCTCCTGCTTCAGCCCAAGTTTTAAATTCCGTTTTCCTGCCAAACCGCGAGGAACGGATCGCTGTGCTGTGTCGTTCACAGGCAAGGCGAAACAATCAGTGCAGAAAACTGCAATCACCAGGAAATACGTTATCCGACTGTTGGTTTTGCGATTAGTAGCGGAGAAAAATTAGCACATAGCACGTCGATTTGCGGTGTGGAAATTATTGCATTAGCACTTGCGTTTAAAAAGCTTCATCGGAGTCCGGTTCTCTGATAGCGCGCTGAAGAAAGCCCTTGCCGTTGTGAAAGTCCGAAAACGAAATTGCACACCGTTCATATGCATATTTTTGCGATGGAATTCGAAGAATGGCATCCACTCCGGTTTCCTTTGGCAAAGGATGCTAAATGGGCATTTTTTTTTCGCTCTGGACACACCTTGCGCCGAACAGGCAAATATTTACAGCTAACCAATTGGTGACAATCTCCAGTGGTAAGGCACCTTTTTTTTTCTCTCGACACTCATCATTTCCGCCGTCAACAGTGACAACAAACGTTTTTTTTTTTGCTCCTTCTTCTCTTTCTTCGGGCTAATGTTTTCTTCTTCCTCTTGCCCTCCCGCCGCCATCCATGTGTGTCCGCAAACAACTCATTATCATAATTCGATTCCGAGATTTCGATTCCGTTACTTTCCAACATCCGCCTGTTGGGACGTCGTTGGGGGACGAGGTCACTGGTTTTCCGCAGCCTTGTTACTCATCTTCCGTTGCGCCCGTAGGTCCGTGGCCAGTAGGTTAGGTCCCCCTCCCCCGAGGGCGGCCAACGGTACCGTTCGGATGTACGCCAATCAGCGATGTCCTGAAGGAAGCGCGACGCTGGCTTCCGAATGCAAACGGTCGGCAGATAATCGGCTCTGATTATTTAACTGAGAGCAAGTTTTTCTGTTCCTTTGGCCCGGCAAGAGGATAGTTGTGACGAGGCCTAACGGGTTGAAAAATCCGTCTGGGACACGCGCCAATACTACATCTCTCTCTCTCTCTCTCTCTCTCCCCGGAGGCCACACACACCGCCTGGAGCGGCGGACGAAATGGTGATCCTCGATCGCGAAGAAAAAAGAGCTGCCGGACACGCGAACCGGATCCCGGCGAGGAGAGTGCTGCAAGGTAACATTAACACACTTTGGTTCGGAAGAAAAATTAAGATTTTCTCCACTCCAAGCAGCACTGACCCCCCGCCCCGAGGGACGAGAGACGAAAGGAGCGAGAGAGCTTAGCAGAGTGAGGTTAGGTTGCCTCGCGTTCCCCTTTGCAAGATCTTTCAATTTGTCTGCGAGTGTGTGTATGTGCTTGATTACGACCAATTTCTCCGCCAACCCGGTTGAAGATTCCATCCGCGAATAAAGTCCACCCCCCCTTGCCACCTTGCTCCCTCTGTCCAAGAGGGAACCAAATCGAAGCACGAAATTCGCCTCAATGGCCGCAACGCCAAAGGCTTTGGCCAGCGAGTTCATGAAACTAAAAGTGTTTTCTTCGGTATTAGGGGATGATGGGTCCGGCGTGATTTACCAGCCAAGTCTTCGGTTCCGGTGAAGATTGGAGAGTACGTGCAAATGACCCCTTGATTTGGCCACCGAGACATCGGCACGCATGGCACGTGCCCGGAACGCATTTCTCGGGAGTCGCGGTGGTACACACGGAAAATGATTGCATTTTTCTTTTTTTTTTGTTTTCCTCCTGAGCGCGATACCTTTTCCCTTTTTTTTTCCTTTCTCCTCAGTCGGCTTGAGGTTTTATTTTTCGGTTGCTTGAAATTCTTTTATTTATTCAGCGTCATACCTCGGACCGGGGATTGCGCACACACATTCGAGGTAGAAAGAAAGGTCGCTCACGTCGTGAACGCGCCTCGCAAGAGTACATAACGTTAATCGGGCGCAGAGAAAGTGTTGTTGCATATTTACGTTCACAAACAAACAAAAAAAAAAGGAAAGAAAAACAACCCATCGCCTCACCGGCCAAACACGATCTCGCGCCGCTTGGAAAATCTTTCCAATCATTCCTTCAACACCAAACCCAAATAAAATGGACGAAAAAATCAACCCAGCCGAAATTCCTCGTGCTCGTGGTAGGTGAAGATCGTCGTCTTCCTGGATCTCGATCGACTGCTTCTCTTTCACCCTGACCTCCAATGGAGGGACCCGCTAAAGCTGGACCGTAAAAAACCGGTCCGTAAAGCCGGACCTTTTTCTCCTCCGGCAGAGGAAATATAACGATCGTGGCCTCCATGAGCATAATCAACTTTTTCACGATCGAGCGCGGTTCGTAAAGGTGGATTACAGTGGAGATGACGCACAAGCAGCACTTTGTTTTCCATTCATCGGTTTTCCAATCTCAAGTCCATCGAATGCCTTCTTTCCTAAATCCTGGTTAGCTTCTTCACCGTCCCTTGAACATCATCAAGTACTTTTGATGTCTTTTTCAATTTACTTTCATCGGACCGTCATCGAGGATGGCTATCGACTTACATCCTACGGGCTCGAGGTCATCAAAAGAGAGAAAAAAAAGGGAAGTTACCGGTGGTGTCCGCGCCCGTGAGCCAGGGGATTGTGTTGTCTAAAGACGGTCCGAGGAGTTCCGGTTTCGTTAGCGATCGTTATGGCTGCTTACTTCGCAATCTCCTGTCTTCGCCTTCGCCTCCGCACGGAAAGAAGCGGGAAGTGTGAAAAGTTTCACTTTCCTCCAGTCGTGATCCGAAGGGCAGGTGTCTAGGTGACTCCTTCTCTAGCCATCTTTTTCTATCCACCTCAAAGCCGATCTCTTGGATGCCGGAATGCAGGAACGTATTTATGCAAGCTATCCATACCTATTATCCAATGCTGCACTCTGCTCTGCCAGCTACGGTCTCTTCTTATTTTATGTTCTTTAAGGCACTCGATGATGCAAGAGGGCGTTCCCAGAAGGAACTTCAAGAATGAAAGCGAAGATTCAAAACAAACGTAAAATCTGGTAACATAGTAGTTCTTATTCAATTTTAAAGGGGATTTTAAATTGCACATATTTCTTTGCGAAGCGGCAGTGAATGTTAAATGCTTTAGTAAAAGTTTTAAAATTGTTTTTGCTCCAATGAAAATATTCATTTCAAATAATAGCTACTAAAATACTAATTAATTAATTAATTAATTAATTGATCTAAAAGAAGAGATTTTCCTCTTATCAATCGACTTGTTATGCTGACGTAGGAACGTGTGCCAGAATTTGTGAAAAAAAAACAAAACATCCAAGTAGCCACGAAGAAATTGATATACAACTCCAATTCCAATACGGCCACAGGAAGTTTCATTAGAAAGTCATAAATTGTGTTTCACTTCATCAGACCGCACCCACCCACTTTCGAGGCGATGCGCGCCGATTAAGGCGATTGGGGCCTCGATGCCGCCACGTGCTTCCTAAGCGGCCTCCCGGGGCCGAAAGCGATCGGATTCCAGCGCTTCAAATATAATCTGTGAACGTCGCTCTCCCCACCACCTGACTGACCTCCTGGCTGAACGAAGACGTTCGCGATTCCAGCTATCGTTCGTTGACTCTTTCCTAGCCAGCCGATTCCAGCTACGCGCAGTGGCCATTATTAGTGGCCGCTACGCTACGCAAAACCGGTGTGTGTTTGTTAAGCGCAAATCGGCACGCATTGGTGCGCCCGACTGCGCTGGTGCGGCGTGTGGAAATCTTGTCGCGGCCAATGTCCTTTTTCACCTAATTGTATGACGTGCCGTGTGGAAAGCATACCAATAGTGTCGTGGAGGCGTGTGTGGCGTACACGCGATTCCACCATTTTGCTTTTGCAGCCTGCTTTTACAACAAGCTCCAATGGGTGTTGGTTTTCATTGGCGATCTTGCTGGGAGAGGTGCACAGCAATCAATCTTTGCAAAAAGTACCATCTGAATGATCGAAATCAAAGGTACAACTAAAAGAAAATTCGACCAATGGCTAACATTCCTATCGTATGCAACAACAGGTCAATTCCTCCATACATGAATTTCTTTTTCTATTGCCCCAATCGAATCATATTTTGAGTTGGATTCAAAATGTCTAAAATTAAGCAACTTGCTATCAATTTTCTTTCACTTACATCTTAAACATATTCTTAAACTCAAGCTGTTATATACATTGGGAAACTGGCCATTTTAATAAACTCATATGTTGATATTGGGTAGAAAACTAGACGTTAGTATGTCTTGCAATTTGGACTTCATTTGATGGGTATTGTCGTTCATTTTCTTCACTGAAACAGTGGTATTCTGTAGCACCATCTGAAGTTTAAGAAGGCAAGGATCATCTTCTAGGAATACAAAAAGTTCTCCATGGCCCGATGGAACTTACCTGAGATTTCATCAAAAAATTGTCCGTCTCATTGAGTTGCTTGGAGACGGAAATCACCGTGGTGTGGATAAATTCGTTCAACATCGATATACACCGTTCATCTACAAGATCATGACGGAGTAAATAAATGAAGGAGTTAGTAAATCTTCTACCTTTCCGGTCACGACATGCAATTTCCCCATTTCTTACTCATCGCTCGTCTCACATGCAGTCTTTGGAGCTCCTCGTCGGATGCTGCCGCGACGGACGATGATTCAACGGCTTCCCGGGCCAATGTGTACGATGGAGACATTGGTGGTTCATTGCCAGCATAGCTCGGCGATATGTGGGTTATTCCTTTTTCAACTGAGATTACCTTTTGGGAGCAAACAAAAAAAAAATCACTCGATTAGCGGTCACGTTTTACAACCTTACCCAGCCACACAACTTTCACTCTCCGCGGTGGGTTTTTCTTGTTTCGTGCGCCCCCACTTACCTCCGCTTCGTCATCGTCCGTTTCCGATGCCTCACCGGCAACAATGTTTGGTGATCTTGTTTCCATTTCAGTGCGAGAAAATCCGGGAATGCAACTGCGGGAATGTAGGCATAAATGGTTCGCAGTGAACTTTTCGTTGCGCGATTTGTTTACAAACAACCGTTCTGTCTTTGACGTTCTTTCTGGCTCCGCTAACTGTCAAGCCAGCGCTGGCAGAACGTTTGTCAGTTTGTTACAGAATTTAAAATAATTTTCCAGCAGGAAATCGTAATCTACATAATACGTTCTAGAGAGAGGATATTGTTTCTAAGGAAACTCTACAACACGTAAAAGAAATAAGAAACAGCTTCTTTATTGAAAGATTCTTTCAAACTTTTGATAGAATCAATACATGTCCACAGCAACGATCACAGACTCCATGAACTCAAAAACCAAGAAGGCGTGATAATTTGACGAATAATTTTACGGCCGGGCATTCAAAAGCATTTCCTTTTATATCGTGGTCTATTTTTATTGCATTTGTGAATTTCATACAAAGAAATATAGTTCTGTTCTAAGTCACAGTGGTAATAAATATGTACTAACGGTAGACGATGTTCGAATCCGGCAACATTTTCAAGCGGACAGAGCGCGGCAGGACTTAATACTGAGGCGGTTGATGAGGATACTGCTGGCCCATCATGTTATTCTGGTTCGGCATTTGACGCTGCAATTGCGCGACCAGGTTCGGCGTCTGCTGCGTGCTCATACCTTGGCCTTGGTTTTGCATCATGCCTTGGGCGTTCCCTCCTTGTCCCATTCCTGCGAAAGCGAAAAGACGCATAAACATGCAGCGTTTAGTACATGGCTGCTGCTGTTCTGTACAAGCGACATACTTTGATCACATTGGATACTTACCAGCCTGCTGTTGTTGCTGTTGCATCATCAACCGGAGTCGCTGCTGCTGGAATTGTTGCTGAGTCTGCGGGATGTTTCCTCCGACACCCGGTTTTCCACCCTGGCGCGGGTAAGGTGGAACCGCACCCTGATTAACGCCCATGTTGCCCATCGTCACATTGGGTGCGTGCTGTCCATACTGGCCCCGACCGGCAGCCATTGCAGCCCGCTGTTGTGCCAAGAACTCGGCTTGTGTGTTACGCTGCTGTTGGGCCATCTGGTTGAAGTTGCCCATCATCGCGCCTCCCTGACCACCCTGCTGGCCCATGCCTTGATTTCCGTAGCTGGGATAGTTTTGGTTAACGTTCTGGTACGGCACGTTCTGTCCCTGGAACATGGCGCCCTGCATGTTACCACCGGCCTGCTGCATATTCTGCATGCCCATGCCCGGATTATTCATCGCCGGATTTCCCATGCCGCCTGCGTTGCCCATTCCACTGTTACCACCCATGCCCCCCTGGCCACCACCCATCGCTGACGTGCCTATTCCGGTGTTACCCATTGCTGCGTTGACCATACCACCAGCCGCCACCATGCCTCCTCCGCTGTTCATCGCACCACCAGCACCACCCATTCCTCCCGTTCCACCTCCCATTCCGCTGCCAGCTCCGATACCGCCGCCCGCTCCCATACCCTGGCCAACCATGGCCGGATTTTGCTGCGGATTGAGCATGCCCCCCTGTATCATGCTGCCACCGGATTGTCCCATCAGCGAACCGCCCGCCGAGCCCATCATGGCTGCCGCGTTCTGGTTCATAATACCGGCGCCGCCCGCCTGCACCTGACCGCCCTGTTGCGCTCCGATCATTCCACCAGCGTTCATCGCCTGTCCGCCCATCACCGGGCCACCGGCACCCGCTCCAATACCCGCACTTCCACCAGCCATCGCCGGATTCATCGGACCCATACCGACCTGGTTACCCCCGATTCCGGGATTACCAGGAAGGCCTGGCCGCAGCGGACCACGCATAAACTGTGGCTGGGGATTACGCTGCGGTTGCGGCTGCGTCATAAAGTTCCCCGGGTGTCCCGGATTCATTGAACGCTTTGAAAGCATTTGCGTCAGCGCTTGCTTGGAGCTGTTCAGCTGTGGTCGATCGAAACGATTCACTGGAACGATGAAATGGAAATTAATTCAATACTTAGGTCAACTTAAGAAGGTCTCTTTTGAGTATTTCAAAGAGAGTTTACACTTACTTGCTGCCTGACCCATTCCAGGGTAGAACATCTGCTGTTGTTGCTGCTGCATTTGTACCTGCTGTTGTTGTTGTTGTTGCGGGCCAGCTTGTGGTCCCTGCTGAGGTCCCTGTCCCGGTTGCGCCTGCAACGGTGCCTGCTGAGCCTGTTGCTGCGCAGCCTGTTGCTGGGGTTGCTGCTGCTGTTGCTGTTGTTGAGGCTGTTGCTGCGCTTGTTGTTGCTGCTGTGCAGCCTGTTGCTGCTGCTGTTGCTGCTGATGTTGCTGTTGCTGCAGAGAATTGTATCCACCCCATTGCTGGTTCGTTCCTTGCTGTTGTTGGGCCATCTGTGCCATCGTGTTCACGTTGCCGACAAATCCCATGTTTGGGTTCGGTTGCGATTGCTGCTGCTGCTGTTGTTGTTGCTGAACCTGAGTTTGCTGTTGCTGCTGAGGTTGTTGAGGTTGTTGCTGTGCTTGCTGTTGCTGCTGCTGCTGTTGCTGCTGTTGCTGCTGCGGGTTGAGCATTCCACCACCCATTCCTGGACCTAAACCTCCTCCCACCATGCCCGGCTGCATTCCACCGATGTTCGGCTGACCCACCATTTGACCGGCGTTCTGTTGCGAGTACTGTTGCTGCAGGTGCTGCTGGGCCATCGGGTTCATTTGGCCACCCATCTGCATTCCGCCCATGTTGCTGTTCTGTAGCTGCTGTAGCGTTTGCTGCGGAGTCATGCCAACTTGCTGCTGTTGTGCCTGTTGTTGCTGAAGCCCCGGCTGCTGTTGTTGTTGTTGTTGCATGTTTGGTTGCTGTTGGTGCTGTTGCTGCTGTTGTTGCATGAGAAGATTCTGTTGCTGTTGTTGCAGCTGTTGTTGCAATTGCTGTTGCTGTAGATGCTGTTGCTGCTGTTGTTGCTGCTGTTGCTGTTGCTGTAGGTGCAGCTGTTGTTGTTGCAAATGCTGTTGCTGTTGCTGTTGCTGCTGGAGCGTCTGCGGTTGTTGCTGTTGCTGCTGTGGTTGTTGCTGCGAAGCCATCTGCTGCATTTGCTGAGGACCACCTCCAGCGCCTTGGCCAACCATGTTGGCCGGCAGGACCGGTTGCTGAGGTTGGTTCTGCTGCGCCTGACTGGCAGCGGTTGCTTTCGGTTTGCGTTTTCCCCGGCCCGGCTTCTTCTTCGAGCCGGTACTGGGTGCCGGTGATTGATCGGACGAGGGCGTATCTGCCTTCATTTCGTCCTTTATTTTGTCCGGCAGTGGATCAACCTCTTCCGGAGGTAGTGGCAATGGTTCGTAGTAGTAGCTGCTTGGCTTGAAAAGGCTATGTGTGTGGTACTTCAGCAAACGATGTGTTTCCTCGTACGCTAGCGGTTTGCGCTCAATTTTCACCGCTCCAAACCAGGCCCAGGAGAGGGGGGCGGGATTCTTGTGCCCTTCCAATAAATCCCAAACACTTACACGCTGTTTGTCGCCCAACCGAAGACCCTACGAGAAAAGAACCACACCAATCGATAAGCTGACGAACAAGAATCAAGAATCAACCTTCCGATAATACATACATTTTTCTTTTCGATACTATCGATGCTTATCTTGTTGCCCTTCGCATCCGTCGACGAACCAGCCGAGTCGCAGGTGATCACCTCACACGTCTGCTTGGCCAGGGGAAGCAGCTGGCGGACGTACTTAATCGATGGACCGTTCCTGTCACCCAGCTCCTTGCGCAGCTTCTTCATAAGATTGGTGTACAACTTTTTGTTCTCATCGCGCTCCGTCTGGCTGTCGCTGACCAGCGTCGAGTGGATCAGTGTGGCCAGCATGTCCAGTGTGGTGGTAAACAATTCCCTACAATCGCAGAAAAGGAAAGACACATTATAAAAGCCCGCGCTTTTCTTCTTTTGAATTCGTTTCGTACGAGTTGTTGCTCAGATCGATTACGCCTTGGCTGATGAGTTGAGCGAAGAGGATGGCCCAGTCAGTCGTAGAGGTGGCATTCTTCATAATAGCGTCGAACAGACCACCGACCAGCGAGTAGCGCAGCTGGAGGGCGTCTAACATCTTTTCGAACCCGCACGGATCCTCGATACCGCCGACCATTTCGAGCTGTTGGTAGAAATCCAAGAAATAAATATTGTTCTCTACACGGCACCGTTTTAAAAATTGTAGCCTTACACTTTGATCTCGATTCTGCAAAAATTGAGACAGCTGGGAGTAGAGCGATTGGAGCAATCCCTCCTTCTGCTCATCCTGACCCTTCAAGCAGGTCAACACCAACCCCAGGAACGGTTGATGGTTCAACTGAGCCGACTGTTTGCTCCCGAAGGTGCTTCCATTCGAACTGACCGAGCTGTTGCTGTTCGCACCGTGGCTGTGGCTGTTGTTATTGCTGCTACTATTGCCTCCGTTTCCGTCCTTGTTCTTGCTAAACATGCTCGTGCTCTCCAGCACCTGCCCGGACACCTTCAGTATGCGGCCCTGGACGGCGCTCGGTAGCTTGGAAACCAGCGGGGCCACCAACCACGTGGAGGGTTTTACCTTCTCCTGCTTCACGTCCGTCGCGCTGCTCAGACAGAACTCGTTCACGCGGAACACGTCGATCGCTGCCCGCGCCACCATGTCGAGCCAGTTCGACAGTTCCGGCGAGCTGCAGTTCGTTTGCTTGAACATCAACTGAAGATCGAGCCAGGAGATACGCAGCGACCATTGCTCGAGGTTCTCCAGTATGCGGACGATGATCGCTTTCTGATCCAGCTCGGCGATCAGGTTGGACTCGTGCTCGGGATAGCAGATCATGTGCAGCAACCGTTGGGCTTGCTTGGCCGTCAGCAGATTATCGATCAGCATGCCCTGTTGGCACAGTTCTTCCGCGTTTTGCAAACAACGTTCGAGAACCCATTCCTGTTCGAGTTTATAGAGAAAACGGGAAAAGTATCATAAGCAATTGCATTGAACTCTACCAAACAAAGGCGTTCAATTTACCTGGGAGCAAATCTGTCGCAGGACATGTTGTGCAAAGTCTGATAAGCTAGTTGCATTTTCCTGGTTGAGATGGGAATTCTGCTGCCTGTTGAGTGCGAGTAACAACAATTAGAAATATTTTTCGCATAAACTCGGTGCAACTTCCTTAAAGTGTGTAGGGTGAGATAGGGAATGCGATAAGGATGCAAACCAACCAGCAAGTGAAAGGAAGATAACAAAAACAACCAATACAGTGAAATAGAAACACATAACGTAAACAAAACTCCCATTCGGAAAACAAAACCCAACACATAAAGTGACTGAAAGTATCCACGCATATAAAATTCATGATGTTTTCAGAAGTGATGAGAAACGGGACATCCTTTACCGTGGACTCCAGAATACTTACATCGCGATAGCGAAAAGGATCAATGAACTAGAGACATTTAAATGTGTAGCATAATGCACGTGCACTTGACTATTAGCAATGTATATATGTCTATATAAATATATTAGCACATTCATTTACCCTTATAGCCTAACCGTTCTGGACAATCTACGGAAGTTAACAAACGGCACACAGTTCTTTTTTTTTTTTTGATCGCACAAATTGTATGATATAAACAACAGGCTTGCGTATGCGAATCTAATTGTGCTTGATTTACATCAAACCCAAAAAGTATCAAAATAGAACAGACAATTCCCGACAATTACGGTGCCAGAGGAAAACCAACCGAACGTTACCGATTCCATTGAAATGCACCGTTAAAGCAGAGCGTAACACATTGGGTGTTCAGTCCGGAGACGATACGATAGACGATATACCAATCAAGCCTGTCTACGAACTTCTCAGCCAATGTGTTATTATCTGGCAGTAGAGCATCATGCCTGCTTGGAAGTGACCGAATTTTCCTTCCGACAAAAGTTATTCCCGTGTTCAACCCCGGTGAGGGACACATTTAAAATGATAACACGATAAGCATGAGCGATAAACAAATTAAAGGTAGGAGTATAATAATGGTGTAACAGTAATAAGATTAATTGAAAAACAAACGAACTCAAACGGCAAATCATTCGCACACCTGCTAGAGTATAATCGAGCGGAGGCGCTTGGGGAGAGTTCCCCCATTTCGATCATCCTAAATCAGGAACCAAGAAAAACAAGAAAAAATCGTTTAATCAACACAATGTGTATACCGAACAGATAAACAATGAGAAAGCAACGAATGTCGCACTCCGTTGTCCGACCATCATTCGACCATCGAGAGTTCCTGATTTCATTTGTTTTGTTTTTCGGTCAACTGAAATACGATCTCAGATTTGGCTGCGAATAGAGGGGCGATTACTTACGAAACATCCAGCATCGATTCGTCCGCGTTGCCCAACACGGACAGGTCGCTGGTGCCCAGGATATGGCTCAGGTCACCCGATCCGGCCATACTCTTCGGTGTGCTGCCGGGGTGTACGGGTGTGTTCAGGCCGCTCCGCTTGCCCGTGCCGAAGATGGACGAAACCTTGTGCGCCGTCGCATCGCCCACCACGAGGATACCCTTCAGCACGGCCAGCACGGGTGCCACGCCAATGTTCTTGTGTGCCGCCGCAAGCAAGTGCCGATCGCAGCTCAGCTTGATGTTGTGCGCATTTCCAACCGTGATCGGGTTCGGCGACGTGCTGACCGAGTACAGCCCGGGCTGGGGGCATTCGATGGTTTTGAATAGGCGCAGCAGCAGATGGCAGGAGAGCCGTGCGCCAGCTTCAATTTCCGGAGTCGTTTCCCCTCGGCCCTTGCAGGCTTGCACCAACGAGGGGAGGGCCACGTGAGCGACGAAATTTTCCAGAGAAAAGCAATGCCGTGCCACCAAGATGCTGGTGAACACGGAGAGTGCGTTGTGGATGTTGGTATTCTGCACGTCCACCTGGCTCAGCACGTCCACGTAGTAGCCGGCGTCCCGATTGGAGCCGCACAGGGCGATCAGTACTCCGAGCCACTCGGTGCTGAGCGAATTGCAGCATGCCGTCAGTTCCGCGCACATCGCCGCGATATCGTTCAGGCAGTCATTATCAATGTCGCGCGTGACAGCAACGACCGCGTTGCACACGAAGCTGTACCGGTTCGAGGCGGACTCGTTGAGCTGGCGGGCCCAAGTGTTCTCGATCTTACCGCCTCGCCGCGGGTTCGTTATGATGTCGATCATGAACTGCGGGTTGTACGTATGCGCCGACGGACTCGGCTGGAGCGGGGTGTAGAGAGCTTGTTTGATCTTCGGGTAGGCATTGTGGAACGGTTCCTGTTGCGGTCGCGACTTGAGCGACGAACAGGCGGAGTAGAGATCGTACAGGTACGCGAGGATGCACCGTTCGGCGGAGCTGCAATCGCTCGGGTTGCTCACATGCTTCACGATCCGACAAAGCCCTTCGAAGATGGCCGTCGTTTGTTCCTGCGAAAGCAGCAGACAGCAGTGGTAACGCCGCAGCACACCCACCACGTACAGACTGAGCGAGGTCGTATAGCTTCGGACCAGCGCCGCCGAACTCTTTCCATTCAGCTGCTGTTCCACCTCGGGCAGTTCGCGCAGAATCTGAATGCACGTGTCAATCAACCCGTAGATGTTAAACGCCGACTCCATCAGATCGAACAGGAACGCCACGTGCTCCTGCACCGGCAGATAGTTGCTGTTACCGATGGCAAACGCGTTCAGCATTTCCTGCACCTGCACCGCGCACTGCCACGTGACGACGTGCTGATCAAAGTAAGACATCGCCTGGCACTTGTTCGAGGTGGCCTCGAAGTTGAACTCGCTGCGGGAATGCTTCTTCACTTTGCCACCCTCGGCGACGTCGATGCTGAACTTTTTCGAAAACAGCTTGCAGATCTCCTTTGACATCTTCTTGACCGCGTGCTTCTTCTCGTCGCGCTCTTTACCGACACCGTACAGGAGAATGTACCGCTGGTTGCAGTCGTGCTGCGAGATCGGATCATCCTGGCACAGTGGGAAGTGCTCGGTGTATAGAAAATGACGACTGGATGATTCCGCCTTACCCAGGCCAGCCCTAAGAGAATAAAAACCACAGGAATCAGACAAACTGAACATTAAAATCAACAAATAACATGATACTTACACCGACGGTGTCGCCTGTTCCGGATCTTTTGGACTATCAGGTGCGTCCATGGAGTTCTGCTGATCCTCTTTGATGTGCTGCAGCAGCTTATCGAGATCATCGTCCACGTTCGAGTCGTCCAGATCCTCCAGCTTCGCCTTAAAGTCCGTCTGCAGCACGTCTTCGTCCATCCCGGTCGCGTTGTGTGGCGACGAGGTTGTGGTAGGTTTGTTTGAAATCGGACCCGTTCCCAACCCTGCATTGCAAATACCCTGACTATCGAGCGAAAGCATACCGCCAGCGCCCGTTAGCAAATCCCCCCGGGATATCAAGCAACACATATACGCATCGTGGGAAAACACATCGTGCCGGATCAGTTCGCTGAACAGATGGACGAGATTCGTGAACTGCGATTTGTTCTGAGTCCCTCCACTTTCCTCCAACACAGGTGCGTCGTTGTCGAGGAAGTTCATCAGGATGTGCTGAAACACGGGCTGACCGCCGTTAAGCCCACTGCCGGACAGCACGGAATCTTTATCATCCGAGTTGTTCAGGTTGTTGCTGTAGCTGTCGTTTTCGAGCGCAGTAAGCACTTCGTTCTGCCGTTTGTCCAGTAACCAGGCAACCACCATTGCACGATGTTCTCCCCAGCGTTGCCAGGAAACGGCCCATTCGCACAAGATCTTTACAATGGAGGCGTCTTGTTCAACGTTCTGCAAGTAAACGAGAAAAATACGTTTGAAAACACGTGATTATCGGCGAGGTTTATCGAAAAGGACTTACATATTCAAACTGTTTCGTAGCAGCATCCTTTCCATCGGTTGCTCCCGGCTGTTGGCCACTGCTCTGCATCCCCTTCCCCATGCCACCATTGGAAACACTTTCCGACGGTTTGATCGGTTGCACTTGGAACGGAGGGAAAATCTTCGAGTACAGTGAATCGAGCGAGTTGTTCGAGTCCATGCGATCGAAGCAGTGTCCGTCGAGTGCGTCCAGGGTGGCCAATATTTTGAGACTGGCGTTGCCCGCCGCCGTCTGCCACTTGTCGATGCACCAGCGCGATTCGGCGTGGCGTGATCGAACTTTGATGCTTTCCTCCGCCTCGAACAACTGTCGCCGGATGTCTTCGTTCGATTTTTCGTACCGCTCGGGCATTGGCAGCGCAGACGGCGCAACCGGTAGGTGATCCAACGGGCTTCCGGAAAGGACGGAAGAGGAACGTGTTTCGCCAACCCCACACCAGACCAGCGCAGTCGGGCATTCGAGTGTAATCACCTGCAGAATTGTGGATAGCTGCAACATCACGTCCCTGTGATGTGAACAGTGAAGGTATTCGGTGAAAATCATTTCAAATGGATTCGCCTTCGTCGGTTTCGTATCCCCTAGGGCAGGAGTTACACCCACGGCACCATCCTTGGAAGGTTTCTCGAGCGTTTTATCCTTTCCTTCCTGCATATCCATCGATGTTTTCCCGCCCGGTTCAGCGTCTGGTGCAGCAAGGTTAATGTTATGGCTTTCCGCCATCTGATTGATCAGTTGGGCCAACTTCTTTGCAACGGCGTACGCTAACCGACGGCAGAATCGCTCCGATTGGACAAAATCGTGCAGATACTGCATAGACAACGGAAGGTATATCCGTAGCAGACCGTCGTCCGCGTTGGGGGAGGACTTCATTTTCTCGAGCAAATCAATGATCCAATTGAGAAACTCCTGTTTGTCCAACAGACCTTCCTCATACATGTACTTGCAAAGCTGTGTGGAATAGTTCCACTGCTTTTGTGCTATTCTTTGCTCTTCCTGGGGCGATAACGGAGGCGGTTGCTGTTGCTGCTGTGGATGCATGGAACCCACACCTGTGTTACCACCCGCTGGACTGTGCATACTTCCGGCCGGGCTGGATAAGGGCGGTGGAATGGTGGATGGGTTTGCACCTCCGGCACTCGAACTCATGCCGAGCGTATTGCTCGCACCGGTCATGCCTCCACTGGCACCCGATCCACCGGACGACGGTTTCTCCTGCAGCGGCCCTTGATGGTAGTGTTCGTGCAGCTTCGGTACGAGGTCTTTCATAAATTTGATCATCGTACCCGTCCACTCGGTCGCCGGATCGGGCATTTGACGCTTTTTTATCTTCGCCTCGGACACCGCCACGGTGTAGGCCGAGCTGAGCTTAATAAACCAAGCAGCCCGCTGCATCGTGACCTGGTTCTCGCACAGCATTGCAAAGATCTCCTCCTTCTTGTTGAATGATGGAGCCTTCTTCGCCAAGCTGCTCAGCGGTTTCGTACCGGCCAGATCCTTGAACCAGGTGTCCAGTGTCGTCTTGTTCCGGGCGGTCACGGGCCAAAAGTTATCCTTCGGGTTGATCTGTTGCTTTTTGCGGCCGGAATCGGGCAGCGTCATCAGTTCTTCCTTCTTCGCCAGGATGGCGTTGAAATAGGCACCGACTTTACTCGCTGATACGTTGCAGTTGCGAGCCGTACCGAATTCTTCCGATAGCTTGTGCTCCGTAGCGAAGCCATGTTTGACGTGTGTGGAAGTAAGTTCGTCCTCCCGTTGCTTGGCTTCCTGCGGATACACATCCGGTGGCCCCAAACGGGGCCGCTTCAACGGTCGCATGTTCATTTTCTTCGAGGTTTGCTGCTCACTGGATGGAATAACCTATCTAGGAAAGCTTGCTCCACCCTATCAGCACGCCCAGAGACCAAAACGAACGGAGCAGTCCGGGGCAACTAACATTTTCTAAACAACCCTCATAGAGAGTTGCGTTTCACACAGTTTCTAGCGATCACTTTACGGGAAACTGTTTCCTCAACGGAAAACACACCTTTTTCACGGTTGTAAGGGGTTTTACGCGTTAAAACAAGCGAAAAAGTGAATCAAATTTCACACAATCCCTTGAGGAAATTAGAAAACAAAATATGGCTGCCGGATAGTTGACAGCACAGTCACTCACGCTCGGGCAGGCGTTACACTACGTTACGATAAGAGTTGTTTACGAATAGGTAGGGATTATGTTGGAATATGTTTTGCTACGATAGCATACTAACCTACGGGAAACTGCAAAAAAATCGTAATAATTCATAAAATTTCCATCATTCGATTGTTTAAAGATTTTCATTTTTTATTTCAGATTACTATTGCTGCCCTAGTATATAAAAACATATACTGGTTCGGTTGATTCAACCACATGTAGGTACACAAAATTAAGAAAAAAATAATTAACTTTTACAGTCTCTGTACCGCTTTTTTTAGAAAATTCTTCTCCTCCTCCCCTTTGTTGTTACCCCTCCCAAACTACATGATTTCGTGAGTGAATTTTTGTAAACAAATCACCCATACCAACTCAGCTCAACGCAAAACATAAACAAACACACATTCAGAGCGTTGTTATGATGGATTTAAAAATTTATTTCACTATCAATGGTTAAAAGATACACAAAGTTTGTTGATACTTTCTCGTTCGTCCTACTTTCCATCCGCAAAACCTTGCCAATCGGACGCCTCTGACTCTTCGTCGTCCTTTTCCACGCCAATGCAGTGTATACCGTTGCGGAGCATTGGCGTGCCTTTGCCCTTACCGAGGACCCGGGCAACAAGTATCAATTCAAGCTTCCTCGCCGGCTCTTCCTTTCCACATAAATGCAGACATTCTTTCAGTAGCTTTTCCTTGTGCGCCAGGAACTCGATTGTGACGGAAAAGTGTTCGACTCCCTTCACGTCCACGGTTCGGGATGAAAACTCCAGTAGTTTGCAATTAACGCACGGAACGTGTGTATCCTGAACCACAAATGCACTGTTGCTGCCAACCTCGAAACCCGCATTTTTGACCACTTGTGCCGGAACACTGAGCTCGATGCGATACCGATGTTTTATCTGCAGAAAGCCCAGGTGTACCGTCAGCGACGTTCCTTCGGGGGCTATTTGGTAGATAATGCTGTTATCATGCAACCCGTCATTTATCACCGTTTGGTCAAAGTGAACGTGATGCGGCGAGTCCACCATTCTTTTTTAAGCTGCAAATTAGATACGATAGAATCAGCAAATAACACGTGATGGACAGCCCTTCCAAACGTGAAATGCTTATTGATGTGGTCCGCTACGCCGCTACCTTTGAAACTGAGCTCACTGATAAATTTCGAAATCTCTTTCCGGTGTGAAATGCTGCTCCACTAGCGTCAATTTGTACTTGTAACAGATATACCGACCTCGTTTCCTTTTACAATGTGGCTATTTTAAGAAAAAGTTTTCTCATCTCTTCGCCTTTGGCGGGATGCTGTAGCGTACCGATCGGCGTGCGTAGCGAACTGTTTTGTTGACTATCGAACCGAAGACTGAAAAGCGCGAAGAACATCCCCCCGGAACCGAATGTTGAGTAAAATGGAATGAAAAAAGGATGGAAAGTACGATTACTGCTGTTCAATTTGGCCGTTGTTCGGTAGCAACTAAAATGTAAACAAATGATAATTTTCGGCCATCAAAACTTACCTCGGGTAAAAACATTTATTCTAGCTAAAATAGAACAAATAGTCGGTGGTTATGCCTAAAATACCTATGGCATGTGTGTAAATCCAAGAAAAGTTCATCGAGATTTGAAGAAGGAAAAATTTGGCGCCAATTGGATGGGGAGATGGGGTCAATCGCCAAAAGACTAATCCATTCCATTGGTCCACCAGTTTTTCAGTGTGATACCTTAAAGTGATAAATTTCTTATCTTAATCGTTAATTGAATAATTAATCGAAAATCAAAGTTTACATGAAACGCAAAAATTCAATAGCAAAAGCTAGAAGCGTTACAAAACGCTTCATTGTAACGGTTCCCTTGTCAGCATGGTTTTTGGTAAACGAGGATTCTTTTCTTTTGCTAAAATTACTCCAAACCACACGATTTTACATGTTTACAGTTTGAGGTTCATCCAAATCTCACTAAACATTAAAAAGACAATTCATATTTTACCAAATTTAAAGCGATTTCGACGAGTACCAAAATAGTGCATGTAAACTCCGGTCGCTGATGTGTCAAAGGCAAAAATGTGGTGACAAACGAAAAATCGTTCGTAGTCGGAAAATCGAAATCGTCACAGAAGGACTCGTGAACGATGGCGAGCGGAATAATTCCTACTTTAGCACGTAAGTACTACCTGAATGTGATGTCGGCGTGTCTCGGATGTAAGACCACATGTGTATATTGTGGTGGTTTTACGGTGGCAGCGAAATTATTCGCATTGTCTGGCATCTTCTGGCAAACATGCTTTCATCAGATTCCGACTGCTGTGTTGACGTCACACACATTCCCTTGCACACCTTGTTGATACTTTGTATTTTCGTGATCCTGTACCTCCGTAGTTCGGTCCTCGAAAGGAGTCGAAGTGTGGAAGCCCGAACAGCAACAACAGCAGCTCGAGTTTATTCCGGTGTCAGGATTTACCCCCGACCAGAGTAAATCTTGCCGCGCTATTGTTTATAGTCCGAATGGGCGATTTCTGGCCTGGGCCAACGGTTCCACCGTGCAGTTGTGCCGGGTGTCGGAGAATTGGAAGAACATCGCCTCGCTGCCTCGTCCTAAGGCGTGCTATCTGCAGTTCTCTCCGTGCAGCACCTACCTTATGACATGGGAGGTGTACACCGAGAACCCGAAGGAGACGCCGAAGGAAAAGCCGAACCTGTTCATCTATCGGGCGGAGACGGGTGAGGAAGTGTTTTCCATCATCCAGAAGCGCCACCAGGACTGGCAAATGCACTGGAGTAGCGATGAAAGCATAGCAGCTCTGTTGGTCGGCGGAGAGGTGCTATTCTACGACCACAGTCCGACTGGGCCCGGTTTCAAGCAGGTGGTGAAACGCTTCGGGGGCCTACGGAACGGAGGCGTTTCAGTGGCTCCCGGACCGTCGCCACCGCATATCGGTGTGTACATTCCGGGCACGAAGGGTGCTCCGTCGATGTGCCGGTTGTTCAAGTATCCGAATCTGGAGATGAACCAACCAGTTGCATCAAAGAGTTTCTTTCAGGTAAGTAGGACAACAAAGTTCCTCTCATCCTTGCCAAACCGGGCTAAACTCTTACATTTCTTCCGTAGGCTGACAAGGTGGACATGATGTGGAATCGCAAGGGCAACGGATTGATCCTAATGACGAGCACGGATGTCGATGCTTCTGGAGTTTCGTACTACGGCAAGCAGGCGCTCCATTACATGACTCCAAAAGGCGATTCGTGTGCGATCCAGTTGAACGCCGAGGGTCCAATCCATGATGTCGCATGGAGCCCGAAGTCGAGCGAGTTTTGCATCGTGTACGGATTTATGCCTGCCCGAGCCACACTTTTCAACCTGAAGTGTGACGTTGTGTACGAGTTCGAGCCCGGCAACCGAAATGCGATCTATTTCAACGATTTTGGCAACTTGGTCGTATTTGGTGGCTTCGGCAATCTGCCGGGTTACATTGAAACGTGGGATTTAGTTCGCCGGAAGAAGCTTACAAGCTTCAAGGCGCCCGATACGACCCTGCTCGAGTGGAGCCCGGCAGGCGATAAGTTTATGACGGCCACCACCGCTCCGCGTCTCCGTATGTCGAACGGATTCAAGGTTTGGCACTACTCCGGTGCCCTGCTTGGCGAGTACAATTGGGCCGGCGAGCTATTGGAAGTGGTTTGGCAAAAGTACGAGCCAGGGACGTTCCCCGAGGTCACCATTTCCGACAAAAAGGTAACTGGGATTGTGTCCACCACACCAGTGGCCAGCAAACAAAAGTACGTGCCACCGGGTGCGAGGAACAGTATCGTTGTGACGAGCAGCGGCCAAACGATTGACTTGAGACCACCGATTCCGGGACTCCCGCCCGGATACCGTTCGGCTACGCAGATCAAGAACAACAAGAAAAAGGAAAAGAAAAGCAAACCAGCTGATGGTGCTGAGAATGGAACGACCGGCCAGGGGAAGGATCCTGCTGAGACGAAACCACCTCAGGCGCAGAAAAAAAAGGCTCCAAAAGCAGCGCCTAAAAAAGAGAGTACTGATGGCGATGTCGCCAATGGAAATGCTAAATCATCGGCAGCAGCAGTCAACGTGACAAAAGATCAGGAGCAAAACGACTCGACCACTCCGGGCGAGCCGAAACCGAAGCCATCCCTTACCGGGGATCCGGAGAAGGATAAGAAGATTCGAGCCATCAACAAGAAGTTGAAGGACATTAAGCTGCTGAAGGAGAAGCACGAGCGCGGGGAAAAACTCGTCGCCACGCAGCTCACTAAAATGAACTCCGAGGAACAGTTGACGAAGGAATTGAGTGCTCTCAAGGTGGGGGCCGCCTAAGCCTGGCAAAAGTCTTGACTTCCATCTCTCTCGCTGCCATCCTGTGCACAGACGCACACTGCAACCCCTTACCTTGGGTGGTTTCTCTTGGTGTACAGATTAAAAACCTTTCAAACCTGGGCAATGGGCAATGAGTTTGCTACCAGGAAATGGAACAGCGGCGACAACATCGAACACACTACACTATTTTTGATACTTCAACGTATGAAACGGGAGGTGGTGTCCTTAAGCGTGAAATAAATATACTTTGCAGAAAACGTTAAAAACGTGCGCTTCGCTATTGCTAGGTAAAATAAGATTTTATTCCCATTTGGATTTTCGTTTTACGAACACCTCCTTACCGTCCTCCTGCACCGCAGTGTAATATCCCAATCCTTCGTACTTGGACCGCATGTAGGCAATGTATCCAAACGTGATGCCAAGGCAAACGAGCCCTATACTCATAACGACGACGTTCTGTTGGATGGAAAGGCCAGTTGAGTGGCACATGGTTAAACAATCCCACGCAGATCAGATGAATGTTTCCCGCTTACCGGTTTGGCGTACAGTTCAAAATTAATGGCCCGAAATACGTTTGTGGAACGCATTGATCGAATTCCGTCGCCGGGAGCCGGTTCCTTTGGTTTTTCACTCATCCTTATGCTATTGCACTATCTGTTATTTAATCAGCGCTGATGTAAACAAACCGATTTTGGGATAAAGTTTCACCTCTAACTTTAGTTTGAACGTTGTGGATCAGCAAATATGTTTCTCGTCGAGTTCACATCTATAACATCTTTAAGTATGCATTGTTAAGTATCGGACACTGGCTAAATTTGTACAAAAGTATTATTTGATTGTGGAACTACGGAATTTTTCTCGGGTATTTTTGCTTTTTGACTGAATTGATCGGAAATAAGCAATGCGTGCTTGAAAAGGTCGGGCCATCACAAGATTTGTCGTTTATCTTAAAAATGCCAAGTGTGACGTTTTGAACCCGTCGCTCGAATCGTCAGTTTTTAAAACTACGTGAGAAGGGATGCCCAGTAAAAATACAATTGAAGTGATAAACAAAAGTGTATTTAAGTTAAAAACTATCTAGAATGTATCTACACTTACAGGTTTTTCACAATGTTGATTTCACAATCTTTTTTAACAATTCACTAGATATGTTGTGAATTGTTTTTTTAACAGCAATTGTTGACAATTGCTGAATGTTTTAACTCGGGTACGATTATTTCTGTGTTTTAAAGTCGAATCAAAAGGTTATTTGTTTTAGTAAGACCAATATTTGTTTTAGTAAGATAAATTTTCAAGGTGGCGTAATGTTTGGTTGTCATTTTGATTTACGTGCACCAACCTTTCGAAGCAAATGTTGCTTCATTCACGCAACCTTGATTCGCACGAAGTTTTCGATGTCCTCAGTTTTCCGTGTTGTGTTTGTCCGCATAGAAAGAAACTTCTTCGAAGCAGCGGCTGGCCAACAATACAATCATTTTCGAGCAATAGTAACGCGATTCGCTAGTAACATGCTGCACATTTAATTCGCCGCCATAAGTGTCCGTTTTGGATCTCGCGGATCGATTCCTGTCGAGGGAAATATGCCTTCAACCCTTCGCTCGTTCGTGATGTTTGTGAATGTAGAAAATTGCTAAATGTAGTACGTTTACGCGAAGAGTGGTCACCTGAAGACAGATTTAGTGTGGCTTTAGTTGCTTAGTGTTATTTTGTGTTTCTCCGTGCACGTTAAACAAATAAAAATGTCGACCAGCGAGATTGAAGAGTTCGTCAATGGAGCCCTCGTTTCTTGGGTAAGTGTCGGGTATGACGGTGTAGACATGTGAAGAAGAAAAAACCTTCGCCTACATTGACCTGCTTAGGAAAGCACGTTGGTTGCGGGCTGCTGCAAGCTTCTTGAGCTTCTCGCATAGATCACGACGAAAAAATTCGGTAAAAGCGTTGCATCTAATCAGGGCCTGATGAGAGCTGCAAACTACGATTCATTCGCACCGTTTGGCATGGGAATTTGGAATCCATTATTCGTGCGACAAATCGGGGTGGCTTCTTTGCATATTGTCTCAGATTGGCATGAGATTTTTCTTTCCTTTTTTTCGATGTTGAATTAATCACCTTCAAACCACTTTTGGAATCTTGCACATATTCCATGCCAAGCGACTGAAAACCGATCGAGCTAAATGCTCGTGCGTTGAATGTTTTCGCGTAGAGTGTTTCCATATTATAAATAGAGGCATTCATGTGTGAGAAAAAATGGAACAAACCACATCTCCAGCAGCAGCTGGGTAATGTCTTACCGACGAAAACCACTTCACGGTAACGCCTGCTATGCTCTCCGGGGTCTAGTGAATGGATTTTTTGAGATTTGTTCGACGACCATTTGTATCGATGGTGTTTGACCCTTTTTTCTCCGAATAATGCACCGAAGTGCCGAAATAGAAGACGAAGAAACACAAAAACCTCATGGAGGCGATGGAGGAGTATTAATTCATCTTGCGGTTTGTCGCGCTTTAAGGTCGATGCCATCATCCAACCGTGTGAATGGCGCATTTTTATCGGAATTACAATTTCCAATTTGATGTCGTAATGTGGGGGTATTTCATGTTTGAGCTTCGCGGACAGCCAACCGATGCATTTGAGCCGATGATGGTGTTTGTTTTGATGCCATTTCTTTTACATTTATTATATGCTATCAACTTGCAGATTGAGTCTTGCTTGCCGCGGCATGAAATCATTGCCGGATACGTGTCACTGCTCGATGGCACGTTGCTGCACAGTGTTTACCTCCAAATTGATCCCGAGCCGCAGCACCACCCCGCGAAGATACGGAACGTGGAGGGCATTTCGGCACTAGCCACGGCCCGCACGCGCAACTTCGATGCGATTGTGAAGAATCTGCGCAACCTGTACGACGAGGAGCTCGGCCAAACTATTCTCACATTGCCGGACTGTTCCGTGCTGGGCCACTCGTCCGAAACGCGGGCCGGTCTGGAGCAGATGAAGCTGCTCATAACGCTGCTACTCGGGGCCGCCGTGCAGTGTCCGAACAAGGAGATTTTCATCGCCCGCATCAAAGAGCTGGACGTGAACACGCAGCATGCGATCGTCGAGGTGATCAAACAGGTCACCGACAGCCAAACGCTCGTACTGACGCAGGAAGCACTCGAGCAACTGTCGCCAGAGCTGATGTGCAAGCACATTGTGCGATTGGTCAAAGAACGGGATCAGTACCACGGCAAATGGATGACGTCGCTGATTTCCGACAGCGAGCAGCAGGCTTTGGTGAACAGCTCCAGCTCGAAAAGCAGCCTCCACAATGCATCATCTGCTTCGACCAGCTCGGCCAATACGCCCTCCACCACCTCGGAGAACAATCATCTCGCAGTGGAGCTGGCCGACTACAAGTCTAAGCTGAGAAAACTACGCCAGGAGCTGGAGGAGAAATCGGAGCTTCTGATGGAAGTGAAGGAGGAGCTGGATCACAAGTGCAACCAGTATGAGAAGCTCCGGACCGAAAGTCAAGATTGGTACTCGGAATCTCGACGGGCCGCTGCGTACCGGGACGAGGTGGACGTGTTACGTGAGCGGTCCGAGCGTGCCGATCGGCTGGAGATTGAAGTACAAAAATTGCGTGAAAAGTTGTCCGACGCCGAATTCTACAAGACACGCGTCGAAGAGTTGAGGGAAGACAATCGCATGTTGCTCGAAACAAAGTATGTCGTGTCGTGGCTGGCTTAGATGACATTAAAGTAATGCAAATGTTAATTTTCTTTCGTTTTCAGAGAAATGCTTGAAGAACAGTTAACTCGATCACGCAAACGCAGTGATCAGGTTATGACACTCGAAGCGGAAATAATTAAATTCAAGCAGATGATGAACGACATGACCCTCGAGCGAGACGTGGACAAGAGCAAGCTGCAAGAGCTGCTAGAAGAAAACGTGCAACTCCAGCTGGCGACAAAGAACCTAATGGCCGGAAGCGATGCGAATGTCACGAACCAAGCTCTGTCGGACACCGATACCGAAGATCCGCCTTCAAATGATAACAGCCTATCGGAACAGTTGACCACGAATGCGCAGGTAAATGCCTTGGGAACGTCTCTAGGGTCACGACCTATTGTTAACAATGTATGTTTTCTTATTGCAGACACGTGCGCTGAAATTGGAGCTTGAAAATCGTAGATTGCTTGCCGCGTTGGATAGCCTCAAGGAAGCCTCCTTCCACGAGAACTCCAACAAAATCCTTGAGCTTGAAAAGGAGAAGAAAAAACTCTCCCTCCGGTTGGAACAAACGCAGGAAAATTGCAACAGGCTCGTGCAGCAAAACAGTGAGCTGGAGAACGTGTTTAAAAACGCGCTGGAGGAAAACAAAAAGTTGCAGGACGCGATCGATTCGAAGCAGCAAATGATCGATCGACAGACGCACGATCGGGAACTCGATCGGATCCGACACATCGACCTCGAGAAGCAGATTGAATCGCTCACGAAGGACAAGCAGCGTGTGCAGAACTTGTTCGAGAGCATCCAGCGGCGTACGATCGACCTGGAGCGTTCGATCGATTCGAAGAGCAAGGAAAGTGTGCAGCTTAACGAACGGCTCAAGCAGCTCGAAGATGTGCGCAAGGAGGTGTACGATCTGCGTGGCAAGTGCGCCACGGTGGAGCGGGAAAACGTTAACCTCAACAAGGAGCTGGTCAAGTACAAGGAGGTACTGGAGAAGTGCGAACACGATCTGGATACGGCCGGTGGCCAGCTGGATGCGAAGGACAAGGAAATCGAGCAGCTAACGAAGCGCGTAGAGGAAGGTTCGAGTGTGCTGGTGAAGCTGCAGGAACTGGAGAAGGAAAACCAGGAGCTGCTATCCCAGCAAAAGATGCACTCTGACACGATATCGACGCTACAGAAAGACCTCTACGACGGCACGATGGCGACGAAGAAGGTAAAGCAAAACCTAGAGCGGCTCGGCTTGAACGAAAGCGAGCTGGAGCGAAACGACATGAACGTGGAGGTGTTTGTGGAAAAGTTGTGCAAGAATCCAGAGTCCTTCAAAACGGTCCGGGAAATCGTGCTGAATGTCGTTGGCAAGGACCACCTCCAGCTGGCATCAGACCAAGTCGGTGGTACCAAATCGGCCGACATTTGTGTACTTTGCCATCGGCAGGAAATCTACACCGTGGAGAAAAACATTGAGTTCTCGAACTGCGAAGAAATATCCGAACAGACGGTGGCGGCACCGGCCGCTCCCTCAGAAGTGGAGCTCAAGTTGGAACAGTTAAAGCAGGAACATGCCTCCCTGCTTGCCGTCCAGGAGTCGCTGCAGGAGGAAAACGCACGGCAAAAGGTGAAGGTGGCCACGCTCGGATCGCAAATTACTTCGCTCAATACGCAGCACGTCGCCTTACAGCTCGCCAACTCGCAGCTGGCAGTCGAGAAGGACATGCTCGTGAAGCAGGTCGAAGCCAAACGGCAGCAGTATGAATCGCTTCAACATGACTACGTCGCCCTACAGTGCCTTCATGAGCAGCTCAGTAGCGATTATGACGCGTTGAATGGCGAAAAGGAGCTTCTGAAAAATACGATCCGTGATCTAAAAACGGAAAATCGTGATCATCGCGAGCGCACCGTGGCGTTGGAGAAGAAAATCGAAGAGCTACAGGCCGAGCTGCTCTCTATGAAGGATGGTCTTACCAATCTGAACAATCTACGGGCGGAACATTCGAAGCTGAAGGACGACTTCCGGTGTCTGTTTACGAGCAACGAACGATTGAAACAAGACTATAAAAACGGCCACGATCAGTATCGGGCGTTCCGTACGGAAAACAGCAGATTGAAGCTGCGTATCACCGAGCTGTCCGGCGAATTGACTAACAAAAAGGAACAGATCAGCAATCTGGAGATTGAGTACACCAAAATAAACCAAAGATGTGAAGTAAGTATAGCAGGGGGGATTAAGGAGTTGCAAGTGACAGAAATTTAAAATAACTTCTTGTCCATACTAGATGTTGTTAAATATGAACGCCAGTCTAGACATTGATCGCCGCACGCTGATGGACCACGTTTCGCAGATTCTCGCCCAGTACCAAGAACTGTTGGCGCACTCGCTAGAGGACAAGCAGCATTACCACGATGAGGAGAAAAGCTTCACCGACAAATTGAACAACCTGAATCGCCAGAAGGAAAAGTTGGAGGAGAAAATCATGGAGCACTACCGAAAGCTGGATAGCTGTTCACCGAAGAAGTAAATTGCGCTCACCAAATCGGATTGGAGGTGGTTGTCCCCAGTTGGCTAATAATTTCAATTTTACTTCTAGGAAACCATTTGGTTTGAATCTCGTCAAGAAAATGCGTCGAGCCGGCTCGGAATTGATGAATCGCGTACCAAATAGAGTAAGTTTGTTTCCTTCCCCGGAAGACAACAAAGAAATGCGTTGAAACTTAAATCCTTTCTCTATATAGAATCGCCGTTCTTGGGTGGAAGAGCAACGCCTAACGCAAAGCCAGTGCCTTTCGATGGGTTCGGAATCGGGTGGGAACGAATCGGACAACAGCATCGAAGAACCGAACTCGGTAGCTTCGGATACGAACCTTCTACAGCGCGGCTCTCAATTGCGCCAGAGTCTACAGCGGAAGCCAAACAATGAAGCCCTTAACGCGACATTGCTTCGTGGAGGCATCCGTAGCAGTTTACAAGCTTCCCGACGGGATGAAGTCAATCCAGCGCATCGCAATAGCTTCCAGGGGTAAGCGGAGGCTAGGTGTGGGGTAGTTATGTATCAAATCTTGACTCACACTTCCTGCTTTCTTCCTCAGGTTTGATACAACGACCGATACGCTGAATCTTGGCACGGCCGGTACTCGCCGTACCGTGTATTTGGACGATAAGATTGTAAACTCCGGTTCCAGTACGCCGACGGGCGTGGCGGTGAATCCTTCACCGCCCCCGTCCATCTCCACGCCACCACCTCCTCCACCCCCACGGACGGATCAGAATGTCACGCCCCAGCCGAGCCAATCGAATCCTTCCTCCGAAGGGCCAACTTTTGTGCTTCTGAACCGAATTTCCACGACAACCACTACGCTGAAGACGGAAACTACGGCGAACCTTCTACCTTCCCAGCACATGGAAGTAAGTGGCAATCCGTCCGGTAGTGCCACGTCCGTTAGTTCGGGCACGCTCTGTGGGATGGAAGATAGCAATAAGAAAGATACCAATGGCAATAGCAGCAAGAAGAAGACGGAACCCAAAAGTCGAGACAGCGCAATCTGGTACGAGTACGGATGCGTTTGACGACACACTCCGATAAAACATTGAGTATTCCCGACAGCATTTACTACTAGAACAAATCCAGCAACACAATGAACAATTAGAAAGGGAACTAGCAAGCAAGCAGTATTGATGGACAGCAAGACAGGTGGCCAACCCTTTTATTTAGGTTGATCGCAGGACGAATTCTTGCCCCAGCAGCGAAATTACACTACTGACAAGTGCTTTAAGATGACGCCCACAAAACATTACCCAGTAAGAGGAGAAGCCGTTCCGTTTTTTTTTTACTTAAGTTGATTCTAGGGCCCGTCACGCTTTTGTGAATGTTCGTACGGTTGTTCTCTATAGCTTGTAGAACGTTAATCTTTTAAGTTGACACCATTTGTTTAGAGTGCATTTATTGCTTCTGTTGAAAATTACTGCCTGATACGAAACATGTCAACGGTAAACTATGAAACTCCGTTATACATTACATCGACCCAAGTGCTTAACGTAGTGAAGAGGAAAAACTCATGCAACGAAACTGTTACAAGGAATCTCTTAAGAAAAATTGTCCTTTTTGTATAAGTATTATTTGTATTTTTTTTACCACATCCTGCTAGGTGTAGAATCTTTAGGCCTTATTTAATACAACATTTATCACAACAGATACCAGCGTGGTTGTTAGCTGTTCGAAGTTTGAAACTTTATCTTTTTACCATGCATTTTGTGTTTCAACATTTCCTTCCCACTTTCCGGTCTCTTGTGTTGTAGAGCTACAAAGTTGATACTCAAGCTATGAATCTGAAACAGTATAACAAAAATCAAAATTACCATTTAAACTTATGCTACTTACATCCGCCCGGATATCATATATACGACGCGTTTTATTGGGAATAAGCATTATCCAAGCGACAATGAAGCGAAACCAGCTCCGTTATTAGCATTAGTATTTAAACATATTTAGGTCTCTTGACGCAAGCGCTACGGGAGCGAGAAGAGTGAGGTTTTAAATACAAATAAAATAAAACGAAACGCAATAAAAATTGTATACTTTTAATTTCTGTTCCTTTTGATTATTTACTATAACGTTTTTTTTTTAAATCAGATTTTTTGAGAAAATTAAAAATCTGTAAAATAGTAGAAGGTTCCCTGAATGAATGTGTTAACAGTATTGTCAGAACGCGTTTACATGCCCTGTTTGGTGTCGCCATTGAGTATATCAGTACGTCATTTGGCAGCCGTTTCTATTGGAATGAGCTTAACGCAGTGTGCATTTTGTCTGCGTTTTGTTATACCTACTACACATCCGGAAAGACACATCAGATCATTCATCGACGGATGGTAAACAAACAATTTCATATCGAGAAACCAAAACAATCCTGTTGGAACTTCTTGCGGATTTCCTTCCGTAATCTTCAGGATGAGTAGCAGTTATTACTTCGCGATTGTTGGTCACAACGATAATCCAATATTTGAGACCGAGTTCGTCACAGCCAATAAAGAAACAAAGGTAAGAGCTATTTGTGGATTGTTACAATTGCTTACTGTGTTGGTAGTACGTGAATCATGCTCAAAGGGTTTATTTTCTTTCTTTCTTTATTGAAATGTGCACAGAAAGAGGATCATCGCCACCTGAATCAGTTCATCGCACATGCCGCACTCGATCTGATCGACGAGCACAAGTGGAAAACCAACAACACCTACCTGAAATCGATCGACAAGTTCAACCAATGGTTTGTGTCCGGATTCGTCACCGCCAGCCATTTGCGGTTTGTGATGGTACACGACAACCGGAACGACGAGGGCATCAAGAACTTCTTCAATGAAATGTATGAAACCTACATAAAATATCTCATGAATCCGTTCTACACTCCAAACACGCCCATCAAATCGGTAGCGTTCGAGAAGAAGGCCCAACTGTACGGGAAAAAGTTTCTCGGAACGTAAGTCAGAGGTTTAGCTTATAATGAAGGCATCCAAACTGTTCATAATAAAACTGATAATCGTTATTGCAATATAGCTATAAATTAATCTATAAGAAGATATCTTCATTTATTCGCAAATCCTTAAGTTTTCTTTATTGTATCCTGACTAATCCACTATACTCACATTTAATTGTTTGAGAAACTTTGCTACTTCCGAAAAAATATTTAGTTTTTGGTTTCTATTGACTGATAACAGTACATTGAGCCGTTCAACTAACATGTGTCCTCTCCAAAAGATACAAGCATGTCGCCATGACGTGTTGTAGAAAAAAAAGGAAAAAGGCGATAAAAATATACTCTTCGATGAACCGTTTTTATTGGTTCGTCGGGTGGTAAACCAAAGGGGCTCGATACGAGAAATGGGGACCAACTCCATGCATCGCTTTACTCTTGTCCAGCGAAGCGTAGAAATTTGGTTTATCCGGTTACGGTTATGGTTGAGGGAAAAAAAGGGAAGAACGAGCACCAAGCAATATATCCTGCGACACACACACCTCCCCCCTACTACCGGGACGAGAACAGCGTTGGACGGACACATTCACATTTCCCTCCAGCCTGTTCACGCTCCGGATAAGCAAGGATACCCAGTCCGTCGGCTGAGCAACAGGTAACCCGCTGTTAACGCTTTGATAAATTTTCATTATGCTACGATTAAAATCATCAAACGATTATAGCTAGACCAGGTGCTGGTGGTGGCCGTGAGTTGCTTGTGGAAACCAAAAGGGGATTCCGACGGGGTTGAGCAGCGAGATCCTGAGAGATGCCGTTTCATTATGATGAAAAAGCATGCCCGCCCGGCTTGTCTATTCCGTTGCTTCATCGCAGCTGCGTCCGCGCTGTTGGAGAGAAGATCCGTTAGCCATTAGGTCGGTTAGCTGTCGTTGGCAGAATAGCTTGTGCTGCATCCCACGCTTCCATGTTGCGCGGGTCTAGCGTGGGTCGTTCGCTACAAGTACCGGGGAAAATCTTTTCCACCGGCGCCGGTCCTCATGGAGGGTGGGCTATCAAATGCATAAATACGCAACGTTTCCAACAACCTGTGGAATATTTCTTCGCGTCTGTGAGCTTACCTCAACGCATGTGGTGCCGTATGGCCAAGAAAAAAAAAAAAACGTTCGTACGATACTTCTCCCTTTTTTGTCACCGTTGCACATTCGTTCCGGCTGAGTTGCAGAGTATCGAAAGGGTTCTCAAAGGACACGCCGGATGCGTTAGATCTTTTACAGCCGAAGGTGATCCATTGCTTCACGGTGCGGTGCTAGAGTTCGGTTGATCGAGCGTGAAATTTAATGCACCTGTTGGTTTATTTTAAATCTGATTACACACCTTACAAAATGCCGCTAAAACATGTGTTTGCAATTAAATGTAAATGTTGCACATTCGATAATATTGTAGTCATACTTTATCTAATAACTGATTAAACGCTGATCATAGCGAAACACAAATATCTTTAAATTTAAATGCTCCCTGGAATGTAGAAATAAAGAGTAATTCTTTAAGGTAAAATGTAAGTATGAGACCATTGGATCATATCTAAAATTACTGACAAAATCAACATTTTTGGAAACAATATATTTCTACTTGAGGGTTATATTTTGTCGTGTTGTCGTGCAAAAATATCTTTGCCTTAGCCTTCGGTCTTAATCTGAGAAACAAAATGAAATATGAATGAATACCCTTAACGTTTTTTCACATCATATTTACGTATTTTATGAGTTCAGTAACGTCTGGAGGTATGCCACTGATGCTCATTTTTATAGCCTCAGCCATTTCTTCGGAAGTAGAGCAAAATTGAAGAAGTACTTGGCCTGAGTGTCTACGAACGGCTTGCATCTGCATACTGCTGCCAATAATTACTCTGGAATCCCATTTTACGATCCGTGCGAGTGGAAAATAGTCCCTTCTTTGAACTTCAAAAGCCTGATCGACCTGAACCCGCTTCAGAGTGGCCCCTACATTCCAAGGACATCGCACTAACAGGGAAACCGTTGTAGATTATCAAAGGATGCCAATTTATGCAATAGTTGATCCAGCGCGTATGACATATTAACTAAATGTTACTACCTATCGGTCGAATTTCTTTTGAAAAAGATAATCGAAGCAGTGTGTGTGAACGTGTGGTGTATAATAATTATGAACAACGCGTTTGTCACTTGCAAGTGGATGGGGGTTGGGTCGTTAACATGCTTTCCACAACCGAGGAATCCGACCGGGAGCCACTCATTAATTACTTTGCCTGCACTCGGCTGGATAGAGTTTTATACGCGCCGCTGACCATGACATCAAGACCCTAGGATAGGGGTTGAAATTTTACTCCCTTTTCTTCGCCCGACGTGTACCATTTTTGCGGTTAGTACACTTGAGCTGGTGAAGCGTGAGAAACCCCGCGTAATTTATTTATTTTTATAACTATCCCTCCCCTCGGTGTTTCAATTTCTCTTCGAAGGATCGCAGGATACGAAGGTCCAGGATACGTGGTCACATTATTCCCGATTATTATTAGATTAAACTTTTCAATATTTCATTGATTTGAACAACTATGGTAAAAACTTGCAATTTAAAAAAAAAAAGAATTATTAGTGTAAACGCTTTAAGCCAATTGAAAAATGGCTAATGAATCCATCTGTTGCTAGCCACTTTCGCATAATTGGTTTGCCATGCTCTCTTGCGGACACTTCAACTTCGACACCCAAACGGTTAATCCGAGCATTAAACGGGTAAACGTGAGTGCGAAAAAGGGGAAACCGAAACCCTCCAGATATAATGCACTCTTTATCAAATGTATGCAAAACGGATATGCGGCTGAATTGGTCTAATTTGTAGAAAAAAAAAAAATGTTTGCGCGAAGCGGTGAAGTGCATTTTAATTTGCATTCGCAGTGTGCTGGTGGGATTTGATGAAACGAAGTGGAAATGAAAATAATGAGTGAATTGCTCAATGATGAGTGATGCTGGAAATAAAAATATAACTAGAAAACACACACTATTAAAGTTGATTGATTTATAATGCTACATAAGGAGAAATTTAGAGTAAAATACAAGATACAATCGAACAATCGAACCAAATCACATAATATTGGAGTTTAAGTTATTTTATAAACATGCTAAAACTAGTGTTATAGAGTTATGAAAAGAGATTGAGTTCAATATTGATAGCTACTGCTCGCCTAAAAGTCGCCTTCGTCCTCTTTTACAATCCAAGTTGAACGAACTTTA
This sequence comes from Anopheles coustani, assembly GCF_943734705.1. Taxonomy (NCBI): domain Eukaryota; kingdom Metazoa; phylum Arthropoda; class Insecta; order Diptera; family Culicidae; genus Anopheles; species Anopheles coustani. Next base: position 2,759,421 of record NC_071288.1, on the reverse strand, counting down.
ATCGCTTACCCAAACCATCTGTAGATGGTGATAGGATGGTTATTTTTTAACTTTTTAATACTTTTTTAAACACTTTCCTTTTGCACAAAAAGGAAACACACTGTCCTTTTCGGCCGATCGATCTTAAAGAAAACAATCATCTGGTCGAGGAGATGTGTGTTTTCTTTGCAGTGTGTTGGGTTAAAAAGGTCGGAAAAAAGGTGCCGACTTGCACAATAATCCATTTGTAGGCGTGGGTTGTGGAAAATCTCCTTTGGCAGAAAGCTTCGAGTGAAGAATTTTTAACCTTTCTTCCGCGCTTTGCCTTTTACCCGACGGCTTCCTCTTAACTCAGCTTAAACAACTCCTTTCGGAGCTCCGGCACGGCACAAAAACAAAATAGCCCCCGAAGGCAGTAAATTCAAACCATTCCAATTTCCGTGCGCCCCGTTCCACGGTGGTGGCGGTGGAGGCCACGTGAAAATGAAGCCATCCGCCGAGGTGCTTGCGCGAGGAGTGAAATATGACGGGACATTTTCGGAGCACATCGTCAACGGCAACGATCGGCAGCAGGACGCCAGGACGCTCGCGCGTTCCATCCATTGCCAGCGCCGCAAGCGGTGACTTCTGCGGAACACGAAGCACAATCGAAGTGGAAAACAGCCACGAAGAAACACGCCAATAGTGATTGGTAGCATTGGGGGAGGGGGTTCGATGGGGGGAATCGTAGAAGGATACACAAAGAAAACAAACCAAACTGACAACAAAAACATTCACTCAATCAAACAGCATGTTTGGAGCATCCTTTTCTGCCCCCGCATGATCGTGGCGATGGTTTCGGAAATTGAAGTTTTCAGTTTCACGCGAACCACCACTGCCTTTCGCACAGTAGGCGACGGTCGGCGGAAAATTGGGATAAATGGCAAGCCATAGGAAAAACACGAGTAGGACAAAATACTACGGAAGAAAATCGTCTCAAAGTTCACGGTGACGTTTTTTGGGATGATGTGGAATTCCCCACAACGAGCATAAGGTGTGTTTCGTTCGTTAACGTTACACGAAGCCGTCTATGGAAGACTGTCTGTTTTTTTCCTATTTCCCGACAATCCGTTCGACGTCCGACTCGATCGGAAAATTCGGCCCCGTGTGGAAACGCGCGCGCAATCACAGAGCAAAGCGGTAGAAAGAGAGAAAAGTTGCGGTCCACTGAAGGCACGCAAACAGTTCCCAACGTTCCATGCTCGGGATTGTTGGCTTGGTATTGGTGGCAAAGGCACGCTTTCGTGGAAGCATGCGCGCACGAGGTTTTGCCCTTCGGTGGTGGAAAAACACCTTTGTTTTATCAGATGCTCGGCACTATGGGCACATGGCGTCGGGGTGTTGGGTGAAATTTTTAGCGTCCTTCAACGCCGATGCCAAACGGGCGCGCGAATCCTAGTGGGGAACCGGGTGGAGGATCGGTACTAACTCAACGCTTAATTGCTTGAACCGATGGAAAAATCACACCCGAACGAGGCACATCCACCGAAGGCGTGAAAAGGAGGGGGGAGGGGTTTTGGAAAACCGAGAGCAAAACTGGCCGACGCAAGCGAGTTCGTACGCATTGCACACGTGTCCGTCGGACGGAACGGATCACTTCCTCTCAATAAAAAGGAACCAAGGAACGGCTTTGCGTCAAACGAGCATTCCGGGAGTTTATTTCCGGAAAATATCTCACCGCGGAAGCGTATCGACGACACTAATTAGTGAATTGCGCCTTTCGGAAGACCAAAGGTGACCGCCGTCAGTTGATGAGCATAGATTAAAGTTGCATAAGTGTTTACCGGGAGTCTGTTGACCGGAAGTTGGAGTGCACGGGTGGGCGAGTGTGGCCAAAATGAGCAATTTGTGAAGCAAGTGTTATCGAGTCGTGTCGGTGCACGGATACCGCGAGGACGTGACGATAACGATTTCAAATTATTCCCACCGAAACCCGAAGAACGTTACATGTTATTATTTATTTATAAACGGCGGAACAAAGCAAACGGAATGGGGGGAAGGAACGGAAAAATTGACGGTGGAAAAAACGGTTGACGGAAAAGATTTTTCCAACCGCCTTCGAAGCACGCGTTGTCGGAGCGCGCACACACAAGGGCGTGTGTCACAAAGTCGCACTGACGTTCGCACATCTGCACAGTTGTGCTTTGTACACCCCACTTGTATGTGTGTATGTGTGTATGTGTTCGTGCTCATTAATTACAGTGAAAAAGGTGTACTCCTTTTCGGTAAAACAGACTGCCGAAGACGTTACCCAGCTGGCGTGTTTTTCCACCCAACGCTTCCCCACTTCGCCCATCCGTGCGCCATTTTTCCGCCATTCATGACACATTTCTCGTGGTGTTGGTGTTTCTTGGAACGTTTTTTGGGGGGATAGTCACACGTAGTCTCCGTGCTTGTGTTTGCGTGCGCTCGGCATACGTCGGCTGCCGAAGCGCGGGTTCGTGGAAAAAAAGGGGAAAAATTCGATGACCAAGCAACCAGCGCTCATGGAATTTTCATCTCAGTCTCGGTCCGCAAGCAGTCCTTTCTTAGCGCTCAGCCCGTGCAGTAGTCCGTGTCCCGTGCCGCCGCTGTCGTCGTTGTCGTAGGGCGCCCAACCATTTTGTGTGTGTGTGTGTGTGCGGAAGGCAAAGGAACCGAAAGGAAGAACTTTATCAGCGAATACCAGAACTTGCGTGCCAGAGGAAAAGCGGCGAGAAGTGCGAGACCGGGGAAAAAAAAGGAAAGGTGGGCGAACGGAACGAGCGAAGAAAAGTTGAAGTCAAAATTCAAAACCTCCCTCCCGAAACTATTTTGAGCCACAAACTTTCCGGACCGCTTGCTGAGACCGAAAGGGAAGGGCGCGACGGTGGTGGTGGTGGTGGTGGTACAGTGAACGGTGGTTTTTCCGTAGTGGTGCGGTGGGTCATTTCACATTTCGAAGGCAAAGGCAGCGAAAGCATTCGGAAGTGTTTTTCTTGTCGGGTGAAAAAGTATTCCTTCAGGCACTTTTCCCAGCCTTTCAAGGACAAAGGGGGAGGGTGATGGCGTGGTGAGAATGAGTGTCCCTGAGGTGGGTGGTTTGGGGGTTTATGGTGAGGGTGGGGGAGGGGGGGTTCAAAGGGGCTGAGGGTCGATGGGTTGGTTTAAGTAGCAGAAATGGATGCTTGAGAGATCCCACAGGAAGAAGAGATCACACTTTTCACCACTTGATCGGAACGGCGTGAGGTAAAGAGGGGAGGGTGCTAGGAAAATTTAGTGAAAATAATCCAGTCGAAGATGTTCTTTGAGGCAGAGGGAGGAGGTTGCCTGGCAGGTGGTAAACGTTACATCCATTCAATTACTCTCCTTTTTAGAACCACAATAGCGATGGAAAGCGAAGCTGGCCTACTTCGCTCGCAAGGTGTGGAAATGTACATTCCCGATGCGAGTGGTTAGCAAATTCGGTTCCCAACCTACTTCGATGGTCTGGGAATGTGAACATGTTTTCCCACAAAAAGGACGGAACTGAAAACGTTCATTTCTTTGCCCCAACTTAGCACAACTGTCGAGAGTATTTGATTCGTTCCGATCACGGACATCCTTTTTTCAGTGTGTTTGTGTGCCCCCCCCGTGTGTGTACGTGTGTTCATGTATGTGCGTGGGTGTGCGCGCGCTCCCAGTGCGAACCAGCAGGAGACGGGAGGAATTAAATTTTCATCATCACAAGCCAGTACACCTGCATGCATAATAGATGGAAAAGTTGTACCAGTACAGTACGTCTTTTTTTTCACGTTTTTTCCCCAACTCGTTCACTAACCTCGCCCTCGCTCCATCGCTGGCGTGAATAGTGAGACAACGGACTAGGCGGACGGGTTGGTCGTACGTGTGCGTTGTTCATGTGCCGCCCTCGTCTGGCGCGCGCGTGTTTTTCCGTTGCCCATCATTAACGTCGTACCCCGGAAGAGCGTGCGATAGTGGAGATAAGGTGGAACTAGAGGCCAACAGGGCCCGAAGGATGTTAGAATGGGAGAGGAAAACAGAGTAGAGCAGAAAAGCAGAGCAAAACGGCAAACGAAATCAAAAAGTTGCCTGCCAAGAGGAGGAATTTTCTGGCAAAAACGATAAACGCAAAGTTTTTGATGAATTGAGATGCATAACATTATGCGGCGTGCAAAAGCGGGCTGATTTCCGTGAACAACTCCCCCACCCCAGTCCAACCACTTCCCCCACCCGGCGTCCCGGATGCTGCTGAGATGAAATCTCATATTTGCTTGCGTGATTTGTTTTCCCTTTCTTTCCGTCGGGTGCAGCTCGTGATTAAACCGAAGGCGTTGTTTGACGTTTGTTTGTACGTTTGTTTATTGTTGGGGTTTTCAACCACCCATTTGCACACCAACCCCTTCTCCCCCCGGGCGTCGCTTTCGCGATTTGGTGGGATGATCTTTATTCACAACGCTCGAGGGAGGTTTTTTCGAACTTTCAACACAACACGGGTAAAAGTTATGGAAATCATGAGGAGCAAAAAAAAAAGATTGGCAAAATTTGGATCGTGGGATGCCTCCTCCCGTTTTCGCATGCTGTTTGTTTCGTTAATCGTGTGTACTTTCTGCAACTTCTTTTTCTTTTTTCGTCGATTTGTGAAGTCGTTGTTAAGCAGTTTGTTGTTCTCTTTTCTCTTCCGTCGACAGACTATGTTAAACTGTTAAAGTTGCGGTATGCGGTGTGAGTGTGCAAAGTAGTTGGTTTCGGTGGATGAGTCACGAGTTTGAATAGGTATCTGCGAAACATACATAGAAAGCGCGCCGATGAACAAACGATGTAAGTATTACTAGTATTTTCTTCATTTTATTTTTATTAAAAGCGAAAATATTGCTGACAGAAAAGAAAGAAAAAACGCGTTCGACCGGTAACAAAAGTAGCGTACAGTTCAATGGTTGTATTATGGGTTGAGTGTATCGTACAATTTATACTAGATTGAGGTGTGTTTACAGCCCTTCAACACAACTTTCCGAGTGCCAGCATTTTATTCTATTTTATGCGGTACAAAAGCCATAAAGCTCACTGTTTGGCACCCGAACCACCGCTTTGACGGAAGCAGCTTCCGTTACGCTCGTTGATAATACAACCCTCCATAGACCCATCCCTCCCTCGTGCCCCCGCCCCACCGTCGGTATGCTCGGAATATTGGAAGGAATAGGAAGGAATAAAAAGTTCACCCCAGGTGCGATCGTTACCGTGGAGAGGAGTCGATTTTGGACGGGAAATTTATTTCCCTCCCCAAGTCCATGATGGCGGGTGGGCGGTAGGGAAGAGTGGTACACAAACAGCGCACGCACAGGCACCCACCGTTACATAAAAGCATATAAAAAAAAAGAACGGGTTGGCATCCCGAAACACGGGATGTGTGCGATATCTAACGCACGGAGCAAAACCCGGAGCTCACCCGGTGTGTCCTCGACACGAATGAGGCGCAGATGAAAGGTGTTTTGTTTGTCAGGCCTCTTTTATGACCATCCCCGCTTCCCCACACGTCCGTTAGTATGTCATCCGTTTTTGGAGGAATATAATACAACCCTTTTTCATGCTCCACATTGTTGTTTGCTGCACTATCGGCTTAAATACCTTCCTGTTTGATACATAGCACGATAGAGAGAAGAGAGAAAGAGAGAGACCACCTCCTGATTTTTGCCAATTATCCAAACTTTGCTAACAATCATCACCACGCAGCAGAGCGAACGCAAACACACAGGCCTAAATGACATCTACTCCAATTTGGGCACCGAAACATTATTTTCGGGAAAGTCTCCGGTCGTGGGAGTACCGAACAACACCTACAACAGCTCGTTTTGGCACGTTTGCATTTCGGGGAAGGGGAAGTGAAAGCAAACACACACACACACACACCGGAACGCAAGCATAACAACCCTCTCGGAAAACGAAAAAAAAACAGAAAATAAAGGTGGAAAGCGGCACACAGAAAACTCCGGACTCGGACGAGAATAGTGTTAATATCCATTAATATATTCCCAGTACTACACCCCGGTGAGCCAATGTTTACCTTTTTTCCCCCCCTCATAACACACCCAAGCGGCCGTTCACAAGCGCACACAGACACAGACGGAAACGAGCATTCGAGCGGTCTGCGTCTGAGTGCATAAATATACAGGGTGAGTTTTCCCCGCCCCCCAAACCCAGCCAACCCAAGTCACGGATCCACGGGGTTGTTACGTATTTATTTTGCCCTTTGCTCCCGACCAGCGACCATGGCGTGATGCATGCTAGGCGTGTGCCATTCGTTTCGATGGCCCATGGAAAAAGGAAAGCTCGCGCGCGGCCCCGGCCAAAAGGAGTGCAAAATAATGTAAGAGTGTCCACCGACCCCCCCCCCCCCCCCCCCCCCCCCTTTTCCGACTGGATGGGCGCTGGGTGAATTGACCCGAGAACGGCGGGGTTCGGGGGATGAAAAGGATAACGAACGCGATCACTCAGGTAGGAAGGAAAGGAGGTTGGGAAGTGAGAACAAAAACGTGAGAAACGTGGAAAAAAGGAGTTTTTTGTTCCGTTTTGTAGCCCTCGCCTTGTTGCTGATGCAACTAGAAACTACATCGTGCTGCATTCGTGGTGAATGAAAAGTCATGCCAGCCAGCGAACGGCCAACGGAACGGGGTACGGGACACGGAGAGGAACCGTGGTAGGTGGACGGACAGGATAGCTGAACATGTTGGGTCGTTTCTCACGTTTTTCTGCTTTTCATTTCGTACATGATGGCGTACAATATGCTTCTCCTGGGACGGCTTTCTGGCTGGCAAAACGGAGCAAAGCGCGGGGGGGTGTCGTTCAGGAGGGGGGGGGGGGGGACTCGGGATTCCCCAGATTGCACTACATTCGTGCCTCTGGACGGCTTATGACGGCCCTCGGAAGAGGACGGCGGACACGGCGAGCCCTAAAGATAGGATTTTCCTTTCACTATCCACCATCCACCAGTTTTTCCTTCCTCCCATCGCGCTGCACTTGCTCTTGGGTATTGTGTTTCGAGAATCCGGTCCGGTTTTTGGATCGTTGGCACCGCGTTGCCTTATCCTAGCCGAGGAAGGAAGGAAGGAAGAGGAATCTCTATGCTTCCATACACACTGGTGTTGAGTAAGTTTTCTTCTGCACGACGGATGATGCCAACGGAATCAAAACCACCTCGCGGAAGGAGGAAAAAAGAGAGAAAAAAACTTTCCAAACATATCCACCTGATGTCGGGTCTAAAAGAACGCCCCAAAGATCGCATTCAAATATTATTCATACACTGAGCGCGGAAAAAAAACCGGATCGTAAGCGGATTTTGATAGTCGGCTTCACCATTCGGCATTGGTTTAGGTATGTGTTCTTCCATTATCCGGTGCTACTGTGCGATGTAAATATGCGTGTGTGTTTATGTGTGTGTGTGATTGGTGTAGGACATAATGGGACCGTTCCCATCCCAATCTCATATGATCCGAAGGCAATGGACATACGGGGCTTTCGGGTAGCAGATGGAGACGCCTGGTCATTTACGTGCCAGCTTTGTGTCGGCCTCACAAAAGGAAATTCGTGCAGCTGTGGAAAGGAAATTTTAGGTTTCACACAATCGCTTGTGCTTAAAGTAACGCACTGCGCGAGAAACGACCACCCCGGGGCACCGGCCCAACTTTGATGAGGTTGTGCCTTCATCGAAATGGAGGCGCCTGGTGTTTTTCAACTTCAACCGCGCGACATCATTACTTAACATCTGTTGCTTTTACAAAGGGGTTTAAGGAAATTAAGTTTTCACATTTTAATACAAATAAATGGCCCACTGTCTGTTATCGGATGGGGAACGGTAAAGCTTTCTCCGCCTAACAAAAAAAAAAAACGGAAGGGTTGGTTTCGGGTTTCCCTTTTTACTCCCAAAACCGTGAAACGATACCGGTGCCTCCCGGTAGGATACTAAAAGATCTCGTGAAAGGTTTCCGACTGTTAGATAGCACCGGAGCGATAGCGCAGTAGCGAAAACGAAGCATTAAGCGAAAAGTGCTCTCTACCATCATTAACGGCAGCTACTACCTTACGCTTTTCCTCGATATTGGGTAATTTGTTGGGTAGGAAAAGTGAAAGGCAACAGCGTGGGTAGGAGAAAAAAAACCAGCTGGAAAAAAGGTACAATACCCCCAGCAGGGAGAGGGAGCAAAAAGAAAAGGCACACTGGCACGAAGGAAACACGCCCGTTGTACGAAACGACGCCGTGTTGCAAAATCGCAAAACGGTCGATGGAAAATCGATTCTGGGCGTGATGGGGGGTGGGGTTGGTGGGGATCGCATCTTATTACCATTACGGTGTGGCTCGGCGGTGTGTTTGTGCATACCAATAGGCCAATGGTTGGAATGGTACTGCCGGTAGCACGGATCGAATAGACTCGGCTAAAGATCTGCCTTTTGCCTTTTTCTTTCCCCCGACGGTGGGAAATTACATCAATATCACATCAATATTTGCGTTCCGCACTCCGGTCGCTTGGCTCCGGCTCGCTTTGCATTCGCTGGGACGCTGCGTTGGGGCTGTTCGTTGGTTTCGCCTTCCCGGTTCCCTGGAGATGAGACGAGGGGTTTGGCAGGATCGCGCTTTTCTTTTCGCGCTACCCGGCAGCTTCCTTCCGGATGAAGAAATTGAGCCTTGGCAGCAACAAATAAAATAAAAGCACGAATAAATACAGCAGCAAGGGTAGCGTGCTCCTTTCCTCTGACCATTGAAATTCTATGTCTTTCCTTCCAACTTACTTCACCCGTTCCGCCCAAGACATTGACTTTTCGCCACGCTTTTCTCCACCTCATCGACTTCGCGAGACTCCGGCATCGAACCGTCGGACCGGGTTCATGTTAATTGTGACCACGAAAGGTCGGTTTTATTGCCGGGAGAACGACCGCGCGCATCGGTATCACTTTTAATGCCGGTCGGAAAAACCAGCCCCTCCCCCGTACCCCAGCGAAAAGGGGGGGCTGCCCAAAGGGTGTATACAATATTGAACTTTTTATGACAAGGGATCGGGCGCTCGGGTAATGTTTCCGCGTTTTTCCTCGGTACGCCAAGATCTCCGGGAGATCACCGGTACGAAGCGGCGATGGAAAGCGGGAAAAGCGTTGTGGTGTCTTAGTGATTTGCCTGCCTGCGGCCGCGATAGGTCGTAGGTTGGGAATTTTCCAAAGGGCCGTCAAAAATACCTCACTTTTATGTGCCATATTCTTGTTTAATACATTGGCAGATATGAAAACCGTGCCGTGGGTGTGTGCGTCGAAAAATATGATGTTCTTCTTTTTCCAACCGAATGAAACCCGAGAACACACAATTTTCACAAACCCCAAGATAAAAACACGACCCGCATCATGCACGTGTAGCGAAAAACAGCAAACGCTGTTTCGTAAATTGGTTTTGCAAATTTGTGATACATTCAAATTTCATCGAATGTGGGTGCGGTTTTCTCACTGCTTTTCTCACTGCACTGTCGGCCGACCTCAACGATGTTCATTGGATGGCGTTCAATTTGTGTTTTGCTTCGACATAAAGTGTCAGCTTAATTGTGCGCGGACCAGAGTAAATTAAATTTTCCCTCGAAATTTCTCTTCCCGAAAATTGGACATGGCGATGGGGAGGAAACACTGTTCACTGTGGAACAGTTGCGTTGAGGTTTCACTCATTTTCCCGCGAGTGCCTCCCCTACCCTCGGGGTGGGTGGAAAAGTTATTATTCCTTCTGAACCACTTTTATCGCCGCCCCAAACGAACCAAGCTCACGCACATTTCGTGCTCGGTAATCGTCAACTGCGGCACCGTCGTGCTTTTCGCCGATGGTCAGAAGTGGTTCCGGTCCGTGTTCTTCGGCCCATGAGTTGCTTCTGGCGCTCCCGCAGAACCTGGAACCTGGAAAACGAATTCTTGTTTGAATTTCGAAAATACTTATCGCGCGATGCCACGGAAAAGACACACGATGGGCGAATACTTCGTGGGAGAGAGGGGAAGGTGCGGTGAAATGGTTTTTCTTCAGCCCTGAAGGCTTCGAGCGCTAGTTTAGCGTTGTTTTCATTCGACACAATACTAGACGAAAGAATCCACATTCCATCCGAAACGTAATGGAAAATGGGGAGAAATAAAAAAAAAAGGACACACAAATTGGGAAACAAGAAATAAATAAACATTGATCCGTGTCTCTCGGTCGTGGTTCATGGGCTCGATTCGCTGTCCACCGCCAGCCAGCAAGGACACTAAGTGATTCTTTTTGGTTCGGCCCTGGCCAGGCCGATTGCTACCCGCGGGGGAAAATATTCTCGTCCTCTTTTCCCATTCCCTACAACCCCAGAACGCTTTCGTTGGGCGCGCTGCGAGTATTATATTTTTAACAAAACTTCTAAGACCTGCCCGCACATCGACCTGCAGGGTGGAAAACGTCCTCCGGAAAGCGGAAAATTCCATCGCCCCACCCACGTATGTGTGTGTGTGTGTGTGTGTGTGTGTGTGTGTGTGCCAGCGAGGCAGCAGCATTCCAACTTCTGGGCGTTCGAATTTTATCGAGCGCCACTCCGCCACAGCTGAAGGAAAACCCAAGGAGGAGGCGAAAAGAAACGCTTCGCCGGTTCGCTCAGCAAATTTTCATCTGCTTCCCCTTCTCTCCGTTCCCCCCATGGAACAGCGTGTCGTGCCTGGCGGTGGTTGAACGATGAAAATGACGAAAAACGCCCAGGTACAATTGTGTGTGGCAACAGTTGTGACAAAATGCTCTGCCATTCTTCGAAAATAGGAGAAAGGAAGGGAAGAGAGGTATGAGGAAGGGGGGAGACGGGGTGGAGGGCAAAACCCTGCAAGCACTTTACCCTACTTGATGGAAATCGGTTGAAAATTTTCATGGCGCGGGTCGAAATAAGCGAGGTGGCGCGCGAACGGAAAAACGAAGACAGATCCCTTTTCTGAATGAAAAATTATTGATTTTTCCTCCGCTTCGCTGATTCGCACCTGTACGAAAAGGGCGAGTTTTTCTTCGGACGCCAGGCGGCGTGTTGCGTGGGGAGGGGGAGCTCAAAGACTAGGAAGCCCTGGCAGATGAATGGGGAAAAATGAAAATCGCACCGAGTAATAAAAATAGTTAAGCTCATTTCGCCGTTTTCCATCAGGGATGGCTTATTTTAAGCTCTAGCCAAAGCTTAGACCGGAGCTCCGGAGATGATTAATCCTTGCACTTCAAGCTGCTAAAAGCACAAATACGCACTGTGCGAACGTTGAATGAGTTCTTGGGAAATATTTGGGAAACGCGGTAAAATGTTTGCCACCGGAAAAACGAAACGAAACAAAACAAGAGGAATTTATTCCAGCGATCAGTTAATGGAGTTACTTACACTGAAATAAAACCTTCCCGTCAACCATCCATCATCCATGTGAAGTGAATATTATTACCGCCCCCCAAGCGCCTCGGGCGGGTGGTAGGAAAAAACACAGCGCCCCTTCAGCACCACCGGAACGCCGGAATGTGTTGGAAAAATGAAAGTCATCCCGGTTTTAGGATTCCCTAAATATTTCAACAGTTTGTCGTCGCCGCGCGGTCGCGTCGGTACCGTTTGGCAAATTTGTTGGCACGAACTGTGTCGCTCTCTTTCATTCCCGTGCCGAAACCGACACTCCGACACACCCACTCACCCACCCACTCACACAAACACACACGCACTCGTAAAGCACAAGTGCCTGTTTTTTCGGTTCGTTTCGTGCCCATCGGCCCATTGGCCCTGTGGTTTTTCCGCCCTCCGCACCCAGTCCCAGGGCGCGGTCGGTCGGTCGGCCGGTCTAGAGGGCAAAAAATCGAGGAAAAAAATGCTCCCAAGAGGCAGAGGCAGCTCGTCGATTGGATTCGTCATAAAAAATGAAAACATCAAAAAGCTTAAACCATTAGACGTCCGTAAAGTTGCACGGGCTTCTCATGAATAATGTATACTGTCTTTATATTCTTGGGACCAGTTTTTTCCCCCGCCTTTGCCCTCCCTCGAGTGCGTATGACTGTAGTCCATTCGTTTCTTTTCCTGTTTTTCCTTCCCCCTCGGAAAAACACTCCAACTCCAACTCCACTCCATGCCCCGGATCATCACTCACTCACTGGCTTTCAATGGGTGTTCGTTATTTTATAATATGCTTAACAAAATATCTCACACGATGTCACCCGCCGGAGGCTTTCCCCTCCCCCCCCCCTCCCTCCCTCCCTCCCTCCCTCGCGGTACGATGGAAAATCCGGGGTGACCGGACCACTGGTCGCGCCTTCGAACGCGCCCGCAATCGGAACTGTTTTCGCCAGCTCATGCTGGCCCAAGGGAGGTTCAACCACCATTTATCATTTCCTTCGGCGTGGTGACCGATTTCCTGGCTTCATCGGAATGGTAGGTCGTTTTTCCTACACACACACACGCGGAATGGAGGAATGTTGGAGGTATCGTATCGGTTTGGTCAGTTTGAAAGCCGGTCGTTGAACGGGCGGAAAGCAACAGCTTGTGTCCAGCAGAAAGCAATTCGCGGTTTAAGTGTGTTTGTGTGTCACACGCTTGATCGGTGCTGGGAGTTAGAAAAACAAAAGTGAAGTCGTAATAGGTGGAAAAGCCACCCACTGGTTGACTATTCACCACATTATCCTTTGAGACTTTGAAATGAATGTGAAGAAAATAAAAACCCCCATTGCCATTCGTGACGGAAAAATGCTGATATAATCAAGGGCCGTGCAACTTTTTCTAATAGCCAGAGTACACACATAATCCATGATGGTCGAGCGTACTTCAAGGGTTTGAAATGGTGGACCCCAATGGCGCCGGTAAAGTTATGTCAACCACGCAACGGAATGTGTTTGTGTGGCAATTTTTGCGTAGGAGAAAAATAAATTGCCCCTCGAATATGTACCGTACACCGCGGATTATCGAGGGCATCTTTAGGTTTCAGTCCATGTCGGAGGAACACTTTATGAGAATATTTGTTATTTTGTACAGCATTCCTGAGCTTGGCAGCGAGTTTGAAAAATGTGGCCATCATGCTTTGATAGCTCTTACACTGTCCAATTTGATCAATTAATTTGGTCAAGCGTAAGTTACGCTACAACGGTTATGAGAATAAATAGCATGTATGTTAAAACTTAGTTACTGAAATTAAATAAACTTTAAAATGTGGTTATTTGAATGGATATTACATTTGTATCTAGACATTTTTCAATTTCTCAGGTGCAGGTTCTCTCAATTTTGAAGTTCTGATCTACAAATGTTTGCCCCAATGGAACAAATATACTCCTGGAGACACATTTCGGATCAGAGTCAATGGAAAAGAGGTCGCAGAACGAGAGAAAAACCGTGGGAAAATGTTTGACAGTTGGTTGAAATTTTGTTTACCTCTCACGAGCAGCGAAGAAAGTGAGGTAAAACTGCATATTTGGTATGTTTCAGCAATAGAACAAGGAATTGAGACGTTCGAAATATGTCCTGGAGGAAAGCTGCGCATAAGGCAGACCAAGCATAGAAGAGCTGTTTCTATCCGCGAGACCATGGATGCTGTGATCTAGAATTACCAATTACCTATTTTGCAAAGATTTTGGCAGAGATCTACTACAAGTATGCTAGAAATTTTTGTAAACACTTTTTCCACCAACTGTCACAACTGTTTTTGCCTTATACTGTAGCCATGTTATGGTATGATTTCCAAAGCCAACTTATATTTTTATTAAGGTTCAGGTTAAATGAATACTTTCAACCTTCTGCACGATTGATTCGGCGTTGATACACTTTAAGTGTACGATTTGCAATTGAGTATAAACATCAGGCCAAAATACCAAACGGTCGGACCAAGTTTGGTTTGTTGTCTGAGTTTTTCCACTAAGCCTAACCGCTAACCCATGAAAGTCAGCTTCGATAGCTTTTGGGGGGAAAAAAAGGTGCGCACTAAAGTTCGTAAAACACGGTTACCGGTCGTTCGGTTCCCAGCGTCCAGCCGTGCCAGCGCCACATAATAACGCTGATAAATGTCACGCCAGCCCGGTCACCTTTCCCAGCGAGCCTTCGAGAGTGCGGCCGGCCACGCCAGAACCCTCGCCGACGTGTAATTGCTTCGGAATTGCGTGATAAGCCATCGGGAGTCGGCCGCGTGACTCGGCCGCGGGCGTGCGTGAGTTTTGTGAGTGAGTGATGATGACCACCGTACTTGTGGGGTGGGTTGGTTTTTCTGTGTGTGTCCGGGTGTGTGTATCAGCTACAGCTCAATGACGTTGGTTGGGAAAACTCCCACAAAAACGAAGGACATACACACACACGCACCGGTTCCCTAGGAGGCGAATCATTCGGCAGCTTTTGTTTGCTTTGTCCAAGAAGGTTTCCCGGGCCCAAAAGACACGGATCGTACGTAGGTCGAGAATCAACTTTTATCGATCCCGTTGCCGTTGGCAATGCCTGCTGAAGGCCCAAACATCTTGTCACCGCGAGAAAATAAAAGAGCCCTCCCACACACACACACGATGGTCGAGTTGAGCCGTGGTTGCCAAAGTACCAGCTGAGAGCTAATTGTCACGGCAGGGTTGTTTGTTGTTCGACTAATTTTGACAGTTCGAGCTTCGAGCAATGGTGGAATGGGCGTCCTGTGAACCACAATCAAGACCCGCTGCACCATGGAATCCCGGGGCCATATTTTGCTTTCGATTGAGTCATATCCGAGGGCGATTGTTGCGCGGAACGACAAATACGACAAAGGCCACGAAACGAAGAACGATGACGACGACACCGGCAAATGACCATTGTCGCTTTCATTATCCAATTTCACGCCCGGCTGAATATTACTTGCGAGCGGGTCAGCGAGTGCCAACTCCTGCTTCTTTCCGAAGGATTTCTTTTTTTTTATCTAGTTGCTCGCGACCAATGGCAGATTTTCATGAAATTAACCGAACCTCCACTGGCAAGCCCCTCCATCCACCCTAACCCTCTACGAGTAACGAGGGAGAAAACTCGCTGAACGATCCGGTTTTTCGTCGTTTTGGGGCAGCTAACAGTTAACCAATTATCTCGCCTCAACCGCCCACCCACCCACTGAATCCGTGTGTGCGAGAGAGAGAGAGAGAGAGAGAGAGAGGGCTGTGTTAGTTACCCGTCCTTTGTTATGAGTTCTCGCTTTCGCTTTTCCCTCGCGCCGGCTTTTGTGTTGGTCGATTTTGGCCAACCCGAAACCCCGGGCTCTAAACGAGGGAGATGTTGATGCTTCTGTGTGCTCGGTGTGCTCCTTGCCCGAGCCAAGGTATCGTTAAGGGTACACCGTTTCCCACACCCCCTTCCCAAAAGCCCACCGTGCGATAAAAGCTTCTCGAAATAAAATAATACACCCGATTGTTTCGCACGAACCGATGGGAGGGTGGACTGTTCAAGGGCGTGGAAGGGGCTTTATTTATGATGGTGAGGAAGGGGAGATAAATAAAAACGAGGAGGAAAATAGATTTAAAATAATGTCGAAATTTGAGAACCTCACGGTGCTTACGGTTTTTTTTTTTTTCCAGCGGAACCCATTTTATGTTTCGTTTCTTACTTCCTGGGCTCGGCTGGGTTTTCCACTCGTTTAGCTCGTCCACTCGACGATCGAAGTAATCAAAAAGTAGCGCTACGCGTACAAACAGCGCTCCCGATAACCTCCCCCGATGGCGTGCTAGTGTGTGGGATGCAGTGAAAGTCGGTTGCGTTGGCCGAAATAAAATGGCGGACCTCGGTGTGCCCGGTACGTCGCTCGATGATTATTTATTCATGAAGCAGAAAAGGCTGCCACCGTTGGTCAGCATTTAGGCTAAGCTTTTCCTTTCGCTTTCCACTTTGGAGGAACGGAAACGAAAGCGGGGGGGAGTACCTGTGCTCCGGGAAATAATGTGGTCACCGTTATCGCCCGTAGCTTTTACTACATCCAAATTTCCACGGGTGACCGACATTGACATGGTAAGCTGAAATTATCGAAAGAACGAGAGGCAACCAAAACGCTGCAAGAGAGCGAGAAAGGGAAAAACAAAATATAGGTCTGTAACGTTCGGCTGAGAAACGAAATATGAATCCTCCAAAAGTGAGGAATAAATTATTAACGGTTGATTTGGTAAAGATCCGGTTGTATCGAGAAAAAAACCCAACTCAACCGGAACAAACGTTTGTAATTCTCGTTCGGTCAGTTTGGCCCGGACCGGAAAGTCCCGAACCGACTGATGGATTTGTGTGCGTCCATGTCGAAAAAGTGTCGTGGTGGTGGTGGTGGTGGTTGATCACGCAGCTTAAAATAGGATTAATTTTATGTCCGCCGCCCGCAAACGCGAAGAAGTGTTTTTCCCATTTTGTAATGTTCCAGCTTTATTCACTCACTTCACTGATCCTCATTTCTTCGAAGACGCACGACACGCAGACACACGCAAAATGAAAAAAGGACCAAGACCATCTCCAGGAGCCGAAACTGCAGAACAATAATCTCTCCTTCCGAACACCGTGCCTGCACAGCTGAATCAATATTCCAGCCAGATTAATTCAATTACTTCGAGCGCGCAACGGCTGGGGCTGGGGCTGCGGCTATCTGATCTGGAGGGAAAGTTGTCAAATGTTGCTGTTTAAAGACACTTTCTTACATAATCGCTGCACTTGTGCCAGAAGCCACCGACCGCCCCCCGCCCCCCACACACCCTTCCGATCGTTAACAAAAGCGCTTCAAAACTTCTTCTTCACGAACGCACGAAGGAACGCCCCGACGGTTTGCACGGGATATCTTTAAGAGGAAGGCAAAAGAGGGGCAGTGGAGCACAAGTGGATCCTTTTCGCATCCGAAGACGAGACTTTCCACTTCCCAGTCCCCTCCCTCGTCCTCGTGCAAACGCCGCCCGATTGAATCATCCATTGCCCGTGCGCCATTCTTATCTTTTTCCATTTCGTTTCGTTTTGTTTGCGGAAGCTTTTCATTACTGGCAGATTTTCCAGTCCCCCGAAGGAGCCGAAAGCAGGGAGGTCGACAGGGGAGGTTAGGGCCCCAACTGGTCCCGGGTGATGGAGGCTATCAACTAAACGCGTATTACCGTCCGTGGAAAACCGGAGGACGCGGCCCGAGATATGAGATACCTACCATCTTCGGTGGGGCTCTCTTTTTCGCGCTCACGTGACTTCAAGGTGGTCCGGTGCGGGCCAAGGGTTTGTTTTTTTTTTTTTTTGCTTTCTTAAGAAACTGTACCCCTGTACCCGTCTTCCTCGCCCTCTTTTCGACTGGTGCTTAACTGTTTCTTCGGAAGGTTCTGAAGCTCGTCACAGTTTGCGCCGGTTCCGGGCGCTTTCATTTTGATTTTCTTTTCCTCCTCCCGCTACGCGCTAGATGTCTTGCTAGATTTCGAAAAGTTACGTGAAAGGTAGCTCCCTTTTCTACCTCCTTCACCACCCCTCGCTCTCTCCCCGCGCCCTTCCGCTCGTCAGCTGTAAGTGAGTGATAAGCGAACAGCGAAGACAATGATAAGAAAGGAGACAGGTAGCCGGCCAGGGCGTTATTAGTATGCCACGAGCGGACGAACGGTTGGCGAAAAACCTCTGCCACGTGCCACAAACGATGGCCCCCCGGATGCGGATGTGGTCTCATGTGGCGCGGATTGGATGCGGGTGCATTTGGCGTATTTCCGTTTTCGGTCGGTTATGATGAAATTTTCCTGTGAACACTATGCTAAAAGTGGGAGAGGTGAGGAGAGGGGAGGGGGGGGGGGACTAGGGATGCTTCCGGTGTACGAAGTTGCGCTTAAGCCCCCTCTTCCCCCAAGCACGAAGGTGCTTCCCTCCTTTTTGGCCTACTTTCCTTTTTCCTTTGTTCTCTTTCATACCTCGCTTTGTTCGAGACGATGGACAAGCTGTCTTTTCCATTTCCACGATTTGCTCGACTATTTTTTTTCCTCCACCAAACCGGAGCCGGAAATGGAACGAAATCGGTGAAAAGATATTTTTTTAATTTCTAATCCTCTTATTCGTTTGAATCAGCGATAAGTCGAGGTTCTGGCGAAGATTGCGGAAGGCGAGATTTAGTCTCGTTCAAACCTTTGCTCCTTTTCTTACGTACCCTTTTGCGCTTTCATCTTCTTTTTAGTAGTTGGGACATTCTTCTTGACGTGCGTTTGACTAGTTTTGTTTTCAAACGAACTTAAACGTTAAAACACCAACCGATGAACCGAAGCATCTAATGGTTCGTATCTGAACGAGGAAAGGAAAGAAAAGTGAACATTTATTTATTTTCCAAGGAATAACAATAACAAAACAACAACATATGCATTGCGCAAGGGACGAAAGAATCAGTGAACCAATCGTGCAAGCAAATCATGAAAGCTCAAAAGATCAAACCTACCTTGTGAACGGGTCGTTATTTTTTCTCGCCCCTCCCGAGCATCGTCATCAACACGCTCGTCATCGTCATCTTACGATGCAGTGGGAGGCAGGGGAACAACAACATTTTGGCGGGGGCGAGCGGTTGGTGGTAGATTGAGCAGCGTATAAAGTGCTGATTTATTGGACTGTTGGGAAAATAAAATCCAACTGCGACCTATCCGCTTCGAACCGCTCAAAGCCCAAAGGCAACCCGACGAGGGGTTGGGATGTGATTTTTTAACCTTTTCCCCCGCACACACACCCACCCATACGCGCGTATGTGGTACGTGAAAATGATGAAGCGTGAGTAAGGGAAAACTCGTAACACTCATGATGGAAGGCTTCATGAAAAAGCGCTGCGAGGCATCACGGACCTCCGAAAAAGGGGAAGCAAAACAACCTTTTGAACTGACCGCCGACCTGTCTTTGAAGTTTGCCCACGATGGAGATGGCATTTTCCACTGTGGAAAAGCTCGACAGCTTTTCCCAAAGCCGAAAAGAGCAACCAGGAGGTTCGTCGTAAGTGTCGTAACAAGGGATGCACGGTAAACATAATCTCAACAAACCCAATCAAAACGGATGCTCAGATTTTTCCCGGAAAACGTCCACCCGCACGCCCGAGGGCGGCAATTACGCACGGCATCGTACAGTGACGGCGGGTGGGTGGGTGGGTGGGTTCGATTTTAATAAGACTAATGTGGACAAAAAACACTCGAGAGGGAGTGAGTTTTCCCTGGGTGAGACTGGGGGACTGTTTTGCGGGAGTTGGTCTTCGGTCTAGCCGTTTGAAGGTTGTATGAACTTCCCGGAAAAGGCCGACCGCAACGCACACACACACACACACACACACACACACACACACACACACACACACACACACACACACACACATCCGACGACATCCGATCCGTCACGATTCGGGGTAAGAGTCGGTGGTTTTGTAGATAGGATAGGATAGCATACCGTCACCATCGACACGGAACGTGACCCCGTTGTCTGGGGGAAAAGGAAAAGCGGGGGCGCACCGGATGAACACGATATGTTTCTGAAGGTTGAAGGTTGAAGGCACTTTCCACTGACGTTCGCTTCGGTTTGCCGGGACATTGCGCTAACGGGGGGGGGCGGAGTCCACTGGCGTCCTTTTTTTCCTTCTTTCACGCTGTGTGTTTATAATGTCATTTTCCAGCCGAGAGCAGCGTTAACCAACAGCATCCGTCCGCTTCGGTGGATGTGCGATTCCCGTTTTTTTTCCTTTTCACCTCCAGTGCCGCTCCTTCGACCATGAAAGCGTGCTACCCCGTGGCAAACTCCACGGCAACTGGGCACGTGCGCCACTAATATATTCCGGTTCGATGGTGGCTCGGCTCGGAAAAATGAAGCACGAAGAATAGACGACAATACCTAAAGAAAGAAAGAAAGAAGGAACGGAAGGGGAAGAAACAAAAACAACGGCCATAGTTTCACGGCGTTCGTGGGCGGAAACGGCATGGTGCGCAGCGAGCCACGAAAGAGAAGTGGAAAATCTACATAGACAGGGAGGAGAAAAGCTAGGGAAAGCACAGAATCCGGTGAACCAACACCGCATCCAGCAACATCCCGGGGATGTATGGTGGCACTTAGCTGCTTATAATTGGATTACCCATTCGCCACCCATGGTCACCTTGTGGGTGGTTCTAGAGGCGAGAAGAGGGGGATTTGGTACTGTTATCGCTTTCTTCGTACATTCGTTTTGGGAAAAATCTAGCCGAAGAGACGGTGCTCAATGTTGGGAAGACCTCAAAATGGGCCCACAAAATGGAAATAGCACCGGAAAAGGAAAGCAGTTAGTTAAAGGACATTACGTCTCTTTGATTACTCTTATTAGTTTCTGTTTTGACAACATTTCTATATATTTCACATTGTGTCATGAATTTTAATATTTATTAAAAGTTTCAAAGCAGTTTGAAGATATTCTAAAAATACGGAAACCCTCAAAATGTTACTATAAAATAATCATATGAAAGTAATAGAAGACTGTCAGTTAAGAAAGATTAAGTCTATTTGTTTGGTTTTATTAGTCTTCATTTTAGAAAACTTTTCCATTCGTTCAATATGTAAACAATGTTATCATATTGTGATTATTCTACACCACTTTTAATGAAGTTTTAGTATAGTGAAAACTGCTGCCTAGCCGAAATCACTGCATGTTATTTTTATACAAAATTATTTCCCAACCACAAAAACACACATGCAAATCAATCCTTCCCTCCTAATGGGTGCTGCAAACATCGAAATCGCAAATTAAAAATTTTCCTCCTACAAAGAACAACAACAACGACGACGACGACGGTGTGCCAGCTGCGTCGACTGTTGCTTGTTCGTTGCATTTCCCGGGAAAGCCAAATCCAATTTGCTGCGGAATCGGAATATCGGATTGAAAACTTTGCCCCATATGGGACAACTTTCCATTTTATTACTTTTCCGCAGTTCCCTCGCGGTGACAATCAGGGAGAAAGTTACATCTGCCAAATATGCCGCAGGCGCGGACGAGGACGTTGGCGGGGAAACTGGCAGAGAGAGGCGCAAAGGCGCCAAGGAACACATTCTTCCCACTTTTGTACACATGTTGTTGTTTATCTTAGCATATTTAACCGCCCGTTCGTTGATGCCGCGCTCTACCGTTTTTTTTGCCGCTGGAGGAATGTGCCACAACCCCGAAGAATGACGACCGGGAAACGCTCGTGGGAAAACCATCTCTCTGCGGCGTGGCAGTCGGATGGCGTTTGGCGTTCTCCCTTTCCTCATTATCGCCTCCCACCGGACGCACGCCGCACTCTCGCTTCCGCGTTTAGACACACCTGCTTTTCCAATAAGAGAAATAACTCATTTTCACGAAATCTCCCTCCGCTCCGTTTCGCGGGAAACGCACACCCACGCCCAATGCGCGCCCAGAGGGAAGTTCGAAAGGACTTACAAACCATTAAATGACATCCGGCTTCCGGAAGCAGAACGGACGATTCACGCGAACGAAGGACGGCATAAAGGGGGTTGGGAACGGTGAAGAGCTTTTTGTTGCCCGGCATTTGTTTCTTGATTTTCCACGATGTGCCTTTGTTTCCGCCCCGCTTCTTACTGGTTCGCCCCTCCCACGTTCCTTCGTTTGTGTAGTGTGAAATTTGCCCGCCCATATTCCACTCGAGGGGCCTTTTTCACTACCTTTTTGTGGGCAGAGGACTGGCTGGCTGGGGCGGGAAATTCTTTCTGCCGGAAAATGGTCCGCGGAGCCATTGCATTGCACGATACAGGATGTTTAATGCAGCGCGTGCACTTTGGGATCTTTTTCTTTTTGTGTTCGTTCCAGTTTTGATGTTGTGACACTCTCTTCCACACTGACTCCAACCGGGAGCTCATTAGTTTTGTCATGTTCATGGAATTTTTAGTTCACTCAAAGCGCAGCATAGTTTGTTTGCTAGTTTCGATGGGAAAGGGGTTAAATAAGCGGTTTTCGCGGCGTAGTTAATAGACAGACCGGTCAATGCTTAACCTTTGACTGTAAAGTTAAGATGTTTATCTAAAATATTCATATTGATTCTAGCCGATGGAGTAGATAGGGAAACATTTTGTGATAAAAAATATCATGCTGTCTAGTAATTTATAAAATAACGTACAACTATAACTTCTTTCTTAACTAAGTACTATGGAATATTGAGCCATCGTAAATAGTTTAAAAGATACTAAAAAATATATATACAATATATATGAATGTCAGAATGAAAAAAAATATTAGAAGTTTGTATGACAATCATTCTACTATAACAACATTCTTTTCTATATTTTGGATGTAGTTTTATGGTTGATTTTATTCTGCGTTGGTTATTTTCATCACGTTGAAGCACCTCCTTTCCCAAGAGTAAATGCAATGTTCGTAAAAATTGTCCCCAAAATCACGAAATCGTTTCATTTCCTTTCTATTACAAACTCAGAATGAAACTGTGTAGCAGATTTCCGCTTCGCTTTGTTTTATTTTCCGGCAAAGTAGCCATCGACAATCAAAGTAACCACCGATTTAAGGTCGAACATTTTTTCCAAATTTGCCTTCAAGGGTTAAATGAAATGCAAGTCAAATGCTCCTTCTATTCCCCTTATACACAAATACATACACAGACTGCAAAGTAGGATGACAAATTGGCAACGATTTTCCGGAAGATGAACGATAGAAATGACACTGACAACTCAGTCAGGGCGAAAGAACCGGCTTCCACTCCCCGGGCGGAACAACGGTTACACATTCATGGATTCGCAAAATTCGTCTCGCTACGGTAGCCACATTTGCCAGGACCGAAACCTGTTGGCCGCTTTTCCCCGGGATGCAGAGAGTACGCCGTCCGTCGTCGCCGTGGGTTGTCGTCGTGCGGAAGTGGAAATAATGTGGGAGGAAATTTGCAATTGTTGCTGGCATTATAAACATTGAAGCGTAAGCGTACGGTGGTCGTATGGGTCGATGGGAAACGGACCCGGACCGACGTTCGTTTCCGTCCAATTTGCTCCCGGATCCCGGATCATTTCGCCCGAGCGCAGGCTATTCTTAGCGCTCCCCTTAGTTGGTCGAAGTCTCTTGTCCTTCGATTTATTTTATTGCCCTTGGATTACGGCGGGGATTCTGTGGCCGTTTTTATCGACGGATTACTTCGGATCGAGGTGGCGCCGGTTGTCAAAACCTATCAGCAAGTGTGGTTTGGGAAAGGGGGATTTCGGCATATGTGTCGCGCGGTGTGCCGGCCCGGATTAATCTAAACACTGGCAACTGAGGAACCGGAGAGCCATTAGCGAAGCATCGGAGCAAATGTCAAAACGCGATAACACTCCAAGCCCAGGGCTGGAATAAGAAAAAAAAAAAGGTCCGCCAGTGTGTCAGTCGAGTGGTGAAAAGTCACCACTGTGGTGAAGTGGAGCGATTCGTACGGGAAACGCAAGGGACGGCACTCGGAAAAGCGGAACTGCATGACCTCAGCTCGCTCGCTCGAGGGAACAGACGACATCAACGAGAGTTCCAGTGGCGCTGCGGGGCCACAAACAGCGCGCCAAGGCATCGAGGCTGCTTAACGAGAGATCCGGGCCGGAGGTTTTTCACTTGCGGTTGACAGGCTCGCACCTCACCCCTCCTTTCCCCCCGAATGCCCTGCTCGAGAGGGACGAAAGCAGTGAATGCGCAAAGGAGTCAACCCAGCAGTTGTCCCTTTTGCCGATGGCAATGAATAGGTTGACTGGCCCGGGACCCATCCAAGGATTACCCGGATGAGCGGACAGCTATGGCGTGTCTTTTCACACACACACTCTAACACACTCATAAACAAACATACATGTGCTCCAAAAGTGCAGTCCGTAGTGCTTTTCTTGCTTTCCCTCTGCTCTGTTTATTCATTGCCATTGGGGTTTGTCCTCGTAAAGCTCACACACACACACACACACACGCACACACTCATAGATTGTGCAGTGTTCACAGCCTCTCAGCGGCTATCCTCAACTCTGGCTTTACATGAGGGGGGTTCTTGTGTCCGTTTTTTTGCGTTCACATCCTTTCTCACGAAGGCACGAAAGGACATCCTCAATACATTCTGTGTGTGTGAGGTTGTGTGTGTTTAAGGGTATTTGTGTGTGAGGCTGAAGGTGACGTGTGGGCTGCTAAATTAAAAGAGTGAGAAAGTCATACATACACACACACACCGCAGGGGGATGCAGCTACAACCTTCAAACAAATCATAACCTAACCCAGCTCATTACTACAAGTGTCATCGTGCGCGTTATAGTGCTTTTACGTGTTCAAGGCAAGTTCGCCGTAATTATTCCACAAGCGATGACACTCGAAGCTGACTGCTGACGGATTCTCATGTCCTTTTTATTCCGGCGTCACACGCAGTGCCTCTCCTTTCTTCGCCCCTTTAATAGAATCCCATTTTGTGGCTCATTTAAAATTCCCTTTTCCGGCGGGGGAATGTTGAACGTTTTGAGAGCGTTGATTTTTCCCAATCCCAACTCTAAAGCAGTTGCAAACCAAACGAGATGGATCGGACTTGTGCTTTCATGCAAATGCTTCCGTCATTCACATATGACGTCCAGTCAAAATGGGATTTTCCATTCTCCTCGGTTCGGACGAAAGCTACTACTCACTTCCCCACGAATCACACCGGGAAAAGCCCGTAAGCCAAAGATCAGCTACCGGAGTTTAGAAGAAGCACCCGGCGACGAACAACTGGATAACTGGCGAGTCCACCGCAAAGAAGAACCGCCAAACCGAACCAACAGAAACACAGCCATTTCTTCGAATCAATAAATTTGATTCGATTTGAGCCTCCTCGTTGCGGCCGGGAGAAAGGAGGCGAGGGGGGAAGGATTACCGCGACGTCAGAGGAGTGGGGGGGAGGTTTGGGGCGCACAAATCGGAAGTGGTCGTCGAGTTGGGAATTCGCTTTTCCCCAGGTTCAAGGTGTCGGTGTCCGGATCGGTGGGATCTGCCGAGTGTATGTGTATATACATGAGTGTGTGTGTGTGTGTACACATGGATTCACCCTACTGCACCTTCTTGAGGGGAGGACGCGAGGGTTGAATTGGCGGGTTTTATTGATCGCGCTTTTCGTGCGCTTCCGAAAAGTTTCGACTCCATCAAAAAACCTTTGGCGATATTGGTCGGCCGGTATCGGAGCGCCGTTTGCGAAAAGCACCGGAAAGGGTTGGGAAGGGTGGGCAGTAGGGGGGTGGGGTGGCCTGGTTGATTCCATTACCACACCGTGGGGCTGCTATTAGGTTAACGGGGAAAACATGGCAAACTGGAATCGACAGCGAAAATTGGGGTTTCGCCGAGTCCAACCGATCAGGCTGGTGTCTATTTATTCGTTGTTGATTTGGTCGGTGCATTTTGGGAGGAAGAGGAGCGCAGGAGAGGAGGGGGAAGGTACTAGGGAAGGGTTTAAAGCTGAGCCACCGTTCGTTGTCGAATTCGAAACCCCGTTGTAAACTTCGTTTGCCTAGGTTTAAATTGTAGCAAACTTGGTTACCATTTAACGCAATAATTTTAACTTCTCGCGCCCATTTTCACACGCCTCTCGTTGGAAGGGTTTCAGGGATTAGGCACGGATCTGTTTACCAACGTTTTCCGTAAACACCGGAAGCTCATAAATTTTTAGTAACCCCGTCTTTTCCACGTTTCCCGGACTTTTGGCGGACGCAATTTGGAGCAAGTTTCATAGTGTTCACGATTAGGTGAAAGCTGTTTTACACTTCCCAAAATCCTTTACCAAGTGGTGTCCTTCCCTTGGAAAACCATCGCGGAAAATGGTCCCCTCTACGAGGCAGGCATTTGGAATGAAATTACAACCCGTTAAGTATTTAACCACGAGCCAACACCGTTGGGCGGGTAGAAGGACTTGGCTCAACTGTTGCGTCCTGCTTCGGAACAACGAGTTCGTCCTGGACCTGAACACAGCCACATGCACATACAGATGCACTGAATTGTTTCGCGTCCCGCTTTCGGGGACGAAACGTCGCCCCTGACACGGTGAATAATTAATTAACTTTCCCTACCTTTTCTGTTCTACGATTTTCCACAGGAAAACGGCGCTGTCGAGGAGACGCTGAAGGTTGAAGTTTTGAAGGAGTTCTAGTGTAACTCCACCACAATTCTTACACCGTTAGCTGCAAGGTGTGTGTGTGTGTGTGCGCGTGCCTCCACAACTGTCACAAAGGAAACGCGGAGGAAGGTGCAAGCTGATGGAAAATGAAGGAATAAACGGCGTGGAAAAGTGGAGGCACAACAACAGCAGCAGAAACAGCAATAGTACTTCATAAAGTTGTTACCGAGAAAAAGGAACGCGAGAGCTCTTTTGCGGGCAGAAAAGCAGAAAGTTCGCCGAAGGAAAAAAGGACTCGTTGGCACGGAAGAAAAAATTAAAACACGCATTCATCAAACATACAACTTAAGCGCACGCACTCACCAACAAACAAACAAACACGCACGCACAAAACAAGAGAAAATGTCAAATTAATTTCACCGGCGTCGATTAGCGTAACATGCGTGAAGCTTTTCCAAGTCTTCCATTTGATACCATTACCGAAGAGAAGCTACTACTAGCGGTCCCGCAATCGACGGCACAGCGCGACGACCACGACCACGACCGGCCTGGCGTGGAGCTGACGATAATCGGCGCAAAGATAATAATTAATCGTGAGGGCGAAACAATTAAGCAAACATTGGTGGATAACGAGCACGAGCAGCCGAAGCACCGGAAGAATGCTGTACTTGATACTGACGACACAGCGCAAAGCCACGTTGGCCATCTGCCAGCAGCAGTCCTCTCGGCAGCAGCAGCACCAGCAGGGGTGGCCCCAGCAGCAGTGGCAGGATCAGGAGGAGGGGCAGGAACAACAACGGCCACGACGGCGGCTGCTACGGCGGCGGCGGCGACGGCGGCCACGGCCTCCGTCAGCTCGTCGTCGTCCGCGGCGCATCAGCAGCACTCGGTGGCTGCGTCGGCCTCCGCGGCCGCAGCCACCTTCTCCACCACCGCAGCCACCTCCATTGCCAGCGGCGGGCCCGCACTAGCCTCCGCCACTTCGGTGCCGTTCTCGGGCGAGCTGGAGGAGCTCCAGAACATCCTGCACTTTCCCGAGGAGGTCGCGCTCCGGATCACCGACATGGAGTACCAGCTCTTCTACCAGGTAGGCAACTTCCGCACTGTGGTTAAACTAGTGGGCCACAGCCGACCATCATGCGTTTAAAATAAAACACACTCATACTCTACATATCGGGAACTCTGTGATAAAATTCTGACAGATGTAGTTTTTTAATCCACCTAAAAATATTTGATTTTGTTGGAATCTTCAGTCCGTGCGTCGTTCCTGCATAGGTCCATTTATTACGAACCGCAAAAATAGCAAACTTTCGTGAAGTTCTGTATGATTATTTATTGAACAAATTTCTACAAAGTCGAACATAAATGTTGATACTGCATTACACGACTTTGTCTTGCTGCAAGTAGAACATGCAAGCGACAGAACAGAACCATAGCTTTGTTGCTGAAAAACGGATACTTAAAGGACACATTTTCCTTAATGAGGTACTGACCTAAACACTCTACTACTCGAGAGCTTCCACCTTTCGTAGCCAAATCAATCAATTCTGAGTCTTCCATCGTTATTGCAAAATGACACTCCAACATAGCGGAAAAAAATATATACGGAGCCTAGTGTCGAATCGGTGCTAGAAATCGCAAAAAGTCTCCAAAAAATAAACTATTTCTTTTGCATAACGTGATACTAGCACGTCAGAAAGGTGTCCCCTGAAATGTATCCATTTTTGTCTAGCAATTATTTATCGTAGGCAATTGTAGTTCAAAGTAAGAGAGAACTTCGGTTGATTGGCCGTCAATACGAAAAAGACTTTTGATGGATGAATTTACTAAAATAATGTTCGTTTCGTGCATTAATTAATTACATCCATATTAACACTACAAAAATTGCACTAAAAGGATTGAAAGTACTGCCCAAGCTAATGAATAAAAGGCAGATGTCCACCGTTTTGCCTCATTGTGCTACGGGAGGGACACATCGTGAGCTGATTATACATTTTGCCACATGGCTCATCGTTGCGCCGTAATGAAGTTTCACTTCCACTTCGTGCAACTACATCAGCGACACTCATCCCTCCCATCAGCAGGGAGGGATCTGTTCGCAGGGAAGGGACAACAAAAAAAGGAAAACAGCGTGGGTCTGGAACTGAGGGATCGTCGCTCGGATGACGCTGGACGTCAAAGTCTGATTATCCAACAAAACCGGTTAAAAACTCACCTCGTCATCACCTGCAAACCTCACGCTGACGATGGTGACGGTCGCCGGATGATGGATTGGATTGAGTTGCAACCGCCATGGACACCGACCGTCTTTTCTCCTCCTCTTCCTCCCCGCAGCCCTTTCCTTGCGCCGCAGTAAGCCACGAGCGAGTGATTGAAATTCAGTTTAATTTTGGCAAACTTTTCCTTGGCCACGAACTTTCTCCGATCTGCTGGTTTGCCATTCCTTTACCTTCCCACCCTTACCACCCCTTTTCACCTTTGGAGCGAGTTGGTCCCCGCTTTTCAATGCATAACTTATTGCTCGCTGGGAAAGATATTCCGATTTTCCCTTTTCCATCCCCCAGCCTACTCCGTTTTTAACCAACCCCATCGAGCATCGAGCGTCGGTTAAATCTTACAACTTTTGCACAAAAGAAATAGAGCAGAGCGGCAGGAGCCTCACCCTGTCACCCGCCGCGCCAGCATTTTACCTTATTCATGGTCAATTAATACCTTCCGATTGACTGACGGAAAACGGTTCACAATTTCTGTGCGCTGGCCGCGCCGACACAATGTGAAACCGCTTCCGGTTAAGTGAACAGCAACGCTGGTGACAATGGGAGCTAGGAAAATGGTTGTGTCTGTGTGTGTTTGAAAGGAAGAGAATCAACGGTTGCTTTGTGATGAGCTCGTTCGGAAAATTCGTACCTATCCCGGGTGGTTCGACTACTCCGATCATTTAACCCGGTTCCTCTTTTAAAGTACGAAACAAAAGGGCTCGCAAAGGCCTGACAGCCATTTGACAGGTGGTACAGTTAACGAGAATAGTTAACAAGAGCACACACGTACACGTACATGGGAAAAGGTTCGTTACCCTTTTTTTCTCCCCTTTTTTGTTAGTTGGGAGTGGTGTAACATTCCTGCTTTTGCTACGAGGAAATTTCTAACAAACAGAAAAAGAGAAAAACGAGATGAAAAGTTAGCCAAAATCAACAGACGTTCCTCGTCCTCGGACCTCCTGGCAAAATTAGTCGGCCCATCCCTCATCCCGCTTTCGCTGAAACAACTCAATCGCGGTCCGTCACGATAATGGCCCGGGGCAAAAGTTTTCCCTTCGGTTACAGCAATGTTTCCACCCACGCGGGCGGTTTTCCCCATTTCCCTTCGGCAGCTCACTGTAACGGGAAGGGGTCGTTCCGATCGCAGTATCGATTACCCATTGCCCAGAACCGACCCCGTCCGCAGGCAGCCTTGGCGTGGCGCGGCAACATATTGTTTCGTTCGACTCGTTTGAATATTTTCCTCCGCCTCACTGGTTCGTTGGCTCGGAGGAAAAGCTCGCATTCACGTGAAGCAACAGGAGCGGACGGAATCGATCGATATTTCCGGTGCGTGCTCCTGCTGCTGCGATGCCTTCTGGAGTCGATTGATGGGGAAAAATGCTTCGGAAATTGCTTCCACCTTGTCTTTCGGGGGCACACGGGTGTTGCTTTTCCCGGGAAATGGACCACCCTCGCCCCGTCCGACCTCACGTCACTCACTGCGGGTTTTCCTAGGCCGAGGTGTCCTCGGTGGGTGTGTTGTTTGTCTGCAAACACACTCTTCTAGTTTCACAGAAATTAATTATCTTTTCCCCTCCGTCCCAGATACAAAGGAACTGGCAATCTTTTCGCTGAGCATGGGGGTTTCTCCCCCGGGCAGCTGGCGAACTTGGCGTGGGTGGCCGTAATGCGTTTTTCCTTTCGATTCTGTATTGCTAAAATTTTATGGACATCGTTTTGATCTCCTCCTTCGGGTTGGTTCTTTCTTTAACCGGCCGTTCGAGTTTGAGCGCAGAAAACCTGACGTAATCCTGGGTGGAAAAGTTTTCAAATTTTTTTTCTTTTCACTTTCATCAATATTCTACCACCATGTTGGATGCTGTGGGTACGTGGGCAACACACTTTCCTATTTTTCCATTCCCAAAGACGGCAACGAGACTGCGGGAACTAATAAATCACAATACTAAATGTGAAACTAATTAGCTTCATTATGTCTCTGATTATCGGATCATCTTTCGAGCACACCGGACCGTGCGCTGGTGTATGTGTGATCAAGAGGGAAGGGGGGGAACCATCTTCCAGCAATCAATAACCCCACCGTACCAGACCGGAACCGAACGGATGCCAAAAGCCACATCGACCGACCATCGTCCATTCCGTTAGCTCGACGAACGACTTTCGTACGTTTAAATCGTCCTCCGGAATGGGTATATAATAAGAAAATTGGAAGGGGGGTAGGGGGAAGAAAATGGGTCGAAAAGCGGACGGGTCGTAAAACCGAAAAAGAAAAACACGACTGGTAGAAAGTTGTCAACGCAGCCCCTCCGACTCCGGGGGGGGATGGGTTTTTGCAAAATTGACATGGAAAAGATTCGGTTTCCAGATCATTAATCAGTTTCATCGTTTCCTTGATCCCTCGCCTCCCCGTCGCGGCCTCCCACTTTTTACTCCTTTCTCCGGTCGGTCGTTTTCCCGGCGACGACGACGACCACGTGCCACTCAGTGTCCCGGTGGTTTTGGGCGGCCTGACCCCTTCCCGAGAGCGAGAACCGGCTCGGAACGTGTCAACAAAATAATAATGATGTACAGTGGAAAATATCCTGGGCCCCCATCCCGACACGTTCCCCGGAACCGGGTATCCAATAACAACTACTACTTCCGAAACTGTTCACAACTATTCGGTTTCATTAGTTACCCGTGTTTTGTTGCACACAGTGCACACCAGATCAGACCACCACCAGCTGTCCCCACGGGCATTGGGTGTGCCGATTCGCCCGAGGGTGAAGGCAATCAGTGTGTGTGGGGTGGTGGAACGAAACAAGGTCGCCGGTATACACCTCGGGGAAAAATGTTCACGCGCATTGGACGGCGATAAATTTAGACGTGCAGATAATTTCCCATTCCATACTCAAATGAGCAATAATCAATCGGCTGATTGTCTGGCACTAGGGAGCAGAAAAGGGGGGGGGACTAGGGTGGGATTTTCACACAGAATTGGTTGATTTAATGGTTTGTCCGTAATGGGATGGACCCCACGCCGGTTCGGGCTGGTAGCGGATGGCAATAATAAAATTGGCCTCATAAGTCGCCCCCAATCAATACTTCCTGGGCCGGTGTGGGAGGGGGTGTGTCCGAGAGGTGTGGTGGAAATGCGCCTAGCGAGCATGTATCGTTTATTGGCTTCCCTTATTCTCCCAACTCCCGGGCGAGCGGGCAGGACGGAGTCTGTGTCCTATTTATCTTCCCATCCTTGCAAACATTCTTACTGCGTAAGTGGTTTGGGGGAAAGCTGACGATGGTTCATTGGGGGGGAGGAGGGGTGTCCAGCGAAGGGGGATGGAAACGGTGGGTGATAAACCATTTCGCCGCAAGAAGTCGGTCGGAAGCCATGAGAGCGAGCGCCAACGGACGAATATTCCAAATTGATTGCTTTTCTCCCGGCCCAACCCGGCACGGGAGGTCTCTGGCTTCGGCTCCGGCTTCGGTTTTGCGTAAAAGGACGTATTTAATCTCGTTTATGGCACACACCGACAGCTTCATCTCTTTGCCGTGCTCACTTCCCGAAAGTCGATAGATAAAATTGGCCAACGGGACGCACCAACATCAAATGGATCGAACTCGAAAGCCTTTCGGAGCGCCAGTTGGTGACATTTTCCGGACGCTTTGCCCAGAGGAACGCTACGGAGAAAGAAAGGCACTGAAAAAAGCAAACGCTTTCCCCCCGTTCTCGCTTTGTGGCCCCCCTTTTGTGTGTAATGGCCGTCTCAGCTGGAGGTAATTAAAAATTAAAATTATCATCAGCCAACCATAAATAAAAATCAGACTCTTTCGGCGCGGGGAATTCATTCATTTCATGGCGATGTTTATTGTATCCTTTGAACCCTCGAGACCCCTTTATGGTGCCATTTTCTGCCAACTTCCAGCAAAAAACATCAGAGAGCGGTAGTTAATTCTCAAGCACAGTAAATTTCTATTAAGATGCGTACCTTGTACGGTGCGCCGCACGATGGGATTTACATACCTAGAAAAGCATAAAAATTCAAGTGAAAGCTAATTTTAGTTCCACAAACCGAGTATTATGCCGTTGGGGGGAAATATCAATATTATGAAAAGCCAATACTAGGAAGAGTAATATTAAATCCTGGCTTAAATTCTCTCACTTCTTTCAGTTTCACGTCTATCCAGCGAAATTATCCAATTACGTCGAATAATGTAAAGCTTACACATTGTGTTTTTATTCCACCCCTTACTTTCCTGCAGGAGATAGCTTTTATCTATTGTTTTGCTAAGCGTCTACCGCCAGTTTTTCAGTTTTCCAAAGCAAAGCTCCAGCTTTCGGCTCGGTTCCAGATGCATACGGCCATACGGGCGTCGAGCGGCAACTAGAGATAGCTGAACGAAAATAATCTTGCACCGTTCGTCCGCCGCCAACATCCGCATGATATTTCCGCTCGTACGAAGGATCATTTGCGTAAGATGGAGATGATTCTCCCCATTTTGATGGCTGTGAAATATGCCAACGCTCTCATACTATGAGTCATTCGACCCACCCATGTATGTGTGTGTGTGTATGTGTGCGTGACGCAGTGGTTGGAGGATGCAGGGTGGTTTCTTTGTCATGCGAGCATGAGCATGAACATGAGCTTGCTCCATTTCCCCCGTCCGTCGGTGGATTTTAAAACAAATGGAAATTTCTAATCAAGAAGAAGTAACATAACCTACAAGGCGCCACGTGGGACGTGCTGATAGATAGGTGAGGTTGGGGGTAGGTAGTGGGTGGTGGGATTCTCGGCTCGAAGTTGTCTTGGGAACAACTGCGCCGTGCTGGTGTGACTGCTCCGCCCGGAACCCTTCCTTCCTTCCCTTCCGGTGGTCGGAAACGAACGACAAAAATGACAAAATGGCCATCCGTGCTCCATCGACCCCTCTTCCGGTTGGCGTGTGCGTGCCCTCCACCGGTCGGGCGTCCGGTCGGGTGGTCGTTTTCCGGCTCGGTCACGTCCAGGAAGCGTAGAACGTCGTCGCCGTCGGCATCGACACACTATAGTGATTCATAATGAAAACGACCAACCGACTGAAGCTTAACCGAGCGAAGACGGCCATGACATAATCGACAGTAGTACGGGGGGAGAGGGAGGAACGGGGGGAGGGCAGATAAAGAGTGCGGAATGAAATTTACAACAAACTTCAGTGCCATTTTATTACACACATTCCCGCATTCTCTGGGGGCCCGCCGATCCGCATCCGGTGCCGGGAAAGCCTTAGACTTAAGCTCGGTTCTTCCGCCTTCTGCTACATACGATTACAGCACTGCGACTGATACCCGACGAACAAAGTTGCGCGACGGCGAGTTTAGGAGCAACAATTTCCATACAAAACGCCCGGGCGATGAAAGTGCTACCCCAGTGCTCCTCTCCGCGAGTCTATACTTGCAAGCGGTAGCACAACATCGCGAACAAAACACCGCGACGAAGCGATGCATCAGGAGGAATTTCCTCAGCCCACCCCTGTTCGACCCATACTTGCAGATAGAACTGCAACACGGAAAGGTTCGGACCAAGGCGCATTAAACAGGGTAGGTTTGGTAAATGTCGTTGAACTTTTCAAACCATAAAAACCCTGAAGTTGAATCGGAAAATTGATTCATATCAAAACTTAACCATGACTACGATGAAGGCACTTAAAAAATGAGTTATATTAAATACCAATGAAATCAGTTTTCTTAACTGCCAGTATTTTCTATGTATTGCTGCGTTGAACGCGGTATAGGACTTTCTCTCGCGCTTCTCAGGCGAAATCAAACTTCGCAGGAAGTTCTTGAACTTCTTGCTTCAGCGTATATACTCGATCAATAGGTTGAAAATTAGCACTGCACTTGTTTTATCTTGAGCAGTTGCGAGAGTAAGAACGATCGCTCGCACAGCCACCAATCGATAACGTAACGCTATGATGTTCGTTTTATACAGCTGGAAAAAAATATTGTTTATTGATTACTGCGAATGCGAAAAACCAAAACAATCGCTATACATCTCTCATACCATGATTCATCATGATTCATAATGTAAAGAAACAAAATATTATGTCAAAAACATGGGTCTTCTATCGAGCTATTTTTTTCAGTCGTAGAAGTGTAGTGGAGAAATAAAAAACACTTTTTTAAGTGACTGAAAGCGAAATAAGCGAACCAGATCCAAATATTGCGCAAAATAGAATCAATGTGTTCAGTTTGATATCAATCATCACTTCAAACACTGCTCATAATTACCAAGCAATGAAGAAAAAATGAAATATTATTTTGACAATTAATTATGAATTTGAACCAAATGTCAACAAGCCAAAGTAAACCAACCTGCAGCTCTATGAGCCTTGGGCAGTTTTGCCTGCTGTCAGCAGAGTTGTTTTGATTTTGCCACCGCTTGCAGAGTGAAATTGCAGTTCACCAAAAATGTGAAGAAAATAGTAATATAACGGCAGTTTTCGTTAATATTCGGTAAGTAAACGTTATTGTGATAAATGATAATCAGAAAGAATCCAAAACTGTGCTAATTTTTATGCATTTTCTCTTCCAAAGTTCAACGCAAGCAGCAGCGGCACCAGAAGCCCAAACGCGGTGTCTTCACGCGGTGGAATGCAAGTTCCGTGCGGAGATGGCTGATTTTTGCAGTAAAGGCGGCTCCTGGCGAATAAGTGGTTTGTAACGTGGTGTATAAATATATTTGAATAAAAAATGTTCTTTTAATATAAAATTACGACTCAGGAATTTTCCTTTGTACATGATGACAATATATTGAAAACATCGCCTCCATTAAAACACCGCGCATTGTATAAAAAACATCGCGTCACGCCGTTTTTGTCACGCGACCTACATATTTCGCGGGTTCCATCAGTACTCTGATGATACCATGAAAAACGCTCTTTTGATAGTGCAACATGCGTATTTTTGTTACTCGGGTAGCGACAGTTTTGCATGCTACATACACACACACACACATGGATGAAAGCACGCACGTGTCCTACGCAAAGGGAAAACGCGTGCCAGTTCAATCGAGCCGAGATCGAGTTGCTGATGTTATCCGTTTTACTTTCTTTCTTGCGGTGCGGTTATTTTTCTTTTCCTTCTGCTCGGCTCGGCCGAAATTTGCTTTTCCCTTTTATTTTCCGCTCGGTTTCACTTAACGCAAACCGGATGGAGGTCGCATTGGGCCGGGAGGAGCGACTGCCGATCGATTAGAACGGCCGCGATGATAGTCGTCGCCCCGACTTGCGACTGCCAACCGC
The DNA here is from genome assembly GCF_943734705.1 of Anopheles coustani. Taxonomy (NCBI): domain Eukaryota; kingdom Metazoa; phylum Arthropoda; class Insecta; order Diptera; family Culicidae; genus Anopheles; species Anopheles coustani. Next base: position 2,723,928 of record NC_071288.1, on the reverse strand, counting down.
AAGTTGTAAAAATGTAGACGGCACCTACACACAAACACCCAGTTCCTTTTGGGAAAAACATCCCGTGGATCCAAGTTTTATAGCCCCCGATCTACAGCGCGGTATCTGTCAACTCTTAAGAACACAGTGTTGTTGTTTAAACCACGAACTGTTATCAGGTTACATTCGGTTGAATTCATATAAAATATTCAGTTGAATTCATATAAAACGCATAAGTTATGCGTCTGTATTTAATAAAATGTCGTTAGCTTACTTCACTCATAAAAATATTCAACCTAGTAGGCCAGTAACTAGTATCAAGTAAGAGGCACCTGTCAACGATTTAGTATCCTTTGTTTTGACTTTTCTTTGTAATTAAAATTAAAATATGTTTGCCCAACGGGAAGAATCATTGAAATTTGGCTTTTGGATGATCATTGAAATTTTGTTTCTGAAACCCCTAAAAACAAATTTACCAACGAAACGAAATAAACGAAACAAAAATATTGTGCTAAGACGATTTTTTTTAAATCACATCGGTTAAGAACTATTGCCATGATGTGAATGCACTTTTCTGGCAAAGCCCTTATCTTTTTATCGTTGAACATCTCTTGTATCAACTGGCCTCTGATTCTGTCCAATTATCCAATAGAGATTGATTGGTATTTATGAAAAGTTATGACAAGTTGTTGATGTCAATAAATGTTCAAAGAAGATAATTAAAAGGTAATGTTGGTTTTCTGATACTGATTCCTTCTTCAATTTAATATTGTTGGCAAGGTAAAGTAATATGGTTTCTACTGTAATTTTATGCTATCACAATCGAGTGCCTTGAAGGGTTAACCACAATATTCTTTCTCCAACTTTCGCAGGTATCACCGGTGGATTTTATTAACGACGCCATACACGAGCTGCAAAAGGAACGCTGCGGTGTTGGCGGTGGTGGAGGTGGAGGTGGAGGTGGAAGGGAAGGAAGTGTTGGTGGCGGTGGGCCACAACACATCCCGTCGTCCCAGTGTAGCTTTATATCGTCACTGAATCCCATACGCAAACGATTCGATGAGGTAAGCCTTGGCTGGGTTGGGTTTTCTTCAAGGAGCCTGAAACAAAACTTGTCCATCTTTTTTCTTCAATGTCTTCAAACGTTTGTTTGTTTCCTTTTATTTCCCGTTTCCAATGCAGACCAGCGCGTGGACCAACTATATTGTCCTCTCACAAGGTACACAAGACGAACGAAAAGCGGCCTTTGCATGTCTGTTGCGTGTTGCTATTTCATGCTGGAATATCGGAAACTTCAATGGTGCTAAAGAGATAGTGGATGGTCTAAAGTGAGTTTCGCGTCTTCCTTCCAATTACCACTGTTTCCGTCCGTTTTCTTTTCTTTTACGGTCTGCTTCGGGGGGATTTTTTTTTTTTTATTTAAATTGAGGTCGAAAAGCCTTCTCGTCCTTGCCGGACGCCAAACAGGAGAGACACAGTGTTATTTATATAGTACAAACGGAGAAGAACCACCTAGCAGCTCTCTTCTACACCACTGGACATCATTTAATTAGACCGAGACGAGAGTGCGAACGAGAAGGGTCCTTCCTCTTTTCAACCTTGTTTACTCAACCGGTGCTCGATCCGGTCGGCGCAAGTTTTATATTTTCGCCTCTGTTAAGTTCCTCGTCCTCCGACCATCTTCCAAAGCTCAACCCAACGAAGGATTTGCATTTCAGATTCAGTTTTCTTCCGTTACCGTTTTTGTTTGCCGCCCGCTTTTCATGCTACAATGATGCCAATAATACAGTGATACGTTGTGAGCAGCTCCTCAGAAGTCAAGGGTGCTACGGTCTGTTGTCCGTGTTCCATGACCCCATAACAAGTACCGTTTCCACCGTTCGCTCAAGGAAGTGCCGCCGTCTTCTGCCTTTTTGATGATATTTCCACCGCCATGGGGTTTTTTTGTTTATTGTGTCTTATTGTGGACAAGTGTAACCCAGCAGAAGAACTAATATATAACACCACCGACCACCGACGAAAAAAGGGGCGACCGTTGAGGAAGGGGTTTCTTTCGGCCTCCAGCAGCATTCGACCGACTGTAGGCCGGCGGAAACTACTTGCCTCCGTCGTCCACCGCATCAGCACATCAGCTCTCTGCCTCTTTCTGCCTCGACATTTGCTTTATGTTGCGCTCCGGGGGCGAGATGTTTCCATTTCCTAGACACACACATTTTTTTTATATGTTTTGGCTCCCTTCCGGCCATGATTCGGTTTCGTTTTCTGCAAACGTCCGCACGCCCAGTCGGGTCCCAGTAGGGTTCGGCTTTGGATGACTTCATTTTTTTTTTTTTTTGCAAACACACCAGTTCTATAAATGTGAATTATAATTTGATTACCCAATCGGGTCAGTATCGAAGCTTTCCAGCTCCGGTGGAAATTCCATCGTGGTCGTGGAAAAGCACTTCGTCTTCGTCTTTGCTCTGCAAAGTGTCATGTTTATTCGACTATAAGCCGTGGACGAAAATTGATAAACATTTCCGGCACGTGGCCATGGTCGGGTTTTCGGGGATGCTTTCCAGCGAAATCCTCTGCCGTTGGTCCGATGTTATCGTGTTGTTTTCCATTTCACCCTTGGCAAACTCCCCCCCCGGCCGGGGGAGGACTGGGTGTTTTATTTATAGATCAATCAAAAAAGAGGCATTCTGGACGCTGGCCACGGATCGAACGGGCCGGAACACGGTGTACGAGTTTCTGACGACCGTTTTCGATAGCTTCGAGTATGATAATGCGGTTACGAGGGCGCTGGTGAGTCGTAGCCTTCGATTGCCGGTTCGATCCGTCCCCGGGCTAATGGGTTTTCTCTTCTCGGTTGTTGGTTGTTTTTTTTTTTTTGAACTCCATTAGGCGATACCGACGTGCCGCATGATACCGTACTTCCGGAACCACGTCGACGAGATCAAAACGTTGCTACTGACCGTCCCGCAGTCCACGGCGGCCCCGGATGGCGGTTCGGAGAACCCGGTGGAGAAGTACTTCCTGGGCGAGGCGAAACCGTTACCGCTGCGGGAGGACGAGGAGTTTGTGGCGAAGCTGTTGCCGCTGGTGCTACCGATAGATATCCGTTCCCGGACGCCGGTGCCGGAGGATCAATCGTGCCGGACGCCACCGGACATTCCCTCGGACGAATCGACCGAACCGCTGCTCCTTCCCGACGAGCACGGTGGACCCGAAGGGGAAGAAAGGAGCGACGAGATGGGCGGCGAGGAAGAATCGCTCGAGGATCTGCTGGAGCAGACGCGACTACGAACGGACGCAGCCGTCAGCAGGCTAACGACGTTCATCGAACACCACGACCAGCTGTGCCGGGAGTTGCCGCACAGCCTGCTGGAGTACCTCCGGGCCGCGGCCAACAGTCCGCGCCAAACGAAGACCCCGCTCTACATCTACCAGCCGTCGAACCTGCAGGAACAGGAAGAGGACTACGAGGTGGAGATCGGGAACTACAACCCGGTGCAGCCGCTGTTCTACGATCACGGCATCAGCATTATACCGCTGTCATCGAAACAAACCAACGCCATCGATCATCACATACTGCAGGTGAGTCAATTCAACTACTCCTCAGAAGATGCTCTTCTCCTCAAGTGTTCTATCACTGTCCATACATAATTTATCCAGTAAAATTTTTTAGGGTAATTTCTAAAAAGTTGTTTAAAAACCATTGACTACTGATCTACTCAATTTTAAGCAGCATTTTACCGTGTTCTGTTCAGAGCAGCGTTACTATGGCTACCCGATGAAAACTGCCCCTCTAATCGATTAATGTTGGAGGGATTTTGGATTTTTTTGAAATTCTAAAAGTTCAATTAGGAAGTTATACTGCCTTTGCTATGTGTAATAATTACACACTAAAACTAGTTCTGTCATCGAAAACATATTACGTAAACATCTGTTATGCACAGCATAGCAACGCAATAAGCGTAGCCTACTCCTCGCTGGTATTATACTGGCGCTGAAAACATGTGACCACGAGAGAGAAATTTGATTAATTTTGAAATACAGCCTACTGTTTTGAAAAGATTATAGAGCCGGAGATTATCCGTGATGTATGCGGATCAATTTCCGTTGAGGCTACAATTCTTCTCTAATCAGTCGCTCTTGAAGCGACACATTCATGTCGGTCAATCATTTTGGCTGCATTTACAATTCATGGTGCAAAATGTGCACAGGGAGTGCCGGAAGTGGCGAGTACAGTCGTACAAAGTAGCCATAACCACCACACTCCACAGCGCTATCGTTTGACCGTATCGTGCTGTTGAAATTTATTACGCCAATATTTCAATCAGTCCGTGCGGGGAAGTGGACCATCCGAAATCAATTAAGTTTCAGCGTCCCAAAGTTGCTGGCCTGTCGGAAATGAAAAGCAACATTTTGACCTCCACCATCTCCATCGCACCACCTGGCCTCCAGTCGCGTTGTGCGGTTATATGCCAGATAATTATCATAACACTGGACAGTATCCGTTCCGATCCGATAGACTGATCCAACAAAACCTTCCAGGAATATGGATGGGGATGGGGGACGACAAAGCGGAGAAGCTTCGTCAGGGCATCGGTGTGTTTCGCCCGGGATCACTTCAAAAAGTGCTCAAACGCCCAAGTGTAGCCACTCAATGGCCACTCCATGACCTGTAGAACTCGGCTGACCGCGAAACCCCGACGTCCACGTCCGACCACAGTCGACAGTCCGGATCCGGAGTTTGCTGACCCTCGCTTGATATTCCAGCAACCAATCGGTAAACAATGACCGTCGCCCATTACAACCGACCCCAGGGCGACACCTGTCAGTCGTTCGCTGGGCAGGCTTGTGGGCCGGTTTCCGAGACGAGTCCTCGTCCGTTGTTGTTGTGTGTCGCAATATTGTGCCCGTTGTTGGATTATGGATAGCTTGCGTTGAGTGCGCACCAGCCACGCCTTTGCTCGTGTTTCCGAGCCTTCCGTATGCTTCGTTGATGTAATGCTTGAACACATCAGCAACATACGGGATCGTATGTACGGGGATTCAACCGGGGCGGACTGTTGTTCGCAGCAGTTCCTCGAACTCAGCGGGAGTTGACCCCCACCCCCCCACTTGTGTGGATCCTGCCATCCCACACATCGAACATCGCATCCAGCTCGAAGCGCACCGTTTCCGAGCTCTCGTACTCGTATGTACGTACTTGTTGTGCTCATGTGCGTTATGGCCGACATCAATTTCAATCATCGCAAATATCGAATTATTGTGACCTACATTAATGGGTTTTACGTCTCCCGCACGTGCTGCCCCACCACCACCACCGGGTGGGGGGGTGGGGTGGTGGAGCAGTTGCTCTTAACTGCCATCATCTATCCGGCAGAAGTTTTACCGGTTCGTTCGATGGTGAGGTCGCGCTGGTGGCGATTTAATGAATTACAAATTATGGCATATTTCGGTACCGCATGCCGCAACAGACCGAGGACCTTTCCTCCTGTGCGCGTGTGTGTGGTTGGGCGGGTGTGAGCATTCAATCATTTTGGGGTTTTCTTTCTTCCTTCCCGCGTGCACTCACCTTTCCCACCTGCCCCAATGCACATTATTACACACACACACACTCACACATACTTTTTGTCTCCTCCCCCCCATCACGACATCCATAATTTCAAACGGACGTGTAGATTTTACACCACGGGACGACGTGCGTGCTGTGGGAGCCGGAGACTCCGTCGGATCGATCGTCGTTCGTCTACCTGCGCCTGGAGCGGTCCTGTTCGTTCGTGTCGTGGCAGAAAACTGCCTGGCGACGCATCAAATCCCAGCACGGTACGTTTGCCCATCGTCCCGGGCTAGCAGCCTAAAACCTATGACAGATGTTTCTCCTTTTTGCCCACCCCAGCAGACTTTAGCCTTAATGTCAACCCGGAGGAGATAGTGGCGTGGAAGTTTGCCAATCGCTATGCATCGAACGTCGGCGAGCTCGAAGGCCAGTGCCAGAACCTGGACGAGGGCATGCTGGACCTCGGCACGATCAAGGAGATCAACATGGGCTCGCGGAACCACGAGTACGACGCCGAGATACTGGCCGCCGGCAAGCGCTTCGGCCTTACGCACGTCGAGTGCTGCGTCACGCTGCTGTACGGGAATTCGGCCAGCGAAAACCGGATACTTTGCATCCTCTGCCCGCCGATGCTGTGCCGGGCGTGGTACGTCGGGCTGAACTGGATGCTGCGGGGCATCCGGCGCCAGCAGATACTCATCGACCGCTCGATGCTGTGGCTGAAGGAGCTCTACATCCAGCTGTACTTCGAGGAGGGTGCCTGCAGCGAACCGACGGTTGCCGATGCCATTAAAGCGTTCGGTGGCCGTTGTTATGGCCTTTCGTCGATCAAGTCCTCCTCGGGTACGCAGATCAATGACGCGAGCGAAACGTCGTCGATGACGAAGAAGGATTCGTC